>NC_141059.1:31195369-32417869 GCF_041138505.1 Cibotium barometz
ATAGAAGCCTTCCCTTGTTGAAAAAGATATAGTGTCTTATGCATTGTTACTCTACTCCACCTAAGCCAAGAACTGTGAATTCTTTAATAATTCACTAGTTTTTGATACTTCTCCCTTTCTTTAATCCCCATTGGTGGCTCCATCAACATACTAAACCAATTGATTGGTTGGGGGCCTCTACCGTGATCAAAAAATCAAGCAAATTATAAGATAAGTATAGTGAATTTTGATCTTTTCTATAATTTCTCAATGATTCTCTCTTCTCAACCCCTCTCAAGCTTGAGAAGCTTAATTGATATGGTTTTTGAAATGCTATTGAAGTTAATTAATTAATGATAGTAAAGAATTACATAAAATTCTATTTATATTTAATTCTAATGGTCTTTCTCTCTCTCACTTAAGAAATGGTCATACTCATGACCCTTTTCAATCCAAATGAAGCTTTTCATAAGGCTTTTCCTTAATCCAAGATTAAGCTATGCTTGAGGCCAAATTAATGGCTTTTTTCTATGCTTTTAGTTTATGTATATTGATGATTCAATCCATTATGGATTGATGATCCAATTAGAGACCATTCTAATTATTTCCTTAATGATAAGCCTTATCCCTTAGAAAAAATTGAGATTTATCAGTCATAGTAGCGGAGCTATGGCAAAATTTTTATAGAAATTACGCATAAAATAATTTCATTCAAAGCATAAAAAGAGAACTTCCTACCATATTCTAGGAACTATCATCCTAGATTAATTAAAAGAATTTTATTATGCATGGAGATGTGGATATTTGCATGTAGATGTAGACGTATGGATGTGAGTGTGAATGTGGAGGTGGATGTATGCATGGAGATGTGGATGTATGCATGTAGAAGTAGATGTGGATGTATGCATGTAGAAGTAGATGTATAGATGAGGATGTAAATGGAGATGTGGATGGATGCATGTAGATGTAGATGTGGATGGATGCATGTAGATGTAGATGTATAGATATAGATGTGGATGTGGAGGTGGATGTATGCATGTAGATGTAGATGTGGATGTAGATGTGGAGCTGGATGTATGCATATAGATGTAGATGTATAGATGAGGATGTAAATGGAGATGTGGATGTATGCATATAGATGTAGATGTATAGATGAGGATGTAAATGGAGATGTGGATGGATGCATGTAGATGTAGATGTATAGATGTGGATGTGGATGTGGAGGTGGATGGATGCATGTAGATGTAGATGTATAGATGTAGATGTGAATGGAGATGTGGATGTATGCATGTAGATGTAGATGTATAGATGTAGATGTGGATGTGGAGGTGGATGTATGCATGTAGATGTAGATGTGGATGTAGATGTATGGAGATGAATGTGAATGTGGATGTGGATGTATGCATAGAGATGTAGATGTATGCATGTAGATGTGAATGTACGCATATAGATGTGGATGTATGGATGTGAATGTGCATGTAGATGCGGATGTATGGGTGTGGATGCATGAATGTGCATGTAGACGTGGATGTGAAAATAGATGTATGGATGTAGATGTGGATGTATGGATGTGAATATATGATATGTGATGTGAAGGAATCTGAAGTGATGAGATGGAAAATGATGTGATAGGATGAGTATACATATAAATGGGATATGGAATAAGTAATGTAGATTGATGAGGGATAATGTGAAAAAATGAAAGTTAAAATAGAAATTGTATTGTAAACTGTTTGTAAATGCTGTTTGTAAATGCTGTTTGTAAATGACTGTTTTATGTCAAGAATGCTGGGGGAGCATTTTGACCGTCTTGTGATTAAGGTCGTGGACCTAACTGATAAAGTTGCAACTGCTGACGGAGAGTCAATGAAGGACGTCTCGCGTAGCAAGGTCGGCCGAGGTCTTGACCAGCCTCGGTGCGATTAAAATGGTGAGCTTCCGGTACGGTGGATGAGGGGCCAAGGAAGCGGCCTATGAGTGAAGCGCTAGGTCACCTGTGAAGGATCCTAGAGGGTGCTGACCATACGGTGCTCGGGCTCTCGGTCGCCTAGGATACCCACGCGTGCATCGAGGAAGATATTGGAACAAGAGTAGGAGTTGTTTTCTGAAATCGGGCATGGATCTGGTTGATTGACCTTGCTGGTCTTCAATGGATGAGTCCATGGCTCTTTATATGGATCTGTTGGTTGATCTTGCTGATCTTCAATGAGAGTCCATCTTGATAAGTGATTATATTGCCGAGTATTATGGGCTAGGGATTAGGAAACGGCCCCTGAGAGTGGACAGGTGGTGAGCGTCCTAGTTGCCAATGATGCCATAGATACTCTGATGAAGGAATGATGGGAAAATTAAGAATCAACTGGATAAATTGGAAGATGGTGATCAGTGATACTATGGTTTTATTAAAGGATTATTTTAAACTGGTTGAATCTGTGAAAAGGCAATTTCATATTGGGTGTGTGAGTGGTGTGACTAGTTTTATTTTGCATGAACATCCGGCTAGGGGGCCTTGGAACTCTTTTCCTTGGTACCCGGGACAAAACCTAACCAAATTCTTAATTGGATCCCATCACTACAGTGGTTGGGCGGTTGGCTAACCCATGGGACTGGATAGGGTTAGGCTGGACTGATGGATCCGTAAATCGAGACTCAAACTTTTGTTTTTACGATAGATAAAATAAATCCTGGACAGTAACTGTTCTATGGATAGGAATCAACGGCTGTGCCTCTTGAATGGGGAAAAAAGCGTTGATCCCAATGATCCAAGTGCAAGTTTCTCCCTTGATCTGACCAAGTATCTTATAGATGTAATTGGATCAGCTCGATCAGAAGTGATCTTGACTACGTTAGAGTAAAAAGTTATCCTGGTGGAATTGCCCGTGCTTTCCGGTAAAGGAAGTTTTTCCGGGTTCGGTTTTAGAACAACCGACGGATTAGTCTCTTATCCAGATATCCGTGGGTGAGGCCCCGAATGTGGGACCCCGGTCCCGCGCAAGAAGTGCTACTTCCGCTGCTAGTATCCCGAATCTGTTGCTCGGTGGGAACAGGGATCTTACAGAGTTACTCTCAGTAGTGTATGCTCTGAAGTTGTGGAGACATTATCTTTTGGGACAAAGGTTCACCTTGATGATGACAGATCATCAAAGTCTGAAAAAGTGGATCTTCACCCAAAGGGATCTCAACATGCGTCAAAGGAGATGGGATGCAAACCCTGTAGGAATTTGATTTTGAAATAAAGTATCGGTCGGGGAAAGAAAATGTGGTTGCAGATGCGCTTAGCAGAAAAGCCTCCTTGCTTGCAATAACAGTGGTGTCAAATCCATTGATCAATGAAGCAAAGGAGAAAATCTTACAAGACAAATTCTTTGCCCCTATTGCTACCCTTCTGATGCAGGAAAGCAAGACTCCTCAGGAAATGAGTTGAGTTCTTGGATACAAACTGGATAAAGGATGCATGTATTATAATAATCGACTATGTATCCCCAATGATGAGGGAATAAAGGGAAGAATTCTGAGAGAAGCCAGTGATAGCCTGATAGCTGGACATACAGGGTTTATAAACACCTATATGTTTGTGAAGAAAAGCTTCATCTGGCCAGGACTCAAAAAGGATGTACTTGATCATGTGCGAAAATGCTTAATGTGTCAGAGAGTCAAGGCAGAGAGAGTCAAGATGCCAGGGAAACTGCAGCCTCTAGACATTCCACAAATGAAGTGGGAATGCATCAGTATGGACTTTGTCACTCTACCTTCAGTGGAATCAGGTTACAACTCCATTTTTGTGGTAGTTGACAGGCTAACCAAAGTTTCCCATCTGATTCTAGTGAAAGAAACATACTCTGCAGTGGATGTTACTAGAGTTTTCCTTAAGGGGATCTTTAGATTGCATGGTTTACCCAGGAGGATAGTAAGTGACAGAGATCCAAAATTCACATCGAAATTCTGGACTACGTTCTTTGAAGCAGTAGGAACTTTCTTGGATCTCAGCACAGCCTATCACCCTGAAACTGATGGCCAGACAAAAAGGGTAAATCAAGTAATAGAAGATATCCTTTGGTCATGCTGCGGGGTCGGCAGGGAACCCAAGAAGTGGTTAAGTCATCTGCATCTGGTTGAATTTGCTTACAATGCTTCTTATCATCAGAGCATTGGGATGAGTCCTTTCAAAGCTTTGTTAGACAAGATTGCCTTACATCATTGACTTGGTCTGACCCATTGATCAGAGTCGAAATGTCCAGACAAATGCTTGATGACATGGACCAATAGATGCAATCAATCCGTAAAGATATAAAGGTAGCCCAAGACAGACAAAAGCATTATGTAGATAAAAAGAGGTCACAAAGAGAGTTTGAAGAGTCAGATATGGTCTTCATTCAAGTACGACCAAAAAGAAGTTCCTTATCCTTAGGGAAGTACAAGAAGATCTCTCCCAGATACTATGGGCCGTATGCTGTCATAAAGAAAGTGGGCGATCTAGCCTACAAACTTCTTCTGCCTCCCCATCTCAAGGTACATGATGTATTCCATGTCAGTTTGCCTAAGAAGTATGTACCTAGCCTGAGTCACATGCTTGATGATGAACAATTGATCTCTCCAACTCAAGGCCAGATGGTACTCTAACCTGAGGAAATCCTTGACGTTCGGGAGAATATTCTCAGGACAGAGTCCTCAGAGAATTCTTAGTAAAGTGGAAGTTCTTCCCTGTAGAAGACGCCACCTGGGAGAAAGAAGAAGAGTTGGTGAAGTATTACCCCCACTTTGCGAGATGAGGACATCTCGTATTTTTCAAGTGGGAGAGGATGTAAGATTCCTCCTCAGCTTGAATAACAAATAAGCCTCTACTTCAATCCCTTGTAATCATTCTATGAAAAAAGATAAATTTAACTAAAATCTTTCTTTAATTTTTAACATTCTTGGCTTCTTACAACCTCTTACTGCTTCATAAATTTTTAACATTTTTGGCTTCTCAGTTGATCCTCATTAGCCAATTTCCTCTGATACCAGCTATAGAATCCCTGACCCCATTGCGCAACGAATTTGGGGGTGCTAGCAGCGGAAGTAGCACTTCTTGCACGGGGCAGGGTCCCACACTCACGGCCTCCCCCACGGATATCTAGACAAGAGACTAATCCATCGGTTCTTCCAAAACCGAACTCGAAAAAACTTCCCTTGCCCGGAAAGCACGAGCGATTCCACCAGGATAACTTTTCTCTAACGTAGTCAAAAGCCTAAACTAACTGAACTGATCTGACCCAACTCGTAAGTCCCATAATCAGATCAGGGAAAAGATTGTACTTGGATCATAGAGACCAACACTTTCTTCCTCATTGAGAGGCACAGCCGTTGATTCTTTTCCATAGAACAATTTTTAGCCTTCATGATTTACCTCATCTATCGTACTATACAAAAATTGAGTCTCGATTCATGGATCCATCCCTCCAGCCTAACCCCATCCAGTCCCACGGGTTAGCCAACCGCCCAACCATTGTAGTGATGCGATCCAATTAGGAATTTGGATGGGTTTTGTCCCAGGTACTAAGGACAAGAAATCCAAGCCCCCTAGCCGAATATTCATGCAAACATAAAACTAGTCACACCACTTATACACCTAATAGTATGAATCACAGATTCAACAATCTTTAAAACAATCATTTAATGAAACCATAGTGTTACTGATCATAATCCTCTAATTATCCAATTGAATCCTAATTTTCAATTCCTTCCTTCATCGATGTACCTATGGCATCATTGGCAACCAGAACGCTCACCATCTGTTCACTCAGGGGCCTTTTCAATAGTTCCTAGCTCATAGTACCCGACAATATAGTCACATAAATATATCCAGATGGAATCTCTGTTGAAGATCAGCAAGATCAACCAACAGATCCATGTAAAAGAGCCATGGACTCATCCGTTGAGGACCAGCAAGGTCAATCAACCAGATCCATGCCCCAAATTCAAAAAACAACTCTTACTCCTTGTTCCAATATCTTCCCCGACGTACTCATGGGTATCTTCGGTGACCCAGAGCCCAGCGCCGTATGGTCAGCACCCTCTAGGATCCTTCGGAGGTCACCATCCACATCTATCCTTTCACATACACCCATCCACATGCATTCTTTAACATACATTAACTTCTATTCTTCACATACATCCACATCCATCCATCCATTCATTCCCATCTATCTGATTCGCATCCCATCTCATCACATCTATTTACCTCTCATTCTCATTACTTCAATTTTCATCACATCTATTATCTATTCATTCTCATCTATCTGATTCACATCCCATCTCATCACATCCATTCTTAGAATGCAAGAGAATCCTTATTTTTATATATATAAAGATTCTTTACACATCTATTTATGCATAATTTCAATTTTAAGGAGAATAACACTTTCGGAATAAAAATAAATCTTTTATGCATCTTTCTATGCATAAATTCAATTTTAATGAGGATAACTCTTTTGAAATAAAAATAAATTTCTTTATGCATCATTCTATGCATAAAATCAAAATTGATGAGAATAACTCTTCTGGAATAAAAATAAATTTCTTTATGCACCTTTCTATGCATAAAATCAAAATTGATGAGAATAACTCTTTTGAAATAAGAATAAATTCTTTATGCACCTATTTATGCATAAAATCAAAATTGATAAGAATAACTCTTTTGAAATAAAAATAAATTTCTTTATGCATCTTCTTATGCATAAAATGAAAATTGATGAGAATAACTCTTTTGAAATAAAAATAAATATCTTTATGCACCTTCCTATGCATAAAATGAAAATTGATGAGAATAACTCTTTTGAAATAAAAATAAATTTTTGTATGCACCTTTCTATGCATAAAATCAAAATAACACTTTTAGGAAACACAAATGGTGGGGATTACTCTTTTTGAATAATAAAATATAAAACTTACTTCACCAATTTTTAGAAAATTTTGCCATAACCGCCTTTGTATGGCTGACCATTTTTTAATTTTTCCTATCTTAAAATTACTTAAAATTATCCCCAAATAGTTTTAAGCACTCTAAACTAATCAAATTTCACTTTTAAAAGAGAAAAAAATATGAAAAGTTTAATTCCAACAATTAGATTAGTTAACTAGGATAAAGAAGGGCTGAATTTAAGAATGAGAGAGGGGGAAAGCCTTTCCAAGAAGGCATAGCATCTGTTTAGAATTTTAAGATAACAAACAATTTAGAGAACCATTAAAAGAATAAGAAAAAGTAGGATTTATTACTTACATGAAATTCTGGGAGCTTTCCTTTGGCTTGATGGTTTGAGGGATCTACTCTTGTTTTTGCAACAAGAGTGGCCACCAGTTCTTTAGAAGAGGGAATGGTCAAAAACTAGTGAATTATTAAGAAATTTCCTACCATATTCTAGGATTATAGTCATCCTAGGTTAAATGAATAATTCTCATCATATTCATGGAAAATTAATTTTTAATGTTTATGCATAAATAGTTAATTAGAGAAAAAGAGAAATTTCTAGTAATTTCATTTTTATGATAAAAGAGGAATTCCCATGATAATGGAGATCCATGTATTCCAATGAGAAAAATTAGAATATCAAAATAATGGATATTTTATTTTAAATTAAAGAAGAATTTAAGTTAAATTTTTTTTCATGCATAAATAAATTTAAATGATGAAAGAGGAATTTCCACCATATTTGGAATTCAATAATTTCAATTAGAAAATTAAAATTTCTTATATACTAGAATTAATGGATTTTTTAATTAAATTTTTAAGAAAAAATTTAATTAAATTTATTTTTATGCGTGAATAAATTTAAATGATGAAAGAGGAATTCCCACCATATTTGGAATTCAACCATTTAAATGGAAAAAGTGGAATTCTTGTCATATTAGGATTAATGGATATTTCTCACGGGGAGTCGTTGAGGGACGTCGCTTGCGGCAAAGCCTGCCGAGGTCTTGACCAACCTCGGTACGGTTAAAATGGTGCGCTTCTGGTACGATGGGCGAGGACTGACGAAGCGGTCCCTGAGTGAAGTGCTAGGACACCCAAGGAGGATCCTAGAGGGTTCTTACCAGGTGATGCACGGGCTCGCGGTTGCTAGGACACCCATGCATGCATCAAGGAAGATTCGGATGGACTAAAAGGAAAGATTTCTGTGAATCAAATTTTGATACTGGATCTCGTTGGTTGGCTAGCTGGTCTTCAACGGAGAGTCCAGAGGACACATTTTGTATTATAATGGACTCAGAATTTTGGAGGATGCTGTGATCAGTAATATTATGATTTGTATTAAAGGATTGTTTTAAAGCCAGTGGAATCTGTTATAAATGGCAATTTCATATTGGGTGTGTACGTGGTATGCCCACCTTAATTTTTGCATGAATCACCGGATAGGGGGCCTGGGAACTCTTTTCCTCGGTACCTGGGCAAAACACAACCAAATCTTTATAAAGGAATCCCACCAATACAGTGGTACAATTAAGATGCAATTAGTTAAGTGAGTTAGATTAAGTCCTGAGAAGACCTTGTTCTGTGTGGGAGGGGATCAATGGCTATGCCTCGTTAAAGGAGAAAAAAAGCGGTGATTCCATGGACCAAGTGCAAGTCTCTTCTTGATCTGACCATGTGACTTCAGGTTTGGTCGGATCAGTTTAACTAGTTAAGACTTTGACATGTTATAGTAATTCCCCTGTTAGAAAATTTTCCCATGGCAGAATTGCCCATGCCTTCCGGGCGAGGGGAGTTTTCTGGGCTCGGTTTCGAAGGAACCGCCCAGGCTAGTCTCTCTTTTAGACATCCGCGGGCAAGGCCCCGAGTGTGGATCCCCGCCCGACGCGGGACGCCGACGCTGCTTCCGCCGGTGCCCCGGAGGGGGATCTCACACATAGAGCTTAGTCTATGCATGCATTAAGCTCTATGCATGCATGCTTAATGTTTAAAGTACTATGCATAAGCTTTATGTATAAGGTCTTATGCATAAGCTTTATGCTTAAGGCATAGTACTTTAAGCTTATGCATAGTACTTTAAACATAATGCCTCTCATGCATCACTTTATGCATAAGATTTACTAATCTTTTGCTCACCCTTTTGTTGGTTTTGTAGGTCCTCTAATCCTCTCTTTCAACATCACTAAAAAGAGGTAAGTGCTTTCATATCTTTTCTCTCTTTTCTCTATTATTATTGCACCCTTGTGTGCTGGGGATTTGTTTTGTAGGTTTGCGCATAAGCTTTATGCATAATGCTTTATGCATGCTTTATGCATAATGCTTTATTCATAAGGCCTCATGCATAGTTTTATGCTTAAGGCCTCATGCTTAAGGCCTTATGCATAGTGCTTTATGCATAAGCCTTATGCATAGCTTTATACATAAGGCCTCATGCATAGGCTTTATGCATAAGGCCTCATGCATACTTTATGCATAAGGCCTCATGCATAGTTTTATGCTTAATGCCTTATGCATAGTGCTTTATGCATAAGACTTATGCATAAGCTTTATGCATAAGCTTTATGCATAAGGCCTCATGCATAAAGCGTTATGGTTAAATCTTTATTATGCATAATAAGGCACTTTACCCTTGCTAGGCACTTCACCTGCCTTTACATTCACCCCTTATCTGTCAGCCCCAGTTAGTGCTACAACATCTCCTACACTGCATTTTCAGGAGATGTGACACCTCACAGTCATCATGGCTCTCATGAGAGTGGCAGCCGTCATCGTAGGGAGGGTAGTCGTGGAGATAGTGCCGGTCGTACCTCACGCCGCACTAGGATTAAGAGTGGAGGTAGAGGAGATAGAGGATGCCTAGGGCAGTGCTTTGGGGGTGGGGATAGTTCTTCAGAGTCACCACCACATCATGGTGATATAGATGTGGGTGGCATAGTTGATGACTCTCGTGGGAAGGAGGTGGTAAACTACTTGTGATAAGTAGTTTTTGCACACTATAAAGACTACTTTATACATTTTAAGTAGCAAAGGAAGAGCCTAGTGGATGATTGCATTAAAGTTGTCCACAAGAAGTATCCTAATTCTCACAATCAAAGGTTTAACAGTAGATGGGTGCAACACAAAATCAAAGACATACTTAAGAATAGGAGGTCTCTAGTAAGGAGACATGCAAAGGAGGAGAAAACCTGAATAGATGCCGGTCAAAATGGACACGGCAAGCCATCTACTACTCATAGGGGTGAATGGAAGAAAGCCAAGAAGGAGATCCTAGAGGAGTAGTGAACCAGCAAACAACAAAGAGAAGCGTGGGCTGGTTGCAATGTAGGTGGGCATGTGTCATCACCACACATGATGCTCCAAAGCCCTTTTGGCTACGAGCAAATTCTGAATCATGAAACTCCATAGGGAGTATTTGATCCATCTAGCTTATTTATCCTTGTGGGATAGCACGCCCAACCAAATTCCTAATTGGATCCCATCACTATACAGTGGTTGGGCGGTTGGCTAACCCGTGGGAATGGATGGGGTTAGGCTAGACTGATGGATCCATGAATCGAGACTCAATTTCTGTATAGTACGATAGATGAGGTAATTCCAGGATAAAAATTGTTCTATGAAAAAGAAGCAACGGTTGTGCCTCTCAATGAGGAAAAAAGCGTTGGTCTCTATGATCCAAGTACAATCTTTTCCCTGATCTGATTATGGGACTTACAGGTTCGGTCACATCACTTCAGTTAGTTCAGGCTTTTCACTACGTTAGAGAAAAGTTATCCTGGTGGAATCGCTCGTGCTTTCTGGGCAAGGGAAGTTTTTTCGAGTTCGGTTTTGGAAGAATCGATGGATTAGTCTCTTGTCTGGATATCCGTGGGGGGAGGCCGCGAGTGTGGGACCCTGCCCCGTGCAAGAAGTGCTACTTCCGCTGCTAGAACCCCCAAATTTGTTACGCAGTAGGGTCAGGGAACCTACAGCTGGTATCAGAGGAAATTGGCTAATGAGGATCAACTGAGAAATGAAGAAGCAGTAAAAGGTTATAATTGTGTGATAAAATTCATACAAATTAATATTCAAACTGAAATTCGTAAATGGGTAATTGGGTCTTCAGATGGAAGTACCTGTAACATACCCATTGTAAATAACAATGTACTTGCTTCAGAGTTGAAAAATGTAACATACCCATTGTAAATAACAATGTACTTGCTTCAGAGTTGAAAAATATAACTTAGTTTGTCATTTTTACGATCAAAAAACTTCTATTTTTGGAAAATGAGCCATTTTTGCTTAGAAATTTGTAATTTTGAATCCAAATTTGGAATCTACGCGTAATTTTACGCTTAAAATAGTTTTTTCTGAACTAAAAACGGGTACCCGAAATGGGTTTAATTAAGCTTTTAAGCCTTTAATCTGCGAACTTCCGACCTAAAATAGTAACTATCCAGGCGTCTAATCTGAACTAAAAAACGGGTACCCGGAATGGGTTTAATTAAGCTTTTAAGCCTTTAATCTGCAAACTTCCGACCTAAAATAGTAACTATCCAGGCGTCTAATCAACGAATGGAACACGCCCCCATGGTCACGGGGCAAGGCCGGACATTTTCGTCAAAAAAAAAATTTTAACCCCCCCGGGACGACGGCGGGCGGCGTGGGCCCCACCACGGGCGCTGCCCGTGAAACGACCGACAATCCACCCGAGACACCCAAGTGTGTACACGACCTAGACGCACCCTCCAGCACAACCCTACACGTACCCCCTCCTCCCAAAACCCTCTATCCACAGGTGTCGCGCTCTCTCTCTCTTGGGGACACCTCCACCCCCATGTGTCACACTTTCTCTCTCTTCGAGACACCTCCACCCCCAGGTGTCTCACGCCCACACTCTCTCCCGGACACCTACACCACCCAGGTGTCGCCTTCCCGCACCCGGATGTCCACCCTCCAGCACCTATAAAAGGACCCTCCCAGCCCCCTTCTCCAAGCAAGCCCCCAGCAAGGCCCTACGCGCAAGCCCTCCCTCAAGCTGTAGGACATGTCCTACACTCTTCTCCCCCCCGTGTGAATAGACTTAAAGTGTGCTTATTCTCCAACCCTTGCCTTGCTCTTCCCTAGGCCTCCCTAGACGTACACTCTTCTCAAGAGCTCTCCAAGTTAAGGACACCCTCTCAATTCCCGCCCCATATGCGGCGACTTAAACTTAGGCTAAGAGGTCGTTCCTACCCATAAGCCCAACAAGCTTTTTCTACCCCAAACGGACTCCGTTTTCGAATCTGTTTGAACCAGTAGAATTCTCTCTTTTCTCTCCACGTTCGCAACCTCTTTTATTCACCCCGTTCTCTCTCTATCCTCTTAAAACTCTAGTGCTCCTATGCCGCCGAAATGAAGAACCACGCGCTGCCCAAGGAGGGAATGAAGCGAATCGCGTCCCTGCAATCGACTTCGCCCCTCTTGAAGCAAATCTAGGCACGAAAACGATAACCAGGTTGGTCATTTAACAAGTTTAAGAAAAATTCTCTCTTATGGAGCTTAATGCAAAGATTTGAAACAATAGGAAAGGAACCAAGGTTAAACCCCTAGTATAGATGGCCTAAAGTACCTTATGGTTACTCTTAAGTAAAGTTATAAGAAAATAATCTTGCTTTTGAATCATTGTCTTTCTGAAACGATGGTTTTTGTTAATGTGTGAATTCATTGAATAAAGGCTATGTCTCTTTTTATTGGATACACTACTGGATTATCGCTAACATGTAGGTACAGCTTCTCCCCCCCTTAGCTAACTCCGTGCTTGCCTGTGTAGCCGGGCGGAGGATATAGCGAGGCCGGGAGTCGGCCCAGGGCAATCCCCTCCTATGCCACTGGGAATTGGATTTCACCACCAGGGTGATGTATATATGCTGCCTAGTTCTGTGGGTCCAGGCTAGTGCGATGACTTAACCCCCACCTCATGAGGAGACGTCCCCTCCGAAGGGCGAGAGGGTTTGGTACAAGCGGCAGTACCTGAGGGGGTGACAGGACGGCTTGGCCCTCATCGGCTGGCTGACGACGAGGGGAGACGATCCGTGAGGTTTACCCAGCTGGTTGAGGCTGGAAGATCCGTGAGGTTTACCCAGCTGGTTGAGGCTGGAAGATCGAATTCTAGATCATCGGTGTGGTTGTGGTTGTGGTTGTGATTGGATTGTGGTTATGGTTATGGTTATGGGTTGGACATGAAGTTTGGATTGGAATATCGGCCCGATTCGAGGGTCTTTGTAAATATTTTTCACTGTAAGTATGTTTGTTGATTTCAATGTTGTGCTAAGGAAGATTTCTTTTAAGGAATCATGTGTAATTAATTAACAAAGGAATTTGTTTTTAAGTGTTTCACAGTGTGGTAGGACTTAATTAGAAAAAAATTGAACGGGTGAGTGTGTGGAAAGTGGGAGAATGGATGCCCTGATGGTACCATTCTAAGGATGGGTGGACCCGATCAGTCGGGTAGCTTTCTACTAGTCGTAACTTACGATACTTACAGAATAGTAGAGTCCCGAACAAGACTTGTTTTAGGGGACCGAGCCAGCGGCCGTGCCTCATGAAATACGGGGGGGAAAAGGCGTTGGCTTCCTTGAACCAAGTGTGGGTCTTGTTCCATCTCCACGCACATTCCATGCTGGGGATTAGAATTTCCTTTAGGATGACTATGCTTCCCCTGCGAGATAGAGTTAGGTCCCTCCGTTTGCCCGTAACCTCGTATTTCTACGAGATCGAGGTGTCGTCAATCGAAAAATAACACGAGACTTAACCGCCTATCAAAAGGATTCCCCTGCCCTACGGGTAGGGGTCCTTACACGTGGTATCAGAGCAGGTTTAGACTTGGGAGATTTTATATTGTATTCTCTTGTTGCTCTAGGAGTTCTTGTTAAACTAATCTAGTTACGGCTGGACGCAGGAGGACGAGATGGATCCCTATTCTCGCTTCCTGGTATTCCAATGCATGTTCATGACTGCTTGTCGCTCTTCCGAATTTGAGTTCCGTGACACTATGATGCACATTGTAGACAAGCTAACCCTTCCTCATTACACTCGCATCGAAAGGGGATGGAATAGAGCTGAGTATTGGCATCGTCGAACTACCTATTTCATCATTCGAGCTGAGCACGTCGGCAATCTCACCAACGACTTGAGGCGGATCCGATATGCTGAGATGTTGCGGATGGTTTGCCTGTTCTGGTTTATTGGCACTCCTCGTAACACCTATGTCACTATCGATGGGAATCGCATGTTGCAGAATCGATGGGTTTATGATAGTGTGACTCGAGTTGTATCCCCTGATAGAGTAGCCGTTACCCGTCTTTCTAGACGTGGTTTACCTCCCCTACCAGAGACTTATCGAGTTCTTGAAACCATGGGAGAACCCCCCTACTTTTTCAATGCTACCACCGCAGATCTTTATTAGGTTCCCTAGAGGACTACTATGTGAATAAATAAGATTGGATTTAGTCCAATCCTTGTAAATGGTTTGGTTCACTTGTAAATATTAAAGCTTGGAATAAAAGGTTTTGATTTTCACACTCATTGCCTTATGTGTATTAAACCGCCTAAGTGACATGATTCTAAATTTAGCTTCATATTGATAACCAGGATCGTCAACTTCTTGCTCCCAATGCATTATATACAGATACACAGGAGAAGAAGCTTCTCCTCAAACAAATGCAACCTCCCTCATTTAATGGGGCAGGTTCAAAGATTGAAAGGGATGCAGAAGTTTGGATAGAAGCCATGGACGATTACTTTTCGGCTGCTGGTACAGGAATTGGGAATCAATCCATGCTTGCCAGATTTCGTCTTACCGGGGACGCCAAACTTTGGTGGAAGCAATGGTGCCGAGATAAGGGCGTCACTGAAGATACCCAAACCTGGAGTGACATTAAGCAAGCTGTGAAGGGCCGTTATCTTCCCCCATCTCATGAATCTATTAAGATGAACGAGTTCTTCAGCCTCAAGCAGCTTAGCTTAACCTTGGAGGAATACTACTCAAAATTTGTCACACTTGGCAAATATGCTCCACCTATGTCGATCACTCAACAAGTGGCCCGATTTTGCCAAGGGCTGAATGAACCTTTGGATTCTCGCCTTGAAGCAATGAGGCCAACTACCTTGCAAGATGCTCTTACCCGAGCCAAACCTCTGGCTAAAGAAGTAAAGAGTGGTCAAGAAAAGAAGAGAGTCTATCCTGAGTCTAACCCAAGGGGGCGCCTTCAGAGGAATTACCAATCAAATTTCTGCCACAACACTATTGGTCAGTACCCCAATAATTTTATCCCCCGCAGTTATGCTAATTCCACTTCAGAATCCTATGGGGACCAAAGGTGCTTTTATTGCAATGAAGTTGGCCACTTCCGGAATGAATGCCCCAAACTTGCAAGACCCTCTCTCAATCCTAGTGTCATTACTGCTCCACAAGGTGGCCGGGCAGTTCAAGGTCGTGGGATTCCTAATAACCGCCAGGCTGGACGAGGTAGTGGTGGACGTGGTAGAGGTCGTGGAGTGACTGCCCGTGTCTGCTCTATGATTGGTGAATCGACTTTAGAGATGGAAGAAGAAGAGAAAGCCACCATTCATGCAGCTGTAGAACATCAAGGACCTAATCAGCAGTTTTCTGTTATCCAACCTCCGGCTACTTATCAAGGTAGATCTTTCCAGCTCTTGATTGATTGTGGTAGTACGCATTCATTTCTTTCTCCAAAATGCTTGCGTAAGTTACAGTTAGATCAAAAACCAGCCCAAGCAATGATTGTTGAGTTAGCTAGTGGAAAAGAAGAAGTATCCCGACATTGTGTGGGAGATCTTGAATTTGAATTGGGTGGTGAATCAATCAACCCATGGGTATTTCAGAAGCTTACCATTAGGGATTTATGATGGAATCCTTGGTATGGACTGGTTAATTGCAAACAATGCTGACATTCACTGTGCTGAAGGAAGCATCACCTTTAAGAATAGTCAAGGATAGGTAGTATCAGTCCAGGGAAAAATAGGTAAACCCAAATTTCATTTGGTCAAAGCTAATCGCCTTCTTAAGGGAGTGCGCAAGGGCCAACAGATCTTCCTTGTCAAACTCAACAAGGTAGAAGAAAGCAACCCATATTTAGAACCCTCTTGGCTCTAGGAGTTTTCAGACATCTTTCCAGAGGAACTTACAAAGCTACCCCCATCTCGAGAAGTAGATCATGGGATTGAGTTAATCCCTGGGGCTGAATCAGTTTCAAGGAGACCTTACAAAATGTCTCTTCCTGAAGCCATAGAGCTCAAGGAACAGCTTAGGCATCTCATTGAGCAAGGATTCATTCGCCCTAGTAATTCCCCATGGGGAGCGCCTGTTCTTTTCCAGAGAAAGAAGGATGGCACGCTTCGTCTTTGTATTGACTACCGAGGCCTAAACAAGGTCACTGTCAAAAACAAATACCCCATTCCTCGCATCGACGAACTTCTTGACAGACTTTATGGATCCAAAGTTTTCTCCAAGATGGATTTAAGGTCTAGCTACTATCAAATTAGGATCAAGGAATCAGATATCTCCACCGCTTTCAATACCCGCTATGGCCACTATGAATTTACAGTCATGCCATTCGGATTAACCAATGCTCCCGCCACCTTCAACCGCCTGATGCAGGATATCTTCCGACCCTACTTGGATGAATTTGTCCTTGTCTTCTTTGATGACATCTTGGTCTATTCTCAGTCAAAAGAGGGACATGAGGAGCATGTACGCAAAGTATTGCAAATACTGCGCGAACATAAGCTCTATGCCAAGAAAAGCAAATGTACCTTCTTCACTTCCCAAATTGAATATCTAGGGTTCATTGTCTCCTCAGAGGGCATCTCAATAGACCCTGCCAAAGTCAAGGATATATTGGAATGGCCACCCCCTAGGATAGTCAAAGAAATCCGTGGTGGGTTTCTAGGCATCACAGGATGGTATAGGATCTTCATCAAGGATTATGCCAAGATAGCCGCACCCTTAACTGATCTCCTCAAGAAGTAATGTAAGATAGTATGGTTACCAATCCACCAAATCAGTTTTAGCCAACTTAAGACTATCCTCATCTCAGCACCAGTTCTGAAGCTCCCTGACTTCACCAAAGAGTTTGAGGTTGTCACTGATGCTAGTGGCCTTGCACTTGGTGGTGTCTTAATTCAAGAAGGAAGGCCTCCTGTGGCTTACACTTCTCGTAAGCTTAAACCCTATGAAGTTAATTATGCCACCCATGATTTGGAACTCCTTGCAGTTGTTCATTGTTTCAAGTTATGGAGACACTATCTCCTAGGCCGTAAGTTTCTGCTTGTAACTGACCACCAGAGTTTAAAGTGGATCTTCACCCAGCCCAATCTCAACATGAGGCAAAGGAGGTGGATTGAGATTCTGCAAGAGTTTGATTTTGATATCAAATTTTGTCCTGGAAAGGATAATGTTGTAGCAGATGCCCTCAGTCGCAAATCCTTCCTAAGTGCAATCTCTATGCCAAATAACCCCATCCTAGACAAGATAAAGCAAGTTTCACCTTATGACCCTGATTACCAAAAGCTAGTAAGCCTAGTTCACAACAAGGAGGCACCCACAAAAAAGGAAAATGTATTGATCAAGGGATACACCCTCGATGATGAATGCCTCTACTTCATGCATAGGTTATGTATTCCCAAAAATCTTGCACCCACTGAAGAAGATGATCTTGTATGAAGCTCATGATAGCCCCGTAGTTAGCAGGACACCCAGGTTATGCAAAAACCTTGAATGCCTTAAGGAGAAGTTACTTTTGGCCTGGAATGAAGAGAGATATCCTTCAATACATCAGATAATGCCTTTCATATCAAAGGATTAAAGCTGAAAGAATCAAAATGCTCGGGAAACTCCAACCTCTGGACATTCCTCAGATGAAGTGGGAATGTATCAGTATGGATTTTGTCACAAGTCTTCCCACAACACAAGGAGGATATGATTCTATCTTAGTAGTTGTGGATATGCTTACCAAAGTGACCCATATTATCCCAGTAGTTGTGGATATGCTTACCAAAGTGACCCATATTATCCCAGTAAAGAAGACATTTAAATCTTCTGATATTGCCCGCCTTTTCATCAAGGAAATCTTTAGGCTTCATGGATTGCCAAAAATAATAGTCAGTGACCGGGACTCTGACTTCACTTCAAAGTTCTGGACATCATTATTCCAGGCTATTGGAACACAACTTTGTTTCAGTACAGCTTACCACCCAGAAACAGATGGTCAAACTGAGAGAGTTAATCAGGTTATAGAAGACATCCTGAGAGCCTATTGTGGGCGTGAACCAAAGAAGTGGATTCAGAATCTCCCTCTAGTGGAATTCTCTTACAATACATCCTATCACCAAAGCATAGGGATGTCACCATTCAAAGCTCTTTATGGTCAGGAATGTTTGTCTCCCTTAAATTTCTCTGACCCCACACTAAAGGTTGAAGTATCTAGGATGATGCTTGAAGAAATGGAAGAACAAACCAAATCTATTCGTAAGGATATTAAAGCCGCCCAGGATCGACAGAAGCATTATGCTGATACCAAAAGATCTGAAAGAATTTTCCAGCAAGGTGACAAAGTTTTTCTTCGAGTGCGGCCAAAGAGAAGTTCTTTATCTCTTGGAAAATTTAGGAAGCTGAGTCCAAGGTATTGTGGGCCTTATGAAGTCATCAAATGTTTGGGAAAACATGCCTACAAACTTCGCCTCCCGACCCACCTCAAAATCCATGATGTATTCCATGTAAGCTTACTAAAGCCATATGTGCCTCATCCTGATCATGTTCTTGATGATGAACAAGTTGTAATGCCAACTCAAGGAGTCCTTGAAATGAGACCTAATAGAATCATCGACTCTAGAGAAAGAGTGCTTCGCAATAGAATCCTTAGGGAACATTTAGTGGAATGGAAAGATTACCCTGAGGAGGATGCCACTTGGGAGGAAGAGTCAACCCTCCAAAAGAATTACCCAGAGTTCGTACCGAGATGAGGACATCTCGAGTTCTTTTAGTAGGGAAAGATGTAACATACCCATTGTAAATAACAATGTACTTGCTTCAGAGTTGAAAAATGTAACATAACCATTGTAAATAACAATGTACTTGCTTCAGAGTTGAAAAATATAACTTAGTTTGTCATTTTTACGATCAAAAAACTTCTATTTTTGGAAAATGAGCCATTTTTGCTTAGAAATTTATAATTTTGAATCCAAATTTGGAATCTACGCGTAATTTTACGCTTAAAATAGTTTTTTCTGAACTAAAAACGGGTACCCGAAATGGGTTTAATTAAGCTTTTAAGCCTTTAATCTGCGAACTTGACAACCCCGGATTTTGGTGCCAATTTTGGCGCATTATGGTGATGTTTGGAGGTTCTTCATCGACAAAAGTCACACTTTCATGGAATTCATGCATAAATTATACTTATCTTTTGTACTCCTTTTTAATGTAAATGCTTGGCAATTTAGCGGGTCCGCACCTGTAAAGCCAAAGCATGGAAACTTTCTCTAGCTTTTTTGTAAGGTTAAAAGCCATGGTCTATGTATGCACAAAAATGAAAGCCAAGCCTAAGGTTTCAAAAAGCTTATGTAACAAACTTTTCAAATTCAATAAAGAAAGAAAGAGGAAGGAGTCGTGTGATTTGGGAGGTTTGGGAAGTTGGAAGTTGGTTACAACCTCTCTCTACCTTTATCTACCAATCACACGTTTCTTTTCAAACTCTCTCATTTGGCACAAACTCTTGCTTTCTTGTTTCTTGTTTCTTCCATCTCTCTTGTGCTTCAACGCCATATCCATGGAGGAAGAGAGTGAAGAAGAAGATGGTGAGGATGATTTCATGCTTATCCTTTGTGTGCCATAACCTAGGTTTAGGGTTTCTTTTTGTGTGTGCATGGCTGTAGCTTCCTAAAGAGAGAGAGAGAGAGAGTGTGTGTGTGCCATTCTTGAGTGTATTTGAGTGTTTCTTGCAGTTTTTATGGCTATGAGGCACCCCAATGTGTATATTTCACATGCTCGAGCCGGGTTTGCTATCTTTTTGTGTGCTTGGAAGGCTACATTCATTTGGTGCGTTCGCCGGGAGGGGCTAGTCTTAGAATCTGCAAGAAGTGCCTTCAACAAGTCGGTGGTGATGGTGAGTTCGAGGAAGATGAAGATGATGTCAGACACCAAACAGATAGAGAAATCGAAAGAGGACGGGTGCTGGCGGTGCCACTGGAGAGACGAGATGAGAATTTCTTGATTATGAAGTGCTTGTGCAGGGTTGTAAGTCGAGGGAGAAGGTGAAGTGAACGCGTGCTGCAGATGGCGGGCGCAGAGAGGAGAAAGAGACCGAATTGGTGGCGCTATTGTTGTGGTATGCAGAGGTAGCAAATCGAAAGGAGAAGATGAGGGTTGCAGGTGTGTGCTGCTGTAGAATCTGTGAGAGGTCGGGGAGGAGAAGAGGATGCTAGTGCTGCTCTGTCAACAAGCAGGAAATTGAGAGAAGGAAAAAAGAAAGAGATTTAGTGCTGCAGATCGAGAGAGGAGAGTAGACGTTGCTATTGTGTGTTGTGCATCTGGAACAATTCGAAGGGAGCAGAGATCCAGAGAGAAGATGAAACGGGCTGTTGCCTTAGATGGGGAAGAAAACCTGAGCGCTACAATTGTTGAACACCGTGAAGGAGATCGTGAAGAGGCTGCCAGCTTGCACTCAGAAGAAGTGAGCAAGAGATGAAGAAGGCACAGAAGAGGGCTGCCAGTCGCCTGCAGATAGGAGGAGAGCAGTAGCGTACGAGAGAGGAAAGAGCCATGCTCTCTACTGTGGGGCGCTAGAGCAGGAGGGAAGAGGTCGAAGAGCAGTAGCGTACGAGAGAGGAAAGAGCCTCTCTACTGTGGGGCGCTAGAGCAGGAGGGAAGAGATCGAAGAGCAGGAAGCAACATCAGTGGTTCAGTGAATGGAGCGAATTATGCAGAGCTAGCCAAGCAAGAAGCCGACACCTTTTTCATCACCATCAGTTTCTTGTGCAAGCGAGACGATTCCTGCAGGTGTGTGCTGGTAGCATTTAATTTTTTTTGGAGGCCGAGTTGCAGAGCCACAGAAGATAAGGTTTTAATAACCTTAATTTAATAAAGCTTTACAAGGTGTAAATGGTCTCCTACAAGCGGATGTTCACACGCACATTCTTTCGAAGCTGAAAATTTTCTGCACCATAGCTAGGATGTGCCGGGTGGAGGGCTTGATTACTAAATGTTTTGTGTGGGCGAGCATAGTGAAAAAAATTTGGATGGGGTTTCATTTGGGGTCAAAAGAAGGGGTTTCCATTTTGTTTCCATGAGGGCGGGTGAGTGTTCTTTTGAGCAAAGGGTTGATGTTGTACATCCTTATCCTATGTCATTTGAGTGAGGCGGTGTTAGTGTGTAAGTTTAGAGATGAGTGTGTAAGTTAGTGTGATGAGTGTGTAAGTTAGTGTGGGTGTTTCTTGAACAAGGGAGTTGTGTGGAAGTTGTGTGAAGGAGCTAAAAGTATGCGTTAATGGGAGGTTTTTCATCAACATTTGTTTGCGATGAGGACGCTCACAGCTGAGTGGAGGAGAAATGACAACCCCGGATTTTGGTGCCAATTTTGGCGCATTACGGTGATGTTTGGAGGTTCTTCATCGACAAAAGTCACACTTTCATGGAATTCATGCCTAAATTGTACTTATCTTTTGTACTGCTTTTTAATGTAAATGCTTGGCAATTTAGCGGGTCCGCACTTGTAAAGCCAAAGCATGGAAACTTTCTCTAGCTTTTTTGTAAGGTTAAAAGCCATGGTCTATGTATGCACAAAAAATGAAAGCTAAGCCTAAGGTTTCAAAAAGCTTATGTAACAAACTTTTCAAATTCAATAAAGAAAGAAAGAGGAAGGAGTCGTGTGATTTGGGAGGTTTGGGAAGTTGGAAGTTGGTTACAACCTCTCTCTACCTTTATCTACCAATCACACATTTCTTTTCAAACTCTCTCATTTGGCACAAACTCTTGCTTTCTTGTTTCTTGTTTCTTCCATCTCTCTTGTGCTTCAACGCCATATCCATGGAGGAAGAGAGTGAAGAAGAAGATGGTGAGGATGATTTCATGCTTATCCTTTGTGTGCCATAACCTAGGTTTAGGGTTTCTTTTTGTGTGTGCATGGCTGTAGCTTCCTAAAGAGAGAGAGAGAGAGTGTGTGTGTGTGCCATTCTTGAGTGTATTTGAGTGTTTCTTGCAGTTTTTATGGCTATGGGGCACCCCAATGTGTATATTTCGCATGCTCGAGCCGGGTTTGCTGTCTTTTTGTGTGCTTGGAAGGCTACATTCAGAACTTCCGACCTAAAATAGTAACTATCCAAGCGTCTAATCAACGAATTGAACACGCCCCCATGGTCACAGGGCAAGGCCGGACATTTTCGTCAAAAAAAAATTTTGACCCCCCCGGGACGACGGCGGGCGGCCGACGTGGGCCCCACCACGGGCGCCGCCCGTGAAACGACCGACAATCCACCCGGGACACCCAAGTGTGTACACGACCTAGACGCACCCTCCAGCACACCCCTACACGTACCCCCTCCTCCCAGAACCCTCTATCCACAGGTGTCGCGCTCTCTCGCTCTTGGGGACACCTCATGTGTCACACTTTCTCTCTCTTCGCGAGACAACTCCACCCCCAGGTGTCTCACGCCCACACTCTCTCCCGGACACCTACACCACCCAGGTGTCGCCTTCTCGCACCCGGACGTCCACCCTCCAGCACCTATAAAAGGACCCTCCCAGCCCCCTTCTCCAAGCAAGCCCCCAGCAAGGCCCTACGCGCAAGCCCTCCCTCAAGCTCTAGGACATGTCCTACACTCTTCTCCCCCCCGTGTGAATAGACTTAAAGTGTGCTTGTTCTCCAACCCTTGCCTTGCTCTTCCCTAGGCCTCCCTAGACGTACACTCTTCTCAAGAGCTCTCCAAGTTAAGGACACCCTCTCAATTCCCCCCCCCATATGCGGCGACTTAAACTTAGGCTAAGAGGTCGTTCCTACCCATAAGCCCAACAAGCATTTCCTACCCCAAACGGACTCCGTTTTTGAATCCGTTTGAACCAATAGAATTCTCTCTTTTCTCTCCACGTTCCCAACCTCTTATATTCACCCCGTTCTCTCTCTATCCTCTTAAAACTCTAGTGCTCCTATGGCACCGAAACGTCGCCGAAATGAAGAACCACGCACTACCCAAGGAGGGAATGAAGCGAATCGCGTCCCTGCAATCGACTTCGCCCCTCTTGAAGCAAATAGGCACGAAAACGATAACCAGGTTGGTCATTTAACAAGTTTCAGAAAAATTCTCTCTTATGGAGCTTAATGCAAAGATTTGAAACAATAGGAAAGGAACCAAGGTTAAACCCCTAGTATAGATGGCCTAAAGTACCTTATGGTTACTCTTAAGTAAAGTTATAAGAAAATAATCTTGCTTTTGAATCGTTGTCTTTTCGAAACGATGGTTTTTGTTAATGTGTGAATTCATTGAATAAAGGCTATGTCTCTTTTTATTGGATACACTACTGGATTATTGCTAACATGCAGGTATAGCTTCTCCCCCCCTTAGCTAACTCCGTGCTTGCCTGTGTAGCCTGGCGGAGGATATAGCGAGGCCGAGAGTCGGCCCAGGGCAATCCCCTCCTATGCCACTGGGAATTGGATTTCACCACCAGGGTGATGTATATATGCTGCCTAGTTCTGTGGGTCCAGGCTAGTGCGGTGACTTAACCCCCACCTCATGAGGAGACGTCCCCTCCGAAGGGCGAGAGGGTTTGGTACAAGCGGCAGTACCTGAGGGGGTGACAGGACGGCTTGGCCCTCATCGGCTGGCTGACGACGAGGGGAGACGATCCGTGAGGTTTACCCAGCTGGTTGAGGCTGGAAGATCCGTGAGGTTTACCCAGCTGGTTGAGGCTGGAAGATCGAATTCTAGATCATCGGTGTGGTTGTGGTTGTGGTTGTGATTGGATTGTGGTTATGGTTATGGTTATGGGTTGGACATGAAGTTTGGATTGGAATATCGGCCCGATTCGAGGGTCTTTGTAAATATTTTTCACTGTAAGTATGTTTGTTGATTTCAATGTTGTGCTAAGGAAGATTTCTTTTAAGGAATCATGTGTAATTAATTAACAAAGGAATTTGTTTTTAAGTGTTTCACACTGTGGTAGGACTTAATTAGAAAAAAATTGAACGGGTGAGTGTGTGGAAAGTGGGAGAATGGATGCCCTGACGGTACCATTCTAAGGATGGGTGGACCCGATCAGTCGGGTAGCTTTCTACTAGTCGTAACTTATAATACTTACGGAATAGTAGAGTCCCGAACAAGACTTGTTTTAGGGGACCGAGCCAGCGACCGTGCCTCATGAAATACGGGGGGAAAAAGGTGTTGGCTTCCTTGAACCAAGTGTGGGTCTTGTTCCATCTCCATGCACATTCCGTGCTGGGGATTAGAATTTCCTTTAGGATGACTATGCTTCCCCTGCGAGATAGAGTTAGGTCCCTCCGTTTGCTCGTAACCTCGTATTTCTACGAGATCGAGGTGTCGTCAAATCGGAAAATAACACGAGATCGAGGTGTCATCAATCGAAAAATAACACGAGACTTAACCGCCTATCAAAAGGATTCCCCCGGGTAGGGGTCCTTACAGTACCGCAATTGTATGGAATCCCTGACTTGCTTGAGGCCTAGACAAGATAGTATTTACCTTATAGTTCCAAGGACCGTGACTGCGTATATACCGAGGGTATAATTGCAGCTCTTTACTGGCAGTATATACGAGTAAATATAGGACTTGAAATTATAAGCATTAATACTATCTAGATAATGAATTCGAATGTGGTTGATATGATTTTAAATTCTAATTGGGAACTGATGAGTTGATTTGGATTCTGATTGAAAAGTGAAGATTTCTGAATTCTGGCTGAATTGTAATAACTAAGCAAAAGCACAATAAGGATGAATGGGACGACTGGAATGACATTAATGACTTTAGCAAATCACTATGAGATTAGTGGATTGTACTGGTAGATTGCTATTGTTAACACTTGACCTAGTGGATCAAGTTAAGGGGTGTCAAATTAAAACTCTGTAAAATTGAAAATTTTCATGGCGGACTGTTCAGATAGAAATCTCGGTCTAATGGACCATTATTGTGATAAGGATTGAATGTTACGATCTGAGTGAATTATTATCTGATGATGAGTTTTATATAAAGGATCTTTATCCCAGGATTCTGTTGGGTTCTCCAAACTATAAGGAACCCAGAATCAGTTGGATCTTAAGGAAAAGAATTCTCCTCTAGTTTTGCGAGATGAGGACATCTCGCATTTTTTAAGTGGGTAGAATGTAAAATTCCTCCCCAGCCTCTCTCAGGATGTCCAATATCTTCCCCTGTAATCAAATCCCTCTTTAGAAATATAAAAGAACTTGTTTCTACCTGTTCTGGCTTGAAGAGAGAAAATGTTAGAGAGAGGTTATTCAGATTTTGAATATTTTTGGATGGAAAAATATCTCTTCTTATTAAAATAAGTTCCCTTGAAAAAGAAGTTCAAAAAGATTTTCAGAAGGTGCATTAGAAATCAAATATAATCTGTTCAAGAGGCCTTATCCTAGAGGTCCAGATTTTAAAAAAAATTTAAATTAAGGTTTTGAGGGGCCAATCACATTCATCCAAATGTGTGGAGAAGATAAATAGAAGAAATAAAGAAAATCCTCCCAAAAATGAGTAAATACTCACATAAGATGAAGAGTCGGCTAGGGACCAAAGAAATTACTAAAAAAATAGATTTTTGACACCTCACAATGGGAATTCCCCCCTCATGAAGGAGGCGCCTACTTCACATGTGTGGTGGAGTTTAAAATTATCAAAAATTGAGATATTTCATCTCTCTTCTTTCCTAATTCAAGTCTAGTTCCAAAAAGTAAGCTAAATTGACCTAAAAATGGTCAAAAATTGACCAAACTGATCTGGAAAATTCTAGAATCAGTTTGCTTGGTTAGAAGCTCACTTTTTCCTATAAATAGAAGCCTCCCCCTTTGTTGAAGCTTAATAGTGTTTTATGCACTGTTACTCTACTCCTCCCAAGAGCCAAGAACTGTGAATTTCTTAATAATTCACTAGTTTTTGACCATTTCCTCTTCTAAAGAATTGGTGGCCACTCTTGTTGCAAACAAGAGTAGATCCCTCAAACCATCAAGCCAAAGAAAAGCTCCCAGAATTTCATGTAAGTAAGAAATCCTACTTTTTCTTATTCTTTTAATGGTTCTCTAAATTGTTTGTTATCTTAAAATGATAAACAGATGCTATGCCTTCTTGGAAAGGCTTTCCCCCCCTCTCATTCTTAAGTTCAGCCCTTCTTTATCCTAGTTAAGTAATCTAATTGTTGGAATTAAACTTTTCATATTCTTTTCTCTTTTAAAAGTAAAATTTGATTAGTTTAGAGTGCTTAAAACTATTTGGGGATAATTTTAAGTAATTTTAAGATAGTAAAATTTGAAAAATGGTCAGCCATACAAAAGAAGGTTATGGGCAAATTTTCTAAAAATTGGTGAAATAAGTTTTATCTTTTATTATTCAAAAAGAGTAATCCCCACCATTTGTGTTTCCTAAAAGTGTTATTTTGATTTTATGCATAGAAAGGTGTATAAAGAAATTTATTTTTATTTCAAAAGAGTTATTCTCATCAATTTTCATTTTATGCATAGGAAGGTGCATAAAGAAATTTAATTTTATTTCAAAATAATTATTCTCATCAATTTTCATTTTATGCATAGGAAGATGCATAAAGAAATTTATTTTTATTTCAAAAGAGTTATTCTCATCAATTTTAATTTTATGCATAAATAGGTGAATAAAGAATTTAGTTTTATTCCAAAAGAGTTATTCTCATCAATTTTGATTTTATGCATAGAAAGGTGCATAAAGAAATTTATTTTTATTTCAAAAGAGTTATTCTCATCAATTTTGATTTTATGCATAGAATGATGCATAAAGAAATTTATTTTTATTTC
The DNA here is from genome assembly GCF_041138505.1 of Cibotium barometz. Classification (NCBI taxonomy): domain Eukaryota; kingdom Viridiplantae; phylum Streptophyta; class Polypodiopsida; order Cyatheales; family Cibotiaceae; genus Cibotium; species Cibotium barometz. The sequence goes on from NC_141059.1 coordinate 31,222,328, forward strand.
AAAAAAGTTATTCTCATTAAAATTGAATTTATGCATAGAAAGATGCATAAAAGATTTATTTTTATTTCAAAAGTGTTATTCTCCTTAAAATTAAAATTATGCATAAATAGATGTGTAAAGAATCTTTATATAAAAAATAAGGATTATCTTGCATTCTAAGAATGGATGTGATGAGATGGGATGTGAATCAGATAGATGAGAATGAATAGAGAATAGATGTGATGAAAATTGAAGTAATGAGAATGAGAGGTAAATAGATGTGATGAGCTGGGATGCGAATCAGATAGATGGGAATGAATGGATGGATGGATGTGGATGTATGTGAAGAATAGAAGTGGATGTATGTCAAAGAATGGATGTGGATGGGTGTATGTGAAAGGATAGATGTGGATGTGTATGTGATAAGTATGGATGTATGTATGTGAAAGGATAGATGTGGATGTGTATGTGATAGGTATGGATGTGGATGTATGTGAAGAATAGAAGTGGATGTATGTTAAAGAATGGATGTGGATGAGTGTATGTGTGAAAGGATAGATGTGGATGTGTATGTGATAGGTATGGATGTGGATTTATGTGAAGAATAGAGGTGGATGTATGTTAAAGAATGGATGTGGATGAGTGTATGTGAAAGGATAGATGTGGATGTGTATGTGATTGGTATGGATGTGGATGTGGATGTATGTGAAGAATAGAAGTGGATGTATGTTAAAGAATGGATGTGGATGAGTGTATGTGAAAGGATAGATGTGGATGTGTATGTGATAAATATGGATGTGGATGTATGTGAAAGGATAGATGTGGATGTGTATGTGTGATAAGTATGGATGTGGATGTATGTGAAAGGATAGATGTGGATGTGTATGTGATAAGTATGGATGTGGATGTATGTGAAAGGATAGATGTGGATGTGTATGTGATAAGTATGGATGTGGATGTATGTGGAAGAATATATGTGGATGTAAATGTGATGGATATGAACGAGAATTGAAGCGATGAGATGTGAAGTAAATTGGATAGATATGAATGATAAGGGATGTGAATGAATGATATAGGATGTGAATGAATGATAAGGGATGTGAATGGATGTGATGTGATGTGAATCGAGATGTGAATGAATGATATAGGATAAGAATGAATGATAAGGGATGTGAATGAATGTGATAGCATATGAATCGGGATGTGAATGAATGATAAGGGACGTGAATGGATGTGATGTGATATGAATCGGGATGTGAATGAATGATAAGGGATGTGAATGGATGTGATTTAATGGATGTGATGTGATGTGATGTGAATCGGGATGTGAATGAATGATATAAGATGTGAATGAATGATAAGGAATGTGAATGGATGTGATGTGATGTGAATCGAGATGTGAATGAATGATAAGGGATGTGAATGAATGTGATAGCATATGAATCGAGATGTGAATGAATGATATAGGATGTGAATGAATGATAAGGGATGTGAATGGATGTGATATGATGTGAATCGAGATGTTAATGAATGATAAGGGATGTGAATGGATGTGATGTGATGTGAATCGAGATGTGAATGAATGATAAGGGATGTGAATGGATGTGATGTGATGTGAATAGAAATGTGAATGAACGATTATGGACATGAATGAATGTGTTAGCATGTGAATCAGGATGTGAATGAATGAGATGTGATGTGAAATGAATGTGATAAGATGCGATGTAAATTGGATAGATGTTAATGTATGTGAAGTGATGAGATATATGGGTAGATGCAAGTGGGTGAGATCTGATGAGATAGGTAGATGCAAGTGGGTGAGATCTGATGAGGAAATAAGTGATGAGATAGAAAAAGATGTGATTAGATGAGAATGGGAATGCTTATGAAATAATGTGGATTGATGTGCATGGATGTTTGAATGATGTGGATTGACATGTGGATTGATGTGGATAAATGTATGGAAGATATGGATGGATGTGTGGATAATGTGGATTGATGTGGATTGGTGTGTGTATGATGAGTGAATGATGTGGATTGAGTTATGGATGAGGTGGATTGATGTGTGGATAATGTGGATTGATGTGCATGGATGTTTGAATGATGTGGATTGACGTGTGGATTGATGTGGATGGATGTATGGATGATGTGGATTGATGTGTGGATGATGCGATTGGATGTGAATTGATGTAGGAATGATGTGATGTGATAGGGATCGATGATGAAAATAAAATTGTGGTAAGATGAAAAAAAGATGGGGTCTAATGTGAAAGGATGCAGAGTAATGAGAAAAGATGGAAATATTGTTGGAACTGTAATTGTTCGTGAAATCTGTTTTTAAATTACTATTTTATGTCAAGAATGTTGGAGAAGCATTTTGACCGTCTTGTGAATAAGGTCGTGGAGACCTATCTGTTAAAGTTGCAAACTGCTGACGGAGAGTCATCGGAGGACGTCTCGCGTAGCAAGGTCGTCGGCCAACGGTGCTCGGCTGGGTCGCCGAAGATACCCACGAGTACGTCGGGGAAGATATTGGAAAAAGGAGTAAGAGTTGTTTTCTAAATTCGGGCATGGATCTGGTTGATTGACCTTGCTGGTCCTCAACGGATGAGTCCATGGCTCTTTTATATGGATATGTTGGTTGATCTTGCTGATCTTTAATGGAGATTCCATCTGGATATTTTTATGTGATTATATTGTCGGGTACTATGAGCTAGGAACTATTGAAAAGGTCCCTGAGTGAACAGGTGGTGAGCGTTCTGGTTGCCAATGATGCCATAGGTACACCGATGAAGGAAGGAATTGGAAATTAGGATTCAACTGGATAATTAGAGGATTATGATCAGTAACACTATGTTTTTATTAAATGATTGTTTTAAAGATTGTTGAATCTGTGAAAAAGGCAAGTTCATATTGGCTGTGTAAGTGGTGTGACTAGTTTTATGTTTGCATGAATATCCGGCTAGGGGGCCTGGAACTCTTTTCTCTGGTACTCGGGACAAAACCTAACCAAATTCCTAATTGGATCCCATCACTACATCGGTTGGGACTGGATGGGGTTAGGCTGGACTGATGGATTCGTAAATCGAGACTCAATTTCTGCATAGTACGATAGATGAGGTAAATCCAGGATACAAATTGTTCTATGGAAAAGAATCAGCGACTGTGCCTCTCAATGAGGAAAAAAGCGTTGGTCTCTATGATCCAAGTACAATCTTTTCCCTGATCTGATTATGGGACTTATGGGTTCGGTCAGATCAGTTCAGTTAGTTTAGGCTTTTGACTACGTTAGAGAAAAGTTATCCTGGTGGAATCGCCCGTGCTTTCCGAGCAAGGGAAGTTTTTCCGAGTTTGATTTTGGAAGAACCGATGGATTAGTCTCTTGTCTGGATATCCGTGGACGAGGCCCCGAGTGTGGGACCCTGCCCCGTGTGCAAGAAGTACTACTTTCACTGCTAGCACCCCCAAATTCGTTGCGCAGTGGGGTCAGGGATCCTACAGGACAGAAGTATGTTTTGGGTTTGGGTTATTTGTCCCTTATTTGGTCATTTGAACCTATCGTAGACACTACTACATGTTAGCCCAATACCGGCGCTTATACCGGCGTCATTTAACGGGGTCTAAAAAAGCCCCGTCAAAGCGCCGGAACCACAGCGTCGGTATAAGCGTCGGGTAACAATACCGGCGCCTATACCGTTGTCTATACCGACGCTCACCGGGGGTAATACCGACGGCTAAACCGGCTTCTATACCGGCGCATATACCAGGGTGTATACCGGGGTTTATACCGGGATGTATACCGACGTAAATACCGAGACATATACCAATGAATATACCGACGCCAATACCGGGGAATATATCGACGCTGTAGCAGAAATTTTTTTTGGGCAGAATAGTGCTGCCTGGCTGTTGCCTGGCTGCCTGCAATGAGCCGGATCAACAACAGCAAACAGACAGCACCATTCTGTCTAAAATAGAGCACAAAAACAACCGTGCTCGTTTTTTTATTTTCCTGATCGACAAATAAGAAATTAAAATAAACATTAATACTCAAGAATGTTTTGATCATATTTCATTAGTTTGAAGGTCATCTTACGTCATTGTAATGCCTCCCAATTGACGGTCTCTCCTTCTTCTTCAAGCATCTCAAACAAGGCCACAAGGCCATGTTTGTGAGCGTACTTCTCCTCTCGCCTACTTGGTGGGCGATTCATGGCCAACTCCTGCACAAACGATTAACAATTATAACTTTTAGAAATCAACATTTAGCCCACATACATACATTTACATAAATAAAATTGCTACAAATACTTACGAAATTCATGGCGCATGGTTTCGTAACCACCACTCCCAAGATGAGAAGCCCCTACTGTTTGGAGTCTTGCCCTTGCCGCCTCTCTTTGTTGTTGAAACCTCTCTGGTGTCTCGGTGAGCTCCTGAGCAATGGCTGCCCACTCCCTGTCATCTAGCCAAACAGGTTTCTCTTTCCCCTCTCTTAATGCGTCCCTCACCTCTGACCTACGATGCCCCATCAAAATGCGAGCTGTATACTGTATCCACTCATTAGAGACGACATTCATAGGGTCAGATGGCTGAAACTCTTGCTTTATCTTTGTATTTATATAATTTTTCTTCCCCTTATCTTGGTGATCCCATTTAGTCATGACAGAGTCGTGAAACTGTATAGTGCACAATTGTCGAATGCGTGTCTTCATTGCCTTCCCTGCACTATCCATTATTGGTGCCCCATCCCTAATTGTATAAATCTTGCTGTTGTCATGGTCATGTGCACCCCAGGGAGTGGAAGGTGACCCTATGGGTGTGCTATCAACAGATGAGAGCGAAGGACGACGCTCACGTGGTGGTGGTGTCACAGCATCTGTGGCACTACCACCACAACAACCTCCCCCTGAAGACCTACTACGTGAGCGCCGTCTATGTGAAGAGGTGGTAGATCGAGCTGTAAGAGGAGTGGAAGGCTGTGTGGTATGAGGTGTGGGAGCTGCTGTCGTACCCACGGGTGTGGGAACTGGCGTCGGGAAGCCAGATGGTGAGGCAGATGTCCCTGCTCCAGAACCCCAATAACTCTGAGCCATGGCTCTCTGCTCTGGAGTCATGGACAAAAGAAAACCATATAACTGCTGGGGACTCATGCCCTGCGGTGTAGGATTAAATGAGAAATCTGGACTGTAGTCGTAGGGCGGTGAGTCATCCATGGCCTGTTGGACAAAAAACCATATGACAAACTTGTGCGAAATGAAAATTACACGGTAAACAATGAAAGAACCATATGACAAACATTAACAATGATAAACAACATTGGTAAAACTATATCAACTTGCTCCTACAGTAGTGATTATGATGGTAAACATTAACAATGGTAAACAATGAAAGGACCTTCAATGTCATAAAACCATTACAAACATGTCATAACTATTTGCATAATCATTAAGATACATCATTTTAAAAATCATTATCTATTCTATCATCCTCATTAAGATCAGTAGCCCCAAAGAGATCTATGTCTATGTACATTTCAGCATCCTCATCATTAAAAGTCCCTTGATGAAGGATGTCTTCATCATCTATGTCTTCTTCCTCAACATGTTTTTCAGCTTCCTTGGTTTGCACCTCTTCATTTGGATCTTTCTCTAGTTGCTCCGCTTCAATTGCTTGCTCCTCTTCATTGTTGATATCGGCTTGTTCTTGCTGCTCTCCATTACCCTGTGCATCCACATCACCTTGTTGTAGCTCAAATTCTTCAAAAATTTGCTTACTGCGGGGGGCGACTTGAACCACAAACAGCCAGCGTGGATCTTTTGGATCCGCTTTAAAGACAACCTGCTCACAATGCTCTGGGCGCACAAAAGTATCTTGCTGATCGGTCCATACCTTTGTGGAGTCCACTTGGATGAGGCCACTCTTGTCTCTACGTACAGTTGCATGTGGCCCATTCATGATTACCTTGAACCACTTCACATCAAAGATAAACAACTCAAAACTTCTGAAGCCAACCTTTAATATATCTTGAATGGTTCCAAAGTAATCAAGCATTCCAGTAATTGTGTTATCATCACTTGCACTTGCACGACTTTCTTGAACAAACTGTGCTGTGACACCACAATCAAAGGTTGCTCTTCTTTGGTCTATTCGTTCTACTCAAAAATGACGTCCATGTGACCAAAACGCCCCATATTTGTGATACTACAAATAGCACAAAAAGATTGTTGATGGAGAATCAAACACTGAGACATGTAGAGAAAAAAAAGAGAGACATGTAGAACTTAAACACTTACATGCCAATCGCATCCTTTTGTAAGCTCCTCCTCCTCCTCTATTATAGTTAAACCAGCACGTTTGGCTTCTAAAATTGTAGCTTCTAGCCATCTACCTGTGGGAAAGTCCGGAAGAGCTTGCATACCTTCTGGATATGGGAGATTTCTTGTAGTGCGATTCCTTCTGAAACTTAAACGATCTTGTACTCGCTGTCGCTTGAGAGCTTCATATGTCTCAATCCACTTCTCCATTACATGAGAGTTCAAGATGCAAAATTTGTTGATTTTTTCCCTCAAATTGTTATCCATCTTTCTCTTAATGCCTTGGCCTTGAGGTTCCTCACCAATGACTCGCCTGTTAGACTCTTGAGACCATAGTCGAGGTATCTCTGGATCTGAGGAACTTAAATATTCAGTGATGTAAACAAGGGACTCTTGTATCAGCCACCCTTCTGACATACTACCCTCTGGGCGAGCCATTTGGCGAACAAATCCCTTTAATGTCTTCATAAACCTCTCCAAAAAGAACATCCATCTTGAATGGACTGTTCCAGCAACTGCAACCTCATCTACAACATGAACTAGCAGATGCATCTGGATTGTTAATAAACTTGTAGGGAAAAACTTCTCTACCATGCAGACTGCCTCTATGGAGTTTAAACGCGCTGTCTCCAAAGTGTCTCTCTTTATCTCTTTTGAAGAAATCCAGCGCACCAATGTGCCAATCTTATAGATAGTAGCTCTAATGTCTTCAGTGAGGCAATCTTTTATTGCTATGGGTAGTACAAATTGTAGAAACTTGTGCCAATCATGACTCTTGAGGCCACTAAGATCATCATCCTTTGTAAATGCACTTTTCAAGCAATGCATACAACCTGTAGGAGTCCGAAACTCTGAAATTGTCCTCTTGACTTGTTGTTCCTCCATCTTGCTAAAAACCCATGGGGCTCTTGGAAGTAGCACCTTTCCATTGGGTCTAGTGCGAGCCCACAACTCTTGCATGCAACCAATCTCTTCCAAGTCATCCCTTTGGCCTTTAGTCTCCTTTTTTCCTGTCATGGTCTTCCACAGAATGTCAGCTACATTCTTGAAAATATGCATCGGGTCAAGCAAATGGTTTATAAGGAGATCACCCCAACAATAGGGGAGTTGGTGAAAGATAGAGAGCCTCTTCATCCCAGGACATGCCAAGTTGCCACATTCCTCCCATTTGATCTTCCAATCGCTTGCCTTCAATGCACTTGGAGGAGGTCTTCCTAGATTACCATCCCGCAATTCATGATTTTCTGGAAGATACCTAACATGTCCTTGGTAGACATTCTTTCGTAATGCTTTTGAGTATCTTGAATCAAGTCGAGGACCACATACAGGACATGCATTGTAACCCGATATAGACAAACCTGAGCATTCTCCATAGCCAGGCCAATCATGCATTGTCCACATGAGAATACCTTGCACAGTTGTAAGTCTTTGGCCACTCTGCTGCTTTGACATGTCCTTCACTTCAATTCCGTTCCACAAGGTGCGTAACTCATCAATAAGTGGTGCCAAATATACATCCATGTTCTTCACCTTGTACTTTCCTGGAACTATTAATGAGAGCAACAAATGACCTTTCTTTATTGCTAACCATGGCGGAAGATTATAATTCACAAGGCAAACAGGCCATGTGCTCCATGAAGAGCTCCTTAAACCAAAAGGGTTTAATCCATTGCTAGGCCAAGACGGAGGTTTCGAGGTTCTTCCTTAAAAGCCGGCCATTTCTCTTCAATGTGTCTCCATGCGGGTGAGTCAGCAGGCACACGCATCACTTCATCTGTGGATCGAGTTGTGGCATGCCATGTCATCAAGCTTGCTATAGATTTGCACCTGAACATGCTTTTTATTCTTGGGATGATTGGAAAGTGCCTGAGAACCTTTACCGGGACAGCTTCCCCCTGAACATCTTCTCTATATCTGTTAGAGCCACAATGGGGACATTCTTGCAAATGCTCATATTCATGGCGGAAGAGGCAACAATCATTACGACAAGCATGAATATTATTGTAATCCATGCCTATGGATTTCAATAACTTCTTCGCATCTGCACGAGATGGAGGCATCTCGTTGCCAGGGGACAATATCTGGTCTTTCAAAAGCCTGCAAGTATGGCAATATCTGATCGTTACTATTAAGATTTTCTCAAATACAAGTTGATAATTTATCATTTCAACAGTAGGTGTAATCTCCAAAAAAAGTCCTTACTTGAATAGTTCAGTGACACTTGTATTAGACCATCCAAAAATTGACTGCAAATTTAGCATCGTAAGAGATGCACGCAATACAGATATGTTGGCACCATTGTATAATGGAAGGCGTGCAAGTTTACGCATGGCCTCTTCCTCTGGTTCATAATTTAACCGTTGAGAATGTCGTGGTTGATGATCTTCATGTTCATGCTCCTCGAAGAGAGCTTCTTGTTGCTCGATGAAGGCATCCAACATTTCTTCATTTCCTGACCTTCTTCCATTCCCTCGGGTGCTGTTAATTGAGCTCCATCTGTCACTTCCTCCTACGATATCCTCATCCTTTGTTGGGGACGAGAATTCACAGGCGCAATGTTATGAAGATGCGGCTGCACACTTGCTTGGTTGTACGATTGAAACCGTAAATTTTGCAAGCGCTCCATTGGAAATATGCCAGCGTCATGAAAATGCTGGTTGCAAATCCTTCGTTTTCGAAAGATTTGGTACTTACATCGCATGCATGGACACACTATTCTCTCTTCAAGATTGAGAGGCTCCATCTAGCAGGATAACATGTGTATGCAGCTCATTAAACACAAATCATTATGCATTACACAAAGCACTATGTAAACCATAAAACATGGCTTCTTTTCCCCATCCGTGAGGGAGATTTTAAAAAATAACATTTAAAGCGTCAAACGGGCTTCTTTTCCCCAGCCGTTGTGAGGGAGACTTTAAAAATATTTAAAAAAGCGTCAAACGGGCTTCTTTTCCCCAGCCGTTGAGGGAGATTTTAAAAATAACTCATACATTAGCTTATCTCCTCTCCATACAAAATTAACTCGAATTTGAACAAGGATGGAGAGAGAAGCTATCTCTATTCATAAATAGCTATTTATAAAGGCCTTATGCAAAATGCTAAATGCATAGATTCTGTAAATAGAGCCTACACATTGAGCTCTATACGTAAGTCTTATGCAAGCTTTATGAATAAGGTTTATGCAATCGTATGCATAGTAAGGCTTGTAAGCCATAAGTATAAGCTTGCATAATAAGGCTGCAAGACTTATGCATAAGCTCTATGCATAAGCCAACTGCATAAGCCTTATGCATAAGCCTTATGCATAAGCTCTATGCATAAGCCTTATGCATAAGCTCTATGCATAAGCCATATGCATAAGTCTTATGCATACGCTCTATGCATACGCTCTATGCATAAGTCTTATGCATACGCTCTATGCATAAGCCATATGCATAAGTCTTATGCATACGCTCTATGCATAAGTCGTATCCATAAGCTCTATGCAAGACTTATGCATAAGCTATATGCATAAGCTCTATGCTGTAAGCCTTATGCACTATGCTAACCCTTAATCCCATCACCCAATGGTGTAATAAACATGATCTTGTTTTACATGGATAAGAGATCTTACCTTGATAACATATATAAACTCTATGAATAAAGAGAATATCTTATGCATAGAAAAACAGAGCATAAGACTTATATGTTATATGTATAAGAGAGTATAAACATTCAAAAAGCTTATGCTTTCCATCCATGCAAGGCACTCTACATCAAAAAAAGGTTTATGCAAAAAAACATAACGCATGTGAAGCCTTATGCATAAAGCTCATCCATAAGATTTATACATAAAACATTATGTATTAAGCTTTATGCATAGATCTTAATTCATGCATTCAGCTAGATTCATATAGCTCTATGCATAAACTCTATGTATAGAGCTTGCATAAGCTTACAAGCCCTATGTATAGAGCTTTCATAATCTTACAACCTCTATGTATAAAGTCCTATACATAGAGCATATGCATTGAGCTTTTACAAGAAGGCTATGCATAGAGCTTTCGACAAGAAGGCTACGCAAGCTCTATGTACAATGTCCATGCAAGCTTTCAAGAAACCTATGCATAGAGATTTTATAAGCTTGCAAACTCTATGCATGAAGCCTATGCATAGAGCTTATGCATAGAGATTTCACAAGCTCGCAAGCTCTATGAATAGAGCTTATGCATAAAGCTTGCAAGAAGGCTATGCATAGAGATTGCAAGCTTATGATAGGTTTTTTGCATAGATATTAAATTAATCCTGTGTATAAGCTTACAAGAACCCAAAACTAACCCAAAACCATAAAACAGGGATGCAATAATTCATAGAAAATAGCATAAACAAGAAAAATCGAAAGAGGATCTACCTCTTTTTTGCGAAGCTGAAGGAGAGGATTGGTGAAAGATTGGTGAGGTGAAAGAGCTGCAAAACAAAATATTAAACAAAATAATTAGTAAATTAAACACAAGAATAAGAATTAATACAAAACCCTAAAATCTCTATGCATGCATTAGGAGATCTATGCATACATAGGGAGCTCTCAACATGCATAGAGAGCCAAAAAAACACAAAACCCTAAACGTCCTAATTCTTAAATTAAAAAGTAAAAGCAAGAACATATTAGGAGAAGGAGAAGAGTAGAAAAGAAGAAAGAAGGAGAAAAGAGGAGAGAGGAAAAAAGAGGAGAGGGAGAGAAAGAGACCTTCTCTGTAATGCGCTGTATTCTGTGAAAAAATCAGAAAATAGGCTCTCGGCTGTAAAAAACTTACGAGCGTCAGTATATACTACGGAATATACGTCGGAATATTCGTCGGTATATGCTACGGAATGTGCGTCGGTATATGCTTCGGAATAACCGTCGGTATGTGCTTCGGTATACGCGTCGGGAATCGAAAATTTGAAAATACCCCGCCCGACTTGTCTCCTCCAACATTACGATGGGCATACCGACGTTCGACATTTGCGTCGGTATTTTAGCGTCGGTATGCCCTCAAGCTCTTGTAGTGAGACTACTTATGCAAAGAGTGCATTGAGGTTAAATGTACCTTATTTCGAGAGGTGTTTCATAGTAGTGAATATTTAATTTTTACATTGAATCCCTAGCTAATATGGAGCTCTGAAAAATTGCTTCTGTGAGGACTCGAGAGGAATATGAAGGCAAATGAGAGTTTTATTTGTAGTGTGGGATTTACGTTTGTTTTTTTGATGGTGTAGTGTTCCATTTTTTACATGTAACTAAGATATATTTCTGGCTTACATAGGTCAAGGGTGACAACAATGAGGCCAAAAAGATGATACTTTTGCATGCTTTCTTGATGAGAAAGTTGCACTCTACTAGCTTCTTATATTTAACACGAAAAATGTATGTTTTGATAGGGAGAGTGAGTGAATAGCTAAGAATTCTGACTCTCTAAAAAACTAAATATATATGCTTTGTGAGTTTGTGGTTTTGGGGATGAAGAATTTACAGAAGAGACTAGAGTTTTAGTTGATTTTGTGAGCATAATGTGGTCTTTTAGTCACTTCTCTAGTCACTTCTCTTTCGATGTGTGTATTGTATAAGGTATAGGTTCAGTGCAATCAATACAGCTTAGAAAGAGTGTTTTTTTCAAGTTTGTGTGAACCTTTATCCTATTTATCCAGGTTAACCAATTGATGAGTTATGAATTCTTTCATGTTCAATTAGCTTCTTTGAGAATATTTTTGTTTTATGTTGAATACTTGAGTTATCAAGAATGTCAGGTTTGAGTGAGTAGCATGTTGGTTGTTGAATTTCTCTGAGACAGGAGCTATTAGGCTAGGGAGGACCTAACTGCCTGTGTTTTTATTGATTGTCTTTATGGGTGAAGTTGGTTGAAAGATGTCAGACGTAAAGAAAGAGCATAGCAATTTAGTACGAGAAGAGAGTCTAGAGAGAGTATTCTTGTAGGTCCAAGATATCAATTAGTGTGAGTATGGAAGTCACAAGATTCAGATCATAGTTTATTATGTTAGGTTAGTCTAACCTAGATTCCTTATAGAGCTTTCCACATGCAAATTTGCATCTTCTCATAAGTGTAAGGTCAGATGATGCTAATAGATCTAAAACTATCAGACTAGAAAGGGATAGTTCAAAGAGCTATCAGAAAGAGTGCTCACTAAATTAATGATGATTAAAGTAGAGCTAAATGATCAGGAGTGGACTATAGAGAGTTGACTAAGAGAGAGCTATTTGAAGTAGGAAGAGTCAGTTTAGAGTTCTTAGATCAAGAGCTATGAGAAACAAGACTGAGTCAAAGTTGATTGAGTGAGGAAGAGATAGGAAGAGGGCTATTTAAAAAGGAACTGAACCAAAACTATTTGAAGCATCAGTGTTAAGATTAGGAGGTGAATGATCTAAAGTTATCAAGCTAGGAAGCTCTTGGTTCAGCATTAATAAGTTCAGTGCTGGACATGTGCTCACTAAAGGAGCAAGAGATAGGTCAAAAGCTGATTGGATTCGTGCTGATAAAAACACAGCTGGCTGAAGGAGGTAGAGATAGGTCCAAAGTTGACTGGATCAGTGCTAACAGAAACACAACTGACTTAAGGTGGAAGACATACTAGGGAGCTGACTAAATCAGTGCTATCTAAAGGAGGGAGTGAAGGAGCAAAGCTGATAGGATGAGAGTTGAGGTAGAAAGCCTTTAGATGATCAATTATGTCTAAACCCAAGTTGATTGAACTAATACTAGTTGTATCACATCTTAATGAAGCAAGAAAATCAATTTAGGTTTGACTGGTCAAGAGCTAATTGTAGTAGTATGAAGTGTCAAGTTGAGGAATAGCTAGTTAGATGAGGGGCTATTAGATTATAATCTATTAGAAAGTGAGGACTATTGAGATGAAGAGAGAGACTAGCCAAGAATTTAAGGCTGGAGTTTATATCTCCTAACTGAATCATAGTTGTTTGAAGCAAAGAGTGTTAAGATATGGAAACATCACAAGCAGGATCAGTCTAAATTAGGGAAAGGGTCTAAATGGGTTTAGGGACAGTTTGAATCATAAAGATATTTAGAACTAAAGCTAACAAATTTATGTTCTTTGTTGACCACCTTGTATCTTGTCAACAAGCCTTGTACCATGGGAAGAATTGCAATTACTTCCTTATCTACTAAAGCCTTGTACCATGGGAAGAATTTACCTTTGAAATTTAAAATCTGCTAATTGCAACAAGCCTTGTACCATGGGAAGAATTTACCTTTGAAATTTATCTTTATGGTCACTATAAGGAAGTAATTGCAAGAGGTTTTAGTAGATTACTCATCAGAAACAAGTAGCTTATGGTGGCAAACCTTGTTTGGTGATGCCACATAGTTTATTAAATGTTGTAATGAATGTCAAAGAGTTTCTCTTCCATAGTAGAAAGATAGGATGCCTCTCAAACTTGTTGTAATGAATGTCAAAGAGTTTCTCTTCCATAGTAGAAAGATAGGATGCCTTTATGGTCACTATAAGGAAGTAATTGCAAGAGGTTTTAGTAGATTACTCATCAGAAACAAGTAGCTTATGGTGGCAAACCTTGTTTGGTGATGCCACATAGTTTATTAAATGTTGTAATGAATGTCAAAGAGTTTCTCTTCCATAGTAGAAAGATAGGATGCCTCTCAAACTTGTTGTAATGAATGTCAAAGAGTTTCTCTTCCATAGTAGAAAGATAGGATGCCTTTATGGTCACTATAAGGAAGTAATTGCAAGAGGTTTTAGTAGATTACTCATCAGAAACAAGTAGCTTATGGTGGCAAACCTTGTTTGGTGATGCCACATAGTTTATTAAATGTTGTAATGAATGTCAAAGAGTTTCTCTTCCATAGTAGAAAGATAGGATGCCTCTTCCATAGTAGAAAGATAGGATGCCTCTCAAACTTGTCATAGTGTGATAACCTTTTGAGAAATGAGGATTTGACTTTGTAGGACTCATTAGTCCTACCGGAAAAAGTGGTTTGAAAATGTTAAAGACAAGGAGCTTAATGAAGGAAATCTAGTACTTTTGTTTAGAATGGGTAGCAGCAAGAAAAAAAAGTTAAAACTAAGGGGACTGTGGCTTTTTAGGATCACGAAAATCACTCTACAAATTTTTGTAAGGATACAAACCCTTGATAGTGTGGAGACCCATAACTCCCATGCATATGGAGAAGAGAGAAAAAGGGAAAAAACCGAACAGACTTAGAAGATGATGTTATTAGCGGAATCCCATCTCAGTGGTCTCACCCTATGTTCTCTGTTGGGAAGCATTATTCATTAATAATAGCAAATTTAAAGCACATAGCGAAAACAAAGATATGCTTCCAAGGAGAACTTTAAACACAAACATGGTATCCCTTGTCACCCTTTCAGGATGATGACTTGGATAATAAGCCTGCAAGGGTAAAAACTAAAGTGATTACGGTTGGTAGTGATACCTCTCAAGAATTCCTTTAATTGTTTACAAGTGCAATTCACAACTTGTTGTCCTACAAAACATGGAAAACTCTAGATAAAACTTGAACTTGAACTAGCTAAGCCGGAGCCTGTAGTTTCCACTCTAGGATGGTAAAAGCTGAAGGGTCTTTAAATGTTCATATCACTATAAAAACTAACCCTATGGATAGAAAGGTGAATGTGATGTTTGTAGGAATGATTAAAGAGCAACTTCTACTAGGATCCTGGATTTGCACAACCAATTGCACCATCCAATGTACTGAAGGAACAACATAAGTGCAAGAGGATGGTACCAAAGTGATAATACCACTATGGATTTCACCCAAGGAGGAGGAATTGCATTTGGCCAAAACTTGAAAGTCCCCTACTATGTTTGAGCTCAACAATTGAACAAGAAGAACATGTCAATGAAAGTAAAAGAGAGGCATGACAAGGAAGGATAATGGGATCATACAAAAGCTGGAAGCAACTAACCAAAATGTGATGGGTTTCTAAAAGACTCTTATGATCATGAGGATACTATGGCAAGAGCACAAGTGTTGTGAATACCCAAAAGAAGGCAAAGGGAGTGGAAAACCCATCATTAACTTCCCCATTCTACAAAGGCTCAACCCAAAAAGAAACCATCCCATAAGTCAAACATGTTGGGTGTTAAAAGCTACATTAGTTGTTACACAAGGATATTTCCAAGGTGCCACCCATCTATAGATCCCTAGAAGGACATAGAAGTTCCAAGAGGGGAAGGCTTAAGACACACAAGGATATTACCAAGGTGCTGAGAGCTACATTAATTGTTGAATAAGGATATTACCAAGGTGCCAACTAGTTTATAGATCCTTAGAAGGACACAAAAGTTATAAGAGGGGAAGGTTAAAGACACACAAGAGGAAACCACAGGTTACAAGGATAATTGTAATTAGAAATCCTCAAGGACCTAAAATTATATGGAGAAAGAACTTGCCAATTAAGGCCAAATTGGAGGCAAATGAAGCGACATGCATGAGGAGATTGTTGTGGCCACAACCGAAGCCAAATGGGAAGAGAAAATAACAGAGGACTTAGACTTAAGACTCGGAGGGGTTCACTTAAAAATATGTAAGTCTACTACATGTGCGATCATTAGGAGGGGATTTTTAATTAATATTTTGCACAAAAATTATAGAAATCTAGTTACATAAGGGGGTTTCTAATAAGCCCACAGGGGTTTCTAAAAAGCCCACAGGGGTAAAAGTTAAAGTAATTACTACTGGCAGTGATACCTCAAGCATACCTTTGATTGTTTAACAAGTGGAAGTCACAACTTGTTGTCCTACAAAACATGGAAAACTCTAGGTAAAACTTGAACTTGAACCAACTAAGCCGGAGCCCATAGTTTCTACTCTAGCATGGTAAATGCTAAAGGGTATTTAAAGGTTCATATCACTATAAAAAATAGTCCTATGGGTAGAAAGGTGTATGTGATGCTTGCAAGAATGATGAAAGAGAAACTTCTGCTAAGATCATGGATTAGCACAACCAATTACACCATCCAATGGATTGAAGTAATAACATAAGTGCAGGAGGATGGTCACTAAGTAATAATACCACTATGGATTTCACCCAAGGAGGAGGAATTACATTTGGCCAAACCTTGTTCCCTACTACATTTGAGACCAAAAGCTGAGCAAGAAGAACATGTCAATGATTGTAAAAGAGAGACATGACAAGGAAGGATAATGGGATTATACAAAAGCTGGAAGCAACTAACCAAAATGTGATGGGTTTCTAAAATACTCTTACGATCATAAGGATATTATGGCAAGAGAAAAAACGTTGTGAATAGAAAAAGCTTTCTATCTTGAGGAAAAATAGCAAGAACCTCTGACAATATGGAGTCCAAAAAATGATCCCTTACACGAAATGATTATAAGAAGATGATCTTGACCAAAAATTATAAGAAATTGTTAATGCATTAACACTTATTCTAAAACAAGCTTGATATTTCTTATTTAAAGAGTGCAAAAACCCACCATCTATAGCCTAGATAATTCATGTGTGCTTAAATTACCCCAATTGAGCTTCTCCTTCCCTCTTGTAGGGGTACATAGAGAGAGAGAGAGAGAGAAAAACCCCGATCATATCACCCTTCTCCCCAATAAAGTAACGCATTCATTCCTTAGTCCGACACCTATTTGTACATCTGTAATTGTCACTGCTCCTGAGTTATCTCTGATATTCCATACATGTCCTAAGCAAGTGAAATAAGGCTTTAATTGCCAACCATTTACTGGAGTATGATGAAATCGACCAAAAAGATCTTTGAGATGATAACTCTCATTTTCATAAGCCTTCTCGATGATAGATGAACCTTCCACTGTTGCAAAAATTTGGAATCAAACCTATTGTCAAGTTATCATATCTAAGGACTAACATGACTTTCTTTAGACCCTTTTCTTTGAGTAAAGAATCAAAATTCTTCTTAGCATTTTGGGAATTTTCTATGAAGTAATCAATGTGGCTATCTCCCTATTCATACCCAAACAATGCAAATCTAAAAGTCTATCTTTGAAAACCACATCAAGAGTCCCTTATTACTTTCTTAAACTCCACATTGGGGCACATCTACTTCAATGGGACCAAGTGCTTCTTGGCCATAGACAAGATGGAAGGGTGTGAATCGAGTAGAAGCCTCAAAGGTAGTCCTATATGCCCAAAGTACACCATTTAAATACTGATCCCAAGTCCTTGGTTTAGCTTCCATATTCTTAGCTACGATCTTGCACAAAATACCATTAACTTTCTCCATCAAACCATTGCATGATCTTGCACAAAATACCATTAACTTTCTCCATCAAACCATTGCACTGTGGGTAGTAAGGAGTATAATAGCTATGTTTAATGTTAAGTCTATCAAGGAAATATTTTAATACACCTTCTCAAAAACTTGGACCATGATCAAAAACCAATTGCAAAGGTGTACCAAAATGGCAACATATATGTGAAAATAGATAAACCTAGACACTACAACCTCTCTTACCCTTGGAACACTTGCTACCTTGGCCCACCTAGTTATATAATCCCTTGTAATTAAACTATAAACCTTTCCATTTTGATTTTCTAAGCAAGGGCCTAATAGCATCAATGCCTCACTTCTCAAATAGTCCATAATCCAATAGGTTGTCTTGTTCCATACATTAATCTCTTATCACTAGCTAATTGACAAGCATGACAAGCTTTGCACCAATGTACCACATCTACATGCAAGTTAGGCCAAGTATATCCAACCTACATGATCTTTCTTGACTATTAAATCATGAACAAAGTGTCCAGCATGTACCTCATAAAGGCAACATTGAAGAATGTTTGGAATGTCAACATACTTTAGAACTCTCCTTAGAATCATGTCTTTCCCTTATTAGCCAATAAAACAAGTCTTTTTTGGATCAACTTGTATGATGCATATTTTGGTGAATTGAAGAGGTTTCGAGCACTCTACCTGGTTTGATGCCACTTGATTATCGGGACTAGCAATTTTATGTGAATTCAAGTGTTGGGAAAGATACCATTGGCAACATTCTATTATAGAAGGATTTCAGGAGTTCACTCTTGCGACCTATTTTTTTTTCCATCAGGGTTTTCAAGACTAGAGAAAGGGGTTATTTTGAGATCAAGAACCTTGTATTGGCTTTGATGTTTGTGGTAAGAAATTTTCTTGCATACTTGATTAGCAGATCTTTTATTGTGATCACGGTGGAGAAGCTTTTTCCAGCAGAGCAGTTGTTCAATATATGAATGGATCACATATAAAATTTCCAAGTGGATATTGGAGTCGCAAGACTTTGAATATACTTTCAAAGTGGAGGATAGTAATAGGGCCACACTTGTAGACATATTGACCCCCATAGAGTATATGAGAAGTAGCTAAAGATTAAGGAACCACTTAAAGGGTACAACCTTTGAAGCCTTTGAAACCTTTAGAGAATGCCTATGTACTATATTTTGATGGTGCATATCGAAGGAAGACATGGAAATTTTGTGGTGGAATAGTCCTGTATGATCCACATGGTCAAGATATATTTAAGGGGAAAGTTGTATTGGAATATGTGTAAGAAAACAATAAGGCTAAGTATGCAATTATTGAGGACAATTTGATGTGATGCGAGCAAGGAGGATTAGCTAGGTTAACCATCAAAGGATATGCCTTATTACTCATGAAGCATGTCCTTGGTATTCGGGCTTACTACAAGAATGACAAGTTGAAGAAACGTGTGCGAAGGATTTGAGATTTATTAAACAATTCAAGGAGGTGCAATTACTTCATGTGCATAGAAAGCAGAATCAAGAAGCAAACTTACTTGTAAAGAATAGGTGGAAGTTATGTAAGCAATGCACTTTTAAAAGATCCACAATTCCAGGGAGGAGAAGCTTTGAAGGAAATCCTCTAATGGTGCTGGCCTTCCAAGCTATCCAATCATTTACAAGCCTTCTTCCAAGCTATCCAATCATTTACAAGCCTTCTTCCACCCTCAAATAATGCGGGGACTATATATGCAAAAAGGGGGTGGTCAAAAAGCGAGCCAAGAGCAGCGAGCACAAAGCAATGAGTAGAGCTCAAGTTCTTGTGAAAGTGAACAGGTACGGGCATGGTATGATGTTAAGCGAGCATGCAATGTTAAAGAGAAGAGTGGAACCACAGTGCAATTCTGTAGCAATCAAAAAAAGAAGACATGAAATGTTCTAAAATGACATTGCAATAAATTTTTTTTCGAACCAATGGTGCAGATACAAAAAATGACCATTGCAATAAAATTTTTTTCGAACCAATGGTGCAGATACAAAAAATCACTATTAAACCCATATTTCTTGGCTCGCTAAAAAGATGTTGAATCTATAGTATTCACAATGTTGGAGAGCCATTAGCAAACAAAAGACAATAGACAGGAAAATTTATAAAATAACCAAAACATTTCCAAAACAATCACTAATAAACTCGTACTACGGTTCAGCTGGTATGACATGACTTGGCATACATATTTCAACTAAAGTGGGTTGCAGGTTCCTAAAGCTGTTGAGGATGACTTCTAATAGACTTAGTTAGCATGTCTTTTACAATTCTCTCAGAAATACAAACTTGATGAATATGCATATTGTTATTCACATCCTGTCCAAGAATCATTAAGAACACAAAGTATATGTGCTTGCATGCAAGATATGGTCTTTTCTTGGCCACTCTATCTCTGAACTCCACACATGAACACATTGGATTCTTCTGAATAGTGACCTCTATCAGAGGTGTGTCTTGGCTCCCATTGGTCAATGGATTAATACTAAATGTTTCCTTTACCCGTTCTATATGTATATGGCTGCCTACAACTTCTGCATACATATCTAAGGCCGCAGTGATTTGACCAAATGCAGCCTTTGAAATTCCTCGTCGATATGGAAATTGTTTCACCTCCTTGTTTGTCTCACTAGTGCCTTTTGCAAGCTCCTTTTCTAGAAAAAACTCAAGAGGAATACCAATGTCATATCCTGCTCTAATAAGCTTGCAGGCTTCTTTCACTTGTAACTTGGTACCTTTAGCAATGGGCCAAACACAAGGGAAATCCTCTGGTGGATGTAATATTGTCTTTGTAATTTTCCAAGTGTGCCTAGCATCTGTATTACAAAAATAGCAATACTTCTCCTTTTTCCAAGAGGATAGTTGACAATCACTCCAAAAACAAGGACTAACATCACCCCCTCGCAACTTTGAGCTACACTTTTTCCCCGATGCCCAGTGGTTGCACTCAACTCGATTCACTGTTGGTATCCTCCGCAAGGCCCATTTTGTATCATGCACATCACTTTCAAGGCTCTCCAAAACTTTGCATTGCTCATCGACCTCTATTGCAGGTTCTAACCTCTCTCTTGTCACATAGTTAAACTCAAGCCTATGGCTAGAGTTTCCAAAGTTTCTTCTGTCGAGTCGTGTAGTGGCCTTTTGGCTCAAATAGTTTTATTCTCACCCTTGAATTTTACCCTATTTGAAAACATAGGGGTCCCCGCCACCACTGCATCATCCACTGCTCGTGAGGTAGCTACTGGGGATGGACTTGCTTTTTGTCGAGAAAGAGCTCTCTCAACCAAAAGCTCCAATGTAGGCCCAGAACCTGTGTATTTTCCTTCCAAGAAAGCCAATTGTCTGGCACATTGGAAGTAAGCATTGATTAGATCTGTCACACAAGCATCATAAAGACTAATCTTTTGCCTATACCCCTCCCCTGCCAACCAGCTTGCATGCTTGGTCTCCGACATATTTGTCCTTGGGACAAGAGCATTGACAATAGGCTCTCCATCCTACAAGAGAGTGGTAGAAATTGATTAAAAACAATGCAGTGCACATAAGTAGAAGGCACATAATAATACAATGAATAATCTCTTACAAACATTACCTTTAAAATGAAATGACCCCATCGACTAACCCTATAGTGCCACCAACTCAACCAGCTAACAAGCTTAGGGATGTTTCTATCAGCTACCTTGCCAGTTGCCCACCATGCTCGTATCCTGCGAAATTGCTGAAGGGCACTTTCTTTGTTTGGGGCAGTCCTCCACTTCTCACACATCTCCCTGTGCTTTTCTTGATGTGGGCTATAGATGTACCTCTGCGTGTGGACACGAAGGTTGTCTTCCCAATGCCATAAACATGACCTTTCCCTTTCAATCATCTCCTTGCCGTTGTTGAAGACACGTCTCACTGCATTCCAGTTAGCGCCAGCCTCATCCGCCATAAACCCAAAAAAATTTGCTACCTTCCCTGTGTGCTCCACCATTACCAAATTCATGTTTTCCCAAAACATGACTTGAGCATCCTCATCCTCTTCTCTAAATTCACAAGTTGCTATTGTCAACAGCTCACCAATCCTGCATGCCGCAAATGGAAAGAGAGTTATATTAAAGACACAAAACAAGCAATGCTCTCTACTGCTTGTAACTTACATGTGGTCATAAACATGTGCTCCCATTGTATGCCACTCGATGCACATGATCAAAGCAGACCCATGCTTGATGAAGATCCCCATTACCATCCTTGTCCATTCGCCGAACAATGTCAATCCCAGTAGTAGACATCTTAAAGATAAAGCAATGCTCAGTAGTAGTGGTGGCTTGCAATGGAAATCGAGAACCATGGAAGAACTCAAAATGGCATGTTCTTTTTAGATTAAGAATGGCTTCATATCCTTCACCCAAAGGCCGTGTTGTTTTTCGTGTTTGCATTACCATCTGCTTCACCCTGCATTCATAAAGCATACTTAGTGTATTAAAGATGATAATTGCATACTATTCTTTGCTAAATTGCACTTCCTACGTACTTTTTGACATTTATCAAACTTTGCAACTCTTGCGACATCTCCTGCAGCTCCCTCTTTGTCATGAATTCTCCCTGTGCCTTGTCATCATCAGTGAACGCTCTTAGAACCACCTCCCTTGCCACAATCATTTGTACCTTTCTGGGTCCAGCGTTGTGGTCGATGCCCACTGCACGTGCTACAAAGGCCTTGATATTTCGTATCGATGCTCGGCACATTCCCTTGGAAACCATGTGTGTATGTTTGCCATAATGAATAAATAGTCTGCTGTGCATTGATTCTTTTGGCATAAAATAATAGACACAAGCAGGACATTCTTTAAGACACATTGGCACATGCTTGCAGAAAAAACACTCAAGGTTCCCGAAGCTCCCAATCGCTAAATTCCCATATTTTGGAGATTTTATCAGCTGCCCATTCCAGTGGAGTTTGTTTGGTTGATTCATACGTGTCCTAAAGGAGCAGTGCTCATTCATGCACTGGAAGGTTCCCCCACAGAAGCTCTTCCTAAGAACAAAAGTTTTATTGGCCCTACTTTGCGTTTGTGGCTTTGTCCAAATGTTGCCCTCGTATTTTTGCTCCATTCCTTCCATACCTTTCCCACCTTCAAGCTCGTACGTACTGAACTCTGGGTACACCTTGGGAAGCTCTTTTACCTTGCCTTTGTAATCACAATCATGGATTAAAGTGTGCAAGACATCAGTGGGAGGTAACATGCAGATTATTTGAAAGCAAGAGACCGCACTATCAAACTGAACATCTTCCTCTTCCACAGTGTTGAAAGCACTTTTCCACAGGCGAGACCTCTACCTCCTCTTGCAATGACCCATGTGCCTGGACATTGATTTCTTCTATCTCTTCAGTGTCCAAGTCACTGCAAAGCACAATGCTCTCTAATTCAATGCACAATGCAAAACAAAAAATGTCAAAGTCAAAGTTAATGCCACTTGCATTGGAGTACTCTTTCGAGAACCGGGAGGAAATCAGTCCGGATTTTGAAGTCTCTTGGTGCTTAAGAGGCCAAGGAAACTGACATGTATGCAAAGTTTGGTCATAATCGGAGCATGTTTGGATTGGTAATTAGCGTCCAGTGCGGATTTTGAAGTCTCTTGGTGCTTAAGAGGCCAAGGAAAATCCTGGCCTTCCCCATACCATCGTATCCAAATATGCTCCGATGGGGACCAAACTTTGCAAGAATATGGGGAGGACCCACCTTCACATGCTTGCAAAGTTTGGTCACAATCGGAGCATGTTTGGATTGGCCTTGTTCTGGGGTCTCAAAATAATTCTCTGATTTGGCAATATATACAGAGGACAATGAATGCTCTAGGATAAAATATGCCTCATCTCCAATCCCTGCATACAAGTGTAAAGGACAAATGGGCTCATACTCTCCTCCAATTTCAAGTAAGGCCTCCACATTTATCCCACCAATAGTTCCAAGCTTCCCCCGGATCATGTTGATTGACACAAG
This sequence comes from Cibotium barometz, assembly GCF_041138505.1. Lineage (NCBI taxonomy): Eukaryota > Viridiplantae > Streptophyta > Polypodiopsida > Cyatheales > Cibotiaceae > Cibotium > Cibotium barometz. Next base: position 31,245,895 of record NC_141059.1, read on the forward strand.
ACATTTGCCATTCGAAAAGGGGACTCGGATGCATGCACCCATTGTAGAATGGAGGAAAACACAAGCCTCCCTGCATAATGCAATCACAACAACAATTAAGGAATTTACATTGAATAATTTGATACTAGATGTTCTTGCTCTAATCAATAGCAGATACCAGCCATAATACAATTTTACCAGGCTCATTGTAAGACTATGGGTAGAAGCAAATAAAAATATTTATTGCAAAAACAGTCATAATGAAGGGTATCAAAAAGAGTACATGTTGTATATATGTATATATGTTTGTGTGTGTGTGTGTGTATGTATACACACACACACACACACACACACACACACACACACATATTTGCTTTGTGTTAGTTCTTGTGCTTTTTCATAATCTCCTGTTAGATTTTAAAAACTCTACCAGTTGGATGCCATAGCATAACTGTGCTAGCTAGATTTAAAAAAATCGAAAAAATATTGACCAAACCCTTAAATTTTAGTGTTAAAATTCATTAGTGTTGGGATAAAAAAATTTGTCCAGTGCCTAACTTAGGGTTTTTTGTAGTCGGCTACTTCTTATGAAGCAATTACTTAAGGCTTTTAGTAGTCAGCGCACAGAAGTATCTTCCCTCGAACACACATGTAGAGAAGCGATCATGAAGCATCATACGTCTCCCCAGCAAAGAAACGCTGATCTCATGCGCAGGGCCCTCTCCCCACTCCAATCTTTCTCCCCAACAAAGAGACACAGAAAGGTATTATCCTTGAATTTGTGCTATTTTGCCTGAATGAATTTGTGCGCTCAGCGCACAAAATAATAGGATGTTTTGCTGCTGCCACACTACTCCACACACAGTATGAGATGTGCGGCGTTACTTCTTGCTATTTTTCTTGAATGAATTTGTGCGCTCAGCGCACAAAATAATAGGATGTTTTGCTGCCGCGCCACACTCCACACACAGTATGAGATGTGCAGCGTTACTTCTTGCTATTTTTCTTGAATGAATTTGTGCGCTCAGCGCACAAAATAATAGGATGTTTTGCTGTCGACCATTGAAAAAATCATCACGATATTGAGTTCGTTTCAAGCTTTGGGGACGCCCCCTTGGATCCGGCGGCAGAAATTTAGAGAGAGTAGTGTAAGAACATGCTATCTATATGGTGCTGTCTCAATCACATTGCATAGACTGTCTCTCTTACTACTGCCTATATTATGCATAGACTGTCTCTCTTACTACTGCCTATATTATGCATAGACTTTGTGGATACAAGAAGCTCAAAAAACTCACATTTGATGTCTTCTTGGTTGAGAAACGGCTCACACAGTCAAGAGAGGAGACCAGAATGTGCATCTAAAGAACAATAGCACAAAAAGGCTCCCCTTGGATCCCCTCGGCAGAAATTTAGAGAGAGTAGTGTAAGAACATGCTATCTATATGGTGCTGTCTCAAACACATTGCATAGACTGTCTCTCTTACTACTGCCTATATTATGCATAGACTTTGTGTATACAAGAAGCTCAAAAAACTCACATTTGATGTCTTCTTGGTTGAGAAACAGCTCACACAGTCGAGAGAGGAGACCAGCAAACATGTGCATCTAAAGAACAATAGCACAAAAAGAAAAAAAATTGTCCTTAAAAAAGTGTTGGCTTGCGAAATATCACTTCTAAAGTTTATTAGTACTCAATATTGATTGCCTTGAGATTTGGGCTACCGAATCTTTATATATTTTCCCACAAATTTGAATGCCTTGAATTGAACACCTGAAAAGGGCTCCGTAAATATTTTCCAATGAAGATTTTTTTAAAATATTCAATACGGCATTGAATGCCTTGGAATTTGGGCCAAAGCACTCCATATGATAATCTCAAAGATATTTTGTTTGTTAATGAGTTGGCCGTTTTGTTGGATAGTGAATGTGCCACCTTTGTTTGATGATTGTGTTGCAGTACTTAATTTAATCTCTTTCGTGAATGTGCCACCTTTTTTTTAAGTTTGTGTCGTAGTACTGAATTTGTTAAAATAATCAATTAATTATACAATACGAGTAGAATACTATTTGAAGATTTGTTCTTGTATTTTTGCATGGCTATCTGGTTTTCAAATGAGTTCGAGTCATTTCACTAGAGCATCTTGCTTGAAAGGTTCTTGTTGTGCAAAAATGGATGAGTTACCTCTTGCTAAGCGAAAAAAGAGTGTGCAGGTTGGCCCAGGTGAGAGCTCATCGAGACACACAAGGAGGCAAGCTGATTTTTCTAGCACTTTGGAGCAGGCCGCCTCCTCAAACCCTACTACGGAGCAGGCGGTACATATCATAGATGACACTAACCTGGAGGTGGATATGGATAGGCAGCATCTAGATGAAAGAAATGAGGAGGATGGACAAAATGTAGTGGAGGCAATTGAGGAAAATAAAGGTGATCAAAATGAGGGTGAGAATACTCAAGGTGGTGATAATGAGGACGAAGGTGAGAATACTGAGGATACTGGGAGAGAGATAGAGGGGGAAGAGAACACACATCCACTAGAGGATCAAGAAGAAACAGTTGTCACAACCCAAACTAAAGGAAGCAAGCAGAAAAAAAGTAAGGTTGATATTTTTGGGAAGATTCTTGAGACATCTACTCCACAAGCCTTCTTAGATAGGATAGGAGTCAAATTTAGGTCTCCACCTCCACGTGTTCCTCTCTGTAGGATGATCCAGACGGAGGCAATCCGAAAGGTTTCTCCCTCAACAGATAAGTCTCTTACTCGAAGCTTCAAAAAACTAGGTGGATACATTGAGAGCATGGGAGCTTTCACAGTATCAATTATGGACTTGGAAGGGGAGGAGACACCATTGACACAAGAGAGGGAGGAATCTTGGGATGAGCATTGGAGGATTGTGAATCAACAATTTGAGGAATCTCTTGCACTTGACCCCGATTGGGGTCCATACTTGAGCCAAAAAATGGTGCATATTCTTGATGGTAATAATCGACACAATGCTTGGATGGACTGCATTTCTACAGGTGAGTTCTCATTGGGATGTTATAGTTTCTTATGCTTCTTTGTCCTTCCTAATTTTGTGTTTTATTACAGGGTTTCAAGGGGATTTGTCCATGCATTGTTGTGTTCTCTGTAAATTTTATGTGTTCGAGCGGAGGGATGTGGGTGAGCTTATGTTTTCATTGTCCAGATGTTGAACAAGTAAGTTAATTTGTTATGAGAGTCTCCTTCTATGTCAAGTAAGTTGTTTGTACTCAAGAATATTAACATATTTTTTCTTTGTTTTGTAGGACGCATGATTATGCATTTGTGCCAACCACATTTGGTGATCGTCTATTTCAACTAAGAAGATTAGGAGAGTCCGACCTAACAACTCTCATGGCACATTTGGACAATGAGGACAAGCTGTGGGTTGAGAGAGAGATGCAAAGTGCATCTGCCAGAGGAAGGCCCAGTTGGCTTCATTTGCCAATACAGATTATGACTTGGCTCTTGTTCAAGGACGAGATGGAGCAAAAAATTGATGAGGCATCAAATGGACCACTTGCCGAGTCTACTAGGGAGAATGTGACTCGAAAGATAGAAGTTCTCTACAGAGGAAAAACATCAAAATATGCAAGGATTGCTGATCCCTCCAACGGTGAGGCCTTTTGGTGTGCGGTGCTCTCCCTCCCATGGCACGCGTCAACCAATCATGTGGCCACAGAGGAAAAGCTCAATATGATAGGTTCTGCATGCATCAGAGACACAGATAAGGCTCACATTGTCAAGCTATTGGACAACTCTCAGGCTGCAGTGCGATCACTTGAGGGTATACCAAATGATAAGACAAAGGTTAGGGAATGGCTGCACATGTACTCCTACTGGCTTCAGATCACGGAGCTTTGAGAATCCAAAATGATATTAAAAATGCCGATCGAGTCAGGTTGCCAAGTGAGAGCCGATTCACCTCTTTTGTTGTTCTATGTAGAAGAAAGTACTTCAAAAGGGCTTTCAAAGCGCACGAAGGAAGCATAAAATTTAGCCATGATATTGACCATCAACCAGGCCTACAAAGTGCCGCACGGCGAGTCGTTTATAGGTTTTCCTACAACATAACCCAGATATTCCTTGTTAAAAAACATGCATACTTCTTTCTGTGTGTTGTTTATCATTTGGGCTTTGGCTTGCAGATGGTTGCTTTCTGAAATTGAGGAGCACCAATTGGATATTTTACCCCCTCTTGCTAGTGTGTGGCTTTGTGTTGACAATCAATCTTATATGTATGCCGATTTGAAGCTTGGAAGAGTAAGTGATTGAATTTGTCATATTGAATCCATGATTGAGAAACATGTTCATATTGAGGGTGAGTTGTGTTTACCCATGTTTGTCATTGAATAGGCCATGTCAAGCATGGAGTCTCGTTTCTGCCCGTGGTGGTTGGACCTTGAAAGAAACCATGTGCCTGAGGAGGAGCTTGATCTGTATCGCCAACATAAGTCTATATTGGAGCTTCGTAGCCAGCAAATTGATCATAATGAGGCCACATCCACATCACATGCAACATCGATTGCATCGGCTTCTTTTCGTAAGTCATTGCCAGTGAATTTAGGGAGGGAAATAGTGAATCGTGCATTGGAGGTGAATCGAGCAATGGAGGCAAATAGGGAGCAGAGTCAACAACAACAGACATCCAATAGTAGTGCAGGTGGGATACAACCAGCTGACATCATAACCAAGACATTGCAAGCTCTAGGTATGTGAGCTTGCTACCTCATCTCTATTGTGATCCAATTGTTTTGACTTAAGACTATGTGTGTTAAATGTCAAATACCTGTCTATAGGAACCATTTATGCCTTCAATGTCAGTATTGAGGACCTTGCAGCTACTTTTGTGAACATGGAGGATGCATCCTCATGGAAAGCAAGTGCTTGATGCCATGAATGTTATTTGCACGGTAGGGAATGTCAAGAGTAGAGGGTCCGATTACTGTGTGGAGTTGATATTTGCAGACTTCCCCTCAAATATCATCATTGGAGGTTGTGTTGCAAACAAGGTTCCATATTGGAATAAGATTGGGGATGGCATGTATGACTCTACTTTTAAAGTTGTTGATTCTTGTCTCTCGGATCGAGGCTTCTTTACATGCCTTTACACTATGGAAGAAGGAGTGACCATTGAGCAGGTTGCACAGAGCGTTGGGTTTGGCATTTATCATAGACAGGTTGTGAGGTGTACTCCACCTATTGGGAAGAAGATGGGGCAAATGATTACTACCCAGGTATTGGTGTTGTTCTCTTTGGGGTTGTCATTTGTGCAAATCTTCTTTGTCCCATTTAAGGTGAAAATGCATGAACAACCAATGTGTCTTTGCTTGTAGGTCACTTGTCTAATATTGGCTGTTTTTGTTCGCTCAACATCTCCTACTACAAGCTTTGTGATGCATGGGGATCAGCTAAGGGATTTGGCACTAGGTGATGATCTTGATGTAGGGCAAGATCTTATCTTTGACATGTATGTATGCATTCAAATCAAGATAGAATTTAAAATGATTTTCGGTTATCTTTATGGCATATGATTAATGGTTTGTGTGAGTTTTCAAGAGTGCCATCGGAGGATCTGGTGAAGAGAAAGGGTAGACCATGGCGGGGCGGTTGTCAGAGAGGTCAACAGCTTAGCAAATACATCATCTCCGTCTTCAGTCGTCCTGGGGACACGATTTTGGATTTGTTTGCTGGCACTGGAATTCTTGGGCTAGTGGCAGCATTTATGGATCGCAATGTCACAATGTTAGACAAGGATGAGCGGTCATGTTGAAAAGATAAATATGTTAATAGAGAATAATTTTGGATTGATAAAGCTTATTTTCTTTTCTTTGTGTCTCTTGCAATTATGAGGATCACATGTCTACATCAGAATGCCATTAGAGATAGTCTTTTTTTTAATTGAGACAATCATTTTTTTGGGACTATTGGAAGTAATGTTTTGATGGATGTTATGCTTGTGAATGTTTTTTACAATAGCATGTAGCTGATTGTTGGACAATTTTTATTTGGATTATAAAAATTTTAAATCCTATGGTTATGCTTTCTAAAGAGTATTATATTGTTGTGTCAGTGGTATGGCTAATTAAAATTGGTGTGCATTTTAATGGCTTGATTTCTATGCTCTCTCGTCGCTGTGGTTTCCATGTGGTTGCAACAATAGTTTGTTTCTATTCGTAGCTCAATGACCAATCCAAGTAGTATGAGTTTTGTAGTGATTTTTTATATCCGCACCATTCATTTGAAAATGCTTTATTTGCAATAGTCATTTTTAAACTTTTTTAGTCTTCTTTGTTCTGTTCATTATAGAGTTGCCCTATGGTTTCACTCTTCTCTTTAACATTACATGCTCCCTTAACATCATACCATGCCCCTACTTGCTCACTTTCACAAGGACTTTATTTCAACTCACTGCTCTGTGCTCACTGCTCTGGGCTCGCTAAATAGACGCACCCATGGAAAAATTATCATTGTACACCCTAATAAATTTTCCAAATAATGGTTGAAAAACATAATTCATATACCTTTGAAAGGTTCAAGGAGAATTTGTCAATCCAAATGGCATCACACAATAGGCAAAACATCCACATGGCATAATGAATGTCATCTTTTTCAAATCCTCCTATTTGAAAGTGTCTTGAATAACCATCCACATGGCATAGTGATTGTCATCTTTTTCTAACCCTCCTATCTGAAAGTGTCCTGAATAACAATCACATATTGTGTAATACTCATGGCCAGCCACCTCATTGAGAATTTCATTTTGTAAGGGTAGGGGAAAATGATCTTGCTTTGTTGCTACATTGAGTGGCTTATAGTCTACACACACCCACCATTTTCCATTCTTTTTTGGAGTGACTACCACAGGAGAGACCCACTCAGAGTTTTCAATAGGGTATATAAATCCAACTTTTAGTAACTTGGTTACCTCTTTAAGCAAAGCATTATGCTACACCACCCTAGCTGTCTTGCAACTTTTGGGTCATTGGCTTGGCATTCTCCTTCAAGGCAATGTGATGCTCTATAGTATCTACTCCCCTAATCTGTGTATAGTTAGAAATAAAAAAATGGGGATACTTGTTTAACATTTCCAAGAACTCCTTCTACTCTTTAAGCTCCCAATCATCTGCCAGCATAACCTCCAGTTTACTTTGATCCATCTTTAACTCTTCCTGTGTTTCAGCTTCCTTGTTCACCTACAGTCTAAGTGTTACACCCATCACCTCCATAGATAAGTCTTCAATATCAGTACTACTCTTAAACTCCTCTTGTGAATATAAATACTCTTCATTTGTTACTTCATTATCCATAACTTCATATCATATATCCTTTTATTACTTCTCTTTTATGTCATGAAAACCATCGCTTGTCTTTCCCGTTGGGTTGTATCACTAGTAGCTATCCTTTGTCCCATTTTTGAATAGCTTTAACATCAATCAACCATGGACAACACAAAATCAAGGGGTAGCCATCTCCCTTAGTTGTCATAACATAAAAATACTAGCAATGGAAATTTCAAAAAAACTTACTTTAAGATTCTTAATGACTCCTATGCAATTAACTTCTCTATTATTTGCCATCTGCACTTTAGTTGGAGAGGTCTCATGTATCTTCTAGTTGGTGCATTAAAGATTCCATCATCAAGAAACTTTGGGCTCCACCACCCACTAAGACCTTAGAAACTATTTGGCCTTTAATTATACAATCCAAAGTGGACACAATGTCATCTTGGACCTCCAATGGTGCTATAAGAACAACAAGAGCAGGTTGCTCACCCCTTCTCTTGGTAATTTTGATGCTTATACTTTTGTTGATGTCTCTCCTTTCCTGTAGACACATAACAACTAAGAGCAAAATCTGCCAATCCAATCCTCCTTCTCCTTCTCCTCATCTTACTTCCTTCTACAACATCTTTTTTCTTCTTCTATACCACATGAGATGATTCAGGACTTCTTTTTTGGTTGTTTATAAACCCTCATTCTCTTCCTTGAAAAACATTCCACCTCCTCACCCTATTCTAGTTTCTCCTTTTTCTTGTCATTGTATGCTAGTTCCACTACATGTACCCCTCTATCTAGTAAGGTTGGAATATGTGTGGCCATTTCCTTTGATTCTCTAGGTGGAGGATTACTCCCCCTATTTTGCATCTAATTCCCTCCTTGTACAAGTGGTGGTTTCTCTGGCATATTAGCTCCTCAAGGCATCAAAACATGATAGATGGGGTAGGGTTCACTTGGAATTCTTTTAGGATGCAGACAATTGTACATACTATGACTGTGTTCGTTACTATTCCAACACACTAACTCTTGCTTTGTCTTCTAGGCAGCTTGCCCACCACCTTGCTTGTGGTGCATGAGATCTAGGTCCAACCCCTTGTGCTAAATGAATTGTTAATTCTTGAATTGGTTGAGTAAGGTGCTCTAAAGCATCGACTTCTTAGGGTCGTCGCGTGAAAATGATGAAGGGAGTTGTTGAACTTGAGGCGGCACTCTTGGTTCTTGAACACTAGCATGTATCTCCCCAATATTTGATGCATATCAAAAGCCAAATCCTCATCGCTTGACCAATTTTTGCTTCTTATATTTTATTTTCTTTGCTTTATAAGCTGCTAATGTTGTGCTGCTTCAAGCTAAGCTCTTGGGCTTATTGATTCCACTTTAGTCCTAAGAATATGATGAAAACCACCAATAAAACAATCTCTTTTAAGAAACCCAACAACCTCACTTGGATTAGTGATAGAGTGGAGCCAATTTATCCAAGTTATGTTGAACTTTTCTTTGTACTCCTTATATTATTCTAGTTTGTCTTGATGTAAGAATTATATTTATTGCCAAAAGCACTTCGATGGTTTGAGTGTTGATATAGTTTTCTTGAAAAGCTGCTCCTAAATTTGCATAATTTTCACAAACTTTTGGCCTGAGGGGGGGTAAAAAGGAATGCTTCCACAAAAACATCATAAAAGAATTTAGTTTTTTGCTGGCATATCCTTTTTGCAAAGATTGCATAAGACATCTCCATATTCTCTAAGAAATCTTCCACATCTTCATTGTATCTACCATAAAACAAGGGGTACCCATGGAAGGGGGGCATCACATGGGCTTGTTGCATACCCATGTCCACATTGTAAAACTGAAGATTGCTGATGAAGAAATCCTCAATGGAGGAACCAAAATGAGAGCAACAAAGGGAACCACCTCTATTGTACTCCTCTACTCCCTCATGTAAGAGCAAAAACCTTGGATGATACTTGAAACCAAAACACACACCAAAAAATTATTGATATTAATATATAATAAGCAAGTGAGGAAGAAAGATGATGAGAGGTTGATATAAGGATTTAGTATAATGAGCAAGAGATTTCAGTAGGCTCTTAATGCTATGGGGAATTCCCAAAACACGCACTTGACCAACAATTGCACTCTTAGCCTCCCAATGATCACCTACATGTATACAATAAACATAAATCAAACTCTCTCTTTACTTGTTGTAATACAAAAAAAAACTCAACTTGGATTAACGATTTCTTTGGTGACAAAGCTTTCTATCTTAAGGAGAAATAGAAAGAGCCTCTAATAATAGGGAGTCCAAAAAATGATCCCTTACACGTAAATGATTACAAGAAGATGATCTTGACCAGAAATTCTAAGAAGAAACTACTTCTTCTATCCCATCATCAACCATGTAACAAACACATATATTGATATCTATAAACTATGGAGAGCACGTACACAACAAGTCACTGATAAGGGATGAGTGGACTCCACACACAAAGTAACCTCATCTTTGTTGTTTGGGATAAAGGTTATCCCTCATCAAGAACACATGAACCTTGCAATCTACACACCCCCAAAGATTGTAGTGTAGCTGAGCTCCTCTCCTACAAGTTGCATCTAGCTCTATCCTTGTTCCCTCCTTTTGTGATGCACATGGTGCCTTTTATAGACGTCTTGTGGTAAAAATCTTGGACTCCACATTGCTCCTTTGCTTCTCTTTTCCTCACTTTGGTTGTTAAAAAGGAGTGGTAGCATGTATTTTTTTCTTGCTTTACAGTCATGCTTTGCTTGGCCAAGAAAAGTTCTCTTTTTTTGCAAAGAAGGCTAAAAAATGCTTCTCTTTTAAGAGGAAAGGATGTCTTTTAGAGAGAGATGATGGGGAGAGAGAAAGACTCTCTTTTCATGTAAATGGGGTGCAGGGGGGTGAATTTAAATGCCTCCACATGGGCTAGACAACCGATGGTTTTTTAGGCTTTACACACACAAGGAGGCACCCAAGCGTTGGGTGGCTGAAGATCCCACAACCACCACAAGCTCCCATGCCCCCTTTTAGTGATACAAGTAAAGGATCATGTGGAGCCCTATAAAGTCACCCCTCCTCTCCTTCTCCCATGTATGTAGGATTATTGCAAAAGATCCCAAGACTCTCATAATTTCACCAAAGAAAATAAATTCTACCCCTAAAACCTTTGCAAAAAAAAGGCTAAGATTCTCAAACACTTAATCTAAAATGAAGTCAGTGCATGTGTGCTTAAATTACCCCATTTGAGCTACTCCTTCCCTCTTATAGGGGTACATAGAGAAGGAAAAAAAAACCTTGATCAACGTGAGTAACTCAATATAATCGCGTCCAAAAAGATTTGCAAAAGGAGGCACTCAACATATACACGGAGCTTATGGAACCCTTGCTGATATCATCAAATCCTTCAATGATAAGAATTGAGCAATTGATTTACACATGAAAAACCATGTGAGATAGTCATGCCTTGATTATCTCAAAATAATCTTATGCACAAAAGTTTGATCAAAGTGGCAAGATGGTCATGCAAAATCCTTCCCATAAGCACTGAATCTCTACAACAACTCTAATTGCCAAAAATCATGACATTTTTAGATGTGCAAAATTAGGTATAATTTTGGACGTGACTAATTTACTAGGTTTTCACATTTTTACATGTGAAAAACTAGGTAGAATTTTTGACATGAGTAATTTATCGGTTTTTCACGTGCAAAAAAGCTAGTCAAATGAAGAAACTAAGGTAACAAGGGATACAAGGCATAAGCCTTAGCTTCATGAGGGAAAAAGGTAAATAAAAAGAAACTAAGGTTAACAAGGGCTTCCTACAAAAGGCATAAGCCTCAGCCTAAGTCAAAAGGTAAATCAAGCAAGGTATTGGGGATTAACTATCTAAAAAAGGTCAACAATGGCATGCTTCCACGTATTGCCTACCCTTCCTAAATGAGTCAGCAACCCCTTGCATGAAAATGATTTTCTCTTTTTATAAAGCTAGCCCTTTGAACTAGCTATTTTTCACAGTCTCTTCCAGCATTTATGCCTTCAAGTTTGCCACTTGCGCCTACCTCCATAACCACTGTCATCTCCTTCTCCTAACCCTCCATAGCACCATCGCTACTTACCAAAAGATGAAGAACATGACAACAAAAAGATGAAGAACATGACAACACCCCTACCAACCTATGTTAATCTAGTCACAAGTTGGCTGTCTATGACAAGATTTCTCCCAAGAAGGCAAGAGAGGCCTCGACGTCCAAGTATGAGGAGCATCTCAGTTCCACACCCTTACTAATATTTGTTAGTTTAACCACAAGTTTGCTGTTTGTTTACAAGATTTCTAAGGCCCCCACAATAGTACCATAGTCCTAGTTTACAAAAGTCTTAAGTCACATCATAGGGACACCTCTCCAAACACAAGAAGATGAGCCTGCCAACCGTGGGAAGTTTGATAAGGGACTAGCAAAGGCTGCCATGAAGGAGCCTAGTGCAATGATCGTGGAAAAAAAGGAATTATAGCAAAGATAGCTTGGGAAAAGGCTGAGAAAAAGTGTATGAAGAGAATTGAAAGGACGCCAACCCACTTTAATTCCAAAGGCGCACCAATAAAGCCATCAAAAGCAGAGGAAGAGGAGAAGGAAGAAGAACGGAAGGATCTACCGTCCTCACTGCTACCGACCCTAATGGTAACAACAGGCATTGATCTTGCATCTATTAAGGTTGTGACAATTCATGAGAACGTACCCGAACCTCCAATAGCAAGGAGTAGGAACTTTTAAAATTAAAGAGAGAGATTGACTTGGATCTAATAAGCTCTAGGTTACTTCTCAGGAGAGGGACATAGATACACAGAAAAATGAGATCATGCATTTGCAAGAAAAGGTAATCGAGCAACACGTGCAGATGCAATAAAATCATAGAAAGTATGAGTAACAACTTTAGCTTGAGCAAGGAAAATTGGATCTTATGCAAGAAAAGCTAAAGCAAGCAAGCAGAAGACTACATGTATTCAAGGAGAATAAAGCAAGAAAAATCGAGGAGTTGAGATTCTAAGAATCCATCCTCAAAGAAAAGATCGAACTACTCCAAGGCTGACACGGAAGTGATGAACAAGGCACATGCCTAGGCCATCCTAGCATTTTGTGAAGAAATCCAAGCAAACAAAGAGGAGATGAAGTTGACACTTAAAAGACACACTAGCAAGTGGTGACTCATCTAACCAATGGCATGAAGGCAGTATTAGAGGAAGTAAAGGTAGAGCTTCTAAGGCAGGAGGAAAATTGGAGGAAAGAAAACCAAGAGATTGAGACCTCAAATATAGAATATGCAGAGATACAGACAACAAGGGCCAAGAAATCTTATTGTACACTGAACACAATGGATACTAGGATTCTAGAGTTGGAAAAGTAACTTGCACAAAGGGTAGAGCCACACGTAGCCGAACGAGATAATAAGAGGAAGCAGCTCATTGAATGGGCTTCAGTTATAGTGTGCAAGAAGGAGTATGATACAACATTGAGGATGTTTAACATGTGTCCCCAGCATAATGTTTTACTAAGAGAAGAATCTAATTCATTCATAATCATGCTAAAGCTTAAAACCTTAGGCAAAGCAAAGGAATATTAATATTCCTCAATAACCAAAATGGTCATGTTGAAAAATACAATGGGGATAATATTGGAGGTAGACGGAAATCCAAACATGGGACTAAAAGAAGGTCCTATAGTAATAGCCAACGTTTAAAATATCTACATCAAATATAGTCACATTTGAAAAATACAACCGGGATCATACTAGAGATAGACGGACATCCAAATGTACTGGACTAAAAGAAGTTCCTATAGTCATAACTAGTGTTCACAAAAAAAGAAAATATTTACAACAAATACAAAAAACCTTCTACATGAAAGATTTGGAAAATATTACAAAATAAAAAAAAATCAAAAAGTACTTTTATAAAATAAGAAATTAAAAATCTTTAATTGTAAAGTTGTGCTTCAAAAAACCTTTTAACGTGGAATTTTAACATTCATAACACAACTTTAAGTAAGTATTGTAAAATGGAACTTTACATTGAAGAGAGACTATATACAACAATTACAATGTAAGATCCCTGTTCCCACTGAGCAACAGATTCGGGATACTAGCAACGGAAGTAGCACTTCTCGCGCGGGACAGGGGTCCCACATTCGGGGCCTCACCCACGGATATCCGGATAAGAGACTAATCCGTCGATTGCTCCAAAACCGAACCCGAAAAACTTCCTTTACCGGAAAGCACGGGTGATTCCACCAGGATAACTTTTTACTCTAACGTAGTCAAGATCATTTCTGATCGAGCTGATCCAATTGCATCTATAAGATACATGGTCAGATTAAGGAAGAAACTTGCACTTGGATCATTGGGATCAACGCTTTTTTCCCCATTCAAGAGGCACAGCCGTTGATTCCTATCCATAGAACAGTTACTGTCCGGGATTTATTTTATCTATCGTAAAAACAAAAGTTTGAGTCTCGATTTACGGATCCATCAGTCCAGCCTAACCCCATCCGATCCCATGGGTTAGCCAACCGCCCAACCACTGTAGTGATGGGATCCAATTAAGAATTTGGTTAGGTTTTGTCCCGGGTACCAAGGAAAAGAGTTCCAAGGCCCCCTAGCCGGATGTTCATGCAAAAATAAAACTAGTCACACCACTCACACACCCACCAATATGAAATTGCCTTTTCACAGATTCAACCAGTTTAAAACAATCCTTTAATAAAACCATAGTATCACTGATCACAATCTTCCAATTTATCCAATTGATTCTTAATTTCCCATCATTCCTTCATCAGAGTATCTATGGCATCATTGGCAACTAGAACGCTCAGGGGCCGTTTCGATAGTTCCTAGCCCTTAATACTCGGTAATATATCCACTTATCAAGATGGACTCTCGTTGAAGATCAGCAAGATCAACCAACAGATCCATATAAGGAGCCATGGACTCATCCATTGAAGACTAGCAAGGTCAATCAACCAGATCCATGCCCGATTTCAAAAAACAACTCCTACTCTTGTTCCAATATCTTCCTCGACGCACGCGTGGGTATCCTAGGCGACCCAGAGCCCGAGCACCGTATGGTCAGCACCCTCTAGGATCCTTCGTCGCAAGTGACCTAGCGCTTCACTCATAGGACGCTTCCTTGGCCCCTCATCCACCGTACCGGAAGCTCACCATTTTAATCGCACCGAGGCTGGTCAAGACCTCGGCCGACCTTGCTACGCGAGACGTCCTTCATTGACTCTCCGTCAGCAGTTGCAACTTGATCATCACGACCTTAATCACAAGACGGTCAAAATGCTCCCCCCAGCATTCTTGACATAAAACAATCCTTTACAAATAGCATTTACAAACAGTTTACAAATACAATTTCTATATTAACTCTCATTTTTCCACATTATCCCTCATCAACCCACCTTACTTATTCCACATTCCATATCCACATTCACATCCATACATCCCCATCTACATGCATACATTCATATCTACACGCATACATCCACAACTCCATGCATACATCCACATCCACATTCACATTCACATCCATACATTTATATCTACATGCATACATCCACCTCCACATTCACATCCACATCTATACATCTACATCTATACATCTATACATCTACATCTACATGCATACATCCAACTCCACATCTACATGGATACATCCACCTCCACATCTACATGGATACATCCACCTCTACATGGATACATCCACCTCCACATCTACATCTACATGGATACATCCACCTCCACATCTACATGGATACATCCACCTACATCCACATCTACATGGATACATCCACCTCCACATCTACATCTACATGCATACATCCACCTCCACATCTACATCCACATCTACATCTACATGCATACATCCACCTCCACATCCACATCTACTTCTATACATCTACATCTACATGCATACATCCACATCTCCATTCACATCTACATCTATACATCTACATCTACATGCATCCATCCACCTCCACATCCACATCTACATCTATACATCTACATCCACATGTATACATCCACATCTCCATTCACATTAACATCTATACATCTACATCTACATGCATACATCCACATCTCCATTCACATCTACATCTATACATCTACATCTACATGCATCCATCCACATCTCCATTTACATCCTCATCTACACATCTATTTCTACATGCATACATCCACATCTCCATGCATACATCCACCTCCACATCCACATCCACATCCACCTCCACATCCACATCTACATCTACATGCATACATCCACCTCCACATCCACATCTACTTCTATACATCTACATCTACATCTACATGCATACATCCACATCTCTACTCACATCTACATCTATACATCTACATCTACATGCATCCATCCATATCTCCATTTACATCCTCATCTACACATCTATTTCTACATGCATACATCCACATCTCCATGCATACATCCACCTCCACATTCACACTTACATCCATACCTCTACATCTACATGCAAACATCCATATCTCCATGCATAATAATATTCTTTTAATTAATCTAGGATGATAGTTCCTAGAATATGGTAGGAAGTCCTCTTTTTAAACTTTGAATGAAATTATTTTATGCGTAATTTCTATAAAATTTTTGCCATAGCTCCGCTACTATGACTGATAAATCTCAATTTTTTTTCTAAGGGATAAGGCTCATCATTAAAGAATAATTAGAATGGTCTCTAATTGGATCATCAATCCATAATGGATTGAATCATCAATATACATAAACTTAAAGTATAGAAAAAAGCCATTAATTTGGCCTCAAGCATAACTTAATCTTGGATTAAGGAAAAGCCTTATGAAAAGCTTCATTTGGATTGAGAAAGGGTCATGAAGAGTATGACCATTTCTTAAGTGAGAGACAGAAAGACCATTAGAATTAAATATAAATAGAATTTTATGTAATTCTTTACTATCATTAATTAATTAACTTCAATAGCATTTCAAAAACCATATCAATTAAGCTTCTCAAGCTTGAGAGGGGTTGAGAAGAGAGAATCATTGAAAAATTATAGAAAGATCAAAATTCACTATACTTATCTTATAATTTGCTTGATTCTTTGATCACGGTAGAGGCCCCCAACCAATCAATTGGTTTAGTATGTTGATGGAGCCACCAATGGGGATTGAAGAAAGAGAGAAGTATCAAAAACTAGTGAATTATTAAAGAATTCACAGTTCTTGGCTTAGGTAGAGTAGAGTAACAATGCATAAGACATTATATCTTTTTCCACAAGGGAAGGCTTCTATTTATAGGAAAAATTGAGCTCCTAACCAAACAAACTGATTCTAGAATTTTCCAAGTCAGTTTGATTGAATTTGGACTAGATTTGGACCTAGTTTGGTTACTTTTTGATTCGATTTGGTTCCATTTTGATTTGGTTTGGTTCAAGAGATATAAGAGATAAAAATATCACATTATTTTTTAGTTTAAAACTCATTCAAGCATGTGAAGTATGCACCTCCTTTAAAGAACTCCCCTTCCTTACATATGTGTCAAAATTCTATTGCTCATAGTTTTTTTTACTAATAAACCTTGTACATTTTCAACTCTTCATCTTATGTGAAATATGCACCTTCTTTAAAGAACTCCCCTTCCTTACATATGTGTCAAAATTTTATTGCTCATAGTTTTTTACTAATAAACCTTGTACATTTTCAACTCTTCATCTTATGTGAAATATGCACCTTCTTTAAAGAACTCCCCTTCCTTACATATGTGTCAAAATTTTATTGCTCATAGTTTTTTACTAATAACCCTTGTACATTTTCAACTCTTCATCTTATGTGAAATATGCACCTTCTTTAAAGAACTCTCCTTCCTTAAATATGTGTCAAAATTTTATTGTTCATAGTTTTTTACTAATAAACCTTGTACATTTTCAACTCTTCATCTTATGTGAGCATTTACTCATTTTTGGGTATCTTCTTTTACAATTTGGATTTATCTCCTCCCTACACATGGATTGATGCTATTGGCCCATAGGAACCTTAATTAGACCATAATCCAAAAAAAAAATTCTGAAAATCTAGACCCTTAGACTAAGGTTCTTTATACCTATTTCCAATTAATTCCAATTGCACATTGAAAAATTCTTTTTGAATTTCTGTTTCAGGGGAACTTATTTTAATAAGATGAGTTATTTTTTTATCCCAAAATATTCATAATCTGAATATTCTCTCTCTAGAATAATTTTCTCTCTCTAGGCTAAAACAGTTAGAAACAAGGTCTTTATATTTCTGAAGAGGGATTGATTACAGGGGAAGATACTAGACATCAAAAAGGGGGTTGGGGGAGGAATTTTACATTCTATCCCACTTAAAAAATGCGAGATGTCCTCATCTCGCAAACTGGGATAATTTCGCAAGATGCACGAATATGAGACAGAGAAAAATTTTAATCAAGATTAAACACCAAGAAAAGTCTTAAAGAAAGCAAGGTAAGAACAAGATTTAAACTTTATTCATTCTCGGAACTTATACAGTAAAGATAGAAGAACTCTTTACACTTCCATAAGCCCGTCCATCATATGGTCACAAAAGCAGCACTCACAAGCTGCACAAGTATAGGGTAACTCATCTATGGGAATGATTCTGCTGGTTATTGCCGCACCTATCTCAGTGGTATGAGGTGATCTAACAAAAGGACCTCTGAGAGGCAAGCCAAAAACGGGATAAAGGCATATCTTCCCATGAGGAAGAAAACACGCCAGTAAGAAGACCCGCTCAGAAAACCCAAGATGCCTTGATCTCATGACGCAGTAGTATATCGGGGACCCAAACCCAAAGCTTCAATAACCATGGCCAAGCGGACATTGTTACGAAAGTGCTGCTGACCCCAGGGTGTTACCCTAGTTATGTTTTGATAGGTCCGCCATTTGGTCTGAGCTACAGAAGTTCCTAGGTGAGGAAAAAGTGAGCGCTCATACTATTCTATAAAGTCTTTCTTCACAGACTCTCTTGCGTCTTGAAGGTGAGAAATCATCAGGGATAAAACTAATTCCTGTTGCCAAGCCATGAAGGAGATTAAGAAAGAAAGGAGATTGATGGGAGTAAGATTACTGTCAGCGACAAGTAAAAGTTACGACTTATATAAAGGAAGGAGCTAGCGTAACTTAGAAGCCAACGGTAACTTGCCACTAAAGTTTTACCGTCTTTCCATGATTTGGGTTTGGCACATTTTTCTATAGAAGGCATTAAGAATTTTGAGATGAGGAGATAAAAGAAGCTTGTAGGCTAAGTCACCTACTTTCATTGAATTCAGATATAAGGGTCACAATATCTGGGGGATAACTTCTTATACTCCCCAAGAGATAAAGAACTTCTTTTGGGCCGTACTCGAATGAAAACCAAAACCTTGGTATCCAAAACACCGATTCTCACTTCTGAACTCATTGTTCTAAATCTTTAAAACAGGTGGGACTCCTGAGAAGTATTCTAGGGAAAGGGTCTTCCTTTTTTTAAACAGAAACTTTCTTTTATTTTAGAGAGGAAATAATTATAAGATCAGAAAGGAAGATTCTTACTCCAGTATACCTCGAAGGTTGGGGAGGAATCTTACATTCTACCCCACTTAAAAAGTGCGAGATGTCCTCATCTCGCAAGGTAGAGGACAGCTCTTTTTCTTAAGATCCAATTTTATTCTGGGGTTCCTTATATTCTGGTCAACCTAACAGAACACTGGGATAAATATCCCTTATATAGAACTCATCATTAAATAACAATTCATTCAGATCATATCATTCATATCTTTAACATGATAATGATCCATTAGACCGAAAAGTTTCCTTCAGAACATTCCTCCACGGAAATTTCAGTCAAGCAAGTTCTCAATCTGACATCCCTTAACTTGATCTACCGGTCAAGTATTAACAGTAGCAATCTAACAGCACAACCCACTAACCTCATAGTGATTTGTTGAATTCATTATCATCATTCTAGTTATGAATATCATCACAGGGACTCGTCCCATTCCCCCTCTCATTATATTTCAACTAATTTTTAAAAATCAACATTTTTCAATCAGCATTTTCAATCAGAATCCAAATCAATTCATCAATTCTCAAACAGAATTAAAAATCATATCAATCACACTCGAAATCATCATCTAGATAGCATTAACGCTTATAATTTCAAGTCTTAGATTTACTCGTATATACTGTCAGTAAAGAGCTGCAGTATACTCTCGGTACATACGAGTAGTCACGGCCCTTGGAATTATAAGGTAAATACTATCATGTCTAGGCCTCAAGCAAGTCAGGGATTCTATATAATTGCGGTACTTCCATCTGAAGACCCAATTACCAAATTACGAGTTTCAGTTTGAATATCAGATTGTATGAATTATCTCACACAATTATAACCTTTTTGTGTTTCTTGATAAATTTTTGATATATTTGTCTTCTCAGTTGATCTTTATTAACCAAATGCTCTGATACCAACTGTAAGATCCCTGTTCCCACCGAGCAACAGATTCGGGATACTAGCAGCGGAAGTAGCACTTCTCGCGCGGGACAGGGGTCCCACATTCGGGGCCTCACCCACGGATATCCGGATAAGAGACTAATCCGTCGATTGCTCCAAAACCGAACCCGGAAAACTTCCTTTACCGGAAAGCACGGGTGATTCCACCAGGATAACTTTTTACTCTAACGTAGTCAAGATCATTTCTGATCGAGCTGATCCAATTGCATCTATAAGATACATGGTCAGATTAAGGAAGAAACTTGCACTTGGATCATTGGGATCAACGCTTTTTTCCCCATTCAAGAGGCACAGCCGTTGATTCCTATCCATAGAACAGTTACTGTCCGGGATTTATTTTATCTATCGTAAAAACAAAAGTTTGAGTCTCGATTTACGGATCCATCAGTCCAGCCTAACCCCATCCGATCCCATGGGTTAGCCAACCGCCCAACCACTGTAGTGATGGGATCCAATTAAGAATTTGGTTAGGTTTTGTCCCGGGTACCAAGGAAAAGAGTTCCAAGGCCCCCTAGCCGGATGTTCATGCAAAAATAAAACTAGTCACACCACTCACACACTCAATATGAAATTGCCTTTTCACAGATTCAACTAGTTTAAAACAATCCTTTAATAAAACCATAGTATCACTCATTACAATCTTCCAATTTATCCAATTGATTCTTAATTTCCCATCATTCCTTCATCAGAGTATCTATGGCATCATTGGCAACTAGAACGCTCAGGGGCCGTTTCGATAGTTCCTAGCCCTTAATACTCGGCAATATAATCACTTATCAAGATGGACTCTCGTTGAAGATCAGCAAGATCAACCAACAGATCCATATAAGGAGCCATGGACTCATCCATTGAAGACCAGCAAGGTCAATCAACCAGATCCATGCCCGATTTCAGAAAACAACTCCTACTCTTGTTCTAATATCTTCCTCGACGCACACGTGGGTATCCTAGGCGACCTAGAGCCCGAGCACCGTATGGTCAGCACCCTCTAGGATCCTTTGCAGGTGACCTAGCGGTTCACTCATAGGCCGCTTCCTTGGCCCCTCATCCACCGTACCGGAAGCTCACCATTTTAATCGCACCGAGGCTGGTCAAGACCTCGGTCGACCTTGCTACGCGAGACGTCCTTCATTGACTCTCCCCGTCAGCAGTTGTAACTTTATCATCACGACCTTAATCACAAGACGGTCAAAATGCTCCTCCCAGCATTCTTGACATAAAACAATCCTTTACAAACAGCATTTACAAACAGTTTACAAATACAATTTCTATATTAACTCTCATTTTTCCACATTATCCCTCATCAACGCACCTTACTTATTCCACATTCCATATCCACATTCACATCCATACATCCCCATCTACATGCATACATTCATATCTACACGCATACATCCACAACTCCATGCATACATCCACATCCACATTCACATTCACATCCATACATTTATATCTACATGCATACATCCACCTCTACATTCACATCCACATCTATACATCTACATCTATACATCTATACATCTACATCTACATGCATACATCCAACTCCACATCTACATCCACATCTACATGCATACATCCACCTCCACATCTACATCCACATCTACATCTACATGCATACATCCACCTCCACATCCACATCTACTTCTATACATCTACATCTACATGCATACATCCACATCTCCATTCACATCTACATCTATACATCTACATCTACATGCATCCATCCACCTCCACATCCACATCCACCTCCACATCTACATCTATACATCTACATCTACATGCATCCATCCACCTCCACATCCACATCTACATCTATACATCTACATCCACATGCATACATCCACATCTCCATTCACATCTACATCTATACATCTACATCTACATGCATCCATCCACATCTCCATTTACATCCTCATCTACACATCTATTTCTACATGCATACATCCACATCTCCATGCATACATCCACCTCCACATCCACATCCACATCTACATCTACATGCATACATCCACCTCCACATCCACATCTACATCTATACATCTACATCTACATCTACATGCATACATCCACCTCCACATCCACATCTACTTCTATACATCTACATCTACATGCATACATCCACATCTCTACTCACATCTACATCTATACATCTACATCTACATGCATCCATCCACATCTCCATTTACATCCTCATCTACACATCTATTTCTACATGCATACATCCACATCTCCATGCATACATCCACCTCCACATTCACACTCACATCCATACCTCTACATCTACATGCAAACATCCATATCTCCATGCATAATAATATTCTTTTAATTAATCTAGGATGATAGTTCCTAGAATATGGTAGGAAGTCCTCTTTTTAAACTTTGAATGAAATTATTTTATGCGTAATTTCTATAAAAAATTTGCCATAGCTCCGCTACTATGACTGATAAATCTCAATTTTTTTTCTAAGGGATAAGGCTCATCATTAAAGAATAATTAGAATGGTCTCTAATTGGATCATCAATCCATAATGGATTGAATCATCAATATACATAAACTAAAAGTATAGAAAAAAGCCATTAATTTGACCTCAAGCATAACTTAATCTTGGATTAAGGAAAAGCCTTATGAAAAGCTTCATTTGGATTGAGAAAGGGTCATGATGAGTATGACCATTTCTTAAGTGAGAGAGAGAAAGACCATTAGAATTAAATATAAATAGAATTTTATGTAATTCTTTACTATCATTAATTAATTAACTTCAATAGCATTTCAAAAACCATATCAATTAAGCTTCTCAAGCTTGAGAGGGGTTGAGAAGAGAGAATAATTGAGAAATTATAGAAAGATCAAAATTCACTATACTTATCTTATAATTTGCTTGATTCTTTGATCACGGTAGAGGCCCCCAACCAATCAATTGGTTTAGTATGTTGATGGAGCCACCAATGGGGATTGAAGAAAGAGAGAAGTATCAAAAACTAGTGAATTATTAAAGAATTCACAGTTCTTGGCTTAGGTAGAGTAGAGTAACAATGCATAAGACATTATATCTTTTTCCACAAGGGAAGGCTTCTATTTATAGGAAAAATTGAGCTCCTAACCAAACAAACTGATTCTAGAATTTTCCAAGTCAGTTTGGTTGAATTTGGACTAGATTTGGATCTAGTTTGGTTACTTTTTGATTCGATTTGGTTCCATTTTGATTTGGTTTGGTTCAAGAGATATGAGAGATAAAAATATCACATTATTTTTGAGTTTAAAACTCATTCAAGCATGTGAAATATGCACCTCCTTTAAAGAACTCCCCTTCCTTACATATGTGTCAAAATTCTATTGCTCATAGTTTTTTTTACTAATAAACCTTGTACATTTTCAACTCTTCATCTTATGTGAAATATGCACCTTCTTTAAAGAACTCCCCTTCCTTACATATGTGTCAAAATTTTATTGCTCATAGTTTTTTACTAATAAACCTTGTACATTTTCAACTCTTCATCTTATGTGAAATATGCACCTTCTTTAAAGAACTCCCCTTCCTTACATATATGTCAAAATTTTATTGCTCATAGTTTTTTACTAATAACCCTTGTACATTTTCAACTCTTCATCTTATGTGAAATATGCACCTTCTTTAAAGAACTCTCCTTCCTTAAATATGTGTCAAAATTTTATTGTTCATAGTTTTTTACTAATAAACCTTGTACATTTTCAACTCTTCATCTTATGTGAGCATTTACTCATTTTTGGGTATCTTCTTTTACAATTTGGATTTATCTCCTCCCTACACATGGATTGATGCTATTGGCCCATAGGAACCTTAATTAGACCATAATCCAAAAAAAAAATTCTGAAAATCTAGACCCTTAGACTAAGGTTCTTTATACCTATTTCCAATTAATTTCAATTGCACATTGGAAAATTCTTTTTGAATTTCTGTTTCAGGGGAACTTATTTTAATAAGATGAGTTATTTTTCTATCCCAAAATATTCATAATCTGAATATTCTCTCTCTAGAATAATTTTCTCTCTCTAGGCTAAAACAGTTAGAAACAAGGTCTTTATATTTCTGAAGAGGGATTGATTACAGGGGAAGATACTAGATATCAAAAAGGGGGTTGGGAGAGGAATCTTACATACAAGGTCAACGGATAATGAAACGAGCAACCAAATGTAATCTAACTAGACCTTCTTTCCACTATTATTGCCACTAGTGTCGCGACCCGTCTCGCTGAGACGGGTAAGAGCTAGACACACCATTAAAAAAGATAACTTTTTCAAGGAAGCATCTTTGCATGTAGTTACAGGCAAAAGAAATGTGTAAAGTCACCCTTCCTTTTCTCTTTTGAATAGAAAGAAGTGGGCTCTCATCTATGACATGCATGGATTGGGCACGATAGGGCCTAGCGAAAATAGAAGCTAGGCACATTGGGTTACACAC
This sequence comes from Cibotium barometz, assembly GCF_041138505.1. NCBI lineage: Eukaryota > Viridiplantae > Streptophyta > Polypodiopsida > Cyatheales > Cibotiaceae > Cibotium > Cibotium barometz. Next base: position 31,270,196 of record NC_141059.1, read on the forward strand.
AAACACACATATGAATGTATGTATGTACATGTACATGTACATATGTATATGTGTACGTGTAATCCGTTGAAACCACACATGCTACAACAGGAAGATATGTGTATGTGTGTGCACCTATGAATGCATGTGTGCATGTCACATACACACATGTAAATTTGTGTGTCTGTGTATGCGCACGCTTGCATGCACACGTGCCTGCACACACACACACATACACAATTTATGTATCTCAGCACCCATGATATCCATATATATTGTTCACACACATACATGTATGCATACATATATTTATGAGTTTATCATATATGCGTATATGTGTGTATGTACGTGTATATATATGAATATTATGAGTAAAAAAAGAACTCTACAGTAAGAAACACCAGATGCGATAGACAAAGACTATCGGCTACACATCGCCTCTCTCTGCACACTACACTTGCAACCCAGCTCCTCTCTCTCTCTACACTTCCCAACATCCGCCTCTCTCTCTCTCTCTACACACTGCAGCCGGCCTAGCACACCTCTCTCTCTTTGTGTCTCTGACCCGCCTCTCATTTACTGCACTTAGCTCAGTATTTCAGAGAAGCTGGATGTAGCCAAGCGGTGAAGCTACGCCTTCTCGTGCTACTGCTATGGCGTGTTTTGGGTGGCTCCGAGGTGGCTCCGAGAGGGGGAGGTGTTCTTTTGTGTAGGGGGAGAGAGAGAGAGAGAGATTGCATGTGATGAGAAAGTGCCTTGTCTATGCATATTGCCTATGCATACGAAGCCATCTTGTCTACTCCATTGTCCTCGCACAATTTGCAGCGCCCCACCTCTCTCTGTCTCTCTCCTTGTGAATGTTGAGATATCGAGCTCATCTAGTGAGACGGTGGACACTGATGACCCGCCTGGGGGATAGGTCCCACACTTACACCACTGGCATGGTTGGTGAGATCATGGGTGATATGCGGCCAGTGGGATGACAGGTTGTGTGACAGCCATTCTAGAGACTGGCATAGTTATAGCGCCAGCTCATTTAGTTGGGTTCACACTATAGAACTCTAGTATGTATTTGGTTGAGTACCTTTTCATATTGTGTGTACTCTTATCTTTGTATATGGTGTGTTGAGTGTTGTGTGAAGACGAAGAAGATTTTCAGCCTCCCTTGTCCCACGCCTCCTTAGGGGACTTGGCATCCTGTATGTGCCCAATCATGGTGTCATGTATACTGATAGAGAGCCAATACATAACTTTTCTGGCTCCTTGGTTCCAATCCTTGAACTCTTTCACATCTGCAGCAGTCGGATTGATCTCCGGTATCTCCGGTGCCTCTTTATGCTCACCTTCTATGTAGTCCCAGTAACCCTTTCCCATCAGGAAATTTGTCAACCTGAACCTCCAAGCATGGAAGTTGTTCTTGTCAAGCTTCTCAGCAACAATCTGGTTTATGCCATCATTTGACATCTTGCCAGACACACAAATTTACCAGAAATAGCACTTTGGTTTGTCCTACACAAGCTGCTATATTTTCTACAGCGGTACTGTACTACACTCAAATGTCACAACCAGTGACCTCAATGTGCATACATACACCCAATGGCAAGTGTTTGACCTCCTTGCAGCACACACAATGTCTGCACAACCAATCTGTCTTCCTGCAGTTCTTAAAACAGAGTTGTGCATAGAATCGATAACTTACTTGCAGTGCTCAAAATCACCTACTTTCCAAAAAATGGAGATCCTAACGTGCCCGAAACGCGTTTTCGGCTCGAAAAATTTATCTGATAGGACCCTGTCCGATAGGACATTATAGTTGCTCTATAGCTTTACTCCCGCGAAGAAAGCTCCTCAATCAGAGATCGTTTGCCGGTGCCTCCGGTAGAGTTCCCGACAAGGGTGTAGTCGCCAACACAAATAGGGAAAAGTAGATGAATCTCTTACCCTCGTACCGCTTCCTGTGCTTCTCTTACTTGCAGCAGCAGCCCTTAGCATGAACCGAGCCCTGATACCATGAAAAGATGCAGGGGAGAAGAGAGCTTGAGCTCTTGCAAACACACACACACTCACAAAACTCGGGACACCTTGGTAAAACTCTATGAAACGAATACCAAGACATGAAAGATACAATTGAAGAATGAACTTCATATTGTGGAGAAAAAGAGTATGTCTGTGAATGACTATGCATTGAAGATCAAGGTTATTGTGGAATCCCTTGCATCTATTGGTGTTTCAGTAGATGATGATGATAAGGTGGAAGTCTGTCTACGTGGTCTCGGGCCACAATACAAGGCGTTCAAGACGTCTATTCATACTCGAAAAAACATTCCCAATTTCACAGATTTGGTGTCTATGTTGATTATAGAAAAGAAGAGCTTGGGTGAAGACCAACAGTCTTCACAAAACAAAAACAGTTCAGAGCAACAGGCCTTCTACACAAGTTCAGGAAGAGGACGAGGTAGAGGAGGCTGTGGACGTGGCAAAGGAGGTGGCCGAACAGGTAATCAGAATTATGGCCAGCAGTAGCAGCAACAACAGTCCCAGAATTCACAACAATAACAACACGCAGGTGGAAGAGGCCAATTTAGAGGCAGGGGGAGTCAAAGAGGTCGTGGAAATTGGCAAAGGTAGTATAATGATACACGTGGATGCTTTTATTGTGGTAAGCCTGGACATGTGGCAGATTGTTATAAGAAGCAGGCTGACATGCAAAATGGGAAATTGCAGCAAAACAACTATGCATCCTCAAGAAGAAACAATGAGGATAATGAAAGTTTGTTTGTTATGCAGCATGTCGTTAATGCCATGTCTAAAAATGTTGAAGTAGCACATAAAGATGATGTATGGTACGTTGATTCAGGCTTCGAACCACATGACAAGTCATGGGGAGTGGTTCAAGGAGATGAAAAACCTTGAAAGACCAGGTTTTGTGGAAACAGGGGGATGACACTGCTCATCCAATTGCCCATGTTGGAGATGTGCCATTGTCTATGCAGGATGGCAAAGTGAAGTACCTTGCAGATGTACTTCATGTTCCGAACATAACAAAGAATCTGGTTTCAGTTGGCTAGATGATTGAGCAGGGTTTGCAAGTTCAGTTTAACCCTGATGGTTGTTATGTTGAAGACTTTAAAGACAAGTGCAAGTTGGTGGTTGCAAAAGGCAACAGAGTGGGCAAAATGTTTACATTGAATATAAACATGCCTGAAGTGAGTGCTGCGATGTTTGCAAATGGTTCAGGAATTGTTGCAGACACAGACATTTGGCATAAAAGAATTGGACATGTGAATGTGCAAAGAATGAAGTCTATGCAGACTAAAGGAATTGTGACAGGGCTGCCAAAGTTTAAAGTTGAAGGTATGCAGAAAATATGTGAAGCATGCCAATTTGGAAAGCAAACAAAGCATGTATTTCCACGTGACAGAAATGTGAGCACAAATGCACTAAATTTTGTGCATTCAGATGTATGGGGTCCTACGAAGACCATGTCTATGGGAGGCTGCAGGTATTATGTGACATTTATTGATGACCACACAAGGAAAGTGTGGGTATACTTCATGAAGGAGAAGAGTGAGGTGTTCACTCATTTTCAGAATTTCAGAGTTATGGTTTGAAAAGCAAACAGGGAAACATGTAAAGTGCCTAAGGTCAGATGGAGGGGGAGAGTACTTCTCATATGAGTTCTCTGAATTTTTGCAGAAGAATGGTATTCAGAAACAATTTACATGCAGATACACTCCACAGCAAAATGGAGTTGCTGAGCGAAAAAATAGGCACATTGCTGAGATTGCGCGAGCATTGATGGGAGAGAAGAATATGCCACATAGCTATTGGGCTGAGGCTGTTTCTACAGCAGTTTACATCGTGAATAGGACTCCAACTGCAGCCATACATGATGTAACTCCAAAGGAGAGGTTTACTGAGGCAAAAAACCTGATTTGTCTCATCTGAAAGGATGCATTGCATATGTGCATGTGCCAGATGAGCTGAGAACTAAGTTGGATCCAAAAGCTGAAAATGTGTGTTTATTGGGTAATACAGGTGTTATGACCCTGCTACACGTGAGTTGAGGGTAAGCAGGGATGCTGTTTTTGATGATATGAGCAGTTGGTATGCTGCTGAAAAAGAAGCTGAAAATGTGCCAGATGAGCTGAGAACTAAGTTGGATCCAAAAGCTGAAAATGTGTGTTTATTGGGTATTCCCTTGAGAAAAAGGGATACAGGTGTTATGACCCGCTACACGTGAGTTGAGGGTAAGCAGGGATGCTATTTTTGATGATATGAGCAGCTGGTATGCTGCTGAAAAAGAAGCTGTTGGGGTTGATGTGAGTGGAAATGTGGTTGCACAGAATGCAAGTCAGCAATCACAATCTTTGAGTGGACTAGGAGAGTCCTCATCTAGTGGTTCAGTTGATAGACCATGGAGTGGCAGGCTGCGTTATAATACCAGTCCTGCAAATGTGATTAGTACATCACATAAAGGCAAAGAGAAAGTGGTTGAGCCCCTTAGTATGCCTGACATTTCTGCAGGGCATTCTCATGTTGATGGAGAGTCTAGTGGCTCAGAGATGAGCCGTGATGAGAACACCAGCTATGAGAACACCTGGTGTAAAGAAGGCTATGGAAGCCATGAATGCAAAGCTGTGAAGATCTAGGAGAGTGAAGAATCTTGTGCAGAGGTTTACCTATGATGGCTATGTGGCACATCACTATACATACATGGCAAAAGTTGTGCAGGTTGTAGAGCCCACATACATTGATGAGGCTATTGGAAATGTGTGTTGGGAGAAAGCTATGGATGAGGAGATGGATGCACTATATGGAAATGAGACGGGATTTAGTGCAATTGCCTGAAGGCAAGAAAGCCATTGGATGCAAGTGGGTGTACAAAGTAAAACATAATAGTGATGGAAGCATAAACAGGTACAAGGCTAGATTGGTAGCCAAAGGATATGCGTAGACATATGGCATTGATGATGAGGAAACTTTCAGCCCAGTTGCAGTGGTTGCATCAAAGCAATGGTCTTTACATCAGATGGATGTAAAGAATGCATTCTTGCATGGGGATTTGCAGGAAGAGGTGTATATGTTGCAAGCACCTGGTTATGAGGATGTGAGTCACCCCGAGCATGTTTGCAGGTTGAAGAAAGCCTTGTATGTCTTAAAACAAGCACCAAGAGCATGGTCTGACAAGATTTCTGAATATCTTGTCACTATTGGCTTTCATGTAGCCAATGCACATTTCTCGATGTATGTGAGACACAGTGATAGAGGGGTTGTGCTTGTTGTCATCTATGTAGATAACCTGATCATTACAGGGGACCATGATGCTGAGATCTTTGATGTAAAGATCTTGCTTAGACAGAAGTTTGAGATGAAGGATCTGGGGGAGCTCAAATATTTCTTGGGCATTGAGGTGATTAGGTCACCACATGGTATTGGATTACTGCAGAGACAGTATGGCTTGGACATGTTGTCCAAGTATGGTATGATAGGCTGTAAGCCTATCTCAGTGCCATTGGATCAAAATGGCAAGTTGAGTGCAGATTCAGGAGAGATTTTGGAGGATCCTACTATGTATAGGCGCAGGAAGCTTGATTTACATGACGATCACCAGGCCAGATTTGAGCTATGCAGTTGGGTTGGTGAGTCAGTTTATGCAGGTTCCTCGGAAGCCGCATTTGGATGCATTGAGACGTATACTGAGGTATGTGAGGTCTACTTTGCATTGTGGACTATTTTATGAAACTGTGATAGAGATATGTATACATGGGTACATAGATGCTCATTGGGCTGGTAGTATCTCAGATAGAAGATCTACTAGTGGCTTCATGTTTTCTTTGGGGAGTGCTGTTGTAACTTGGAGCAACAAGAAGCAACCTACGGTTGCTCTATCCAGTACAAAGGCCGAGTACAGAGGTGCTGCTATGGGAGCATGTGACAACCCTGCTTGGCACCCTCAAGTTCTAGTAGAGCTTGACCTTGCCCTCCCTCTCCCAGATGAGATTGCTATAGGGTGTGGTGAGTTCTCCCATATTCAGCCAGTTCTTTACAAACATCTTCCCAACTCCTGCTTCCACTGTGGAAAACAAGGACACCTTATCAGAAACTGCCCCATCAAACACCCTCAGATCATCCTACCCCAAGTTTCTGAAAGAAAAACCCCCCCTAACCCTAGCCAAGCCCCCCTAACCCCGGCCCTCAACCTTCTAATGAAAACCCAAAAGAAACAGAGTTCATCCAAGTCAACAGAAGGAGACCTCCTAACAGACCCAAACCCCCTCAGACCCTTCTCAAGCCCAATAGGTACTCAGTTTTAGCCTCTGTACCAGACCCTGATGATACAGAAGAAGAAAATGAATGTGTAGAAAGCACCCCTATAAACAAACAGAGGTTAGAGAAGGAAGTTGACAACCTGGATTCAGCTGACATGGATACCACAGTCATCCCAGCTCCTGAAAAAAGCTCCAAACCACAAGCAGGTAACTCCAATGACATGGAGATAAGCAAAGAACTCAAGAGGGGCAGAGCCCACCTGGGAACCTCCACCCCCTAAAGGAGGTCACAACAAACCCCCCAACAAAAGATAATGAAATTTGCAGGCTTCAATGTCAAAGAACTTTCTGACCCAAAGACAACTAGTCAGACAATGGATTAAATCCAAAGGTCATCTAGACATCATCACTCTAGTGGAGATAAAGACTACAGGTGAGGAGCTGAACAGAAGGCTATACTCCATCTCCCCTGAACACTTTTGGTTAACTCATTACACACTCATGGAAGTGGAGGCCTAGCAGTTGGCATCCATAATGACTGCATCCAAGACCTAGAAGACTTTCACATTGACAACAACAATCAATGGATAGCAATGCTCATGAACAACTTCACCTATGTAGGAGTATATGCTCATGGCCCACAAAAACAGAGGATTAGAACATGGAACTCTCTACTAAGGCTACAAGCACCTGTTTTGATTATGGGAGACTTCAACATGGTTGAAGTCCCTCAAGGACAGATTCAACTCCAAAGGTCAAACCTTGGTTGGAACAGAGAAACAAACTTGGGAAAAAGTTAAACACAAGTTCAATCTGCAAGACTTGGGGCAAGAAGGAAGCTTCACATGGCAAAACTACTCTTCTGGAGAGCTCACCAGAAAAGCCAGATTAGATAGATCTTATGCAAGTGGTGAAATATATACTAAATACAATAGGTGTGAATGCTCAGTTGACATTACTACCTGCATATCAGATCACTACCCCATCATCACCACTATGGATGATCAAGACAGCAGACACAAATCTAGCTGGTTCCACACAGACCTTGAACTATTTAAGCTGCCTCTAGTACAAGAAGAAACCAAACACATCTGGAACTTCTTCTTCAGCAACAATCTTTTCCCAGCTAAAGCTTGGAGTCTATCAGTTAAGTCAACCCAAAACTTGCTCAAGCAGGTCAGAAAGGAAGTTACAGCTCACAGAATCAGCAGATTAAAAAAACTCCAAGAGCAGCTTCAAGAACAAGAATCCTCCACTGACCCTACTAATGTCAATCAGCTCAGAGCCAAAATTAAAAGAGAAGAAGAAATCGCCCTCCAACATACCAAGCTCTTTACCAGGGAATGGTAGGCACGAAAAATTGACAGGCCTCCCTGAAATGTTTAAAATGCTGAAAGTCAAGCAAAGGCAAGAACATATTCCCTTGCTTAAAAACAATGATGGAATCCAGGCTACCAACCAAGAGGAGAACAAAAAACTCCTCACTTACTACTTTCACAACATCTTGCAGGAGGATGGTCCGCAATGGAGGCTATCAAAGTAGCCAGCCTCCTTACTGGAACAGGACATCACTCATGATGAAATCAAAGATGCCATCTTCTCTCTCAAAACCAAAAAGAGCCCAGGTGAGGATGGACTTCCTTCTGAATTTTTTCAAACTTTTTGTGATTTGCTAACAGGACCAATAATCCAAGTGTGGCAAGAATCTGTGAAATATGGAGCCCTCCCATCAACAATCAATGAAGGCCTTATCAAGCTCATCCACAAAAAAGGCCCCAGAGAAAACATGGGTAACTGGAGACCTCTTACAATGCTCAACAGTGTGTATAAAATCATTGCCAAAGCCTTAGCCCTCAGATTATCCAAACACATGAAACTCTGGATAACCAAGGAACAAAAAGGGTTTATCAAAGGCAGGTATATCCTGGATTCCATCATTGCCTTATGGGAAGGGATTGAATATGCAGAAAAAACCAATCAGGACTACATGTTTATTAAGATTGACTTTGATAAAGCTTATGACAGAATACAGTGAGACTACATCCTCCAATCACTCAGAGATATGGGACTGGGCCCCCAATTCACCCACATGGTGAAAACCTTATTTGGAAATGCCAAAGCCAAAATTATCATTAATGGAGAACTGTCTGACTCCTTCCCCTTAGAAAAGAGTATCAGACAAGGATGCCCCTTAGCACCCCTACTGTATGCAGTAGCTGCACATGGACTAAATTGGCTAATCAAGGACAAGATCAGCAAAGGTGAATTGATTGGCATCACTTTACCCAATGGAGAACAAATGTGCACCCAGATGTTTGCTGATGACACTAACAGCCTAATAGCAAATGATGAAGAGAATATCAAGGCACTCTGGAGATGCCTCCAAACCTACTGTGAAGCCTCAGGCTCCAAAAAAAAACACAGCAAGACAGGAATCAAAACCCTCATTGAACCCCTCCCTTCTTAGCTTCTGGAGACAGGTTGTAACATCATTCAGGATGGTGAGATCTTCAGGCTCCTTGGTATCCCCATGGGATTCAAGGTGACATTGAGACAGAAATGGCAATGGGTAATGGAGAAAATAGAAAGCAAGCTACTAAGATGGAAAAGAAAGCAACTGTCACTAGCAGGGAGAATCATGGTGCTGAATCACTTCATCATCCCATCTACTATCTACTTTCTCAGCTGCTGGAGGCCCAGACTCTGACCTTAAAGACTTCACCAAGCTATGCAGAAATTACCTACGGGGAGGGGACCCATGGAACAAGAGCAGACCTAAAGTAAAATGGGACACCTGTACCATCCCCAAAACCAAGGGAGGGCTGGGGATTAAAGATATCAGGCATTATGCTGACAGAATGGCCTCAAAATGGATCATCAGAGCCTTAGAGAACCTCACAGAAGATTGGGCACAGCTGCTGCTCAAAGACACCCCCAGGTTCACTATCACAGGCCACAATAAATGGTGCAATCTCCCCATCAGCACCATCGTGGCATCCAAGCACCCTATAACCCCCAAAGAGAGTCAACTAGTAACATCCATATGGAAAGCCTCGTTCAGAATCAAGAGGTTTCTAACCATTATCCCCAAGGACAACAAAGCAGAAGGAATTTTAGCCAACGATTCTTGTTGGTGGTCTATACTCCCCCTGACCCCCCTTGAACCAGAGGAAGGGAAGATAGCTCTAAATCTGTACAAAAAAGGACTAGCTACCTGGGCAGATATATTCAACCACCACAAAGGAACCTGGCTAACAAGAGGTGAACTTGTAGCCAAAATTGACAGTAGTTCACCAGAGTTGGATCTAATCCAAAGCAGAGTAGTTCAATGGAACCAACTGGAAATTTGGAAAATAAGCAGATCTCCAACCTTCAGTATCTCAGCTTTTCAATGGGTAGAGAGCAAACCTCTACTCCCAATCCCTAATTTCGAAAGCCCTTTCGAAAGAGCTCCTGCAATCCACGTCACCCTCAACCGCCGATGGAACACCAACTGGGATCGGAAAAATGGTATAACATCCTCAGTGAGCTGTGGAGCCCACATATCGACCCCAAGAAATCATGCCTAGCATGGCTGACAGTTTACACAGCCATATGGACTCAGGGCAAGGCAGCAAAATTGCACATCTCCTCAGATCAATGTGCTAGATGCGGCCTACCGGAGGACGACCTTCACATCTTCATTCAATGTATGCACATATCCAGCACATTCAAAGAGCTGCACTCCACTATTCAGATGTGGGGCAAGGATGTCAACTGGAAGAATCTAATGTTAGGGGAAAACATAGGATGTTCAATAGCACTCTGGAATGTTATCAGATGTGAGTATCTATGGCACGCATGGCTGCAGAGGTTATCAGCTACATTTAACAACTCTGAAATCAAGGGTACCCCTCTCACACTTTGTTTAATCACTACATGCAACAGGTACTGGACTAAACAAACCCAAGCCCTCTTCAGTCTAGAGAGAAGGCTATTGCTTAAATTCCAAAAGAGAGCTTCAGACTTCACCCTGGAAAAATTAGAAAAAACCAGAGACAAGATTCTACTCATCCTATCCAAGGATAGAGCTCTTATAGAAGCAATCAACAAGCAACAGTAATCATACCTCTCTCCCATAGCCCAAGAACAAAAGACAAGGGATAACACAAAAAAGTCTCAGAAGAGGAATGACATACAAACAGGAATTAGGGACCAAACCAGGCAATCTGAAGAGAAAGATAAGGCAATGTGACCTGTGTAGCAGCTGATAAAGGACCACGAGAGGAACCAGCTTCCAGGTCTACCACCTTCTGAAAAGCTCAGGTCCTGCGTGCTGCTTCCCCCCTTCATCATCTGGCTGCTGCTGCTGCTCAAGCTATGAACATTTCTGCACTCTGCAGTGATGATTACTCGTGGAAAAGGCGCTATCCTGAGTGAGATCCATTGTTTGGATGTGGGTGCCAAGTGCAAGGTCTATCCTCCAAAAGAAGAAGAAGACGATGACATGGTTGCATGTGTCCTGGAGAGGCCGTAAGCCATCAAGCTAAGAAAGAGAAGAGAACCTACGGACTGCGGAGGGTGATATAAGAGAAGTACCGGAAACGCAAAGGAGTTAGCTGGAGGCGAAAGAACCGCCTTTCTTCAAGCAACCGCCCACACTGCGTATAATAGAGAACGCATGTGCATGACCAGTTACCACGTAAATGACCACTCTGGCGGCTAGGGACACTTTGTGAGAATTCTTGAATTTAAATGTTTGTCTAAATTTTGGATTTTCAAAATAGCGCCTTCTTTTGCAAAACGAAGTGCAGCTTTTCAACACGTTGTAACCTGTCTCCTTCCTTCTTCTTAATATAAACAGCCAGTCTTTTGAAAAAAAAAGAAGGAAAATGTTAGTTTTAGATTTCCAGTAGGGCCCACAGTAGGGTTTGTCGTGACGCCCCGGTTTGAGAGAGAGAGAGAGAGAGTTCTTTGATCATAGAAAATCCCGTTAAATAATCAATTAGGCATTAATTCTGCAATTGCATTCAGGGGAATAATTCAAGGTTACATTACGCTGCTCTTTGGCGGAAAGGAAGGTAGCAATGACATTGTAAAGCCAACCTCCAATGTAAGTAGCATTCATACCCACGGGTTGATTCTTGTAGAAATGCACGAAGCAATCATTATCGATGCTATTATTTATACTAAGGTCTTGACTTAGGACATTACTCTTGCCATCAATATTATTGGCAAGGGCTAAGGGACATCCTGGTGTGTTGGGGTCTCTCCAATAGCCTTCATGTTGATGGCCAACCCACCTTGCAAGGTTCTGGTATCTGTATTGGACGCTCCCTGCCAATTCCAGCCAGCCACCTGGCAGCATTTCCATGATCCTGCCCACTTGCAACATGAATATCATGTTGGTGAGCTCATCTCCATGTGCAGACACTAGTATGTCAGTGTAAGCCATCCTCTCCACCTGCAGTATTTTCTTACTAATTAGTACCATTAACCCACTTTTAAATTATCACCTGCAATCTAAAAGTTATAATGAGACTCAGCATCAGTGCTCTAAGAAGATGTTTTTTCCAACCAAATCAAAATAAAGGTAATGCTTGAACATACCCAGGATTTAGTACTATTTTTTTTTAAAATCACCATTATAACTAAAATGAATGATTTTTGTTCATGGAAAATGCAGGCAATGACAAATTTCAACAAGAAAAATACACTATAAACCCATCCATTATTAGAGACACAGATCTGCCCTTAGATAAGGACTTTGGTTTAAAAACTCTTTGTCACAGGAAAAGGATTACCTGCTCACAGAAGGTCAAGTTTTCCACATACATGACAGACCAAGAACATCCCTGCACCTTCTCACATTGCTGCTGCACTACTTGCTGCCAAGCTTTTTCATCTAAGAAACCTCTGGCTCTACCATTCCTCACCATCAAAGTCACATTAACATGTTGTCCGGTCCGCAGACTTGTCCGTTTCACACCACAGGTCCTCATTGCTTGGCACCTGATTTCTTCAAAAATGGAAGCCAAATGGTCCTCATTCACACCAACCAGCCCTCTCCTGCTCAATACTGCATTCTCAAAGCACACTGGCTTTTGGGCATCTTTTCTCTCCTGAATTGTGTCAAAACTAGGAAGACCGACAGCTTCCATGACATCAGCCATCCAGTGTCCACCAACAATGTTGAATCTATATTGACCTATGTGGAAAAGTAAGAGCCTATCAGCATGTCCACAATGGTGGGTTAATTTCCAATGCACAAATGGAGCAAGGCCAAACACGGCCGGCCATGGGTTTGGAAAGTCCTCTTCTGTGTTAGCTATGAGGGTTACACCAGGGATGAAATAAGAGTCAGGAGGCAAGCCATCTTTGAATGCAAAACCATAGGAGTTGTTGGCACCAAAGGATGAATCATTGCCTTTAAAGCATAATAAACGCCCATGGGAAAGCTCGGAGGGGAAGTAGAAAAGCTCAGAGAGGCCCTCCTCGGACATAGTTTCTGTGCTTGAGATCGTAGACATGAAGGAGTGATCAGAGCTTTCACGGTTATGTGTTGAGTGATCATTTGCTGCATGTGGGTCTTTGATTAGGGGCCAAAACTCTACACTTAGAGATAAGTGGTTGTGGAGGAGGTGGGCTGCATCTTCCATATCTTTGATTTTGTCAAAGAGAAGGGATTCATAGAGCTGTGCATTCTGCAAGCCACGCTCGATGAAGGCGAAGCGCCGCATGAGAAGATCGAAGAGGTCATCTTCGGTGCGTTTAAGCTGCAGTAAGTTGGCATTCGTATTGGTGTTAATAATGTTGTTGGGCCGAATTAAGCTTGCTTCTGTGGAGGTAATGGTGTAGATGTTTTTGTTGTTGAGGTGCTGGATATCGGAAGTTACAGTCGGATACAGCTGCAGCATCCCTATGCATGCCGTCAGTACAAGCAAGCCCAGCAGCAGGGCGTTGGGCGCCGCCACGCTTAGCCTCATAGGGGTGGGTGTGTGTGTGAGAGAGAGAGGGACAAAGGGGCGGTGGGGGTTTCTCTGTGTGTGTGTGTGTCTCTCTCTCGAGAGAGAGATGGGGAAAGTCAAACTATACTTTATTTGCAAGCACAACGATCGGCAAAGCCTTTCATGTTTAGCCACTCCCTCTTACTTGCATGTTCTTCCCACCTTACCATCATAACGGTGATGGGCTTATTACAAAACCCCATCACATATAAAGAGTCAACACGATTTTTTTTTTTGGTGTGTTGTATTGCACGAGAGGGATGTTCTATTGCCAAAAAAGAAAAAGAAAAAGTGTGTAGCTTGGCACAAGTGAGAGGGGTGTTGTATTGCAAAAAAAAAACGTGTTTAGCCTCGTGCAAGTGTTGTATAGCAAGACATGGGTGTTGTATTTGCAGGAGAGGCTTCTGAAACAAATGCCATTTTAAGTTTGCACTTTGCACGTGCAATGGGCAAAGATTGAACCCAACGTTCTTAGTATTCTCCCTTAGCCAACCCACCATAACACCCTTGGGTCAGGGTTTGGGAAAAGATAGCTCCGACTTAGCCCAAAACTTGTTCAAATTTGTGCAAAGCGTGCTCAAATTTGTGGGAGAAGGACAAGAATCCTCTTCAAAATTTTCAAGTTTTAGTTGTATTTGGCAAAATTTATAGAGAAACGCCTTCTCAAAATGGTCAATTTCCTTTGCAAATTACAATGAGAAGGTTTTCAATCCGCCTCAATAAAATGTATTTCTCGAACACTACCTTGGGTTAGTGCCAACACATAACTATGACACTTTACCATCATGTCCATTTTAATAAAACTATTGGTTTTCTTTTAATGAAATACAATAAATAATGTCTGTGGGCATCCTCCATTTAGTCTAAAAACTACTCTCTCGGGACTTCAACATTGCTAGAGGTTATTGCAATTTTTAGTTATCATTAAATTCAAAGTAAAAGTTATATATCATGTTCCAACTAAAGTAAACATGTAAAATGTGTTGTTTTTACATAATTACATATTAACAATATTCATTTGAATGCTTTTGTTGTAAATGTCACAACCAAGTCTATCTAGATGTAAACTTTTACAATTATCATTAGCAGACACAACGAGATTTTTACAAAGAGCACTTCACAAGTTTCTTACATGGGGCAAGCTAGTGTCTTAATCACTTATGCATAGCTCCATGTTGTTCAAGCCACTATAGATTCAAAGATTTAAGGTACTCAAGGTTTTTGTATCTTTTTCAATCATTGTGTTTGAAGGTAGTTCTCTTAAAGTCATGGATACATAACAATGCTATCGTGTGATGGATTATAACCTCTTTATGATTTTTGGATCGGTACATTTTTCACATACTTGAATCACAAAGCCTCCTCTATTGTATGCGATATGAGGAGATAAAGTTCTTACCCTCTTTATGGTTTTTAGAGCAGTATATTTTTCACATACTTGTATCAAAAAGTCTCCTCTTGTAATATAATTGTTTATTTCTAATATTCTATGGAGATAAATTTCTCATAATATATTTGTTTATTTATGATATTCTACTAATATAAGTAGAGTCAAGGATTTTTTAATGTCGGAGTTGATGTCGATGAAGATTTTGTTGATGTAGCACTTGATCTTCTCTTTGTTGATGATTTGAAAAACATATCCAATGCAATGCATAGCTTCACCTTCATCTTCTTCTCTACACCCATTGATTTTGGTGATGCAAATGCAATAAGCCATACTTTGAAAGACTTGAAAATGTTTTTTCCTTGGATTAATCCAAAACCAATGTCTAATACCTTATAAATAATGATCAAAAGCATGATTAATATCACTAATCCTATTTTTTCCAAGACAATGTAATGCAGATTGGTACCTTGAATTGGAGTGGAAAATTGAGGCAACAAACCATGGGTCATTTTCAATGTGACGCTTGGAGATGTTGTACTAGCAACACCCCAATGTAATGTATGAACCTTCAATGATCCGAAATCACCTCATTGATTACCAGTAATCACTTAATTAGTAGAGGTAATAAACTATTAATTAGCATAAAGATAGCATCACTTAGAGGGCTTAATTGAAGGGGTAAATCAAAGGGCTTTTGTATGAAGCTTCACAAGTACATTACCATTGTAGCGATGAAGGTTTTTAGTAGCTGCAAGCTCCCAAATTGATGGCAAAATCACGCAGAATAAGTTTTCTCCCTCCAACAGCTCTACAATGGATCATTGCTCGTAAGATTTAGATTGTGGAGACCTTACAGTAATAGCAAAAAATCCCTTGGAGGGTTTGGGAAAATTGTAAGTTTAATGAGGAGAATGGAGAAGATGTGTAGCTGTATAATGGCACCCACATTTTTGACAAATTCACCTCCTCTGATGCAAATTAGAATATAAAGCTAGATTTGAGGCTTCATTGGGAGTTGGGAAACAGGGCTATATGGTTGGATGTGAGTAGAAGTGGTTGAGGGAGTAGATGGAAGTTGATCTTCAGCTAGGGGTACTTGTGGGAGAAATGGGGTTAAGGGCCAATTAGTGAAAATAATTATCTAAAGCAAGTTTTTAATTCTTCTAAGTTAAGATAAAGTAAAACTAAGCTAACCTAGCACTGATACCATGTTATACATCTAAGGTGGTTCAAATGTGATTAGAGCCATGATATTAGTATAACAATATTGCTAATGAAAAGAGATAAATACTTAATCATATGAGCAAGATAATGAGAGCCTAATGATGTAAAATTAGAGAGCCAATTTTGCATTAGATGTGTGCCAATTTATAGGCAAGTACAAAGTTGATTAGATCAAGCTAATCATGTTTATGTGCTTAATAAAGTTCCATGATTCTCTCCCCTAAATCTCTCCATCATTCTCTCTCCATAATCATCTCGCTTATGATGTTGGTGCTCTTTTCATCTTACCCAGCTATAATGGCAATGGTGGTACACCTAATTAGGTTTATGATGCTAGTTATGATGACCTCTTGGGTTTACAATGCTAGTTACAATGACCATGCTGGCTCCCATGTAGGTATCTAGTTATTCTTATAATTCATTAGTCATGCTTAGAATACTGGTGTAAGATCCCTATCCCCACCGCGCAACAATTTTAAGGGTGATAGCAGCGAAAGTAGCACTTCTTGCGCGGGGTAGGGTCCCACACTCGGGGCCTCGCCCACCACACGGATATCCGAACAAGAGACTAATCCATCGTTTTTTCCAAAACCGAACCCGGAAAAACTTCCTTTGCCTGGAAAGCACGGGCGATTCCACCAAGATAACTTTTTCCTAACGTAGTCAAAAGCCTTAACTAACTGAGCTCATCTGACCGAACCCGTAAGTCCCATAGTCAAATCAGGGAAAAAGACTGTACTTGGATCATAGAGACCAATGCTTTTTTCCTCATTGAGAGGCACAGCCGTTGATTCTTTTCCATAGAACAATTTTTGTCCGGGATTTACTTCATCTATCGAACTAAACAGAAATTGAGTCGCGATTTACGAATCCATCAGTCCAGCCCATCCAGTCCCATGGGTTAGCCAACCGCCCAACCACTGTAGTGATGGGATCCAATTAGGAATTTGGTTAGGTTTTGTCCCGGGTACCAAAGAAAAGAGTTCCCAGGCCCCCTAACCGGATTTTCAAGCAAATTTAACTCCAGTCACACCACTTACACACCCAATATGAAATTGCCTTTTTCCTAGATTCAAATGTATTTAATTAAGTCATTTAATGAAATCATAGTGTTATTGATCATAACTTCCAAGTATCTGGTTGAATCTTAATTTCCAATCATTCCTTCATCGGAGTATCTATGGCATCATTGGCAACCAGAACGCTCACCACTTGTTCACTCAGGGGCCTTTTCTATAGTTCCTAGCTCATAGTACCCGACAGATAATCACTTATAAAAATCAAGATGGAATCCTTGTTGAAGATCACATTTAGAAACAGGTCACAAATACAGTTTCTATATTGAACTCTCGTCTTTCCACATTATCCCTCATCAGTCTCCACATTACTTATTCCACATTCCATTCATATGTGTACTCATTCTCATCCAGTCACATCATTTTCCATCTCATCACCTCAGATTCATTCACATCACATATCATATATTCACATCCCAATTCACATGTCATCACATCTCATCCATTCACTCATATCGACGACACATCATTTCACATACACATACACATTCGCATTCATTATTCTACATACACATCCACATTCGTACATCCACATCATACATCCAATTCCACATCCGCATTCATGCATACACATCCATATCCACATCCATACATCCACATCCACATTCATACATCCATATCCACATCCACATCCATACATCCATATCCACATCCACATCCACATGCATACATCCATTCTCACATCCACATTTATACATCCACATCCACATTCCATATCTACATCTATACATCCATACATCCATTTTCACATCCACATCCACATGCATACATCCATTCTCACATCCACATTTATACATCCACATCCACATTCCATATCTACATCTATACATCCACATCCATACCCACATCCATACATTCACATTCACATTCCACATTCATACATCCATATCCACATTCCACATTCATACATCCACATCCACATTCACATTCATACATCCATTTTCACATCCTCATTCATACATCCACATCGACATACATACTTTCATACATCCACATCCACATCCACATCCATACATCCACATCCACATCCACATCTACATCCATACATCCATTTTCACATCCTCATTCATACATCCATATATCCACATCCACATCCACATCCACATCCACATCTACGTCCATACATCCGTTTTCACATCCACATCCACATACATACATCCACATCCGCATCTACATCCATACTTCCATACCCACATCCACATTCACATCCATACACATCCATATTCACATTCCACATTCATACATTCATATCCACATTCACATTCATACATTCACATCCACATCTACATTCATACATCCACATCCACATCCACATCCACATTCACATCCATACATCCATATCCACATTCACATTCATACATCCACATCCACATCTACATTCATACATCCATATCCACATCCACATTCACATCCATACATCCATATCCACATTCCATATCTACATCCATACATCCACATCCATACCCACATCCATTTACATCTATCTGATTCCTATCACATCTTATCACATCTATTTATAGAATGTAGGAGAATTCTAATTTTTTGATATAAAGATTCTTTACGCATCTAATTAGGCATAAAGACAATTTTAGTAGGAATAACACTGTTATAAAAGTCCTTTTATGCATCTATTTAGGCATAAGTTCAATTTTAAGGAAAATAACACTTTTGAATTAAAAATAAACCTTTTATGCATTTTACTATGCATAAATTCCGTTTTAATGAGAATAACACTTTCAACATAAAAATAAATCTTTTATGCATTTTACTATGCATAAATTCCATTTTAATGAGAATAACACTTTCAAAATAAAAATAAATCTTTTAAGCATTTTACTATGCCATAAATTTCATTTTAATGAGGATAACACTTTCAAAATAAAAATAAATATTTTATGCATCTAACTATGCATAAATTTAATTTCAATGAAAATAATACTTTCGAAATAAAAATAAATCTTTTATGCATCTTTCTATGCATAAAATCAATATTGATAAGAATAACTCTTTTGAATTAAAAATAAAATTCTTTATGCATCTTCCTATGCGAATAACTCTTCTTTATGCATCTTTCTATGCATAAAATCAAAATTGATGAAAATAACTCTTTTGAATTAAAAATAAAATTCTTTATGCATCTTTCTATGCATAAAATCAAAATTGATAAGAATAACTCTTTTGGAATAAAAATCAAATTCTTTATGCATCTATTTATGCATAAAATCAAAATTGATGAAAATAACTCTTTTGAAATAAAAATAAAATTCTTTATGCATCTATTTATGCATAAAATAAAAAATAATGAGACTAACTCTTTTGAATTAAAAATAAAAAATTTTATGCATCTATTTATGCATAAAATCAAAATTGATGAGAATAACACTTTTGGATTAAAATAAATTCTTTATGCATCTTTCGATGCATAAATCCAATTTAGTAGGAATTACACTTTTAGAATAAAAGAATTTCTCTTATGCATCTAATTTATGCATAAAATCCATTTATGATGAAAATCACATTTTTAATATTAAAAAATATCTTTTAATGCATATGTTTATGCATACAAATCATTTATGATGAAAATCACTCTTTTAATATAAAATAATTTCTTTTATGCATCTATTTATGCATAAAAATTATTTATGATAAAAATCACACTTTTAATCTAAAAAAATATCTTTTATGCATATGTTTATGCATACAAATCATTTATGATGAAAATCACTCTTTTAATATAAAAGAATTTCTTTTATGCATCTATTTATGCATAAAAATCATTTATGATGAAAATCACACTTTTAATATAAAAAAATATCTTTTATGCATATGTTTATGTATACAAATCATTTATGATGAAAATCACCTTTTTAATATAAAAGAATTTCTTTTATGCATAAAAATCATTTATGATAAAAATCACACTTTTAATATAAAAAATATCTTTTATGCATATGTTTATGCATACAAATCATTTATGATGAGAATCACTCTTTTAATAGGAACCTTAAGTTAAAATTTCAAAAAAGTCTTGACCCTCAGGATAAGGCCTCTTGAACAGACTATACTTGATTTCTAATGCACCTTCTGAAAATCTTTTTGAACTTTTGTTTCAGAGGAACTTATTTTAATAAGAAGAGATATTTTTCCATCCAAAAATATTTAAAAATTGAATTACCACTCTCTAGAAGATTTTCTCTCTCTAGGCTAAAACTGGTAGAAACAAGATCTTTTATATTTCTGAAGAGGGATTTGACAACAAGGGAAGATACTGGACATCCTGAGAGGCTGGGGAGGAATCTTACAACTGGGGTGCACAACGGGTAGGGTCATGCCCTTATTGATCTAGCAGGTCCAAAATTCTTCAAAAAATTAGGCCTACGATGAGGCCACCTTCATCTTCTTTGTCTCGGAGCTGGAGTTGATGTCAATGAAGGTTCTGTTGATGTAGCACTTGATCTTCTCTTTGTTGATGATGTGAACAAACATATCCAATGCAATGCATATCTTCACCTTCATCTTCTTCTTTGCACCCATTGCTTCTGGTAATGCAAATGCAATAAGCCATGCTTGAAAGACTTGGGAAAGTATTTGCCTTGGATTAATCCTAGTGTCTAATCCCTTATAAATAATGAATAAAAGCATGATTAATATCACTAATCATATGCTTCCTACTCTATATGTGTTATTTACAAATGTGTTTTTACAGAATAAAAGTGGCATATGCTTACTACATTATATGTGTTATTTGCAAATGTATTTTTTACAATAGAAGTAATCCTTACATCACAACTGTGCTTATTTAATAAAACTTACAAATATTATAATACATTATAAAAAAGTGACACTAAATGGCATTAGAAAATTGACGCTATGCAGATAATTACAATACATTGTTGTAATTGTCACATAACATCAATTTTCTAACTTCATTAAAAAAGTGACACTCAATTGATGCATGCGATAATTAAAATACATTATAAAAAAGTGACACTATTTAAATGACATTAATTGACGCTATGCGACATTATTGGCATAAATTTTAACTTGTGCTCCCTTCTTTAAATATAAAAAATCAAGAGCCATATTGTTTTTTTCCCCTTTTATGTTCTTTTTGCGTTCTTCTCCCATCATATTAGGGAGTTTGGGAAAATCCCTAGATGTAAGGTCCCTCCCAAGCCATGTATGTATGTGTCTCTTTTAATATAGATTTCAATAAAGAGAGTGTAATTAGAAAGAGTGAGACAATAAGGCTAGAAACATTAGAAAAGTGTTAGAATAAAAATATTAGCTCCAAAAATCCTAAAAGAAATAAGAACATAAGAATAGTTCTATTAAGAGATAAGTATCCCCAAAAATAGAATTTCGATTTTAGGTGATAAGAGGTCATATTTAGAGTACTTTTACACATTTAGAGTCCATGCATACTAAAAATATGAAAAAACAACGTGTTTCCAAAGATGGCGCGTTTGTGGCTATATACACACGTTTTTGCCTATTCTGCCTACGCTAGCTTGTAGACCAGATGCCTTCCCGTTCTTTTGACTAGTTACATGACCATATTCTGAGTTTTTATCAGAAAGTTATGGCCGAAACAGTTTGCTGTTTCTGTCAGGGTCTCTACACAGAGAAAACTGTGAGAAGGCACAGCAAGTAGCCTCAAGGTAATCCTAGAGTTTGAGATGCATATATCCCTTCATTCTTATCTAATATCTCAGAAAAGAAGCTTAGATTGCTATAGTCTTTTGGAGGAAGAGACCAAGAACTCCATAGCTTTTCTTTTAGAGAAAGAATAGTATCTCGTAGCCCTGTAAGAGAAGAAGGCTATTTTGCCATAGACCTTAGAAAGAGAGAAGAATCACAGTATGAGCAAGAGAAGATAAAAAGGAAAATATTAAGAGAGTCGGTTTGGCTTGTATGGAATTGATTCATGTATGAACCTTTTTTATATATATCTTGTCTTTGGCATGATTGTATTGTGTAAAAAGACTGTTTTAACAAATCTTGTGAAAAGGGCCTTAATTAAGGAACATGTTTATATATGTCAAACAGTGTGGTAGGATTAATTAGAAAACAAATTGACGCGTGAGTAGGGTGGAAAGTGGGAGGATGGAATGCCCCGACGGCACCATCCTATGGACGGGTGGACTCGATTAGTCGGGTAGCTTTCCAACAGATTAAGTGAAAGCCCTACGCTAGATAAATAGGTTCTTGGGCAACTATATTCTAGAAGACTAGGCCAGCGGCTGTGCCTTACATAAGATGAGGAAAAAAGCGTTGCCTTTAGAAATCAAGTCTAGTAGTTGCCCAATTTATGATCAATTGTCCAAATCTTTGATGTTTAGAAGATCACGCTTCCCCTGCGGGATATAACTAGGTCTTACCTAGGAATCGTATCCTTGAATCTCTGCATGGTCAAGGTGTCGATGAATAGGAAATTTTCTCCAAGATAAGACTTAGTAGACTATCTCAAGTGTTTCCCCTATTTTCGGAAGGGGGGAACCTTACAAGTGGTATCAGAGCCGATCTTAGTTTCTAGGATTTGTTTTTCAAAGGTTAACTGTCAAGGGATTAAAACAAGTGATTGTTTATCATATGAGGACGAATCAATCATCTCTACTGGCCATAGAAGTGATTTGAATATCCTCACATGTTGAGACAATCATCTTATGAAATTGTGCTTGTATCTTGGGGGGGCACACGCAAGATATTTGTACAATAAATTTGAGAAATGAGATTGGGGAGAAAACCTTTTGTGAGGAAAACATAGGGTGATCAAATTAAGAAACTAGTGAGAGATTGAATGACTAGAGGGATAGACCGAAACTTTGTTTAGAGAAATTTTCAGGATATCTCATTAATTTGTGTATTATAAATTATTAAGATTATAACTCCATTAAGATTTGAATAGTTGACATGTGAATGCCATCCATTGGATGCTTTACACTAGGACGATCATCCAAGATCTAGAACCCATCTGAGACAACATGAATCTCGGATGTGTAATTCCCAGAGGATCATGCTCTTAGATGTGTTAATCCCAAGATACCAGATGTGTAATTCTCAAAAAAATGAAGATCTCAGATGTACTAATCCTGACTGCCTTCAAATGTGGTGCTATGATAAGTATTTGATAGTTTTGAACTTTTAATGGATACAATGAAAGAAGCAAGCTCACCCTTGCTCGCGTCTAAAAATCGTAAGAAATGCTAAATTAGTTGGAAGCATTGTTGTCAATCTAACCATTGGAGCTAGAAAGTTAGAAGCATTGTTGTCAATCTAACCACTACTGGAGCTAGAATCACTTATGAGATGCCATGAAAGTACACCTTCATGAAAGGTTTTGTCCTCCAGGATTTCGAGAGGATAAAATGAATGAATTTTTGGAGCTAACCCAAGAAGGGAAGACCCTAAAAGAATATCACCAAACTTTTGTTAAACTTCTCCGATTTGCTCTAGAGATGGATGAGGTAACTCTTCTCCATCAATTCATTTGGAAACTTAATCTACCTTTGAATAACCTCATCAAGAATGTAAATCTATCCTCTATTTCAGAAGCCATAATTATAGCTAGAGACTATGATAAAGTTTTTATATAGAAAGTGTCGAGAAGGACATGAGTCCTTCCATGTTAATCAACAAGAAGTCTCCTAATTCAAGAGGAACGTCAAGCCCACCCCTGGGTGGCTATAAGGAATCATGAGCTAGAGCAAAAATTAGGTCAAGAAATAGGGATAGCAGGGTTAAAGATAACCGAATTCAACAAGTATTTCTATGAGTAAATAGAAGAGGATTGGTGCAAGATTCATGTGAAGTAATGTGCATGATGAATAGAGGTATTCTACAAGACGATACTAAGATTATGAAATTGCTATCATAGGTTAGATTGCGTAAAGGATTGATTCCCTTATGTTTCTCCATGATAATTTATTAAGTACCATACTACATGGGGGTATAGAATAAGGAATTCGAAGGTTCATATCATATGAGAGGTATATGGATGCATGAAATTAGGATAATAAGGCCAATTAACTTTAGAATAATAAAGACCTTTTGAAGGCACAATAAAACGAGCCAAGCACATGAAATAAAAGACTCTTTAAGAACAATGTTTAGATAAAAGAAGATTTTTACCTAGTGGTTGGGGACACCAATTTGAAAGAGACAGGAGGATTTACTTAGATACTACCCCAGCTCGCGAGATGAGGACATCTCGAATCTTTTAAGTGGGGGAGATTGTAAGGTCCCTCCCAAGCCATGTATGTATGTGTCTCTTTTAATATAGATTTCAATAAGAAAAGAGAGTGTAATTAAAAAGAGTGAGACAATAAGGCTAGAAACATTAGAAAAGTGTTAGAATAAAAATATTAGCTTCAAAAATCCTAAAAGAAATAAGAACATAAGAATAGTTCTATTAAGAGATAAGTATCCCCAAAAATAGAATTTCGATTTTAGGTGATAAGAGGTCATATTTAGAGTACTTTTACACATTTAGAGTCCATGCATACTAAAAATGTGGAAAAACAACGTGTTTCCAAAGATGGTGCGTTTGTGGCTATATACACACGTTTTTGCCTATTCTGCCTATGTTGGCTTGTAGACCAGATGCCTTCCCGTTCTTTTGACTGGTTACATGACTATATTCTGAGTTTTCATCAGAGAGTTATGGCCGAAACAGTTTGCTATTTCTGTCAGGGTCTCTACACAGAGAAAACTGTGAGAAGGCAGCAAGTAGCCTCAAGGTAATCCTAGAGTTTGAGATGCATATATCCCTTCATTCTTATCTAATATCTCATAAAAGAAGCTTAGATTGCTATAGTCTTTTGGAGGAAGAGACCAAAAACTCCATAGCTTTTAGAGAAAGAATAGTATCTCGTAGCCCTGTAAGAGAAGAAGGCTATTTTGCCATAGACCTTAGAAAGAGAGAAGAATCACAGTATGAGCAAGAGGAGATAAAGCTTGGAGATTATTGGATGATTTCAATCAAAAGACAAGGTATTAGAAGACTCTATTCTCATATGTCAAGTTCTAAAGCTCTTGTTAATACGAGCAAAGACAACGATAAACGACAAATTTCTATAAGGTATATACGTATTTTGTTTCTCAATTATATATCATTCTTAGGGGTTGAGGTATGGCCCCGGCTTCTCTATTGATTGTTACAGTGATCTATTTGATTGATTTACCATTTAAAGTTTGTATTCTTTTAAACAACAGCATATGCCTTAATAAAGAATGTCTTATCGAAATCTCAAGTTGAAATGCTAAAATCTTTGTGGAAAAAGATTGTTTTCTTAAAGAAGGTGACATGGATCCTAGTCATATGATTTAGTGAGTAAATGGATTGTTATCTTGGTTAAATTAAGGTACAGGTACAACTTCTCCCTGCCTTGACGCTGCCCCGTTCTTGTGCTTATGTAGCCGGACGGCGGAGACGTTAGTAAGGCCCGGAGTTGGCCCATGGTATCCCTCATACCATTGGGAGAATGAGGTTTGCCGATTGAGGCAAGTGATTGTGATGATGCTGCCTAGTTCTGAGGGCCCAGGCTAGTGCGGTGAATTAGCCCACCCTAGTGCGCAGACATCCCTCTGAGGGGCGGGAGGATCGAGCGATGGAGCCTGAGAGGGCGACAGGCCGGCTTGAGTCCTCGCCAGCGGCCGACGATGAGGTGTATGGTCCCGTAGGGTTTTTCCCAGCATGTAGAGACTGGAAGGCCGAATTCTAGATCATCGGCGGTATAAAGGAAAAGATTAAGAGAGTCGGTTTGGCTTGTATGGAATTGATTCATGTATGAACCTTTTTTATATATATCTTATCTTTGGCATGATTGTATTGTGTAAAAAGGCTGTTTTAACAAACCTTGTGAAAAGGGCCTTAATTAAGGAACATGTTTATATATGTCAAACAACAGTGTGGTAGGATTAATTAGAAAACAAATTGACGCGTGAGTAGGATGGAAAGTGGGAGGATGGAATGCCCGAGACGGCACCATCCTATGGACGGGTGGACCCGATTAGTCGGGTAGCTTTCCAACAGATTAAGTGAAAGCCCTACGCTAGATAAATAGGTTCTTGGGCAACTCTATTCTAGAAGACTAGGCCAGCGGCGGCGGGGCTGTGCCTTACATAAGATGAGGAAAAAAGCGTTGCCTTTAGAAATCAAGTCTAGTAGTTGCCCAATTTATGATCAATTGTCCTATGGGTGATTTGATGTTTAGAAGATCACGCTTCCCCTGCGGGATAGAACTAGGTCTTACCTAGGAATCGTATCCTTGAATCTCTGCATGGTCAAGGTGTCGATGAATAGGAAATTTTCTCCAAGATAAGACTTAGTGGACTATCTCAAGTGTTTCCCCTATTTTCGGAAGGGGGGAACCTTACACTAGACTTTGGGAATTTCGAATGGTGGCACTTTTTAATCTACTTATTAGAGTATCTTAAGTACACCAACTCTAAATTTGTGAGAAATGATATATTTTGAGCCTCCGATATGTCACATGAGGGGGTTTGATAAAGGATTGAAAGCGTTCATCATACTCCCCATTTGTGAATCTTTGTAAAGTGGGAATCAAGAATTTTCCAAACTCGCCACCTGTAGCATTCCTCCTCCATGAAATATTCCTCTACCTAAGGTCTCTAGTTATTTTATTGCTATCCATGGACCCACAACTCCAGTTCTTATTAGTATTACTTTCTAAGATCCTACACGATATAGGGTTTTCTTGGAGAGACCTTTGTGGATTCTATGGTGTGCATGCAAGATTGTACATGCAAGATGCTAACATAGGGCTCTTGATACAATGGAGAGACCTTTGCACACACGAGCGTATAGGATGCTACCATAGGACATGATGACCACACCTCGGGGGATGTACTTTTAGGAGGACCTACATACCACATGCATTTAAAGGGTATTAAAATCCCATTTTTTAAATGAATTTTGACTTAATAAAATAATCCCTTTTTCTTTATAAACTTATGGTTATTAAAAAAAATCAATTAAAAACCCCCTTGTGTAAGTAGATTTCTATAAAACTTTCTCAAAACCTTGGTTTAAAAAAACTTTCCTAATGATCACACGTAATAGACTTACATATTTTTAAATGAACCCCTTGAGGACCACACTGACATGATGGGGGAGAGGCCAATTAAAAGACAATGCAAGGGCTTGCTCATGATCTAGGAGAGGAGACATGATGGGGGAGAGGCCAATTAAAAGACAATGCAAGGGCTTGCTCATGATCTAGGAGAGGATTGTCATTTCTTCTCCACCTCCAATCAGTGGTAGAAGGCATGTGAAAGAGCCATGAGAGGAAACGAGGCAAAAGAAGCTGTGTGCTAAGATGCCGTAAAGTAGGTCTAATAAAAGAATTATTCATTAGAGATTTATGAGTGTATTGTTTTTATGTATATACGCATGAGTGTGTGTGTGTGTGTGTGTGTGAGAGAGAGAGAGAGAGAGAGAGAGAGAGAGAGAGAGAGAGATCATATTAGTGTCCACAACACGAGAGGAAAACATGACCCATGGGACCAAAACACAAGCACCAAGCCAGAAAGGCCTCAAACATGACCTGATAACAAAGAAAATATAAAGCCTACTAATTGATTATCATGGCTTCATGATCAAGAGATACATCAATAAAGACATAGAATCTGTTATTCTAGTGTGGGAGCAAGGAATTCCTGGGATGATTGTTCTTGCCTACTTTTTATGTGTGCATGTGTGTGTTTTGTGTGTTTATATACATGCATGCATGGGGTCAAGGAATTCCTTGGATGATGTCTCTTGCCTACATTGTGTGGGTGTGTGGGTGTGTGTGTGTGTGTGTGTGTGAGAGAGAGAGAGAGAGAGAGATAGAGAGAGAGAGAGAGATGAGTGAACACGTGAGAGACCAATGCTATTGAAAATAGAGCGAGACAATAGATAAGGAGAGACCTACTCTACCATTGATTACATAACATATAAATTTACAATCATGATTCTAAGAAATAAATCTTGGATTTTTCTAGAATGTGGTATGCTTGACGGGAAGAGGCTTTTGTGAAGAAATGAATTATGCATTTGTCGAGAATCCAGTATGCTTGAGAAGAGGCTTGTGTGAAGAAATGCAGCCAGTATGCTTGAGAATTCAATATCCTTGAGAAGAGGCTATCTGAGGAAACAATTCATGCATGTCTTTTGGTATCCTTGAGAAATGGCTTGTGTGAAGAAATGAATCATGTATTTCTTCCGATCTTCTATAGAAAATTCTCTCAATCTTTAAGAGGGCTTGCTGAAGTTAAACAATTTAATTATATAAATTTAATACGACCCTCATTGTACTTCAATTTCTTATGGATCAAAGTACTTGTCATGATGAATTTAACAAAAAAAAATTGGAGTGAGTTTGAGTAAGGGAACTCTATTTTCGAGCCATCTTAATCAAATTTTCAATATTTGTCCACCCAAAGTCTAAAACAAAGTATGCCTATTAGGCGTGGTGTATCACCAAACCTTAGAGAATGCCATTTGGCAAGCAATTGAGCTATGGTTACATAGTCTTAGTCCTACATATACATGGCACATCATATGGAGGAGAGTCCGCATAAGCATCTTGCCATCTCATCATGCCACTTCAACTTAGTCAACAAGTTTGATTCCCTAAAGCCTACATGGCATGCCACATCACACGCATACATGGCATTTGCATGTAATCAAGAATGTCCATGTCATATTGCCACCTCAGCATAGTCAACTTGGTTGACTTTCTCTTCCTACATGGCATGGCACATCATATACATGCATAGCATTGCAACCTCACATTTGAGCATGAGGAATGCCCATGTGGAGGTTCCATGTTAGTAGCATTTTGCCACGTGGAAAAACCCCTACCATCTCACCATTATATTTCTTGAGTTTAATTTAAAAAATAAGAAATCATTATTGAAATAAATTATTTATTATAAAAAAATTCAAAATAATTTATGTAGTATAATTTTAAGGCTCTCCTTTAAAAAAAAGAGAAAAAAATATAACTTTTTTATCAAATAAATATTATTTATTGAACAAAATATATTATTTTAAAATAAATATTTTTTAATTTTTGGTAAAGTGAATATTATGATATAATTTAATAAGTTATTACTATTTAAAAAATTATTATTTTTTAAAAATATTATTTTTGGGAGAAAACTTGAAATATGTATTATAAATGGGTCTAAAGAAATTTTAATATTATCTATTAATCAAATAAATTTTATGTGTTATATAAATAAATTTTATTTCAAGAAAAAATAATAATATTTGTTACTTGAATTAATTAATTAATTCATCATTTCTAAAAGTTATAATTATCTTTTAATATTTTTAGTATTTTATAAAAATTTAGATAAATTGGTAGAAATCTAGATTTTATCCATAATCTAATTTAACCAATGAAATGTTAAGTAGCTTGGTATATATAGCCCAATTTTTTGAGTCTCCCCCATTCTTAGAGCTTAACCAACTTTGGAGATAGCTTCATTCCAAGCATATGTTAATCTTATTCTAGTATTACTTTAATCTTAGATTGGATGAAGACAAGATCTATAATCTTCTCAGAAAAACTGCGCTGGAAAAAACGCAAATTGCTCCTGAATGCGCTAGCGGTTTGACGACTTGATTGGCTTGGCTAGAGCTCAAGGATGTTGGCTACCTAGGGTTAGAAGCAATAGGCCTAATTTTGAGTGTGCAAGGAGCTAGAGCTCCTCCACCACTGGCTGGGGGTGAAGAGGTGAAGTGAAAAATAACTAAAATTTTGATTATTTTTTACTAATCCTAATTAATTAGATAATGGGCTCATAAACCTGATGGATTCTAGGCATGGCTCTGATACCATGTTGAAATTAGAGCAATGTGATGAGCTATGGTGGATCAAATACTAGAATCAATATCATTAACAAAGTGATTAGTAAATAATTAAGATGTGATTAGTAAATAATTAACAAATAGCTTAATGTAGGCATGGATAATCAAAAACCAGCAAAAACTCATTAGACCAATGCCTCAATTTATAGAGTTTACATCCAAGCATCTAAACCCACTGATTTCTCCTTGATTCACTCCACCTCTTTTGCTTGATTCTCTCCACCTCTTCACTTTTCCCAGAATATCTCCACACTTCCTAAATCTTCTCATGCTACCCTTTAATCTCTCCAAGTAGATTCTTCTCACCTTTTCACAGGTTCTTTCACATTTACATCTTCTCTTTTACAGCCTCTAACCAAGGGCTTGTTCCCGCACACACCCTATTCACTTGTATATTTCAATAGGATCCTCATTATGAAACTGGGAAAAAATGGAAAAAGGGGTTTTTGGAACCAATCTCAAATTGGAATTTACTTGCATTGGAACCTCTATTTTGTTGAAATTTGAGCATAATGATGAGCTATGGTGGATCATACACTAGAATCAACATGATTAACAAAGTGATTAAGAAATGATTAAGACATAATTAATGAATAATTAGCAAATAGATTAATGTAGACATGGATACTCAAAAACCAGCAACTTCTCATTAGGGCTATGCCTCAATTTATAGAGTTTACATCAAGCATCAAATCCCATTGATTTCTCCATGATTCACTCCCAAAAGATCTCCACCTTTTGCCTGATTCTCTCCACCTCTTCTCTTTTCCCTGAATATCTCCCAGAATATCTCCACACTCCTAAATTCCCTCATGCTACCCATTATTCTCTCCCAGTAGATTCTTCTAACCTTTTCACAGGTTCGTTCACAATTACATCTCCTCTTTTACAGCCTCTATCCAAGAGCTTATTCCCGCACACACCCTATTCACTTGTATTTTCAACACCTCCCCTCAAGTGAATAATCCTAGTACACCTAGACCCTATACCAAGTTTGCCTCCCCTTACTTGGTAGTCCACGACCAGTGTCTAATCCTCCCCTCAAGTTATCTCAGCACATCTGGACCCTGTATCAAGTTTCTTTCTTACTTGATAGTCCGCGACCAGTGCCTCAAGTCCCTAAACTCCATAGTCCTTGACACTCTCTCTCTCTATGTGTCCAAGGCTACTATCAGTGCCCGTGACCTTGACTAAAGTGCTCACACATACATCTACCACGTGGCCTACATCATCGGTGGCTCAGAGGTGGTTTTACTTTATTGGGGCAGGTTACATTGGGTTGTGGGGTCTCTCTCTCTCTCTCTCTCTCTCAAAGATTTTCACATGGCTCCTCACTCTTTGGAGCCTCACATCTTCTCTTGTCTTCAGTCTTCTTCTCGTGGCAGCATCTCTCCACGCGTCCGTCTCTTCTTTCAGTCTTCTCGGGGTAGCTTCTCTTCTTGTGGCAGCTTCTCTTCTCGTGTCCATGTCTTCCTTCAGATCTTCTTCTCGGTGTGGATCCTCTTCTTGGGAAGAGATATATCTTCTTCTTTCATGGCTGGGGCCATGAGCTCGTCCGTTAGGTTATTTTGCTCCATGTGAGCAACATGTTTCAATGTTTTGCTGACAGTTCCTTTGGGCTTTTTATGTTTATTTTGTATCATTATGCAATGCAAACCCAAATCTATGCGGGAGGTCTTACCTCTTGCCTTATTCTGGACAAGGGCAGTGTCTGTTCCCATTTTTACACTGATGCAATGTGCCCAATACATAATGCGTATAGCATCCATTCTTATGCACATTCCCAAATGCAACTCTGGCTGTGAATAATCTTGATTTTGAGTGAGATTTATAGGCATTAACCAAGGGTTAAATGTAAAATGATGATTTTCACAATTTTATCAGCACAATTTTACCAGAAATTACACTGAATCAAGGGTAACCAATTTGTACGGGATGGTTGGAGTATCAAACCAACTCCGATTTGCAATCTGAAGTTATAGGGATCTGTATCAGATATCTAATGGTTAATTTGAACCCTCAATTGTACCAAAGTACAGTGATTAGCACTGATTAATCACTGATTAGCAAATTAATGCTCTGGTTTGTGTGCAAAAAACAGAGTATGCGGGGAGTCCAGATCTGGTGCCTTCCACTTCAAATGAGCTCAAATGCTTTCAAAGGCATCAATAGCAATGAGTCTAGTAGAGGATTAAGCTAAGAAACACAAGATTTGACCAAATAATGAAAGCTTAATCTCTGTTTTACCAAAGTCACCTGCAGATTTGATGAAGAGCTTTGATCTCAAAGTAGACTTGATGAAATTGAATTCTGTCTTCACCAGCTTGTAGATCATGTTAGAAAACCCCCGGGGCTAAGAGGAATTAGCTCAATGTGATTTGATGAGCTCAAGATCTGCAGATTACTCCCAGAAACAGGCGCTTGCAAAAATGACGATTTCTCCCTCGTTTCTACGCGGTTTGATGCGCCGTCTTGCTGAGCATGAAGCTAAGAGTGTTAGCTAGCTTGTGTTAAAAGCTCAAGACCTAATGTTGACTGTGCAAGAAGAATGGAGTCCTCCACTGGCTGGGGGTGACTGGCTGGGGGTGAAGGGGAGAAGTGAAAACTCACTAAAAAACTTGATTTTTTGCTAATTATCTACTAATCCTGATTAATCAACTAATGGGATCATAAACCTGGTTGATTCTAGGCATGGCTCTGATACCATGTTGAAATTTGAGCATAATGATGAGCTATGGTGGATCATACACTAGAATCAACATGATTAACAAAGTGATTAAGAAATGATTAAGACGTAATTAGTGAATAATTAGCAAATAGATTAATGTAGGCATGGATACTCAAAAACCAGCAACTTCTCATTAGGGCTATGCCTCAATTTATAGAGTTTACATCAAGCATCAAATCCCATTGATTTCTCCATGATTCACTCCCAAAATATCTCCACCTTTTGCCTGATTCTCTCCACCTCTTCTCTTTTCCCTGAATATCTCCCAGAATATCTCCACACTCCTAAATTCCCTCATGCTACCCATTATTCTCTCCCAGTAGATTCTTCTAACCTTTTCACAGGTTCTTTCACAATTACATCTCCTCTTTTACAGCCTCTATCCAAGAGCTTGTTCCCGCACACACCCTATTCACTTGTATTTTCAACATATTTTTCATTTAAAGGACTGTTTTACGCCAGAATGTTGGAGGAAGCATTTGGCATGTGTTTTACTACTAATAGGAGGATCATTGGAACAACTGGGCAGGGAGTCGTCAAGAGACGTCGCTCGGGGCAAAGCCTGCCAAGGTCTTGACCAGCCTCGGTACGGTTAAAATGGTGCGCCTCCGGTACGATGGGCAAGGACCGATGAAGCGGTCCCTGAGTGAAGTGCTAGGAGGATCCTAGAGGGTTCTGACTAGGCGATGCACGGGCTTGCAGTTGCTAGGACACCCATGTGTACGTCGAGGAAGATTTTGTATGGACTAAAAGGAAAGATTTTTGGGAACCAAAATTTGATACTGGATCTCGTTGGTTGGCCAGCTAGTCTTCAATGGAGAGTCCAGAGGACACATTTTGTAATACAATGGGCTCGAAATTTTAGAAAATGATGATCAGAAATATTATGATTTCTATTGAAGGATTGTTTAAAACCAGTCGAATCTATTATAAATGGCAATTTCATATTGGGTGTGTACGTGGTATGCCTACCTTAATTTGTGCATGAATCGCCCGGCTAGGGGGCCTGGGAACTCTTTTCCTCGGTACCCGGGCAAAAACACAATCAAATATTTATAAAGGAATCCCACCAATACAGTGGTCGGGTGGTTGGCTAACCCATGGACTGTAGGCTGGATTGGAGGAATCCTGTGAAACAACTAGATACGATTAGTTACGTTAATTAAATTAAATCCTGAGAAGACCTTGTTCTGTGGGAGGGGATCATCAGCACATCAGCTGTGCCTCGTAAATGGAAAAAAAAGCGATGATTCCATGGACCAAGTTCAAGTCTCTTCTTGATCTAATCAGGTGACTTTAGGTTTGGTCAGATCAGTTTAACTAGTTAAGACTTTGACTCGTTAGAGTAATTCCCCCGTTTTAGAAGATTTTCCCATGGTGGAATCGCCCGCGTCTTTTGGGGGGGCGAGGGGAGTTTTTCTGGGCCCCCGATTTTGGAGGAACCACACGGGCTAGCCTCTCGTCCCAGACATCCGCGGGCGAGGCCCTGATGAGTGTGGATCCCCGCCCCCGTGTGGGAGGCCGATGCCACTTCCGTCGCCGGAACCCCGGAGGGGGGCTCTCACACTTTTTATCTTCTTGATTAATCTAGTTAAGTGAAGGGTTACTTGCATTGTAATCTCCATTGGTTATGTGTAAGTATAAACGAGGGTGTATGAAAGTGGTTATTATTTAAATTTCAATTATACCGCCCACAATGCTTCATTAAAGAGGAAAAGCTTAGTGAAGAAGATTCAAAAATACGATTTTGCATCCCCATTAAATATCAGAATATAAGGTTATCAAGCTCGTAGCCTTATTTATAAATAAGGTTATAACAAGCTTGTAGCCTTTCTTAAATGTCAGAATGCTAATTTGGAATAACATATACATTTTGATATTTAGACATTTTGGGTATTTTTTAAGTTTCTCTAGTGAGAGAAATTAGAAATTAGTGAATTTCTTATGACTCTAAAATGTCCTAATAATTCGTGCACCTAGATGCAGTCGTTTATTAGGCCTTGAGATGAGGGCGATTTGATAGAGAGGTTTTGGGAGGAGCATTGTCATACATCACTAGAGTACAAGAAGGCATCGACATAGGGTTCATTGTGGGGAGTATGTAGTGCATAGGGCTTGCTTTCTTGAGATGACACATACAAAGTTGTACTTTGAGTTCAGGTCTACACACCCTGAGAACACCATTAGTCAACATTCATTTGAGGCTTGCAAGCCTTGGTTTGTGCGCTACTCAAGGTAGCATCACACATGTCTTTGTAGGTACCACGTTGGATTTTAGCTTTTTTATAATGTTTTTCATGGCTTTTCTGGGCATCGAGGGGTGGTGCCTTATAGATCGAGGGATTTTATTCACTCGCTATTAGCAGGGACAAAGGATGCCGATGGCTTGTGTCATAGGACATGTATCTTTGCGGCATCTTGGCCATGCTTCACTTGTGCAAGGAGGATTCCTCAGTGGGGCTGAGGTGGTGATATGGCGACAATATTGGTGGCAAATTACAGGTTCAACCATGGAGGTATGGAGGATGGAATCTCTCCATAGTTGAGGAGGAAGAAGGAGAATGAAAAGAGAGAACAAGTTGGGCACAACACAAGGTGATTGCATTATGAATGAATGAGAATGAGATTAATGAAAAACCAAGTACAATACACTTTTATAAGCATTAAAGCCTATCCTTTGACTCTAAGAGGTTGTTCACACCTAGAGCGTTCACACCAAGTTTGTTGTTGTAAACCTAATGATCGGATGTTCGTATCCCCAATGTCACATGATATTTTGGTGTATTTCTAACACTCTTCCTCAATAAAATATCCATGGCTACTATGACGCCAATGCCAGCTCTAGTTACTACTTACAAAGATGTTTATCCAAGTGCCCATAAGTCTTACTCATGGTGGTTTACAACACCAGTCTCAATGATGACACATGATAGACTTCTAGTTATGATTACATTTCACTTAGGATAGAGGGATCACAGGTGATTGGCCATGGCTGATTTGGGAAGCCACCTATGCCTTTTATAACATCAAGGCTATATAACAAACCCAAAAAGGTCAAAAGATTAAGATTTTGGGGGACTACCTGGGAAGATAACCCATGACTCAACATAAAATAGGAAATAGAAATAAAGGGGGAGTCCCCCCTTGATGAGACTATTATGCTAATGAAGATCTTCTTAATGTAGCTTGTAATGTCAATATATGCTCTTGATTTCTCTATGTCAATGTAGATGTTGATATTGATGTAGCCATTGGTCTTCTTCATCCTTGATTTCATTGTGTAATAAAATCCATGTAGGCAAAGATGGATCATATTCTCAATGTATTCATAAAGCCTGACATGATGTATGTCCCTTCCAAATGATAATGCATTGAATCTACTTAAGGGGGCTTAGCCTTATCAATGACCAGTGTCTTTCCCTTGTACAAGGGTGAAAGCATGATAAGGTGGTACACTTTCTACCAATTGCATTGGTTGTTGCTACCACAATTGAAGATAACCAATATTAGTGGATTTAATATCATCATAAGATGTATTTGGCAATTTATGAAGTGCCTTTTAGATATAATAAAAGTGAAACAAGATTAAACAACCATGTTTTAATTCTCTAACTTTGCCCAAAAGTGTTTCACAACCACTTGTAACCATTTCCCAAGATACATGTTTTCAGTCTACCTTATCATGCTTTCACCCACAATTTATTTTTGAGAATGATATATGAGGTACATGAAGCATATAAGCTCACAAATCCCATTGTCCCAACAAACAATGCTAATATAGATTTATACCCGATTTTGGATTAACAAACTAACCACTCAAATCAAGGGGAAAATCTGATTTGATGCTTCATAGAGGTTAAGAAACACTTGAATGTGAGATATGAAGCACTTATGGTCCTCAAAACCTTAGATGATTAGCACTAATCAAGGTAATAGTGAAAGCAATTTTTTGTATTTGAGCTTAAAATACCCTGATTTTGAGATCACGGTTGGAGGGGAAAATCAAAGGGCTTTCTTGATATAAACCTTTGGCAAGTAATAGCAAGTCCCGAATGGTATGATTGAAGACTCAATGGTACAAGAACACAAGGATTAGTATCGATTAATCATTGATTAGAAGAGAAAATTTACTGTTTATAGTGCAAAATAAGGGGCTATTTGGAGTGTATAAAATTGAATCCCTTTCACAAATCTTCTTCATCAAAAAACCTTCAAGGGGCAATAGAAGCAATATTTCTACTTGAGATTAAAGCCCATAATCATGAGATTAACCAAAATATTCATACCTTAATCCTTCCTTGACCAAAAGGAATCCTTCTGGAAGAAGCACACAATGTTGTAATGGCTAAATTAAGCGTTTTTCTTAATCTAACACTACATGCAAATTCACCACCCTCCAAAACCCCTAGGGTAGGCTATATTTGCGCTGATTTATATCCATTAATCCACCATTGCATTTTTTCCAAAATAATGTAAGCTTCCTTTAATCAGCCACTTTTGATGTTGATCCATGCAATTCTGTTCAATTAAGATGCCTGGTGAGACTGTACATTTGAGCTGGGAAGAGTCCCTAGTAATTGCCTTGAACTTTTGTTGTGAGTGGGGAGAGAAATCGGTCCTCCCCACTAATTGTGCATGAGGGAGATGACCTAAATGGCAAAAAATGGTGAAAAAGATATTAACTACTAATCATAGTTAGGATATGTGATAAGCTAAACCTAATCATACTTGGAGTAGATGATAAGCAAAGATTAGGCACTGATAATCATAGAGAAGCATGGCTCTGATACCATGTTGGCAATCACAAGTTCAACCATGGAGATATGGAGGATGGAATCTCTCCATGGTTTAGGAGGAAGAAGAAGAGAGAGCAAGAGAGAGAAAGTTGGGCACGACATAAGGTGATTGTATTATGAATGAGATGAGAATGAGATGAATTAACCACCAAGTAAAATACCCTTTTATAGGCATTAAACCCTATCTTTTGACTCTAACTAAGAGGTTATTCACACTAGAGTGTTCACACCAAGTTGGCTATAAACTTAATGATCGGATGCATGTATCCCCAATGTCATGTGATATTTTGGTGTATTTTTAACAAGTATGAGTACGTGACACATGGGCAATCAAGGAGATTACAGCTACTAGTGGAGCACCATTCGTGTGACGAGTTCATGAGCACATTTATACAGGTTTTGTCTATGCCCACATATATCATGCTCACGGTGCCAAGAGGTAGGACCGTCAGTTTCATGCCATCCTACAACAATTTCCTATTGGTGACGTAATCTCTATGGTTGATTTGCAGAGAGTTACACATTTGCACGACAGCAAGAGATTCAGCCAGAGTACTACTTTTATGAGCACGTATTGCATGAGACATTGCCTCATTTTCAATTCAAGGTCTTCATGATATTTTATATTGCTATTGTCTTTGAATCTAACAATTCCATTCTTGTGTGCTTGACTAGGTGGCCATCATGGTGCATATTAGTTATCGGCATGCAATGGCGATAGTGGATGGCATAGTGAGTACCCTAGAGGAGCGATTCATCATTAGAGAGTATCACTTTTACATTAGTGTGATGATCATTAGAGAGTATCACTGTTACATTAGTGATGATCGCTCTTAGAACTTCCACTTTGGGCAACATTGCTTCCATCATCATGTGATGACTTATTGAGAGAGCATGAAATCACATGGATAGGGAAATGGATATGGTTTGATGGATGTAGGGCACAGTTCAAGAGTGCTCGTGAGTTTTATTGGCTATATTCTTGGCATCGCATGATAGGCTACCAGGTAATTTGGAGCTTCTTTGAGACATGGCATGGAAAGGTGGAGCACGATGGTGCGGGTGCATGTGTGAAATGTGCCCTCAGACGTCACCAGCTCCGCTGTGACAATGAGCGCTTTCGAGATGCACAAAAGGTAGTGCATTGGTGCAATGTGAATTTAACCACTAGTGCTGCCTCTTCCTTCACTCAATGAGATGCTAGCATTGTCAAGAGGTTCTTTTGGTGTGTGACAGTAGTGTCCTTGATGGTGCTTCTCTAGATTGTACGATAGTGGTGGATGGCACACTTAGGCTACACTCCATTAGGGGAGCATCCTATGATGACCCCACCATCTTCACATTCATGATTTTGCGGGCCATGCTACTCCATTAAATACATTTCCATTTCTTGGTTGTGGAATATTTTAAGCTACACTTAGGTTCTTTTGGTGTGTGACAGTAGTGTCCTTGATGTTACTTCTCTAGATTGTGCGAGAGTGGATGGCACACTTAGGCTACAATCCATTAGGAGCACATCCTATGATGACCCCACCATCTTCACACGGTGCCGTTCATGCCTTTGCAGGGGCCATGCTACTCCATTAAATACATTTTCGTTTCTTGGTTTGTGAAATATTTTCTTCATTACCATATCTTGCTAGAGATATGGTAAATCAATTTCACGCATATATTAATTCAATTTCACGCATATATTAATTCAATTTCATTTTTGGTATCTCACCCGAGATATATTAAATAAATTTTTGTTTCTTGGTGAATTTGTTTTTCATTACCATATCTTGCCTGAGATATGGTAATTCAATTTCATGCATATATATTAATCCAATTTCATTTTCGATATCTCACCCGAGATATATCAAATAAATTTCTGCTTCTCGTCGGAGAAACATTTTCTGAATTTTCATATCTTACCCGAGATATGGTAATTCAATTTCATGCATATATCAATCCAATGCCATTTTCGGTAACTCGCCCGAGATATATTAAATAAAATTTTGTATCTCGCCCGAGATATATTAAATAAAATTTTGTATCTCGCCCGAGAAACATTTTCTCAATTTTCTTAACTCGCCCGAGTTATAAATATATATATTGAGTTAGCATGGCACCATGACCAGGCAATCTAGTCAACAACTCCACATATCTCACCCAAGATACGTTGAGATGCTGACTAGATTGCCCAATCATGATGTCATGTATCTCGCTCGAGATATAGCGTGGCAAATCTTCTTGAACCTACGTGGCCACAACATATCTTGAGCAAGATATGATACCATTGGGCAGCTTGGCAGTGTGTGATTGGTACTTTTTTACTCACCCGAGATACCCTAGACACAGATTCGGGAAGCTAAAAAATGTCTGTTTCTTTCCAAACTTCCCCAAAGTATCCAGCTTATCATGCTACTACCCAAGGTCATTTATACATGTTGGCACATGGGCCTTGGCACTATAGAAGGCACATGTCTTGTATATTCAGGACATTCATTATCTTTTCACATAATATACACTTTACCTTTTTGGGAGCTATTAGTTTCTTGCTCAAGCTTTCATGGATTTCTCCAATGATGATCCTATGGAAACTCTAGGTATTGAGGGGCAAGCTATGAGGACTCTAACTAATGAGATCAACCCTACCATGTATCTCTCTTGCATTGGTATCACAACTTTGCTTAGATTCTTTCTTAGGGATTAATCATTTTTGGATTAGGTTTTACACAGTTTTCAAATTTTCTTTGGATTAGAAATGGGACTAATGTTAATCATTTTTGGTACAAGCTAATGATAACTTTCAAAAACCCTAATCTCTATTATTTCTTGAATATCTTCTTGATTATGGTTCCTTTTACCATAATCTTTGATTAAACTTTAGTTTCATCACTTTATAAAGCCTAATTTCTATGCACAATATTACAATAAACCCTAGAATCAACATTTTCTTTAAAATCCTGAGGGAATTCTTGTTTTAGTGAGGGTTTGTCAAAGACCTTTGTTCTTGTGCAAATCTTGGTGGAAAAAGATCAAGAAATGGTAGCTATGTAAGTATTTGGAAGATCTAAATCTTGATGAAGAAAGTGTGCAGAGTTGAAATCTTAAAGTGCTCATTGCAAATCTTGATCAAGAAAGGTGTACAGATGAGGTTTTTGTGCAAAATAAGCCAACATATAGAGTGATTGAAACCTTGATCATAGTGGGGGAGCATGATTGGTTTCTCAAAGATCTAATGATCTTAGATCATACTAGCTTTCGAACGATCTGATGCTCTGAAATTGCAGATAACGTTCAAACATTGCGATGATGGCCCTTCGGTCATAGACGATCCGGCGATTCGACGATCAGGCCCATGATTAGAGACGAGCTGATGATTCCGATGATTCAATGATCGACGCCAGATCATAGATGATCCGACAAACCAATGATCAGATCATAGACAATCCGATGATTCTAATGATTCAATGATCGGGCCCAGATCACAGACGATCTGACAAACCAACGATCTGGTGATCCAAACAATCTGACAAACCAATGATCCACCAATAATCTGACGATCCAACAATCCAACGAACAGGCTCTTAAATCGCAAATAATGATCCAATGATTGTCACCGACTAGATCAGGCTCTCAAATTGTAGATGATCGTAGGATCTAGCATTTCAATGATCGAGCTCTCAAATCCGGGGTGGGTGGTTCAGCTTTTTGCTGACAATTCGAGCTATCAAATCACATATGATCTAGCTATCCTGGCCATTCATTTTTGAAATCACATATGATCTAGCTTTAGGATCTCACGTTGTAGGCTCACGATCTAACAATCAACAATCTCATGATTTACCAATTCAACGATTGGGCTCTCAAATCGCAAGCAATTCAGCTTTCACTACAACATAAAGCAAGCATAGACGTGTTGCAAAGACGCGCAAGTTATGGGGGCATCTATATTCGTGTCTATAAGCGCGTCTAGTTCCTCTGAAATTAGACGCTCTTATAGATGCGTAAGCTACGGGTTGCATCTATACTAGCTTACGCGTCTATATTACGCTCTTATAGACGCGTAAGCTACGGGCTACATCTATACTAGTATCTATAAACGTATCTATAAGCGCGTATAGTTTCTTTGAAATTAGACGCGAGTATAGACGCGCTTATAGACGCAGTTTGTAACAATTTCCTTTGCAGTTGCAATTGTGGACCTTGCAAAGAAAAATAGAATCTTCAATCCCCAAAAACATCATTTGTTGAACTATATACACAAGATTTTGATAATATGCATGATTTTTTGGTGCATTTATATACAAATGAATCTCTAGAAAGCATATTTGCAAGGAAAAATATGCTAAGAAAAGAGAAAAGAAATAGGTATAAATCGAGTAATGTGGTGAAAGGGACGGATATATGCAAAGGCTTAGGTATATCAAGTAATGCAATAAAAAACAATCCAAAGGACAATGATTCAATCCCCACATCTTTTCATCAAAGTGAAGCTTTAAAAAAAAATCTTAAACCTCCATGAAAAGCAGTCCAAAAGTGAATGATTAAGTAATGCCACGAAAAGAAACATATCACAATAAATCTATACATGTAATCTCAAAAAGGCAAGAATCTATACATGTAATCTCAAAAAGGCAAGAATCTATACATGTAATCTCAATTAATCAATCACCAATAACAAACAACCAAAAGGAAGACCATGGCCACAATAAAAGTACAATGAAAGAACTAGAGTTCAACCTCATCTTCAATGAGGTCAACCCTTGCTAAAGTATCTATCTCAATGTCCATGCCTATATCCAAATCTACAAAGAGATCCATCCCACTGCTACTAGAATCATCACTATGAGAGGCAATATAATCATCTCCAATAGCACGATCATCATTAATGTTTTCAAAGCTATCTCCCTCCATAGTTGAGTTGACATGCTTCTCCATATGCTCAATGTTGGTGAATATACTAAACGTGGTGAGATTGGGATTATATGCCACCATCTCTTATTGTTAATTATTGGTTGATACACAACCTATTCAAGCATAAAGGTACATCATACAAAAAAATTACATCTCTACTATCTGTAAATGCATATATTGTAATTACTAATAATTATATGTACCTATTCACAATGCTGTGGTAGCACTAGAGGAGTCAATGGTCACAAAGCCACTTGCATGACGCTTGATTGTTGCATTAGGACCTCTTTCCACCACACATCCTCAAACCACTTGACATCCAAAATATATACAAAGAAGCTTCGAAAGTCAAGCTTAATGATATTTTGGATCAATCCACAATAATTATCCATGGCTCCATTGTTTCCCTCAAAGCTTGCAATTACTCCACAATCTTGGGTGTTCCTCTTCTCATCAATCCTTTGTGTGCGAAAATGTTTACCCTCCGACCACAAAGCATTAAACATTGTGCACTATACCAAGACAAAAAAATTTATAAATACCTCAAAATAATATTTCGCAAGTTTAACATACTAAAATATGATTGAGAACACAAGTTTGTTTACCTTTTTGAAGCATCCTGGGGCATACTCCCACTCCTCCAATGTGATATGCATGTTTTCGTCTTGCACCACTCTCTCCATCTCCTCATGTAGCCAATCTACATCAAGATCCTTGGGAAGTGATTGTAGGTGCTCGGGGTATGGCACACTATGTCCATGGTGCTTACGGAATGCCGACCTTTCACTTTGTCTTCTTGCCTTTTCATCCTCATACTTTGCCACCCATCTTCTCATCACATCACTATTAAGCACACGAAAGGTATTAAGCTTACTATGCATCTCTGTATCCATGACTTTGGTCTTTCCCTTTCCTTGAGGAACATGAGAGGTCATCCTCAAGTCTTCTTCATTTCTCCATAGGCGAGGGAGAGAGGGATCCACTTCAGCAAGGTATTTTGAGATATAAACAAGCGATTCTTATACCAACCAACCCTCAGCCATACTACCTTCTGGCTTTGCATTTTTCCTTACAAAATCCTTCAAGGTCTTCATGAAACGCTCAAGAAAGGACATCCATTGAGCATGCACAGTGCCACATATGGAAATCTGATCACTTAAATGAACCATAAGATGTAGTTGGCTTGTGAGAATTGACCATGGGAATGTCTCCTCCACCAAACAAACCACCTCCATCACCATGACCCTTGCATAATCAAGTGTACATGGATCAATTTCCTTTGAGCTTACATATCTACAATGCGAAACAATAAACATATCATTTTGAGAAAAATGCGTGTAGAAAATTAGCTGAGGGTTTGGGGTACAAACCTCGCAAGCTCCCCCATCTTATAAATCGTCTCTCACACTTCGTGGGATGCACAATTGGAAATGCTTGTAGAAAGAATAAACTATTAACATTTATACATCATGATTGAACAAGGATAATATGTACAACTTCAATGTTTCACCAGTCATATAATTGCTCAACACCTCTCTTCTTTGTCTTTGTGAAGGCACCTTTTAAACACCTCATGCACCCCGTTGGAGTACGGAATGTAGTTATGGCATCTTTCACCAACTTCTCCTCCTTCTTTTGTCAATATCCAAGGTGCTCGAGGTAGAATTGTCTTCCCATTTGGTCCCTCTTGGGGTTGGCTAAGCTCTTTGCATCCTCTCTATGCTTTGTAGATCCTCTCCTACAAGCAAGGAGTCTCGTGTTCCTCTCAAGTGCTCCCAAATGTTAGAGGCGACATTCTTAAAGATGTGCATTGGTGGATCAAGAAGATGGTTGATTTTGAGGCTTGTCCAATATGGTAGGCGAAAGAAGATAGAGTACCTTATCAAATAACAACAAATATTAAGAGGATTATCTTTTCAAATCAAAGCTTGTATTGAAATTCTATGTCAAAGATATATTACCTATTAATGCCAGGGGGGAGGAGGACTTTCCACTCCATTCCATAATGCCTTCCAATCTCCCATGCTTAATGGATGTGGAGGGAATCCCATCCAAGAACGAACAAATTTGGGATGATGATGAGGGAGAAATAGATGATGATTCTCATATATCACTTTCTTCAAGCTCTCTGGCCTAGATGCCACCAATGATGGACCACAAATAGGACATGCATGGTATCCAAATGTGGAGAGACCTAAACAACATACACATTCAAGCATGTCAAAAAACAATACAATGATAATAAAGAATCATCATGAATAGAAAACCTTTCTCTAGAATCACCATTTCTCTACGACGCTGGGCCTCTTAATGCTGCCTAAGAGTTAACATAGAAGGGTGCGACGCATTATCCTACACACAAGTATTTCAATGTGAGTCTCCCTCGAGGAGTCT
The DNA here is from genome assembly GCF_041138505.1 of Cibotium barometz. Lineage (NCBI taxonomy): Eukaryota > Viridiplantae > Streptophyta > Polypodiopsida > Cyatheales > Cibotiaceae > Cibotium > Cibotium barometz. The sequence continues at coordinate 31,314,826 of NC_141059.1, forward strand.
CCATTGAGTACCAATTCTTAATTAAATTCTTACAATATAAGCAAAGTATAATTACCATTGACCCCGTCGATTTCCATTTTCCATACATTGAAATGTGATTCATCGTAATGCTATGTTGTCGACACATACATTGAAATGTGATTCATCATAATGCTATGTTGTCGACGCATACATCCTCGACAATGATCACACATACATTTTATTTTTTGTTGCAACCAATGATCTCGATTGTGAACACGAAGGGACTCATCATCATGAGAAGAACTGATTGATGAAGACATCCTGCATATTCAAAAAAAGAATAAATAATTTTCATCTTTCTATGTGTGTAAAAACTCTTTTGTTTTGCATTTATTTACACATCTATAAGCGTGTCAGTATAGGCGTCTAAAAGTGCATCTATAAACGCGTCTACTTTGCATAATAGATGCATTTATAGACGTGCTTTTAGACACGTGCATAGATGTGCTTATAGACGCGTACTGTGGCGAAAAAGATCGAAAATTAAACCTGAGAGTGTTTTGCCAGTATTTTGGCAAAACGCAGTTCTTCCAAAAAACATCCCACCCTATTTCTAATCCTTATGTTTTGTAGGTTTTCGCATAAGCCTTATGCATAAGCCTTAAGGATAAGGCCTCATGCATAAGCTCTCATGCGTAAGGCCTCATGCATAGTTTTATGCTTAAGGGCTCATGCATAGCTTTATGTATAAGGCCTCATGCATAGCTTTATGCATAAGCCTTATCCTTTAAGATTTATGCATAACCTTTATGCTTAAGGCCTTATGCACGCATAAGCTTTATGCTTAAGGCATAGTACATTAAGCTTAAGCGTAGTACTTTAAACATGATGCCTCATGCATTGCTTTATGCATAAGCTTTACTAATCTTTTGCTCACCCTTTTGTTGTTTTTGTAGGTCCTCTAATCCTCTCTTTCAACATCATGAAAAAGAGGTAAGTGCTTTCATATCTTTTCTCTCTTTCCTCTATTATTATTGTACCCTTGGGTGCTGTGGGGATTTGTTTTGTAGGTTTGTGCATAAGCCTTATGCATAAGGCCTCCTACATAAGCTCTCATGCATAAGGCCTCCTACATAAGCTCTCATGCATAAGGCCTCATGCATAGTTTTAAGCTTAAGGCCTCATGCTTAAGGGCCCATGCATAGCTTTATGCGCATAAGGCCTCATGCATAGCTTTATGCGCATAAGGCCTCATGCATAAGCTTTAAGCTTTATGCATAAGGCCTTATGCATAAGCTTTATGCTTTATGCTTAAGGCCTCATGCATAGCCTTATGCGCATAAGGCCTCATGCATAGCTTTATGCATAAGCTTTAAGCTTTATGCTTAAGGCCTTATGCATAAGCTTTATGCTTAAGACATTGTACTTTAAGCTTATACATAGTAGTTTAAATATAATGCCTGATGCATCGCTTTATGCATAAGCTTTACTAATCTTTTGCTCACCATTTGTTAGTTTTGTAGGTCCTCTAATCCTCTCTTTTAACATCACGAAAAAGAGGTAAGTGCTTTCATATCTTTTCTCTCTTTCCTCTATTATTATTGCACCCTTTGGGTGCTCGGGATTTGTTTTGTAGGTTTGCGCATACGCCTTATGCATAAGGCCTCATGCATGAGATTTACGCATAAGCTCACATGCATAGTTTTATGCTTAAGGGCTTATGCATAGCTTTATGCATAAGGCCTCATGCATAGCTTTATGCATAATCTTTATGCTTTATGCATAAGCTTTATGCTTAAGGCCTTATACATAAGCTTTATGCTTAAGGCATAGTACTTTAAGCTTATGCAAAGTACTATGCTTAAGGCATAGTACTTTAAGCTTATGCAAAGTACTTTAAACATGATGCCTCACGCATCGCTTTATGCATAAGCTTTACTAATCTTTTGCTCACCCTTTTGTTGATTTTGTAGGTCCTCTAATCCGCTCTTTCAACATCAGGAAAAAGGGGTAAGTGATTTCATATCTTTTCTCTCTTTCCTCTATTATTATTCTACCCTTGGGTGCTAGGGATTTGTTTTGTAGGTTTGCGAATAAGCTTTATGCATACTTAAGGTCTTATGCATAGTGCTTTATGGATAAGGCCTCATGCATAAAACTAACTGGGTTCTTAGATAGTAGCAGATTATTCTAGCCAAAGATGATCTGATAGCTATTAATGAGATTAAAGATCTAGGTTAGCTTTAACCATCATTAGTCTTAAAGCACTAGGCTACATTTGTTAGGTTCACCATAACTCAAGCTAGAGGGAGAAGAAGAAGATGGAAAGAAAACATGAGAGAGAGAAGAAGAAGGTGGAAAATGAATACTAGTCCTTCACCTAAGGCCCTTGTATCTTTAATCCTTAGGGTTCCAACTCCCCTTTTCACACTTTCATAACCATAGCTATCTAGTACGAAGAGTTATCTAACTCAACTTCTTTCTTTGACTCTCTTTGCTACTTTTTTGACATTTGCGTGATATCCTTTTTCCAGGGGGTCAAGATTATTACATTGTTCAGGGCATGGTAGCGGGCATTATGCATGGTTGTGCCCATAGTTGTAATAGAGATCAAATGAGTGGTATGGTGGAAGACGAGGGCATAGAAGGTTCATGCTAATTTCAGGAAGGTCCAAGTGAGGTTGTAGGATGGGCCTAGCTTGCACCTGTCATGATCCCCCATCAGGAAATGTACTTAGAGGGTTATCGCGGGATGAGGCTCAACGTCATGGTTTTGTGATCAAGGGCTTGTAGCTCATTTTAGTGGCTTTGATGAAGCTGGTCCTTTGATTTGTTAGTTATGGCAAGTGTTCCACTACTTTGATGCTCTCGACATGGGGCTTGAAGTGTTGAGTGGTTGATGAAGAAGGTAGGGGCAGTCTCACAAGAGATTCAATCATCAGCGATGGTGTTGGAGAGTTTTGTTGGCTTCTATTGGTATGGAGGTGTGACCAGTGGGTGAAGCCCCCAAGCATGGTATGGTTATCAAGGAGAGGCTAGGGTTGGGATTTGTGTTGGTCTTGTAGTGGGGTGGCCGAGGGTGATGTTGGAGAGGTCATGGGTGTGGCTCTCATTATGGTAGCAGGATCTATGGCTTTCTCTCCCGTTTTGAATGGAAAATGTTAATGTGACAACATCCATACCAATAATGACAAGCTTGCCAGAGCCTAGCTCACTATAGTATAGCTCATCCATGCATAAATCCATATGAAAATCTATATAACATAGAGATCACATAATTTATAACAAGGAATATAGGACTAAGCTTATTAGTTGGCAAGTTTCTTGCCTAGTGTGATAAATTTCTTCGGTATATTCTAGCCATATTATGGTGCATGCATATGCATTGGATCAATCGATATCACCAACTAGAGAATAATCCACACACAAGGTGTAAAAGACATGTTTTTGCCAGGGCTAGAGCCATTAATTCTATCTCATCAACTTTAAGGGTGGTTGTTTCCATGGCGTTGCCATGGTCTATAATAACATAAGTAAGATTTGTTGAGATATCAAGTTCAACTAGTGCTACGGACATTGATGACCTACATGGGACACTTATGCCACTAGAACGGTTGGTGAATTATGATTCATATACCACTAGTAGTAGTGGATGATAGGCTATGTGATAGCCACTTTGGAGTACTAGAGTTATCATGCATAGTTATAGTGCCAACTCATGAAGCCGGGTTAACACTATGGACCGATCTATGGACCAACCTTTTCAAGTTATAGTAGGAGAGTACTTTGCCATATAGTATATAATATTAGATCTTTATATTAATGGTTGTAGAGAAGAGAAGAACATAGAAGAAAATTCATCCATCCATCTCTTTCTTGTATCTTGCTCTCTCTTGTGTGTGTGTGTGTGTGTGTGTTTTCTTATAATAAGGAACTCAAACTCTCCCTCTCCCTTGCATTCTCTTTATAGTATCAAAGCTCTAGTTCATGTTAGACATAAGGAGGAAAGCAAGAGGAAAGAAAAATACAAGCAAGGAAGTGATACACATGTGAGGTTATTTCCATATCTTTTTCTCTTTGATGTTGGAAACACATTTGATAGCTGTGAGAGCTACAAGAAGATAGGGAAGTCATTTGTGACCAAATTTGCATTTTGAGCGCGTTTCAGTCCCTTTGTTTGACCACTATAGGATGTTTTTTCTTCTGGTGGGAAGTTCTTGTTTGAAACTATTTCTATTTGATTTCTAATTACTGCAATAATGCAACAATGTATTTTGGGTGTCTAGACAGATATTGCAAATGTTTTGTTGATTATGGGTATATGTACATGTACTCTTGTCACTTGATGTGACATATAGGTTGTGCAGAATTACCACTATAGGAGCTATAACTGTGAGATCCCTCTGCCCCCTCCGCGCACCGCGGACTCCCGGTAGCTGACAGCAGCGGAAGCAACCCCCTCATGCACGGGGCAGGGTTTCTCACTCGGGGCCTCGCCCACGAATGTCTGGGCACGAGACTAGGCTAGTGGTCACTCTGAAAACTGAAATCGAGAAAATTTTTCATGCCCGAAAAGCGGGGACGATTCCACCTTTTTGAAATTTTCTTTACGATTTTTTTTCTAACGAGATCAATTCTAAACTATCCTTCACCTGAATAAACCAGATAGAAGGAACTATCGCTAATATAATTTGATCATTTGAGTAATTTCAACGTTTTTTTCCTAATCAAGATTAGGCAGCACAGCCGTTGATCCACTCAATTGAGAAATTTATCAAGGAATTATCTAGCTACTCGAATCCTAGCGTGATCCTAAGATTATATAGTTTGATTATTAAAACTCCACTTATTCTAGCCTAACCCCATCTGGTCCATGGATTAGCCACCACCCTGCCAATGGAATCGGTAGATCCAAACAAGTACTCACCCACCCATAATTGAAATGCCTTTCTTAACTTTAGCTTTAGAAAACAGATATGCACACACTCCTCTTTAAAAATTTAATATAAAAATAATCCATTGATAAAACAGATATGATCACAGATTTCATAATTCAAAATTTCCATTCCATCCCTTGTTTCACAAAAAACAGTACCAATCTGGACTCTCCGTTTTTGGGACTAGCTGGTCAGAACAACGAGATCCAGTAACAGATTACAATAATCATTTTGTCAACATACATATATATATCTTCCTCGACATACGTATGGGTGTCCTATCGCGAGCCCGTGCATTGCCTGGTCAGAACCCTCCAGGATCCTCCTTAGGTGTCCTGGTACTTCACTCAGGGACCACTTCGTCGGCCCTTGCCCATCGTACCGGAAGCACACCAGTTTTCACCATACCCAGGCTGGTCAAGACCTGGACAGGTTTTTGCCACGTGTGCTGTCCCTCGAACACTCCCCGCCAACTGTTGCAACTGAACTTCCCTTAGATAAACATATATGCCAAATGCTCCCTCCAGCATTCTGGCGTAAGACAGTCCTTTAAGAAAACAGGGTTTCTATGCAAGTTTTCAGTTTTGATTTTGTTTGAAAACCATGAATAATCTTAAATCCGTATCTCAATACTTCTAGATCGAGGTCTGAATTTCAAACAGAATTCCTCGAATTCTGTTAACTTGATCCTCAGATCAAAATCAAAAGTCTTAACTTAGTTTCGGATTCGGTGGGTGTTTTGAGTGCATTTTTCCTGATTTGGGCACATCGTCATTGATTGAAACTGACGAAGGAATTAGGTCTTGGTCAATAGTCTGAATCAGAGTTTGGGTCTGGAAAGGTTCTTCCTAAACTATCTTTCTCGAAAGGTACTATTTCAATTTCTGTTTTTCTAAATTTCGTTCGATGAATATTTGCTTACAGATTTCTAAAACATGAATTTCTTATGAGGAATAAAATAATCATTTATCTCGATCTCCGACTTTGATAGTTTAATTGAATTTTCTCATTACCATCTTAGTGAATATGAAACGGTAACATTTCTTCTCACAGATTATCTACTTATTCATTTTTTCAATTTTTGCGAAAACTCAATAGAGGATTATGAGAACCCTTATTTAAATATAATCATTCTTTATGCATCTATTTATGCATAAACTCTAATTCTGATGAAAGTCACACTTTTATCATCATAAAAATCATCTATGATGAAAATCACTCTTTTAATATAAAAGAATTTCTTTTATGCATATGTTTATGCATAAAAATCATTTATGATGAAAATCACACTTTTAATTAAAAAATATCTTTTATGCATATGTTTATGCATCAAAATCATTTAATATGAAAATCACACTTTTAATATAAAAAAATATCTTTTATGCATCCATTTATGTATAAAAATCATTTATGATGAAAATCACACTTTTAATAATAAAACATTTTCTTTTATGCACCCATTTATGCATAAAAATCATTTATGATAAAAATCACACTTTTAATATAAAAAAATATCTTTTATGCACCCATTTATGTATAAAAATCATTTATGATGAAAATCACACTTTTAATATAAAAATATCTTTTATGCATCCATTTATGCATAAAAATCATTTATGATGAAAATCACACTTTTAATATAAAAAAATATCTTTTATGCATAAAAATCATTTATGATGAAAATCACACTTTTAATATAAAAAATATCTTTTATGCATATGTTTATGCATAAAAATCATTTATGATGAAAATCACACTTTTAATATAAAAAGATATCTTTTATGCACCCATTTATGCATAAAAATCATTTATGATGAAAATCACACTTTTAGTATAAAAAATATCTTTTATGCATCCATTTGTGCATAAAAATGAAAATCACACTTTTAATATAAAAAATATCTTTTATGCATATGTTTACGCATAAAAATAATTTATGATGAAAATCACACTTTTAATATAAAAAATATCTTTTATGCACCCATTTATGCATAAGAATCATTTATGATGAAAATTGCACTTTTAATATAAAATATATCTTTTATGCACCCATTTATGCATAAAAATCATTTATGATGAAAATCACACTTTTAATATAAAAAAATATCTTTTATGCAAAAAAATCATTTATGTTGAAAATCACACTTTTAATATAAAAAAATCTTTTATGCATATGTTTATGCATAAAAATCATTTATGATAAAAATCATACTTTTAATATTAAAAAATATCTTTTATGCATATGTTTATGTATAAAAAATATTTATGATAAAAGTAACACTTTTATAATAAAAAAAATATTCTTGTATGCATAATTTTATGCATAGAAATCAATAATGATAAAAGTAACACTTTTATAATAAAAAAATATTCTTTTATGCATACTTTTATGCATAGAAATCAATAATGATAAAAGTAATATTTTTATAATAAAAAAAATATTCTTTTATGCATACTTTTATGCATAAAAATCAATATGATGAAAGTAACTCTTTTGTAATAAAAAAAATATACTTTTATGCATTATTTTATGCATAAAAATCCATAATGAAGAATGTAACACTTTCATAATAAAAAATTATCAATAAGTATCTTTCATAGAATTTAATTCTAATAAAAATCATTCTTTTATAAAAATTAATCAATATGCATCTTTCTATGCATGAATGAAAATGACGCTTTTAGAATACTCTAACGATGGGGATTACTCTTTTTTATTAATAAAAGATGAAATTTATTTCATAAATTTTTTAAAAAATTTACCATAACCTCCTTTGTATGGTTGACCATTTTTCAATTTTTAGCTCACTAAAATTAATTAGAAGTTCACCAAGAGTATTTAAATCATTCTAATGTAAACATTTTCTACTTATTTAAGAGAAACATTATGAAAAACTTGATTTTATCCAATAATCAATCATATAGGATAAAGAATGGTTGCATTTACTAATGAAGAGAGGGGAATGCCTTTTTTCAATGAGGCATAACATCCAATCAATTTAGAGAAGACAAAAATCATAAAAAACCATAAAAGAAATAGAAAAGAGAAGAATCTCCAACTTACATAGATAATTTGAGAGCTTTCCTTTGGCTCGATGGTTTGAGGGTTCTACTCTTGTTTGAAAGGAGAGTGGCCACCAATCTTTTAGAAGAGGGAAGGTCAAAAACTAATGAATTATGAGTTAAATTCACAGTTTTTGGCACTTGGGAGAGACAGGGTAACAGTGCAAAACACTATTGAGTTTCAAAAAAGGGAAAGACTTCTATTTATAGGAAAAAGTGAGCTTCTAACCAAGCCAACTGATTCTAGAATTTTTCAGATCAGTTTGGCCAATTTTTGACCATTTTTGGGTCAGTTTAGTCTACTTTTTGGATCTAGTTGAAACAGGAGAGAGGAGAGATAAAAATATCTCATTATTTGCTAGTTTAAAAATCATTCAAGTGTGTGAAATAGGTGCCTCCTTCATGAGGGTAACTCTCCCATATTGAGGTGTCAAAAATGCATCATTTCATCTAAATATCTCTCTTTTTTAACTATTAACCTTGTCCTTAGTCAACTCTTCATCTTATGTGAGTATTTACTCATTTTTGGGAGATTTTTCTTTTATTCTTCTATTTATCTCCTCCCTACATTTGGATGAATCTTATTGGTCCATAGGAATCTTAATTTAAAATTTTGAAAAAATCTTGACCCTCAAGATAATGCCTCTTGAACAGATTATACTTAATTTCTAATGCACCTTCTGAAAATCTTTTTGAAATTCTGTTTCATAAAAACTTATTTTAATAAGATGAGGTATTTTTCTATCAAAAAATATTTAAAAACTGAATTACCACTCTCTAGAAGATTCTCTCTCTAGACCAAAACTGGTAGAAACAAGATCTTTTATATTTCTGAAGAGGGATTTGATTACAGGGGAAGATACTGGACATCTTGAGAGGCTAGGGAGGAAACTTACAATAACATTTATAATTATTGTGTTAGAGGTTATGTATGGAAATTGTTTATTTATAGATTTTTGGTTGTTATTTTTAGCAAAGATATCTGACAACATCAATGAGATTGTTAGTGTGAGAAGCTTGATAAGAATAAATTCCATGTGTGAAACTTTAAAATGACCAATTTCCTAATGAAAAAAGGATTTTTGGGACTATGTTGAAGGAGACAATGAGGAGCCTCCAGAATTGCCTGAAGAGGACCCAACTTCAGCACATAGATAAATGCATTCAAAGACTAAAACCAGGGTGCAGGGTAAGTCATGAATTGGTTTTCAGTTAGTGTGACAGAAAATATGATAGGGCATATTGTTGTGAATTGGGGACCACTTCCCATGAGGTCACCCATCCTAGTAGTGTTCACGGCACTGCGCGCTTAACCTCCACCACTCTAATCCCTTCCAAGGAACAAAAATTGGTGGAGGAGGGATGATAATGGCCCTAGTGTTTTATTATTTATGTATGATCTCATTATCCCTGGCACTATGCATGTGGTATGTAGATGGCCAGGCCATGACCTTCTAACACCCTCCTCAATGGCCAAGAGATAGGGTACCTAGAGGATCCGATGACACTTGACTCAGAGGTCTAACTACTCTCATAGAGATGTCACCTAACTATTTCAGCATATGCCCGCTTGCTAGTGATTACTTCGTGCATACCAACACGATGTAGCCTTCTTAGTCGTACATGCATTCGGCCTTTGTTCAGCTCCACGGAGAGGAATTGGCAAGTCAACCAACTCTACTAACAACATCCAAACAAGCCCTCCCTGCCTCCTTTGTTGACTTTGGAAGCTAGAATCTAGGGCATGTGGAGGCTACAATTATGGAGAGATTTTAGGGAGAGAATCATGGAGAGAATTTAGGAGAGAATCATGTAACTTTATTAGCACTTAATCTTGATTAACATTAGCTTGATCATCTTATACTCAACCTATATAAGAGGCACACATCTAATGGAAATTATCTCTCTTATTCTACTCATTATGCCTTGTTTATGTTAAACTTTTATCATTAATCTAGTCTCTCATCATTAGCATGTCATTAGCACCTAAATCATGAGCTTCTTTGTGTACTTTGAGCCTCCATGATTCCAACATATGGTATCAAAGCCAAGGATGCCTTCAATGCTCATTTCTCCTAGTACACCTCATGGATTCTTTCACCTTTACTGGCACAATTTACAACTACTGGTAAGATTTTAACCTTTCACAAATGACCTAGGGCTTATAATCTACATCTATAAATCCTAAGTACATCCATTTTTCTAATAATCCCCCTTCAGATTGATGACCTCAACCCCTAGCAGTAGCCTATGGGATGCTTCATGACTTGTCCACCCTTGTGCCAACATACATGACCCCAACCTGGAACTCACTCTAGTTTATAGGCTTACAAAGTAAGTGGAATTAAAAGGCATATAATGAGTACAATGGATTAGGATGCAAGTTGGTTGGCCTAGAAGCCCATTCAAAATTAACAACAAGGTTGGCCTCATGTGAGGCCTCAACAGTATTGTCTTCACCTTCTTCTTGATTGTATTCTTCCACAAGGTTGGCATAGATCTTCTTCTTGATGTAGTATTCCTTCTCGAAGTGCCCTGGCTTGCCACAAAAGTTGAATTTACCATTTGCTTTGTTTTGAAAGGTACCCTTTGTTGATGTAGACCCTTTGGATATATTCTTTGGATAGTAGACCCTTTGGATATATTCTTTGTGTAGTAGGTCTCATTGTGAGAGAAGAGATCGCTTCTTCCATGTTTTTTTATCTTCTTCACTTCCTCCATCAAGGATGAAGTGATGTCAAGAGACCAACTTTGGAGATGGTAGATTGGTGTGAGTGTAGTTCCATAGCCTTCTTCTGGGAGACTTTTAAGCAACAAAGGAATGAAAATATCTTCATCAATGTTCATTTTAATACCTACAAGTTTAGTTTTGAGACTCTTCATATGGTTAAGATGCGTAGAAGTAGAGTCTTCTTTCATCATGTTGAGATCAAACAATTGGATTAGCAAGCTAATCTTGGAGCTCTTGGCTTGTACTCCAAAGAGTTTTTCCAATGCTTCCCAAGCTTCAAAGGATGTATCCATTCCATGAATACGTTGAATGGACTGATCCCTGAGACCCAAAGCTATTATGGCAAGAGATTTCTCATCTTTGGATACCCATATAGCTTTGACTTCCCTTGTGGTAGGCTATGTTCCACAAACTCTTCCTCATAAGAGTGAACTTGACCTTAGTTTGCCAAGTATAAAATATGTAGCCCTCAAATTTATCAATTTTGGTGGGGGTAGCCATGCCAAGAGAGAGGGAAGGTCTTACTAAGCTGGTTTTGAACTAGAGGTAGTGTCTAATCCCTTTACAAATGATTTTTATTAGTGCTAAGTAAGGATTAATTAATGAATTCCAAACACACTCCAAGAGCATACAAAATGAGAATAGACTGATTTGGAGTGGGTGTTTGGAGCACCAAATCAAAGGGATTTTATAATGTGAAGTGAATTAGAGATGTAGCAAATCCCCAATGGCTTGAATAAACCCTGAATGGTCCCAAAAAACTAAGTTTAGGCTCAATTAATTACTAATTAATGAAGATGATTCACTATTAACAGTAGTATCGTTTTGCAACAAGCTATCTTGATTTTTCAGTAGTCCTAAATATTGATCAATTTTACACTCTTTTAGAGACATTAAAGAGAAATGTTTTTAGAAAATTTAGAAAATAAGCATAGTTTTAAACTTCTTTTAAAAAATGTAAATATTGCTAATTTAAAGGTGAAAATTTGTTCACTTTTCATGTCAAATAACAAAATGGAAAAAACAAAGTCATTACAAGGTCTAATATTTTTTAAAACTACTAATAATTCATGCATGTCTATGTAATGTATAATACATTCTTTACTTTAGAATTATAAAAATGTACTTTTTCTTCTCTAAAAATTTAAGTAACTTCATCCCAATCATTTCACCTCATCTAATCATTGAATTAGAGCATATATTTGATGTTAAGATAAGCAAGTATATGGAGTCTATGGCCATAGAAAAGGCTAATATTGAAAGAAATGGTTTATCTAGATTCAGATAGAAAACCAACGATCAAAACGGCCAAATTTTAGATGGTAGTGAGTGCTCAATTTATCAGTTTACTTTATTTCGATCTGAAAGTTTGATTTAGAGTTATCGTCTTTGCAAAAACACAATTTTTAGTTTGTAATAACAGTTAGATTTTGAGCCATGAAAATGATAACAACTATCGTTTTGAAAAATTGATGAAACTTTGGATTCCATAATCCACTTTGTTAACAAAATGGATTCTAGAATGCAAAATTTCAGACACACTAACATTTTTATTGTGAGAGTAAAATTTTTATCCAAAAAAAGAGAAATTTTGATCCATAATGAATGAAAATTTCACTTTTATAATAAGGACAAAAATTTTAGTCTGTTGCCAAAAAAAATTTCATCAAAAATTTTTGTCAACAAAAAAAAAATTCTGTCAATGGAAAAAATTTCATTGATGAAAATTTAGATACTAGAATCCACCACTTGGATTCTAGAATCCAAATTTCCATCGACGTATTTTTGACAAAAAGTTTTAGATGTATTTTTGACAAAAAGTTTGACGTATTTTTTTCGACAAAAAAATTTCTATTAGTCTTAATGGAATTTTAGGAATCCAAATTTCCATCAATTTTTCAAAACGACAATTGTTGTCATTTTTATGGCTCAAAATCTACTTGTTATAAACTAAAAACCGTATTTTTACAAAGACTATAACTCTAAATCGAACTATATTAGATTAAAATAAAGTAAACTGATAAATTATAGTACTCACTATCGTCTCAAATTTGATCATTTGGATCGTTGGATTTCTATCTAAATCTAGAGATATCTTTGCTTTCAATAAACCTCTTTTATGGCCATGGACTCAAAATACCTACCTTTTATGGCCATGGACTCAAAATACCTACCTTTCTTAATATCAAAATATACTTAAATTCAACCATTGGATCAACTTTGTATACAAAGAAAATTTATTTTCTTAAGCAATGCACTAACTCCATGTAAGAGTTTCATCAAATTATATTGGTTCTAAAAGTAATGTCAATTTTATCACATATCAGTTTGTTGATAACACGCTACGTACAACACGCAGTGTAGAAATGTGTATTGGTGCAAAACTTATCTGTGCTCAAGGGAAAGTATGATCTAGAGATGCTTAAACAAAGAAAAAAAGGAAAGAAAAGTGAAATTTGTTGACGTGTGGACATGCTTAATTTGCATGATATAGAAATTGTTGTGTATGGATTTGAGTTAAAAAACTTCTTGACACTTGCACCTGAAAATAATTGATACTTTTAAGCAAAAGGTCCAATGACTCTTCAAGATGTCCACAAAAGGAAGAGGTTTAGGGGTTGATCTAGTAAATAGGATGTGTCAAACTAGCTCTAGATACTTTCATGATTCTTGGGTAAACTTTGATCACACTCATAGAGTTGACGGTTGGTTGGGCCACCATGTCATGTTCGGTGTTTGAACCAAGCTTTGTGTAAAGTAATTTTGTGTTTGTGATTTATAAAATACTTATTTGATGCAATACATAGGAATATTGTAAAATAATTAATTTAAATTTGTAGTTTAAAGAGCTTGATGGTAATCACTATATGTGATTCATAAAATACTTATTTCATGCAATACGTAGGCATATTGTAAAATAATTAATTTAAATTTGTAGTTTAAAGAGCTTGATGGTAATCGCTATATGTGAAACAAAAGAGGAGGATGCAGAAGCACAAATTCTATTTTGGGAAAACTTGAACAATGTTATGCGAGAAGAAGGATTCCCAGCAGTTGACTTTACAGGATTTATGGCTAACGAGGCTAGGGGGGCAATTGGATTGCAATACAAACTATGTACAATGGGAGGCCCTAACAATGTGTTAGATGGTCAAGAGCATTCTTGTCTCTTTCATTGGGAACAGAGTCTGTAGAAGCACACCAAAACATTGGTGCTACCTCATCGTAGAGACAGACACATCTCAACATGTGCGAAGCAAGGAGGCTTTCTCAGACACTAGTGTGTGCAGCAAAACAAGCCACTTCTATCAAGGATTTGTGGGGAAAAGAAAATGTTTTGAAAGAGAATATTAAAGCTCTGAGGTAATGGTTTAATTGGTGGGAAGAAAGAATTATCCAATGGGGAAGTTAACATGAGGTATAATGGCTTTATTTAATTAAGTTTATAGCCTTTAAATACAAGTTTAATTGGTTGAACTAGTGGGAAGAAAGAATTATCCATTGGGGAAGTCCACACAAGGTATAATGGCTTTATTTAATTAAGTTTATAGCCTTTAAATACAAGTTTTGTTTTTCATAATTTTGTGCTTTGTGATGTATGGTCAGGCCTCTTATAGCCCATGGGAAAGAGAAAACAACACAAATCTCTCAGAAAGTGTACATGCTAGTTGGTTAGCAGGAGAAGGAGGTGCAAGAAAAATATCACTCTTTGACGCTTGTGTTACAAATGTGATTAATTCCTACATGCAATGTGCAAAGTACCTAGGTTTTGAGACTGGTCGCTATATGGGAACATGACCTGATATGGAAACATTATTACATAGAGTTTTAATGGGAAGGACTCCGACCCCTAATATGGTTGCCAATGTAATGCAAATCATAGTATTATTAGGTACACCATTGTTTGAGCAACCTATCCTTCATGGAGACAAGGAGATAGTGGAGAGAAAGAAAAAAGGGACTATTGCAACTAGCTCACACAAACCAGGGTATGTGAAGGAGTCAAAATAGCGCAAGCTTAGAGGAAGACCAAGACATATTAGTTTTGAAGACAGACATGTAAACATGGAATAAAGTAACATGTAGAAAATGGATGAAAAGCATAACCATCATGCAGAGTCTTCAGAAAGCAACAAAGTAGAAAATATGGATGACCAAATATAATTGAGGAGAACGTGCATGAGGGAAATAAGAAGGATGCCTATTCATTGCAAGCGTAAATGTTTTGGGGTGATAAATAGGCTAAGGTGTCCTTCATACATAGAGAGCAGGTCCCCAGGAGAAGTTGCACCCTGTTCTTGGTTAGCAAGGGAGTATAATGGAAAACAAATATCTTAGTGTGGATGTGGTTATGCAATCTTGATGTTCACCACACGTGGAATGTGGATAAGCAAGTGAAGATTGTACCTCAGTTGCCTAGGATATGGCCAATTTCCAAGGAGACAAACATGTCAGTTGTTGAAGTGAAATTACTTCAGGAGACTAGTTACTTTGCATATAGCTTGTCAATCACCATTTTTTCAAATATTTGATCCAAATCATGGCGTTTTGGGCATGGATGGAATTACCCCTCCATCTAGTGGCGACATGGAATATCAAAAGAGGCAAAGAAAAAGATACCCAGAGCCCTTGAGTTGAATGTGGTACTAATAGAAGAGACATGTGTTACACCAAATGAGCATGTCAAATTTCATCTTCTCATAGAAGGGTACTATGAAGTTCATATCAAAGTAGAGCCTTACTGCACTTGCCCTGATTTCCAAAAGAGAGAAGAGAATAAGAAACCTTTTTGGGTGTGTAAACATATGTATTTCATCTATTTGCGTGCTCTTGGACTACATCAACACCAACACATGAGTATGCATCAGCCAACACTACTAGAATACTATATTCGTTTTATTCTCGAACATCATTAATGAAGCCAGTTGAATTGTAGGATGCCTACAACCTCAACATTTTGAGTAGTTTTTGATAATTGAAGGACATTGAGTATTTTGATACTTATTTGTAATTTGATGATATGTATCTATTTTTGTTCTAGTTGTTAATTTTTAATGTAGACCCTTCATAGGAGATGATATCAATGTAGGCTTGCATTGGGATTTGATGAAATGTATCTCTCTTTGGTTTAGTTGCTACTTCTAAATCTAGAGAATGGCATCTTAGCACAGCTTTCATTTACTGAAGGGCGTTCTGTCATATCTGTGCTAATTTTTAATGTAGAGAGGGTGATTATTTTTGTGAATAAAAGTTATTTTTATGTTTAATATTTTGCTCAGTCTTTGAGAATATTCATGAGATATTTTTTCTCTCTCCACTAATATGCTTGTTAGTTTGTTCTCTCTCTACTTTTATTCTCCTAAGTAAACATTCTCTCTAGTTGGTACACCTCCTCTTTCTATATGTTTATCATTACCATTAATGAAAGGAGGGAGCTTTGTAACGTCATGTGTGCAAAAAGCTCTATTTTTTGGGGTGTGTTCAAAAAGCTCTAAATAAAATCTCCCTATATTATAATCCTTATATTCTAGGATCATGTAACTAGAAACGGTGGTGCAAATGTCCATGTCGGTAGCAATGGAAATGTGAGAAGCGAAGGGGGTGGAGCTACAAGGAACAATAATAATCGCATAGCATGAGATCTAGATAGCCTCTAGCTCCACATATTTTCATTATGCTTTATCTTGTATATGAGTTCTTTGGAATCATACACTTATGTAATTCCGCTAAGTATTGTAAGTGAATTTTGACATTCCTAAAACCATGAATTGTAATTATCTTTTTTTTTTGTATTTGTCAAATTTTACATTACACTTGTCCATGATGATGATGTGAAGTTGTGTTAGTTTTACTTACCTACATTAGAAAAAAAGAGTTGGGGCAGACTGGGGAGTCTTGTGTAGACTCCCTAGTCTCTGCCCTAGCTTTTTTAAAATTATGCAGTACTTTCGCTGCTCAGCAAACCCGTTGTAACAAAAATAGCAGTGTGTTTACCAGAGACATAGGCTCGACATCTCTGTACCCTTTTAGTTATAAAAGCATTGTTATTTTTGCTGCTAAGCCCTGATTCTATTGTAGTGAAGGCTAGTTTTTTTGAGGCAGCTAGATACCTTAGAATTTTCATTAAGACATAATTTTTTGAGTTCTAATTGATTTTTGAATATAAGATGGATTGTAGTACAACACATATATGTTTGTGAAGCAATGCATATCCAAAAACTTTGGAAAGCAATAAGAAATTGTCTAATTAAAGCCTTTGATCCAAAGATAATCCAAATAGCTCTACATTATGATTGTAATTTGGCCTATGAATTCTTGTGAAATTAAAAAACCTAGAGGTAACTAATGTGATCCCAAAAAATCCCAATCACTATGTACTTGATGATATGAAAAAAGGAAACCTTTGATTTTCACTATCCACGTGTTCTAAATAATTCCATAAAGTTGGTCAGTAAATTAGACATAAATATGTCCACGGACACTTTTCTATCCTATTACCAAACTACTATTAAGCTTACATACCTTTTTTGTTGACTCATTTTTGGCAAATCGAGTTGGTTGGCTCACATAAACTTCTTCCTGCAAGTCACCATTTTAAGAAGAATGTTTTGATATCTAATTGGTGCACTTTCCGTCCATGATGGGTTTCCAAGGCAATAACAAATCCAATAGTGGTCATACACGAAGTGGGAGAAAAAGTTTCACCATAATTAATCCCTTTCTGCTAGGCATAACCTTTCTTGCAAAAAGTCTAGCCTTGAATCTCTCACTAGATCCATTTTCCTTTCTCTTGATTTTTAAAACCCACTTACCAATAGCTTTCTTACTGAGTTGTAGATCCACTAAATCCTAAGTATCATTTTTCTAAATGGATGAGCAATATCTGCTGAAGTAGTTCGAGCATTGGAACAATGTGACCCATTTTGCCCATTCTCCATGTGTTTAACCACACTTCTTTTTGAAGTTATGTTCTTAGAATACCACTGTCAAGAAACCAACTATCACAGATAAGACGTGTATCATGTTCAGGATTATAACTACAAACACCCATTAATGAGAAGTCTTGATGGACAATAATATCAACAGAATACTTGTTAAGATCTTTATGACACTTGGAGAAGAATTATATTTCTCAAAAATAAAAATTAGAACAAACCATAGACTTGGAACATATTAAAAGCATGAACCTAACATAAACAAAATAAAATAAACATGAGAACTTGAGAATAAGAAAGAGATCATTGTCAACACAAGATTGGATTTAATCTCCCCTAGATGAGTGGCCCATCATATCACACATGCATATTATTATGTATTAAAATCTTTCTTTTCAAAAAAATCTAAAGAGCTTTTGAGTTTTTGAGCGTACAAGAAATTCCAAAAAATATAACATGGTATAATTATCAAGTATTGGGCCTACCAAAAGTATTAAAACTAATTGGTATATATAAAGTTTATTGTGGTCCATCAAATGTTCCACACACAACTAACAAAATAGTCTGCCACTCAATCATTTCCTACATCAAAAATAATATTAGTCAACACACAAATCTCATTAAACACATTAATCCTAACTATATCATACCAACGAACGTAACTGATTAAACATATTAATTGTGAAAAATTATATAAATAAAATTTGCATCCTAGCATCCCACACATAAAATATTCTCGACACATACATCATGTGTAAGTAATGATCGTAGACGCATCCCCACTTGAACATATAGGGTTATGACTAACATTCCCTCTTGTTTGGGTTGTAATTGACCTCACTTGTGTGGATGGTATGAGTGGATTTTATTTTGGTAAGAATGGAAAGACGTTTATGACATCCATTTAGCATCTTCAATAGGATGATTCTTGAAATTCACAAGATACTTAACATAAGTGTTGCCTATGCATGTAGCAATGGTCTTATGGCCAATGATAGACTAAAGCATAAGATGCTTAACATAAGTGCTACCTATGCATGTAATGGTGATCTCATAGTAGTCAATGATAGACACTATTACAGGAAGGCCTATTTTTCTTCTTTGATAAAAATGAACATGTACAAAAATCCCAAAAGTGTCAAAATTCACATCAAGAAAAGTGTTGGTAGTATCAATTTGCCGAGACTATCCCCAAAATAAGAGCAAAAACAACCGTCAAAATTAGTGTTGCAGTAAGCATTGAAACTAAAATTAGTTAACGATTATTGTTTCAATGCTTTATTTGACTAAAATCTTGATGATTATATCGACGGTTATTTTGACTATTACTTTGACGGATGTAGGTTTTAATTTTTTTCAGCATAACAAGAGTAAAAAATAAGGAGCATATCCTATGGTCAAAGTAACGATGGGTTGGTGAATATTTTTATGATAAAAGGTAGAGTTTGTAGGAAAATTTGGCAAATGTTTGAAAATTTTAAGGATATATTCTCCTTTTAGTGTAAATTTGGCAAATGTTTCTCTAAAATTTACCAAAAAATGCTACCTTGGGCTAATATATTTAAAACTTCACCATTTTTGGGTCTAAAATAGCCCCCTACGCTCTCCATCCACTTAGTTGCGACCTCCTCCTATGTATATACTTACAGGGGTTTACATTATGCTTCTTGCACTCCTCGTTCCCAAGTCTCTGGTGACAATACCAAGGCTTCTCTCCACCTATCTTCACCCTACATGTGACGTAATTGCACCAATGCTTCATAACATCCACCATGTGATCTTTGATCCACCGAGGAGGGACCTCTTCATTGCCTTGGACTAGCCTAAAGTCACTCGTGATTTTATTGACGATGTGATCCTTCTTTGCCTGATCGAGTTTATGCCATGTATTCATAAAGTTGTAGGGCGAAGACTATATGGCATAAATCATGAATTTGAGTCTTCATCTCGTTGCCAAGATTGTTGAGAACCACATTTCCCTCCACTACTCAGTATTAGCGGATTGGGGGTAGAGGGGTTTGTGTTGATGCATCGGGATGAGTGTGATCATGGTGTTCCATCATAATTGGTAATGGGTGGGGTGCTCGTGCATAGCAACAACCCAACGAGGGATCCCATCTTATATAATTGGAACTAGTCAAGCGAGCCATGGGTGGGGTTTCTATGACTTATTGTGGAGTGTCCATTGGCATGACTTGTGTCATAGTGGGCTATGATGATTGTGTAGAAGTGCCAGCCCTACCCCAAAGTAGGCTTGAGCCATAGCCCTTTTCACTACTACATGTTAGCCTAATACCGGCGCTTATACCGACGTCATTCAACGGGGTCTAAAAAAGCCCTGTGATCGGTATAAACGCCGGTATAAGTGCCGGAACCATAGCATCGGTATAAGCGTCGGATAACAATACCGGCGCCTATACCGGTGTCTATACCGACGCTCACCGGGGATAATACCGACGGCTATTCCGGCGTCTATACCGGTGCATATACCGGGGTGTATACCAGGGTGTATACCGGGCTCTATACCGACGCCAATACCGAGAGATATACCTATGAATATACCGACGCCAGTACCAGGGAATATACCGACGCTGTACCAAAATTTTTTTTTTGGGCAGAATAGTGCTGCCTGGCTGCCTGCAACAATGAACAGGATCAACAACAGCAAACAGACAGCACCATTCTGTCTAAAATAGAGCACAAAAACAACCGTGCTCGTTTTTTTATTTTCCTGATCGACAAACAAGAAATTAAATTAAACATTAATACTCAAGAATGTTTTGATCATATACCATTAGTTTGAAGGTCATCTTACATCATGGTAATGCCTCCCAATTGACGGTCTCTCCTTCTTCTTCAAGCATCTCAAAGAAGGCCACAAGGCCATGTTTGTGAGCGTACTTCTCCTCTCGCCTACTTGGTGGGCGATTCATGGCCAACTCCTGCACAAACGATTAACAATTATAACTTTTAGAAATCAACATTTAGCCCACATACATACATTTACATAAATAAAATTGCTACAAATACTTACGAATTCATGGCGCATGGTTTCGTAACCACCACTCCCAAGATGAGAAGCCCCTACTGTTTGGAGTCTTGCCCTTGCCGCCTCTCTTTGTTGTTGAAACCTCTCTGGTGTCTCGGTGAGCTCCTGAGCAATGGCTGCCCACTCCCTGTCATCTAGCCAAACAGGTTTCTCTTTCCCCTCTCTAAATGCGTCCCTCGCCTCTGACCTATGATGCCCCATCAAAATGCGAGCTGTATACTGTATCCACTCATTAGAGACGACATTCATAGGGTCAGATGGCTGAAACTCTTGCTTTATCTTTGTATTTATATAATTTTTCTTCCCCTTATCTTGCTGATCCCATTTAGTCATGATAGAGTCGTGAAACTGTATAGTGCACAATTGTCGAATGCGTGTCTTCATTGCCTTCCCTGCACTATCCATTATTGGTGCCCCATCCCTAATTGTGTATATCTTGCTGTTGTCATGGTCATGTGCACCCCAGGGAGTGGAAGGTGACCCTATGGGTGTGCTATCAACAGATGAGAGCGAAGGACGACGCTCACGTGGTGGTGGTGTCACAGCATCTGTGGCACTACCACCACAACAACCTCCCCCTGAAGACCTACTACGTGAGCACCGTCTATGTGAAGAGGTGGTAGATCGAGCTGTAAGAGGAGTGGAAGGCTGTGTGGTATGAGGTGTGGGAGCTGCTGTCGTACCCACGGGTGTGGGAACTGGCGTCGGGAAGCCAGATGGTGAGGCAGATGTCCCTGCTCCAGAACCCCAATAACTCTGAGCCATGGCTCTCTGCTCTGGAGTCATGGACGAAAGAAAACCATATAACTGCTGGGGACTCATGCCCTGCGGTGTAGGATTAAATGAGAAATCAGGACTGTAGTCGTAGGGCGGTGAGTCACCCATGGCCTGTTGGACAAAAAACCATATGACAAACTTGTGCGAAATGAAAATTACACGGTAAACAATGAAAGAACCATATGACAAACATTAACAATGATAAACAACATTGGTAAAACTATATCAACTTGCTCCTACAGTAGTGATTATGATGGTAAACATTAACAATGGTAAACAATGACCTTCAATGTCAAAAAACCATTACAAATATGTCATAACTATTTGCATATTCATTTAGATACATCATTTTAAAAATCATTATCTATTCTATCATCCTCATTAAGATCAGTAGCCCCAAAGAGATCTATGTCTATGTACATTTCAGCATCCTCATCATTAAAAGTCCCTTGATGAAGGATGTCTTCATCATCTATGTCTTCTTCCTCAACATGTTTTTCAGCTTCCTTGGTTTGCACCTCTTCATTTGGATCTTGCTCTAGTTGCTCCTCTTCATTTGCTTGCTCCTCTTCATTGTTGATATCGGCTTGTTCTTGCTGCTCTCCACCACCCTGTGCATCCACATCACCTTGTTGTAGCTCAAATTCTTCAAAAATTTGCTTACTGCAGGGGGTGACTTGAACCACAAACAGCCAGCGTGGATCTTTTGGATCCGCTTTAAAGACAACCTGCTCACAATGCTCTGGGCGCACAAAAGTATCTTGCTGATCGGTCCATACCTTTGTGGAGTCCACTTGGATGAGGCCACTCTTGTCTCTACGTACAGTTGCATGTGGCCCATTCATGATTACCTTGAACCACTTCACATCAAAGATAAACAACTCAAAACTTCTGAAGCGAACCTTTAATATATCTTGAATGGTTCCAAAAGTAATCAAGCATTCCAGTAATTGTGTTATCATCACTTGCACTTGCATGACTTTCTTGAACAAACTGTGCTGTGACACCACAATCAAAGGTTGCTCTTCTTTGGTCTATTCGTTCTACTCGAAAATGACGTCCATGTGACCAAAACGCCCCATATTTGTGATACTACAAATAGCACAAAAAGATTGTTGATGGAGAATCAAACACTGAGACATGTAGAGAAAAAAAAGAGAGACATGTAGAACTTAAACACTTACATGCCAATCGCATCCTTTTGTAAGCTCCTCCTCCTCCTCTATTATAGTTAAACCAACATGTTTGGCTTCTAAAATTGTAGCTTCTAGCCATCTACCTGTGGGAAAGTCCGAAAGAGCTTGCATACCTTCTGGATATGGGAGATTTCTTGTAGTGCGATTCCTTCTGAAACTTAAACGATCTTGTACTCGCTGTCGCTTGAGAGCTTCATATGTCTCAATCCACTTCTCCATTACATGAGAGTTCAAGATGCAAAATTTGTTGATTTTTTCCCTCAAATTGTTATCCATCTTTCTCTTAATGCCTTGGCCTTGAGGTTCCTCACCAATGACTCGCCTGTTAGACTCTTGAGACCATAGTCGAGGTATCTTTGGATCTGAGGAACTTAAATATTCAGTGATGTAAACAAGGGACTCTTGTATCAGCCACCCTTCTGACATACTACCCTCTGGGCGAGCCATTTGGCGAACAAATCCCTTTAATGTCTTCATAAACCTCTCCAAAAAGAACATCCATCTTGAATGGACTGTTCCAGCAACTGCAACCTCATCTACAACATGAACTAGCAGATGCATCTGGATTGTTAATAAACTTGTAGGGAAAAACTTCTCTACCATGCAGACTGCCTCTATGGAGTTTAAACGCGCTGTCTCCAAAGTGTCTCTCTTTATCTCTTTTGAAGAAATCCAGCGCACCAATGTGCCAATCTTATAGATAGTAGCTCTAATGTCTTCAGTGAGGCAATCTTTTATTGCTATGGGTAGCACAAATTGTAGAAACTTGTGCCAATCATGACTCTTGAGGCCACTAAGATCATCATCCTTTGTAAATGCACTTTTCAAGCAATGCATACAACCTGTAGGAGTCCGAAACTCTGAAATTGTCCTCTTGACTTGTTGTTCCTCCATCTTGCTAAAAACCCATGGGGCTCTTGGAAGTAGCACCTTTCCATTGGGTCTAGTGCGAGCCCACAACTCTTGCATGCAACCAATCTCTTCCAAGTCATCCCTTTGGCCTTTAGTCTCCTTTTTTCCTGTCATGGTCTTCCACAGAATGTCAGCTACATTCTTGAAAATATGCATCGGGTCAAGCAAATGGTTTATAAGGAGATCACCCCAATAGGGGAGTTGGTGAAAGATAGAGAGCCTCTTCATCCCAGGACATGCCAAGTTGCCACATTCCTCCCATTTGATCTTCCAATCGCTTGCCTTCAATGCACTTGGAGGAGGTCTTCCTAGATTACCATCCCGCAATTCATGATTTTCTAGAAGATACCTAACATGTCCTTGGTAGACATTCTTTCGTAATGCTTTTGAGTATCTTGAATCAAGTTGAGGACCACATACAGGACATGCATTGTAACCCGATATAGACAAACCTGAGCATTCTCCATAGCCAGGCCAATCATGCATTGTCCACATGAGAATACCTTGCACAGTTGTAAGTCTTTGGCCACTCTGCTGCTTTGACATGTCCTTCACTTCAATTCCGTTCCATAAGATGCGTAACTCATCAATAAGTGGTGCCAAATATACATCCATGTTCTTCACCTTGTACTTTCCTGGAACTATTAATGAGAGCAACAAATGATCTTTCTTTATTGCTAACCATGGCGGAAGATTATAATTCACAAGGCAAACAGGCCATGTGCTCCATGAAGATCTCCTTAAACCAAAAGGGATTACACCATCCATTGCTAGGCCAAGACGGAGGTTTCGAGGTTCTTCCTTAAAAGCCGGCCATTTCTCTTCAATGTGTCTCCATGCGGGTGAGTCAGCAGGCACACGCATCACTTCATCTGTGGATCGAGTTGTGGCATGCCATGTCATCAAGCTTGCTATAGATTTGCACCTGAACATGCTTTTTATTCTTGGGATGATTGGAAAGTGCCTGAGAACCTTTACCGGGACAGCTTCCCCCTGAACATCTTCTCTATATCTGTTAGAGCCACAATGGGGACATTCTTGCAAATGCTCATATTCATGGCGGAAGAGGCAAAAATCATTGCGACAAGCATGAATATTATTGTAATCCATGCCTATGGATTTCAATAACTTCTTGGCATCTGCACGAGATGGAGGCATCTCGTTGCCAGGGGGCAATATCTGGTCTTTCAAAAGCCTGCAAGTATGGCAATATCTGATCGTTACTATTAAGATTTTCTCAAATACAAGTTGATAATTTATCATTTCAATAGTAGGTGTAATCTCCAAAAAAAGTCCTTACTTGAATAGTTCAGTGACACTTTATCATCGTAAGAGATGCTCGCAATACAGATATGTTGGCACCATTGTATAATGGAAGGCGTGCAAGTTTACGCATGGCCTCTTCCTCTGGTTCATAATTTGACCGTTGAGAATGTCGTGGTTGATGATCTTCATGTTCATGCTCCTCGAAGAGAGCTTCTTGTTGCTCGATGAAGGCATCCAACATTTCTTCCATTGGACCTTCTTCCATTTCCTGACCTTCTTCCATTCCCTCGGGTGTTGTTAATTGAGCTCCATCTGTCACTCCCTCCTGTGATATCCTCATCCTTTGTTGGGAACGAGAATTCACAGGCGCAATGTTATCAAGATGCGGCTGCACACTTGCTTGGTTGTACGATTGAAACCGTAAATTTTACAAGCGCTCCATTGGAAATATGCCAGCGTCATGAACATGCTGGTTGCAAATCCTTCGTTTTCGAAAGATTTGGTACTTACATCGCATGCATGGACACGCTATTCTCTCTTCAAGATTGAGAGGCTCCATCTAGCAGGATAACATGTATATGCAGCTCATTAAACACAAATCATTATGCGCACTATGTAAACCATAAAACATGGCTTCTTTTCCCCAGCCGTGAGGGAGATTTTAAAAAATAACATTTAAAGCGTCAAACGGGCTTCTTTTCCCCAGCCGTTGAGGGAGACTTTAAAAATATTTAAAAAAGCGTCAAACGGGATTTTTTTCCCCAGCCGTTGAGGGAGATTTTAAAAATAACTTATACATTAGCTTATCTTCTCTGCATACAAAATTAAGATGAATTTGAACAAGGATGGAGAGAGAAGCTATCTCTATTCATAAATAGCTATTTATAAAGGCCTTATGCAAAAATTTAAATGCATAGATTCTGTAAATAGAGCCTACACATTGAGCTCTATACGTAAGTCTTATGCAAGCTTTATGAATAAGGTTTATGCAATCGTATGCATAGTAAGGCTTGTAAGCCATAAGTATAAGCTTGCATAATAAGGCTGCAAGACTTATGCATAAGCTCTATGCATAAGCCAACTACATAAGTCTTATGCATAAGCTCTATGCATAAGTCTTATGCATACGCTCTATGCATAAGCCATATGCATAAGCTCTATGCATAAGTCTTATGCATAAACTCTATGCATAAGCCATATGCATAAGTCTTATGCATACGCTCTATGCATAAGCTCTATGCATAAGTCTTATGCATACGCTCTATGCATAAGCCATATGCATAAGTCTTCTGCATAAGCTCTATGCATAAGTCTTATGCATAAGCTCTATGCAAGACTTATGCATAAGCTCTATGCATAAGCTCTATGCTATAAGCCTTATGCACTATGCTAACCCTTAATCCCATCACCCAATGGTGTAATAAACATGATCTTGTTTTACATGGATTAGAGATCTTACCTTGATAACATATATAAACTCTATGAATAAAGAGAATACCTTATGCACAGAAAAACAGAGCATAAGACTTATATGTTATATGTATAAGAGAGTATAAACATTTATGTATAAAGCCTATACATAGAGCATATGCATTGAGCTTTTACAAGAAGGCTATGCATAGAGCTCTCAACAAGAAGGCTATGCAAGCTCTATGTACAATGTCCATGCAAGCTTTCAAGAAACCTATGCATAGAGATTTTATAAGCTTGCAAACTCTATGCATAAAGCCTATGCATAGAGCTTATGCATAGAGATTTCACAAGCTCGCAAGCTCTATGAATAGAGCTTATGCATAAAGCTTGCAAGAAGGCTATGCATAGAGATTGCAAGCTTATGATAGGTTTTATGCATAGATATTAAATTAATCCTATGTATAAGCTTACAAGAACCCTAAACTAACCCTAAACCATAAAACAGGGATGCAGTAATACATAGAAAAAAGCATAAACAAGAAAAATCGAAAGAGGATCTACCTCTTTTTTGCGAAGCTGAAGGAGAGGATTGGTGAAAGATTGGTGAGGTGAAAGAGCTGCAAAACAAAATATTAAACAAAATAATTAGTAAATTAAACACAAGAATAAGAACTAATACAAAACCCTAAAATCTCTATGCATGCATTAGGAGATCTATGCATACATAGAGAGCTCTCAACATGCATAGAGAGCCAAAAAAACACAAAACCCTAAACGTCCTAATTCTTAAATTAAAAGTAAAAGCAAGAACATATTAGGAGAAGGAGAAGAGGAGAAAAGAAGAAAGAAGGAGAAAAGAGGAGAGAGGAAAAAAGAGGAGAGGGAGAGAAAGAGACCTTCTCTGCAACGCTGCCTGCGAAAAAATCAGAAAATACGCTCTCGACTGTAAAAAACATACGAGCGTCGGTATATGCTACGGAATGTGCGTCGGTATATGCTTCAGAATATGCGTCGGTATATGCTTCAGAGTAAGCGTCGGTATACGCGTCGGTAAACGAAAATTTGAAAATACCCCGCCCGACTTGTCTCCTCCAACATTACGACGGGCATACCGACGTTCGACATTTGCGTGGGTATTTTAGCGTCGGTATGCCCTCAAGCTCTTGTAGTGTTTCTTAGGGCTCATTTGGGAGATTAAATTGAAAAACTAATGGGGTGAGATTTCCTGTGGAGTAGGCACGGTGGAGATATTGGGGTTGTATGCAGGTGTGTCATTTAGTGTGCAATCCATGGTCTACACACACACAAATAAAGGTGCTTATGCACATGATTATGCAAGGGATCCACTGTTTAGGGTTTTCATGGCATGAGCATGGGGCATCATCATGCGCCCATCCATATACCATGACTCTAATAAGGACAGGAGCATGGTCTTGAAGGATCTACCTACTCAAAGCCCACATCAAGGGGGGAAGCATCAAAAGCAAGATGCAAAAATAAAATTGAGACAACACATTTATGGCACTTACTAGAGAGATTATAAGATTATTGGAGTCTTGAGGGAGGGCTTGAGTGGGAGAGACCAAGAGAGAGCTTGGAAAATCAAGGAAAACCCTAAAAAACAAACACAAACAAAGCATATTAGGAAAACAGTGAAATCACACACACACACCCCCTCGGGGGGTCCACCACTAAGAAATCATATGTATCACGTGCGTTCAAGGGATAATAAAAAACCCCCTCTACCTACATGCTATCAACGAATAAAATTACCCCTCTTTCTTAAGGAACCTACGGGTTTTTTTCAAAAGTGTAATAAAAAACCCCCTCTTGTAGATGTAATCCTGTAGGTTTTGTCAATTAAAAAAACCCTCCTGATGAACTCACGTGCTACACTTACATTTTTTTAGGTGCACCCCCCGGGCACACCCCACACCACACACACACACACAATCAAAAGCATGAGAGACCAAGGAGAGATTGTGAGCCTACAGAACAAACAAAACAAATCATGTTAGCGATTTTAAAAGAGCACACACAGACACACACCCCACACACATACACAAAATCAAAAGAAAGAGAAAGGGGAAGGACTTAGGATAATTCCTAAGCGATGGGGAGAGGTGCAAAGAGGAGAAAAAACCTTGCAAATAAACCACTTCTCTCAAACCTGCAAAACATGAAAATGTGCATAAGCGATCCAACATCGCTCTATTAAAATTCCCCAAACTAAAAATAAACATTAAAAAAACATCAAAAAAACCATCGAAAATACATTTCTTGTATTTTCACACTTATTTTTCGACGTTTATTTCAACCCTCGCTATCTGTCATCACTGACATGAAAATTCTCAATCAAAATTTGAAACGTTTTGGTAGCTCGATGCTTTTCCATTTAAAATTAGAATGTACTGACTAGGCCATGCATGAAATATAAAAGAGGCTCCACCTCCCCCTCATTTAAACCTACATTCATATGCGTATTCAACATACATGCTCCATACATGGAGACCGTGTGAGTGCTATGAACATTTCAATTTTTATTCATTTTGAGAAAAAAAATGTTGTGCCCGTACAGTCGTGCAAGTACTAAGTTTCCTAACGTTGAAGAATTTGAAACGCTTGAAACTTAATTAGTGGGCCTCAATGTGTGCCCGGACAACAATGAACCAATCGATCACGTGGATATCTAACCTAAGCAGAGCAAACGAGAAAGGGTAGAGACAAGCTCAGTGGGATTGAAACTCGAGTAAGCTTTGGAAGACTCAGAGTAAGTCCTAGAGAATGACATGGATCATATGATAGATGCCCTACATGACACAAGCCATGGAGTAGACGATCATGATGCAGAGCATGAAACGGTACAAGTAGATGACATCAAATGATGTGTGGAGAATGCTTCTCCAGAGAAGCAAGAGCTACGTATGCTTGCATGTCTACCACTTTATCATGGATAATGCTTCTCCTCCAGAGAAGAAAGAGCTACGTAGGCTTTCATATCTACTACCACTTTATTAGGGAGCACGTGTTTCTGTTTTGCACACTTGCCTCTCCATATTAAACTTTCAACAATCGATATATGGGTGGTCTAATATGA
The DNA here is from genome assembly GCF_041138505.1 of Cibotium barometz. Classification (NCBI taxonomy): domain Eukaryota; kingdom Viridiplantae; phylum Streptophyta; class Polypodiopsida; order Cyatheales; family Cibotiaceae; genus Cibotium; species Cibotium barometz. Next base: position 31,344,163 of record NC_141059.1, read on the forward strand.
GCATTTCAAAACTTATGGGATATGTTTCCCTTCCCCTCTCTATGTTTCACAAGTTTGCATGATTAGTATTTAAAGTGGATGCCACATGAATGTCTTCTCTTTCTCCTTTATTGTTCATTGTGTTATATCATATAGGTTATTTAAGGATCAAATTCTACGAGAAGACAATGAGATGCCTTCGAACCATGCATGAGCAAAATCAATGTTACACTCCATATGGATGGATTGCATGCTCACACACCATGGTCGTCCGAAGAATTGTATTCTTTTTCAACAATAGTACTCCAGTCTTCACGAGTGTCCACAGTGTGGTTCATCGAGATACAGGTAAAAAATAGGATGTCTCCATGAATATATAAGTGTAGGTGGGTTAGCGATTATTCCTTCTATATAAATCTAAAATTATAGAAAATGGGGTATATGTTTTGAAAAAAATCCGTAGAATGTCCAAAATTGGGCTTATATTTTCTAAAACCCTTCAAAATTGCCAAAATTTGGGTGAATGTTTTAAGATATCGGGTGAATTGTTTTTATAAAAAAACCCCAAAAAAGAGCCAATGATTAGCCCCTGTTTTTTTCATTGTCGAGGTATAGGCAAGATGTCCAAGGAAAAAGGGTCCTTGTTAAAGTCTTAAGACACTTCCCCATCATTCCATGCATTTAAACAATGTTCAAATGCAAATCCATTACATCTTTAATGACTTGGCATTGGAACACCAGATCCACAAATGACATTATGGATGTGCCCGTTGATTCCATAATTATTAAAAGCTTATGGTAGACCCTTAATATAAATATGAGAAAAAAAAAACTCACAAAGCTAAAAATAGAGGAAAAACCCTTGCACGTGACACAAGAATGGGTTAAATCTCCCCCACCATAAGAGTGGCTCACGCCCTCTTCATGGTGTATTTAAATATATTTCCCTTGTATAAAAAGCAAGAGCCAAAAATACATGATGCCAAAAATATGTATTTCCACTTTGGGCTTGCATAAATCTAAATACAAAAGTGTGAACACACTAAGGTTCACCCATGAAATAAAACTAATGTATATAAAATGTTGCACACTAATGTGCACATAGAATATCACTATCATTGCCGCCGATTCATAAAAAATCACACTGACATAGGTAAAGGCATCATGAGTAGCCCATATAGTTTTCCTTGGCATCTTTTAACTCGTTGACATGTCACACATTTCGATACAAAAGAAGAAACATCATGTTTTAATTGTGGCTAGTAAAAATATTCTTCTATGGGTGCGAAGAGTGGTAAGAATGCCATGACGACCAACATATGGGGGACGATGCATCTCTTCAAGAATAAAACATATATAAGGAAGTGTTATGCATAAACGCTTTTGAAAGAAAAGGAAACCACCATTATATGCATAATCATGAATAGGAAACCAACTATTAGTTTCTAACTTATGCCAAACATAAAAAAAATCAAGGTTTGTAATATATGAGTCACACATATCATGCAAAGAATGAATGTCAAGCACTGAAATATTAGAAATAGAAGGTCGACGACTAAGTGCATCACTACATTCTCTTTACTAGGCTGATATTGGATAAGAGGATGAAAACCCTAGATAAAAGATGCCCACTTAATGTGGTAGTCTTAGATAAGAGGTTGATTAAGAAGATATCTAATACTTTGTTGGTCAATCTTAATCATAAACTCTGAACCCATAAGATAATGTTTCTACATGCATAAGGCATGTACAATGGCTAATAACTCCTTGTCATAGGTACTATATGTACGTTCAGAAGGTGTCAATTTTCTACTCTCATAAGCCAAAGGATGGCTATCTTGCATAAGGATGGAACCAATTCCTGAACCACTAGCATCACTCACTTACAAGGAAGAACGATCACGTAAAGACTGGGAGTTGAAGGATAGGTGCATGAGTCAACAAATATTTTAGTTTATCAAATGACTTTTGTTGGTTTTCACCACATCGAAAAACTATACCTTTCTTAAGCAAAATTGTTAAAGGAAGTGCTATTAATGAGAAATTGAGAACAAACTTCCTATAAAAACTAGCCACAAACCAAGAAAAGATCTAACTCCTTTAACCCACATAGGAGTAGGCCAAGTTTCAATTACTTTTGCCTTTTTTAAATCAACTTTGATACCATCACCTGAAACAATGTGACCTAAATACTCAATTTCATCTTGGAAAAAGAGACTTTTGTCCGGATTAGCATCAAGTTGATTGTCTTTAAGAAGATTAAACACTAATGCAAGATGCTCTTCATGTTCTGCATGATTCTATTACTAAAAACAAGCAAATCATCAAAGAAAACAATAACGTAAATTTTGATGGTTAAGAAATATACGATTCATCATGCGTGCAAAATTAGCAGGTGCATTTTTTAGACCAAAAGGCATAACCAAAAATTCATAATGACAAATTTATGTATGAAAAGCAGTTTTATAAATATCAAAACTAGTCATTTTAATATCCAAATTTCAAATCAATTTTACTGAATATAGATGAACCTTTAAGTTTGTCTACACGAGGGATGGAATATCTATTCTTAATTGCGACCTGATTTAGAGCCCTATAATCAATGCACATTTGGTAAGTCTTATTCCTCTTTTTCAACAAGAAGAACAAGAGCACCAAAAGGAGAACTACTAGGTCGAGTAAGTTTCTTGTCTAATAATTCTCTAATTTGGCATTCTATTTCTTTTTGTTGAAGAGGATTTTGACGATAAAGAGATCTATGAGGCGGTTGACTACTCGGAATAATCTATATAGTATGATCTTCAAGATGGGAGAGAGGTAAGGTTGGGGGTAGATCATCTTCAAAACAATCTTGAAACCTAGCCATGAATGCTTACTGAGAAGGAGTGAGATTATTTTCATATACTTGTACTTCATTAACTAAAATCATGTATGCACGTGATTTCTTCCTAAGTGCATGTTTAGCCTGCGTATGTGATAATAATGGGTACATTTCAAGAGAATGATCACCATTGGGCCTTTGGCATGCACATTGCACACAAATGTGGTCCAATGGTGGCCAAACTTTGTAAGAGTGTGTACGAGATCCCCACATTCACTCTCGCAATGCTTGGTCAACCCATTGGACCACATTTGTGTGCAATGTGCATGCCAAAGGCCCAATTTTCAATGTTTTGTGGCCTTAGAGAGCTCATTGAAAATTGGGCCTTTGGCATGCAAATTCCACACAAATGTAAACCGATAGTGACCAAAACTTGCAAGAGTGAGGATGTGGACCCCACACTTACTCTTGCAGAGGACCACATTTGTATGCAATGTTCATGCCAAAAGCACAATTTTGCATATGTTTTGGAGACCCCATATACACTCTCATAATGTTTGGTCACCATCGGACCATATTGGTGTGCAATGTGCATGCAAAAGACCCAATTTCTATGTGTTGTGGCCTTAGAGAACCGAGTGTTACCACCCATTGAAAAATGGGCCTTTGGCACTCACATTGCACACAAATGTGATCCCATGGTTACCAAACTTTTCGAGAGTGAGTGTGGGAACCCCATAGACACTCTTACAAAGTTTGTTTACCATAGGACCACATATGTGGCAATGTGTGTACATGCCAAAGGTACAATTTTCAATATGTTGTGGCCTTAGAGAGGCCATCGAAAATTGGGTCTTTGGCACACACATTAGACAACAAACGTGGTCTGATGGTAACCAAATTTTACGAGAGTAGGTGTGGGGTCCCCATATACACTCTCACAAAGTTTGGTCACTATAATACCACATTTGTGTGCGATGTGCATGCCAAAGGTCTAATTTTCCAAGTGTTGTGGCATTAAAGAGTGCATTGAAAATTGGACCTTTGGCAATCACATTGCAGACAAATGTGGTCTGATGGTAAAACTAAACTTGGAGAGAGGATGTGTGGGGACCCTATGCATACTCTTACAAAGTTTGGTGACTATGGGACCACATTTGTGTACAATGTGGGTGCCAAAGGCCCAATTTTCAATGTGTTGTGGCCTTAGAGAGCCCATTCAAAATTGGGCCTTTGGCCCGCACATTGCATACAAATGTGGTCTGATGGTGACCAAACTTTGCAAGACTAAGTGAGGGGACCCCATGTACACTCTCAAAATGTTTGGTCATCATTAGAACACATTTGTGTGCATTTTCCATGTGTTGTGGCCTTAGAGAGGCCATTGAAAATTGGACCTTTGGCACTCACATTGCAAAAAAATGTGCTCCCATGGTGTCCAAACTTTGCGATAGTGAGTGAAATGACCTCATACAAAATCTTAGAGAGTATGGTTACAATCATACCACATTTGTAGGCAATCTTAGGGGGTTCACCTCAAAAAATGTTAGTGTACCATGTGAGTTCAGCAGGAGGGTTTTTTTAACTAGACACATTGAGAAGAATTAACAGGATTACATTAACAAGAGGGGTTTTTTAATTACACTTTAGAAAAAAATCTGTTAGTTCATAAGTAAAGAGGGATTGTTTTATTGGAGGGGAAATTTTAGTTAAGGGTTTTTTTTAATACCTCTTGAATGCATGTGATACCTAGGGTTTTCTAGTAGTTTACCCCTCGAGTAGGGAATGTGCATATGTGCTAAAGGACCAATTGTTTGATGTGATTTGGCCTTAGAGAGGCCATTGAAAATTGGGCCTTTAACATGCACATTTCACACAAATGTGGTTCGATATGGTAACCACATTTGTGTGCAATTTGCAATTGTCATACCAAAGGCCCAATTTTGAATTGGTTGTGGCGTTAGAGAGCCCATTGAAAATTGGGGCTTTGGCATGCACATTGCACACAAATGTAGTCCAATGTTGAAGAAATTTTTTTTTGAGAATGAGTGTGGGGACCCCATATACACTCTCTCAATTTTTGGTCACTATCAGTTCACATTTATGTGTAGTGTGCATGCCAAAGCCCCAATTTTCAATTTGTTGTGGCCTTAGAGAGCCCATTGAAAATTAGGCCTTTGGCACTCACATTGCACACACAAATGTGGTCCGATAGTGACCAAGCTTTGCGAAAGTCATTATCGTCGCAACCCCATGCACTCTCTTACAGAGTTTGGTGTCCATCGCATCATATTTATCTGCAATGTGCATGCCAAAGGCCCAATTTTCAATGTCTTGTGGCCTTACAGAGCCCATTGAAAATTGGGCCTTTGGCACACACATTGCACACAAATGTTCCGATTGTGACCAAACTCTATAAGAGTGAGGGTGTGAACCACACCTTCACTCTTGCAAATTTTGGTCACCATCACTACCGACCACATTTCTGTGGAATATGCTTGCCAAAGGCCCAATTTTCAATGTATTGTGACCTTACAAGGTCCATTGAAAATTGGGCCTTTGGCATGCACATTGCACACAAATGTGGTCCGAACTTTGTAAGAGTGTGTATGGGGTCCCCACATTCACTCTCACAACATTTGGTCACCCCGTTGAACCACATTTGCGTGTAATGGCCTTAGAGAATGCATTGCAAATTGGGCCTTTGGCATGCACATTGCACACAAATGTAATCCAATGGTGACCATACCTTGCAAGAGTGAGAATATGGACCCCACACTTCCTCTTGCAGAGTTTGGTCACCATCGGACCACATTTGTATACAGCCAAAGACCCAATTTTGCATGCCTTGTGGCCTTAGAGAGCCCGAGAAAAATTGGACCTTTGTCACGCACATTGCATACGAATGTGGTCTAATGGTAACCAAACATTGTGAGAGTGGTTGTGGGGACCCCATATACACTCTTGCAATGTTTCGTTTGATGGTGGTGACCAAACATTGTGAGAGTGGTTGTGGAGACCCCATATAAACTCTCACAATGTTTGGTCACCATCGGACCATATTGGTGTGCAATGTACATGCCAAAGGTCCAATTTTCCACGTGTTGTTGGCTTAGAGAACCCATTGAGAAATGGGCCTTTGCACTCACATTGCACACAAATGTGGTTCCATGGTGACCAAACTTTTCGAGAGTGAGTGTGGGGACCCCATACACACTCTTACAAAGTTTGGTTACCATCGAACAGCATTTGTAGGCAATGTGCGTAGGCGCCAAAGGCACAATTTTCAATATGTTGTGGCCTTAGAGAGGCCATAAAAATTTGGGTCTTTGGGATACGCATTAGATTGGTCCGATGGTAACCAAATTTTGCAAGAGTAAGTGTGGGGACCCCATATACACTCTTGCAAAGTTTGTTCACCATAATACCACATTTGTGTGCGATGTGCATGCCAAAGGCCCAATTTTTCATGTGTTGTGGCCTAAGAAAGTCCATTGAAAATTGGGCCATTGACACTCACATTGCAGACAAATTAGGTCTGATGGTAACCAAACTTGACGAGAGAGGGAGTGTGGGGATCTATGCACACTCTTACATAGCTTGGTGACCATGGGACCACATTTGTGTGCAATGTGTGTGCCAAAGGCCCAATGTTAAGTGTGTTGTGGCCTTAGAGAGCCCATTCAAAATTGGGACTTGGCCCGCATGTTGCACACAAATGTGGTTCAATGGTGAACAAACCTTGCGAGACTAAGTGAGGGGACCCCATATACACTCTTACAATGTTTGGTCACCATTACAACACATTTGTGTGCAATGTGTGTGCCAAATGGCCAAGTTTCCATGTGTTGTGGCCTTAAACCGGGCCATTGAAAATTATGCCTTTGGCACTCACATTGCAAAAAAATGTGCTCCAATGGTGTCCAAACTTTGTGATAGTGAGTGTGGGGACCTCATACAAAATCTTAGAGAGTATGGTTACGATCAGACCACATTTGTAGGCAATGTGCATATGCACCAAAGGACCAATGTTTTAAGTGATTTGGCCTTAGAGAGGGCATTGCAAATTGGGCCTTTGACATGCACATTTCACACAAATATGGTTTGATACTAGTAACCAAACTTTGCAAGAGGGAGTGTGCGGACCCCATATACACTCTCTCAATATATGGTCACCATCACACCACAGTTTTCTTCAATGTGCATACCAAAGACCCATTTTTTCATATGTTGTGGCCTTAAAGAGCCCATTGAAAATTGGACCTTTAATACTGACATTGCACACAAATGTGGTTCGATGGTGAACAAACTTTGCGAGAGTGAGAGTGGGGATGCCATGCACACGCTTACAGAGTTTGGCCACTGTTGGACATGATTTGTGTGCAATGTGCATGCCGAAGGTCCAATTTTTCATCTGTTGTTACCTTAGAGAGCCCATTAAAATTTGAGCCTTTGGCACTCACATTAAACACAAATGTGGTCCGATGGTGACCAAACTTTGGGAGAGAGTGTGGGGATCCCACGCACACTCTTACAGAGGTTGTTCTCACCATTAGACCACATTTGTGTGCAATGTGCATACCAAAGGCCCAATTTTCAATGTGTTGTGGTGTTAGAGAGCCCATTGAAAATTGGGGCTTTGGCATGCACATTGCACACAAGTGTGGTCCGATGTTGAAGAAACTTTGCGAGAGTGAGTGTGGGGACTCCATATACGCTGTCTTAATGTTTTGTCACTATCATACCACATTTATGCATAATGTGTGTGCTAAAGGCCTAATTTCTAATTTGTATTAGACCACATTTATATGTGATGTGTGTACCAAAGTCCCAGTTTTCAATCTGTTGTGGCCTTAGAGAGCCCATTTAAAATTGGGCCTTTGACAATCACATTGCACATAGAAATTTGTGGGTCCGATAGTGACCAAACTCTGCGAGAGTCATTATGGCAACCCCATGCACTCTCTTACACACTTTGGTGTTTATCCCATCATATTTGTGTGCAATGTATGTGCCACATGCCTAATGTTCAATGTCTTGTGGCCTTAGAGAGAGCCCATTGCATACAAATGTGGTCCGATGGTGACCAAACTCTATATGAGTTAGGGTGTGAACCACACCCTCACTCTTGCAAATTTTGGTCACCATCACCACACCTGACCACATTTGTGTGCAATATGCCTGCCAAAGGCCCAATTTTCAATGTATTTTGGCCTTATAGAGTCTATTAAATTGGGTCTTTGGCATGCACATTGCACACAAATGTGGTCTAATGGTGCCGAACTTTGTAAGAGTATGTATGGGGTCCCCACATTTACTCTCACAACCTTTGGTCACCCCATTGGACCACATTTTGTACAATGAGCATGCAAAAGGCCCAATTTTCAATGTTTTGTGGCCTTAGAGAGCCCATTGAAAATTGGGCCTTAGGCATACACATTGCACACAAATGTAATCCGATGCTGACCAAACCTTGCAAGAGTGAGAATGTGGACCCCACACTTACTCTTGTAGAATTTGGTCTCACCATCGAACCACATTTGTATGAAATATTCATGCCAAAGGCACAATTTGTGCATATGTTGTGGCCTTAGAGAGCCTACAGAAAATTGGGCCTTTGGCATGCACATTGCACAACAAATGTGGTTTAATGGCAACCAAACATTGTGAGAGTGCTTTTGGTACACTCGCCCAATGTTTGGTCACCATTCGACCATATTGGTGTGCAATGTGCATGCCAAAGGATCAATTTTCCACGTGTTGTGGCCTTAGAGAACCCATTGAAAAATGGGCCTTTGGCACTCACATTGCACACAAATGTGGTTCCATGGTGACCAAACTTTTCGAGAGTGAGTGTGGGGACCCCATACACACTCTTACAAAGTTGGTTACCATCGGACAACATTTGTAGGCAATGTGCGTACGCGCCAAAGGCACAATTTTCAATATATTGTGGCCTTAGAGAGGCCTCGAAAATTGGGTCATTGGGACACACATTAGATAACAAATATGGTCCGATGGTAGCCAAATTTTGTGCGAGTAAATGTGGGGACCCCATATACACTCTTGCAAAGTTTGGTCACTATAATACCACATTTGTGTGCTATGTGCCTGCCAAAGGCACAATTTTCCATGTGTTGTGGGCCGTGGCCTTAGAGAGTCCATTGAAAATTGGGCCTTTGGCACTCACATTGCAGACAAATGTAGTCCGATGGTACCAAACTTGACAAGAGAAAGTGTGGGGACCCTATACACACTCTTACAGAGTTTGGTGACTATGGGATCACATTTGTGTGCAATGTGTGTGCCAAAGGCCCAATTTTCAATGTGTTGTGGCCTTACAGAGTCCATTCAAAATTGGGCCTTTGGCCCGCACATTACACACAAATGTGGTCCGATGGTGACCATACTTTTCGAGACTAAGTGAGGGGACCCCATATACACTCTTACAATGTTTGGTCAACATTAGAACACATTTGTGTGCAATGTGCATGCCAAATGTGTTATGGCCTTAGAGAGGCCATTGAAAATTGGACCTTCGACACTCTTATTGCAAAAAAATGAGCTCTCATGGTGTCCAAACTTTGTGAGTGAGTGTGGAGACTTCATACAAAATCTTATAGAGTATGATTACAATCGGACTACATTTTAAGCACTATGAATAGGCACCAAAGGACCAATTTTTGATGTGATTTGGCCTTAGAGAGGCCATTGAAAATTGGTCCTTTGACATGCAAACTTCACACAAATGTGGTTCGATGGTAACCAAACTTTACAAGAGTGAGTGTGCGTACCCCATATACACTGTCTTGCAATGTTTAGTCACCATCACACCAGATTTCTTTGCACTGTGCCCGCCACCAAAGGCCCATTTTTTCATGTGTTGTGGCCTTAGAGAGCCCATTGAAAATCGGACCTTTAACACTGACATTGCACACAAATGTGGTTCGATGGTGAGACCAAACTTTACGAGAGTGAGGGTGGGGATGCCATGCATACTCTTACAGAGTTTGGTCACTATTGGACATAGACTGAGAGACTTGGATACCAAGATAGCCCAACTACACAAGAAAGCAAAGGTCAGACATGATGACAACACAATCTAGGATATGATGTTGTTAAGAGAAACAGTACTCACCAAGGATTTATGTTGGTGAAAGCTCTTTACCATATGTAACTTCTTAACATGGATGCATAAGTTTTTTTATTACACGTTGCAACACTCCAAGACCCAATTATTAGACTAACAGCTAAGAGATAGACCAACACTCCAAGATTTCTATCATCTTCATCTCTGCACATAGTATAAATGAAAAAGACGTAAAAGGCATCAACTACTGCAATGGCTTTCCCGTAATGAGAGAGCTCTTATTAGAACAGTTGAACGGGGGTCACAACAGTACTCGGTGGGAGCAGGCCTGCTGGAGATCATGATCATCGATAGAACTTATATAAAGACCACCTTGAAGTGCAGTTTAATGGGGGTCACTACAGTCGCTGGGAGCCTGGAGATGATCATCAATATGATCAATGAAGTAGGTGGAAGAGTTTGGGTCCTAACTCTCTCTCGGAGAGACGGCAGCAACACGCTACTTTCAGCTTTTAATATTTGGGTGAGGAGTACCCTCGGACCTCGGACGAGTAGGTTGCTTTTTTAAAGGGTCATGCCCGTTTTTGGGCATTTTGGCCCTTCCATGACCGTCAAAAAAAGAAAAAAAAAAGTAGATTGTGAAAAAACTCGCATTATTTACCCATCATTTTCAAGGGTGACCCAACTCGTCAAAAATTATCCTTGCCTTATACTGTACCCTTGTAGAAATCCATATATTAGGAGGATTGTACTGTACCCTTGTAGAAATCCGTATATTATGGATCCTTCTAAGGTGTATTGAATTTACTTCTCTTTATTTAAGATCAAGTGAGAATGAATCTACTTCTCAAGAATCTTGCTTTTTTTTTTGCCCTTCATCCTTAGACAGTGTAGTATGCACATAGAAAAAACTTATATATATGTACAATGAAAAATCTAATATATGTACACTGTATATATATATACAGTGAAAAATCAAATATATGTACAGTGAAAATTCTTATTTGAATCTCCGAAAACTCATTCTTTTATTACTTCCCTCAAAATAGACCTTCCATTTTTTATTTTTCAAAAGGATTTTCTAATTTTGAAGTTTTAATTATTGCAAATTCGAGGATATTTTTTCTCACACGAGTTAGTTGGCCATTTGATAGATGGTCATATTCGTTGGGCATTTAGTCAAACATTTAAGATTTAAATAAATAAATTTGCCTCTTGTCTAGCTTACATTTACCATGGGTTATTTCTGAAACAATCCATTTGTCTATCTCAAAGACTACAGTCCACAATAGTGCACAGAGGAGAGAGACATTAGATTGGTCACAACCTATAGGATATTTTGGTTAGTATTCATTTGTTTAATTTTTAACTAATGTTACATATTTTATTAATCAACTTTAATCTTATTACCTACTCATGTTTTGGTTAGCATTGTTTAATTTTTTGAATAATGTTACATATTTTATTAATCAATTTATAACTTAATTCACACTATTTGGGTGCTTGTAGATCAAGACATTGGTGTCGCTCAGTGCATTAGAAGTAGAAGCAAGTTTTACATTGAAAAAGCCTACTTGGATCAAGTAAATACCTAACTTATTGGCATTAGCATTTTAAATTATATTATTGCTGAAATTATGATTTCAAAATGGTATTTGTGTTTGAACAAAGTAATTTGTATTTTACATGTTTTATTGTGTATAATGTGACGTACTGTTATCTTAAAGCAATTTAGTAAAACAGTGTCATGGAAGTACATAACTCTAATTTATACTTTATGTTTAATGTGCACATTTTCTAGATCAAAATGAGACAAAGCACACTATTTCAAGTGCTAAGTGTTTCACAACCTCAGAACAAGTCTAGAGAACAGACGATGCATAATCTATTTGGCACACCAACTTTAGTAATGTTGAGATCGACAATTTTGAAATTAAAAGCAATGAAGATGTTGTGACTGATGATTTGGAAATGTTTGGTATGATGCATGATAGTTTATTGTCATCTAGCAAAGTAGATGAGCAAGAACTTTCAAAACAAGAAGATGATGCATGATAGTTCATTGTTGTCCAACAAAGTAGATGAGCAAGAATTTTCAAACAAGATGTTGTGATGATGATTTTAAAATGTTTGGTATGATGCTTCATGGTTCATCGTCTCATCAAACAAAGTAGATGAGAAAGAACTTTCAAACAAGAAGAATTGTCATCGAAAATATAGAAAAGAGTGGAAGTTAAAATTCACCATTCTAAAAATGATTATGTATGGAAAGGAAGAGTGTATGAAATGTGTATGGTGTGAAACACTGCAATATAATGAGGGTGTAGCAACGAAAATAGCAGCGTTGTAATGGGTCTGCTATTTCCTACTTTGCGCGAAAGAATTGCATAGTTAAAAAAGAGGTGAGGTAGACTGGAGAGTTTGCACAGGACACGCCAGCTCTTTTTTTATATTAAAACAGAGTCACAGTTTCAGTTTAATGACACAAACACAAACATAAGAAACACATAGATTATGAAGAATGCAATTGAGCCCAAAATTTATTTTATTTCACGAAGTGTCGGGCCTTTGGCTATATATACAAAAAATGTCTACAATGAAGAGGTGGCTAACTAGAATCCTCATCAGATTTTGAGTAGTCATCATCATCGTCTTCGTCGCCCTCTTCACTTCTTTCCATCACTTCATGCTCATAATCAGGATCCTCGCTTCCTCTTCCCCTTTGTTGCTCTGCATAGCAATGAATTTTTGCTATTTCCCAGTGCTAATAGGAGCAAAATTTTAGTGCTAAGACAAATTTAGGAATTTTGGGAATTATTCGAGTCCCATTTCTTATAGGATTGGTTGGAAACTCGGTATTTTTGTGTAGTTTGAGCTAACATCTATTTGTTGGTGCACTCTTTGTGCCAATAGATTATATCTTGACACAACTATTTGGCGTATTTGTTTGTAGTTGTATAGATACATACGTGACACTAAACTTAATTGAGATTATACAACACCTTTCATATGAAGAAGATAATGTTAAATACTATCTCCACTTTGAGACATTGAAGTAAAAACATGGGGTTTATTTAATTTGCCAAAAGAATTCTAAATATCATTATAAAAAGGAACCTTAGAAAGGAGAGATCTCTAAAGGGTGTGGTGTTAGAAACAACAAAACAAAAAATAAATCTCAATGACAGTAACAATATGCTAAGTTTACGATTGATCCACAGATAAAAACCCATCTTAGACACTATATCAAGATTATAAATCATGATATATATGCTCAAATTTGAGGGACATTGAAGTAAAAACATGGGATGATAATGCCAAAGAACACTTGTTACATTCAATGAGATTGTTACATTCAAGTTTACAATTTATCCGAAGACAAAAATCCTTCGTTAAGATAATAATTGAGTACAAATTGTATCTCAAACATAGCGTTTTCTCATGTATTGCTCCAATACATACAAAGTTTCTCTATCATAAGCTGCTTCATTTACTAAAGTGTTGCAAGTATACTCCCGTTTGTTCTTTGCATAAATCCAACCAAGTAACCATGCGCTGATTGTTGTCTCCAAAAAACTTTGAAGCTCCTCTATATTTTGATTCCACATCTTTGGAAAAATCAAGTAGGTTCCGGGCATATTCCACATTACATTGTAGAGGGTATCATCAAAAATTAGTGTGTTATTTCCATCCAGGTCATGAAAAATTCTCCATGCTACATCTAAGTTTTTGTGGTATACAAATCGATATCCAATAAGAAGATCCGTCTTTTGACATGCTGCATGCCCTGCTACGACCTTAAACTTTTGATGGTGCCGAGGAAAGCACAACTCAAGAATGCGTCGAGTCCTTTGTAGTCTATTAGTACTCCAGATCCATACCTCAAACCATTGCATACAAAAATCAAGGAAAGTGAATGCATCTTTGCGAATCAAATGCCAAACACTTGTATTCTCTTCCACAAGATTCATATGTTTGGCCCAGTCTGGACATACATCACCATGTTGCATCTCAATGGTCTTAAGTAAAACACCATTGAGTTCAAGTATCAATACTCTTCTTTGTTTCCTTATTGTATCTGGGGGTGGTGGAACTCTTTTGCCTCTAGGTACATAAGTCACCAATGATTGGTGCCACCTCAATAGTAAGTTTTCTGTACACTTGAAATCAAAGCTATATGCTTCAACATATCCTGTTGAAAACAAAATGTTTGGTTAATGTACATTCAAAATTTTGAATAAATATATTATGTGCCAACAACATAAATTCATCCATGATATGGATGGTCTTAAACCTTCATAGACAAATGCTCCAATACCTCATTAGTTCAACCAAAAAAATAAAAGAGTGAGTATATTGTCAATGCTAAATTTCATTAAATTTATTGAATATGATGTATAAAAGATTTTCACTATTGAGATAATTGAGTCTATCCAAATTAAATTATTATGATATTCATAGCCTTACACCTTGACAAGGCAATATATTCAATAAAAAACAAACACATCTTTATTGCAATCGAATTGCAAATATTGACAAAAGAGATAATCAAACAGTCAGTTTGAAGGCATTTGATTTCTTGATACAATAGTGTAAAGATTTGGCTCGTACAATCCAAAAATTAAACCCATCTAAGCACATTGTTTTGGCCAAAGCCTAAGTCTATCTTATGGGCTTTTAGGTACAAAATGGCTCCAAACATTCTGCACCCAACAAGTCTTGATATTTGTGCAGATCCCATACTTCAAACTGCACGTTTAGACCTCAGAAATGGTTTCCTTCGACCTGCAGCAACAACTAGTTTGGGTTAGGTTGGAATCTGATTATACTGTCACTCAATGTTTAATGAAACCAGACATTATCCTACCCATAAGCTCAAGTAAGCCTTTTGTAGCCTTGATATGTATGCTTTTGCTGCAACTCCACTTATGAGATGACCACGATCATATCCCAAGCGAGTAGCATAAGCAATAGCGTGTTGATCACTCAAAATCCTTCTTTTGTAACACACTTTTAACAAGCTTAGCTGGTCTTTGGATAGTAATGGTACTCCAGCTTTGGATGCCAACATCGCTAGATCCTTGCTTATAGATTCTACTTCTCTTTTTTCCCCTCTTGATTGGACATACTTTAGCTTATCACCATATAATGGTAAGTGTGAAGATGCAGAAGATGAGTTTTCCACTTCTTCTCGCAAAAATAGGGAGGTGAATTGGAGCCATTCTTCCAGTACATCTTGAAAATCGATAAATAAATTATGGCCATGTGTGATAGGAGATTGACCTAGCCGATTAAGCAAAATAATAGACCTAATGTCATTTGTATTATTTAGATTTAAAAGGTAGGGTAGAAGGTCATTGCACAGTACGTAGTCGTGCCCTCCTTGAAAACTTTCAGGGAAGAGACAGTTGTCTTTTGGATTAACACATCCCTTGAAAGGGCTATCATCAATAAGCAATGTATTCTTCTTATTGCAAATATCTTGGAACTGATTCCAAACCTTGAGTAAAGGTTTAAACATAGCCTCAACAGTAGGCTTATCTGGCCTATACACTTTTCGAAGATTATGGATATAACATTCTTCTTGTCCCCACACCATAAAGAAATGATATTTCTTATGTGCATACTGTTCAAGAGTGTTTACATAGGCACAAACATTCTTGTGTAGCATGGTGGACCAAATACCAACATGAAAGTACTGGCAAATCTCATCCAAAAATTCAAAACACCCGGGGCGAATAACAAATGTGGTGCGACCAATATCAATTCGAATACAATTTGTTTGTGGATGCCTCTTCTCTTCCTTGTTGAGTAAAACTCCACTAAGATCAAGTATAAGTGCATGTTTCTTTATGGTGATTGCACGAGGAATATTTTCTGCATACAATACAGAAGAATGATAACACTTTAATGTGTTTACATACTTAACAATATTAAAACAAGTGATCCTATATTATCAATGAGAGCTAATTACAACAAAACATCCACAAGTTTACTTTCGTTTCATGCTCCCATACTCATCTATGACAATGGCTCCTAGACTTGATTGCATTTCCCTATTGATTGGTGAAGATTGAAATACTAATCTATCTCCATCTCTCTCAAAAGAATATAAACTTCCTAGAGGCCTACTCTTTTGTGTATCGGAACGTAGCTCCTCAACACGTTGCTCTATTTCTTGCGTACTTAACTTGTGATTGTTAGAAGTAGCTATACCTGCAAAAACAACTCTCGCTGAGAAACATACTTTTTAACACACAAAATTGCTGAATAAATCATCTTAAATAACATCCTATTGAAAAAGATATACCTTTAGGTTTCTTGGCACCCTCTGCCACCACAGAGTCCTTGATTTCAACTATTCTCTCTTTATTCATAGCATATGTAGCCTCATCAATTTCTTCAACACCCTCTGCCCCCACAGAGTCCTTGATTTCAACTATTTTCCCTTTATTTGTAGCATATGTAGCCTCCATATGATGTATCACCTTGAGACAAAAACAAATGGAGGACTCCTTTGAAGTTTGCACTAGCATCGTAGCTATCCACAAACCATTTTACTCCTTCTTTGTTACTCAATTCGAAGGTTTTATCCACCTTAATTCTAGGAGTGACACTTTTAGCTTGAGTTGTTGTTTCGAGAGCATCCAGAGTAAAGATTGGTGCACCATGTGGTTGCGAGGTAGCGGACGCTCTGCTAGCTTCCATTCCTGTGAAGCAAAAAAAAGTTTCAAAACCTTAGAAAAAAATGGATTTAAATGCTACATATCAAATCAAAACCTATCAAACTTAAGAAACTTAATGCATGCTACAAAAAGTTTTCTTGAATAGCAAGAGCCTCACTTGCATTTACTTAATCTATACAGAAGCTCGACTTAAGGTGGAGCCTAGATCCAAGTTGTGCACTCATATGCTAGGGGTACGCTAGCATAGAGAGACAAGGCTCAAACTCAAGTTTGAGCCTTAAGGCGAAGTTCCATGTATGGGAGGCTTGAACTTAAGTTGGAGTCTTAAGAGGCCAGAGTACACTAGCATGGAGAACAAAGGCTCAATCTGAAGTTCGAGCCTTAAGGCCAGTGTACACTAGCATCGAGAGCCAAGGCTCCAACTCTAGTTCGAGCCTTAAGGCCGGTGTACACTAGCATGGAGAACAAAGGCTCCAACTCAAGTTCGAGCCTTAAGGCCGAGGTGCACTAGCATGGAGAGCAAAGGCTCAAACTTAAGTTCAAGCCTTAAGGGGCCGGGGTGCATTAGCATGGAGAGCAAAGGCTCAATCTGAAGTTCGAGCCTTAAGGGACCGAGATGCACTAGCATGGAGAGCAAAGGCTCAAACTGGAGTTCGAGCCTTAAGAAGCCGGGGTGCACTAGCATGGAGATCAAAGGCTCAATCTGAAGTTCGAGCCTTAAGGGACCGGGATGCACTATCATGGAGAGCAAAGGCTCAAACTGGAGTTCGAGCCTTGAGGGACCGGGATGCACTAGCATGGAGAGCAAAGGCTCAATCTGAAGTTCGAGCCTTAAGGGGCCGGGGTGCACTAGCATGGAGAGCAAAGGCTCAAACTCAAGTTCGAGCCTTAAAGTCAGAGTACACTAGCATGGAGAACAAAGGCTCAATCTGAAGTTCGAGCCTTAAGGGACTGGAATGCACTAGCATGGAGAGCAAAGGCTCAAACTTGAGTTCGAGCCTTAAGGGACCGGGATGCACTAGCATGGAAAGCAAAGGCTCAATCTGAAGTTCGAGCCTTAAGGGGCCGGGGTGCACTAGCATGGAGAGCAAAGGCTCAAACTCAAGTTCGAGCCTTAAAGCCAGAGTACACTAGCATGGAGAACAAAGGCTTAATCTGAAGTTCGAGCCTTAAGGCCAGTGTACACTAGCATCGAGAGCCAAGGCTCCAACTCAAGTTCGAGCCTTAAGGCTGGCGAGAGCCAACTCAAGTTCGAGCCTTAAGGCCGGTGTACACTAGCATCGAGAGCCAAGGCTCCAACTCAAGTTCGAGCCTTAAGGCTGGCGAGAGCCAAGGCTCCAACTCTAGTTCGAGCCTTAAGGCCGGTGTACACTAGCATGGAGAACAAAGGCTCCAACTCAAGTTCGAGCCTTAAGGCCGGTGTACACTAGCATCGAGAGCCAAGGCTCCAACTCAAGTTCGAGCCTTAAGGTTGGCGAGAGCCAAGGCTCCAACTCAAGTTCGAGCCTTAAGGTCGGTGTACACTAGATTGGAGAACAAAGGCTCCAACTCAAGTTCGAGCCTTAAGGCCGGTGTACACTAGCATCGAGAGCCAAGGCTCCAACTCAAGTTCGAGCCTTAAGGTTGGCGAGAGCCAAGGCTCCAACTCAAGTTCGAGCCTTAAGGCCGGTGTACACTAGATTGGAGAACAAAGGCTCCAACTCAAGTTCGAGCCTTAAGGCCGGTGTACACTAGCATCGAGAGCCAAGGCTCCAACTCAAGTTCGAGCCTTAAGGTTGGCGAGAGCCAAGGCTCCAACTCAAGTTCGAGCCTTAAGGCCGGTGTACACTAGATTGGAGAACAAAGGCTCCAACTCAAGTTCGAGCGTTAAGGCCGGTGTACACTAGCCGGTGTACACTAGCATCGAGAGCCAAGGCTCCAACTCAAGTTCGAGCCTTAAGGCCGGTGTACACTAGATTGAAGAACAAAGGCTCCAACTCAAGTTCGAGCCTTAAGGCCGGTGTACACTAGCATCGAGAGCCAAGGCTCCAACTCAAGTTCGAGCCTTAAGGCCGGTGTACAAAGGCTCCAACTCAAGTTCGAGCCTTAAGGCCGGTGTACACTAGCATCGAGAGCCAAGGCTCCAACTCAAGTTCGAGCCTTAAGGTTGGCGAGAGCCAAGGCTCCAACTCAAGTTCGAGCCTTAAGGCCGGTGTAGATTGGAGAACAAAGGCTCCAACTCAAGTTCGAGCCTTAAGGTCGGTGTACACTAGCATCGAGAGCCAAGGCTCCAACTCAAGTTCGAGCCTTAAGGCCGGTGTACACTAGATGGGAGAACAAAGGCTCCAACTCAAGTTCGAGCCTTAAGGCCGGTGTACACTAGCTCTCGATGCTAGTGTACACCGGCCTTAAGGCTCGAACTTGAGTTGGAGCCTTGGCTCTCGATGCTAGTGTACACCGGCCTTAAGGCTCGAACTTGAGTTGGAGCCTTTGTTCTCCAATCTAGTGTACACCGGGGCCTTAAGGCTCGAACTTGAGTTGGAGCCTTGGCTCTCGATCCTAGTGTACACCGGCCTTAAGGCTCGAACTTGAGTTGGAGCCTTGGCTCTCGATGCCGGTGTACACTAGCATCGAGAGCCAAGGCTCCAACTCAAGTTTGAGCCTTAAGGCCGATTACACTAGATTGGAGAACAAAGGCTCCAACTCAAGTTCGAGCCTTAAGGCCGGTGTACACTAGATTGGAGAACCAAGGCTCCAACTCAAGTTCGAGCCTTAAGGCCGATGTACACTAGATTGGAGAACAAAGGCTCCAACTCAAGTTCGAGCCTCAAGGCCGCCGGTGTACACTAGCATCGAGAGCCAAGGCTCCAACTCAAGTTCGAGCCTTAAGGCCGGTGTACACTAGCATCGAGAGCTAGTGTACACCGGCCTTAAGGCTCGAACTTGAGTTGGAGCCTTGGCTCTCGATGCTAGTGTACACCGGCCTTAAGGCTCGAACTTGAGTTGGAGCCTTTGTTCTCCAATCTCTAGTGTACACCGGCCTTAAGGCTCGAACTTGAGTTGGAGCCTTGGCTCTCGATGCCGGTGTACACTAGCATCGAGAGCCAAGGCTCCAACTCAAGTTCGAGCCTTAAGGCCGGTGCACACTAGATTGGAGAACAAAGGCTCCAACTCAAGTTCGAGCCTTAAGGCCGGTGTACACTAGCATCGAGAGCCAAGGCTCCAACTCAAGTTCGAGCCTTAAGGCCGGTGTACACTAGCATCGAGAGCCAAGGCTCCAACTCAAGTTCGAGCCTTAAGGCCGGTGCACACTAGATTGGAGAACAAAGGCTCCAACTCAAGTTCGAGCCTTAAGGCCGGTGTACACTAGCATCGAGAGCCAAGGCTCCAACTCAAGTTCGAGCCTTAAGGCCGGTGTACACTAGCATCGAGAGCCAAGGCTCCAACTCAAGTTCGAGCCTTAAGGTGGAGTCTATATCCAAGTTGTGGAGTCTATCTTGGATCAGTTTTACAGGTTCTCGACATATGTGAAGATACAAAAGAGAGCAGCAAGTGGTGCTAACAATCTACGACGAGCAACGATCGACAAATGACACACTTAGCGTGCAATCAAGTAAGCGTTTATATTAGTGTAGACAATCATTTAAAGAAGGACCTACTTTCTGAAGTCTCCGATGTTGCACAGTCTTGATCTTGACGGATGCTTGAGGTATCCGAGGAAAGGAAACCGCTAGAAACGCAGGGCTGCAGGGAGATCTGCTCCAGGGTGCGCTTGAAACGCAGGGCTTGATCTGCTCCAAGGTGCGCTTGAAACGCAGGGCTGGATCTGCTCCAAGGTGCGTTTGAAACGAAGCTCTGCAGAGGGCGCGCTGGAAACGCAGGGAGCGGAGAGTTTTTGCTGCGAGAGATCTGCTCCGGCACACAGTTTTTTTGTATGGGTGAAACGGGAGGTCGGCCGTTTTTTTTGTGAGGGAAGACGAAGGCGGGTGCGCAGGTTTTTTTTCCGAGAGAGAGAAGGCGAAAAAAATTTAGGGGTCGGGGGGAGCGGGCGGAATTCCGTTGGGGGGGAATTTTTGAATTCGAATTTCCGTTGGGGGGGAATTTTTGAATTTGAATTGGGGGGGCGGCCGTTGGGGGGAATTTTTGAATTTGAACTTGGGGGGGGCGGCCGTCAGGGAGGCTGGCTGCGCCGCCGGGAGAGGGGGGGTTCTGCGGGGAGCTGGTTGCGCCGGGAGAGGGGGGGGGTTGTGCTCGCTGCTGACGGAGGAAGGGAGGGGGAGCTGCTCGCCGCCGGGAGGGGGGGGTTGTGCTCGCTGCCGACGGAGGAAGGGAGGGGGAGCTGGTTGCGCCGGGAGGGGGGGGGTTGTGCTCGCCGTCGAGACGGAGGAAGGGAGGGGGAGCTGGTTGCGCCGGTAAGGGGGGGGGGGGTTGTGCTCGACAGGGTGGCTGCAGCGGAGGAGGACTCGCAATTTCTCGCCGGGTTCTGCGCGTTGCAGGACTCGCAAATGTGTTCGAGGGAGGACGGAAGAGCGCCGGCCCGCAAATGTTTGAGGGAGGACGGAGGAGCGCCGGGCCGGCCCGGCAGAAAGCTGGGTTTCGGTTTCGGTTTCGGTTTCATTGCCCAAGCCCAAGCCCAAGCCCAGGCCCAGGCCCCAGGTCCCAGGTCTTTTGATAATAGTTACTTCCACTTTTGGTTATATACTCATCTTCATCCACACCCCACTTGTTCTATGGGATTAGGCTAGTTTCCCCACTTGTGTAATAGACAAGGCTCGAACTCAAGTTCGAGCCTTGAGCTTGAGATTTCTTGTTTTCTTCCCTATTTTTCCCATACACCCAATATACTTATATACTCATCTTCATCCACACCCCACTTGTTCTATGGGATTAGGCTAGTTTCCCCACTTGTGTAATAGACAAGGCTCGAACTCAAGTTCGAGCCTTGAGCTTGAGATTTCTTGTTTTCTTCCCTATTTTTCCCATACACCCAATATACTTATATACTCATCTTCATCCACACCCCACTTGTTCTATGGGATTAGGCTAGTTTCCCCACTTGTGTAATAGACAAGGCTCGAACTCAAGTTCGAGCCTTGAGCTTGAGATTTCTTGTTTTCTTCCCTATTTTTCCCATACACCCAATATACTTATATACTCATCTTCATCCACACCCCACTTGTTCTATGGGATTAGGCTAGTTTCCCCACTTGTGTAATAGACAAGGCTCGAACTCAAGTTCGAGCCTTGAGCTTGAGATTTCTTGTTTTCTTCCCTATTTTTCCCATACACCCAATATACTTATATACTCATCTTCATCCACACCCCACTTGTTCTATGGGATTAGGCTAGTTTCCCCACTTGTGTAATAGACAAGGCTCAAACTCAAGTTCGAGCCTTGAGCTTGACCTTGAACTTGAGATTTCTTGTTTTCTTTCCTATTTTTCTCATACACCCAAATATACTTATAAACTATGCGATTAAAAATTCAACTAAAATCTATATAATGCACAATGGCTCATTCCCCAAGCCCAAGCCCAAGCCCAGGCCCAGGTCCAGGTCTTTTGATTATAGTTACTTTCACTTTTGGTTATATACCCATCTTCACCCACACCCCACTTGTTCTATTGGATTATCCTAGCTTTCCTCTCTATTCCTACTTACTTGTGTAATAGACAAGGCTCAAACTCAAGTTCGAGCCTTGAGCTTGAGATTTCTTGTTTTCTTCCCTCTTTCCCCATACACCTAAATATACTTATGAACTATGCGATTAAAAATTCAACTAAAATCTATATAATGCACAATGGCTCAAACTTGAGTTTGAGTCTCACGAAGGAGAAGAGTCTCAAATCCAATGTCCATTTGCTCATTTCCATGTCACATTCTCTTCACTAGCATATCGTTTCTCTCTATTGCTTTCTCTTTGCCTTTGCTGCTGTTGTAACCACTCACCTTTGCCTTTTGTAGCTATGAAACATTGATGGCTAATTGACACCATATCTTGACTCAATATCCCAAAATGAAACGGTGTGGCCAGATGCAGAGGGTGATGAAGCCTACCTCTTGGGAAACTAGCATATACATGAGGTGAGGATTATCACTTCAATTGGGACCTCTTAATAGCAAACTAGCATATGAAGGTGAGGCTCAAACTTTGGTTGGAGCCTCCAAGCAAACTAGCATCTGTGGGTCAGGTTCAAACTTTACTTGCAGCTTCCTAGAAGCGAACTAGCATCCGCAGGTGAGGCTTTAACTTTTGTTGGAGGAGCCTACCATTCTAGCTAACATATGCAAACTAATATATGATGCAAGTGAGGATGATAACTTTAACTGGAGCCTCCTAGTAGCAAACTAACATATGATGGTGAGCCTCATGGAGCCTCCTACTAAGTATATGCAGGTAAAGGCTCAAGCTTTAGATGGAGCCTAGCCTTAGCAAATTAGCACATTGATAGGTGAGATTCAAACTTTGGTTGGAGCCTGAACTCATGTTGAGATTGAATTACATTTATAGTTTTGTGTACTACCGCAAAAACATCGCTTCAGTGAGATTTTGATTTTTTCAGGGATTGGAGGGTCTAAAACAAGGTGCTTCAGTGTTTCTCATTGATGGTTCTGCAAGGAAGGCACGCGGGGTTATTCATTCCATTGATGCATCTCAAACATGTGGTTTTCAATTCATTGGTGAGACATGTGCAGCAATACATGTTCAACAAAGCTTTGATGACACATTTCTCATTCCATTTGCCACAATGGATGCAAGAACAATGTCTCAAGCAATTGGAAGCATCATCAAATGGCCATTGGTCAACCTTGTTATGGACAGAGACATTACTAATACCAAAGAGGATAATTTTGCGAAACTTCTTGTTGATCAAGAAGATCACTTTATAGATAGGGAGAGCTGGAAAGAGAAAAGCGACATCCTCTGGGATGACAACAGATCTACAAAACTTGGCAATGGAGTAGTATTGCTGGTCCACCCATATGAGGCTATAAATTGTAGAGAACTAGGGGAGAGTAGCTTGGGTGTCATTATAGAAGGATCTTTGCATCCAAGTTCAACTTGTGTTTCAGGTTTGAATTTGGTTAGTTGGCCGATCAGGCAACTCACATTTGAGAATGGTGAACCATTAGTGAAGGACACAGAATCTTCTTCTATTGATGAGGGTATTCAAGATCACTTCATGCAAAAAAATATTGACAGCCTAAACACTTCAAGTGATGAAAAAGAGGATGATGATGTAGAGGGCAATGATAGCGATAGTTCTGATGACAAACACCATGATGCCATGATCACTGACTATGATATCATTGAAGGGACAAATAAGAAAAGGAGCTATGTCCATAGGGTAAGGGTAATGAAAAATTACGATAAAACCCATGGAGCTGGCAAAAAATGTGATGTTGCAAACATTCACAACGTCGCAACCATTGATTGTTGTGAGAACCGATGTTGTCAAATTGGAGATAGATCCAAAATCATGCAAGCTAGGGTACACTTTTGGGGACAGAGCTATAGTACACGATACACATTTGTACTAGATTGCATGGGCATGGCCTATAGACAAGGTCAAGATGACGAGTGCTTTGAGTTCACATTTGATGGGAAGAAGGTTTGTAGTAAAGCATGGTATGTAATGCATGGCATCGGTAAGTCAACGTTCTATAGGCTCAGAAAGAAGTTCTTGAATGGTGCATGTAATGTCAGTCATGGCAACAGTGGGATAATACGGAAGGGCATGACACATGTTGAGATGGCAAAATCAATCATACAGGGCTTCATAGATAATAATGCCGATCAAATGCCACATAGGTCAAGGACAACTATGCATGGAGCTCGCGAGACCCAACGTGTTCTACCAACAATGTACAAACAGGTGGACATATTGCGTGAAGTGAATGACACACTTGTCTCGTTCGAATACCGGCCACTGTCACAACCATCATTCTCAAGATTGTGGAACGCAGAGTTCAAGACAGTTAGTTTATCAAAAACCAGTACCTTCTCAAAATGCGACATTTGTACGGCAATCAAGGTCAAGTTGGAATCAACAAAAAATCAAGAGGAGCGTGCCAGATACATGGCACAAAGAAGG
The DNA here is from genome assembly GCF_041138505.1 of Cibotium barometz. Lineage (NCBI taxonomy): Eukaryota > Viridiplantae > Streptophyta > Polypodiopsida > Cyatheales > Cibotiaceae > Cibotium > Cibotium barometz. The sequence continues at coordinate 31,368,814 of NC_141059.1, forward strand.
GCACACATGTTGAAACAAATGAGTTGTAGAAATCTATACTATGCTTGGAGGAGCTCTTCCGAAATGAACCCAAACAGGTATTTGTGTATTATACATGATAAGATGGACCAGAGCAAGACTGCCATACCACAAATTAAACCAGTTCCTAAATCTCTCAATGGGGTTGAGAGGCTTCCAGTATCCTTAACAGGAATGCTCACTCATGGACATGGACAAACAGCTTATGGTCACTTTGCCTTGGGGTTTGATCCCAACTTCACAATTTCATCTCTCTCAAAATGTTTAAGAAACTTAGAAAGAGGAGAGCAACACATGTATGGTGACTTGAGCTCACAAAACTCAGATGCTGAACCACGAACAGATCTTTTTGATTGTGTTTTGTCTACTATGGCCCTGTATCAGCATATGGAAGTACTGAAGGAGAGAAATGCATATTGCAAGCAGAGCATTGAGGATGCAGATGCAGAGACAGAAACAAATGTGGATATAGAGGGAAATTGTTCTTCACATGTGCAGTCAGTCTTTCATACTAACACACATGTGCAAGATAGGGGCAATGGAAATGCGTCAAGTTTAATGCCATCAAATTCAAGGACATTTTTTAAGAGATTGCCAAGGACGTTGTTGTTGCAACTTGACAATTGTGGTTCTGAAAATAAGAACCGTTATGTATTTGCCTATCTATCCCTATTGGTTGCACGAGGAGTGTTTGACATGGTGCAGCTTGGTTTTCTTATGGTTGGTCATACTCATGAAGATATTGATGCATTGTTCAGTCGCTTCTCTGAGAAGTTAAGGAAACAAACCATTTTCACATTTCCACATTTGATGAAGATCTTTAATGAGTGTGTTAGCATGCATCCAGCACCCTTTCTCCTACAAAAGGTGACAGACTTCAAAGGCTTTGTCAAGGGATGCTTACATGATGGAGCCGATAGCTTGATTGGACATTCAAAGCCATTGCAATTCAGGTTTTATATGAGTGATGGAATACCTTTGATGCAATACAAAGTACACCCCAAAAATGTTGATTGGTTACCAGAAAGCGGTATAGAGTTATGGAAGAGAAATGACCAGGGAGGACCCAAGCTTCCTGAAGGTTTTCCAAAAGTATTGCCACCCTTTGAGTATGTTAAGGAAAATGAGAAGGTTGTGGAGGGCTTAAAAAACATGTCAATTGGTGGAAAGAGCACTTGCAAGAGAAAGGAGACCAAAGTGATTATGCTAAGTGGATCAATCCGGTCCTTGCCTATTGGGAGAATCTTATGCTAAACATGCAAACCCCTAGTGCAAGGGAAGACATTGGATTTTATGACTTTTGGCCAAGGAGTGTATGCAAAAAAGCTGAGCCTCTTAACCTTCAAGTGGAGGATAATGTAGATGAAGGGTTTGATGTAAATGAGGACCATTATTGTGGTCCAATGCGCAACAAACCTGCTGAAGAGTTCAACCCGACTCTTGATGTGTCTAAAGGAGATTTTGCGCTTGTACAACCTTGTGATGCAAATTACCCAATATGGTTGGGAGTGACAACAAGTGATGTTGATCAAAACAACAACTCGATAAACTACCTACAAGTTCAGATACAATATTGGGCACCAATTTCAAAGAAGAAGAATGCAAGTGATGTGGAGGTTTATAAGGATTGCTGGAACAAGTATTGGCGAGAGAACAGAAATGATCCTCAGTGCTGGGAAGATACTAGCTGCATCATTTGGGCATGGAAGCCCAAGGGTGGACGACTTCCAGAGAAAATCAAGATTCCAAAGGCTATAATACTGAAGGCCAAACAGAATCAATTGAATCAACATGTCAGTGCAGTTGAGCAAGAATAATTTGTTAGCATATGGGCAACTAGCTTCGTAATCTTTTAGCAATGTTGTATGAAGCTATCGAACTCATAGTTCGATCATTATTCAGATTGTAAGGCTTTCTTAAGCTTTTAGATTTATGGTTCACCCATTGTTCAAGAATTTTGATTCAATACAGATGGTGATCTTTTTAATTCTATCACCTAGACTTTCTTACAACTTAAAGTTACATTGAATATCCTTTCTTTGTTAAAATTTCTGTATTTGATGGTCAACTGGAGGCTATGTGATATAAACAAGCTTAATTCCTGGTGTGCAGGCAAATTTACATCCCACCACCAACATCATATACACTTGTTACAAATGTACAATAGTATATAAATTATATCGCATTATTCAAATGCTTGTTGAGAACATCCAATAATAAATCTTGCAGATCGTACAGTAAAAATTGTATTGGATCTAACAACAAAGAATGCTGTTGAGAACATCCAATAATAAATCTTGCATATCGCACAGTAAACATTGTATTGGATCTAACAAAGAATTGTCCCAAAATTGTGCATATTTCCCAAAATTCCTAAATTTGAGTTTGCTGAGCAACGCTTATAGTAGAATAATTTTGTTGCTATACTATGATTTTGCTGTTGTGCAACAAAAACATCAACTAAATTATGCTGTTATTTTTGCTGCATGAAATTCCAGACAGTTGGATTCTTAATTGAAAAAATACATGCTATATACACACAGAAAATGATTTATACTTTTAAAAAAACATCCATTAGAACCCTTAGAGCCATGTTTCGAGCAAAAAAAGAGACAGTTGAAAACTTTGGAGAAGAGAAACAATGTCAAGATCATGAATCTATCCCATCTTGTAATAAATCCATATGTGTTGCTTCATCAATGTCTATATCTAATGGAAGATTAATGAAAAGATGGGGTTCCATATCAATATCAATATCACTATCATGGTCCAATGAAGCATTGTCATGATTGAGGTGACTCATCATCTTCTTTAGATTGATGTTCCTTATCCTCTTGATCTGCCCCCTCCAAAGTGTTTTCTTCATCGTCTTCTTCCAATGAGCCGATTTGAGGTAGTACTTTCACCTCATCCAGATGTTCGGCCTCCACATCTTCATCTTGAAGGATATGTTTTGAATGAGGGTAAACTTGTATAACATAGCATCACTTTGGATCAATTCAATCGGTGTGAAACACAACCTAATATCACAAAGAAAAGGGTTACACTTTAGTTATACTACATAAAGATTTAATTTAGGATTGGTTGGGTTACTAACCTGTTGACAGTATTGAGGTAGTACAAAAGTATCTTTCTTATCATTCCAAAACTTGTTGGAATCAATTTGAAAGAACCCATTTGGATCTTGAACCATTTGACATCAAAGATGAATAGACTAAATTCTCTAAATCAAACCTCAATAATATCTTGAATAGTTCCAGAATACTCAAGATTGTCCTCTATGACATTGGTATCATGTCTACGAGCTTGACTATCTTGAATAGTTCCACAATACTCAAGATTGTCCTCTATGACATTGGTATCATGTCTACGAGCTTGACTATCTTGCTCAAAAGATGCCATCACACAACAATCAAATGTGTTCCTTTTAGAATCCACATGCTTCGTGCAAAAGTACCTTCCCTCTAACCATATTGCATTATATAGTTTGTACTAACATTAAACAAAAGCATGACATTTAGTATCGTGAATTAAACAAGTATATACATGAGATAGAGATGAAGAGTGTACTTACTTGAGGGTCACATCCTCTTGCACACTCATTCTCTTCTCTTATGATCATCTCTCCATTTTGTGATGCCCTCAATATTGCCATACAAAGCCATTCTATATTGATCGCATTTGGTAGAGGTTCCAATCTAGGCGAGAATGGCAAGCGTCTATTTTCTCTTCTAAAGCTCTTCCCTCATCCTTTTGTCTATTGATTGCATCCTTGTATCTCCCAATCCACTGATGGGACTATTTAGAATGCATAATGTATTCACCTTGTGGCATAATTCTTCATCCAATCTTTGTTGCCTTCCTTTTCCCCAAGGCACATTAGTGATTAGTCGGTCATCCTCCTCATTGCTCCACAATCATGGCATGGAAGGATCTCTGTGAGATAGATGTTTTGAGATATAACAAGAGACTCTTGCATCAACTATCCCTCTGCCATGCTTGCTTCTGGCCTTGCTCTTTGTCTCATAAAGTTCTTAAGGTTTTCATGAACCTTTTAAGGAAAAACATCCATCAAACATGAACAACACCACAAAATGCCACTTCATCAACCAAATGCACCACAAGATGCAATTGGCTAGTGAGAATTGTTCTAGGAAAGTTGTCCTTAATCATACACATTGCCTCAACAACATTGAGATGAGCAAGCCAAGATGTAAGTAATGGGGATCATCTTTAAACTCTAGCCATTGATACTCCACATGTTGCCATGCCGATGAATTAGCTATGATTCTCATGATGCCATCCGTTGAGCGCGATGAGTAGCATGCCATGTCACGAGTTCTGCAATCCCCTTACATTTAAACCTTTGTTGGATGCGAGGAATGATACAGAAGTGTCTCAAAACCTTTCTGGGAACTTTATCTTCTCACAAATCATCCCTATAGCAACTCTCTCCACATTGGCTACATTGTGTTACATCTTTATTAACCCCTTTAAATAGCATGCAAACATTGTGACATGAGTGTATTTTTGTATAATCCATACCTAGAATAGAGAGCATTTTATGGCACCCATCTTGTGAGTTTGGTAGTAGATTTTAAGGGGGAAGAATTGTCTTGAGAAGCCTACAATAAAACATAAGTAATATGTCAAAATATTAGCCAGGGAGAGTATATAGAACATGAAACATTTTCTATTTGAGAGAATAGAATGAGTGGTCTTATGGAAGAAGACTGGTGACACTTGCATCACTCTATCCTTAAGTTGCAAGTTTAATAGTTCCAAGTTTTCTCCACAGTGTGGAGTATGAACATCCCTCATATATGAAGGGGTGCTTGCCTCTCTATGCAAGGTTTCCTCGTCTTGTGACGTTGGAGCTTTCTCACTTTCATCTATGACCTCCCATCTAAAGAAGTCATTCACCATGTAATCCATGATGAGATTCTCTTCGTCCTCATGTGGCAATGGTGGAGGCACCTCATTCATTGGTTGGGGAAGATGAGTCTTAGCCATGCTTTTCATATAAACCCTTGCCACCTTCCGCACTATCGGATGTCACCGAATGGTGTGGCATGTTACCTAGCACTCTTCTATGGTTCTCCTCCATGTCATCATTCGCACTTGGTTGTGCCAATGCCTCATGAAGACCATATGTTCAGACATGCTCATTTGTTATACGATGTTGTCGTATACATAGGCCCTTGTATCGATCCTACACACGCCTCAAAACCAACTTTTGGCCCTTGATGATCACTGTCAGACATCTTTAATCCTGCCAAAATTGATTTAGGGTTCATATAAAACACACAACACTATCTAGAACTATAAATAGAAAATTGCCTAGGGTTTTGCTGTTGCACAACGCCTACAACAACATTTTTCACTGCTAAGCAGCAAAAATCCGCTACCCAACAGTGAAATTTTGCTGCTCTCAGTAGCGAAATTAACAAATGAGTTTTGTTGTTGCTGACCAGTGACCCGGGAACTCAAACTCCTGCCTAAAACGCTGCTGACCGGTGTCAAGACCCTATCTACTTCCCCTATCTTGCATATGCAAAGGCTACACTTGTAGCGTGACTATTCCTCCCACTTGGGTGCCAGGGATTAGGGTTAAGTCAATAGGCGATGCATAAGCCCTTATGCAATAGGCTATTGCATAAGGCTTATACAATAGGTTTATTGCATAAGCCTTAAGTAATAGGCTATGCATAAGCCCTCTTACAATAGGCCATGCATAAGCCTTATGCAATAGGCTATGAATAAGCCCTTATGCAATATCTTGTGCATAAGGCTTATGCATAAACCCTTATGCAATAGCTTATGCATAATGCTTATACAATAGGGTTCATGCATAGGCTTATGCAATAGGTTTATGCATAGGCTATTGCATAAGACCTTATGCAATAGGCTATTGCATAAGACCTTATGCAATAGGTTTATGCATAGCCTTATTGTAAATAATCCCTCTTGCAATAGGCTATGCATAAGCCTTATGCAATAGGCTATGCATAAGCCCTTATGCACTAGCCTATTGCAATAAAGCTTATGCAATAGGCTATTGCATAAGGGCTTATGCAATAGGTTTATGCATAAGGGCTTATGCAATAGGCTATTTCATAAGGGCTTATGCAATAGGTTTATGCATAAGTCTTATGCATAAGTCTTATGTATAAGTCTTATGCATAAGGCTTATACATAAGCCCTATGCAATATCCTAAGCCCTATGCAATATCCTTATGGACAAGACCTATTGCATAATATGTTAAAATGAACTAATTTTTTTGATTTATTATGATAATTTTTGTAGGTATATTCAAGCAAACAACCACCAAGGGTTTAGGCCACGGGGCAGCTAATACGGATTCGGCTAGAAGAGGTAAGCCCTCTTTTTCCATTATTTATTTATGCTTATTCTATTTGTGTTCTTGCACCCTCGAGTGTCGGAGACTAGGGTTAGGTCAATAGGACTATGCACTATGCATAGGCTATGCATAGCACCCATGCATAACCAATGCATAGACTATGTATAGTGCTTGTGCATAGCCTATGCATACCCTATTCATAGTGCTAATGAGATAACTTTTTGTAGGTCTATTCAAGCGAACAACCACCAAGGGTTTCGGCCACGTAGCTATTCATATGGATTCAGCTCTGGAAGAGGTATACCCTCTTTTTACATTGTTTGTTTATACTTCTTCTCTTTGTATTTTTGAACCCTTTGGTGCCTAGGATTAGGGTTAGGTCAATAGTCTATGGCTCCTATGTGTAGCCTATGCATAGCCTATGCATAGTGCTTGTGCATAGCCTATGCATAGGGTATGCATAGGCTATGTATAGGCTATGCAAAAGCTATGCATAAGGTATGCATAGGCTATGCATCGGGTATGCATAGGGTATGCGACGGCTATGCATATGCATAGGGTATGCATAAGATATGCATAGGGTATGCATAGGGCATGCATAACAATATCAGGCATTGTTATAAGCCATCTAAAATGCTGCTTATGTCAAGTTAGGAGTGGTTATCCCCACGAGTAGGTGGTTATAGTGGAGGGAGAGCCCTTGATATTCTCACTATTCTTCTCTTGTAAAAGAGGAGTTGCCTTTGGCTTTAATAGTGGGGAGCGTGTGAAAAGTCCTCAGAAGCTATTATCCGAAAACGGGCACTGTCCACCCTTCTTGTTTAAGTAGTATTGTAGGAGGTATTAACAATGTTCTAATATCACATGTATTTTTTGTCTAAGATTTAATCATGGATTTTGTTAGAGAAATCGTGTTTTGTTGCCTCATGCATATATGTATAGGCAATGACCTTGATGTGGAAAATTTGTTATCTATTATAAATGAACATTATGGGCAGCAAGCTTAGTCTCAATTTACTCAGACACACGTATGGTTCCATCAAACCTTTTCACATACACAAAGTTAATCTTTTATGCATTCTATAAGTGTTACTTTTTAATCTTATATACAGAAAATCTTACAATCGGGCCAGTTGCGACGCCATGGGAGCAATCTACCCCACTTGTCCAGTCAAGGAAGACCACGTCTTTGATAAGCATGGGGCCGAGTGGAACGGGCCCATCACGATATGGTTGTGATGAGCCCACACCACCTTCCTCGACTAGACCCACCCTTGCACCCTCACGTCCATCTTCACCACAACGGACGACGTAGTAGGGAGTCCGAGGAGTAGTAGATGTGCTAGCAAGGGGGAGCATGCTACCTTTGCTTTGGCAAAATCAGCACTAGATCTCCCGATGCATCTCCCCAGTAAGAAGGCTCTTCATCTACACACTTCATCTACACATTATGAGCCAACCCCTAGTAGGAGACGCATTCCACCATTCGATTGAAGCACCCTACCATATAACGTGAATGATGTCGATGGTGCCTCAAGTGATGGATGCACGAGGAAAGCAAGTTATGAACCGCATGCATGTACTTGCAAACATGGAGTTCGTGAACTCCTTCAAAAAATGGAAAGAACAAAATGAACGTTCAAAGAAATATGTCATTTATGTGCTTAAGTCAGAGTTCCCTTTTCCACATGCGGGTTTTTGCTTCTCCGAGGAGTGAATGAAGAGACAAATCGAGCTTTTTCTCTCTAATAGGAGAGCAAATATCAAGAGAGAAGTAAAGAATAATTTGGAAAAGCCCAGCGCTTATACGATTGATGAGTGGAGGCACGCGCACAGCTTCATGAGAAAGCACCCATGTGCTTTTCAACAACAAGCGGCGGCAAGTGCTCCTGACTATAAAAGTGAGGGGCTTCACACTTTGGCTCAGTAGGAAAGTCCTCCTTCATTGCTGATTTTGTAAGTACCTTTTTTAGTTATCATTTCTTCTCCTCTTTCATTTTGTTTTTTACTATATTGTTTTCTTTAACTAATTGTATTGTTTTTTGTAGAGGGAGGTTTTTGGGCGTGACCCAACAAAGGAGGAGTACGAATATGGATACAGAGCCCCCCATTCGCAATTATGGGGTGGATGCGTACGTGAGGTGTACACTTGAATGAGTCCATTTGGGGACTCAAGAAGATGAGATAAGTGAGCCTAAACCCTTCTCTTTTCTACATCTAATTGTATTTTATTGCCCTTGCTTATCTTGGGCTTGATGGCATGTATGTAGGATGAAGGGGAAGAGGAAGAGGATGATCTTCAATTATGAGCATGAAGCTGAAGGAAGTGAAGAGGATGACGAAGACCATGATGATGATCACTCAGAATCCAATGAGGAGCCACCTCTTCATTGTAGACCTTTTTTGTATATATGTACAAATGCCCGACACTTCGTGAAATAAAATAAAATTTGGGCTCAATTTCATTCTTCACAATCTATGTGTTTCTTATGTTTGTGTTTGTGTCATAAAACTGAAACTGACTATTTAATAATAAAAAAAGACCTGGGAAGATTGTGGAGTCTTGTGTAGACTCCCCAATCTGTCTCAGCTCTTTTTTTACTGCACAGAGCTTTCGCTACTAAGAAACACATATAGCAATGATATGTCGCTACAAAATAGTGAAATATCATTGCCAAAAAGTGAAATTTTGTTGCTAAGCAGCGAACCGGGTGGCAGAGCGAAAGTAGCCCGACATCTGCCTACCCTTCTACTTATAAAAACACTACTATTTTTGCTGCTACACCCTCATTCTGTTGTATAGTGAGAGTTTTCTCATACATGAACTATTTGGGTTGAAGCAAGAGTTTTCTCTTTTCTCATACATGAACTATTTAGGTTGAAGATGCAAACAAGAGATTCCTTGAATATGCATGTTAACAAATTAAATATCTTTATGTGTCAACTTGCATGTCTACCAGTAGACAAAAGTTGATGCAAAATCTATACTTTTGTTATGCCTTCATCCCAACTATGAAAAACATAGTGAAGATGATCTGACTCAATATTCTCACCCTAAAATTGGGTGTGTACTATTATTACAACACTCTTAGATGAAGATCAGTGTCAGAAAGAGCCAAGTTTAAAGAAAATGCTTCTGCAAATGGTAATATTCAAAAGTAAAAAGGCTTCTTGATATCATAATAAGCTAGTGCTGCATGAAGAACAAAACTACTTTAACATGATGTATTCATGAGGGTCAAAAAACAAACGTAGATGACCATTGTATCAGAAGAGGAAAATGAAGATTGGATGCTCAAACAAAATCTTGTTATTTCACAAACCTTTCTGAGGATGTGGATTGGGTATTTTAAGGCCTTGTAATGATATTTTATAATTTCTATAAATGTTTGATTTTTCTACACTTGTTTTAAAAGGAACTTTGTAATCACATAAGAGTGAGACATAATTAATGGCTCTAAGAGGGTAAGGTGGAGGGTAAGGTGATGCTAGTGAGACCTGATTCATTTACACTTTTTTCAATTTGTCCTAATATATTTGTAATTCATAGATCACATCTTGATTTGGATTGAGGGAGTAATTATATGAATTATGATGGCCAATCCTCATTATACATTGGAGGTTGTGATTTATTGAGAAGATTGATAGGATATACAATATAAAAAGACAACACTTTAACCAAAAAATGAGATAGTAGATGCATGAATTAGTTTTTCATAAAAAGTAAAGAGCTCCTTTATTAGAAATATTTCAGGTGATGTAAGAAGCCTCAAATAAATTATCTTTCCTTCTTAAATTGCATTTATTCTTATTATGCTAATTTTTATAAAGTCGTAATTATGTTTTTTAAGATTGCACAATCCTATTCACCATTCTCCTTCTATAATTGTGCTTTAACCTTTGTTAGACCTTCAATCAACTTCTATAGACAAGAATGTGATAAGAAGCCAATCCTCATCATACATAAGAGGTTGTGATTTATTGAGAAGCTAGGATATACAATATAAAACGTTGATTCTTTTATCCAAAAATGAGGTACTATATGCATGCATTAGTTATGCATCCAAAGTAAAGAAATCCTAAATAGAAACCTTTCAATTGATGCAAGAAGCTCAAATAAACTAGATCTCCTTTTTAAAATTGCATGTATTCTTATTATGTTAATGTTTATAAAGTCTTAATTATGTTTTTAATGGTTGCACAATCCTATTCACCATGCTCCTTCTATAACTTGTGATTTGACCTTTGTTAGATATTCAATCAACTTCTATAGAGAAGAATGTAATAAGACATACCATCATTAAATTGGAATAAATAAGTTCTTGCCATTAAATTGGAATAAAAAAGGTCCCTTGCCATTAATAAAAGAAATGAGCATACCCCACCATGCAAATTGGAGTACATACTTATTGTTGCAAGAGCATAATCTTATGTATGTCAAGAGCTCGCACATTGTGCTATGCTTAGATGTGCGATGGCCTTGATGGTCTTTGATTGAAAAACATCAGCAAATTTGAAACCTCCCCTACTAGTGCACATATGGATCAACTCCTCATTTTGGAGAAATGCAAGAGAGAAAATTATTGGCTTAACATCCATAAATAATTTTAAAAAGGAATAGCATAAATGTTAGGGGAGCTACACCTTTTGATTTTCCTCTTAGACAATGGAAGTAGAGCTAAGTACCCATAGTAGATGGGTAGTTAGGTCTACTTCCATCTTGGAGAAATGCAAGAGAGAAACTTATTGACTTGACATCCATTAAAATAAAGAAACATAAATAATTTAAAAAAAGAATAGCATAAATGTTAGGAGAGGTGCACCTTTTGATTTTCCTCCTAGCTAAAGAAAGTAGACCTAAGTCCCCATAGTAGATGCCTCTCTGTTTTTTCTTCCATGTAGAAGAAGGGAGTAAAGAAACTAGGGAAAACCTTCTTTAAAAAACACATGAGCTTCAAAGAATAAATAATGCAAAAATATTTTTTTCTGAAATATACCAAGAAAATCTCACAAAGCTGAACTAATGTTTTTGCCTATTTTTTAATTATTTATTTTCTAAAGAATTTTCATATCATTGAATTCTAGAGTTGGCATAGTGAATAAGCTTTTCTCAATGAATTTATTAAGTGCCATTTAACTCATTCATCATCAAGGATAATTTGATTGGTTTATAAAAATAGTGGAAATAATGTTATGCTCAGTGCCTATCTCATTAAAGCCACAATCAAGCCTTAGCAAATACGTTGTTGATTAACCATCCAAGGACTTCATAGTAGTGTCAGAAATAAACTTTTTTTTTCTAACGAATGAAAAAAAGGATAACCTTCAAGCCCAACCAATTTTTATTGAAAAAAAGCATAGATTAATAAATTTTATAACTAAAAATATAAAAATTTGAATCTTTAAATTCAAGCCTAGGAAAAATTATAACTAATTTTTCTCCATTTGAACTATGAAAATTGCACTAAAGGGCCATTTTTTCTAGCATTGTTCCATAGTCTCCCTAGTGCTAGAAAAAAATCATCTTTTAGTGTAAATTTAATGACTAAGGTGTAATATACATGTGGAGAAAGCATGGATCTAGGCTAGGCTATAGAGGATCAAGGATAATTAAATCCATTATTAAGAAGACTAATTAAAGATTAAGTGGTAAACATAACTTGTACAAAAAATGAAGAGACTAATCACACAATAGATATTATCATTGCATTTCTCTCTCATGAGAGAACTAAATAACATACTTCTATAGCACTCAAGGAGACCTCAAGTCACAAGCTATGTGTACCCTTCTGCTGAATTTCTAATGCATGTGTCCAAATGCTCATTTGAAGGTGAATTTCCAATGCATGTGTCCATAAATGCTCAAACTACATGTGCCTCCTTGCATTTTCTATGTGACACCTTTTTTTATCTTTGACTTGCACCTTTTACAAATGACCATACATTTCAACCTTTTCTATAGGCTTTCTATGTTCTAAACTTCAACGTTCATACATGACATATTGGAAACATAATGGTACCACATTTTCAACATTCCCCCTTGGTTCCCAATTGGGGATCATCCTAAGAGCGTAATGTGACACGACATTGTTTGCCCCCCCTTGATGGAGACACATATAAATCACTTAGCCTACATCATAAGTAGCTAAAGGTGATTATATCAACATGACTTATATCAACATGACTTAACATTATGGGTATGAACGTAGACATCATCACTTTAGCTACATCATAAGTAGCTAAAGGTGATTATATCAACATGACTTAACATCATGGGTATGAACGTAGACATCATCACTTTAGCTACATCATAAGTAGCTAAAGGTGATTATATCAACATGACTTAACATCATGGGTATGAACATAGACATCATCATATAGCGACACACATATGGGTATATCTTGACCAAGGGTTACCCAATCCCAAGGTTTACATAGACATCATATAGCGACACACATATGGGTATATCTTGACCAAGGGTTACCCAATCCCAAGGTTTACATAGACATCATACATGTGGGCATTAGCTACTATGCCTCATAATGGGGTGGCCATGATACACATGGGAACATAAACATATATGTCATAACATAACATAGTTGAACCCTTCCTTTTTAGTCTTTGTGAAAGCACCCTTCAATTGTTGGAATTAGGGTTGCAGGAAAGCACACAAAGCTTGGAGAAGAAGAAGCAAGAATGCACACAACACACAGTGTATTAGATTGTGTCAATGTACAAAGATAAGTTAGCCCTAGAATGATGGGCATATATACAAGCCGGGGAAAAAACCCTCCTAAAGAGGGAAAAAGTGCCCCGACGGTCCTAAGTGTGTTCACACACATCATTGCCTATATATATGGCAACACTCATGTATAGGGAAGTGCCATGCCCAAAGTAGACCAGTCCACAAAGGGGAGCAAGCCCAAAGCTTTGCGAAAAGCTTCGAACTTCTCATGAGGAAGCGCCTTTGTGAAAAAATCAGCGAGGTCGTCCCTATGTTGGCATATAGGCCAAGCTGATTTCTCCTGCTCTGAGAGTCTCTCCCTGACATAGTAATAATACACCTCAATGTGCTCTGTGCGAGCATGAAAAACTGGGTTTCTCGCAACTGCCAATGCATTCTGACTGTCAATGTAGATAGTGGTGGCAGATTCCTATCCAACACCCAAGTTAGCCCATAAGCCGTTTGAGCCACACACACTCAATCGTAGCTGTGAAAGCTGCCCTGTACTCAGCTTCATAACGAAGTGGCCACAGTAGGTTGCTTCCTGCTTCATAACTAGAAGTGGCCACAGTAGGTTGCTTCCTGCTCAACCAAGATATGCATGAGCTTCGGCCTCTTAATGCATACATAAATGAGGCAACCAAGAGCTGTCTGATAGAGTGTGACATCAAAGTGATCTCCAGCATCATGAAGACTCAACTTCAAACCTGTCTCCATTGGAGGCTTGCAGTCTTCAAGGTCAAAATCTCCACAACAATGTCTCAATATACTTTGTCTGACACAAAGCAATACCTCCATCACACTGCTTAAATTGTATCCCCAAATAATGATGCAAATGCCCCAAATCTGACATCTCAAAAGAGGCATTCAAATCAGCCTTAAAATCAGCAATATGACTCTCATTTGGTCCTATGAGCAGCATGTCATCGACATAGAGAGCAATGATTAGATGTACATCATCCACACGTTTAACATACAAAGTGATTTCTATTGGACTATTCTGAAAACTATGTCGTCAAATATGCATGTATCTTTTCATACCAAGCTCGTGGAGCTTGGTTTGAACCATATAAAGCCTATTTCAACCTGCACACTTTGTTTTCTTGCCCTCTTTGAAAACCACGAGGCTGCCATACATACACCTCCTCATGCAAATCTCCATTCAAGAATGCAATCTTTATGTCCAACTGATGTACATTCCAACCATTATGAGCTGCCAATACACAAATGCTACGAATGGTAGTCATACGACAAGTGGGAGCAAAGGTCTCATCAAAATCAATGCCCTTTTCTTGAGCATAATCCTTTGCAACAAGTCTAGCCTTATAGTGATCAACACTGCCATTTGGCTTTCATTTCAACTTAAAAACCCACTTACATCCACCAATGACCTTTTTACCAATAGGAAAATCACACAAAGACAATGTACCATTCTTCATTATAGCATCATATTCACTTTGCGTTGCAGCCAACCAATTTTTTGATTTTTGTGCCTCATCAAATGAAAGAGGTTCTTCCTCTTCACACATACTAGACACAGCCAAAGCATAACAATGTGATGCATAAGAGGCATGCTAAAAACTTGAACGAGTACGACTAGACATAGGTGCATCAATTTTACTATCACGCAAGGTTTACACCAGCAATTTAGGCATACCTCTAGCCTGCTCATTTTCAGCCCTATCCTCATAAATTACATCCTGTAAATCTACATCAGAAATAGGCTAATCTATGATGTCGTCTGCATAGGCTGAATATTTGCCTCATTAGGACTTACATTTGAATTCCCACCTGTAAACAGAGGCAACAACGTATCAAATACATCCCCTGAGCTCACACCTATCTCTTTGGTACATGATAACAAAGGCTGCACAGCATCTTCCACAAAAACAACATCTTGACTAATCAAGATACGCTTTGACCTACAGATGATACTTGTGGAAGGAGAAGTTACAGACCTACTAATAGAAGAAGAAATAGTGGAAGGGGATGTCTTCAAGCCAGTGTCCATGGCAGAAGCTGTCAGAATGGCGAAGGACTTTGCTAAAGCCTTCATCGTGTAAGTCCCGCGCCAAAGCTAGCTCTCTCATCCTTCAAGAGATTTCAGACATCGGGAAGTTCTTCCAACTTTCTGCCTCCAAAGAGACACTAAGGTTCTAACCAGAACTCCGGCTCTCTCCAGAATAATGCAAAGGGAAGACCTTCAAAGCGAGAACATATATTTTGGATGTCAAGGACTTGGGCACCATCTCAAAGATTGCCCCTCTCCTTCTGTGAGACAAGGAAACCAGGGTCCCAGAGCCCCAAGACAGACTCCTTCTTATCAGTCCCCAATCAAGGTCCCCCATGCCTGAATCAGGGAAATCCTAGGAGAACTCCAGCAGCTCAGTCATCTGCCTCTGTCTCCAGAGTAGCCTCAGAACTCCTTCCCAAAACTAGGGCAACCAAAGAGAAAGAGTTCCGCCTCAAAACTGCAATAGCCAGAGCAGTCATAGTTGCAGAAGTAGTGGAAGAGGAAAGAGGACAGATTTATGCTGCAATTGAAAACCAAGGGCCAAATTGTCAATTCTCCATCATCAATACTCTAGCTGAGTATCAGGGTAAGCCTTTTAAGCTTTTGATTGATTCAGGCAGTACTCATTCTTTCATTTCCCCTGGATGCTTGCGTAAGCTAGTCTTAGATCAGAAATCAGGGAAACCTATGCAAGTTGAATTGGCAAGTAGGAAGATTCTTTTCACTCACCTTGAGATAGATTGTATTTAGTTCAATCTAGATGGGAATTTAATTGACTTTCAGTTCAGAGTTATACCTTTGGGAGTTTTTGACGGGATCCTTCAAATGGATTGGCTCCACAAAAATCAAGCTGACATTCACTGTCATAATGGAACCATTTCCTTCCGTGACCTTCACGAAAACAAAGTTCAAGGAACCGGAATTTCAAGATCCCCAAGTCTACAGTTAGTAAAGGCTTCTAAGTTACTAAAAGGACTTAGAAAGAAGCAGCGCATTTATCTTGTCAAAATGAATCTGGTAGACTCAAAGTTAAAAGCTAAAGAACCTGAATGGTTAAGTGATTAGAGCTAACACAGATACCTTCGATTTGGGAAGTAGATCATGTGATAGAATTGACCCCCGGAGCTCAGCCAGTAGCCCTGCGCACATACAAAATCCCAGTTCCTGAAGCCATCGAACTCAAGGAACAGCTTAGACAACTGTTGGTAGACAACTGTTGGAGAACAAGGGTTTGTAAGACCTAGTGTTTCACCTTGGGGTACACCAGTTCTCTTTCAGAAAAAGAAAGATGGAACACTAAGTCTCTATGTGGACGACAGAGGTCTAAATCAGCTACTAACAGTTAAGAATAAGTATCCTATCCCCAGAATTGATGAGCTTCTGGACAGGCTAAGTGGAGCACATATCTTCACAAAGATAGATCTCAAATCAGGGTATTATCAAATCAGGATTAATGAGCAAGATATCCCGAAGACAGCCATCAATACTCGGTATGGGCATTATGAATTCAATATCATGCCGTTTGGATTGACAAATGCCCCAGCTACATTCAATCGCTTAATGCACGACATTCTCAAAGAATACTTGGATGATTTTGTTCTTATTTTCTTTGATGATATTCTGATTTACTCAACGAATGAAGCTTACCATGAAACTCATGTCAAAAAAGTTCTTGAGATTCTAAGGAAGCACCAACTCTTTGCCAAAAAGAGAAAATGCACTTTCTCTGCCGACCATGTTGAATACTTAGGCTTTCTGGTATCAAAAGATGGAATTTCTCCAGATTCCACAAAAGTCCAAGCAGTCATAGATTGGCCTGAACCAAAGATAGTGAAAGAAGTCAGAGGATTCTTGGGATTGACTGGTTGGTATAGAATTTTTATACCAAAGTATACTCTCATAGCTTTCCCCTGACTAAAGAAGAATATTCCGTTTCAATGGTCTGCCAGGTGGTGCCAGAGTGCTTTTGATAAGCTAAAGACCGCCTTGGTAACCAATCCCATCCTGAAGTTGCCAGATTTCTCTCTACCCATTGACGTAGTAACTGATGCCAGTGGTTTTGCTCTGGGAGGTGCACTCATGCAGGAAGGTCATGCAGTGGCCTATGAATCCCGAAAACTCAAAACGCATGAGAGAAATTACACTGTCCACGACTTGGAACTACTTTCAGTAGCATATGCCCTGAAGTTGTTGAGACATTACCTACTGGGTCAAAGATTCACTTTGATGACAGATCATCAAAGCTTAAAGTGGATCTTCACTCAGAAGGATCTCAACATGCGCCAAAGAAGGTGGATGTAGACCCTGCAAGAATTTGATTTTGAAATCAAGTACCGCCCATGCAAAGAAAATGTGGTAGCAGATGCCTTTAACAGAAAAGCCTCCTTGCTTGCAATTACTATAGTGTCAAATCCCTTGATTATTGAAGCAAGAGAGAAGATCGTGCATGATAGATTCTTTGGCCCTATTGCTACCCTACTTATGCAAGAAAGCAAAACTCCACAGAAGTTGAACTGAGTTCAAGGGTACAGTTTGGATGATGGAATTATGTATTATAATCACAGGCTATGCAATCCCAATGATGAGGAAACCAAGGGGGACAAATTCTGAATGAAGTCCATGACAGCCTTATTGCAGGACATCCAGGTTTCATCAAAACCTACATGTCTATGAAGAAAAGCTTTTTTTGGCCTGGTCTAAAAAAGGATGTGCTTAATCATGTACGTCAATGTCTAACCTGTCAAAAAGTCAAGGCCGAGAGAGTAAAAATGCTTGGGAAGCTACATCCTTTAGACATCCCCCAGATGAAGTGGGAATGTATCAGTATGGATTTTATTACTGGATTACCTTCAGTGCAATTAGGTTACAACTCCATCTTCATCGTAGTTGATAGATTAACCGAAGTTGCCCATCTGATTCCAGTAAAAGAAACCTACACTGTCGTAGATGTGGCCAGAGTATTTCTCAAGGAAATCTTCAGATTGCATGGCCTACCCAGAAGAATAGTAAGTGATCGAGACCCTAAATTCACGTCAAGATTCTGGATTGCATTTTTTGAAGCAGTAGGAACTTTCTTGGATCTTAGCACAGCCTACCACCTTGAGACCGATGGTCAAACAGAAAGGGTAAACCAAGTAATCGAAGATATAATTCGGTCATGCTGTGGGGCACGGAACCCAGGAAGTGGCTAAGCTATCTGCACCTAGTCGAGTTCGCCTACAATGCTTCTTATCACAAAAGTATTAGGCTGAGCCCTTTCAAAGCTTTGTATGGACAAGATTGCTTAACTCCATTAACTTGGTCCGGACCCATTGATTAGGGTCAAGATGTCCAGACAGATACTTGATGACATGGAACAGCAGATGCAGGTGTCAGGCAAAAATTTGAAAGGTGTTTTGGGCTTGTGTACATATGGAATGCATGGTATGCAAAAAAACTTTGCCCTGAATGCCCTGGCAAATGTACAGAGTGGGTGGTTTTATGTTTTTTTACGAGCTCTTGGTGATGCCTTCATGTGAAAGTATTACGGGAACCCCGAATGTGATGATGGTTGGTCAATCTCGGCTGATTCTGGATGGAGAGATGGTGCTCAATTTTCAGCAAGCATGTGATGATGATTGGCAGTGCATGGCACCAAAACTGCAATAGTCATGTTTTGGTAAATTATGATGCAGTTGATTGAAGACGTGTGGGCAGTTCTTGCATTTGTTTTGGAAAGTTGTGGGCGCCGCATGTTAAGAAGAAGCATAAGGAAGCAAGGGGCCCCCTAAGCATTGTGGCCATCCTTGAGGCTTTAAAGAAAAATAAAAAAAATATACACTATCAACGTGGCCAGCAAAAAAGAGTCCACATGTCCGTTTGCCTTGCTGCCAGCACCCTCACTAGCACAACGCTAGAAGGTTGGCGAAGAGGGAGAAGCGCAGGGAGAAGGGTGGCGTTGTTTTTTGGGGGGTTTTGGGTCTGCCAGAGGAGCTCAAGCAAAGGCCTCTGTGTGTGTGGCCGCCTCAGAAGAGAGGGAGGATTGATAGAGAGAGCAAGAGTGACTGGCGACGTGGAGGAGACCACCTGCAAGGAGTTGCCGCCTTGGGTTAGCTGGCGCGTTGGTGGCTGGCGACTGGCTGGAGTGGAGCCGGGCGAGCAGATGGATTGGTGCAGCTGCTGCTGCTCTGCTGGCGTCGATTGCAAATGGCTGATAGGATGGGGAGCGGGCGTTATCAGAGCTGGTGGGCTGGTTTTGCCTTGAGGCTGGTTGGGTTTTGCTGGGAGGCGGTGGCAGAGAGGGCTGGCGACTAGCGAATGGCTTGGGAAGTCGCCCAGGAAAAGATGTTGCGTTGGTTTTGGGTCTGGGCTAGCTGTGGCTACTGAATGTAGGTGGCTGGGACGTCGAGGGTCTCTGGTTTTGAGGCCGCCAGTGGTAGCTGAAGCAAGGAGAGAGGGAGCCACTAGGGAGAGAAGCGAGCAAGAGTGTTCGCTGTATTGCTGGCTGGGGAGTGCCTTGCTCTCTTGCCAAAACAGACACTACTGGTGGCTTCGCCACCGTCAGTTTTCTGAGCAAGTGATGCCAGAGGGTACAAGAGGTGTGAGCTATGGTGGAGCTCTTGGTGAGTTGAACACGATTTTTTGGTGTGGAAAAAGCTTGTTTGAGCGGGTTGTTTTGGAGCAAGTGATGCCAGAGGGTACAAGAGGTGTGAGCTGTGTGGTGGAGCTCTTGGTGAGTTGAACAGGATTTTTTGGTGTGGAAAAAGCTTGTTTGAGCGGGTTGTTTTGGAGCAAGCAATGGAAAGAGAAAGCACAAGGTGCTGAAGCCGAGAGAGGAAGCTTTTGGAGGAAGGAAGTTTTTTTGGGAGTGAAGGAAGCCGAGTGAAGCCGACTGACTTGTGAAGGAGGGATCTTTTTTGTATTATTGTGGATAAGTGTGCGGTCTTTGATTATCTTGTGGAGTACAGAGTTTTGAGGCATCTCTGTGTGGTGTTTCGTGTTGGTTACTGGTACCCCTTTGTGATGTCTTTCTGGTGTGGGTGGTGTGGTGAACTGTGAGAAGTGTTCCAGCCGATGGTTGGCGGTGCCCTATTTTGTAGTCATTGTATCCAAAGTTTGGGGGGTGAAGGGCTATAGAGGTATGGTCTTTCTTCTTTGTTTTCACCTCACATCTTTCTGGTGCCCCCACTGAGGATAGCTCAGGTATTTTTCTTCATTTACAAGGGTGTATGCCCTAGGAGTTGAAGGTTTTAGGGAAGGTGTTTTCTTGTTTTTCTTGGGATTTGAGGTGAAGCTTGAGGATCAAAATGATGTCATATCTAGAGTTTTTTGGTGGTCCTAATGAAGATGTAGCAGATTTTCTTGAAAGAATGGAGGTTGCATGCATAAGCAATCACATCAACGAGCCAGCACAGGTATTGCGGTAGCTGAATATACGTTTGAAGGGAGATGCGGGCATGGTCCAGAACTTTTGAAGAGTCGTTAAAGGATGCTGGGCCACGCATTCCAATGATTGAGGATGGATTGAAGACTGCACTTTTGAACAGGTTCAAGAAGGTCGAGGATCCAGACAGAGTTTGGCATGAAGTGCAGGGGTTGACACAGGGAGAATTGGAGCCAATTGGTGAAGAAATTTTCTTTGCTGTGGGAGACCTTGTGCAGGGCTTTGGGGGAGGATCAAGTACCTCCAGACATGATGAAGAAGGATCGTTTTATTGCAGGATTGAAGGGAGGCATTCACTGGAAGGTTGAATTAAAAAAGCCCAAATCTTATGACGATGCGGTGGAGATTGCTAAATCAAAGGATTGGATGTTGCAACGGATGAACCAGTTGGGGATGGTTCCAGTGGCAGTGAGGACTGAAATTAGAAGGGTAGAAGCGGTACCGATGAGAACCGTGCTGGAAAGAGTGCAACCGACGGAAGCTCAAATGAATAATGCCACACCACAAGGGACAAAGGTGTCACCCACAGCTGTTACAGCTTCTGATGAAGGGCTTCAACAAGACATGAGGCAAATAGTGGATTGTATGAAGAATTTGAGTTTGAAAATGATGGGGAACACAGGTGGTGGACGTGGCCGAGGTAGAAGTTATAATCAGGAAGGGGTTGAAGGTCAGACAGGCTATGGAAGTGGCCATGGTTTTGGCAGGGGTAGACAGTTTATTCCTACATGTTGGAATTGTGGTGAATTGGGGCATATAAGTCCCGACTGTGATAAGCCTCAGCGCGACTGGGGGGTGATATGTATCCCTTACCCTCTCAGATTCCCAATAGGGAAAATGATTATGGAATTGAAATTAAAGGTGAAGCAGGGACGACCAGTGGGTTGACAAATGAGGAGAAAATGATTAAAGGTGAAGCAGGGACGACCAGTGGGTTGACAAATGAGGAGAAAGGTAAAATTAAGGTGATAGATGTGGTCACCCTTGAGAAGACGAAGGAGACAGAAGCTGATGTAATGCCTTTGGGGAAACGAATGCCACATGAAAGGGAAAGCAGGGATGCTGCAGGGCTTAGCAAGAAGAAAGGTAAAGTGAAGGAAGGAGTGGATGTAAAGGTCAAGCGGAAGCAAAAGTCTCGTAGAAAGTTTCAAGTGACTGATTTGGGGGTTGGGCAGGATAGCTACAATTTGCAGGAGGACATGACTGGAAGGAAAGCTAATATTACTTTTAGGCAATTGATAGAGTTAGCTCCCAAATTGAAGCGCTAGTGGAAAAGACTTGTGAACCCGAGAGAGAAGGAGCCTGCCAGAGGGATGGTGACTGTTTTATCTGTTGAGGAATTGCCTGATATATGTCCTGTGGTGAATGTATGGTACAAGGGGAAGAATCTGGGAGAAGCATACATAGATGGTGGTGCACAAATTTGTGTAATCACATTAGCAGAGCTGTGGAGAGGCTTGGTCTTAATATTACTGAAGCGTTTGGTTTCCGTATTCAGTTGGCCAATCACCAGAAGGTCAAATGCTTAGGTGTGATCAAGAAGTTAGAACTACAGGCTTTTGATGTAAAGGTGCTTGTGGACTGTCATGTCATGCTGGCGGCAGGAATGGGTGCATTCCCCATCATTCTGGGAAGACCATGGTTGAGAGCGGTGAAGGCTGTTCAAGATTGGAGGAAAGGGGTCATCACTCTGTATGACAAGAGAGGGGATAAAAAGCAATTTAATATGGATAATCAGAAGCCTGTTCATGATGAAAGGGAAAGTGAAACAGATTCGAGTGTTGATGATATGACTAGTAGCACCACTAGTTACTAGTGAGAAGACACTTCATTCAGAGGAGGATGCAGACATGGATGCCCTGGTTATTGATGAGGAAGTGCTTGGTGATGAGGTTGCCCAACAAGAAGAGGCCATACAGGAAGAATGCGAGGAGGTACAAGTGAATCATTGTTGAAAGAACGGTAGAGGAGGAGGAGACACACACACAGGAGCAAACCCTAATGTATATTGCAAACCCTAACCATAGAGGGAAGCCATGTCCACTCTCACACAAAGCATAATGCACTAATCCATAATCCACACAACACACAATGAGTTGTGTCCACACTCTACTAACCCTAGCTAATGTCCACACACTATAACCAGCTGGACACGCGGTCATTTATGTCTCACACATGTTCCTACCTAATCTGCCAGCACATAGCATAGCTGGCTCACACTGACATCGAGCTTGAATCTCAACAGCCCCTCTCAAGCTCATGATGTACTGCCGATGAAGATGTAGATGAGCTTGGGATATCAAGACTCTCAACACTCCCCCTCAAGCTCATCCCATGGACTCCCAACATAGTCCGGAAGTACCCAAACTTCTCCCTGCTAAGTGGCTTCGTAAAGATGTCTGCCACCTGCTCATCAGTCTTCACATAGTGAAGATCAACTGTACCATCTAGCACCTTCTCTCTGACAAAGTGATAATGGACCTCTATGTGTTTGGTCCTCGCATGAAACACTGGATTCTTTGCCAACTGTATACTGCTCATGTTGTCACAATGAATGACAACTTTGCCTTCAATAGGCTCACATAAATCTGTCAAGAGACTCTTTAACCATATAGCCTCACAAGTAGCAATGGCTGCACCCCTGTACTCAGCCTCTGTACTGGATAAAGCAACTGTAGGTTGCTTTTTGCTACTCCAACTCACCACGGCACTTCCAAGTGTAAAAGCATATCCACTAGTAGACCTCCTGTCATATGCACTACCTGCCCAATCAGCATCTGTGTACCCATGTATGTCCAAGCTTTTACCACTCTCATAAAATAGACCATAATGTGCTGTGGTCTTCACATATCTCATGATGCGTCTCACTGCATCCAAATGTGGTTTCCTGGGGGGCTCTGCATAAACTGGCTGACTAGCCCCACGGTATAACTCAAATCCGGGCGTGTGATAGTCATATATATGAGACTACCAACCATCTTCCTGTACATAGAAGGATCATCCAATTCCTCGCCATAATCAGCCCGCAACTTCACATTTTGCTCCAATGGTGTACTCATAGGCTTACACCCTGTCGTCATGCCATACTTTGCCAACATATCCAATGCATATTGGCGTTGTACTAACCAAGTACCTGCATGATCTTTCACCACTTCAATTCCAAGGAAGTATCTCAACTCACCAAGATCTTTCATGTCAAATTGCCCACTCAAAGCTTTCTTGACATGCATCACATCTGCACCATGATCACCTGTGATAAACTAGTCATCCACATAGATGACTAGTAAAACAATCCCATGCTCTGTCTTCTTCACATAGAGTGAAGAATCTGCTGTAGAAATCTAAAAACCAAGTGAGATAAGATATCTGCTCATCTTATCACTCCAAGCACGAGGTGCTTGCTTCAGACCATACAATGCCTTTTTCAACCTGCATACGTGAGTGGGATATCTAGGGTGTACATACCCTTTTGGCTGTGCCATGTACACTTCCTCTTGTAGATCTCCATTCAGAAATGCATTCTTGACATCCATCTGATGCATTTCCCAGCCATTAGCTGTAGCCATAGCAATGACTGCTCTCACTGTGCCCATCTTAGCCACTGGACTAAACGTCTCATCATAATCCAAACCTTGGGTCTGTGCATAACCCTTTGCTACCAATCTTGCTTATGTCTCTCAATAGCACCATCATATTTGCACTTCACTTTGTAAACCCATTTACATCCAATAACATTCTTGTCCTTTGGTAGTGCAACCAAATCCCATGTATCATTATGGACCAATGCGTCCATCTCAACATCCATCGCTTTTTTTCCATACATGCTCTCCAATAGCCTCTGTATAGCATGTAGGTTCCACATGCTTCACCATAGATGTCATATATGCATAGTGCATAGCAAAATCTCTATATGTCAATCTGTCAACAGGATATCTGACTCTCTGGGATCTCCGCAATGCCTGCGAGTCACTCTGTACACCTGTAACTCTAGCATGTGGTGGCACATATCTGTCCTGTCTAGCACCAGGTGTGCGTAAAACAGGTATGCCAAGCTCCTCATCCAAACTCTCGGAACTAGATGACTCATAACCTGTGATTCCAATTCCTTCGACTTTCTTCTTTCCTTTGTCCATAGCACTACTCCCAGTACTCACACTCTCATGCCTCAAACGTCCTGACCATGGACGTACACTGCTACTCTCAGCTTCTGCCTGCTGGCCCCCAGACATAGAAGTAGAACTAGAACTTGCTTGTGGTGGCAAGTTCACATGAACATCAGCCTCAAGTGACTCGATGACACCCTCATCTTTTGCTTTGTACCAACTAGCAAGCTCATCAAACACCACATCTCGTGAGATGACCACTTGTCTAGTTTGAGGGTTATAACATTTGTATGCCTTTCGATCCTGTGCATATCCAACAAATACACATTTCTCTGTCTTAGGATCCAACTTCCTTCTTCTTTCATCAGGCACATGTACATAAGCTATGCATCCAAAAACTTTAAGATGTCCAATGTCTGGCCTGTAACCTGTAAGCCGCATCTCTGGCATGCTTCCATGAATGGCTGTTGTAGGTGTTTTGTTCAATATATACACTGCAGTAGCACATGCTTCTGCCCAATAGTAATCTGGCATGCTCTTTTCATTGAGCATCGCCCGTGCCACTTCACATATGACTCTATTCTTTCTCTCAGCCACACCATTTTGCTGAGGTGTATACCTGCAAGTCAACTGTCTTCTTATTCCATGCTTCCTCAAGAAATGCTCAAAAGCTTTTGAGGTGTATTCACCACCTCCATCTGTCCTCAGACATTTAATCCAACAGCCATATTGCTTTTCTGCAAAAGCTTTGAAATCCATGAACTTTTCCAACACTTCACTCTTCTCTTTGAGAAAGTATATCCATGTCATCCTGCTAAAATCATCTATGAATGTAACATAGTATAAACTGCCTTTGATAGATGGGTTTTGTGCAGGACCCCATACATCACTGTGTACTATCTCAAGTGGCCTGTTACTCATATTTCCTTCTCTAGGAAACCTCAACCTTGCCTGCTTTCCAAACTGACAGGCTTCACAAACATGCATATGTCCATCATATTTGAACCTAGGCAATCCATTGACTATGCCTCTTGTTTGCATGTTCTTTAATCTCTGTATATTGACATGGCCAATCCTCTTGTGCCATATATCAATGTCCTGTACCACATTCCTGCTCTTTGAGAACATGGCTGATTTTAGCTCAGGAATTCCAGCATCCAGCTTAAACAATCTTCCTTCTTTCTTTCCTTTAGCAATCACTCTACATCCATGTTTAAAATCTTCAACGAAGCATCCATGCTCGTTGAAACGAACCTGTAATCCCTGTTCCACCATTTGACCAACTGAGGCCAAGCTTTTAGTGATTGAAGGCACATACAGCACATCTGACATAGACTTTGTCTGACCATTGTGCATGACCAATGGTACACTTCCAACATGTGTAATGACATGCTGGGTATCATCACCTGTTTCCACATAGCCTTTGACATCCATTGGCTTCATATGCTCAAACCATTCACCATGACATGTCATATGGTTTGATGCTCCTGAGTCCATATACCATGTATCATCATTCTCAGCATTTGTCGTCATAGAACCCACAACATGCTTCATGGCAAACAAATGATTTGTTGTTCCATCATTGCTACTTGATGCATAGTTACCACCATGTTGTGCATAGTTTCCACCATAATGACCACCACGTTGTGCTCTTCCCCCTCTCAAATCATTCTGTTTGCGGAAACAATCTCTCGCCATATGACCATATTTGCCACAATAATGGCATTCCACATCTTGCATAGAATTTTGTTGGCCTTGCCAATGGCCTCGACCCCACGGGGGGTACCTCTGCCTCGCTGAGGTGCATATCCACGACCACCTCGAGCACCATATGAAGGCTGAAAATTCTGTTGTGGAGGCCTGTCCTGCCATCCACGACCATTACCACCACATCCACGACCATTACCACCACATCCACGAGATGCAAATCTCCTCCTGCCTCTAAAGCCTCTCTGCGAGTAGAAAGCTTGATTTCTGCCATCATCATGGCTAGTAGATGCATCCAGAAATGAATCACTGAGCTTGATTTCCTCAACCAACAAGAGTGAAACCAACTCATCGAAGTCGGGTAGACCTGTACTCCTCACTGAGATAGATGTATCAAAGGATTTGTATTCCTTGCCAAGACCACGCAAGGTAATATCCACCAAATCATCATCATGCATGGGGGCATTTATTGTGGCCAATGCATCTGCAAACTTCTTGATTTCTTGCACATAATCATGTATGCTCCTTTTATTCCTTTTCACATTGTGTATCTGCTGTCGCAATGAGACTTGCGAGCACTCGTATCTGTATCAAACATCTTGACCAAAGTATCCCATGCATCTTTGGGATTCTCAGCATCCTGTATGTGTATGAGCATAGCATCACAAATACATATAGACAAATAATGCAGCACTTTGAATGCTCTCTCTGACCATTGCTTATGAGCAATAAGCTGCTGCTGTGTAGGTTGTCGAGGTAGATCAGGCTCAGGCTCAGGCTCAGCACCTGTAATGAGATTCCAAAATCCTTTTCCTTTCAAGAAACTCTTTATCCTATACTTTCATGCCTAGAAGTTCTTCCTATCCAGCTTTTCACCAACAATCTGAACTGGATTGTCCGACATGTTTGCTCAATGCATACACCTTCCGCACACTTAAAATCTGTAAATGAGCCTTCCTCAGCTCAACCACACTCCAATGAATGTTCCAGATACTCCAAGGTAGCCAACAAACTCCAAATTTGATGTAGAAAATCAACCTGTAATCATCCAAGATGAACTGACTCACTCAGTGCAGGATACCCTAAATTGGCACGCCTTCCAAGGCTCCAAATCACAATGTAATGGTGCAATCAAGTATGGGCAGCTTGCATTGACACCTAATGAACCTCAATGTTGAGTATCAACACCATCTGACATGTGTACATATCAATTTTTGAAAACCCCTTTCTCTGTTTTTGGAAAAACCAAAAAAACCAGTAGAAAATTTACTCTAATTCCTTCAATATTTGTCCAAATTGAGCAACCAGGCATTCATTAGCTTAGCATTAGTGTCCATCAACTCCATGTAAGAGGAATTTGTCCAATTGTAAAACACCAAGGATTAATTGCTCGATTAAAAATGCTCTGTTTCTCTGCAACCAGTGGACAGCCTGTTTTAATCAGCTCATTCCCAGCTCAATTAAGCATCATTGACCAAACAAATCACATAGCCCTCTTCTCCAAAGTGTAAAGCATCCAATTGCTAAAGAAGTTGTGGAAGATATCAAGCACCCACTGAGAATTTGATCTCCTCGTAGTCAAAAAGTATAAAATCTGCCCTGTTTTCTCTGTCTGGCTGCGCCGCCTGCTGTAGAGCCCTTTGGGAGTGGTTGTAATGCTCAATGATGAGGTAATCAAGTCCCCAACACTCCTAGGTATGTGTGCAATCCACCAATGCTTTGATTTTTACCAAATACATGCTCCAATTTCATCAATTTTTGGCTTCCTTTTCTCTGTTTTGTGAGAGCTCAAAAACCAGAGATTTTCACACTTTGAAATGCATTCAAATTGCTCCAAAATTTGTTCAAGGCTTGCACATGGGTTGCCAATACATCCCTCTTTGTCAAATACATATGTCTTTTGCCAGAATCACACGTATTTCCACCATACATCAATGTTCTCAAGCTTTAATGGAAAGCTTCAAAAACCAGAATTTTTCTTTGCTTTGATTTGCTTTGATTTGCTTTGTTTTTGCCTGTATCACCTGCAATCCGCTCAAGGATGTTTAGAAGACCTTACCCGGTAGGCCAAGCTCTCAGATCTGATAGTATTTGGTGTGCTCCAAGCTTCACAGCTCCAATGGCCAGCTTCACAGCTTCTTTTCACAACTTCTTCTCCCTCTTCACTCACTCACTCATAAACCCTAATAAACAGCACAAGGCTCTGATACCATGTTGAAAGAACGGTAGAGGAGGAGGAGACACACACACAGGAGCAAACCCTAATGTATATTGCAAACCCTAACCATAGAGGGAAGCCATGTCCACTCTCACACAAAGCATAATGCACTAATCCATAATCCACACAACACACAATGAGTTGTGTCCACACTCTACTAACCCTAGCTAATGTCCACACACTATGACCAGCTGGACACGCGGTCATTTATGTCTCACACATGTTCCTACCTAATCTGCCAGCACATAGCATAGCTGGCTCACACTGACATCGAGCTTGAATCTCAACAATCATGAGCAAAGGTATGCATGTGATGTGAAAGAGTATGCTTTTGAGTCTTTGGATGATGAACCTTTGTGGGATAAGTGGGATATAGAAAGTCTGCAGGATGATGAACCCGAGTTGGAGTTCGATGACCAGATGTGCATTAATGTTAAGAAAGCCACAAGCAGAATTGATGCTATGAAGGAGGAGCAACACCAGAATTCTATGAATGATGTTGATGCTATGGATGAGACTATGGATGTTGTGATAGATGAATATCTTATTGGCCTTGAAAAAGATGAGCATATAGGAACTGAGGTGGATGCTTTGGCAATGGTGTCTGTTGAAAGGGAGTTTGTTTTGCCTGTAGTGGTTGGCTTTGATGGTGATGATTCTTATGTTAATGGACAAGAGAATGCTTTGGGGCAACAGGTTATAGAATCTTGTTCTTTGGGATGTGCACAGCACGTCTTTCTTGATGAAGCTTTCATCAGTTATTATCCTTAGCAGGAATTGCTTCACTGGTTCTCCAATATTAGTGCTGATCATATCAGTGATTTTGGAATTGAGATGAGGCAGGATGCTATGTATGTCAAGAGCTTTGTTTCAAAAAGTTCTTATGTTATGTTGTGGGAAGTGGGATGGCAAACTATGTCTTTGGAAGATGACAGTGTTTCTTTGAACACATGGAATAGAGATGTTTTGGTTACCTTGTATGATGCTCAAAGGATTGACGGAGGGAAACGTGGTCATATGCTTTTTGCTGCTGATCATAAATGATTCAGCAGGCTAGGAGTTGGGCAAAGTATATCAGGCAAAAATTTGAAAGGTGTTTTGGGCTTGTGTACATATGGGATGCATGGTATGCAAAAAAACTTTGCCCTGAATGCCCTGGCAAATGTACAGAGTGGGTGGTTTTATGTTTTTTTTACGAGCTCTTGGTGATGCCTTCCATTAGGACCTCAATGGAGTCTTCTTGGGCCCTTTTATTTGGCAGTTTAAGGGAGTCAAACCTTTTCTCTTAAGAAGAAACGTTTTCTAATTTGAAGCTTCAAAACGGTTACTTTATTCGAATTTGAATTTTGGGGGACAAATGGAATTTAAAATCTAGCGAACCATATCATGTAACATATCTATGGAAAGCTCTTGATGCGTAGATCACGGATCTGTAATCTTTGCTCAAATTAGAGCTTGTATGTAGAAGTTTAAGGAGGTCCAAAAATTGTAAAATTGCCCCCCTCCCCTTTTTGGGGGGAAAGGTGCACCCTTTGACCACTCTTACACCTCTCTTAATCACCAATGGTTTTTGCTTACATGGCGGGCTCCCATTTGTCAAAAAGTTAAATGTTTCCATAACCTCATGGCAAATTAAAGGACCCAAAAAGACTCCATTGAGTTCCTAATGACGTGAAAGTATTACGGGAACCCCGAATGTGATGATGGTTGGTCAATCTGGGGCTGATTCTGGATGGAGAGATGGCACTCAATTTTTAGCAAGCATGTGATGATGATCGGCAGTGCATGGCACCGACTACAATAGTCATGTTTTGGTAAATTATGATGCAACTAATTGAAGACGTGTGGGCAGTTCTTGCATTTGTTTTGGAAAGTCGTGGGCGCCGCATGTTAAGGTGAAGCATAAGGAAGCAAGGGGCCCTCTAAGCATTGTGGCCATCCTTGAGGCTTTAAAGAAAAATTAAAAAAAATATATACTATCAACGTGGCTAGCAAAAAAGAGTCGCCGTTTGCCTTGCTGCCAGCACCCTCGCCAGCACAATGCTAGAAGGTTGGCAAAGAGGGAGAATCGCAAGGGAGAAGGGTGGCGTTGTTTTATGGGGGGTTTTTGGTCCGCCAGAGGAGCTGAAGCAAAGGACTCTATGTGTGTGGCCGCCTCAGGAGAGGGAGGATTGACAGAGAGAGCAAGAGTGGCTGGCGACATGGAGGAGACCGCCTGCTGCAAGGAGTTGCTGGCTTGGGTTAGCTGGCGCGTTGGTGGCTGGCGACTGGCTGGATTGGAGCCGGGCGAGCAGATGGATTGGTGCAGCTCCTACTGGCATCAATTGGAGACGGCTGACAGGCTGGGGAGCGGGCGTTAACAGAGCCGGTGGGCTGGTTTTTCCTTGAGGCTGGTTGGGTTTTGCTGGGAGGCGGTGGTTGGCGATGACAGAGAGGACTGGCGACTAGCGAATGGCTGGGGAAGTCGCCCAGGAAAAGATGTTGCGCTGGTTTTGGGTCTGGGGCAGCTGTGGGCTGCTAAAGACAAGTGGACAGGGACATCGCGGGTCTCTGGTTTTGAGGCCGCCAGTGGTAGCTGAAGCAAGGAGAGAGGGAGCCGCCAGGGAGAGAAGCGAGCAAGAGTGTTTGCTGTATTGCTGGCTAGGGAGTGCCTTGCTCTTGCCGCGGACGCTACTTTGGTGGCTTCGCCGCCGTCAGTTTTCTGAGTAGGTGATGCCAGAGGGTACAAGAGGTGTGAGCTGTGGTGGAGCTCTTGGTGAGTTGAAGAAGCTTTTTTGGTGTGGAAAAAGCTTGTTTGAGTGGGCTGTTTTGGAGCAAGCAGTGGAAAGAGAAAGCACAAGGTGCTGAAGCCGAGAGAAGAAGCTTTCGGAAGGAAGTTTTTTTGGGAGTAAAGGAAGCCGAGTGAAGCCGGCTGACTTGTGAAGGAGGGATCTTTTTTGTATTATTGTGGATAAGTGTGCGGTCTTTGATTATCTTGTGGAGTACAGAGTTTTGAGTCATCTCTGTGTGGTGTTTCGTGTTGGTTACTGGTACCCCTTTGTGCTGTCTTTCTGGTGTGGGTGGTGTGGTGAACTGTGAGAAGTGTTCCAGCCAGTGGGCTGGTGGTGCCCCCTTTTGTAGTCGTTGTATCCAAAGTTTGGGAGGTGAAGGGCTATAGAGGTATGGTCTTTCTTCTTTGTTTTCACCTCACACAGGCAATTCGTAAAGATATAAAAGCTGCCCAGGATAGACAAAAACTGTATGCAGATAAGAAGAGGATAGTTAGAGAATTCGAAGAAGCAGATATGGTCTTCATTCGAAGTACAAGAAGTTATCCCCCAGATATTGTGGGCCATATCTGATTACAAAGAAAGTAGGTGACTTAGCCTACGAGCTTCTTCTACCTGCTCATCTTAAAGTACATAACGTATTTCATGTCAGCCTTCTTAAAAAGTATATACTAAGCTCGAATCATGTGCTTGATGATGAAATCTTAACTTCTTCAACCCAAGGGCAGATGGAACTCCAACCTGAAGAAATCTTTGATGTTCGTGAAAAGGTTCTCAGGAATAGAATTCTGAGAGAATTATTGGTTAAATGGAACTTCTATCCTTTTGAAGATGCCACCTGGGAGAAGGAAGCCGAACTGTTGCAAGATTACCCCCAGTTTGTGAGATGAGGATATCTCGCGTTTTTCAAGTGGGAGAGAATGTAAGATTCCTCCCCCAGCCTCTCAAGATGTCCAGCATCTTCCCCCCTCTTCTAAAATATAAAAGATCTTGTTTCTACCTATTTTGACCTAGAGAGACAAAATATTATAGAGAGAGAATATTCAGATTTTGAATATTTTTTGGATGGAAAAATATCTCTTCTTATTATTATCCTAGGGGTCCAGATTTTTGAAAAATTTCAAATTAAGGTTTTGAGGGGCCAATCAAATTCATCCAAATGTATGAAGAAGATAAATTGAAGAAATAAAGAAAATCCCCCAAAAATGAGTAAATACTCACATAAGATGAAGAGTGGACTAAGGACCAAAGGAAAAGCTAAAAAAATGCATTTTTGACACCTCACAATGGGGATTCCCCCCTCATGAATAAGGCGCATACTTCACATGTGTAATGGAGTTTTAAATTGAGATATTTTATGTCTCCTCTCTTCTAATTCAAGTCTAGTTCCAAAAAGTAAGCTAAACTGACCTAAAAATGGTCAAAAATTGACCAAACTGAATTGGAAAATTCTAGAATCAGTTTGCTTGGTTAGGAGCTCACTTTTTTCTATAAATAGAAGCCTCCCCCTTTGTTGAAAAATAATAGTGTTTATACACTGTTACTCTACTCCTCCCAAGAGCCAAGAACTGTGAATATCTTAATAATTCACTAGTTCTTGACCTTTCCCTCTTCTAAAGATTGGTGGCCACCCTTGTTACAAACAAGAGTAGAACCCTCAAACCATCAAGCCAAAGGAAAGCTCCCAAGAATTTATGTAAGTTAGAAATCTTATATTTTTCTTTATTCTTTTTATGCTTTCTAATATTTGTGTTGTTTGAAGTGATAAATGGATGCTATGCCTTGTGAAAAGGCTTTCCCCCTCTCTCATTCTTAAAATCAGCCCTTCTTTATTCTAGTTAAGTGAACTAATAGTTGGAATTAAACTTTCATATTATTTTCCATTTAAAAGTGAAAATTGTTTAGTTTAGAATGCTTAAAACCAATTGAGGTTAATTGGTTAAGTAAAGATAAGTAGGAAAATTTGAAAAATGGTTAGCCATACAAAGCAGGTTATGGTGAAAATTTTTTTAAAAAATTAGAAATAAGTATTATTATTCTAAAAGAGTAATCCCTATTGTTTCTATATTCTAAAAGTGTCATTTTCATGCATAGAAGATGCATATTGATTATTATTTTTAAGCATAAAAGAATAATTATGAAAGTGTTACTTTCATCAAAATGGATTTTTATGCATAAAAGAATAAATTTTTATTATTATGAAAGTGTTACTTTCATTAAAATGGATTTTATGCATAAAAGAATAATTTTTTTATTATGAAAGTGCTACTTTCATCAAAATGGATTTTTATGCATAAAAGAATAATTTTTTTATTATGAAAGTGTTACTTTCATCAAAATGAATTTTTATGCATAAAAGAATATTTTTTTAATTATGAAAGTGTTACTTTCATCAAAATGGATTTTATGCATAAAAGAATATTTTTTTAATTATGAAAGTGTTACTTTCATCAAAATGGATTTTTATGCATGCATAAAAGAATAAATTTTTTTATTATGAAAGTGTTACTTTCATCAAAATGGATTTTATGCATAAAAGAATAAATTTTTTTATTATGAAAGTGTTACTTTCATCAAAATGGAATTTTATGCATAAAAGACTCATTTTTTATTATCAAAGTGTTACTTTCATCAGAATGGATTTTATGCATAAAATAATAATTTTTTTAAATTATGAAAGTGTTACTTTCATCAAAATGGATTTTTATGCATAAAACAATAATTGTTTTTATTATGAAAAGTTACCTTCATCAAAATGGATTTTTATGCATAAAAGAATAAAATTTTTTAATTATGAAAGTGTTACCTTCATCAAAATGGATTTTTTATACATAAAAGAATAATTTTTATTATTATGAAAGTGTTACTTTCATCAAAATGGATTTTTGAATAATTTTTTTTATTATGAAAGTGTTACTTTTATCAAAATGGATTTTTATGCATAAAAGTATGCATGAAAGAATGTTTTTTTAAATAAAAGTCTTATCTTCATCATTACTAATTTTTATGCATAAAAGAATTTTTTTATTGTAAAAGTGTTACTTTCACTAATATCGATTTTTATGCATAAAAGAATTTTATTTTTATATTAAGATAAGAGTTCTCTTTAATCCGATGCCTAATTCCCCTAAAAATTGGTAAATGATTAAGTAAATACTCTGTGAAAGAAAATCCTACCGTTTCATATTCCCTAAGATGACAATGAGAAAATTCACTGAAACTATCGAAATCGGAGTTTTAGATAAATGATTCCTCATAGGAATTTGTGT
The DNA here is from genome assembly GCF_041138505.1 of Cibotium barometz. Lineage (NCBI taxonomy): Eukaryota > Viridiplantae > Streptophyta > Polypodiopsida > Cyatheales > Cibotiaceae > Cibotium > Cibotium barometz. The sequence goes on from NC_141059.1 coordinate 31,403,420, forward strand.
GATTAGTTTTAAATTTAGTAAAGTAATAATTGAAATATTTTCCTTTGATAAAGATAGTTCAAGAAGAACCTTTCCAGACTCAAAACCTGAGTCAGACTATGACAAAGACATAACTCCTTCGTCAGTTTCAAGAAATGGCGATGATGTGACCAGTCCCTACACTCAAATCACCTACCGATTCTGAAACTAAGTTGAGACCTTTGATTTTGATATGAGGATTAAGAATTCAGAATTCGAGGAATTCTGCTTAGAAATCTAGACTGTGATCTAGAAGTCTTGGGATACGGAATTAAGATATACTCATTGTATTCAAAAGAAAATCAAAACTGAAAACTTGCATAGAAACCCTGTTTTCTTAAAGGACTGAGGGAGCATTTGGTATATGTGTTTTCTAAGGGAAGCTCGGTTGCAACAACTGGCGACGGGTGTTCAAAGGACAGCTCACAGGGCAAAGCTTGACCAGCCTTGGTATGGTTAAAATGGTGCACTTTCGGTATGATGGACGAGGGCCGACGAAGCGGTCCCTGGGTGAAGTGCCAGGACACCTAAGGAGGATCTTGGTGGAGGGTTCTGACCAGGTGATGCACGGGCTCGCGGTGCTGAGGACACCCATGTGTATGTCGAGGAAGATATTATATGATGGACCAATGTTTATTGTAATAAATTACTGGATCTCGTTGTTGACCCGCTGGTTTCAACGGAGAGTCCAGAGTGATACTATTTTGTGAGAAACAAAGACTCAATGGGAATTTTGAGTTATGACATGTGTAACCAGTAATTGTTTGTTAATGGATTGTTTTATAAGTTAAATTTTAAAGAGGAGTGTGTGTGTATCTGTATTCTAAAGCAAAAGTTAAGAAAGGCATTCAGTTATAGGTGGGTGGGTACTTGTCTGGTTCTACTATTCCAGTGGGTTGGTTGGCGGTGGCTAACCCATGGGCCAGATGGGATAGGCTAGAATCTGTAGAGTTTTAATAATAAGATTAATAGAGAGGAATATGCTTAGAACTCGAGTAGTTAATTAGAATCCTGAAGACTTCTCTAAAGAATAATCAACAGCTGTGCTTGATTCAATTAGGAAGAAAAAAGCATTGATTCATTCAAGTTAAGTCTGTAATAGTTTCCCTTCTATCTGGATTATTCAGATAAATAATAGTTCAGTATCTTGACCTCGTTAGAAAAATTCGTTAAGAAAATAAAAATGTGGAATCGTCCCCGCTTTTCGGGCATGGGAAATTTCTCCAATTTTGGTTTTCGGAATGACCAGCTTAGTCTTGTGCCCGGACATTCGAGGGCGAGGCCTCGAGTGTGAGAAACCCTACCCCACAGCACAAGAGGAAGTTACTTCCGCTGTTACCATCCGAGAATCCGGTGCGCAGAGGGGGCAGTGGGATCTCATAGTTGGTATTAGAGTGCTGTTGTAAATTTACGTAACAGCAGTAGAAATTGCTTAAATTTTTTTTAAAAGTAAGTCTGGGAAATAATGTTTTTGCCTGTTATATTATGTTGAATAAACTTCATTTTTTTTTTGAAAACTTATAAATTGAATTGGAAATTATAGATGGAAGTTCCATACTTATCCAGTATTCCCGACCTCACCCAGTCAACGAGACATGACTACGTTTGCCTTTGAGCATCTCATCTCTTCCGCTTCGACTCGAACAAGCCGAGAAAGACTCGCAAGCCATTATTCTGGAGCCGAGCTGCTCTATGTACATATTGCAACTTTTATATAAATAAAGAAATGTTTTCTGGATAAAAATTCCCTGTTGTATAAGTGATTGTTTATGGACGATCTGATAAAGAAAAAAATTATTATCGGACATATGTCATAGATCTCCAATAAGATCATTGTCTTGTTTACGAAATTGTTTTCCGAACCTCTTAAGTCTTAGGATCTCGTGGATGATATCAAAATAAAAATTTAATAATATATAAATTTTTGGTAGAATCATGAGACAAGGAAACCGTGGCCGTTAGCCAGACCCTCTCTGAAGATGACAAGCTTGACCCTGATGTTCGCAAGGCTCTTCATAGGACTCAATCAAGACCCTTCAAAGGATAAGGGGAAAACCTAGGCGAAGCTATGGAGAAATGGGTGGAAGCCATGGAAGAATATTTTGACATCACAGCCTACAATGAGCGGAGCAATATGGCTCTTGCCAGGCTGAAAATAGTGGAAATAGCCAGAGTAGCATGGAGGAACCACTATGACACCAACCATCTAGACAGAAATACTCAGTCCTGGAACGACCTAAAAACCTATTTGAGAAAGAGATTTTATCCCCTAGGATTTTTGGAAATCAGAATGAACGAATTCTTAGAGCTAAAGCAGGGGAGCAAAACCATCGAGGAATATCACCAGGCCTCTGCTCTTCTACTCAAATATTCACCACCTCTAGATGAAGAGGTGTTGAGATATCGAGCTCGTCTAGTGAGGCGGTGGCCACTGATGACCCGCCTGGGGGATAGGCCCCACACTTACACCACTGGCATGGTTGGTGAGATCTTGGGTGATATGCGGCCAGTGGGATGACAGGCTGTGTGACAGCCATTCTAGAGACTGGCATAGTTATAGCGCCAGCTCATTTAGTCGGGTTCACACTATAGAGAACCCGTGTATGTATTGGTTGAGTACCTTTCATATTATGGTGTACTCTTATCTTTGTATATGGTGTGTTGAGTGTTGAGTAGAGAAGAAGAAGATTTTCAGCCTCTCACCTTGTGTGTTCTCTATTAGGGTTTTGTGAGTGTGTGTGTGTGCTTGCAAGAGCTCAAGCTCTCTTCCCCCCTGCATCTTTTCATGGTATCAGAGCCTGGTTCGTGCTAAGGGCTGAGCTGCAAGCAAGAGAACCACAGGAAGCGGTGCAAGGGTAAGAGCTGCAACTACTCTTCCCTATTTGTGTTGGTGACTACACCCTTGTCGGGAGCTCTACGGAGCTCTACGGGAGGCACTGGCAACGATCTCTGATTGAGGAGCTTTCTTCGCGGGAGTAAAGCTATAGGGCAACTATATTGTCCTATCGGACAACGTGTTCTGGGCCTAAAACGCGTTTCGGGCGCGTCTGGACCTCCGTTTTTCAGAAAGCAGGCGATTTCGAGCACTGCGGGTAAGTCATCGATTCTCTGCAGAACTCTGTTTTAAGAACTGCAGGAAGACAGATTGACTGTGCAGACACTGTGGGTGCTGCAAAGAGGTCTACAGTTGCCATTGGGTGTATGTATGCACATTGAAGTCACTGGTTGTGACATTTGAGAGTACTACAGTACCGCTGTGCAGAAAATACTGCAGGTTGTGTAGCAAAACCAGAGTGCAGTTTCTGGTGAAATTGTGTGTTTGGCAATATATCTAATGATGGCATAACACAGATTGTGGCTGAGAAGCTGGATAAGAATAACTTCCATGCTTGGAGGTTCAGGTTGACAAATTTCCTGATGGGAAAAGGTTATTGGGACTACATAGAAGGTGAGCATGAAGAGGCACCGGAGATACCGGGGATATAAATCCGACTGCTGCAGATGTGAAAGAGTTTAAAGACTGGAACCAAGGAGCCAGGAAGGTTATGTATTGGCTTTCCATTAGTATACAGGACACCATGATTGGGCACATTCAGGATGCCAAGTCCCCCAAGGAGGCATGGGACACCTTGGTAAAGCTCTATGAAACAAATACCAAGGCACGTAAGATACAGTTGAAGAATGAACTTCATACTGTGGAAAAAACGAGCATGTCTGTGAATGACTATGCGTTGAAGATAAAGGGTACTGTGGAATCCCTTGCATCTATTGGTGTGTCAGTAGATGATGATGACAAGGTGGAAGTCTGTCTATGTGGTCTCGGGCCACAATACAAGGCGTTTAAGACGTCTATTCAGACTCGGGAAAACATTCCCAACTTTACAGATTTGGTGTCTATGCTGATTATCGAAGAGAAGAGCTTGGGTGAAGACCAACAGTCTTCACAAAGCAAAAACAGTTCAGAGCAACAGGCCTTCTACACGAGTTCAGGAAGAGGACGAGGTAGAGGAGGCCGTGGACGCGGTCAAGGAGGTGGCCGAACAGGTAATCAGAATTATGGCCAGCAGCAGCAGCAACAACAACAGTCCCAGAATCAACAACAACAACAACAACACGCAGGTGGAAGAGGCAAATTCAGAGGCAGGGGGAGTCAAAGAGGCCGTGGAAATTGGCAAAGGCAATATAATGATGCACGTGAATGCTATTATTGTGGTAAGCCTGGACATGTGCAGTCAGAATGTTATAAGAAGCAGGCTGACATGCAAAATGGGAAAGTGCAGCAAAACAACTATGCATCCTCAAGCAAAAATAATGAGGATAATGAAAGGTTGTTTGTTATGCAGCATGTTGTGAATGCCATGTCTGAAAATGTTGATGCAGCACAAAAAGATAATGTATGGTATGTGGATTCAGGGGCTTCAAACCACATGACGAGTCATGGAGAGTGGTTCAAGGAGATGAAAAACCCGAAAAGACCAGGTTTTGTGGAAACAGGGGATGACACTGCTCATCCAATTGCCCACGTTGGAGATGTGCCATTGTCTATGCAGGATGGCAAAGTGAAGTACCTTGCAGATGTACTTCATGTACCGAACATAACAAAGAATCTGGTTTCAGTTGGCCAGATGATTGAGCAGGGTTTGCAGGTTCGGTTTAACCCTGATGGGTGTTATGTTGAAGATTTCAAAGACAAGTGCAGGTTGGTTGCAAAAGGCAACAGAGTGGGCAGAATGTTTACGTTGAATGTAGACATGCCTGAAATGAGTGCTGCGATGTTTGCAAATGGTTCAGGAATTGTTGCAGACACAGACATATGGCATAAAAGAATTGGACATGTAAATGTGCAGAGATTGAAGTCTATGCAGACAAAAGGAATTGTGATAGGGCTGCCAAAATTTAAAGTGGAAGGTATGCAGAAAATATGTGAAGCATGCCAATTTGGGAAGCAAACAAAGCATGTGTTTCCACGTAACAGATATGTGAGCAGAAATGCACTAGATATTGTGCATTCAGATGTATGGGGTCCTACGAAGACCATATCTATGGGAGGCTGCAGGTATTATGTGACTTTCATTGATGACCACACGAGGAAAGTGTGGGTATATTTCATGAAGGAGAAGAGTGAGGTGTTCACTCACTTTCAGAATTTTAGAGTTTTGGTTGAAAAGCAAACAGGGAAATATGTCAAGTGCCTAAGGTCAGATGGAGGGGGAGAATACTTCTCCAATGAGTTCTCTGAATTTTTGAAGAAGAATGGTATTCGGAGACAGTTCACATGTAGATACACTCCGCAGCAAAATGGAGTTGCTGAGCGGAAAAACAGGCACATTGCTGAGATTGCGCGAGCATTGATGGAAGAGAAGAATATGCCGCATTGCTATTGGGCTGAGGCTGTTTCTACAGCAGTATACATCATGAACAGGACTCCAACTGCAGCCATACATAATGTAACTCCAGAGGAGAGGTTTACTGGCAGAAAACCAGATTTGTCTCATCTGAAAGTTTTTGGATGCATTGCATATGTGCATGTGCCAGATGAGCTGAGAACTAAGCTGGATCCGAAAGCTGAAAAATGTGTGTTTATTGGATATTTCCTTGAGCAAAAGGGATACAGGTGTTATAACCCTGCTACACGTGAGTTGAGGGTAAGCAGGGATGTTGTTTTTGATGAGATGAGCAGCTGGTATGCTGCTGAAAAAGAAACTGTTGGGGCTGATGTGAGTGGAAGTGTGGTTGCACAGAATGCAGGTCAGCAATCACAGTCTTTGAGTGGACCAGGAGAGTCCTCATCTAGTGGGTCTGTTGATAGACCATGGAGTGGCAGGCTGCATCATAATACCAGCCCTGCAAATGTGATTACTACATCACGAAAAGGAAAAGAGAAAGTGGTTGAGCCCCTTGGTATGCCTGACATTTCTGCAGGGCATTCTCATGTTGATGGAGAGTCTAGTGGCTCAAATATGAGTCTTGATGAGGAGCTTGGGATCCCAGCTATGAGAACACCTGGTGTAAAGAAGGCTATGGAAGCCATGAATGAGAAGCTGCGAAGATCTGGGAGAGTGAGAAATCCTGTGCAGAGATTTACCTATGATGGTTATGCGGCACATCACTATGCATATATGGCAAAGGTTGTGCAGGTTGTTGAGCCCACATGCATTGATGAGGCTGTTGGAAATGTGTGTTGGGAGAAAGCTATGGATGAGGAGGTGGATGCACTATATGGAAATTAGACTTGGGATTTAGTGCAATTGCCTGAAGGCAAGAAAGCCATTGGATGCAAGTGGGTGTACAAAGTTAAACATAACAGTGATGGAAGCATAAATAGGTACAAGGCTAGATTGGTAGCCAAAGGATATGCGCAGACATATGGGATTGATTATGAGGAAACTTTCAGTCCAGTTGCCAAGATGGCAACGGTGAGAGTTGTGATAGCAGTGGTGGCTGCATCAAAGCAATGGTCTTTACATCAGATGGATGTAAAGAATGCATTCTTGCATGGGGATTTGCAAGAAGAGGTGTATATGTTGCAGCCACCTGGTTATGAGGATGTGGGTCACCCCGAGCATGTTTGCAGGTTGAAGAAAGCCTTGTATGGCTTAAAGCAAGCACCAAGAGCATGGTCCGACAAGATTTCTGAATATCTTGTCACTATTGGCTTTCATGTAGCCAATGCAGATTTCTCGCTGTATGTGAGACATGGTGATAGAGGAGTTGTGCTTGTTGTCATCTATGTAGATGACTTGATCATTACGGGGGACCATGATGCAGAGATCTTTGATGTAAAGATCCTGCTTAGACAGAAGTTCGAGATGAAGGATCTGGGGGAGCTCAGATATTTCTTGGGCATTGAGGTGATTAGGTCACCACATGGTATTGGATTACTGCAGAGACAGTATGGCTTGGACATGTTGTCCAAGTATGGTATGACAGGCTGTAAGCCTATTTCTGTGCCATTGGATCAGAATGGCAAGTTGAGTGCAGATTCAGGAGAGATCTTGGAGGATCCTACTATGTACAGGAGCATAGTAGGAAGTTTGATCTACATGACGATCACCAGACCAGATTTGAGCTATGCTGTTGGGTTGGTGAGTCAGTTTATGCAGGTTCCACGGAAACCGCATTTGGATGCAGTGAGACGCATACTGAGGTATGTGAAGTCTACTTTGCATTGTGGACTATTCTATGAGACTGGGACAGAGATATGTGTACATGGGTACACAGATGCTGATTGGGCTGGTAGTATCTCAGATAGAAGATCTATCAGTGGCTTCATGTTTTCTTTGGGGAGTGCTGCTGTGACTTGGAGCAGCAAGAAGCAGCCTACGGTTGCTCTATCAAGTACAGAGGCCGAGTACAGAGGAGCTGCTATGGCAGCATGTGAGGTAGCTTGGTTGAGAAAGCTACTTGCAGATTTGGGTCTATCTGTGGATAGACAAGTTGTCATTTTTTGTGACAACATTAGCAGTATACAGTTGGCCAGGAACCCAGTCTTCCATGCTTGTACGAAGCACATAGAGGTCCACTACCACTTCGTCAGAGAGAAGGTCTTGGCAGGAGACCTTGACCTTGTTTATGTCAGCACAGAGGATCAGGTAGCTGACATCTTCACCAAAGCATTGGGTACAGAGAAGCTCCACAGATTCAGGGTTTTGCTTGGTGTACATGAGATGGAGTTGAGCTCGAGGGGGAGTGTTGAGATATCGAGCTCGTCTAGTGAGGCGGTGGCCACTGATGACCCGCCTGGGGGATAGGCCCCACACTTACACCACTGGCATGGTTGGTGAGATCTTGGGTGATATGCGGCTAGTGGGATGACAGGCTGTGTGACAGCCATTCTAGAGACTGGCATAGTTATAGCGCCAGCTCATTTAGTCGGGTTCACACTATAGAGAACCCGTGTATGTATTGGTTGAGTACCTTTCATATTATGGTGTACTCTTATCTTTGTATATGGTGTGTTGAGTGTTGAGTAGAGAAGAAGAAGATTTTCAGCCTCTCACCTTGTGTGTTCTCTATTAGGGTTTTGTGAGTGTGTGTGTGTGTGCTTGCAAGAGCTCAAGCTCTCTTCCCCCCTGCATCTTTTCAAGAGGAACTCATGGGCCCCAGGTTCATTCGGGGAATGAACGAACCCTTGGATACAGTGGTCAAAAATGCCAAGCTAGTGTCCAAGGCAAAAGCTGTCAGAATGGCGAAGGACTTTTCCAAAGCCTTCATCGTAAAAATCCCGCCAAAGCCAACTCCCTCATCCTTTAAGAGATTTCAAACACCAGGAAGTTCTTCCAACTTTCCGCCTCCAAAGAGACACCAAGGTTTTAACCAAAATGTGGAGACGAGAAGCTTCAGAGATGAAGGAAGACCTTTCCCCCCGAAGTCCGTTCTCCGGAACTCCGACTCTCTCCAGAATGCAAAGGGAAGACCTTTGAAGCGAGAACAAATGCTTCGAATGTCAAGGACTTGGGCACCAGCTCAAGGATTGCCCCTCTCCTTTTGTGGGACAAGGAAACCAGGGTCCAAGGGCCCCAAGACAAACTCCTTCTTATCAGTCCAATCAGGGTCCCCCCCACGCCAGAATCAGGGAAATCCCAGGAGAACTCTAGCTCAACCGTGTGCCTCAAAACTCCTTCCCAGAACTGGGGCAACCAAAGAGAAAGAGTTCCGCCTCAGACTGCAAACAGCCAGAGCAGTCACAATTGCAGAAGTAGTGGAAGAGGAAAGAGGACAGATTTATGCTGCAATTGAAAACCAAGGGCCAAACTGTCAATTCTCTGTCATCAATACTCCAGCTAAGTATTAGGGTAAGCCTTTTAAGCTTTTGATTGATTCAGGCAGTACTCATTCTTTCATTTCCCTTGGATGTTTGTGTAAGCTAGTCTTAGATCAGAAATTAGGGAAACCTATGCAAGTTGAATTGGCAAGTGGAAAGATTCTTTTCACTCACCTTGAGACAGATTGTATTCAGTTCAATCTAGATGGGAATTTAATTGACTGTCAGTTTAGAGTTATACCTTTGGGAGTTTTTGACGAGATCCTTGGAATGGATTGGCTCCACAAAAATCAAGCTGACATTCCTTGTCATAATGGAACCATTTCCTTCCGTGACCTTCACGGAAACAAAGTTCAACGAACTGGAATTTTAGGATCCCCAAGTTTGCAGTTAGTAAAGGCTTCTAAGTTACTAAAAGGACTTAGAAAGAAGCAGCGCATTTATCTTGTCAAAATGAATCCGGTAGACTCAAAGTTAAAAGCTAAAGAACCTGAATGGTTAAGTGATTATGATGATTTTTTCCCAAAACAGAGCTAACACAGATGCCTCCAATTCGGAAAGTAGATCATGTGATAGAATTGACCCCCGGAGCTCAGCCACCAGTAGCCCTGCGCACGTACAAAATCCCAGTTCCTAAAGCCATCAAACTCAAGGAACAGCTTAGACAACTATTGGAACAAGGGTTTTTAAGACCCAGTGTTTCACCTTGGGGTGCGCCAGTTCTCTTTATGAAAAAGAAAGATGGAACACTAAGACTTTGTGTGGACTACAGAGGTCTAAATCAGCTAATAAGTATCCTATCCCGAGAATTGATGAGCTTCTCGATAGGCTAAGTGGAGCCCAGATCTTCACAAAGATAGATCTCAAATCAAGGTATTATCAGATCAGGATTAATGAGCAAGATTTCACTGTCATGCCGTTTGGATTGACAAATGCCCCAGCTACATTCAATCGCTTATGCAAGACATTCAATCACTTAATGTAGGACATTCTCAGAGAATACTTGGATGATTTTGTTCTTGTTTTCTTTGATGATATTCTGATTTACTCAAAGAATGCAGCTGACAACTCATGTCAGAAAAGTTCTTGAGATTCTAAGGAAGCACCAACTCTTTGCCAAAAAGAGCAAATGCACTTTCTCTACCGACCATGTTGAATACTTGGGCTTTCTGGTATCAAAAAGAACATTATAAATTGGTGTTGGTGGGCTGATGCTTTTGGTGCTGAGGTTTCTTTCTTTGTGCAGGCTTAGGGGACTTTTGATGCACTTGGGAATCCAAGATTTGGTATTTCCTTGGTAGTAACCTTGTGCTTGCAAAGTTTTTTGGTACCCACACTTGTTGAGTTTCTGGAGTTCTTTGAGGAACTCACGTAGGCTTTTGTGGATGTTGTTGTGGAGTACTTGTATTTATTTATTTCCTCTGAGTGCTGCATTGAGGAAGAGGCTTTAATGATCAAGGCACCCAAATTGGATTGGTGCCTTCATAATAGCCTTGGGCTATAAGTAGCTTCTTCTCCACCCACATTTTGATACCATTAAGATACCTTGATTTTGGTTGTTTTGGTGGAAATTTCTTTTTGTTGGAAGTGGAAGGTTGGGGGCCCTCCTTCACATTGGTTGGCGCTGAGGTTGTGGTTTCAAGATTCATGGGCATTGTTGACGATTAGGCTAGAGTCTCTTGTGGAGCGGCTGTTGATGATGATACACATAGCCATTTTTATTAGCTTCATGGTCTTCATAGTTCTCTTCATGTTCATGTTGAGCTCCATCTTAGTCTTCATCTTGAGCTCCATTCACATTTTTCTTCACACATGCCGCTTTACCATGGGCTTCATGCAGCTCCATCATCATGAGGCCATACCTCATCATGGCCCATGAACATTAAAGGCTTACATACATGGTGTACATCATGGCATAAAGGCTTTCATGGCAAAATACATGGTTCATTTGCAAAACATTACATTTTACATAGCATTGGGTGGCATACATTTCCTTGAAATAGCATAGATTGACATCAACATATGTAAACATGACATTGGAATAGGTAATATACATCAAACATTTGGTGTAATTTTTGTTAATGTTGATAGAAATCATGGTGTTACCCAAGCATTTGATGAGGCACATAAAAGACCATGCATAACACTCATTTCCCATGTGAAAAACCCCCTTTTTGGATATACTTAACACTAAACAATCAAAATTTCAGGATAAGTTTTAGGGTTTTAAAAAAAATTCAAGCTTATCCTCTTGTTGTCAACATCACTTGAAGCTCTTCTCTTCCCCTATTGTTGCACTAAAGCTAATGCTGATGCAATAGTAGTGGCCGCCTCTACATACTGGTTAATGATCTATTGGCTGCTTATTCCTTTTCTCCTTCTAGTCGGCAGTGCTGCTCCTTGTCTTGGTGCTTTTTGTTTTGTGTAGGTGTTGCTATGAAATTCACACTTTTTTGCTTTTTGACCAACTGGGCACATCTAAGATTTTGCAAGGAGCTCACTCCTCTTCTTATCTATTACAAATGTACACGCTATTACACTACTTTGTTGATTTCTATCAACATTTATGTATTTCTCGTGTTATGCTTTGCACCACTTTCTCTCTTTCTTTCAATAGATGGCCATTGTCTTCACTTCTCAAGCTCCTCTCTTTGTTGTGGATTACTAAACCTGCAGGTTGGAGCTCCTCTTGTTTCTTTGGATAGGAGAGTGAGGTTTGTGTTGCTCAAGTTTGAACTTGGGTTGCTCACTTGCTCACTGTTTAGCTTCACACTCGGGGGGTTCACCCCAAAAAATGTTAGTGTACCACGTGAGTTCAATAGGAGGGGTTTTTTAATTAGATACATTTGAGAAAAATTAACAGGATTACATTAACAGGAGGGGTTTTTTAATTCAACTTTAGAAAAAAATCTGTTAGTTCATAAGTAAAGAGGGGTTCTTTTATTGGGGGAAAATTTTTAGTTAAGGGGTTTTTTAAATACCTCTTGAACGCACGTGATACCTAGGCTTTTCTCTAGTAGTGCACCCCCCGAGGCTTCACACTTCAATGCAGAGGAGAAGGAACCCTAATGGCAAAGCTGAAAGACTATTAAACCTAATTGAACATTAATGACACAAGGTTAACAACCTCCTAATTACTTGCTAATGAGACTAGTCCTAGGTGGCTTTGATACCATGTTCAGAAAGTATGGATCTAGGCTAGGATACAAAGGATTAAACCTAATGAAATTCATTATTAAGAAGATTAATTAAAGATTGAGATGGGATTTTGGGGAAGCATTGTAAAAGCTTTTTGGAGGGTTTTTGTTGTTTGGTCTATTTGGATTGAAGGTCATTTGCGATGACTACGATTGTCTTGTGAGGAGGTGGGAATTGGTGTGAGGAAGTTTGGATTTGTCAAAGTAGAGAGTGCAAAGGATATAGAGGGTCTTGTAGGAGGTTGTGGTGCCCTAGGACCTCTCAGAGCTGCAACTCTGTTAGAACTTGGACCATCCCAAGGATTTCCTCTGCTATGTTTGAAGGTGAAGATCTGCAGGGTGTGGCTACAATGTTCATTGATAGTGGTCCTTGTAGAATTGAAGAAAAATCTTGAAGAGATTTGCTAAGATATACTTGTGGATAACCCTTATGTTTTCTTTGTGCTTTCATATCTTGTCTGAACCCCATGTCTCAGGTTACAGTCAAAAGTTGAACAACTGAGTGTCAGCTAGGATATTTTCTATGTCAACAACCAAAGGACTAAGGATATTACCAAAGTGATTGGTGCTGCGTATTTATGTTGTGCGGGCATTGTGATTCTAGTCTATAGAATCCTCTTGACAATGGTGTGTTCGGACAAGCTATAGAGGCAAACTCCCCTGATACATCATTGTTTTAGTGTACCTGTTTTAAGATCTAAGCTCGATGTCAGCTTGTGCCAGTTGCACTATAAGTTGGCATGTTAGGTAGTAAAAAATAGTAGGCACAACAGACGAAGACAGGAAAAAGCACATAAGGTTTGTGGTGGAGATGATAAATCTCACCCACAAGCCTTACTCCATGTCCAAGAAAACTTTCGGAATGCTAAAGGCTGCTCTGCTAAAGTTGGCACAAGAGTGGCCTGGGCAAAGGTACTCTGCGTTTCCAAAGGATGGTTCTATGCGGGTCACTCGTCGTCGCAAATTGCAACTTATACATAGTGATGTATATGGGCCTATGCAAACTCCATCATTTGGTAAACACTTGTACTTCGTGACTTTCATTGATGATTACTCAAGGCATGCATGGGTATATCCACTGAAGGCAAAGTTCGAAGTGTTTTTGTGCTTCAAACAATTTTTGCTTATGGCTGAAAATGTATCCAATTGTACTATGGGCACCCTCCGTTCTGATCGAGGGGGGGAGTACATGTCTAAAGAGTTTGATGCATTTCTGGCTAGTCGTGGGATAAAACACCAAAGTATAGTGCCGTATGCCCCTCAACAAAATGGTGTTGCTGAGAGGAAAAACAGGTCACTTATGGAGATGGCACGATGTATGGTCAAGAGCCAAGCTTTGCCACATGCGTTTTGGCTTGAGGCTGTCATGTGTGCTACATATGTACTCAATAGGTGTCCCACTAAGGCCTTGCAGTCTGTTACTCCATACGAAGCCTGGCATGGCAGGAAGCCTTCTATTGGTCACTTGCGTGTCTTTGGTTGTTTGGCCTATGCTTTAGTGCTTGTGCAACGTAGAAAATTGGATGATAAGGCTATCAAATGCATTTTTGTTGGTTACAGTGCTGAGAGCAAGGGTTACAGATGTATCATCCTGCAGTCAAAGCGTATCTTGATTAGTCGAGATGTTGTTTTTGTGGAATATGCTGTGGAGCCTTTGTTATCATGTAGCAAAGAGACAGGTGTGAGCTCACGGGATGTATTTGATACATTGTTGGCTTTTATTACAGGTGGGAATTCAAATGTAAGTCCTAATGAGGCAAATATTCATCAGCCTATGCAAATTTCAAATGACATCATAGATCAGCCTATTTCTGATGTAGATTTACAGGATGTAATTTATGAGGATAGGGCTGAAAATGAGCAGGCTAGAGGTATGCCTAAATAGCTGGTGCAAACCTTGCGTGATAGTAAAATTGATGCACCTATGTCTAGTCATACTCGTTCAGGTTTTCAGCATGCCTCTTATGCATCAGATTGTTATGCTTTGGCTGTGTCTATTATGTGTGAAGAGGAAGAACCTCTTTCATTTGATGAGGCACAAAAATCAGAAAATTGGTTGGCTGTAATGCAAAGTGAATATGATGCTATAATGAAGAATGGTACATGGTCTTTGTGTGATTTGCCTATTGGTAAAAAGGTCATTGGATGTAAGTGGGTTTTTAAGTTGAAACGAGCCTATTGCTACTCCAATGGAGACAGGTTTGAAGTTGAGTCTTCATGATGCTGGAGATCACTTTGATGTCACACTCTATCAGACAGGTATTGGTTGCCTCATTTATGTATGCATTACGAGGCCAGACATTCAGTTTGCAGTCTCACAAGTGAGCAGGTTTATGCATAGCCCAGGGTCTCAGCATTGGAGGCAGTTAAACGCATCTTTCGCTACTTGAGTGGCACCATACATCTTGGGCTGTTTTATCCCTAGGGAGGATAGTTGCTGCCAGATTTACATGCTTTTTCGGACTCAGATTGGGCTGGTTGCTATGACACAAGAGTGTCCACAAGTGGTTTTTGTTTCATGCTCGGTAGCTCATGCATATCTTGGTTGAGCAAGAAGCAACCTACTGTGGCCACTTCTAGTTGTGAGCTGAGTACAGGGCAGCTTTCACAACTACGGTTGAGTGTGTGTGGCTCAGACGGCTTATGCCTGACTTGGGTGTTGGACAGGAGTTTGCCACCTCTATCTACACTGACAGCAGTCAGAGCGCATTAACTTGCGAGAAACCTAGTTTTTCATGCTTGCACAAAGCACATTGAGGTGCATTATCACTATGTTAGGGAGAGACTCTCAGCAAGAGAGATCAGCTTGGCATATGTGCCAACACAGGACAACCTCGTCGATCTTTTCACAAAGGCACTTCCTCGTGAGAAGTTTGAAGCTTTGGGCTTGCTCGTGAGAAGTTTGAAGCTTTTCATAAAGCTTTGGGCTTGCTCATGAGAAGTTTGAAGCTTTCCGCAAAGCTTTGAGCTTGCTCCCCTTTGTGGACTGATCTACTTCGGGCATGGCACTTCCCTATACATGAGTGCCAGCTCTCATTCACACCATCACTCCCAGGGGGGATTTGTTGCCATATATATAGGCAGTGATGTGTGTGAACACACTTAGGACCACCGGGGTACTTTTTTCCTCTTTAGGAGGTTTTTCCCCCCGGCTTGTATATACACCCATTATTCTAGGGCTAACTTATCTTTGTACATTAACACAATCTAATACACTGTGTGTTGTGTGTGCATTCTTGCTACTTCTTCTCCAAGCTTTGTGTGCTTTCCTGCAACCCTAATTCCAACAGTGAATCCACGCATGCCAAACAATGTGGACTGAACAAATGACATTTTGTTGTCTAGCATTCACAAATAAGCCATTTCCATAAAAGGTTTAGTATGTTGCAATGTTGCATGCTGATGTGAAAGTATTAATTAATATTTATTAATATGCACAAATTGTAAACACAAATAAGCTTGGTTTACTTGAAGGCTGAGGTCCTCGAGACTCAAAAGCTCAAGAGTCAAAGCACTGAATAGAGAAAAAATCAAATATGTAACATGCTAAGAAAAAATCAAGCATGCATCATGCTACATAGTGCATGCATGATAAAAATTTACAAATAAGCGATTTGTGAACTCTAGACTCTGAAGAAGGTATGCATGCAATTAGCTTGAAATTTGCCAAATGTAAATCATGTGATTATGTGAACCTGCAAGAGAAAAATATTGAAAAATTAAAATGTTGCAGGCTTACATGGTGTCTTAGCTTGTTAATCAGAGAGAGAGAGAGAGAGAGAGAGAGAGCATCACGAATCATTTCCAGTAGCCCAAGAGGCTGCCTAATTAACGTAGAGAGAGAGAGGCTATTAGCAAGCTAAACTTGGAGAACTTTCCTTGTGCACCAAACACAATTTCAAGATGTACCCAAATGACTCACGAATGACTACCATCACAATCTAGATTTTGAATGCTCGAAAATCAAAGATGTTGTATCTGAAGGGAGGCTGAGAGATGAGACTCGAGAGCCCAATAGTTAGAGCACTAAACAAAGGAAAAATCAAACATGCATTGTGCTACACAGTGCATGCATCAACGAATCACGACGATGATACAAAATTACAAATAGGTGCTTAAGCCTTAGCAATTCATGAAGTTTGAATGAACAAATATGCATGCAGCCATGTCAAGCTACGATTCGTGAAGAGTCTAGGATTCCATAATCTGATTGGCCACTCACCCTGGGGAGATAAGGATCCCATTGACAAGTAGTAGAGCTTATACCTACACACCGTGAGATCGGAGGCAAGTTGGTAGCAATAGCCCAATGTGGCCTGCCCCTTAACCTTGTTGTTAAACGAACCCTTTAACCTCACTAGTGGCTTGACCCATCCCTGATGGGTAAGAGTATTCTTGCATGTATAAAAACGAAGGCCTTGTCCTTGTCGACCGGCAAATTAGTGCAATGGAGAGAGGTGTTGCTCAAAAGTCCCAAGGCCATGGATTCAAGTCCTCATTGCGCAAGCGATGGCATGCATGGGTGTGTGTGTGTTGTATTGCACTTTCTAATTCTAGTCAATTCCCAAAAAAAAAAGCTCATCCTCAGAGGGTGAGTCGAGATAAGCCTTATATTTGAAGCCCATGATGGGCCTCATGGTCCTCAACTTGCCAACCTATATATAAACACACCATGCTTGCCATACATATCCATGTAGAAGAGCACTTACATTTCTTTCAACATTTTTCAAATTACAATACTTTATAATACTTTCACCTTTAAAAACAACACACACACACACACACTTTTCCTATTCAAATAACTAAATTATTTATCTCTCCCTCTTACACACACACACACACACACACACCCAAACACAAACACACACATGGTAAAGATAATGCAATAACTCTCTCTCTCTCTCTCTCTCTCTCTCTCTCTCTCTCTCTCACACACACACACACACACACACACACACACACACTTGCTATTCAAATAAAAAACATTTTTAAAAAACTCTCTCAACAAATATGCAACCGGAATCTTACTCTAGGATAGATTGTGGAAGAGTAGAGAATTCACAAGAATTGATTCAACCATAAAAACCAATGCTTTGCAAGCTTCAACTAAATCAAATTAATTGAAATTCAAACACTTAACAAAATTAAAATACTTAGCTCAATAGACCATGTTGGGTGCAATCTTCCCCCCTCTTGTGCTTGCGTGGCCTTCCCCCACACAAGAGTATTTCTTTATTAGCTTTCTTTCCACCAAGAATAGGCCATAGCCCCCAAAATATACAAAATGTGCTTTTAGAGAGCACGGCACTCTTCTTTTACAAAAATAGAGTGTCAAATATTGGGACTAGGGTAAAGCCATAGGTTTTAATAAATTCCACATTATAAATGTATCTTTCCTAAAGTTCAAAATGGAAAAATCATTTGCTAAGGTTGCAGCTACTATGCTTGCCAAAAATTAAATGTGATGAACCAAGACATTTCTTCCAAAGTAAACTCTTCATTTTCCATAGTCTTCATCACCTGAAAATATAAGCCCAATTAATAATTAAATTAATCCCACAAATATTAAACAGGCACAAATCATAACCAACTCATGACTACCAGGCGTAAGTACCCTAGGAATCACCCTGCCATACGAACCTAACTGAAATAATCATAGATGGCCTCAAACATACGTCATTTACCACACGTATTAATATTTATAGTGGTGTCACCCACGATATTAACCTAGCCGGCATGACACAAGAGTAACCTAGGCATCCCCAAATTACTCAAGAGGGGATAAATAATATTTTTCTAAAGGACTTAAAATATATTCTCATGACATCCCTCTTGCTTGAGTTTACAATTGTCCTCAATTGCGGATTTGTTGGGTTTGAAAAGAATGAAGAATTTCAGGGTAAACTCATAAAAATCTCTCAGGCATCCATTTAGCATCTTCTTGAGGATGATTCTTGAAAGTCAAAAGATACTTGAAGTATTGATTACATGTTCTTGTTGTTGTTATCTCTTGGTCAATGATAGCATTAGGAACTAGTACTTCTTCCTCTCCTTCAGTAAGAGGTGGTTCCTCATATGTTGGGTGAGTAGGAAGTGTTCCTCGAAATGGTTTCAAGAGATGGATATGAAAAGAATTGTGGATATTCCAATTAGATGGAAGCTCTAGTCTATAGGCTACATCATTAATCTTTTGAAGGATTTTAAATGGCCCATAATATCTAGGTGCTAGCTTAACTGCAGGGAATTTTTCCACACTCTTTAATCGCCATTTTTCAATTCTCAAAAGTACATAATCACCTTCTTGAAATGAAAAATCTTTACGCTTCCTATTTGCTTGAGATGTATACTTCTCTTGAGCTCTTGCAATACAATCACGCACTTCAGATAAAATGTGATCAAAGTCTCTAACATATTGGTCAGCAACTTTAATCTTATGGGAGAGTCTAGTAGCCAGAATAGGCAAAGCTCTACCATAGATAATCTCAAATGGTGCTCGACCAGTAACAGTATGAGGAGTATTATTATAAGCAAATTGGAGTAGGTGTATGTACTTATCCCATGCACTAGGTTGCTGGGAAACATAGACTCTAAGCATATCTAGGATAGTGCTATTTGTGACTTCGGTCTGTCCATTCGATTCCGGATGGAAAGTCGTGGAAAAATCTAACTTAGTGCCTAAGTTTGAGAAAAGAGCAACCCAAAAGTGACTACAAAATTTAGAATCTCTATTAGAAACTATCACTTTGGGTAGTCCACGATGAACAAAGATTTGCTTGACAAATATGTTCGTGGCTTGCTGAGAAGTTAGTGTCTTTTTAAATGGAATGAAATAGGCTTGCTTACTAAACCTGTCCACTATTGTCCAAATCATGTCATGATGACTGGAAGTAGTAGGAAAGCCTGTAATAAAATCCATAGACACTTGTTCCCATGGTCTATCTGGAATCGGTAGAGGCATAATCAATCCTAAAGCTTTGCCTTTGTAGATTTTAATTGCTTGTTGGCAAATGTTACATTCAGCTACAAATTTAGCTACATAATTCTTCAAATAAGGCCAAAAGAATTCTCGAGAAACTACTTGAAGTGTTGCGGAAACTCCTCTATGTCCCACAAATGGTGGTTGGTGCATCTCTTCCAAGACAAGTTGTCTATAAGGTTGAGTAACACACAATCTTTTCTTAAAGAAAAGATAGCCATCATTATGAGAATAACTTCCTTGAGGTGTCCAATTGTTTTCACGCAATTTGATCCATATTTCAAAAAAATCTGGATCAACTTCATAAGTTTCTTTCATGAGTACAAATGGTTCACTTTCAATAATGGAAATGTTGTTGATATTTTGTCTTCGACTCAAAGCATCGGCAATAACATTTTCTTTTCCAGGTTGGCATTGAATCATGGGTTGGAAACTTTGAATGAAAGATGCCCATTTGATGTGCCTATCTGAAATAAGGGGTTGCGTAAGCAAATGCCTAATGCTTTGTTGATCCGTCTTGATAAGAAATTCAGAACCCATTAGGTAATGCTTTCAGATTTTCAAAGCATGCAGTACTGTTGCTAATTCCTTATCATATGTGCTATAATTTTGCTCTGCAGGCTTAAGCTTTCTACTCTGATAAGCAATAGGATGGTTGTCTTGCATAAGCACAGCTCCAAATCCTTTGCCACTAGCATCAGTCACTACTATAAAGAATGGTCTTTGAAAATCAGGTAGTGTAAGAACTGGTGCTTGTGTTAGAGCATTCTTGAGTGTTGCAAAAGATTTATCTTGCTTTTCAGTCCAATTGAAATTTGTGGCTTTCTTAAGGAGTTCAGTCAAAGGATGAGCAATATAAGCAAAATTCTTGACAAACTTCCTATAATAACTACATAGGCCAAGAAAAGATCTAAGGTCATGTATGTTCCTAGGCTTAGGCCAAGAAGCTATACACTCAATTTTCTTTGGATCTACATGAATCCCTTCAGTCGACACTATATGACCTAAGTATTCAATCTCTTCTTGAAAGAAAGAACTCTTTTCAGGATTGACAT
The DNA here is from genome assembly GCF_041138505.1 of Cibotium barometz. Taxonomy (NCBI): domain Eukaryota; kingdom Viridiplantae; phylum Streptophyta; class Polypodiopsida; order Cyatheales; family Cibotiaceae; genus Cibotium; species Cibotium barometz. The sequence goes on from NC_141059.1 coordinate 31,423,430, forward strand.
GTAACAATTCATTTTCTCTCAAAAGGTTGAGAACACTTGTTCCAAGTGTTGTTCATGCTCTTGTCAATCCTTGCTGAAAACAAGAATGTCATCAAAGAACACTATAACAAAACTTTGAAACTTAAGGAATATGCGATTCATCATACGGCTAAAAGTAGCTGGAGCATTGGTCAAACCAAATGGCATAACCAAAAACTCATAGTAGTGACCAGTTTGGGTTCTAAATGTAGTCTTGAATATGTCAGATTCAGTCATGCAAACTTGATGATACCCAGACTTTAGGTCAATCTTGCTAAAGACCTTTGATCCTCTAAGCTTGTCAAGAAGATCATCTACCCTAGGAATAGGATATCTGTTCTTGACAGTAATCTTATTCAATGCACGGTAGTCTACACACATTCGGAAAGTTTCGTTCTTCTTCTTAACAAGAAGGACTGGAGCTCCAAAAGGTGAACTACTAGGTCGAATAAGGCCTCTCTCTAGCAAGTCTTCGATTTGGTTTTGGATTTCTTTTTGCTCTAAATTGTTAACTCTATAGGGAGCTTTACAAGGTGGAGAATTTCCAGGCAATAAGTCAATACTATGATCCTCAGGCCTAGACTTAGGTAATCTTGGAGGTAGATCTTCCATAAAACAGTCACTAAATTTGGAGATAAAAAGATCAAACTTTGGACTTTTGGATGTGTTAGACTCAGCATCAAGCTGGTTAACCCATACCATATAAGTCTTGTCTCTTTTTCTTAGAGCTCTCTTTGCTTGAGTGTGTGACTCAACAAAGGACTCATTTCTCCTTTGACTAGACACTGGAGGATAATATTTTCATTGTCCTTCCTTAGACAAATGTTATGAGTGGGCATAGTCTATAATAGGGTTGTACATGTGTCTCCAAGGCATACCCAAAATTATATCTACCCCTTGTAAAGGTGCAACTAAGAAATCCCTCTTTTCTGTTAAGGGCTTGATGCATAAATCCAAAACTTTCACCTCTTGCATGCAATTATACTTTGTTCCAGTAAATGCTACTTTGACCTTATAGTGCGTAGGTGAAGAATGAAGATTTAATGCTCTAAGTGCCTTTTCAGAAATGAAATCATGTGTACTACCATCATCATGCAAAATAACAACTTCATGTCCATTTATTGTTCCTTTTATTTTAAGCAAAGAATGAACATGAGGTTTACCTTCTTGTTCTGAGTAGTCTGGATCAGAATTACCCTCTTGCTTGAATGATTCTTCTTCATTGTCGTCTTCTTCAATCATATTGACTCGAGCGGCTGCTGCTGCTGCTGGTGGTGTCGAACTCTTGGTACACTCCGGACAATTCGGTGCTATGTGACCTTCTTTTTGTGGCACTTGAAACATTTGATAGGAGGTGCCTTCGTTTTTCCACCATTGACTTTCTTATTGGTACTCATGTTGCCTTTAACGTCCTCCTTGCCTTTGTCATAACCTGGTTTATACATCTTCTTTGGAGCATAAAATGATTTAGTAAATGGTTTAGAAGAAGTACCCTCATGTGCTTTAATCTCTTTAGGAAAACCATTTTTGCATTCGGAATTAGTTGCCAAAGATATTGCAGTAGATAGTGAATGAGGTCGAAACATATTCACATCGGCCCTAATGGTAGATCTAAGGCCCGAAATGAATTTCCTCTTTTGATCCTTCTCGCTGACTCTCTCCACAACCTGCACCTGTAATAAAGTATTCCATAACTTTTCTACATATTGTGACAGTTTCCTTTTCAAGTTGATGCAAAGTGTCCCATTGGTGCCTAACTTTAGACTTGAATTGTGAGGGTAAAAAGTGCTTTTTAACCAGCCGTTGAAATCTTTTCCAGGAATTTGGCTTGTCACGACCTTGCTTTATTACACTCCACCATAAAGCTGCGCTGTCTATTGACTGCGCATTTAATCTTATCACTCTCTGAAAATTTTTCTCCTGAAAAATAGTCATCTAGTTGACTAAGCCAAGCTAGAATGACCCTAGCATCCTTCTTTCTGTCATGATTTTGAAATGTGAAAGCTTTTCAACTAATCTTGGATTCTTTTTGTGACCTTTTGTGCTTGCAATGTAGCATTTACAGTCCTTTGGATAGTGTCATCTTCGTCATCAAAAGATAGCGAAGAGTCACGCTTGCGTCTACGACTCGTGAGCTGTCTCTCCAATTCAATACGCTTCTCTCTCTCTTCTGCAATTTGATGTTGTAAAGAAAGGAATTGCTCTTGAATTGATGGCGAGATAGAAAAATCTGCCATAGTGCTTGTGCAAATGATGTAGATAAATAAAATTTTATTTTATTTGATATAAATAAATAAAGCAAATGTAAGTACTTATCTTGTTTTTCTCCCGCAATTTGATCTTTGTTGAAGCTGAACAAAGACATTGTTCAATAGCTGAATTGAATCCTCATTGCTTCAAACAATTCCCGAGCGATTTTGCGTGATTCACGAGACTTGGGCTAGTCGAATTGTTGATGAAATAAATTTTCTGCACTTTGAAACCTGCTGAAACAGTCCTGTAAACCTTGCCCAATCTCTGTAATATTTTTTAAAATTTTTTAGAATTTTTCAGAAATGATTTTAGAATTTTCTGGCCTTTTTTAGGCAATTGTTAAGCCTTTAAAAACCTGTAAATCACTTTTCTGCACCCAGAAATTTCAAAATAGGAAACCTTTTTGAATTTCTCTTCAAATTTAAAAATAGGAGGAGTAAAAGCTCAAAAAGGTGATGTGACTTGCATGGGACTTTGAAAAAGTAGAATTAGATTAACTTGTTGTTTAGGGATTGATTAGGCTTATGTCGCCTGCCTGGCCGCCCGCCACACCGCTGGGCTGGCCGCTTGGGCTGGCTGCCTAAGGCTGGCCTGGCCGAACCACAGGAAACGGTACGAGGGTAAGAGCTTCAACTACTCTTCCCTATTCGTGTTGGTGACTACACCCTTGTCGGGAGCTCTACGGGAGGCACCGGCAAACGATCTCTGATTGAGGAGCTTTCTTTGCGGGAGTAAAGCTATAGGGCAACTATACTGTCTTATTGAACGATAATTTTTGGGCCGAAAACGCGTTTCGGGCGCGTCTGGACCTCCGTTTTTCAGAAAGCAGGCGATTTCAAGCACTGCGGGTAAGTCATCGATTCTTTGCAGAACTCTGTTTTAAGAACTGCAGGAAGATAGATTGACTGTGCTGCAGACACTGTGGGTGCTGCAAGAGGTCAACAGTTGCCATTGGGTGTATGTATGCACATTGAAGTCACTGGTTGTGACATTTGAGAGTACTACAGTACCGCTGTGCAGAAAATACAGCAGTTTCTACAGAAAAACCAGAGTGCAGTTTCTGGTAAAATTGTGTGTTTGGCAAGATGTCAAATGATGGGATAACTCATATTGTGGCTGAGAAGCTTGATAAGAATAACTTCCATGCTTGGAGGTTCAGGTTGACGAATTTCCTGATGGAAAACGGCTATTGGGACTACATAGAAGGTGAGCATGAAGAGGCACCGGAGATACCGGATATATATCTGACTGCAGATGTGAAAGAGTTTAAAGACTGGAACCAAGGAGCCAGGAAGGTTATGTATTGGCTATCCATTAGTATACAGGACACTATGATTGGGCACATTCAGGATGCCAAGTCCCCCAAGGAGGCATGGGACACCTTGGTGAAGCTCTATGAAACAAATACCAAGGCACGTAAGATACAGTTGAAGAATGAACTTCATACTATGGAGAAAAAGAGCATGTCTGTGAATGACTATGCGCTGAAGATAAAGGGTATTGTGGAATCCCTTGCATCTATTGGTGTGTCAGTAGATGATGATGACAAGGTGGAAGTCTGTCTACATGGTCTCACGCCACAATACAAGGCGTTTAAGACGTCCATTCAGACTCGGGAAAACTTTCCCAACTTTACAGATTTGGTGTCTATGCTGATTATTGAAGAGAAGAGCTTGGGTGAAGACCAATAGTCTTCACAAAGAAAAAAGAGTTTAGAGCAACAGGTCTTCTACACGAGTTCAAGAAGAGGACGAGGTAGAGGAGGCCGTGGACGCGGTCAAGGAGGTGGTCGAACAGGTAATCAGAATTATGGCCAGCAGCAGCAATAACAACAGTCCCAAAATTCACAACAACAACAACAACACGCAGGTGGAAGAGGCAAATTCAGAGGCAGGGGGAGTCAAAGAGGCCGTGGAAATTAGCAAAGGCAATATAATGATGCACGTGAATGCTATTATTGTGGTAAGCCTGGACATGTGCAGGCAGAATGTTATAAGAAGCAGGCTAACATGCAAAATGGAAAAGTGCAGCAAAACAACTATGCATCCTCAAGCAGAAATAATGCGAACAATGAAAGGTTATTTGTTATGCAGCATGTCGTGAATGCCATGTCTGAAAATGTTGAAGCAGCACAAAAAGATGATGTGTGGTATATGGATTCATGTGCTTCAAACCACATGACAAGTCATGGGGAGTGGTTCAAGGAGATGAAAAACCCGGAAAGACCAGGTTTTGTGAAAACAGGGGGGATGACAATGCTCATCCAATTGCCCATGTTGGAGATGTGCCATTGTCTATGCAGGATGGCAAAGTGAAGTACCTTGCAGATGTACTTCATGTACCGAGCATAACAAAAAATCTGGTTTTAGTTGGCCAGATGATTGAGCAGGGTTTGCAGGTTCGGTTTAACCCTGATGGTTGTTATGTCAAAGACTTCAAAGACAAGTGCAGGTTGGTTGCGAAAGGCAACAGAGTGGGCAGAATGTTTACGTTGAATGTAGACATGCCTGAAATGAGTGCTGCGATGTTTGCAAATGGTTCAGGAATTGTTGCAGACATAGACATTTGGCATAAAAGGATTGGACATGTGAATGTGCAGAGATTGAAGTCTATGCAGACTAAGGGAATTGTGACAGGGCTGCCAAAATTTAAAGTGGAAGATATGCAGAAAATATCTGAAGCATGCCAATTTGGGAAGCAAACAAAGCATGTGTTTCCACGTAACAGATATGTGAGCAGAAATGCACTAGATGTATGGGGTCCTACGAAGACCATATCTATGGGAGGCTGCAGGTACTATGTGACTTTTATTGATGACCACACAAGGAAAGTGTGGGTATATTTCATGAAGGAGAAGAGTAAGGTGTTCACTCACTTTCAGAATTTCAGAGTTTTGATTGAAAAGCAAACAGGGAAATATGTAAAGTGCCTAAGGTCAGATGGAGGGGGAGAGTACTTCTCCAATGAGTTCTCTGAATTTTTGAAGAAGAATGGTATTCGGAGACAGTTTACATGCAGATACACTCCACATCAAAATGGAGTTGCTGAGCGAAAAAACGGGCACATTGCTGAGATTGCGCGAGCATTGATGGAAGAGAAAAATATGCCGCATAGCTATTGGGCTGAGGCTGTTTCTACAGCAGTATACATCATGAACAGGACTCCAACTGTAGCCATACATGATGTAACTCCAGAGGAGAGGTTTACTGGTAGAGAACCAGATTTGTCTCATCTGAAAGTCTTTGGATGCATTGCATATGTGCATGTGCCAGATGAGCTGAGAACTAAGCTGGATCCGAAAGCTGAAAAATGTGTGTTTATTGGATATTCCCTTGAGCAAAAGGGATACATGTGTTATAACCCTGCTACACGTGAGTTGAGGGTAAGCAGGGATATTGTCTTTGATGAGATGAGCAGCTGGTATGCTGCTGAAAAAGAAGCTGTTGGGGCTGATGTGAGTGGAAGTGTGGTTGCACAGAATGCAGGTCAGCAATCACAGTCTTTGAGTGGACCAGGAGAGTCCTCATCTAGTGGGTCTGTTGATAGACCATGGAGTGGCAGGCTGCGTCATAATACGAGTCCTACAAATGTGATTAGTACATCACGTAAAGGAAAAGAGAAAGTAGTTGAGCCCCTTGGTATGCCTGACATTTTGGCAGGGCATTCTCATGTTGATGGAGAGTCTAGTGGTTTAGATATGAGTCTTAATGAGGAGCTTGGGATCCCTGTGCAGAGATTTACCTACGATGGTTATGTGGCACATCACTATGCATATATGGCAAAAGTTGTGCAGGTTGTTGAGCCCACATGCATTGATGAGGCTGTTGGAAATGTGTTGTGAGAAAGCTATGGATGAGGAGATGGATGCACTATATGGAAATGAGACTTGGGATTTAGTGAAATTGCCTGAAGGCAAGAAAGCCATTGGATGCAACTGGGTGTACAAAGTAAAACATAACAGTGATGGAAGCATAAACAGGTACAAGGCTAGATTGGTAGCCAAAGGATATGCGCAGACATAGGGCATTGATTATGAGGAAACTTTCAGTCCAGTTGCCAAGATGGCAACAGTGAGAGTTGTGATAGCAGTGGCTGTGTCAAAGCAATGGTCTTTACATCAGATGGATGTAAAGAATGCATTCTTGCATGGGGATTTGCAAGAAGAGGTGTATATGTTGCAGCCACCTGGTTATGAGGATGTGAGTCACCCCGACCATGTTTGCAGGTTGAAGAAAGCCTTGTATGGCTTAAAACAAGCACCAAGAGCATGGTCTGACAAGATTTCTGAATATCTTGTCACTATTGGCTTTCATGTAGCCAATGCAGATTTCTCGCTGTATGTGAGACATGGTGATAGAGGAGTTGTGCTTGTTGTCATCTATGTAGATGACTTGATCATTACGGGGGACCATGATGCAGAGATCTTTGATGTAAAGATCTTGCTAAGACAGAAGTTTGAGATGAAGGATCTGGGGGAGCTCAGATATTTCTTGGGCATTGAGGTGATTAGGTCACCACATGGTATTGGATTACTGCAGAGACAGTATGGCTTGCACATGTTGTCCAAGTATGGTATGATAGGCTGTAAGCCTATTTCCGTGCCATTGGATCAGAATGGCAAGTTGAGTGCAGATTCAGGAGAGATCTTGGAGGATCCTACTATGTATAGGCACATAGTAGGAAGTTTGATCTACATGACGATCACCAGACCAGATTTGAGCTATGCTGTTGGGTTGGTGAGTCAGTTTATGCAGGTTCCACGGAAACCGCATTTGGATGCAGTGAGACGCATACTGAGGTATGTGAGGTCTACTTTGCATTGTGGACTATTCTATGAGGCTGGGGCAGAGATATGTGTACATGGGTACACAGATGCTGATTGGGCTGGTAGTATCTCAGATAGAAGATCTACTAGTGGATTCATGTTTTCTTTGGGGAGTGCTGCTGTGACTTGGAGCAGCAAGAAGCAGCCTACGGTTGCTCTATCCAGTACAGAGGCCGAGTACAGAGGAGCTGCTATGGCAGCATGTGAGGTAGCTTGGTTGAGAAAGCTACTTGCAGATTTGGGTCTATCAGTGGATAGACAAGTTGTCATTTTCTGTGACAACATTAGCAGTATACACTTGGCCAGGAACCCAATCTTTCATGCTCGTACGAAGCATATAGAGTTCCACTACCATTTCGTCAGAGAGAAGGTCTTGGCAGGAGACCTTGACCTTGTGTATGTCAGCATAGAGGATCAGGTAGCTGACATCTTCACCAAAGCATTGGGTACAGAGAAGCTGCGCAGATTTAGGGCTTCGCTTGGTGTACATGAGATGGAGTTGAGCTCGAGGGGGAGTGTTGAGATATCAAGCTCGTCTAGTGAGGCGGTGGACACTGATGACCCCCCCTGGGGGATAGGCCCCGCACTTACACCACTGGCATGGTTGGTGAGATCTTGGGTGATATGCGGCCAGTGGGATGACAGGCTATAAGACAGCCATTCTAGAGACTGGCATAGTTATAGCGCCAGCTCATTTAGTCGGGTTCACACTATAGAGAACCGGTGTATGTATTGGTTGAGTACCTTTCATATTATGAGCACTCTTATCTTCTTGTATATAGTGTGTTGAGTGTTGTGTGAAGAAGATGAAGATTTTCAGCCTCTCACCTTGTGTGTTCTCTATTAGGGTTTTGTGAGTGTGTGTGTGCTTGCAAGAGCTCAAGCTCTCTTCCCCCTTGCATCTTTTCAACCACTGCAACCGGAATCTTACTCTAGGATAGATTGTGGAAGAGTAGAGAATTCACAAGAATTGATTCAAACATAAAAACCAATGCTTTGCAAGCTTCAACTAAATCAAATTAATTGAAATTCAAACACTTAACAAAATTAAAATACTTAGCTCAATAGACCATGTTGGGTGCAATATTCCCCCCTCTTGTGCATGGCCTTCCCCCACACAAGAGTATTTCTTTATTAGCTTTCTTTCCACCAAAAATAGGCCATAGCCCCCAAAATATACAAAATGTGCTTTTAGAGAGCACGGCACTCTTCTTTTACAAAAATAGAGTGTCAAATATTGGGACTAGGGTAAAGCCATAGGCTTTAATAAATTCCACATTATAAATGTATCTTTCCTAAAGTTCAAAATGGAAAAATCATTTGCTAAGGTTGCAAGCTACTATGCTTGCCAAAAATTAAATGTGATGAACCAAGACATTTCTTCCAAAGTAAACTCTTCATTTTCCATAGTCTTCATCACCTGAAAATATAAGTCCAATTAATAATTAAATTAATCTTATAAATATTAAACATACACAAATCATAACCAACTCATGACTACCAGGTGTAAGTACCCCAGGAATCACCCTGCCATACGAACCTAACTGAAATAATCATAGATGGCCTCAAACATACGTCATATACCGCACGTATTAATATTTATAGTGGTGTCACCCACGATATTAACCTAGCCGACATGATGCAAGAGTAACCTAGGTGTCCCCAAATTACTCAAGAGGGGATAAATAATATTTTTCTAGAGGACTTAAAATATATTCTCATGACAAAATAACTAAAATATTTTGAAATTCTTTCACCTTTTAAAAAAAACACACACACAATCACACCCCAAACACAAACACACTTTTCCTATTCAAATAACTAAATTATTTCTCTCTCTCTCTCTCTCTCTCTCTCTCTCTCTCTCTCTCTCACACACACACACACACACACACACACACTTGGTATTCAAATTAAAAAACATTTTAAAAAACTTTCAACATTTTTCAAATTACTAAAATATTTCATAATACTTTCATCTTTAAAAACACACACACACATACACACACACTTTTTCTATTCAAATAACTAAATTATTTCTCTCTCTCTCTTACACACACATACACACCCGGCAAAGATAATGCAATAACTCTCTCTCTCTCTCTCTCTCTCTCACACACACACACACACACACACACACACACACACACACACACACATTTGCTATTCAAATAAAAGAAACATTTTGTGAAAAACTTCTAACATTTTTAAAAAACTCTCTCAATGAATAACTAAAATTCTTTTACCTTTTAAAAAAAACACACAAACACACACACACACACACACACACACACAAAATCACATCCCAAACACAAACACGCTTTTCCTATTCAAATAACTATTTCTCTCTCTGTCTCTCTCTCTCTCTCTCTCTCTCTCTCTCTCTCTCTCACACACACACACACACACACACATACACACACACACTTGCTATTCAAATTAAAAAAACATTTTAAAAAACTTTCAACATTTTTCAAATTACTAAAATACTTCATAATACTTCATAATACTTTCACCTTTTAAAAAAAACGCACACACATACACACACACCCACACACACATTTCCTATTCAAATAACTAAATTATATCTCTCTCTCTCTTACACACACACCCCAAACACACACATGGCAAACATAATGCAATAACTCTCTCTCTCTCTCTCTCTCTCTCTCTCTCTCTCTCACACACACACACACACACACACACACACACACACACACACTTGCTATTCAAATTAAAAAAACATTTTTAAAAACTTCTAACATTTAAAGAAAACTCTCTCAAAAAATAACTAAAATATTTTAAAATTCTTTCACATTTTTTAAAAACTTCGTTGACCCAACATAACCATATGCCACCCTTAACTAAAAGGGAGAGCTTGCACTTGAAGGTATCCTCTCTCTCTCTCTCTCTCTCTCTCTCTCTCTCTCTCTCTCTCTCTCTCTCTCTCTCTCTCTCTCTCTCTCTCTCTCGCGCGCTCTCTCTCTCTCTCTCCCCCCTTTCTAATCACTTGCATGAGCAGTGAGCACAATGCCCAGAGGGAGAAAAGCGTCTGCATGAGCAGTGAGCACGATGAGGAGAGAGAAAAGCGTCCGCATGAGTAGTGAGCAAGCACGACGCTACCAAAGAAAGAAATGACAGTGCCAATCAATAAAATAGAGAGGGCCACCCCACGATGCACGTCGAGTAGACAGGCCGTCGGGAGGGTCAAACAGTAGTAGGGGAGCACGTCGAGTGGAGATGATGTCTCCAATACCCTACAGCACAACAAACAAACACGAGTTAGAAACAGAGAGAGATGTGTGTGTGCCCCTTTGCTAAAAAGGAGCGCTTGCCAATGAAGGTACCCTCTCTCTCTCTCTCTCTCTCTCTCTCTCTCTCTCCCTCCTTTCCATCACTTGCCTGACGACCAGTGAGCATGATGTCCAGAGAGAGAAAAACGTCCGTATGAGCAGTGAGCACGATACGGAGGGAGAAAAGCCTCTGCATGAGCAGTGAGCAGCATGACGCAGCCAGAGAAAGAAATGACAGTGCCAATAAAATAGAGAGGACCACCCACTAGACTAAAAGGGGGGGATGCACGTTAAGTTGACAACCGTCGGAAGGGCCAACCAGCAATAGAGGAGGGGGGCACGTCAGGTGGAGAGAGAATCTCCAATACCCTGCACAACAACAAAAAAAGAAGAGTTAGAAGAGAGAGAGAGAGAGAGAGAGAGAGAGAGAGAGAGAGAGAGAGAGAGAGAGAGAGAGAGAGAGAGAGAGAGATGCCTTACCAGCAGGGAACACGGGAGGAGAGTCGCACGAAATGAAGGATTCCCACTACGTGCAGAGAGAGGGGAGCTCACTCGGAATGCAAAAGCGAAACTGGCCGCTGCATGGAGAATCGAAACTGGCCGCTGCATGGAGACATGTTGGACCATATTCAAATTTCCCTCGCCACATTAATGTAGGCGGCTCAGCCTGCAACCTGCAACCTAGCTAACCCTGCAACTTGCGAGAAAGAATAGAGGCGGCCCTGCAATGAAGCGGCGCGACATGCAATCGTCCACATGAACTGGTAGTCACGCAAAAAATAAATAAATAAAACATGCCATGTGGCAACAAAATAGTCCCCCTTGTGATATATATAGAGAAGAGGTGAGGCTTAAACATAAATCTTTAACATAATATATTTATTGTTAAGTTTATGGAGTGTATACAATATATAATTTTTGAGTCTTTTTTTGGAAGGGCGTATTTTTTTCATTTTTTTTTTTGCAAGTACATGTTTTTCCCGTCTTTATTTTCAATAAGGGAACCCCAGTAAATAAAACCCCCCTAGAAAATCTCCAGGTTCACCCTTTGAAAAATACACTACAGATGTCGACGCTGATAAATACTCGTCAACGATTAATGCCACCACCTACCAGAACGACCACCTAATTAAAAAAAAGAGGAATCGTGAATCGTGACCCGTGACTCGTGAATACAATCAAATAGCTACGTGATCTTGTTTTTGAACACATTTCACACATTTTTCTGTTAGCTGCTGTGGTGAGCTAGAAGCTCGGAATTGATTTTGGTAACGTCGAAGGCTTGATTATTTCAATCTTGGACTGTTTAAGTGATCTCAATGGCTTAATTACTTCAAGTGAGCATATAAATGTTTGAATTAATCGCTTTTACAGCTTGATTATGCAGCTACTGTTCTTAAACATTGCAAAATTATTCTGACTTATGTTGAAATCAGCAGGTGCAAGGCGCACAGCAGTACTCATCTCTCTCAATATGGCCGATTATTCTAATTGTGGTGGCCAAGGAGAGCTGTCCATCCACATTAGCCACACCAAAGAATTTGCAGATATGGGCAAGGCTATTGAAAAATATGGTGGATCTTGCAAGGTAAATTGTACATGCAGTTAATCCTATTCTTAAGCTTAATCACAACACAGATTTTTGCTCAGCCTTTCTAATTAGTTTGGTAAGTCTTTAATTCTATGGAAATGCTAGCATTTTTAATCACATTAACCCATTTGGCCATAAGCAGAGCAGGCTTGGCAATTTTCAGCACACTGTCTTTTTTTTTAAAAAAGTAAAAAAATGATATGATAATCACATTAACCCAGTTGGCCATAAGCAGGATTGGCCATTTTAAGCACACTCTCTTTTTAAAAATAAAAAATAAAAAATGATAAGAAAATATGATAATCACATGAACCCAGCTTGTTTGGCCATTTTCAGGACTCCCCTTCTTTTTCTTTTTCTTTTTTTGTTAATGATAAGCAAATATGCCAATATTATCATTTAGACTATGCCAATATTTGCAGGTTTTTATATTTTAAAAATTGCATGCAAGTATACCAATATTGTTTTGGTTGCATTTTAGGTAGGTGATGAGGAGGCCTGTGAGAGGTTTCTTCTGGAATGTTCTATGAATGTGGAGAAGGCAGCAAAGCAATTTGTCAAGCATCAGAAGATGAAGCAAACTTACATGTCCCTCGGCTACATACCAGACTGTGAAGTGAGCAGCCTTCTAAATGAAGAGATGCTTGCTCTTCAGGGTAAAACAAAGAAAGGCTGCCCCCTTGTGGTAGCCCTTGCTTACAGACACCATGCCAACAAGCATGATGTAGAAACTATGAAAAGTAACTACACTACTAATCTCATCTCTAATCTTCTTCTTAAGTTCCATAATCTAGAAGTGTTGCTGGGTTTAATATCTTTCTTAATCCCATCTTTCACAGTAGCCTTCTTAATCACATCTTTAATCATAGTAGCATTCCATCTCTCACCATACTGGTCTTCTGTATCCCATCATTAATTATTGTTTTTGGTCGAATCCAAGTTATAGCTATAATCAATGATCTTTAATTGATGTGGGACTTAATCACGATTCCTTTCATATTTCAGAGTTTGTTATATACACTATGGAGAAAGTATTGGCTGGGTGAGTGACAATATACCATGTACTTTATCATTGGTCAACAATAGATTAGCAATAATAATAATGATAATTAGTATTAATGTGAATTATTCATTCTATTGTTTTTGAATGACAAAGGTTTTACCTTCATATTGCAGTGCACCAGGAAGCAGGAACGTGGTAGCGATTGCTGACCTAACCAATCTAGGGCTTAAATGTTTTGACGTCAAATTTTTCTCCGCAGCATTTCAGACATTGCAGGTAATCCTTCACTCTTAAGCTTTTTGCCACTTAATTCTAAGCACTTAATAATATCTTAGATATGGTAATTAATATTATGGGGGCTAATGATGTTTATCTGTTGCTGCTCCTTAAAGAAATATTATGCAGGGATTGCAGTCAAAGTGTATCTGGTGAATGTGCCAAAGTATCTCATCAATACATGGAACATTGTCTCACTCGTACTTACAAAATCGACCAGGGACAGAGTAAGTTAATCAAGGCTGCTTTCATTTTGACTAATCCTAATTATAACAAGGCGGGCTTAATGATCACTGTCTAGCAACTACAAAGTACATGATATTATGTCACTTACTTAGCCAATGATCACTTATTAGGGTTGACAATATTTTGCATATTCAATGGCACATAGCTCTCTAAGTAATGTCAATGCTTTTATATCTTAATCAAAGGGCTTCAGAAGAATTATCTAGAGTTGACAACATCAACACCCAGCAAGGAAATTCCCTAATGGTATATGTGGCCGATAAGACTAGGGATTCAATAAGCTGTGCTCTACATGTAGATTGAAACTAGAACTATCAATATTGATCAAAAAGAGCACGGGAAGATGAAATGCATGAGGCACAGGCGTCGGTGTTACAGAGAGTGGTGCAAGACTCACCGCTCGGTGAGTCTTGTCTCATCCGAGTGGTGAGTCGTGTCTCATGAAGACGGTCGTCCGAGACCTTGACCCATCTAATACGAAATGGTTGATTATATGTATAGGTAGGTAAATAGGTTGTAATTAGTTGCATATAGTTGAATAATTAGGGGTTTAAAGCTGAACTCTGTGTGTGTAGATTGTGTTTTTGGAAAGCTATGAGATGGCTAGAGTAGTGTTGCTCTCGGAGGTGGATGCGGATGTTCTGCCCAAGTCGTATGGGGGGGAGGCCGACCTGGTGCTCATCCAAGACGTAAAGCTTACAGAGAGTCGGAAGCCCATATTGAATCCCTCGGCAGCTTGTGCAGGAAAATACTAATACACCGTCCTCCCGATAATTTGTATATATTGATCATCAACTCCTGATCATTCGTCCCAGATCATGAGCAAGCATGTTGGGCGCGGCTCTAATGCAGAGATGAGCCTGCAACATCCATCATCCCTCACACGTTGTGTTTGTGATTATTCGTACCTTTAATTCACGGTTCCTAATCAAGGACATTAAATCCACATCATGTTAGTTACTTCTTTACCAACCCTTCCCGAGTGCTGACTCTATTTAATTACAACCTCAATGCAAGCTGCCCTTTTGTAGGGTGGACTCTAGTGCTCTAAAAAAAACACATTTTTCAACCACTCAAAATAAGGACAAATCTAAAATCTATCTGATTTTTGTTTTGGAATCTCTACAATATATATGAAAAATCATTCCTTAAAATAAGGGCTAGTTGAAATCTTAGCCGATTTTTGTTAATTCTCACAAGTACAAATACACTACAATGTCGTTTTTTTCACATTCATGTTAAGCCTTATTGAAAAGGGGGGGAGGGATTGGTTTTCTCAAGAAAGTTACTACTCAAAATTCAAAATAGTACTTGCATTAAAAAAACCAAAGAAAAAAACCCATATAGCACATGCATTTAGAACCCCATGCATCATTATGTAATATAAACACTAATATCACATCATTATATATATCGTCGATTCTTAATCATTTCTCTGAGCAAGAAAGATTCACACTTGAATATTATTTGTAATGAGCCAACATGATCACACATGTTATTGTGATTATGCTCATCATTAAATATGAAGAAAAAAATTATTTCTCCATATGAGACTTGCTAAGAACTTAAGTGACTTTTTCTCCACATCATTTTTTATGCACTAACTCTCTTATATTATAAGGTCTTCCCATAGCTCAATTAACTTGGCCGTGCAAGTTGCCCTTGCATTGAATACTTGCATTTTTAGTTTGTAACTTCTCACGCTACTTCATCATGATGTCATTTTTAAACCAAGTTTATAATTTTCAACTTGATTGTCGTTAGAGCTAAGTCACTACAAGAAATAGGGGGCACAGTGGTGTTTCTATCTGTGTAGAAATCAAAGAGCCTAGGGATAAAAAAACACAATTGGTAATACGACTATGTGTTGATGATCAGGCTGTGTTCTAATAGTGTTTATAACCGTGATTTTAATTCATGTATAATCATAATTTTAATTACATTTATAACCGTATTTATGACATTTTAAATGCATTTATAACCATGCAACCAAAAACAATCACAAAAAAAAATTTAATTACATTTATAACCGTATTTATGACATTTTAAATGCAACCAAAAACAATCACAAAAAATTTGGGTTAGAATGGGTCAGATTAATCTCTCATTCTATCTTAAATTTTTAAAATAAATTTTAACTATACATCATTAAGAGCACATTAAGAAGATAAATATCTCATAACATTTACAAAGCATAGAAAGACATTGGACTTAATATCCAAAGTATAGAAAACCATAGCTCTTCATGGAAATAAGTGTGAGTGTTTGACTTGAGGAATTGGTTGGGGTTGGCCGCCTTGATTGTGATTCGTGGTTGGATAAGAAAAATATTCTTTTTTTTTAAATTACAACATTGATATAGGCACCAATATAAGTGCCATGGCAATATAAGCACCATGCCAATCAATCACGATAAAAAAATAACTAAACATAAATATATAACATTGTGATAAAAAGATAATATTATTCAAAATTACCAAATGACGAGTTACATATTGGAAGAGAATAATGTCAACAATACTGATCATTATCTTCTAATTTTCTCAAATATAACATAAATACAGCATACATAGCTTCTTGTATGCATACATAGAACTATGTATGCTCTATGTATACATGCATAGAGATATAGATGCTCTCTGCATGCATAAATAGAGAACCATACAGAGAACTATGTATGCTCTATGTATGTATAAATAGGGCATAAATAGCTCAGTGTATAGTTGTATCATACTCTATGTATGCATACATAGAGTGTATACATAGAGCTATGCATGCTTTTGTATGCTTATTAGAGAAGAGATAGGGCATCAAGAATACATAAATGTATGCTCTATGTATGCATTCATAGAGCTATGCATACTGCACTCTACACATGCTCTATGTACGCACTCTATTCATGCTCTATGTGAACTATCTATGCTTTATATAGAACTATCTATGCTCTATGTATGGATAAATAGACTATGCATAGCTCTATGTATGCATATGTAGTTCATACATAGCTCACATATATAGAACTATCTATGGTCTATGTATGCATAAATAGAGCGTGCATAGCTCCATATATGCATAGATAGATGTATGGATACATAGAACTATGTATGCATGCTCTACGTGTACTCATTAGAGCATACAAAGCTCTATGTATGCATACATAAAACTATGTATACTCTATGTATGCATGCAGGCGATCAAACCTGAAAATGATCCGATATAGAAACGATTCAAGAAACATGTGATTCTATTTCCCATGTGTGAATAGATCATAAATAAAATTGCCTATGCTCTATTTATACATAATAGGTAATTCTATTTATGCATAAACAAAACATACATATATAGTTCTATGTATGCATACATAGAACTATGTATGCATGTATAAATAAAACATACATACATAGTTCTATGTATACATACGTAGAGCATACATATCTCTTCATGTGCATACATAGAATTATGTATGCATGCTCTATGTATGCTCATTAGAGCATAGATAGGGCATAGATAGAGTATGCATAGCTCTATGGATGCATACATAGATCTATGCATGTTCTATGTATGCATGCATAGAGCTATGCATACATAGAGAATAGAACTATATATGCTCTATGCATGCATACATAGTATATGCATAGTTCTATGCGTGCATACATAGAGCATTCATAGATCTATAAATAAACTCCATGGCACTCGAGAGTGCATAAAAAACTTTACACAAAGGCATAAGGACAAAGAAAAATACCTCTCAATGGGTTTATGGTTGGATATTGGAGAGACTAAATGGAGTCGGATCAAGCAAACCTACGAGCAAAATATAACAAAAAGGCATAGAGATTGGTTAGGGTAATCTTTTTAAAAAAGAGCCCGATTAGGGTTAGCGCATAGAGAGCCATTACAAGAGCATAGGAGAATGGAAGAGTGCAGATCCTTACCTTAACACAAGAGGGCATGAAAAATCTTGAAGGAAGAACCAACAAAAAAGAAGAAAGAAGAGGGAAACAAGATTAGTTTCAAAAATTAAAAAACTAATTAAAACTTTAAATCTTACCTATCAAAAAGAAGCATGAAAGAGACAAGGCATTATTTCAACATTTTTGTTTGCTAAGGAGAAGATAAGGGAGATGAGAATGGAGCCTATTGAGGTGAGTGAATATCTTCCTATTATGATTTCTTGCTTGCTTGATTGGTGGAGCTTGCTTACTTGATTGATTGATTGAGCTTTCTTTCTTGCTTGATAAAGTGGGAGGTGGTTAGAAGAAGAGGGTAAGAGGGGAGTGGGGGAATATTAGATAAGAGAGATCAAGATTGAATAAGGAAAGGAAGATTTCTTCCTAGCTTGTGGAAGGAAGAGGGAAGATGGGATTGAGAGGAATTAGAGAGGAAGGAAAGAGGATATTAGTGATTAATTAAAGAGGAAGGAGAAATTATATTAGTGATTAATTAGAGAGGAAGGAGAAAGGATATTAGTGACTGATTAGAGGAGAGGAAAAACAAAAGAGTGATTCATAGTGATTAGAGAGGAAGGAAAAATGAGATTAGAGAGGAAGGAAAAATGAGATTAGAGAGGAAGGAAAAAGGAGATTAGAGAGGAAGGAAAAAAGAAAGGCCAGAAAGGAAGCATGATAAAGGGTTATTTGGTGCAATAATTTCTAGTCTTCATTTGAGAGTATATTTCAAAAGTGGATCCCACCATTGTGAAGAAATGATGATGATGAGCAAATGGTTTCACATGTACCAACAGGAAAAGAAACACCAAGGAGGATGAATATGGCAATGCAACACAAGGTGAATATAATTTTATTGGACCACATTTGTGTGAAATGTGTGTGCCAAAGACCCAGTTTTTAGTGACCTCACTAAGGCCACAACACACTGAAAATTGGGCCTTTGGCGCCTACACACATTGCATACAAATGTGGTCCGAAGGTGACAACTTTTTAAGAGTAAGTGTGGGGTCCACATCCTCACTCTTCCAAGGTTTGGTCACCATCAAATTACATTTGTGTTTGTTAATCCATTCCTAGGGTTAACAAGAACTACCACCATTATCTTACATCAAGGAGTCAAGGTAGATACACCAAAGGCTCATACATTCAAGATAAAAAGGATAGAAAGAATTGGTGTCCAAAGCTACAACTTGTGAAAAGATGCAGGGGGGGAAGAGAGCTTGAGCTCTTGCAAGCACACACACACACTCACAAAACCCTAATAGAGAACACACAAGGTGAGAGGCTGAAAATCTTCTTCTCTCTACTCAACACTCAACACACCATATACAAGATAAGAGTACACACAATATGAAAGGTACTCAACCAATACATACACGAGTTCTCTATAGTGTGAACCCGACTAAATGAGCTGGCGCTATAACTATGCCAGTCTCTAGAATGGCTGTCACACAGCCTGTCATCCCACTGGCCGCATATCTCCCAAGATCTCACTAACCATGCCAGTGGTGTAAATGTGGGGCCTATCCCCCAGGCGGGTCATCAGTGGCCACCGCCTCACTAAACGAGCTCGATATCTCAACACTCCCCCTCGAGCTCAACTCCATCTCATGTACACCAAGTGAAGCCCTGAATCTGCGGAGCTTCTCTGTACCCAATGCTTTGGTGAAGATGTCAGCTACCTGATCCTCTGTGCTGACATAAACAAGGTCAAGATCTCCTGCCAAGACCTTTTCTCTGACGAAGTGGTAGTGGACCTCTATGTGCTTCGTACGAGCATGAAAGACTGGGTTCCTGGCCAACTGTATACTGCTAATGTTGTCACAGAAAATGACAACCTGTCTATCCACTGATAGACCCAAATCTGCAAGTAGCTTTCTCAACCAAGCTACCTCACATGCTGCCATAGAAGCTCCTCTGTACTCGGCCTCTGTACTCGATAGAGCAACCGTAGGCTGCTTCTTGCTGCTCCAAGTCACAATAGCACTCCCCAAAGAAAACATGAATCCACTGGTAGATCTTCTATCTGAGATACTACCAGCCCAATCAGCATCTGTGTACCCATGTACACATATCTCTGTCCCAGTCTCATAGAATAGTCCACAATGCAAAGTAGACTTCACATACCTCAGTATGCGTCTCACTGCATCCAAATGCGGTTTTCGTGGAACCTGCATAAACTGACTCACCAACCCAACAGCATAGCTCAAATCTGGTCTGGTGATCGTCATGTAGATCAAACTTCCTACTATGCTCCTGTACATAGTAGGATCCTCCAAGATCTCTCCTGAATCTGCACTCAACTTGCCATTCTGATCCAATGGCACAGAAATAGGCTTACAGCCTGTCATACCATACTTGGACAACATGTCCAAGCCATACTGTCTCTGCAGTAATCCAATACCATGTGGTGACCTAATCACCTCAATGCCCAAGAAATATCTGAGCTCCCCCAGATCCTTCATCTCGAACTTCTGTCTAAGCAAGATCTTTACATCAAAGATCTCTGCATCATGGTCCCCCGTAATGATCAAGTCATCTACATAGATGACAACAAGCACAACTCCTCTATCACCATGTCTCACATACAACGAGAAATCTGCATTGGCTACATGAAAGCCAATAGTGACAAGATATTCAGAAATCTTGTCAGACCATGCTCTTGGTGCTTGCTTTAAGCCATACAAGGCTTTCTTCAACCTGCAAACATGCTCGGGGTGACCCACATCCTCATAACCAGGTGGCTGCAACATATACACCTCTTCTTGCAAATCCCCATGCAAGAATGCATTCTTTACATCCATCTGATGTAAAGACCATTTCTTTGACGCAGCCACTGCTATCACAACTCTCACCGTTGACATCTTGGCAACTGGGCTGAAAGTTTTCTCATAATCAATCCCATATGTCTGCGCATATCCTTTGGCTACCAATCTAGCCTTGTACCTGTTTATGCTCCCATCACTGTTATGTTTAACTTTGTACACCCACTTGCATCCAATGGCTTTCTTGCCTTCAGGCAATTGCACTAAATCCCAAGTTTCATTTCCATATAGTGCATCCATCTCCTCATCCATAGCTTTCTCCCAATTCACATTTCCAACAGCCTCATCAATGCATGTGGGCTCAACAACCTGCACAACCTTTGCCATATATGCATAGTGATGTGCCACATAACCATCATATGTAAATCTCTGCACAGGGTTCTTCACTCTCCCTGATCTTCGCAGCTTTTCATTCATGGCCTCCATAGCCTTCTTTACACCAGGTGTTCTCATAGCTGGGATCCCAAGCTCCTCATCAAGGCTCATATCTGAGCCACTAGACTCTCCATCAACATGAGAATGCCCTGCAGAAATGTCAAGCATACCAAGGGGCTCAACCACTTTCTCTTTTCCTTTACGTGATGTAGTAATCACATTTGCAGGACTGGTATTATGACGCAGCCTGCCACTCCATGGTCTATCAAACAGACCCACTAGATGAGGACTCTCCTGGTCCACTCAAAGACTGTGATTGCTGACCTGCATTCTGTGCAACCACACTTCCGCTCACATCAGCCCCAACAGCTTCTTTTTCAGCAGCATACCAGCTGCTCATCTCATCAAAGACAACATCCCTGCTTACCCTCAACTCACGTGTAGCAGGGTTATAACACCTGTATCCCTTTTGCTCAAGGGAATATCCAATAAACACACATTTTTTAGCTTTCGGATCCAGCTTAGTTCTCAGCTCATCTGGCACATGCACATATGCAATGCATCCAAAGACTTTCAGATGAGACAAATCTGGTTTTCTACCAGTAAACCTCTCCTCTGGAGTTACATCATGTATGGCTGCAGTTGGAGTCCTGTTCATGATGTATACTGCTGTAGAAACAGCCTCAGCCCAATAGCAATGCGGCATATTCTTCTCTTCCATCAATGCCCGCGCAATCTCAGCAATGTGCCTGTTTTTCCGCTCAGCAACTCCATTTTGCTGCGGAGTGTATCTGCATGTATACTGTCTCCGAATACCATTCTTCTTCAAAAATTCAGAGCACTCATTGGAGAAGTACTCTCCCCCTCCATCTGACCTTAGGCACTTTACATATTTTCCTGTTTGCTTTTCAACCAAAAACCTGAAGTTCTGAAAGTGAGTGAACACCTCACTCTTCTCCTTCATGAAATATACCCACACTTTCCTCGTGTGGTCATCAATGAAAGTCACATAATACCTGCAGCCTCCCATAGATATGGTCTTCGTAGGACCCCATACATCTGAATGCACAACATCTAGTGCATTTCTGCTCACATATTTGTTACGTGGAAACACATGCTTTGTTTGCTTCCCAAATTGGCATGCTTCACATATTTTCTGCATACCTTCCACTTTAAATTTTGGCAGCCCTCTCACAATTCCTTTTGTTTGCATAGACTTCAATCTCTGCACATTCACATGTCCTATTCTTTTATGCCATATGTCTGTGTCTGCAACAACTCCTGAACTGTTTGCAAACATCGCAGCACTCATTTCAGGCATGTCTACATTCAACGTAAACATTCTGCCCACTCTGTTGCCTTTTGCAACCAACCTGCACTTGTCTTTAAAATCTTCAACATAACATCCATCAGGGTTAAACCGAACCTGCAAACCCTGCTCAGTCATCTGGCCAACTGAAACCAGATTCTTTGTTATGTTCGGTACATGAAGTACATCTGCAAGGTACTTCACTTTGCCATCCTGCATAGACAATGGCACATCTCCAACGTGGGCAATTGGATGAGCAGTGTCATCCCCTGTTTCCACAAAACCTGGTCTTTCCGGGTTTTTCATCTCCTTGAACCACTCCCCATGACTCGTCATGTGGTTCGAAGCGCCTGAATCCACATACCATACATTATCTTTTTGTGCTGCATCAACATTTTCAGACATGGCATTCACAACATGCTGCATAACAAACAACCTTTCATTATCCTCATTATTTCTGCTTGAGGATGCATAGTTGTTTTGCTGCACTTTCCCATTTTGCATGTCAGCCTTCTTCTTATAACATTCTGACTACACATGTCCAGGCTTACCACAATAATAGCATTCACGTGCATCATTATATTGCCTTTGCCAATTTCCACGGCCTCTTTGGCTCCCCCTGCCTCTGAATTTGCCTCTTCCACCTGCGTGTTGTTGTTGTTGTTGTTGATTCTGGGACTGTTGCTGCTGCTGCTGCTGCTGGCCATAATTCTGATTACCTGTTCGGCCACCTCCTTGACCGCGTCCACGGCCTCCTCTACCTCGTCCTCTTCCTGAACTCGTGTATAGTTGTTTTGCTGCACTTTCCCATTTTGCATGTCAGCCTGCTTGAGGATGCATAGTTGTTTTGCTGCACTTTCCCATTTTGCATGTCAGCCTGCTTCTTATAACATTCTGACTGCACATTCTGCTTGAGGATGCATAGTTGTTTTGCTGCACTTTCCCATTTTGCATGTCAGCCTGCTTCTTATAACATTCTGACTGCACATGTCCAGGCTTACCACAATAATAGCATTCACGTGCATCATTATATTGCCTTTGCCAATTTCCACGGCCTCTTTGGCTCCCCCTGCCTCTGAATTTTCCTCTTCCACCTGCGTGTTGTTGTTGTTGTTGTTGATTCTGGGACTGTTGCTGCTGCTGCTGCTGCTGGCCATAATTCTGATTACCTGTTCGGCCACCTCCTTGACCGCGTCCATGGCCTCCTCTACCTCGTCCTCTTCTTGAACTCGTGTAGAAGGCCTGTTGCTCTGAACTGTTTTTGCTTTGTGAAGACTGTTGGTCTTCACCCAAGTTCTTCTCTTCGATAATCAGCATAGACACCAAATCTGTAAAGTTGGGAATGTTTTCCCGAGTCTGAATAGACGTCTTAAACGCCTTGTATTGTGGCCCGAGACCACATAGACAGACTTCCACCTTGTCATCATCATCTACTGACACACCAATAGATGCAAGGGATTCCACAATACCCTTTATCTTCAATGCATAGTCATTCACAGACATGCTCTTTTTCTCCACAGTATGAAGCTCATTCTTCAACTGTATCTTACGTGCCTTGGTATTTGTTTCATACAGCTTTACCAAGGTGTCCCACGCCTCCTTGGGGGACTTGGCATCCTGAATGTGCCCAATCATGGTGTCCTGTATACTAATGGAAAGCCAATACATAACCTTCCTGGCTCCTTGGTTCCAATCTTTAAACTCTTTCACATCTGTAGCAGTCGGATTTATATCCGGTATCTCCGGTGCCTCTTCATGCTCACCTTCTATGTAGTCCCGATAACCTTTTCCCATCAGGAAATTCGTTAACCTGAACCTCCAAGCATGGAAGTTATTCTTATCCAGCTTCTCAGCCACAATCTGTGTTATGCCATCATTAGACATCTTGCCAAACACACAATTTCACCAGAACCTGCACTCTGGTTTTTCTGCACAACCTGCAGTATTTCTGCACAGCGGTACTGTAGTACTCTTAATTGTCACAACCAGTGACTTCAATGTGCATACATAAACCCAATGGCAACTGTAGACCTCTTTGCAGCACCCACAGTGTCTGCACAGTCAATCTGTCTTCCTGCAGTTCTTAAAACAGAGTTCTGCAGAGAATCGATGACTTACCCGCAGTGCTCGAAATCGCCTGCTTTCTGAAAAACGGAGGTCCAGACGCGCCCGAAACGCATTTTCGGCCCCAAAAGTTTAGTCCGAAGGACTGTATAGTTGCCCTATAGCTTTACTCCCGCGAAGAAAGCTCCTCAATCAGAGATCGTTTGCCGGTGCCTCCCGTAGAGCTCCCGACAAGGGTGTAGTCACCAACACAATAGGGAAGAGTAGTTGAAGCTCTTACCCTCGTACCGCTTCCTGTGGTTCTCTTGCTTGTAGCTCAGCCCTTAGCACGAACCAGGCTCTGATACCATGAAAAGATGCAGGGGGGGAAGAGAGCTTGAGCTCTTGCAAGCACACACACACACTCACAAAACCCTAATAGAGAACACACAAGGTGAGAGGCTGAAAATCTTCTTCTCTCTACTCAACACTCAACACACCATATACAAGATAAGAGTACACACAATATGAAAGGTACTCAACCAATACATACACGAGTTCTCTATAGTGTGAACCCGACTAAATGAGCTGGCGCTATAACTATGCCAGTCTCTAGAATGGCTGTCACACAGCCTGTCATCCCACTGGCCGCATATCTCCCAAGATCTCACCAACCATGCCAGTGGTGTAAATGTGGGGCCTATCCCCCAGGCGGGTCATCAGTGGCCACCGCCTCACTAAACGAGCTCGATATCTCAACAACTTGGACGGGTGCTCGTAATGGTGTGACGAAATACTTGTGGCGATTCCCGCTTCAAGAGCATGTGGTAGCATGTAGGATGAAGTACCAAGTGATGTACTTCATGGATATATTATGAAAGTAGTCATTGTAATAGCGTTAGGCCTCTTATAAGCCTAAAGTGCCTGGCCGGCCCACAGTTTGAGTGTGAACACTTATGGCCATGTATATAAGTGAATTTCTCTCATAATACAACATACTCTCCCATTGTGCAATTGAGTCTTGCTCTTGCTAATCCTCTTGATAATCTAACTCTCTAATGTATGCTAGTGAGTGTGTGTCAGTCATGTGAGGTGAGAGGAGGGACGAGTACCCCTAGTGCAATGCAACAGCTTAATTTGTGTGTTTTTTGTTGAAATTGTTTGCATTAGAATATTAGCAAGCATTAGGAGTAGCTTAATCTTTCAAAAAAAATCTCAAAACCATCAAAAAACCCTTGAATTCGACTAATTTATCTTAATGGACTAGTTTTTTATCATTAAGGGTGATTAATCTTGTTTAAGAGGTAAAAATTTTAGAAAATGTGTTAATTGGGATCCGAATCGCTCATGTAAGTAATCAAAATTAGTATTTTGAGAGCATCTATATGCATTAAAACACCTAATTACATCAATTTCTTTATTAATTGGAGGAATCTGACTCTCTTTTGCTTAATTTTACCTTAAAAAAGAAGAGACCAAAATTAAGAGCTTAATTAATCTTCAATTATAAATTAATTTATACATTAGTTAATGCACATAGCTTCGAAATTCCTTGCTCTATCCAATGGTGTGCTCAATTGTGTGAATTAATTAATGATTATAGGTTAATTAGAGGCCTTGATTAGTATAAAAGAGAGAAAGATTAGTGAAAGAATTAATTTTTGATTAATTCTTAATCACTTTTTTACATAACTCATTAAGGATAATGAGCATTGAATGAGTAGATGCTCCTGAGTTGTCAAATTGTCTATTTTGGGAGTCATTTATGAAGGGTGTAAGGAGGTGTCATAAAAAGGTTGACTTTTTTATTTCCACTTACCTTTTTGGAAAAATGCACAGATCTCCTTAATTTACAATTCAAAAAATATCCTCCCCCCAAACAAGGAAATTTGAATTTCCCACTAGACTCTAAATAAAAAAATTTGTGTGAGCCACGTGGCTCATGCCGTGAACCATTTCTGCACTCTCATGCCTTAAGGGTTCATGTCCTAGAAGTCCGCACAAAAAAAAATGTGTGAGCCACGTGGCTCATGCCGTGAACCATTTCTGCACTCTCATGCTTTAAGGGTTCACATCCTAGAATTGCGTGTTTAAAAAAAAATCACATGAGCCATGTGGCTCATGCCATGAACCATTTCTACACTCACGCCTTAAGGGTTCATGTCCTAGAAGTCCGCTCAAAAAACAAATGGTGTGAGACACGTGTCTCACGGCTCACAGCCTAGCATCTCATGGCCTAACATCTCACGGCCAAGCATCTCATGGCCAAGCCTTTCACGGCTTAAGCGTCTCACAAATTAAGGGTCTCATGCCATAAGACCTCATGAAAAAAAATTAAAATTGATAAAATCCATGAAGTCCGCTTCACGCCGTGAACTGCATCCTGCCGGCCGGAAAAGGGGGGCAAGGGCAAAGTTTCCCCCCTTTCCCTCTCTTTTTTCGGGTTGAGCCATAGAGCAGCGTGTGTGTTGCTCTACATGGCCAACGGGAAAGGAAGGGCCAGTGGGGCATGAGTGGGGAAAGTGTTGCCCCTCTCATACCCCCTTGCCCTCCCTTATGGGCCGAGCCACAGAGCATTGCGCGTACTACTTTGCGATTGGTTGACAAGGGAGGGCGAGGGGGCATGATAGGGGTAAAACTCTCTGCTATGGCCGACAAGGGGGGCATGAGTGGGGCAAAGTTTCCCCCTCTCATGCCCCCCTTTCCCCCCCTTGCTGGCCTAGCTGCAAAGTAGCGCGCGCGCTGCTCTACAACCTACCGGCAAAGGAGGGCAAGGGGTCATGAGAGGGGCAAAGTTTCCCCCCTTAACCTCCCTTGCGGGCCGAGCCATAGAGCATCATGAGCACTTCTCTATAGCCATCCAGCAAGGGAGGGCAAGGAGAGCATGAGTGGGGTAAAGTTCCCCCCTCTCATGCCCCCCTTGCCCTCCCTTGCGGGCCCAACTATGGAGCAGTGCACGCGTTTCTCTGCGGCTAGCTAGCAAGGGAGGAGGGGGCACCATGGCTCTCTCTCACACACACAATGGTTCTAACAAAGGCTCACACACACACACACACACACACTAATATAAGAAGTCTCACACACTAACACTTTCACTCTCACTCTCACTCTCACTTTCATCTTCACTTGTATATCTCCTATATATCTATAGTATCTAAAGTAGTTAAGTATATAAAATATATACTAAATCTACTAATATACTATAGATCTAAGTGTGTGTGTGTGTGTATATATATATATATATATATATATATATATAATTTATTTATTTACACACATAGATATAGTATATATATATATATGAGTATATATAATATATAGAACATTGAATATAAATAACACTTAAATATATGTATATATAACACATACTATAGATCTAAGTGTATATATATATAGTTTATTTACACACTTAGATATAATATATATATGAGTGTATATAATATATATTAAATATATACTTAATCTACTATATATCTAATAAAAGTATATGATAAATATTAAATTAATAGTTATATTATATCTAAGTGTTATTTATATATACTATATATCTGTGTATATATAGAACCACAAAAAATTAAAATTATGAGCTCAATAAAATGAATATAACTTTCAATTAGAAGCTAAAAATTTTAAAAATTAGAAGCCGAAAAAGTCCTCAAGCTTTAAATGATATTAATTTCATGGGAGACTTGGAGAGTGGCAGTGGAAGTGTAAGTGAGTGATGTCTATGAATTTTAAATGATGACGGCGGTTGGAGAATAACTTTTGAAACAAGTGTTCTCCTCATTTTTAATGATGAGAATCAAACCAGTTCTTAATAAAAATATTCTTTTTTGTTTATATGCTCTCATCAAATTATAATCTGGATAAAAAACATATATAAATGTAGTTCTCATTTAAACTCCTTAAGTTAAATTAAATTTAGGCTTTTATAAATTTATGTGAAAGCTAAAAAGGAAATAATACTACAATTGCTATATCACCAAATGAAGTGAAAAAATGTGTTTTTTTTGCTCAAAAACTGGAAGCTAGTGCATATTGCTTCTTGCTCATAGAATAGATTGGAGCATTGCTTGTAGAATGGCACATGAAGCTTCTATCTCATGGACTATAAGAGTTGAAAACATATCTCGTTCTGTGCATCTACAAGATGGAAATTCATTGTTGAGTGCATATTTTTTACAGAGCCTTTTACCACACAGAACTGTAAGCTTATTATTTTGCATGCTATATTGCAGTATGGTGAAGTGAAATCTAAGGTGGAAATACCATCACACAGAGATGTTGATGGTCATTTGCACTTCTTGGTTTATTCATCTTTGTCAATGGAGTATCGTATTGTCCATTGTCAAGAAGCTTATTCCGTAGTAGGTAGTGAGAATGAAAGTGTTCAAAATAGCATTAAAAATTGCTCTAAAACCTTCACAACCTACAGGTATAGGCTAAAATAAGATGTGTGTTTAAGTATATTTCTCAGAGTACTATTTTTCACATTAATATTTAATGAATAGATGGTAAGCTCACAAATTGTGACATATTCATTGCGGCCACCTTGCTTAGTGTCTTGGAGGTCTCTCCTAAGGAGGAGGCAGGGTAGGGGATGAACTTTCATTAAATCTATATGTATGGGACACATGTTGAAAATTAGTTCTTCTTACACATCATTATCAGTAGGATTGTGCACTTCTTGTGCAAGGTGGATCTCAAAGGAAAGTTTTGAGGAGAGCACAACAGTCGTGTCTCTTTTCTTTGTTCAAAACTTTATGGATTTATTTTATTAATTATTTGTGCACATTGGAACCACCTTTTACAACTATAATATGCAAGAAAAGGTAATGCTAAAAAGGGGTTGTAGGTGGAATTCTTTCTCTTGGGCATGTTTTATTGAAAGGGAAATCGGCTAGTGTATGATAGGTAGGAGGGGGAAACCATAGACAAGAAGGCCTTTGATGTTGCCCAATCAGGGATTCTAGTGGATCAAGATGATGGCAAGCTAATCGGTCAAGGTACATTATGAGGTGCTGTATAGAGGAGCCTTGACTTCTTCAGGTGTGTTATAAGACATAAAAGTACATGTGGAGTATGATGGTGGAATGTCTCGGTGACATTGTTGTCACATAATCAATTTCTGGGATAAATGAATGATGGTGGAACGTCTTAGTGTTTAGGTGGCTGGTGTTGATTTTCATGCTGGAGGAGCAGACTGTGGTGAACTTGGAGTCATATGTGCCAAGCTACATTGACACTTCTTGTGTATTGACAGTGATATACATGTTTATGAGAGTCATCTTAGGCGGTTTGGGGATATACAGTGATACACACGTTTATGAGAGCCATCTTAGGCGGTTTGGGGATATAGAGTTATCTCCTTTATCAAGACTTGACATAGTGGCAGGGGATGACACAGATTGGGACCAATATGAGCCAGGGTCCCAATGTGCTTGATTTTGATAGTTGTTTTTTGGCATTGACTATTGGTGGACTTTTTTTGTACCCACATGCACTATGTCACTTCTATGTGATTGGTGGACTTTTTTTTACCCACATGCACACTGTCATTGTTGTTTTGAGTGCATAATTTTTTCTAGGGATTTGATTGCTCCAACAAAGTTTGGATTGTTGAAGGCATGTTTGATTGTATGGTTGGTACATGATTGTTTTGTTGGACTTTATCCAACAAAGTGTTAGACTAATTTGACTTTATCCAATTTTCTTTTGATATTATATGGTACGAAATTAGATGATTGAGCTTGTGAACTATGGGTATCAACTTTCTTAACATATACATATTTTGCCTAGAAAGTACTTGGTTGGCTTGATTCTTGTGTATTTTTTGTAAAGTGTAATTTCATATGTTGCGATCTGTTGGCTTCTTTTTAATTCATAATGTTAATGGAAAAGTTTGCTTATGTTTAATCGAGGGTGCTCTACATTTAACCCATGTTTTTTTTAATAGTCCATGGCATTCCCTTCTCTTCAAGTGTTAACATTCTTAAAAGAAATGGAGATGGCTCTAAGAGAGCTTTTTAAAAAGTTAATTGCTGCTCAAGCTAGAAATGCAAGGCTACCTAGAAATGCTGATCAAGAAAGTATAGAGGAATTAGACAAAGAAAAAAGGTACACCTTTCATGGAATCTAGCTCTCATTGACATGCTGGAGATGGTACTCCCTTAGGTCATTGGATATTGAAGGACCTTTGAGATCATATTTGAAAAAGATGAGAAAATGTTTTGTAATCTAGCAGGGCCCGCTATAAGCCACAACAGTGATTTTAATTATTTTTTTTGTCATGGACTATTTGAAAGGATCCATTATGCTATGCTACATTATGACAATGTTATGTTATTGATTGAACTTTGTTTATGTTATTGATTGAACTGTGTTTATGTTGTTGTGTTCTTGACTCCTTATGTTGAAATCAAGGGTTTTTTTTGTTATTGACTCCATTAAACTCCTTTTCGGCTCACCTATAGAATTGAGGCAGTGATGCTTATGAAATATTTAGTGCCCAACTTAAGAATAACTATCAAGGAACACTCAGGGTGTTGTAGCAAAAAGATTGGTTGAATTAGAAAAAATTGATGAGACCAGAGTAATTTCTCTACATGGCATGATTATAGAAAAGCTCAGATATAAACGGTAGTTTGACCACAAACTGAAATCTAAGGACCTACCAAGAAGGAAACTTGGTACCTATGTATCCAAGTGGAAAAAACTGAAATATCGAGAGTTGTGGCCATTTAGAGTTACAAAACTCACTTCCAAGGATTTCACTGACATAAACGAAAACATGTGAACATGTTAATAACATATGTTAATAACACAAAAAATCTTGTTGATCACATGTTATATTCACAAAGCTTTCACAAGGGCCTAAAAAAATAATCTTTGTCAGGCATAAAAAATCTTCTTGGGTGGCCACTGACCTGCTATTATGTGAAGATGGTAACATGAGAACATGTGAATAGCTTATTCCCATGTGTAGCCAAGATTTTAAGGGGTTCCCAAATGGCAAGTGACCTGTTATTTTGTGAACGGTAACATGAGAACATGTGAATAACTTGTTCACATGTGTTATTATCACAAAAAATCTTGTGATCACGTGAATATTAAATCCCTGCTCACTTCGTAGGGTGCAAACCACATTGAGATTATTGAGGGCATTGAGATGCAAGGCTACATAAATGGTACCAAACTTAAGTACTTTGGGCACTTAACTCAAGACATTGGAACATGCACACAAAAGGAAATAGAAAAAATAAGACACAAAAGGCTCCAAAAGAAGCACAAGATGAGGCTAGGGCTAGAGCATCCCAAGCCCCAAGGCCAAACAAAGTAGATAGACACTCCACATAAACATGGCAATTCTAACACTAATTGAGAAAGAGGACCTCTTGAGATAGAGCTTACAAGGCTCAAAGTAGGACTGTCTATGGGAGGGACCACTAACTCAAGGGCAAGGCACAACTTTCTCTCATATGAGACCTCGATAAAGCTAAACAAACTAGGGTCGGAATCCACAACAACCAAAGTTAAGAGTGTGCATGCAAGAACCATAGGAGCTTTGGGATGTTTTAAGGTTGGAACCCATAGCAACCAGAGTTAAGAGTGTGCATGCAAGAACCATAGGAGCTTTGGTATGTTTTAAGGTTGATTTTTAAACCAAGAATAATCATTGGCCATGTAAGGCTTTTGTCATGCTTGCTGGTGATATAGATGAGGGAAATGTTGCTCGAACGAAGTTGAATCTCTGCTGTGAATTGTGAAGTCAATTGGGAGAAAAGGACTGATCACCTGTTAGAACACTATAGATACACACACTGATTCTATGGAGCACCATTAACAACCACCCACAGTCGTCCACAATGCTTGCCTTGTCTTGCGGCACCTACAACACCACACATTTTCAAGGAAAAGGAAAAAATAGGATAGATAGAGGACCCAATCCCCCTCCATAGGGATATTCTTAGCACCAGTAACCTCATGTCTAGCACGATTGGGTTCCCAAAGGCTATGAAAGCACAAGGATACTATGAAGGGAGCACAAAAGTATGGATACCCAAGTCATGAAATCCTAGCATTCTATCCACAAACCTTGTTACCGCAAGTCACCCCCATTGCTCCAGCCCACAAAAAGTAGTAACAAAAATGGAAGGCAAAAATGGGTCCTACCAAAGAGTACCACTCTACCCTCTATCACATTAAGTGACAAAATTGGTATGGGTGTCCAAGAGAAGATCTCAATTCGAACTTCAGCTTACTAAATCAATTAGCAAAACCAAGCCACAATGGGAATGGAGAAAGAAGTCAATAAATATTGAAAATGAGACGAGAACCACAAGAACCTTCCCAACTTGATGTTGCAAAATATGCCAATCAAACTGAGGTAAAACATGTCACTTATCTAATTCCCGAAGTGAATTACCCAATTCCCTACTAAGAAAAAAGCTATTCTAGTCAACAAACAAGTCCACCATGAGAATTCTCCCGCCAGATTATACTATAGACGTGATGGACTAGCCAATTCAATGGATGGAGAAAGAGCTACTATGTTACACCGAGGAGCTATAGAAATTTCACTAGCATGCTCCATCTACATCAAGAGCTTTATCTAGATATTCTTGGGTCTACCCCATGGAGCATCTAGCCAAGAATAACCCATGACTTAACACAACAAGCCCTAGAGGACTAACATGCTCAATACCCTCTCTACCTATTTCACCACCATGATTCTATAGAATCACGGCCATGATTTTGCAAAATCACATCAAGTAACTTTTTCCTATCATCATCATGGAGAGCCACCAAACAATCAGTTACCCGATGTCTCCAAAGCCACATACAGCCCCCTTCTGGCTAGCACCCCATTGTCTTAACATCGTGATCCTAGGAGAATCACGGTTGTGATTTTCATGTCTACATAATCATGCCTCACAAAAAATGTTATGAAAATCGTCCTTAGTGAACCATGGTAGGGATATAGACATGGATATCACCGAATCATGTCCCTCTTGGGCAATCTCACTTGGCACATGATTCTCTGATAATCAACTATGTATAACGTGATCATGCTGACCCATTGCCATGATCATGGAATAAATCCCAAGACCAGTGAAATTATGCCACATGTCATCACATATTTCCCATCCGTTGTTGTGATCCTCTTCGCTTTTAACACACTTTTTCCATCACTTTCATTTTCTTTAGAGCCCTCCCCATCACTTTTGTGCATCACTTTCATTTTCTTTAGAGCTCTCCCCATCACTTTTGTGCTGCTTGCCTACTCGGTTCTTGTTTGCACACCTTTTTGTTAGTAAATGTTCAATGCCTGCCTCTCAGCATGTATCTCACATTTAGAAATTTGTGTACGGCCATTGGTGCACATATTGGAACCCTAGCTTAGATGTTAGAAGGGGTCGTGGTTGTGACCATTGATGGTTATGAGATGATGAGGGGTACAAGCATTAGCCCCTCAGCCCGAAAAGATATAGGGAATATTCCTTGGATACTAATTTCATCATTAGTGGATAGTGGTATGTTATGAATACGGGCGATGAGCCACCTCAATGCAGTGTAGCCACCCACATCTTGGACGCATCATTGTACTACTTGTGTAGCACTATAAATAGACATATTTGGCACAAGCTAAGGCATCCAATGCTTGTAAGCATATATTCCCTATAATCTCAGCACGGCCTCCATCTAGAGTCTATCTAGATCGCCATCTACTCTTCATTGGTATAATCAAAATTTTAAAATTCTTTCCATTCTCTCTATTACATTGTCTAGTGTACTTTCTCTAGTAATATCTTTTTTCATTGTGCCATATTCTTACATGGTATCAGAGCTATAGGTTCTCTTAGCAACAATAGTACATAAACTCTAGTACTTCTTTGCATAGAAGTAGCTTGGAGTGATGTCTACTTCAGGGTCCGATGTTGCTGTTGTGGCTGCCATTTCAGTGCTGCGTATCTGTCCACCTGCCTTCACTGAAGGCAAGTTATATGGGACAAACTACACTCTTTGGGAAGTTCAAAATCAATGCCATCCTTGATTACTATGAGTTGCTGGAGACCGTTCTAGGAATGGATGAAGAACTGATGGTGGATACCATTTACCCTAGCGATAACACAAGAATGATTCCACTAGATGCTGCTCTTCTTCAGGCATGGAAGCAGTGCAATGCAGATGCACTTGACACCATTGTTACCAGCGTAAGTGATTATGCTCTTACTTTGCTTCAATACACAATCAAGGCATTCATGGCTTGGACCATACTGAGAAATCATTAGGAGACTCAGAATTAGACCAAGATTCAAAACCTAGAGAATCAAGTTGTTAAAAATTTTGCTGAAGGAGATGCTATAGAAGCATTTATCTCTTGGATCAAAAACTTGCAAGACTAGATGGTTGCTATGGGAATCATGAACACTAGCAAAGAGTTGGCTAGGAGATGCATCCAAATTCTACCACCAAAGTATGATGGCTTGGCTATGGCACTAAACACCTAGGTTAGAGTACCATGTCTTTCTTTTAAAGAATTTAGTGCTATGCTATTTAAGGAGGAGATGTGGCGCAAGACCCATGATGGTGGGTGACACTGCTTTTATGGTGGGGCCAAACCTTGTGAATAGACAAATATGCTTTGCATGGGCCTAGGGGTCTTATCCTTATGAGATTTATTCTTTTTGAAATGTGCGTATCTATTTAGACCAGAGGAATTATTTTTTGAGAGAGACTCTCTTAGTTCCTTTCTATGATTTCTTAATGCTAAAAGATATGTCAACATCATATCCACTGACTTTGTGGAATATTCCCAAGGCGGAGAGCGTTTTATGGACATTGACCTCATTCTTATATCCTTTTCCATTACAACCCAAAGAATATAAATTTTAAGGATACCCCTATGGCCCTACGGTCGTAGGCCTAAGTGGAGACTAACTAGCCAAATGGCCGGACTTTATGATAGCATGCATGGAGATGGATTTACTAGTGATAAATCCTCTTATGCAAATGCTTATACACTCTCACTCAGAGGCCTTCAAGCATGATAAAAGTTATCTTACATGTATGGATATCTCTTTAATAATTCTATACAACCTTGATCATGTGGCTTCTTGTGCATTATATATAGAGGTAGTTTTTTTGCTAATTACACTTATAGTTTTTATTACAAACTTAGACAGTAAAAGAAGTCAATTAGACTCTTATGCTGCACAATAGGTGAGAAAGGATGATCCCCTACTAGGAACACCCATCTTCCCAATTCCAATCGATAAGATGTTTGAAATCAATAGCGTAGCATTTATGGTCCATCTCTCAACAATACAAGGATCAGGTCTTGGGTTATTTGTGCACACACCTCTTGCGAGCGGCACAACTATTCTCCACTATAGAGGACATAAATATTCTTTCAATATTTGGAAGGAATTGTGCAATATTTATCCACAGGCTTCAAAAAGTAATCATTCTCAGAGGACCCAAAAGTGGATTGTGAGGAAGATCTCGTATATATTCTTGGTGATGTACAAGATGGAAATGTGGCGGGTTATATAAATAATTGTCGAGGCATGACAATAAGCCCAAATGTATGTTTTACACTTGTCATAAATTTACCACCTTGGTATACACAAGGCCCAAATGTGGATTCAGCCAAGTATGGCTATGTAATTGTTGAAACCTTATGTGACATTCGAACCAGGGAAGAGTTCTTTGCCAACTATGAATTCCAGTGACATTGTACACTTAACAAGAACGTTAGAAAGATGATTACTCTTTGATGTCTATGTATATTTTTTAATTATCTTGTTGTGATTAAAATTATATTTGGGCAATGTATTTATCATTGAGGAGATTTTGAAATTTTCATATAGATTTATCTTCAGGGACAATGACTTCCCTAAAATAGATTCTTTTAAAATTTCTAGTATCTAGGGATATGGTGATATTCCTGAGAATACACACATGACCTCTCTTAGCACCAGGTATTGTTGAGAGACTATACATTGTTGAGAGACTACACATTGTTCCAGACACCATGCATTGTTAGGACCATATGCCTAACTATCAAGCTCACACCCTCTTGCCAAAGAAAGGCCTTTTTCACAATATAGAAGCGTGTGTTTGAAGAGACCTTATGCCGCTTATGGCCGGCCTTGCTATCGTCAGCATCTCTCTTTCCAAAGTGAAGCCTTGCATGTGTGTTAGCGGAAGAGATCCTATGGCCTCTTGTAGGGACTTACTATCAAGATAACACCTCTCTTCAAAAAAATAATTATATCTCCCTCTTCCTAAAGACATGTGTGTTTCAACTAACCCTATGCCCCCCAGTCATAAGCCTCTTGTACATGGCCTTGCTATCGTCTATACCCCTCTAGTAGCATGAGAGAGGTCCAGTGCATATTTTATTGAAATATAGTATGTGGCCTTGCCTTATTCTAAAGAGAGCACTCTCCTAGTGATAGGCTTGTGAAGGGTCTTATTATCAATTCTACACCCCTCTTACAACACAAGGAATGACTTTCCCTCATGCTAGGAAGGCCCTAACCATCTTGTGAAAGACCTGGCTATCATCTACACCATCTTACAAAAGATAGGTCTTGTCCTTATGGTACTAAGAGATGTGTGTTTCAACCAACCCTTTGGCCACTCGGTCATAGGTCTCTTGTACATGGTTTTGCTATTATCTACACTCCTCTTGTAGCATAAGAGAGGTCTATCTCTTCTTTTATTGAAATATAGTATGCAGCCTTGCCTTATTCTAAAGAGAGTAGTCTCCTAGTGATAGACACAAATCCATTAATATTAGAAATATAGTATGCAGCCTTGCCTTATTCTAAAGAGAGTAGTCTCCTAGTGATAGACACAAATCCATTAATATTAGAGGAGATATGTGTTGAAAGGGACCCCATGCCCCCTAGTTCAACACTACACCCCTCTTATAGAAGGAAGGCCTTCCCCTCATGCTAGGGTGACCCTAAGGTCCCCCGGTCATAAGCATCTTGTGAAAGACCTTTCTATCATCTACACTATCTTGCAAAAGATTGGTCTTGACTTTATGGTACTGAGAGATGGGTGTTTCAACTAACCCTATGGTCCCCCAATCAAGCCTCTTATACATGGTCTTACTATCTTCTACATACCTCTTCTTAAAGGACTTGCTAACAAGATTGCACCCGTCTAAGTGCAAAACATAAAGTTATTTCCTCTTCCTAGATAGATGTATGTGTCTTACTATCTTCTACATACCTCTTCTTAAAGGACTTGCTAACAAGATTGCACCCGTCTAAGTGCAAAACATAAAGTTATTTCCTCTTCCTAGATAGATGTATGTTTCAACTGACCCTATGGCCCCTTGGTCATAGGCCTCTTTTGCATGGCCTCACTATCATCTTCACCTATGGCCTTACTCACATGTTATTAAAAGAGACCCTAAGTCATGGGCCTCTTGTGAAGGAATTCATCTATGGCCCCTTGGTCATAGGCCTCTTTTGCATGGCCTCACTCTCATCTTCATCTATGGCCTTACTCACATGTTATTAAAAGAGACCCTAAGTCATCTTGATCATGGGCCTCTTGTGAAGGAATTCCTTTCAAAATTAAACCCCCTTGCTAAAAAGAAAGGCATTCCCATGAGAGTTTTCCCCTCATACCAAAGAGATGGGTGTTTCAAGAGACCCTATGTCACCCGGTCATACTTATCTTGAAGAATGCCTTGCAATTATCTCTATCCCTCTTACAAAAGAGAGACCTTGCTATCATGATATGCTAGAAAACTTATTTGGATAGATCCCTATGCCATCATGATGTATAGCTTGACGCTAGGCCTCTTATGGATGATCTAACCAACCTATCATCTATGCCGATCTTGTAAAATAGAGGTCTAACCCTCATTTTGTTGAGACATAGCATGTGGCAGTGCTTGTATGTTAGTGGAAGAGACCCTATTGCCTCTCAATCACATGCCTCTTATAGGAGGACTTCCTTGCAAGACGTACCCCTCTTATAGGAGGACTTCCTTGCAAGACGTACCCCTCTTATAGGAGGACTTCCTATAAGAGGTCTAACCCTCATTTTGTTGAGACATAGCATGTGGCAGTGCTTGTATGTTAGTGGAAGAGACCCTATTGCCTCTCAATCACATGCCTCTTATAGGAGGACTTCCTTGCAAGACGTACCCCTCTTATAGGAGGACTTCCCTGCAAGACATACCCCTCTTATAGGAGGGCTTCCTTGCAAGACGTACCCCTCTTAATAATTTCCCCCTTACTATAGGGAGATTTGTGCAATAAGAGACCGTATCGCCTTCCAGTTCATAGGCCATTCCTATGTTGAAATATACCATGTGGCCCTCTCGGACATAGGCATTGTGGGGTCTTATTCCAAAGAGAGTATTCTTATTTGATATGAACTAATCTTTTAAGAATTGAGCAGATCTTTGTTGAAAGAGACCTTATGGACCCCAGTCATAGGCCTTTGGTGAATGGCTTTTGTAACAAGTAGTCTACACCCCTCTTGCAAAGGAAGGTCTTCCCCCTTAAGCTAGAGAGATGTGTGTTGAAAGAGACACTATGGCCCCTCGGTCATATGACTCTTGTGAAAAAACCTATTATCATCTACAACTTAGCAAAAGAGAGGTCTTATCCTTATGTTATTGAAAAACACCCTATGGACTTTCATTTGAGAATGGAGGAAATTGGTTTTGAAGGAGACCTTATGCACCCCCGGTCATATGTGTCTTGTAAAAAGCCTTGCTATCTGTTGGAATTCATCTTCATACGCTGGCTGCCATGTGTCGTTGACCTCTCGTTGAATATCCCATAAGCGAATGCGGCCTCCTCCAAGCACAATATAAATAGAAATAAGGGGGCTCCTTCCCATTATCCCTCCACCTTTATGGTGGGTATAGGGATGAAGGGAGGGGGAGCCCCCGGCCGGTTGGGTCTTACGCGTCATCGTGTGTTTGTTGGGTTGCGCCTCTTTCAACATGGTATCAAAGCCTGTCGTCGCCGTCCTCTTCGCCGTCTGCTGTTGCTGCCCCGTGTGTACAAGCTTGGCCATGGACAAGCCAAAAGTGTGCGCCTCTGAGCCTAAGCCCGCCAGTAGAACCTCTGAGCCAAGCCGTGTGTAGTCATGGGTCAAGCCGAAAATTGTGAGCCTCTGAACCCTAAACTCCTCGTGCCTCTGAGCCAAGTCCTGGTGTAGAGCCTCTGTCGTGATGGATGAGTGTCACCAGCATTCGATGACGGGAGGGTGTTGGAATTCATCTTCATACGCTGGCTGCCATGTGTCGTTGACCTCTCGTTGAATATCCCATAAGCGAATGCGGCCTCCTCCAAGCACAATATAAATAGAAATAAGGGGGCTCCTTCCCATTATCCCTCCACCTTTATGGTGGGTATAGGGATGAAGGGAGGGGGAGCCCCCGGCCGGTTGGGTCTTACGCGTCATCGTGTGTTTGTTGGGTTGCGCCTCTTTCAACACTATCAAGTTGATATTCCTTTTGCAAAAGAGATGTCTTGCCCTCATTCTATGCTAGATAAATACTTGTTAAAGAATCCTTATATACTCCTAATGATAGGCCTCTTATTAAATGACTTAGCTAAAGGATGCCTTGTTGATTTTCTAGCTTTAAATAATTTTATGAGGGGACCCCTATGGCCCTCTGCCATAGGCTTAATGAAAAGTCTTTGTTGTTGACTCTAAGTTCCTTTTCTTTAAGAGATATTGACCCCATGACTTGCTATAAATATCCTTCTACGAGGAGACCCCTATGGCCTCTCGGTCATAGCCCTATTACAAATGCCTATTCCAAGGATGTTATCTTAAGAAGGAAATATATCAATTGAGGGTTTCCTAGTATTCTGTTTGCGGAAACAATCTCTCGCCATATGACCATATTTCCCACAATAATGGCATTCAACATCTTGCATAGATGTTTCTTGGCCTTGCCAACATCCTCGACCACGGGGGTTACCTCTGCCTCTTTGAGGGGTATATCCACGACCACCTCGAGCACCATATGAAGGCTGAAAATTCTGTTGTGGAGACCTGTCCTGCCATCCACGACCATTACTACCACGTCCACGTGATGTGAATCTCCCCCTGCCTCTAAAACCTCTCTCCGAATAAAAAGCCTGATTTTTGCCATCATCATGGCTAGTAGATGCATCCAGAAATGAATCACTGAGCTTGATTTTCTCAACCAGCAAGAGTGAAACCAACTCATCGAAGTCTGGTAAACCTGTACTCCTCACTGAGATAGATGTATCAAAAGATTTATATTCCTTGCCAAGACCACGCAAGGTAATACCCACCAAATCATCATCAGGCATGGGGGCATTTATTGTGGCCAATGCATCTGTAAACTTCTTGATTTCTTACACATAATCATGTATGCTCCTTTTATTCCTTTTCACATTATGTATCTGCTACCGCAACAGAGACTTGCGAGCACTCGTATCTGTATCAAACATCTTGACCAAAGTATCCCATGCATCTTTGGGATTCTCAGCATCCTATATGTGTATGAGCATAGCATCAGAAATACATATAGACAGATAATGCAGCACTTTGAATGCTCTCTCTGACCATTGCTTATGAGCAATAAGCTGCTGCTGTGTAGGTTGTCGAGGTAGCTCTGGCTCAGGCTCAGCACCTGTAATGAGATTCCAAAATCCTTTCCCTTTCAAGAAACTTTTTATCCTGTACTTCCATGCCTGGAAGTTCTTTCTATCCAGCTTCTCACCAACAATCTGTACTGGATTATCCAACATGTTGCTCAATGCAAAACACCTTTGTTGCATGACGAATGCAGATCAATGCAAGGATGCAACAAAAAAGACACTTAGGCTCTTGTAAAGAGTTCCAAGTTGTAGATGAATGTGGGAGTGGGCTTGACAATAATCCCACATGGGAACTTTTGGGAGTTTTAGAGTTTAAAAAGTGGCTCATTTGAGAGCTAGAGGACACTCTTTGGTCATTTGGTTGAGAGGCTCATAGAGAGAGCTTGCTCCATAGCTCCTTCTCATGTGCTCTCCCAGGGCTCCTTCTCATGTGCTCTCCCAAGGCTCTCCATCTCCATTCTTGCTTCAATCTTGTACTCTCTATTCTCTACATTTTCAATGATATGAGGTTATGGTCTACACACTTGCTAATCTAGATTTCTCAATGATGTTTTGATGCTAAAATCTGATTTGTGAATTATAGAGTGCATGTGATGAAGCTTGTGCATGAAATGATGTGTAGTTGAGGCTTGTGTGATAGCTCTTTGCATGTTAGATTCTTTGCATAAGTTGCATTTTTATGCTTAAGTGTAGCTTAATCTTGATGCTTTGATTATGTTAGATTGATTGCTTGAGTGTTGAAGAAGGATTGAGTAGGACTAGAAGTCATTAGTGTGTGGTTAACTAATCTTCTCCCATTCGGGATAGCCTCTATGCGCTAACCGGGTTGCATTCACAGATTGACAAAGTGTGTGGGTTGGAGTGTAGCCTCCGCTATGCTATGATGTCCCAAACAATGGCGCCGCTGCCGGGGAACGCACACCTAAGTTAGTGAAGGGTGTTAACCATTACTTCTTACTAAGTGCTCCATTGATTGCAAAATCGTGGATTAGGGTAGATTAGAGTAGAGTTTGCAAGGGCATTGA
This sequence comes from Cibotium barometz, assembly GCF_041138505.1. Lineage (NCBI taxonomy): Eukaryota > Viridiplantae > Streptophyta > Polypodiopsida > Cyatheales > Cibotiaceae > Cibotium > Cibotium barometz. The sequence goes on from NC_141059.1 coordinate 31,465,087, forward strand.
GTGTGTGATCTCAAGGGCGCCTTGTGTGTTTTCTGTTTTTTGATTAGAAGCAAAAAATCCTGTACATAGTAGGATCCTCCAAGATCTCTCCTGAATCTGCACTCAACTTGCCATTCTGATCCAGTGGCACAGAAATAGGCTTACAGCCTGTCATACCATACTTGGACAACATGTCTAAGCCATACTGTCTCTGCAGTAATCCAATACCATGTGGTGACCTAATCACCTCAATGCCCAAGAAATATCTGAGCTCCCCGAGATCCTTCATCTCGAACTTCTGTCTAAGTAAGATCTTTACATCAAAGATCTCTGCATCATGGTCCCCCGTAATGATCAAGTCATCTACATAGATGACAACAAGCACAACTCCTCTATCACCATGTCTCACATACAATGAGAAATCTCCATTGGCTACATGAAAGCCAATAGTGACAAGATATTCAGAGATCTTGTCAGACCATGCTCTTGGTGCTTGCTTTAAGCCATACAAGGCTTTCTTCAACCTGCAAACATGCTCGGGGTGACCCACATCCTCATAACCAGGTGGCTGCAACATATACACCTCTTCTTGCAAATCCCCATGCAAGAATGCATTCTTTACATCCATCTGATGTAAAGACCATTGCTTTGATGCAGCCACTGCTATCACAACTCTCACCGTTGCCATCTTGGCAACTGGGCTGAAAGTTTCCTCATAATCAATCCCATATGTCTGCGCATATCCTTTGGCTACCAATCTAGCCTTGTACCTGTTTATGCTTCCATCACTGTTATGTTTAACTTTGTACACCCACTTGCATCCAATGGTGGCTTTCTTGCCTTCAGGCAATTGCACTAAATCCCAAGTCTCATTTCGATATAGTGCATCCATCTCCTCATCCATAGCTTTCTCCCAACACACATTTCCAACAGCCTCATCAATGCATGTGGGCTCAACAACCTGCACAACCTTTGCCATATATGCATAGTGATGTGCCACATAACCATCATATGTAAATCTCTACACAGGGTTCTTCACTCTCCCTGATCTTCGCAGCTTTTCATTCATTGCCTCCATGGATAGCCTTCTTTACACCAGGTGTTCTCATAGCTGGGATCCCAAGCTCCTCATCAAGACTCATATCTGAGCCACTAGACTCTCCATCAACATGAGAATGCCCTGCAGAAATGTCAGGCATACCAAGGGGCTCAACCACTTTCTCTTTTCCTTTTCGTGATGTAGTAATCACATTTTCAGGGCTGGTATTATGACGTAGCCTGCCACTCCATGGTCTATCAACAGACCCACTAGATGAGGACTCTCCTGGTCCACTCAAAGACTGTGATTGCTGACCTGCATTCTGTGCAACCACACTTCCACTCACATCAGCCCCGATAGCTTCTTTTTTAGCAGCATACCAGCTGCTCATCTCATCAAAGACAACATCCCTGCTTACCCTCAACTCACGTGTAGCAGGGTTATAACATCTGTATCCCTTTTGCTCAAGGGAATATCCAATAAACACACATTTTTCAGCTTTCGGATCCAGCTTAATTCTCAGCTCATCTGGCACATGCACATATGCAATGCATCCAAAAACTTTCAGATGAGACAAATCTGGTTTTCTGCCAGTAAACCTCTCCTCTGGAGTTACATCATGTATGGCTGTAGTTGGAGTCCTGTTCATGATGTATACTGCTGTAGAAACAGCCTCAGCCCAATAGCAATGCGGCATATTCTTCTCTTCCATCAATGCTCGCGCAATCTCAGCAATGTGCCTATTTTTCCGCTTAGCAACTCCATTTTGCTGCGGAGTGTATCTGCATGTAAACTGTCTCCGAATACCATTCTTCTTCAAAAATTCAGAGAACTCATTGGAGAAGTATTCTCCCCCTCCATCTGACCTTAGGCACTTGACATATTTTCCTGTTTGCTTTTCAACCAAAACTCTGAAGTTCTGAAAGTGAGTGAACACCTCACTCTTCTCCTTCATGAAATATACCCACACTTTCCTCGTGTGGTCATCAATGAAAGTCACATAATACCTGCAGCCTCCCATAGATATGGTCTTCGTAGAACCCCATACATCTGAATGTACAATATCTAGTGCATTTCTGCTCACATATCTGTTACGTGGAAACACATGCTTTGTTTGCTTCCCAAATTGGCATGCTTTGTTTGCTTCCCAAATTGGCATGCTTCACATATTTTCTGCATACCTTCCACTTTAAATTTTGGCAGCCCTGTCACAATTCCTTTTGTCTGCATAGACTTCAATCTCTGCACATTTACATGTCCAATTCTTTTATGCCATATGTCTGTGTCTGCAAACAACTCCTGAACCATTTGCAAACATCGCAGCACTCATTTCAGGCATGTCTACATTCAACGTAAACATTCTGCCCACTCTGTTGCCTTTTGCAACCAACCTGCACTTGTCTTTGAAATCTTCAACATAACACCCACAGGGTTAAGCCGAACCTGCAAACCCTGCTCAATCATCTGGCCAACTGAAACCAGATTCTTTGTTATGTTCGGTACATGAAGTACATCTGCAAGGTACTTCACTTTGCCATCCTGCAGCATAGACAATGGCACATCTCCAACGTGGGCAATTGGATGAGCAGTATCATCCCCTGTTTCCACAAAACCTGGTCTTTCTGGGTTTTTCATCTCCTTGAACCACTCTCCATGACTCGTCATGTGGTTCGAAGCGCCTGAATCCACATACCATACATTATCTTTTTGTGCTGCATCAACATTTTCAGACATGGCATTCACGACATGCTGCATAATAAACAACCTTTCATCATCCTCATTATTTCTGCTTGAGGATGCATAGTTGTTTTGCTGCACTTTCCCATTTTGCATGTCAGCCTGCTTCTTATAACATTCTGACTGCACATGTCCAGGCTTACCACAATAATAGCATTCACGTGCATCATTATATTGCCTTTGCCAATTTCCACGGCCTCTTTGACTCCCCCTGCCTCTGAATTTGCCTCTTCCACCTGCGTGTTGTTGTTGTTGTTGTTGATTCTGGGACTGTTGTTGTTGCTGCTCTGCTGCTGGCCACCTCCTTGACCGCGTCCACCACGGCCTCCTCTACCTCGTCCTCTTCCTAAACTCGTGTAGAAGGCCTGTTGCTCTGAACTGTTTTTGCTTTGTGAAGACTGTTGGTCTTCACCCAAGTTCTTCTCTTCGATAATCAGCATAGACACCAAATCTATAAAGTTGGGAATGTTTTCCCGAGTCTGAATAGACGTCTTAAACGCCTTGTATTGTGGCCCGAGACCACGTAGACAGACTTCCACCTTGTCATCATCATCTACTGACACACCAATAGATGCAAGGGATTCCACAATACCCTTTATCTTCAGCGCATAGTCATTCACAGACATGCTCTTTTTCTCCACAGTATGAAGTTCATTCTTCAACTGTATCTTGCGTGCCTTGGTATTTGTTTCATAAAGCTTTACCAAGGTGTCCCACGCCTCCTTGGGGGACTTGGCATCCTGAATGTGCCCAATCATGGTGTCCTGTATACTAATGGAAAGCCAATACATAACCTTCCTGGCTCCTTGGTTCCAGTCTTTAAACTCTTTCACATCTGCAGGCAGTCGGCGGTATCTCTGGTGCCTCTTCATGCTCACCTTCTATGTAGTCCCAATAGCCTTTTCCCATCAGGAAATTCGTCAACCTGAACCTCCAAGCATGGAAGTTATTCTTGTCAAGCTTCTCAGCCACAATCTGAGTTATCCCATCATTTGACATCTTGCCAAACACACAATTTTACCAGAAACTGCACTCTGGTTTTTCTGCACAAACTGCTGTATTTTCTACACAGCGGTACTGTAGTACTCTCAAATGTCACAACCAGTGACTTCAATGTGCATACATACACCCAATGGCAACTGTAGACCTCTTTGCAACACCCACAGTGTCTGCACAGTCAATCTGTCTTCCTGCAGTTTTTAAAACAGAGTTCTGCAGAGAATCGATGACTTACTCGCAGTGCTCGAAATCGCTTGCTTTCTGAAAAACGGGGGTCCAGACGCGCCCGAAATGCGTTTTCGGCCCAGAAAATTTTGTCCGATAGGACCGTATAGTTGCCCTGTAACTTTACTCCCGCGAAGAAAGCTCCTCAATCAGAGATCGTTGCCGGTGCCTCCCGTAGAGCTCCCAGCAAGGGTGTAGTCACCAACACAAATAGGGAAGAGTAGTTGAAGCTCTTACCCTCGTACCGCTTCCTGTGGTTCTCTTGCTTGCAGCTCAGCCCTTAGCACGAACCAGGCTCTGATACCATGAAAAGATGCAGGGGGGAAGAGAGCTTGAGCTCTTGCAAGCACACACACACACTCACAAAACCCTAATAGAGAACACACAAGGTGAGAGGCTGAAATCTTCTTCTTCTCTTCTCAACACTTAACACACCATATACAAAGATAAGAGTACACAATAATATGAAAGGTACTCAACCAAATACATACACGGGTTCTCTATAGTGTGAACCCGACTAAATGAGCTGGCGCTATAACTATGCCAGTCTCTAGAATGGCTGTCACACAGCCTGTCATCCCACTGGCCACATATCACCCAAGATCTCACCAACCATGCCAGTGGTGTAAGTGTGGGGCCTATCCCCCAGGCGGGTCATCAGTGGCCACCGCCTCACTAGACGAGCTCGATATCTCAACAAAGGCTGCATCGAAAGAACCTAAGGCGGCAGCTGCAATTCTCAGGAGGTGAGCGCAGGCGGTGGCGCAAGAAGGCCGGTGAAGCGAGTGAAGGCCGGTGGCCCGATAGGCAGCTGCACTGAAGGCCACGAAAGAAGCCGGCGGTAGAGAAGGCCGCGTGGAGAACAACTGCAACAACAGGCTGGCGAAGGGAGCGGAGACGGTGAAGGGCTGGCTGCTGCAGAGCAGCTATGGAGACGAGCAACGAAGGCGGAGGCCATGTAGACGGTGAAGGGTTGGCTGTAGAGCAGAGGTTGAAGGCGGAGAAGTTGCAACAGATACCGGTGCAGCGGGTGGCATAGTCAAGGCGAAAGCAGTGGAGTGCTGCAAGCTGGCAAGGCGTGGAAGCCGGCATGGAAGAAGGCGCAGAATCCGGGAGGCGAGAGATAAGGTTGGTGCATTTTTAATTTTTTTAAATTTTTATTTTTATTTTTTTTATTTTTTCATGTTTTTGTATTTTTTAAATTAAAAAATAATAATAATAAATAAATAAAACAACAAAACAAAATATATATATATATATATAATTTTTAAAAAAAAAGAAAAAAAAGAGAGAAAAGTAAAAAAAGAGAGAAAAAAGAAAGAAATTTAAAAAATATATATTTTAAAAAAAGAAATAATTTTTATTTTCGTATTTTGAGTCCATTTTTCATTTCTTAATTTTTTTGTAAAATTTTGCATGGTTAAAGTAGCTTGCATTTTTTTAGAATTTCTGTAAGTGTGTGCATAATTAGTGTTTTGTTTAGCGTGATTCATATTTTTGTAATTAGAAAAAAAAAATTGTTCAAAAAAATCAAAAAAATAAAAAAAAAGAGGATAGATAGTTACACACGTACTCATTTTAGTTGCATTTAGAGATCAGTAGGGTAATATAAATATATATATATATATATATATATAAACAAAACAAAACAAAACAAAAAAAATACATAAAAAAATCAAAAAATATATATATATATATATATATAATATATATATATATATATATATATAAACAAAACAAAACAAAACAAAAAAAAACACATAAAAAACCAAAAAAATTTGACCTTATGCACTTGCGGTCGGGATGTCTTATAGATTCTGCCATAGGGCCTAGGGCACCTTCTAGAGTACCTACGCCGCAGGAAAGTGGGACCCAATCGGTAGGAAATTTGGCAGATATTGCTGAAACCCTTTCTGAATCCCAAAATCCGATACCCTTTCCTCCAGAACAACTAGCTCATTGTCCATGGACAATCTAGGGTCGTCAAATAGTCAATCCGTAGCCCCAAATAGGACACCCTCAAGATTTTTTAATCCATTTGAAGCCGACTCCATGGGGTTAACACTCAATGTGAGACTCCAATATGTCTACACGAATGCTCAAGGAGCTGAGATCTTTAGAGATCCACAGCAACGGTATCTTGTTAAGATCGCAGACATTTTCTCAGAACTTGATAGAGCACCTCTAGTCAATGACCAGGGTAACATGTACATGGGTGGAGATGGTGTTCGCTACGAAGTCACCTACCATGCAGAGAATGTAGACAAATTAGGGGAGCTCTCTAAAACCGAGTTCTTAGACTTATCAAAACTTTCCAGAGCAAGGGAGTCTAGAGATGATTGGCTCATTGAGCCGGACATGCCTGGACCCTCCAATGCCCAGTCCTCAAAGCCATCCATAGATGATTTACTTCTTGTAGATCTAAATTTGGAAAGGGATAGGAAAGGTAAGAGCAAAATGGATCAGGGGGCTGAGAACCAATGGGAGTTTGTACGACAAATTCCAGTGACAAAGGTCTTACAGGATGACCCACTTCAAGAGGTCTATAAGGACTCTTTAGAGGGATATTATGCCACAACTAGAATGCCAGAGCTAGACCTTCCTCTAGCTCTTGTGGTGGTAGTTGAGAAGCTTGCAGGACACATGAACCGAATAATTGATAAATGGGCCAATGAATACCGAACCTTAGATTGGAAAGAGATTCGGGAGCTCACGTGGAAAGGACAACCATTATTCATGGAAGTGTTCTCAACAAATACAGCTAAACCAGGAGAGACAGCCTTTCTTGGAGAAACTGTTGCTCCTCCCCTACGAGAGTTCACGAGAGAGGGACCCTCAACATCAAAGTGGACCACTGCTAGTAGCCCAACTCTAGCACCAAGATATAGTCCTACACCAAAAGTGCGACCACAGATCACACCACAACAACATTTTTCTCACTATGACAATCGGAGGAGAGGGGAGCCAACTCGGCCTCCCATAAATGCACCTTCTGAAATGCGAGTGACAAGATCTTTGGAGGGGTTTGGTGAGGCTGGTAATAGGGGACCCACACCAATTTTGGATGCATGTGGACCATCTTTCCAAAGAGAGGAATAATTCCCACTGAGAGTGAGAGGCCGTAGGCCCTATGATGAGTATTCAAGACAAGTGAGGCCATCAACTCTTCAGAAACTGGTAAAGAAGTATGAAGGGTCGGGAGATCCATACGACCATGTAGCAGCATTTAGGCAAGCAGTTCGAGCTGAGCAAGTGGCTGATAAGCATACTCAAATTGAAGGATTTGGACTTACTCTTGAGGGAAAAGCCCTTGCTTGGTTTCAAGCACTAGAGGCTTCAGACAAATCTTCTTTACGAGTTTTGGAAGAGAGATTCATTGCTGCTTTTTCCTTGATGGGAATTCAACATGACACGGTAGCACACATCTACTCTTTCAAGCAAGGCGAGAATGAGAGTGTTAGAGACTGTGTAAATAGAATGAAGTAGTACATTAATCGTTGCCCAGAAGATGAGAAGCCCGCCCAAAGTCGATTAATTTCTCTCTTCTTAAAGGACTCAAAAATTCAACACTGCATACACATCTCTATGCAAAGAAGCATACAAATTTCAATGAGTGTTGCCATGATGCTATGGATTTCACCGATAACTTCAAATTCCAAGATGGTTCCAGCCCAGAGGTGAAAACTAGAGATCAGTGGGGTGATGACCAAAGTTTAGGGTCTAGCGCTCTAGTAAATCCAGACCAGATAGCTAACCTAGTACTAAGGAGATTGGAACAGACCTATCGTCCACCCATGCAGCCACAACAACAGCAGCAGAGAATGAGGAGTGTACTTCCTACAGGTCCTCATCTTTGTGGAGCATGTGGCGGTAACCATAAAACAGAGGAATGTAATACTTTTTCTCCTCTAGTCACAAACCAACCCACAAAGAAGTGGTGCCAAGCCTGTGCTTGGAACTTTACCCATACCACACAGGAATGTACTCGCATTGCGAGAATGAGACAGGAACGTGAGTAGCCAAGGGGTGGAGTGGCTCCACAAATGTATCAACAGTATACTAATTTTGAACGTAAGCCACCGATGGCTCAAGAGCAAGCACGACCTGTTCTTGGTGCCCAACCTCCTGCTCCTGGGACCGCTCCTGTAAGGGTTGTGGACTACGACAATTCAAATATGTGTAGAGACTTGGTAAACCCAGGCTATGTGGAGGAGGAATACGCATCATATTCATCCAAGGAAAATCTCTTTGAAAGTCCCGCATACCCAAGCCAAGCGCACTGGTGGGGAGACTCAACCAGGGGAACAAAACTCTTTAATGTTGCTAGGCGGCTACCACCCTAGGACTCCAGGCCCCTCAGGTCAATGGCAGCAAAGGAAAGTAGAAGCCAAACCAATGGGCCCCTGTTATGAGTGTGGAGAACCCCATTGGGCTCGTGATTGTCCACATCGCTCAAGGCAAGCACCTCGATCCAATACAACAGTACAACAGTTTCCACCAATTGAAAGATATTGTCTAGGGTGTTGTGTAGAACACTTCCCAAAGGATTGTTTGCTGAAACCACATGAGGAAGGCACCTCTCAACCAAAGGTCTCACTCAACCTTGTAGGGGCAGTTCCATCTCCACCTTCATCTGAGAATGAGGATGTCGTGCCACTTAGAGTCATGACTAGATCACAGACACGAAATGCCGAAATACAGACTGATGAGACACCTCGAACTAGGGATGTAAAGGTAAATCTAGTGGACAATATAAAAAAGACCACTAGGAGGAAGAAGAACCGAAACAAGCGAACTAAAAGTGCATCCACTAGTTCTCAAGAAGCCTCTAAACAAAACATGAGGGATAAAACTTTTACATCCCAAGAAGTGCATGAGGAACATCAACCTCAACCTGGGCCTAGTGCTAAACAAGATGAGACTAGTACGACCGAGGATAGTTCTGGGGGTTCTGTTTTTGTGGATAAAGTGAATGAGACTCTAGATGCCATCATTGATGCTCATAGAAGTCGCATTGCAGCTTTATCTGAGCTACCCAAGAAACTTCAAGAATACCCAAACCCTCGTGAGGAGAAGATCAATCTAGCTGTACATCAGCAACTCATTAGGGAAGCTCAGTCAATACTTGAGGGACCACCACCACCTATTCCTCGGGGCCCAACCTCTCTTAAGCCAACATTAGAAACCATACCAGAAGTGTCATCAAGTCGGGAAATGAAAAGTGAGCTCATTTCACAAGCTCATAGCGAAAGGTCTGCACCAATTGACACCCAATTGAAAGGAGGTATTCCGCCACCACCTAGCCTTGTCTTCCCATGCAATGATGAAGTTATTGATGCTAATGAGGACATGGCAAATGAGATGTGGGCCGCAGTTCATGAGAAAGTTAATGAGAACATGTCCTCTATTAGTTCGCCTCCATTCTCTGAGGTGGATTTTACCAGGGGCATGGAAAACAACTTTAGACGCCCAAGCATCCAGGAAGAAGTTCAAACAATTGTTTCTCCTAGAAGTAAGCATACATTGAAAACCTTACCATCATATCTGGGAGAATATGAGAACTGTTCTCAAACCTTGAGGATACCCTCCATGCATAAAAGGTTGACAAAGGAGAAGGATATGAGTATCGTGCAAGCTATTTTGTCAGCACCAGTGGCTTGTACCTTACCATTGCTTGATTTGATAAAAATTCGACCTAAGTTGTGGAATGATATTGCCACATGTTTGTCAGAGCAGGTATTGCTACAAAAGGGTCACCATGAGTGTACTATACACCCTGAGACAAAGCATGTTATGCCAGTTCCTATCAACAAAGTAGGAAAATTTTGTGAGGACGATCAGGGAAATGCTACCCTCCCATTAGAAGTGCGAAAAGTAGCTTCAAATGCAATACTGGATAGTGGTGCAGGAGTGGGCATTGTGACAAGGTCCATTTGGGAAAAGTGGGGCAAACCAGCTATTAGGAGTACCAGGATGCGCTTGCAGCTAGCAGATGGAACCTTAGAACATCCCCTTGGGCTGCTTGAGAACATATTGGTCACCACATGTGGGATTGAATATGAGCACACCTTTGCAGTAGTGGATTTTGGAAAACATCCAAACTATGAAGTGATATTGGGTAGACCATTCATGCGACAATTTCAAATGATTCAAGATTGGGGATACAATGATTTGTACCTCCGACATGATTCTGTCATCACAAGGGTCAACCTAAGGAATCACTCATATCGTGATGTAACAAGGTCTCCAATAGATGAGTTTGATTCTGCTTCATCTGAGGGCTCAAGAGTTACATTGTCAGATGGGCGAGAAGATCTGTGGATGTGTGGAGCCTCATGTAGGGATTTCAACACTGAGAGACTTAAGGGTAATCGAAGTGTATCCGAGATGAGGCATACATTCCACAACCATTCCCTGAGCATTTAATTGATCCACTAGAATGGAGTCATGTCCTTGCAACATTATCGACATGTGCTCTACCGAAGCCAATTCAATTTTGTGACTCAGATGGATATGACATTATTCCTATACGAATGGTACAACCACGTGACCTTCTAGATGATTTGTACTATAGGAATGCTTCCACAACAGCACTTCATGTAGAAGAAGTCTCAGTGGAGAATTTAACACTCAAATATGCTAATGATGCTGATCAAAAGGGTGGTGTTTCTACCTTACACAACCCACTTTCAAAATCTGCTCTCGAAGCTCCAACACAAATGATATGGATAATGGATGAGTACTCAAGTGAGGGCCATGGCTGGCATGTTCCAACTACTCTAGTTGCTGCTCAAAGAAGGCCAGGCAAGAAGGAATTATCAATTTGGCTACCCAAAGATGCGTACAAACTTGTACCATCTAGTCCAGTTGCCAAGCCTCCTAAAAAGCACATCTTTTCCAAGCCTAAACCTCAGATTGTTACTCGATGGGTCCCAAAACATGTTCTTAAAGCACAAGGCTATTATGAGGGTGCAACAACAATTTGGCTTCCAAAATGCCATGCTTTGCTAGGGGTAAAAGAGTGTTTCAAAAAGATTTCAAAAGCCACCCTTGATTTTCCATATCAGTGGGTGCAAAAGAACTCAACACAAACTCTTCAAGATAGGATAGGTGGCTGTGATAGCACCTACAAATCTACTTGTGTTGATCTTCCTAAAACATGTATTGAAACACCGTTTGTCCCAATTTCTCCTTGTTACATAATTCCACCATCAACATGTGTACCTAAGACAAGTCCAAATGAGTCTCATTTGAGCATAGATTCTAGCACTTCAATGCCTAAATCCTCTTATCTTGCTCAAATTCCAAGACAATTGATAAAATTCCCACCCAAGAAGGACATACCGAAAACCAAAGATAAGGCATTAACACTACAATTGAAGCTCTTTGGTAGATCAATGTTTGAATAGTGTGGTTCCTTATGCCTTTAGAGGATTGTGTTCTTTTTGAGATGATTTCCACTACCAGGGCAAGGGTAAGTTCAGCGACTCCACAATAAGATCGACAAGCCAGGGCACTTTTCTCCCACTGGGTTTTTCCCCTCGGCTATATTCGGTGATTGGCACCAATAGCAACTTTTATTCTTTTCTTTTCTTTTCTTGTTTGTTAATAAAAATTTTGCAGAGATCTCCGCTAAACAAGAGCATCAAACACGCCCCAATAGTCCACCTACCATGCACACAAATTAGGAAGGGGGGAGACATGCTACGCCTACAAAGACCAAGGAGGAGCAATCTGCACAAAATCAGCAAGAGCATCAAACATGCCCCAATAGTCCACCTACTGTGCACACAAATTAGGAAGGGGGGAGACATGCTACGCCTACAAAGATGAAGGAGGAGCAATCTGCACAAAATCAGCAATGTATCAATGCAAACAAACAACATCAAACAGGCACTACAACAGGTGTATTCAAATCTTAATCTTTTGTTCTTTATGTGCTTTTATCTTTTGGATATATGGTTTGCATGTTCACACAATATTGGCTGGTTTAAGTTTTTGATTAGTTGTTAAAATATGGTGAGTGAATTCTAGATTCTTAGAGGACTTAGTAAAAGATATTTCTATCTAAAGACAGTGTAGGATATATACCAATGGAATATGCCAAGTTCTTATGCTTTCAAGGTATATTAGTTATCCCTAGTGATAGCTACCTCTCTTAGGTATGAGCTAGGTGCTAGGATTAATAAAAAATTTATGAAAATATACCCTAAAAAATATATATACAAAGTGAATTGAGACATGACGTGTCTACAACCATGAGGAATTCTTGGTAGGACCTGGGGTTGTCTTAGCACCTTGGGCCCGATGCCTTGGTTTCCATGGGGTGAACACTGACGTCTAAAAGCTTCAGAAAAAGACCTTCGAGGAATCTATCGCCTTGATAGATGTTGGTAGGACTCTGGGGTACACTATGGGCCCTCGAGACCGATGCCCTCATCTTCATGGGGTACTCCTTAGGTCATAAAAGAAAGAAAAAGGGTTTGTCGCCCTTGAGATACTTAGCGGTTTTTAGATTCTCTTGGCGGAGGTCTCTTGGCCATTGCTTGAATCTCATTGGGATGGAACCTTAATCTTTATCACCTTCTACACACACATCTATAAAAAAAAAAAAAGAGTTCCAATCACCTTTGCTCATATTTAGAAGTAGGTTTGCCACTTAGGAATAACTTAAATACTTGTAGGACATTGAGACTGCGGTCATAACCGGCGGTGTACAAGCACACTTGCCTTTGCATAGCACTATCTATCACTTAAGTCTCACTTTGACTAGTCTTTACTCACCTATTTTAGTACTCTTTAAAACTTTAATCAGCCTTGCACTTGTATGCTCACATGTGGAATTGTCATTGCTGGTTTCTTTTCTTTTCTTTTCTTTTTTTCAATAAAGACTTTACTTGTATCTATTGTTTTTTGTAGCTCTTGCTACTACCGCGCTCGAGGACGTGCGCAAAATAGGAAGGGGGGAGTGTTGCATGACGAATGAAGATCAATGCAAGAATGCAACAAAAAAGACACTTAGGCTCTTGTAAAGAGTTCCAAGTTGTAGATGAATGTGGGAGTGGGCTTGACAATAATCCCACATGGAAACTTTTGGGAGTTTTAGAGTTTTTGTATAAAAAGTGGCTCATTTGAGAGCTAGAGGACACTCTTTGGTCATTTGGTTGAGAGGCTCATAGAGAGAGCTTGCTCCATAGCTCCTTCTCATGTGCTCTCCCAAGGCTCTCCATCTCCATTCTTGCTTCAATCTTGTACTCTCTATTCTCTACATTTTCAATGATATGAGGTTATGGTCTACACACTTGCTAATCTAGATTTCTCAATGATGTTTTGATGCTAAAATCTGATTTGTGAATTGTAGAGTGCATGTGATGAAGCTTGTGCATGGAATGATGTGTAGTTGAAGCTTGTGTGATAGCTCTTTGCATGTTAGATTCTTTGCATAAGTTGCATTTTTATGCTTAAGTGTAGCCTAATCTTGATGCTTTGATTATGTTAGATTGATTGCTTGAGTGTTGAAGAAGGATTGAGTAGGACTAGAAGTCATTAGTGTGTGGTTAACTAATCTTCTCCCATTCGGGATAGCCTCTATGCGCTAACCGGGTTGCATTCACGGATTGACAAAGTGTGTGGGTTGGAGTGTAGCGTCCGCTATGCTATGATGTCCCAAACAACCTTCCGCACACTTAAAATCTGTAAATGAGCATTCCTCAGCTCAACCACACTCCAATGAATGTTCCAGATACTCCAAGGTAGCCAACAAACTCCAAATTTGATGTAGAAAATCAACCTATATGCATCCACCAAGATGAACTGACTCACGCAGTCCGAGATACCCTGTTTTGATGCGCTTCCATGGCTCCAAATCACAATGTAGTGGTACAATCAAGTATGGGAAACTTGCATTGACACCTAAACAACCTCAATGTAGAGTATCAACACCATCTGACATGTGTACATATCAATTTTTGAAAACCCCTTTCTCTGTTTTGGGAAAAACCAGAAAAACCAGTAGTAATTTGGCTCTAATTTCTTCAATATTTGTCCAAATTGAGCAACCAGGCATTCATTAGCTTAGCAATAGTGTCCATCAACTCCATGTAAGAGTAATTTGTCCAATTTTATAAGACCAAGGATTAATTGCTCAATTAAAATGACCCTGTTTCTCTGGACAGCCTGTTTTAATCAGCTCATTCCTAGCTCAATTAGGCATAATTGACCAAACCAATCACATAGCCCTCTTCTCCAAAGTGTAAAGTAACTAATTGCTAAAGAAATTGTGAGATATGTCAACCACACAAGTAGTAATCAACCTCCTCGTACCAAAAAAGTGAAAAAAATACTCTGTTTCTCTGTAAATTCAGTGCCGCCTACTGTAGAGAGCTTTGGGAAGGGTTGTAATGCTATTTGATGAGGTAATCAAGTCCCCAATACTCCTAGGTATGTGTGCAATCCATCAATGGTTGGATTTTTGCCAAAAACTCACTCCAAATGCTTCAATTTTTGACTTGCTTTTCTCTGTGTTGTGAGAGCTCAAAAACCAGAGTTTTTCACTCAATCAAATGCATGTAAATTGCTCCAAAATTTGTTCAAGGCTTGCACAGGGGTTGCCAATACATCTCTCATTGTCAGATACATGTTTGCTTTGCCAGATTTACATGTATTTCCACCATACATCAATGCTTTCAAGCTTTAATGGAAGCTTCCAAAAACCAGAATTTCTCTTTGCTTTGATTTGCTTTGATTTGCTTTGTTTTTGCTTGTATCACTTGCAATCCGCTCAAGGATGTTTAGAAGACCTTACCCAATAGGCCAAGCTCTCAGATCTGATAGTATTTGGTGTGCTCCAAGCTTCACAGCTTCTTCTCCCTCTTCACTCACTCACTCATAAACCCTAATAAACAGCACAAGGCTCTGATACCATGTTGAAAGAACGGTAGAGGGGGAGGAGACACACACACAGGAGCAAACCCTAATGTATATTGCAAAACCTAACCATAGAGGGAAGCCATCTCCTCTCTCACACAAAGCATAATGCACTAATCCATAATCCACACAACACACTATGAGTTGTGTCCACACTCATCTAACCCTAGCTAATGTCCACACTATGACCAGCTGGACACGCGGTCATTTATGTCTCACACATGTTCCTACCTAATCTGCCAGCACATAGCATAGCTGGCTCACACTGACATCGAGCTTGAATCTCAACAAATTTGGGATCTCTGTCACTTACTATCCTCCTGGGGGTAAGCCATGCAATCTAAAGATCTCTTTTTAAGGAAAACTCTGGTAACATCCACTGCAGTGTATGTTTCTTTCACTGGATGGGTAACTTTGGTTAGTCTGTCAACTACCACAAAAATGGAGTTGTAACCTAATTGCACTCTTTACCTTTAAGGGTCCTGGCTGAGTTCTGTGTGAAGAGCCTTGCGAACATCAGGGTCAAGCTCTTCTTCATCAGTGAGAGGATCTGGCTAATGGCCACGGTTCCCTCGCCTCATGATTCTACCAAAAATGATACATTATTAAATTTTTATTTTGATTTCATCAACGAGATCCTAAGACTTAAGAGGTTCAAAAAATAATTTCTTAAACAAGATAAACGATCTTATTGGAGATCTAGGACATATGTCCGAGTAACAGATTTTTCTTTATAAATTCATCATATAATAAACAATCACTTATACAACAGGGATTTTTTTTGTTCCATAAAACATTTCTTTATTTATATAAAGGTTGCAATATATACATAGAGCGTCTCGGCTCCAGAAGTCAAAATCTCCTCCTCGGGAGATGCATAAGACGACGATACTGGGCTATAGACATGCCTCGATACAAATGTTCCCTTACTACCAAGGGAGCTACTATCTTCTCCTTAGGAATAAAGCGACTAGGAAGTCTGTAGATATGGCGGCAGGAAAGTCTAAAATCTCCAGGCATAGGGTGATATAAAATAACACCATGTATCACTTTTAGCCTCATCAGAATCATGGCCAATGAGATATTCTGCCTCAGCATCGCCCGCCCCTGGTCATACTGCCTTGCAAACCACTTGTGATGCCGTCTCTCCGATGGGTCAAGGAAATATAAATCCTCGAAATGGCCTGCGAGTCTGGCTCGGCTCTCGTTCGAGTTGTAGTGGAAGAGATGAGATATTTGAAGGCGAAAGCAGTCATGTCTTGTGAGACTAGGTGAGGTCGGAACCACCAGATAAGTGTGGAACTTCCATCTATAAAACCAAATTCTTTGATTAAAAATCTTCATTAATGCAGCTTAAAGAATGAAGTTACAATACGTAAATGCTCTTTCTGAGTTTTTATTATAAATTTCTAATAAGAATTCATTTTTCCTTATTAGCTTTCAATAAAGCTAATAAGGAAAATCTTCATTAATGCAGCTTAAAGAATGAAGTTACAATACGTAAATGCTCTTTCTGAGTTTTTATTATAAATTTCTAATAAGAATTCATTTTTCCTTATTAGCTTTCAATAAAGCTCTGATACTAGCTGTGAGACCCCGCCCCGTCCGCGATGCCCCCTCCGAGGCTGGGTGGAAGCAACATCAGCCTCTTGCGCAGGGAAGGGATCCACACACTGGGCCTCGCCCACCACCACGGATATCCGGACAAGAGACTAGTGCGAAGGTTCCTTTGAAACTGAGCTCGGAAAAGCATCCCTCACCTGGAAGGCACGGGCGATTCCTCCAGGAAAATCATTTAACGGGAGAATTAATCTAACAAGTCAAAGTCTTAACTATTCAAAAACTGATTCGACTAAACCCGAAGTCACATGGTCAAATCAAAGAAGAGACTTGTACTTGGTTCATAGAATCACCGTTTTTTTCATCCTTTTACGACGAGGCACAGCCCGCTCCCACAGAACAAGGGTCTTCCTAGGACTTAATCTAACTAACATAACTAATCGTAACTTATTTGTATCACACAGGAATCCCCCGCCAGCCCATGGGTTAGCCAACTGCCCAACCATTGTATTGGTGGGATTCCTTTATAAAACTTTGGTTATGTTTTCCCCGAGTACCAAGGAAAAGAGTTCCAAGGACCGCCAGTGTTTCAAGAAAAATTTAAGGTAGGCATACCACGTACACACCCAATATGAAATTGCCATTATAACAAATTCGACTATCTTTAAAACAATCTTTCAATGAAAATCATAGTATTATTGAACATAATCCTCCAAAATATTGAGTCTATTGTATTACAAAATATATCATCTGGACTCTCCGTTGTTGAAGACCAACTGGTCAACCAACGAGATCCAATATCAAAATTTGATTCACAAAAGTCATCCTTTTGAATCCATCCGAATCTTCCTCGACGTACGCATGGGTGTCCTAGCAATCGTGAGCCCATACATGACCTGGTCAGAACCCTCTACGATCCTACTTAGGTGTCCTAGCACTTCACTCAGGGAGGACTGCTTCATCTATCCTTGCCCATCGTACTGCCCATCGTAATGGAAGCGCACCATTATAACCATACTGAGGCTGGTCAAGACCTTGGCAGGCTTTGCCCGCAAAAGCGACGCCCCTCGACGGCCAGCTGTTGCAATGAGCCTCTTCTTAGTTAAACATATACGAAATGCTTCCTCCAGCATTCTGGCATAAAAAAATCCTTTAAAAGAAAACAGAGGTTCTATGCGAGTAAAATTCACGGGTTGAGATTGGTTCCACAAAACCCTTTTTCCTTAATCCATATTCTCATGAGAATCATTGATCTCTCATCAAGGTAATCGACCCATCATTTGACTAAATGTCCAACTAGATTCTTGGTGATTTCGGTCAAGGGAAAACTAGATTAATTCAACAGCAGTCTATTCTTTGTATTAAGAACTGGAATTGGTCACGAGGTTTTTGCTTGATTTAGATCAAGAGATAGATAAGTAGTTTACTGGCCGTCCCTCTCACAGTCGTGGTCTAACCAAAATCATTTGGTTTACTTCTAACAAGGATTTTCTTCAGATAAACATCTACTGAACTTCTAACCGTAAAAAAAATTCATCTTTATGAATTTCATTCCTTCCTAACCATAATAGATTAAGAATTGGTTTTATATGAGAATATCTGATTTTTATAAAAATACTCTTTTAATTTTGGATAATTATCAATTTGGTGATTTATCTACATAAAATATCTAATCTTTCTACCAATTTAATTTATCAACCCTAATTCTCTAGGTGGAATTATGGTCAAAATTCCTCTTTTGTAACCAAAATTTAATTCAAATCTTTCTCTACTTAAATACCATAAATATTATTCTTTTAACTAAACATAAATATCTATTTTTTTAATAAGCTTAAAATTCCACTTTTTCTCATTTAATGATTGAATTTCAAATGTCATGGGAATTCCTCTTTTATCATTTAAAAATTTTTCATGCATAAAATAAATTTATTAAAAATTTCTCTTTAAATTAAATAAAATATTCATTATTTCAAATATGCCAAGAATTTCACTTTTACCATTTAAATGATTGAATTCCAATTGTCATGGGAATTCCTCTTTTATCATTTCAAATTTCTCATGCATAAAATAAATTTATCTAAAACTCTTCTTTAAATTAAATAAAAATATTCATTATTTCAAATATACCAATTTTTTTTTTCCATGGCCCCTGAGTGAACAGGTGGTGAGCGTTCTGGTTGCCAATGATGCCATAGGTACACCGATGAAAAAAAGATTGGAAATTAGAATTCAACTTGGATATTTTGGAGGATTATGATCAATGATAGTATGGTTTCAATAAAAGATTGTTTTAAAGACAGCTGAATCTGTGCAACAGACAATTTCATATTGGGTGTGTAAGTGGTGTGACTATCTTGAAGTTTGCTTGAAGCGCCGCCTAGGGGGCATGGGAACTCTTTTCCTTAGTACCCAGGACAAAACATAACCAAATTCCTAAATGGATCCTATCACTATAATGGTTGGACTGTTGGCTAACCCATGGGATTCGATGGGATTAGGCTGGACTGATGGATCCTGTTTCACAGCTGAATCTGTGAAACAAGCAATTTCATATTGGGTGTGTAAGTGGTGTGACTATCTTGAAGTTTGCTTGAAGCAGGGGACCTGGGAACTCTTTTCCCTAGTACCCAGGACAAAACATAACCAAATTCCTAAATGGATCCTATCACTACAATGGTTGGGCAGTTGGCTAACCCATGGGACTCGATGGGGTTAGGTTGGATTGATAGATCCCTAAAAGGAGACTCAATTCTGTTATATTATGATAGATGAAGTAAATCTCGGATAGTCCTTGTTCTATGGAAAAGAATCAACGGCTGTCCCTCTTGACGAGAAAAAAAGCATTGGTCTCTATGATCCAAGTGCAAGTCTCTTCCTTGATCTGACCATGTGACTTACTGGTTTAGTCAGATCAGTTTGGTTCACTTAGATCAGTTTGGGTAGTTAAGGCTCTTGACTATGTTAGAATAAAAATATCTTGGAGGAGTCGCCTGTGCTTTCTGGACAAGGGAAGTTTTTTCGGTTCGGTTTTGGAATAAACCAAGGGATTAGTCTCTTGTTCGGATATCCGTGTGATGGATGAGGCCTCGAGTGAGAGGCTCTGCCCTGCATGTAAGAAGTGCTACTTCTGCTGCTAGCACCCCCGAATTTGTTGCACGGAGGGGGCATGGATCTTTCACTATGCCTCATAAGCTTCATGCTGCACAGATCTAGAAGATGTCAATGGAGAAAGGGACACACCTCCTCGCCCTATCATAGGAGCTCGTTAGGCATACTAGAGAAGGTAGTGTATTTGAAAAGATGTAGGGGAGAAGAGAGCTTGAGCTCTTGCAAGCACACACACACACTCACACAAACCCTAGAAGAGAACACACAAGGTGAGAGGCTAAAAATTCTTTCTTCTTCACACAACAAAAGAGGTCTACAAAAAAGATAAAGTGACTAACACACATAATAGAGTATATACAAGTGGTCCATAATGTGAACACGCTAAGAGGAGTAGGTAGATGTGGACTAGTTGGTGTAGTCCGACTGTAAAATCTTTGGCAAAGATATGTTGGTGCCAGTTACCAAACCCGCTAGTGATATAAATGTCCGAACGGTCATGCAGGCGCCTCGTGAGTGTTAGCTCATGTTGAGATTGACATCTCAACACTCCCCCTCAAGCTCAACTCTCCAACTCATGAACTCCAAGCATATCTCGAAATTTGCGAAGCTTCTCAACTCCCAAGTCCTTCGTGAAGATGGCAGCGACTTGATCCTATGTGCTGATGTAGGCCAAGTCAGTGTCGCCTCTGCCAAGACTCTCTCCCTGATAAAGTGGTAATGTACCTCAATGTATTTTGTCCACGCATGAAAAACTGGGTTCCTGGCCAACTGTATATACTGCTAAAATTGTCACAATATATGACAACCTTTCTCTCCACATGTAACCCCAAATCAGCAAAAAGTAGCTTGAGTAACCAAGCTACCTCACACGCACCCACGCACTGACCTCCTCTGTACTCTGTCTCTGTGCTCGACAAGGCAACTATTGGCTACTTCTTGCTGCTCCATGTCATAGCAGCACTCCCCACCAATGAAAACATAAATCCACTCGTAGATCTCCTGTCTGAGATGCTACCTGCCCAATCTACATCTATGTACCCATATAGCTCTAATGGTACACCTGCTGCATAAAACAATGCATAATCAACAGTGGCCCTCAAGTACCGAAGTGTGCATTGCAAACTGTCAAGATATGGTTTGCGCGAAACCTTCATAAACTGGCTCTCTAAGCCAACAGTGAAACTCAAATCTGGCCTGCTGATCGTAACATAGATCAAACTCCCCACAATCTTCGTGTATACAGTGGGATCCTCCAACACATAACTTGCATCCGCACACTAAGCTTGCCATTTTGATCTAATGACACCAAGATTGACTTATAATCAGCCATCCCATACTTGGACAGCATGTCCAATACATACTATCTAATACCCTTAGGTGTGCGAATGACCTCAATTCCCAAAAAGTAGTGTAGATATCCCAAATCTTTCATCTCAAACTTCCTTTTGAGAAGACTTTTCACATGCTCAATCTCATCCAAGTTATCACCCCCAACAATAAGATCATCTACATATATGGTGATTATCACAGTACCCTTGTCACTCTTGCATGCATACAAAGAGTGATTTGCATCTGCCATATGAAAACTAATAGTGACAAGATACTCAGCAAACTTGTCATTCCATGCTCCTGGAGCTTGCTTCAGCCCATACAAAGCCTTACAGTTTACATACATACTCTGGGTGACCTGTATCCTCAAAATTTGGTGGGTTGATCCATATACACCACCTCTTCTTGCAAGTCACCATGCAAGAACGGTTTTTTTACATCCATCTGATGTAAAAACCAGCCTTTAGCTATAGCTACCATAATCACAACTCTCACAATTGCCATCTTTACAACCGAGAAAAATATCTCCTCATAATCAATCCCATGTGTTTGTGCATATCCTTTGGCTACCAATCTAGCCTTGTACTTGCTTATGCTACCATCACTATTATGTTTCACCTTATACACCCACTTACAGCCAATAGCTTTCTTCCCTTCAGGCAATGGTACCAAATCCCAATCCTCATTTCCATACCATGCATCCATCTCCTCATCCATAGCTTTCTCCCAACACACATTTCCAATAGCCTCATCAAAACATGTGGGCTCTACAACCTGCACAACTTTTGCCATATAAGCATAGTGATGTTCCACATAACCATCATAAGTCAACCTCTGTACAGGGTTTTGGACTCTTCCAGATCTTTGTAACTTTACATTCATGGCTTCCATAGCCTTCTTCACACCAGATGTCCTCATTGCTAGAATCCCAAGCTCCTCATCAAGGCTCATCTCCGAGCCACTAGAGTCTCCATCAACAAGAGAATGCCCTATAAAAATATCAGGCATACCAAGGGGCTCAACCACTTTCTCTTTCATTAGGACCTCAATGGAGTCTTCTTGGGCTCTTTTATTTGGCAGTTTAAGGGAGTCAAACCTTTTCTCTTAAGAAGAAACATTTTCTAATTTGAAGCTTCAAAATGGCTACTTTATTCGAATTTGAATTTTGGAGAAAAAATGGAATTTAAAATCTAGCGGATAAAACCATATCATGTAACATATCTATGGAAAGCTCTTGATGCGTAGATCACGGATCTGTAATCTCCGCTCAAATCGGAGCTTGTATGTAGAAGTTATGGAGGTCTGAAATCTGTAAAATTTCCCCTCCCCTTTTTGGGGAAAAAAGTGCACCCTTTGACCACTCTTACACCTCTCTTAATCACCAATGGTTTTTGCTTACATGGCGGGCTCCTATTTGTCAAAAAGTTAAACATTTCCATAACCTCATGGCAAATTAAAGGGCCCAAAAAGACTCCATTGAGTTCCCAATGTGCCTTTATGAGATGTATAACCTACATTTTCAGGATTGGTATTATGATGCAGCCTCCCACTCCATGGTCTACCAACAGATTGCTGACTAAGGACTCTCCTGGTCCACTCAATGACTGTGATTGATGACTTACATTCTGTGTAACCATATTTGCACTTACATCATCATCCCCAACATCATCTTTTTCAATAACATATCAGCTACTCATCTCATCAAATACAACATCCCTGCTTACCCTCAATTCACGTGTGGCAAGATTATAACATCTATATCCCTTTTGCTCAAGGGAATAACCAATAAACACACATTCTTTTGCTTTTGGATCCAGCTTAGTACGCAACTCATCTGGCACATGCACACACTACAAGGGATCGGGCTCATACCCGTACTCCTAGCCGCTAAAAATGACTTGTGAAAAAAAGTAGCGGGCCCGTGTATCAGCGCGTGTATCATCGCGGCCAGAGACATACGTGTAAAAGCGCGTGTATAGGAGTTCTCAAATACGCTCATACACAGGCGTATATACGCGTTCTGTCAGTTCAGATACATTTAGATGCGTTGATACAAGCGTCTATACACGCATTTTGTTACTTTAGATGTGCTTATACACACGTATTTCTCAGATTTGACACGTTTATACATGCATGTTTTACAGATTATCCACGTATATACACGCAACTTTTAGCAGTTTTGACGCGTTTATACACGCAAACAGAGAGCAAAAAAAAAAATCCAGAGAGTGCTATTTGGTGCCTGAATGCTGTTCCAGCATTCCAGCACCCAATAACACTCTCTGGATTTTTTTTTTTGGGTGCATTAGACCATCCATGAAGAACATATCCACGAGGAAGATTAAGACAAGAACGACATGAATGCATACATTGTCAATACACGATTCAAGACAGACATGAATGTAATACTATCGATTCACGATTCAACACATATATATAAGGGAGTCCATATCTCAAAGTAGCCCATGTCTTCAGTTTACAAAAAAATATATACAACCACATCCTCAATATGGAATGTGATACTATAAGTCTGAGTACTACTCAGACCCAGATGATGACTCGGTGCTCCCTCCATGCTCAGATGAGCTCACATCGGTCAGAATGTCTGATGAGTAGTGCTCACGTCCACCCTCTGCAGTGGCGGCGGGTGGATCATCAGTAGCTTGTGCCTGTTCAAGTAATATATAGTATATAAGTATATATATATGTAATTCAATAAACCAAAATCATTCGTTTAGAATTTTCAAGTACCTGTCGACCATATGGTCTCATGGCTATCTCAAACTGCGCGTCCGTAATACATCCCTCGGCTCTGAAGATGGCCCACGTGTCATGTCTGCTATGCCGACGAGCATATGCAGTATCGTGGGTTGTGGGCTTCCTCCCCATAACCCGTCACTGTATCATAATCAACACAATTTGTAAGATTAAAACAATCATAGAATCAATGAATTAAGTAAACAATCAAATAAAGTGGCAAGATACTTATGAACTCTGTCTCCCATGACTCAACGTCGCCAGATCCGAAATGCAAAGATCCAATGGTCTCCATCTGGATCCGTCGTGCCTCCACATGCTGCCTGCTCTTCACGCCACCCTCTGCTCGTTTCTTTGCCTCCTTCCACTCGCATTTGTGCGCAGTGGCAAGTTTCTCGGCAGGATAGCCACCGGAAGCTACATTTAGCCGGTCATCATACGCGAGTTTTTTAAGGTGAGATCTTTTATTACTTAAGATCTCCCTTATTCGCGTCCTTCCCCATACATCCGAGAATGTAGCATGTGGGGGATTGGGGTACCGACTATGTACAGCCTCTATCACCTCCCCAACTAATCGGCTATTTTGATCTTTAAATTTAATAAAACAATTTCTATACAAGTTTGATACTACCCCATGCATGTACTCCATTACCTCCCTCCCCCTCGCATCCATCACTATCCCGCCCCTATCCGTCACATCATAGCAGATCACTCTCCACCTCTCTCATCTCCTCCTCTTCCGAACTGTCTCCTCTAACTCTTCTCCCTCTATCTCCTCTCTCACCGTGTGCCCTACTACCTCCCCCACCTCCCCCACCAAAGCACCCGCCGCATCCTCCACTCCCACTCTTCCTACTGCTCTGCGGGTGAAGTCACGATTAGGGGATTGTCTATGTGACGGTGGCTGTGAGCCCTGACGTGACGGTGGCTCTGAGGGAGCACGTGATGGTGGCTGTGAGGGTGTGCGTGAGTGTGTCTGGGATGAGGTATGTCTCCTCGGTGGACGTGGAAGAGGAGAAGCTGCATGCCGTCTCGTCGGACTCGTAGGCATAGACGGCACTGGAGTGCCCTGGATACTCGCGGTAGGGGTATAGACACCAGGCATGGAAGGAGGAGGATGGGCATACATGTACTCTATAAGCTCAACTGGACCAGGATGGCGTCCAAAATGATTTAGCATCTCCATCAGCCAATTGCTGTACGCAAATGGATCGGATGAAGAACCTGGAATATCCATAAAAAACCTGCAAAAATAATCCTCATATACATCATGGGCTATCTCTTGACTCACACAAATATCATCATTCAAGTCACCTATCAGCCTGCAAACCATAGAAACAGGAAAGGCAGTCTCATGTATACACCTGTCCAGAAACGCGTGTATACACCCGTCAAAAAATGCGTGTATACACCTGTCTAAAAATGCGTGTATATCTGCGTGAACAAACTGTGCAGACAGGATACACGCGCTTTTACACGCGTTTCTACACGCGACCTGCGCAAAATTTTTTTTGAAAGGAACCGACCTCCGACAATGTGTCCTTATAAAAGGCCCACTGTCACCCCTGTCAGAATCGTTCACCCAAAATCGTGTGCACAAAAGCAAAAGGACGGAGACAAATCCAAAAAGCAAAGAGAAAATAGCATAAACAAATCTGAGGAAGGAGACAAGGCAAAGGACAAACTGACTCACCTCTGAAAAAGTGAGTCTTCTTTCTTGGTCGGCTTCCTCCCGTGTGTGCTCCTTCTCTGCTCCCTCCTTGCACTTAGGTTTTGTTTCTGTTGGAAGAGGCGAAAACGAATGACGACAGATATGTTAGTTCAAAATCTTTATTTGGGGAAGGCGGGCTATTTTTAGTTTAAACAGATCGTCGCGTTTATAAACGCGGGTATGTTCGCGTGTATGATAATTTAGCTGTGTTTATACACGCGTTTTACAGGAATTACCCGCGTTAATACACGCGATTTTTAGGAAATAGCCGGGCAAATACACGCAATTTTTAGGAAATAGCCGCGCAAATACATGCAATTTTTATACTTTCATTAAAAACATATTATGATTTTGTGTTTTCTGGTTTGTACATAGGATGTCATCAACCTCCTCAAGCAGTTCTGGGGAAGATGAGACAAT
This sequence comes from Cibotium barometz, assembly GCF_041138505.1. Lineage (NCBI taxonomy): Eukaryota > Viridiplantae > Streptophyta > Polypodiopsida > Cyatheales > Cibotiaceae > Cibotium > Cibotium barometz. Next base: position 31,490,877 of record NC_141059.1, read on the forward strand.
GCGTCATCGTAATCGCGATGTGTGGTTGGGACAACGGATCAAATGTATGTGTAATCGATGTCAAGGATGCATTGTATGAGCACGTCAAATTACCTTGAATCACATCTCCATGTATGGAGAATGGAATCAAACAAGTTTAGAGGTGAGAAGATGTAAATTGATGGTATTCAAATGACTCATGGTATCCAAATTAAATTAATAGAGTTATAATATATAAACTCTAATTGAAGCAAGATGCAGTACCACACCCTAACATGGTGCCCTACGCGCGAGGAGAGCATGCAAAGCATCGACGAGATGATGCTGGAGCTTCGGGATCTATTGTCAGAGATGAGTGGAAAAGGGATGACAATAGCCCTGCACCCCATGAAGTTGTGGAAGAGGAAGTGTTTATGATATGGTGCGGAATCTTTTTAAGGATGATCCCAAAGGTATGGACGACGATGATATGGAACAAGAGCATCTTTACAAGGCTTCGTCGACACCGGTTTTTGAAGGGTGCGCATTCTCTATTTTACGTGCTTCACTTTAACTACTCAATATACAAACAGTTTATGGATGGAGCAATGCAAGTCTTGACGCATTATTGAAGTAAGCATTCTAACTTAAAAATTTGAATTAGTGGTTTAAGGTTTAGGATTTAAGACTAATTATAATTGATGATATTGGATGCAGGCTATTATCAAACATGCTTCCAAAGGGAAATAGATTACCCACCTCAAGAGATATAGCGAGGCGCTATGTGACATCTCTTGGAGGATTGGATTATGATCGCATATATGCATGCGTCAATGATTGCATTCTCTTTCGTGGGACGCATAAGGAGGCTTGACATTGTCCCACTTGTGTGGTGAAGCAAGGTATAGAACACATATGAAGAGTTTTGATGTACCTCGTAAAGTCTTGCGACACTTTCCTATAATTCCTCGCATCAAACACATGTTCAAGTGCAAATCCATATCAGAGCTCATGTCATGGCATTCCTCACATCGATCGGATGATGGCATGCGGAGAATTCCCGCAGACACTCCTGCTTGGAAGCATATTGAAGATGAGTGGCCCAGCTTTAAAACAGAGCCCAGAAACTTGAGACTTGGCCTAGGTATGGATGGAGTGAATCCATTTGGTTTCAAAAGCACCGCATATAGCGTGTGGCCAGTTGTGTTGGTGAATTACAACCTTCCACCATCAATGGCGATCAAGAAGGGACATCTTATGTTATCCCTTCTAATTCCAGGGAAACATAAAGTCAAGCATATGGATGTTTATCTTAAACCGTTGATTGATGAGTTGGAGGAACTATGGAGAGGTGTTGCGGTGGTGGACATTAGTAGGCCTCCCTCCTCTCGACACTTCGACTTAAAAGCAGTGTTGATGTGGACAATGCATGACTTTCCAGGATACAGCGATTGTTCTGGTAAGAATTCTAATTACCTCTTTACTCTAATACTATTGGCTATATATATTAATTATACATATTAACTTTATTATTCTAACTTTTATTTATATTTTAACAGGTTTGAAAACATCGAGTAAACATGCATGTCATGTTTGTGGCCCTTCGTTAGTACATGAGTATGCTGACGGTTTGTGTAAGACCATATTCGATAATCATCATCGATTTCTCCCCTCAGATCATCCTAAATATGTTGCTAGTAAGAGTAACATTCCTCCACAAACACTTCATGCAAAAGATTGGAAGCGTATTTGGGAGTCTACAAATATTCTTCCTCCAGATGGCATGAACAGGTATAGTAATGTTTTTTCAATCTTGTTTTGTGTAGTCTATAATTGGATTAAAGGTCACATAGAGCAATCCCTTGTGTAGGTACTCCATTTTTTTCGGCTACCATATTGGACCCATCTTAAGATCAACCATCTTCTTGATCCCATGCACATCTTCAAGAATGTGGGATCTGGTATTTGGGAACATATTATTGGTAAACGAGACAATGTTAGCGTACGTGAGGACTTGCGGGTTGCAAGACGTATATGTCAAGCTTGGCCACGAGAGGTGGGTGGGCACGTTCGTCTTCCGCCTGCACCATGGATTATATCAAAGAAAGAGGAGAAGCAGGTAAAGCAGGCCATCACCACTTTGCGTACTCCCACTGGATGCATGAGATCATTGAAGGGAGCCTTTACAACCACTAAGAAAAGAGGCGTTGAGCAACTATATGGGTTGAAGTCCCACGATTGGCACAAGATGCTTCAAGTAAGTGTTTTCCAAGTCTTGTACGTTGAAATTAAATTTTGTAATGCCATAAACCATACATACATGTGCTCTTATGTGCGTAGTCCATACTAGCATCGACCATTGTGCAAATAAGTGTTTGAAAAAATGTATTTATAAGATGGGCGAGCTTGTGAGGTATGTAAAACCCATGTCAGACCACCCTTCATTATACCTTACAAAATGAACGTGCATGAGGTATAACGTACTATTTATTTATTTTTCAGATATGTTAGTTCCAAAGCAATTGATCCAGCCACGTTGGATGATGCGCGTGTTATTGCAGTGGAGGTGGTTTGTTTGGTAGAGGAGACTTTTCCGCGAACCATTCTCACAAGTCAACTACATCTCATTGTGCATTTAGTGGACGAAATCGCTTTATGTGGTACTGTGCATGCACGTTGGATGTTCTTCCTAGAGCGCTTCATGAAGACCTTAAAAGACTTTGTGAGGCAAAGTGCAAGGCCTGAAGGAAGCATGGCCAAGGGTTGGTTGATACAAGAGTCTCTTGTATATATTTTAAATTTCTTGGTCAGGTGGACAGCTCTTTGCCACGACTATGGAGCAATGAAGAGGACTTGAGGATGACCTCTATTGTGCCTCAAGGAAAAGGACAGAGTAAAGTAATTGACAGAACATTGATTGATGATCTCAATTTCACTTGCATCCTTAATAGTGATGTGATGAGCAGATGGGTTACAAGATATGAGGATGCAAAGACAAAAAGGCAAGCAGAAAGAGCTCTCTTTTGGAGGCAACATGGCTCTCGTAAGGCGTACCCTAAGCATCTAGCAACACTTCCGAATTATATCCATGTTGATTGGTTGCATGAGGAAATGGAGAGAGCAGAGAGCGACGAGGGGCTACATATCATGGCGGAAGAATGGGAGTATGCACGAGGATGCATGTTAAAGGTACATAGAACTAATGTTTTGCGTTAGTTGTAATTGATTTGCTTTTAATATTTATTCACATTGCTTACACAAATATTGCTTCTATTTTGGTCCAGTGCACTATGTTCAATGCTATATGGTGTGAAAGCAAGCATTTTCAAACACAAAGAATTGATGAAAAGAGGAATACACAAGATTGCGGTGTCATTAGTGGCTTTGAGGGAGCTAATGGAAAAATGGATGATTATTGTGGCATAATCCAAGACATATTTAGGCTTGACTTTCGTCACTTCTTTGTGTATGTTTTGGATGTCAAATGGCAAATGAATGTGGTGGAAAAAGGGCCTGATGCAACGATAAAACGCCATGCAAGTGCCTATGTAACTATTGACTCTACAAAGTTTTGGCAAACAAAGAAAGATAGGCTCATATTGCCACAACAATGTGAGCATGTATGCATTTTTTTACTAATGTGTTTCATGTACATATATATCTAAGCTCGCGTACCCCTTGACTTTTGATATGCTAATTAATTACTGTAGTATGTGTATTTGAGTAGGTTATCTATCTACCAATGGTGCATGACATTAAATGGTGGTATGTCATCCCTATTGCACCACGTTCCAAAGTGATAAATAATACATTCATTGATATGGAGCATATGGAGGATGTAACAAGCCACAATGAAGATGATGTCGAACATGCCAATGAAGATGTTGTGATCGATGATCAAGAAATAAGAGATGATCATGATAATGAGGATGAGCGTGCCATTTCTCATGATCATGAGAATGACCCTACCATTGAGGATGATGGTGATGTTGATGAGGATGATCAGGACATCGATACCATTATCAATGGAGTACAGAATATCGATAGTGGAATAAATTTAATCGTAGCCTTACAAATTGATCAAATGGATATTGATGTTGATCGTTTGGCAAGGATGGATCAAATGGATATTGATGTTGATCGTTTGGCAAGGATGGATCTTATTGAAGATGAGATTAAACCCTAACCAATCCGTCACTTTATCGTTCTAAATTGATGACATTTCTATTGTATGTGTTGTCTTTTAATTATCATCTCATATGCATGATTTAGTTTTGAATATATTTCATTGTTGTAAATGCATGTAGTGGGATTGTGTAATGATATATACTGTAATGTACTATGAGATGGTTTAAAGAAAATAGTTCTTAATTTTGTAAAGGAATTCAGTTTTTCTTTAGTTTTTCTTTACCAAGCGTGTATTAATGCGTGTATGGCAGCGTGTATTGATGCATGTATTATTGCGTGTATATAAACGTGCTTATACACGCGTTGATAAATGCAAATATACACACGAATGTAAATGCCAAAATACACGCGCTCGATTCTATTCAAATACATGCACGACCATACATGCGCTCGTAATTTATCGCGTGTATGAAACGCGTGTATGGCAGCATTGTCTTGTAGTGACATATGCAATACATCCAAGGGAATAACCAATAAACACACATTCTTTTGCTTTTGGATCCAGCTTAGTACGAAACTCATCTGGCACATGCACATATGCAATACATCCAAAAATTTTCAAGTGGAACAAATCAGGTTTCTTGCCATTAAATTTCTCCTCTAGCGTTACATCATGTATGGTTGCAATAGGAGTCCTGTTCATGATATAAACTGCTGTTGTAGACATAGCCTCAACCCAATAGCTATATGGCATATTCCTTTCTGCCATTAGTGCTGGTGCTATCTCTGTAATGTGCCTGTTTTTTCATTCAGCAACTCCATTTTGATGCGGAGTGTATCTACATGTAAATTGTCTCTGCATGCCATTCTTGCAAGAATTTAGAGAACTCATTGGTGGAGAAGTATTCTCCCCCCTCCATCTAACCTTAGGCACTTCACAAGATTTCCTGTCTGTTTTTTAGCCCATCACTCTCAAATTTTGAAAATACTCTTCTCCTTCATGAAATACACCCACACTTTCCTCGTGTGGTCATCAATAAATGTTACATAGTACCTGTAGCCACCCATAGACATAGTCTTCATAGGATCCCATACATCTGAATGCACAACATCTAGTACATTCTTGCTCACATTTTTGTCATGTGGAAATACATGTTTTGTTTGCTTTCCAAATTGCCATGCTTCACAAACTTTCTACATACCTTCAACTTTAAAAAACTTAGGTAGCCCTATCACAATTTCTTTAGTCTGGATAGACTTCATTCTTTACACATTTACATGCCCAATTCTCTTATGCCAAAGTATGTACTTGCAACAACTCTTAAACCATTTGCAAAAATTACAGCACTCACTTCAGACACATTTACATTCAATGTACACATTCTGTCCACTCTATTGCCTTTTGCAACCAACCTACACTTATCTTTAAAGTCTTCTACTACATAGCAGCCATCACGGTTAAACCAAACCTGCAAACCCTGTTCAATCATCTGGCCAACAGAAACCAGATTCTTTGTAATGTTCGGAACATGAAGTACATCTACAAGATACTTCACCTTTCCATCCTAAATAGAAAATGGCACATATCCAACATGGGTAATCAGATGAGAGCAGTGTCATCCCTTGTTTCAAAAAAACTTGGTGTTTCAAGACTCTTCATTTCCTTGAACCACTCACCATGACTTGTCATGTGGTTCAAAGCACTTGAATCAACATACCATACATCATCTTTACATGTTGCTACATCATTTTCAGACACAACATTAACCACATGGTGCATAACAAATAACCTCTCATTATCCTCATTATTTCTGATAGAGAATGCATAGTTGTTTTGCTGCACTTTTCCATTTCGCATGTCACTCTGCTTCTTATAGCAATCTGCCTACACATGTCCAAGGTTACCACAATAAAAACAGCCTCGTGTATCATTATGCTACCTTTGTCAATTACCACAACCTCTTCAAGACTCCCCTTACCTCTGAACTAGCCTCTTCCACCTATGTTGTTGTTGTGAATCTTGGGACTGTTGCTGACCATAATTTTGATTACCTGTTTGGCCACCACCTTGGCCACGTCCATGACCTCTACCTCTTCCTCTACCTGAACTTATGTAGAAGGCCTACTACTCTGAACTATTTTTGTTTTATGAAGGCTATTGATCTTCACCCAAGTTTTTCACTTTAATGATCAGCATTGACACCAAATCTGTGAAGTGGGGAATATTCTCTCGAGTCTGAATAGACATCTTGAACGCCTTGTATTGTGGTCTAAGACCATGTAGACACACTTCCACCTTATCATCATCATCAACAAAAACACCAATTGATTCAAGGGATTCCACAATGCCCTTGATCTTCAAGGCATAATCATTCAAGACATATTCTTCTTCTCCACAATATGAAGCTCATTCTTCAACTCAATCTTTTGTGCCTTGGTGTTAGTTTTATACAGCTTCACCAAGGTGTCCCATGCCTCCTTAGGTGACTTAGCATCCTATATATGCCCAATCATGGTGCCATGTATACTAATAGAAAACCAATACATGACTTTTCTTGCTCCTTGATTCCAATCCTTGAATTCTTTTACATCTGTAGCAGCAGCAGCAGTTGGATTAATCTCTGGTATCTCTGGTGCCTCCTCATGTTCACCTTCACTGTAGTCCTAGTAACCTTTTCCCATCAGAAAATTGGCCAATCTAAACCTCCAAGCATGGAAGTTGTTCTTGTCAAACTTCTCTGTAGTAACAATCTCGTTTATTCCATCATTCGACATCTTTTCTACAACACAAATTTACCAAAAAATAGCACTCTTGTTTGACCTCCACAAACTGCTGTATTCTCTATTGCGGTACTATACTACATCCAAACTATCACAACCAGTGACCTAACTTTGCATACATACACCCAATGGCAGCTTTAAGACCTCTTTGCACTACACACAGTGTTTACACAACCAATCACCCTTTCTGCAAATCTAAAAAATAGAGTTCTACAGAGAATCAAAACTTAAAGTGTCCTTGAATGCTTGTGAACTAAAAAACGGAGGTCCAGACGTGCCCGAAACATATTTTTGGCCTAAAAAATATTATCTAACAGACAAAATAGTTGCCCTATAGCTCTCCTCCTTTGAATAAATCTCCTCAATCAGAGTTCGTTTGCTGGTGCCTCCTCCCGAAGAACTCCCGACAAGGGTGTGGTAGCCCCCAACACAAAGGGGGAAGAGTAGATGAAGCTCTTACCCTTGTACCACTTCCTGTGCTTCTTTTGCTTATCGCTCAGCTCTTAGCATAAACCAAGCTCTAATACCATGAAAATATGTAGGGGAGAAAAGAGCTTGAGCTCTTGCAAGCACACACACACTCACACAAACCCTAGAAGAGAACACATGAGATGAGAGGCTGAAAATTATTTCTTCTACTTCACACAACAAAAGATGTAAGATTCGTCTCTCTAGCTTTTGAGGTGTAAAGGTGTAAGAACCTCCCCTTCTATTCTTGTAATTATTCCCCTCTCTGAAATAGAAGAAAGATCTTGTTTTACCTTGTTTTTAGCTTTAGAAAACAGATACGCACACACTCCTCTTTAAAACTTTAAAAAAAATTTCCATTGACAAACAATTTACTGGTTACACATGTCATACTTCAAAATTTCCATTGAGTCTTTGTTTCTCACAAAACAGTATCACTCTGGACTCTCCGTTGTTGAGACCAGCGAGTCAACAATGAGATCCAGTTGATAGATTACAATAACATTGGTCTGTCATACAATATCTTCCTCGACATATGTATGGGTGTCCTCGGCATCGCGAGCCCGTGCATCGCCTAGTCAGAACCCTCCAGGATCCTCCTTAGGTGTCCTGGCACTTCACTCAGGGACCACTTCGTCGGCCCTCACCCATCGTACTGGAAGCGCACCATTCTAACCATACCAAGGCTGGTCAAGACCTCGGCAGGCTTTGCCGCATAAGCTGTCCCTCAAACACTCCCTGCCAGCTGTTGCAACCGAACTTCCCTTAGATAAACATATATGCCAAATGCTCCCTCCAGCATTTTAGTGTAAGACAGTCTTTTAAGAAAACAGGGTTTTTATGCAATTTTATAGTTTTGATTTTTGTTTGAAAACCATGAATAATCTTGAATCTGTATCTCTATACTTCTAGATCCAGGTCTGAATTCCAAACAGAATTGCTCGAATTCTGTCAACTTAATCCTCAGATCAAAATCAAGAGTCTTAACTGGGTGTTTTAAGTGCATTTTTCCTGAACTGATCACATTGTCATTGACGAAGGAATTAGGTCTTGGTCAATAGTCTGAATCAGAGTTTGGGTCTAGAAAGGTTCTTCCTAAACTATCTTTCTCGACGAAAGGTACTATTTTAAATTTTTTTTCCTAAATTTCATTCGACGAATATTTGCTTACAGATTTCTAAAACATGGATTTCTTAAGAGGAATAAAATAATCATTTATCTCGATCTCCGACTTTGATAGTTTAATTGAATTTTCTCATTACCATCTTAGTGAATATGAAACGGTAGCATTTCTTCTCACAGATTATCTACTTATTCATTTTTTTAATTTTTACTAAAATTAAATAGAGGATTAAGGAGAACCCTTATTTAATTATAAAGATTCTATATGCATCTTATTATGCATAAAATCCTATTCTGATGAAAGTCACACTTTTATCATCATAAAAAAACCATTTATGATGAAAATCACACTTTTAATATAAAAAAATATCTTTTATGCACCCATTTATGCATAAAAATCATTTATGATAAAAGTAACACTTTTATAATAAAAAATAATAATCTTTTATGCATACTTCTATGCATGAAAATCAATTATGATAAAAGTAACACTTTTATAATTTAAAAAAATCTTTTATACATACTTCTATGCATGAAAATCAAATATGATAAAAGTAACACTTTTATAATAAAAAATAATAATCTTTTATGCATACTTCTATGCATAAAAATCAAATATGATAAAAGTAACACTTTTATAATAAAAATAATAATCTTTTATGCATACTTTTATGCATAAAAATCAAATATGATAAAAGTAACACTTTATAATTAAAAAATAATCTTTTATGCATACTTCTATGCATGAAAATCAAATATGATAAAAGTAACACTTTTATAATAATAAAAATAATCTTTTATGCATAAAAATCAAATATGATAAAAGTAACACTTTTATAATAAAACTAAATTTCTTTTATACAAATAATCAAAATGCATCTTCTATGCATGAAAATGACACTTTAGAATATAAAAATCATAAGGATTACTCTTTTAGAATAATGAAAGATAATACTCGTTTCCAAATTTTTGAAAAATTTTGCCATAACCTCCGTTGTATGGCTGACCATTTTTCAATTTTAAGTCTCTAAAATTAATTAGAAATGCATCAAGGGTATAGAAATTATTCTAAAGTAAACATTTTTCTACTTATTTAAGACAAACATTATAAAAAACTTGACTTTAATCATTAATCATTCACCTAGGATAGAGAATGGTTGGATTTACTAGAGAAGAGAGGGGAATGCCTTTTGCAATGTGGCATAACATCACTTGCAATTTTAGAGAAGACAAAAAGCATAAAAAAGCATAAAAACCATAAAATAAATGGAAAATAGAAGAATCACCAACTTACTAATGAATTTGAGAGCTTTCCTTTGGCTTGATGGTTTGAGGGTTCTACTCTTGTTTGAGACAAGAGTGGCCACCAATCTTCTAGAAGAAGGAAGGTCAAAAACTAATGAATTATAAATACAATTCACTGTTTTGGTACTTGGGAGAGACAGGGTAATAGTGCAAAAATACTATTGAGTTTCAACAAAGGGGAGGGCTTCTATTTATGGGAAAAAGTGAGCTTCTAACCAAGCTAACTGATTCTAGAATTTTCCAGATCAGTTTGGTCAAATTTCGACCATTTTTAGGTCAGTTTTGCTCACTTTTTAGATCTAGTTGAAACAGGAGAGAGGAGAAAACAAATATCTCATTATTTGGGAGTTTAAAAATCATTCAAGCATGTGAAATAGGGGCCTCCTTCATGAGGGAAATTCCCCCATGCAGAGGTGTCAAAAATGCATCATTACTTTTAAATATCTCCCTTTTTTAACTATTAACCTTGTCCTTAATCAACTCTTCATCTTATGTGAGTATTTACTCATTTTTGAGAGACTTTTCTTTTATTTCTTCATTTATCTCCTCCCTATATTTGGATGAATCTTATTGGTCCATAGGAACCTTAATTTAAAATTTTGAAAAAATCTTCACTCCCAGGATAATGCCTCTTGAACAGATTATACTTAATTTCTAATGCACCTTCTGAAAATATTTTTGAACTTCTGTTTCACGAGAACTTATTTTAATAAGATGAGATATTTTTCTATTCAAAAATATTTAAAAACTGAATTATCACTCTCTAGAAGATTTTCTCTCTCTAGGCCAAAACTGGTAGAAACAAGATCTTTTATATTTCTGAAGAGGAATTTGATTACAAGGGAAGATGTTGGACATCTTGAGAGGCTGGGGAGGAATCTTACATTCTCTTCCACTTGAAAAACGTGAGATGTTCTCATCTCGTAAACTGGGGATAATCCCGGCTTTATTCTCTTAGGTGGCATCTTCAAAAGGATAGAATTTCCATTTTACTAATAATTCTCTGAGAATTCTATTCCTGAGAATCTTTTCTTGAACATCAAGAATTTCTTCAGGTTGGAGTTTCATCTGCCCTTGGGTTGAAGAGGTTAGGATTTCATCATCAAGCACATGATTTGGGCTTGGCACATATTTCTTTAGAAGGCTTACATGAAATACATTATGAACTTTGAGATGAGGAGGCAGAAGAAGCTCGTAGGCTAAGTCACCTACTTTCTTTGTAATCAGATATGGCCTCCTATATCTGGGGGATAACTTCTTGTACTTCCCAAGAGATAAAGAACTTCTTTTAGGCCGTATTCGAATGAAGACCATATCTGCTTCTTTGAATTCTCTGTCTGTCCTCTTCTTATCTGCATACTGCTTCTGTGATCCTGGGCAGCTTTTATATCTTTACGAATTGCCTGCATCTGCTGCTCCATGTCATCAAGCATCTGTCTGGATATCTCAACCCTAATCAATGGGTCAGACCAAGTTAATGGAGTTAAGCAATCTTGTCCATACAAAGCTTTGAAAGGGCTCATCCCGATACTTCAGTGATAAGAAGCATTGTAGGCGAACTCGACTAGGTGTAGATAGCTTAGCCACTTCTTGGGTTCCCTGCCACACAGCATGACCAAAGTATATCTTCAATTACTTGGTTTACCCTTTCAATTTGATTATCGATGTGAGGGTGATAAGCTGTCTTGAGATCCAAGAAAGTTTCCACTGCTTCGAAAAATGCAGTCCAGAACCTTGAAGTAAATTTGGGATCTCGATCACTTACTATTCTCTGGGTAGGCCATGCAATCTGAAGATTTCTTTGAGGAACACTCTGGCCACATCCACTACCGTGTATGTTTCTTTTACTGGGATCAGATGGGCAACTTTGGTTAGTTTGTCAACTACCACAAAAATGGAGTTATAACCTAATTGCACTGAAGGTAATCCAGTAATAAAGTCCATACTGATACATTCCCACTTCATCTGCTGGGGGATGTGCAATGGGTGTAATTTCCCAGGCATTTTTACTCTTTCAGCTTTGACTTTCTGGCATGTTAGACGTTGACGCACATGATTCAGTACATCCTTTTTCAGACCAGGCCAAAAGAAGCTTTTCTTTACAGACATGTAGGTTTTGATGAAACCTGGATGTCTTGCTATAAGGCTATCATGGCTATCATGGGGTTCATTCAGAATTTGACCCTTGGTTCCCTCATCATTGGGAATGCATAGCCTGTGATTATAATACATAATGCCATCATCCAGGCTGTACCCTTGAACTCTGTTCAGCTCCTGAGGAGTTTTGCTTTCCTGCATAAGTAAGGTAGCAATAGGGCCAAAGAATCTATCATGCATAATCTTCTCTCTTGCTTCAATAATCAAGGGATTTGACACTACAATAATTGCAAGCAAGGAGGCTTTCCTGCTGAGGGCATCTGCTACCATATTTTCCTTGCCTGGGCGATACTTGATTTCAAAATAAAATTCCTGCAAGGTCTGCATCCACCTTCTTTGGCACATGTTGAGATCCTTTCTAAGTGAAGATCCACTTTAAGCTCTGATAATCAGTCATCAAAGTGAATCTTTGACCCAGTAGGTAATGTCTCCACAATTTCAGAGCATATACTACTGAAAGTAGTTCCAAGTCATGGACAGCGTAATTCCTTTCATGCGTTCTGAGTTTTCGGGACTCATAGGCCACTGCATGGCCTTCCAACATGAGTGCACCTCCCAAGGTAAAACCACTAGCATCAGTTACTACCTCAAAGGGTAGAGAGAAATCTGGCAGCTTCAGAATGGGATTGGTTACCAAGGCAATCTTTAGCTTATCAAAAGCACTCTGGCACCTGGCAGACCATTGAAACGGAATATTCTTCTTGAGAAGATTAGTTAGGGGGGAAGCTATGAGAGCCATACTTTGGTATAAAAATTCTATACCAACCAGTTAATCCCAAGAATCCTTTGACTTCTTTCATTGTCTTTGGTTCGGGCCAATCTATGACTACTTGGACTTCTGCGAAATCTGGAGAAATTACATCTTTTGATACCAAAAAGCCCAAGTATTCAACATGGTCGGTAGAGAAAGTGCATTTGCTCTTTTTGGCAAAGAGTTGGTGCTTCCTTAGAATCTCAAGAACTTTTCTGACATGAGTCTCATGGTCAGCTGCATTCCTTGAGTAAATCAGAATGTCATCAAAGAAAACTAGAACAAAATCATCCAAGTATTCTCTGAGGATGTCCTACATTAGGCGATTGAATGTAGCTGGGGCATTAGTTAATCCGAATGGCACGACAATAAATTCATAATGCCCATAGCGAGTATTGATGGCTGTTTTTGGTATATCTTGATCATTGATCCTCATCTGGTAATACCCGGATTTGAGATCTATTTTTGTGAAGATCTGGGCTCCAATTAGCTTGTCTAAAAGCTCATCAATTCTTGGGATAGGATACTTATTCTTAACTGTCAGTTGATTTAGACCTCTGTAGTTCACACAGAGTCTAAGCGTTCCATCTTTCTTTTTCTGAAAGAGAACTGGCGCACCCCAAGGTGAAACACTAGGTCTTACAAACCCTTGTTCTAACAGCTATCTAAGCTGTTCCTTGAGTTCGATGGCTTCAGGAACTCGCATTTTGTACGTGCGGCGCAGGGCTATTGGGGGGGTTAATTCTATCACATGATCTACTTCCCAAATTGGAGGCATTTCAGTTAGTTCTGCTGGGAATAGGTCATCAAATTCACTTAACCATTCTGGTTCTTTAGCCTTAAGCTTTGAGGATACTGGGTTCGTTTTGACAACATAAATTTGCTGCTTCTTCCTAAGTCCTTTCAGCAACCTGGAAGCTTTTACTATCTGAAGGTCTGGGGATCCGAAAACTCCAGTTCCTTGAACTTTGTTCCCGTGAAGGTCATGGAAGGAAATGGTTCCATTGTGACAGTGTATGTTAGCTTGATTTTTGTGGAGCCAATCCATTCTAAGGATCCCATCAAAAACTCCCAAAGGTAAGACTTTAAACTGACAGCCGGTTACATTACCATCTAGATTGAACTGGATAAGATCTGTCTCATGGTGAGTGAAAAGAATCTTCCTACTGGCCAATTCAACTTGCATAGGTTTCCCTGATTTCTGTTCTAAGACTAGCTTACCCAAGCATCCAGGGAAAATGAATGAATGAGAACTGCCTGAATCAATCAAAAGCTTAAAAGGCTTACCCTGATACTCTACTGGAGTATGGATGATGGAGAACTGGTTAGGCCCTTGATTTTCAATTGCAGCATAGATTTGCTCTTTTTCCTCTTCTACTACATCTGAAATTGTGACTGCTCTGGCTACTGCAGTATGAGGTGGAACTCTTTCTCTTTGGTTGCCCCAGTTCTGGGAAGGAGTTCTGAGATTACTCTGAACAGAGGCAGATGGTTGAGCTGGAGTTCTTTTGGGGTTTCCCTGGCTTGGGCGTGACGGACCCTGATTAGACTGGTATGAAGGGGTTGGTCTCTAAACTCGGGGTCCTTGACTTCCCTATCCCCTTGACATGGCAGGAGTCGGGTAGTCTTTTAACTAATGACCAAAACCCTGGCATCCAAAACATCGATTTTTAGTTCTGAGCTCATCCCTCTGATTTCTTGAAAGAGGTGGGGCTCCTGAGAAAGTATTCTCGGGGAAGGGTCTTCCTTCACTTCGGAATCTTCCTGCATCCTGATTCTGATTTGGGCCTTGCTGCCTCTTTGGGGGTGGAAAGTTTGAAGTACTTCAATGGGCTTGGAATCTTTTAAAGTTAGAGGGTGCAGGCTTTGGCGGGACCTTTACTACAAAGGCTTTGGCAAAATCCTTTGCCATTCTTATTGCTTCAGCCATGGACACTGGCTTGGCATTTTTGACCAGTGTGTCCAAGGGTTCGTTCATTCCCCGAATGAACCTGGCCATGAGTTGCTCTTCATCTAGAGGTGGTGAATATTTGAGTAGAAGAGCAAAGGCCTGGTGATATTCCTCGATGGTTTTGCTCTCCTGCTTTAGCTCTAAGAATTCGTTCATTTTGGTTTCCAAAAATCCAGGAGGATAAAATCTCTTTCTTAGATAGGTTTTTAGATCATTCCAGGACGACTGAGTATTTCTATCCTCCAGACGGTTGGTGTCACAGTGGTTCCTCCATGCTACCTTGGCTGTTTCCACTATTTTCAGCCGGGCAAGAGCCATTTTGCTCCACTCATTGTAGCCTGTGACGTCAAAATACTCTTCCATGGCTTCCACCCATTTCTCCACAGCTTCGCCCAGGTTCTCCCCTTCTCCTTTGAAGGGTCCTGGGCTGAGTCCTATGAAGAGCCTTGCAAACATCAGGGTAAAGCTCGTCATCTTCAGAGACAGGGTCTGGCTGACGGCCACAGTTTTCTCGTCTCATGATTCTGTCAAAAATTTATATAGTATTAAATTTTTATTTTGATATTATCCACGAGATCCTAAGACTTAAGAGGTTCGAAAAAACAATTTCTTAAACAAGACAATGATCTTATTGGAGATCTATGACATATGTCCGATAACAGATTTTTCTTTATCAGATCGTCCGTAAACAATCATTTATTCAACAGGGAATTTTTCTCTGGAAGACATTTCTTTATTTATATAAAAGTTGCAATATGTACATAGAGCAGCTCGGGCTTCAGAATCATTGCCTCAGATATGTAATCGTATAAAGAAGCAAAATTGTGAAGAAGTCATACCATGGTACACACGATTCATTACACAAAGAGGTGCTGTAATTCTATTCCTAGGGATAAAGCGGCTAAGAAGTCTAAAAAATCGGCATAAAGTTCTAAAGTTCCTGGGTGAATGATCAAAGAGCTGAACATGCTGAACAAGCCCTAGTCTTATCAGAATCATGGCCAAGGAAATATTTTGCCTGAGCCTCCGACGCTAACTAGTACTGACATTAATGCACCATCCTCCATTGAACCACATATACCGATGTCGCTCAAGAGGGTCAGGAAAGTAAAGACTCTCAAAATGGCGAGCAAGTCTCACTCTGCTCATTCGGGTCATCGTAGAGTTGACGAGGTGATCAAATGCAAAATCTATCATATCCTGACTCTGAGAGAGTCTAGGAATTCCAGATAGGTTCGGGGTGTCCATCTATAAATTTCCAATTTGATTTATAAGTTTTCAATTTTTGAAGTTCATTCACATAGTATTAACAAGTGAAAAACATTTCTTTCCCAGATTTCTATTAAAAAAATATAGGCAATTTTTGCTCTGATACCAACTGTGAGATCCCTCTGCCCCCTCCGCGCACCGGAACTCCTGGTAGCTGATAGCGGAAGCAGCCCCCTCACGCGTGGGGCAGGGTTTCTCACTCGGGGCCTCGCCCACAAATGTCCGAGCACGAGACTAGGCTGGTGGTCACTCCGAAAATCGAAACCAGGAAAATTTCCCATGTCCGAAAAGCGGGGACGATTCCACCTTTTTGAATTTGTCTTAACGAGTTTTCTAACGAGATCAAAATCTAAACTATCCTCTACCTGAATAAACCAGATAGAAGGAGACTATCACTGATATAATTTGATCATCTGAGCAATTCAATGCTTTTTTCCTAATCAAGATTAGGCACAGCCGTTGATCCACTCAATTGAGAAATTTATCAGGGCTTAACTATCTACTCGAAGCCTAGCGTAATCCTAAGATTTTTTAGTTTGATTAAAACTCCATGATTCCAGTCTAACCCCATCCGGCTCATGGATTAGCCACCACCCTACCACTAGAATCGGTGGAACCAAACAAGTACTCACCCACCCATAATTGAAATGCCTTTCTTAACTTTAGCTTTAGAAAACAGATACGCACACACTCCTCTTTAAAACTTTTTTTTTTTAAATCCATTGACAAACAATTTACTGGTTACACATGTCATACTTCAAAATTTCCATTGCGTCTTTGTTTCTCACAAAATAGTATCACTTTGGACTCTCCGTTGAAGCGAGTCAACAACGAGATCCAGTGATAGATTACAATAACATTGGTCTGTCATACAATATCTTCCTCGACATACGTATGGGTGTCCTCGGCACCGCGAGCCCGTGCATCGCCTGGTCAAAACCCTCCAGGATCCTCCTTAGGTGTCCTGGCACTTCACTGAGGGATCTCTTCGTCAGTCCTCGCCCATCGTACCGGAAGTGCACCATTTTTACCATACCGAGGCTGGTCAAGACCTCGGCAGGTTGCGTGAGCTATCCCTCGAACACTCCCCACCAGCTGTTACAACCGAACTTCCCTTAGATAAACATATATGCCAAATGCTCCCTCCAGCATTCTGGCGTTGTCGTGCCATGGCACGTCTATGGTGTGAAACCATGCATGTGAGGCCATTAAATACAAATTCAGATGCATGGGATTAAGTGCCATGACTTGAGTCATTATATGATGCCCATGTACATATGTTCATATTGTAAATGAGGTTCAATAAGACGAGCTGAATCTGAGCCAGGTCTCGAAGCCTCAGTACATGAGTGTGGTGTGAATCGCAGAGTTTTTTTGCTTATGGTGAACCTTGGGGGCTAGCAAAAGTCCCTGTGTCTGTGTACATATGTGTGCATGTCAGGTGTGAAGGTTTTGCTTTTGAGGGCGTTGCCAGATGTACAAGGTGGACGGTTTGGCTTTTGGGCTTGTGCAGGCCTGTCCGGAACGTAGTTTGCTGGAGATGGCTTCAGCTGCTCGGTCTCTGAAGTGTGTGCACATCCCAAGTACAATGGACACTGGGAGATTATAATTGAAGTTGGTGGAAAGCATGGGCAATAAAAGATAAAAGGACCAAGGTTGCTTTGAGCATGGTGTGAAAGCATTGATGATGGCCATCACATTGGGCTTTAGGAAAAAAAATATAATAATATTAACGTGGCCTGCCACTTGGCTGTAAACACTGCTGCCAGCGCAGGCGATGGAAGGTTAGCGAAGAAGTTGAGTCGGCTGGCGAGTGCAGGTTCTAAGTGTTCGTCGTGTGGAGAAGAGAGGGGCTTTTTCGGACGCTGACAAGCTGTGCGTAGCTGCAGGTATACACGGCGGAGGGCCGCCTTGTGGTGACACACAGTGAGGAAGCGCCTTGTGGTGGTAACAGAACGTGGAGGCGCAAGGGCCCCGGGTTCTACAAACAGGTGAAGGTGTATGAGGGCATGTGTGGGCGTGGAGAGCCTGCATCGAGAGAGGGTGTGAGCAGCGATGACAAGTGCAAGGAAAAGAGAGGAAACCATCGGGTAGGAAAAAGTTTTGCTTGCTGAGAGTCGCGTCAGGGTACAGAAAAAGAAATGTGTGTGGTCCGCCTCATTGATATGGTGCTCTCTAGTAGTTCTACTGACAAGGAAGGAGGCGATGAGCTGGTGGGTCAGCAGGCACAAGGAATAGAAGCCGCCGAGTAGAAGGGAGGGATCTCTCAGGGAAAAAGGGGCCCGGGTGATCGTGAGTACAGACAGGCACGCAAAGCCTGGCTGGGGTTGATCATGCAGACGCCGAGTGACTGGTGGTGTTGCAACCTCGTGGATTGTAGAGGCTGGCGGGTGATTCTGAGAGGCAGCTACTACAGACAGGCAAAGAGGGAAAGAGCTGGAGGCCGCCTCTCTGGTGTAAAGGGCTCGTGGGCAATATAAAGACATAGAGTGGTGGAGCAGCAACCTGGTTCGAAAAGGACGCTTGGCTAGTGATACTGCAAGTGCAAGGGGTGGCCGCCTGGTTGTGGAAGATCGCTTGGGTAATTGAGCAGCAGCAAAAGGTGAAGAGAGCCAACGATGAAGTGGCCGTGAAATGAAGCTGCAAAAGACAGACATTGTAAGATTCCTCCCCAACCTTCGAGGTATAAAAGAGTAAGAATCTCCCTTTTTGATCTTATAATTATTCCCTCTCTAAAATAAAAGAAAGATTTTGTTTAAAAAAGGAAGACCCTTTCCCTAGAATACTTCTCAGGAGTTCCACCTGTTTTAAGGATTCAGAACAATGAGTTCAGAAGTAAAAATCGGTGTTTTGGATACCAAGGTTTTGGTCTTCATTCGAGTACGGCCCAAAAGAAGTTCTTTATCTATTGGGGAGTTTAAGAAGTTATCCCCCAGATATTGTGAGCCTTATCTGAATTCAAAGAAAGTAAGTGACTTAGCTTACGAGCTTCTTTTATCT
Organism: Cibotium barometz; assembly: GCF_041138505.1. NCBI lineage: Eukaryota > Viridiplantae > Streptophyta > Polypodiopsida > Cyatheales > Cibotiaceae > Cibotium > Cibotium barometz. The sequence continues at coordinate 31,509,767 of NC_141059.1, forward strand.
CCTCATCTCAAAGTTCTTAATGTATTTCATAGAAATATGTGCCAAACCCAAATCATGGAAAGACGGTAAAACTTCAGTGGGCAAGATACCGTTGGCTTCTAAGTTACGCTAGCTCCTTCCTTTATATAAGTCATAACTTTTACTTTTCGCTCACAGTAATCTTACTCCCATCAATCTCCTTCTTTCTTAATCTCCTTCATGGCTTGGCAACAAGAATTAGTTTTATCCATGATGATTTCTCACCTTCAAGATGCAAGCGAGTCTGTGAAGAAGGATTTTATAGAATAGTATGAGCGCTCACTTTTCCCTCACTTGGGAACTTTTGTAGCTCAGACCAAATGGTGGACCTATCAAAACATAACTAGGGTAACACCTTGGGATCAGCAGCACTTTCGTAACAATGTCTGCTTGGCCATGGTTATTGAAGCTTTGGGTTTGGGTCCCCGATACTACTGCGTCATGAGATCAAGACATCTTGGGTTTTCTGAGCGGGTCTTCTTACTGGCGTGTTTTCTTCCTTATGAGAAGATATGCCTTTACCCCGTTTTTGGCTTACCTCTCAAAGGTCCTTTTGTTAGATCACCTCATACCACTGAGATAGGTGCGGCAATAACCAACAGAATTATTCCCATAGATGAGTTACCTTATACATGCGCAGCTTGTGAGTGCTGCTTTTGTGATCATATGATGGACGGGCTTATGGAAGTGTAAAGAGTTCTTCTATCTTTACTGTATATGTTCCAAGAATGAATAAAGTTTAAATCTTGTTCTTGTCTTGAATCTTACTCTCTTGAGACTTTTCTTGGTGGTTAATCTTTATTCGTGCATCTTGCGAAATTATCCCAAGTTGCGAGATGAGGACATCTCGCATTTTTTAAGTGGGGTAGAATGTAAGATTCCTCCCCCAACCCCCTTTTGATGTCTAGTATCTTCCCCTGTAATCAATCCCCCTTCAGAAATATAAAGACCTTGTTTCTAACTGTTTTAACCTAGAGAGAGAAAATATTTTAGAGAGAGAATATTCAGATTTTTAATATTTTTGGATAGAAAATTATCTCATCTTATTAAAATAAGTTCCCCTGGAAACAAAAATTCAAAAAGAACTTTCCAATGTGCAATTGGAATTAATTGGAAATGGGTATAAAGGACCTTAGCCTAAGGGTCTAGATTTTCAAAAAATTTTGGATTATGGTCCAATTAAGGTTCCTATGGGCCAATAGCATCAATCCATGTGTAGGGAGGAGATAAATCCAATTTGTAAAAGAAGATACCCAAAAATGAGTAAATGCTCATATAAGATGAAGAGTTGAAAATGTACAAGGTTTATTAGTAAAAAACTATGAGCAATATTAAAAATATGAGATATTTTGGATATAATGATTCCATTTTGACACATATGTAAGGAAGGGGAGTTCTTTAAAGGAGGTGAATATTTCACATAAGATGAAGAGTTGAAAATGTACAAGGTTTATTAGTAAAAAACTATGAGCAATATTAAAAATATGAGATATTTTGGGTATAATGATTCCATTTTGACACATATGTAAGGAAGGGGAGTTCTTTAAAGGAGGTGCATATTTCACATGCTTGAATGAATTTTAAACTCAAAAATAATGTGATATTTTTATCTCTCATCTCTCTTGAACTAAACCAAATCAAAATGGAACCAAACCGAATCAAAAAGTAACCAAACTAGGTCCAAATCTAGTCCAAATTCAACCAAACTGAATTTGGAAAATTCTAGAATTCAGTTAGCTTTGGTTAGAGCTTCCCTCTCCTATAAATAGAACATGAGCCCTTTGAAAAAAATAGAAGAATTTTACTATACTAGAGTTATGCTGAAATAATGCTAATTTCTACTATTCTCTAAAATTCTCTCCAAATTGAAGAAATTGGAGCGTCCCTCTTTCTTCAATCCCCATTAGTGGCTCCATCAACATACTTAACCAATTGATTAGTTGGGGGCCTCTACCGTGAACAAAGAATCAAACAAATTGTAGGGTAAATGGTGAATTTTGATCTTTTCTATAATTTCTCAATGCTTCTCTCTTCTCAACCCCTCTCAAGCTTGAGAAGCTTAATTGGAATGGTTTTTGAATGCTATTGAAGTTAATTGATGAATGGTAGTGAAGAGTTACATAATTTGATGAATGCTATTGAAGTTAATTGATTAATGATAGTTAAGAATTACATAAATTTCCATTTATGCTTAATTCAAATGGTTTTTATGTAATTTCTCTCTCTCACTCAAGAAATGGTCATACTCATGACCCATTCTCAATCCAAATGAAGCTTTTCATAAAGCTTTTCCTTAATCCAAGATTAATCTATGCTTGAGGTCAAATTAATGGCTTTTTTCTATGCCTTTAGTTTATGTATTTCATGAATATTGATGATTCAATCCATTATGGATTAAGGATCCAATTAGGGATCATTTTAATTATTTTCTTAATGATAAGCTTTATCCCTTAGAAAATTTGAGATTTATCAGTCATAGCAGCGGAGCTATGACAAAATTTTTATAAAAATTACGCATAAAATAATTTCATTCAAAGCATGAAAAGAGGACTTCCTACCATATTCTAGGAATTATCATCCTAGATTAATTGAAAGATATTCATTGTAATCATAGAGAAATTGATTTTTATATTATGCATAATTGATTTTCATGCATAGAAGTATGCATAAAAGATTATTATTTTAACATAAAAGTGTTACTTTTATCATAATTGGATTTCATGCATAGAGGTATGCATAAAAGATGATTATTTTGCATTTCATGCATAGAGACCTATGCATAAAAGATGATTATTTTAGTGTAAAAGTGTTACTTTTATCATATTTGGATTTCATGCATAGAGGTATGCATAAAAGATGATTATTTTAATGTAAAAGTGTTACTTTTATCATATTTGGATTTCATGCATAGAGGTATGCATAAAAGATGATTATTTTAATGTAAAAGTGTTACTTTTGTCACAATTGAATTTCATGCATAGAGGTATGCATAAAAGTTGATTATTTTATTATAAAAGTGTTACTTTTATCATATTTGGATTTCATGCATAGAGGTATGCATAAAAGATGATTATTTTAATGTAAAAGTGTTACTTTTGTCACAATTGAATTTCATGCATAGAGGTATGCATAAAAGTTGATTATTTTATTATAAAAGTGTTACTTTTATCATAATTGGATTTCATGCATGGAGGTGTGCATAAAAGATATTCTTTTTATACTAAAAGTGTGATTTTCATCATAAATGGATTTTATGCATAACTTAGATGCATAAGAGAAATTCTTTTATTCTAAAAGTGTAATTCCTACCAAATTGAATTTATGCATAAGAAGATGCATAAAAAATTGATTTTTAATTCAAAAGTGTCATTCTCATCTAAATTGAATTTATGCATAGGAAGATGCATAAAAGATTGATTTTTAATTCAAAAGTGTCATTCTCATCTAAATTGAATTTATGCATAGGAAGATGCATAAAAGATTGAATTTTAATTCAAAAGTGTCATTTTCATTTAAAATGAATTTATGCATAGGAAGATGCATAAAAGATTGATTTTACTTCGGAAGTATTAATCTCCTTAAATGGAATTTATGCATAAGTAAATGTGTAAAGAAATCTTATATCAAATATAAGAATTCTCTTGTATTCTATAAATAGATATGAGATGTGATAAGAGGTGTATAAGAGGTGATAAGAGGTGATAAGATGAATTAAGATGTGATAAGATGTGTACGGGATGAGGTAAGAAGTGTATGTGATAGGATAAGATGTATATGGGTTGTGATATGGCGAGAATGGATGTGATGTAAAAGATTAGATGTGAAGGCATATGGGGTTATATGAATGGGAATGTGAAAATGGATGTATGTATGTGGATGTGTGGATGTGGAGATGGGAGTATGGACGTATGAATGTGAAAATGGATGTATGCATGAAGATGTATATGCATAGATGTGAATGGGAATGTGGATGTGAATGTGGATGTAGAAGTGGATGTATAGATGTGAATGGGAATGTGGATGTGGATGTATGTATGTATGTGGATGTAGATGTGGATGTATAGATGTGAATGGGAATGTGGATGTGAATGTGGATGTATAGATGTGAATGGGAATGTGGATGTGGATGTATGTATGTATGTGGATGTAGATGTGGATGTATAGATGTGAATGGAAATGTGGATGTGGATGTATGGGAATGTGGATGTAGATGTGGATGTATAGATGTGAATGGAAATGTGGATGTAGATGTATGTATGTATGTGGATGTAGATGTGGATGTATAGATGTGAATGAGAATGTGGATGTGGATGTATGTATGTATGTGGATGTGGATGTATGAATGAGGACGTGATAATAGATGTATGCATGTAGATGTGGATATATGGATGTGAATATGAATGTGGATGTGGATGCGGATGTATGGATGTGGATATGGATGTGTATGTATGAATGTAGATATGGGATGTGGATGTATAAATGAGGATGTGAAAATGGAGGTATGCATGTAGATGTGGATGTATGGATGTGAATGTGTATGTGGATGTGGATGTATGGATGTGGATATGGATGTGTATGTATGAATGTGGATATGAGATATGGATGTATAAATGAGGATGTGAAAATGGATGTATGCATGTAAATGTGAATGTATGGATGTGAATGTGAATGTGTATGTGAATTAATGTGTCGTCGATATGAGGAAATGGATGAGAATGAGTACACATTGAATGGAATGTGGAATAAGTAATGTGGACTAAGGAGAGATAATGTGGAAAGACGAGAGTTCGATTTAGAAACTGTATTTTGTGACTGTTTGTAAATGACTGTTTTATGTCAAGAATGCTGGGGAAGCATTTTGACCGTCTTGTGGATTAAGGGCACGAAGACCTAACTGTTAAAGTTGCAACTGCTGACGGAGAGTCAATGGAGGACGTCTCGCGTAGCAAGGTCGACCGAGGTCTTGACCAGCCTCGGTTCAATTTAAATGGTGAGCTTCCGGTATGGTGGATGAGGGACCAAGGAAGCGGCCTATGAGTGAAGCGCTAGGTCACCTGCGAAGGATCCTAGAGGGTGCTGACTATACGGTGCTCGGGCTCTGGGTCGCCGAAGATACCCACACGTGCGTCGTGGAAGATATTGAAACAAGGAGTAAGAGTTGTTTTGTGAAACCGGGCATGGATCTGGTTGATTGACCTTGCTGGTCTTCAATGGATGAGTCCATGGCTCTTTATATGGATCTGTTGGTTGATCTTGCTGATCTTCAACGAGAGTCCATCTTGATTTTTATAAGTGATTATATTGCCGAGTATTATGGGCTAGGAACTATTGAAAAGACCCCTGTGTGGACAGGTGGTGAGCGTTCTAGTTGCCAATGATGCCATAGATACTCTGATGAAGGAATGATGGGAAATTATGAATCAACCAGATAAATTGGACGATTATGATCAGTGGTACTATAGTTTCATTAAAGGATTGTTTTAAAGTTAGCTGATGCTAAGAAAAAGGCAATTTCATATTGGGTGTGTAAGTGGTGTGGCTAATTTTATGTTTGCATGAACTTCCGGCTAGGGGGCCTTGGAACTCTTTTCCTTGGTACCCGGGACAAAACCTAACCAAATTCCAAATTGGATCCCATCACTACAGTGGTTGGGCAGTTGGCTAACCCATGGGATCGGATGGGGTTAGGTTGGACTGATGGATCCGTAAATCGAGACTCAATTTCCGTTATTACGATAGATGAAGTAAGTCCCGAATAGTAATTGTTCTATGGATAGGAATCAACGGCTGTGCCTCTTGATGGGGAAAAAAGCGTTGATCCCAATGATCCAAGTGCAAGTTTCTTCCTTGATCTGACCGAGTATCTTTATAGGTGCGGTCAGATCAGTTTGATCTATTAATGGTCTTGACTACGTTAGAGTAAAAAGTTATCCTGGAGGAATCGCCCGTGCTTTCTGGATAAGGAAAGTTTTTCCGGGTTCGGTTTTGGAAAAACCGACGGATTAATCTTTTGTCCGGATATCCGTGTGGACGAGGCCCTGAGTGTGGGACCCTGTCTCGCGCAAAAAGTGCTACTTCCGCTGCTAGTACCTTGAATCCGTTGTGCGCGGTGGGAGCAGGGATCTCACAGTTGGTATCAGAGCGAATTGGTTAATAAAGATCAACTGAGAAGCCAAATATGTCAAAAATTTATCAAGAAGCACAAAAAGGTTATAATTATGTGATATAATTCATACAATTTGATATTCAAACTGAAATTCGTAATTTGGTAATTGGGTCTTCAGATGGAAGTACCGTAATTATATAGAATCCCTGACTTGCTTGAGGCCTAGACATGATGGTATTTACCTTATAATTCCAAGGGCCGTGACTACTCGTATATACCAAGAGTATACTGCAGCTCTTTACTGACAGTATATACGAGTAAATCTAAGACTTGAAATTATAAGCGTTAATGTTATCCAGAGGGGGATGATTTCGAATGTGGTTGATATGATTTTTAATTCTGTTTGAGAATTGATGAATTGATTTGGATTCTGATTGAAAAATGATGATCCCTGAAATTTGGTTGAAATGTAATAAGCTGAGCGAAACCTCAATGAGGATGAATGGGATGAGTCCCTGTTATGATATTCATAACTAGAATGATGATAATGATTTTAGCAAATTACTATGAGATTAGTGGATTGTGCTGTCAGATTGCTACTATTAATACTTGACCATTAGATCAAGTTAAGGGATGACAAATTGAGAACTTACTTGACTGAAATTCCCGTGGAGGAATGTTCAGAAGAAAATTTTTCGGTCTAATGGACCATTATCATGTTAAAGATATTGATGATATGATCTGAATGAATTGTTGATGAGTTCTAAGGGATATTTATCCCAGTATTCTGTTGGGTTGACCAGAATATAAGGAACCCCAGAATAAAATTGGATCTTAAGAAAAAGAGTTATCCTCTACCTTGCGAGATGAGGACATCTCGCACTTTTTTTAAGTGGGGTAGAATGTAAGATTCCTCCCCAACCTTCGAGGTATACAGGAGTAAGAATCTCCCTTTTTGATTTTATAATTATTCCCTCTCTAAATTAAAAGAAAGATTCTGTTTAAAAAAGGAAGACCCTTTCCCTAGAATACTTCTCAGGAGTTCCACCTATTTTAAGGATTCAGAACAATGAGTTCAGAAGTAAAAATCGGTGTTTTGGATACCAAGGTTTTGGTCTTCATTCGAGTACGGCCCAAAAGAAGTTCTTTATCTATTGGGGAGTTTAAGAAGTTATCCCCCAGATATTGTGAGCCTTATCTGAATTCAAAGAAAGTAAGTGACTTAGCTTACGAGCTTCTTTTATCTCCTCATCTCAAAGTTCTTAATGTATTTCATAGAAATATGTGCCAAACCCAAATCATGGAAAGACGGTAAAACTTCGATGGCAAGATACCGTTGGCTTCTAAGTTACGCTAGCTCCTTCCTTTACATAAGTCGTAACTTTTACTTGTCGCTCACAGTAATCTTACTCCCATTAATCTCCTTCTTTCTTAATCTCCTTCATGGCTTGGCAACAAGAATTAGTTTTATCCATGATGATTTCTCACCTTCAAGACGCAAGCGAGTCTGTGAAGAAGGATTTTATAGAACAGTATGAGCGCTCACTTTTTCCTCACTTGGGAACTTCTGTAGCTCAGACCAAATGGCGGACCTATCAAAACATAACTAGGTTAACACCCTGGGGTCAGCAGCACTTTCGTAACAATGTCCGCTTGGCCATGGTTATTGAAGCTTTGGGTTTGGGTCCCCGATACTACTGCGTCATGAGATCAAGACATCTTGGGTTTTCTGAGCGGGTCTTCTTACTGGCGTGTTTTCTTCCTTATGAGAAGATATGCCTTTACCCCGTTTTTGGCTTACCTCTCAGAGGTCCTTTTGTTAGATCACCTCATACCACTGAGATAGGTGCGGCAATAACCAACAGAATTATTCCCATAGATGAGTTACCTTATACATGCGCAGCTTGTGAGTGCTGCTTTTGTGATCATATGATGGACGGGCTTATGGAAGTGTAAAGAGTTCTTCTATCTTTACTGTATATGTTCCAAGAATGAATAAAGTTTAAATCTTGTTCTTGTCTTGAATCTTACTCTCTTGAGACTTTTCTTGGTGGTTAATCTTTATTCGTGCATCTTGCGAAATTATCCCAAGTTGCGAGATGAGGGCATCTCGCGTTTTTTAAGTGGGGTAGAATGTAAGATTCCTCCCCCAACCCCCTTTTGATGTCTAGTATCTTCCCCTGTAATCAATCCCCCTTCAGAAATATAAAGACCTTGTTTCTAACTGTTTTAACCTAGAGAGAGAAAATATTCTAGAGAGATAATATTCAGATTTTTAATATTTTTGAATAGAAAATTATCTCATCTTATTAAAATAAGTTTCCCTGAAACAGAAATTCAAAAAGAACTTTCCAATGTGCAATTGGAATTAATTGGAAATGGGTATAAAGGACCTTAGCCTAAGGGTCTAGATTTTCAGAAATTTTTGGATTATGGTCCAATTACGGTTCCTATGGGCCAATAGCATCAATCCATGTGTAGGGAGGAGATAAATCCAATTTGTAAAAGAAGATACCCAAAAATGAGTAAATGCTCACATAAGATGAAGAGTTGAAAATGTACAAGGTTTATTAGTAAAAAACTATGAGCAATATTAAAAATATGAGATATTTTGGATATAATGATTCCATTTTGACACATATGTAAGGAAGAGGAGTTCTTTAAAGGAGGTGCATATTTCACATAAGATGAAGAGTTGAAAATGTACAAGGTTTATTAGTAAAAAACTATGAGCAATATTAAAAATATGAGATATTTTGGGTATAATGATTCCATTTTGACACATATGTAAGGAAGGGGAGTTCTTTAAAGGAGGTGCATATTTCACATGCTTGTTGAATGAATTTTAAACTCAAAAATAATGTGATATTTTTATCTCTCATCTCTCTTGAACTAAACCAAATCAAAATGGAACCAAACCGAATCAAAAAGTAACCAAACTAGGTCCAAATCTAGTCCAAATTCAACCAAACTGAATTTGAAAAATTCTAGAATTCAGTTAGCTTTGGTTAGAGCTTCCCTCTCCTATAAATAGAACATGAGCCCTTTGAAAAAAATAGAATAATTTTACTATACTAGAGTTATGCTGAAATAATGCTAATTTTTACTATTCTCTAAAATTCTCTCCAAATTGAAGAAATTGGAGCTTCCCTCTTTCTTCAATCCCCATTAGTGGCTCCATCAACATACTTAACCAATTGATTGGCTGGGGGCCTCTACCGTGAACAAAGAATCAAACAAATTGTAGGGTAAATGGTGAATTTTGATCTTTTCTATAATTTCTCAATGCTTCTCTCTTCTCAACCCCTCTCAAGCTTGAGAAGCTTAATTGGAATGGTTTTTGAATGCTATTGAAGTTAATTGATGAATGGTAGTGAAGAGTTACATAATTTGATGAATGCTATTGAAGTTAATTGATTAATGATAGTTAAGAATTACATAAATTTCCATTTATGCTTAATTCAAATGGTTTTTATGTAATTTCTCTCTCTCACTCAAGAAATGGTCATACTCATGACCCATTCTCAATCCAAATGAAGCTTTTCATAAAGCTTTTCCTTAATCCAAGATTAATCTATGCTTGAGGCCAAATTAATGGCTTTTTTCTATGCCTTTAGTTTATGTATTTCATGAATATTGATGATTCAATCCATTATGGATTAAGGATCCAATTAGGGATCATTTTAATTATTTTCTTAATGATAAGCTTTATCCCTTAGAAAAATTGAGATTTATCAGTCATAGCAGCGGAGCTATGGCAAAATTTTTAAAAAATTTCGCATAAAATAATTTCATTCAAAGCATGAAAAGAGGACTTCCTACCATATTCTAGGAATTATCATCCTAGATTAATTGAAAGATATTCATTGTAATCATAGAGAAATTGATTATTATATTATGCATAATTGATTTTCATGCATAGAAGTATGCATAAAAGATTATTATTTTAACATAAAAGTGTTACTTTTATCATAATTGGATTTCATGCATAGAGGTATGCATAAAAGATGATTATTTTAATATAAAAGTGTTACTTTTATCATATTTGGATTTCATGCATAGAGGTATCCATAAAAGATGATTATTTTAATGTAAAAGTGTTACTTTTATCATATTTGGATTTCATGCATAGAGGTATGCATAAAAGATGATTATTTTAATGTAAAAGTGTTACTTTTATCATATTTGGATTTCATGCATAGAGGTATGCATAAAAGATGATTATTTTAATGTAAAAGTGTTACTTTTGTCACAATTGAATTTCATGCATAGAGGTATGCATAAAAGTTGATTATTTTATTATAAAAGTATTACTTTTATCATATTTGGATTTCATGCATAGAGGTATGCATAAAAGATGATTATTTTAATGTAAAAGTGTTACTTTTGTCACAATTGAATTTCATGCATAGAGGTATGCATAAAAGTTGATTATTTTATTATAAAAGTGTTACTTTTATCATAATTGGATTTCATGCATGGAGGTATGTATAAAAGATATTCTTTTTATACTAAAAGTGTGATTTTCATCATAAATGGATTTTATGCATAACTTAGATGCATAAGAGAAATTCTTTTATTCTAAAAGTGTAATTCCTACCAAATTGAATTTATGCATAAGAAGATGCATAAAAAATTGATTTTTAATTCAAAAGTGTCATTCTCATCTAAATTGAATTTATGCATAGGAAGATGCATAAAAGATTGATTTTTAATTCAAAAGTGTCATTCTCATCTAAATTGAATTTATGCATAGGAAGATGCATAAAAGATTGAATTTTAATTCAAAAGTGTCATTTTCATTTAAAATGAATTTATGCATAGGAAGATGCATAAAAGATTGATTTTACTTCGGAAGTATTAATCTCCTTAAATGGAATTTATGCATAAGTAAATGTGTAAAGAAATCTTATATCAAATATAAGAATTCTCTTGTATTCTATAAATAGATATCAGATGTGATAAGAGGTGTATAAGAGGTGATAAGAGGTGATAAGATGAATTAAGATGTGATAAGATGTGTACGGGATGAGGTAAGAAGTGTATGTGATAGGATAAGATGTATATGGGTTGTGATATGGCGAGAATGGGATGAGGTAAGAAGTGTATGTGATAGGATAAGATGTATATGGGTTGTGATATGGCGAGAATTGATGTGATGTAAAAGATTAGATATGAAGGCATATGGGGTTATATGAATGGGAATGTGGAAATGGATGTATGTATGTGGATGTGTGGATGTGGAGATGGGAGTATGGATGTATGAATGTGAAAATGGATGTATGCATGAAGATGTATATGCATAGATGTGAATGGGAATGTGGATGTGAATGTGGATGTAGAAGTGGATGTATAGATGTGAATGGGAATGTGGATGTGGATGTATATATGTATGTGGATGTAGATGTGGATGTATAGATGTGAATGGGAATGTGGATGTGAATGTGGATGTAGAAGTGGATGTATAGATGTGAATGGGAATGTGGATGTGGATGTATGTATGTATGTGGATGTAGATGTGGATGTATAGATGTGAATGGGAATGTGGATGTGGATGTATGGGAATGTGGATGTATGGGAATGTGGATGTATGGGAATGTGGATGTATAGATGTGAATGGGAATGTGGATGTAGATGTATGTATGTATGTGGATGTAGATGTGGATGTATAGATGTGAATGAGAATGTGGATGTGGATGTATGTATGTATGTGGATGTGGATATATGAATGAGGACGTGATAATAGATGTATGCATGTAGATGTGAATATATGGATGTGAATATGAATGTGGATGTGGATGTGGATGTATGGATGTGGATATGGATGTGTATGTATGAATGTAGATATGGGATGTGGATGTATAAATGAGGATGTGAAAATGGTATAGATGTGGATGTATGGATGTGAATGTGGATGTGGATGTGGATGTATGAATGTGGATATGGATGTGTATGTATGAATGTGGATATGAGATGTGGATGTATAAATGAGGATGTGAAAATGGATGTATGCATGTAAATGTGGATGTATGGATGTGAATGTGAATGTGTATGTGAATTAATGTGTCGTCGATATGAGGAAATAGATGAGAATGAGTACACATTGAATGGAATGTGGAATAAGTAATGTGGACTAAGGAGGGATAATGTGGAAAGACGAGAGTTCGATTTAGAAACTGTATTTTGTGACTGTTTGTAAATGACTGTTTTATGTCAACAATGCTGGGGAAGCATTTTGATCGTCTTGTGGATTAAGGGCACGAAGACCTAACTGTTAAAGTTGCAACTGTTGACGGAGAGTCAATGGAGGACGTCTCGCGTAGCAAGGTCGACCGAGGTCTTGACCAGCCTCGGTTCAATTTAAATGGTGAGCTTCCGGTATGGTGGATGAGGGACCAAGGAAGCGGCCTATGAGTGAAGCGCTAGGTCACCTGCGAAGGATCCTAGAGGGTGCTGACCATACGGTGCTCGGGCTCTGGGTCGCCGAAGATACCCACACGTGCATCGTGGAAGATATTGAAACAAGGAGTAAGAGTTGTTTTGTGAAACCGGGCATGGATCTGGTTGATTGACCTTGCTGGTCTTCAATGGATGAGTCCATGGCTCTTTATATGGATATGTTGGTTGATCTTGCTGATCTTCAACGAGAGTCCATCTTGATTTTTATAAGTGATTATATTGCCGAGTATTATGGGCTAGGAACTATTGAAAAGGCCCCTGTGTGGACAGGTGGTGAGCGTTCTAGTTGCCAATGATGCCATAGATACTCTGATGAAGGAATGATGGGAAATTATGAATCAACCAGATAAATTGGACAATTATGATCAGTGGTACTATAGTTTCATTAAAGGATTGTTTTAAAGTTAGCTGATGCTAAGAAAAAGGCAATTTCATATTGGGTGTGTAAGTGGTGTGGCTAATTTTATGTTTGCATGAACTTCCGGCTAGGGGGCCTTGGAACTCTTTTCCTTGGTACCCGGGACAAAACCTAACCAAATTCCAAATTGGATCCCATCACTACAGTGGTTGGGCGGTTGGCTAACCCATGGGATCGGATGGGATTAGGCTGGACTGATGGATCCGTAAATCGAGACTCAATTTCAGTTATTACGATAGATGAAGTAAGTCCCGGATAGTAATTGTTCTATGGATAGGAATCAACGGCTGTGCCTCTCTTGATGGGGAAAAAAGCGTTGATCCCAATGATCCAAGTGCAAGTTTCTTCCTTGATCTGACCGAGTATCTTTATAGGTGCGGTCGGATCAGTTTGATCTATTAATGGTCTTGACTACGTTAGAGTAAAAAGTTATCCTGGAGGAATCGCCCGTGCTTTCCGGATAAGGGAAGTTTTTTCGGGTTCGGTTTTGGAAAAACCGACGGATTAGTCTTTTGTCTGGATATCCGTGTGGACGAGGCCCTGAGTGTGGGACCCTGCCTCGCGCAAGAAGTGCTACTTCCGCTGCTAGTACCCCGAATCCGTTGTGCGCGGTGGGAACAGGGATCTCACAGTTGGTATCAGAGCGAATTGGTTAATAAAGATCAACTGAGAAGCCAAATATGTCAAAAATTTATCAAGAAGCACAAAAAGGTTATAATTGTGTGATATAATTCATACAATTTGATATTCAAACTGAAATTCGTAATTTAGTAATTGGGTCTTCAGATGGAAGTACCGTAATTATATAGAATCCTTGACTTGCTTGAGGCCTAGACATGATGGTATTTACCTTATAATTCCAAGGGCCGTGACTACCCGTATATACCGAGAGTATACTGCAGCTCTTTACTGACAGTATATACGAGTAAATCTAAGACTTGAAATTATAAGCGTTAATGTTATCCAGAGGAGGATGATTTCGAATGTGGTTGATATGATTTTTAATTCTGTTTGAGAATTGATGAATTGATTTGGATTCTGATTGAAAAATGATGATCCCTGAAATTTGGTTGAAATGTAATAAGCTGAGCGAAACCTCAATGAGGATGAATGGGATGAGTCCCTGTGATGATATTCATAACTAGAATGATGATAATGATTTCAGCAAATCACTATGAGATTAGTGGATTGTGCTGTCAGATTGCTACTATTAATACTTGACCGTTAGATCAAGTTAAGGGATGACAAATTGAGAACTTACTTGACTGAAATTCCCGTGGAGGAATGTTCAGAAGAAAATTTTTCGGTCTAATGGACCATTATTATATTAAAGATATTGATGATATGATCTGAATGAATTGTTGATGAGTTCTAAGGGATATTTATCCCAGTATTCTGTTGGGTTGACCAGAATATAAGGAACCCCAGAATAAAATTGGATCTTAAGAAAAAGAGTTATCCTCTACCTTGCGAGATGAGGACATCTCGCACTTTTTTTAAGTGGGGTAGAATGTAAGATTCCTCCCCAACCTTCGAGGTATACAGGAGTAAGAATCTCCCTTTTTGATTTTATAATTATTCCCTCTCTAAATTAAAAGAAAGATTCTGTTTAAAAAAGGAAGACCCTTTCCCTAGAATACTTCTCAGGAGTTCCACCTATTTTAAGGATTCAGAACAATGAGTTTAGAAGTAAAAATCGGTGTTTTGGATACCAAGGTTTTGGTCTTCATTCGAGTACGGCCCAAAAGAAGTTCTTTATCTATTGGGGAGTTTAAGAAGTTATCCCCCAGATATTGTAAGCCTTATCTGAATTCAAAGAAAGTAAGTGACTTAGCTTACGAGCTTCTTTTATCTCCTCATCTCAAAGTTCTTAATGTATTTCATAGAAATATGTGCCAAACCCAAATCATGGAAAGACGGTAAAACTTCGATGGCAAGATACCGTTGGCTTCTAAGTTACGCTAGCTCCTTCCTTTACATAAGTCGTAACTTTTACTTGTCGCTCACAGTAATCTTACTCCCATTAATCTCCTTCTTTCTTAATCTCCTTCATGGCTTGGCAACAAGAATTAGTTTTATCCATGATGATTTCTCACCTTCAAGACGCAAGCGAGTCTGTGAAGAAGGATTTTATAGAACAGTATGAGCGCTCACTTTTTCCTCACTTGGGAACTTCTGTAGCTCAAACCAGGGTGGTTGCAAGATCAGGGTGCCCAGTTTTGTCCACTCAGGCACTCTGTAAACAGTAAAAAAACAGGCATTTGTTTACATTTAGTAGCTAATCTCTCCTAGTAAATGAAGAAATTTCGTTTCAAGTTCTTTTGTTGGAACATCATATTCAAAGTTAGAAATATAGTTGCATAGTTTGTTTAAGCATTAGATAGTCAAAAGTCCTCATTTTCTTAGGTACAAAGTCAATGTATACACCCTGTCTCAAATTTGAACTGATTCCATAAAATGCTAATATCTTTTATATATAAACTCATATGAGATTCCCACTTTGTACCTTAGATCTTCACATAATATGGAGCTTAACTTGATTTTTCGAGAAATTTTTAAGATATCTGTCTATTTTCTTTAAATATTTCAAGGTCTTTAAAGTGTTATAATATACGCCACTTTTTGTACCCACAATAGCTACCACTTAAAATCCTCAATCTTGTAGATCAAAAGAGTGGGTAGATACTGAGACATTAGTAAAATGTGGTGGTTAGTAAAAATTGCAAATCCAATGGTTGGATTTTTAATGATCTCTTTTTCAAAATTCTTCCAGACTATCAGAAGGCCTGTAAATATTAATAATCTAATTAGTAAAATTACATTTTTGATGTGAATCATCTAAAACCTATAGGGACTAGTGTACTTGTAATGGTGCATCTATGGAAAAATAAATTGGATCACTCTAAGTATGGAAAGATCATTTGTTTATCATTTCATCATATTTTTGATTAATTTTGATTAATTAAACTAATTTATATTAATTTAAGTTATATTGGGTTAATTTAAGGGCAAGTGTATTTTCTATTATTTACTTGATCTCATTTTAAGTACCTTGCCCCCCCAAAATCTGCTCTCCAAGCATTGTCCCAGTCCATCAGCAGAAACTGGATAAAACTGGACACCCTGATCTTGCAACAACCCACCAAATGGCGGACCTATCAAAACATAACTAGGGTAACACCCTGGGGTCAGCAGCACTTTCGTAACAATGTCCGCTTGCCCATGGTTATTGAAGCTTTGGGTTTGGGTCCCCGATATACTACTGCGTCATGAGATCAAGACATCTTGGGTTTTCTGAGCGGGTCTTCTTACTGGCGTGTTTTCTTTCTTATGAGAAGATATGCCTTTACCCCGTTTTTGGCTTACCTCTCAGAGGTCCTTTTGTTGGATCACCTCATACCACTGAGATAGGTGCGGAAATAACCAACAGAATTATTCCCATAGATGAGTTACCTTATACATGCGCAGCTTGTGAGTGCTGCTTTTGTGATCATATGATGGACGGGCTTATGGAAGTGTAAAGAGTTCTTCTATCTTTACTGTATATGTTCCAAGAATGAATAAAGTTTAAATCTTGTTCTTGTCTTGAATCTTACTCTCTTGAGACTTTTCTTGGTGGTTAATCTTTATTCGTGCATCTTGCGAAATTATCCCAAGTTGCGAGATGAGGACATCTCACATTTTTTAAGTGGGATAGAATGTAAGATTCCTCCCCCATTGATGTCTAGTATCTTCCCCTGTAATCAATCCCCCTTCAGAAATATAAAGACCTTGTTTCTAACTGTTTTAACCTAGAGAGAGAAAATATTCTAGAGAGATAATATTCAGATTTCTAATATTTTTGGATAGAAAATTATCTCATCTTATTAAAATAAGTTTTCCTGAAACAGAAATTCAAAAAGAACTTTCCAATGTGCAATTGAAATTAATTGGAAATGGGTATAAAGGACCTTAGCCTAAGGGTCTAGATTTTCAGAAATTTTTGGATTATGGTCCAATTAAGGTTCCTATGGGGCCAATAGCATCAATCCATGTGTAGGGAGGAGATAAATCCAATTTGTAAAAGAAGATACCCAAAAATGAGTAAATGCTCACATAAGATGAAGAGTTGAAAATGTACAAGGTTTATTAGTAAAAAACTATGAGCAATATTAAAAATATGAGATATTTTGGATATAATGATTCCATTTTGACACATATGTAAGGAAGAGGAGTTCTTTAAAGGAGGTGCATATTTCACATAAGATGAAGAGTTGAAAATGTACAAGGTTTATTAGTAAAAAACTATGAGCAATATTAAAAATATGAGATATTTTGGGTATAATGATTCCATTTTGACACATATGTAAGGAAGGGAAGTTCTTTAAAGGAGGTGCATATTTCACATGCTTGAATGAATTTTAAACTCAAAAATAATGTGATATTTTTATCTCTCATCTCTCTTGAACTAAACCAAATCAAAATGGAACCAAACCGAATCAAAAAGTAACCAAACTAGGTCCAAATCTAGTCCAAATTCAACCAAACTGAATTTGAAAAATTCTAGAATTCAGTTAGCTTTGGTTAGAGCTTCCCTCTCCTATAAATAGAACATGAGCCCTTTGAAAAAAATAGAATAATTTTACTATACTAGAGTTATGCTGAAATAATGCTAATTTTTACTATTCTCTAAAATTCTCTCCAAATTGAAGAAATTGGAGCTTCCCTCTTTCTTCAATCCCCATTAGTGGCTCCATCAACATACTTAACCAATTGATTGGTTGGGGGCCTCTACCGTGAACAAAGAATCAAACAAATTGTAGGGTAAATGGTGAATTTTGATCTTTTCTATAATTTCTCAATGCTTCTCTCTTCTCAACCCCTCTCAAGCTTGAGAAGCTTAATTGGAATGGTTTTTGAATGCTATTGAAGTTAATTGATGAATGGTAGTGAAGAGTTACATAATTTGATGAATGCTATTGAAGTTAATTGATTAATGATAGTTAAGAATTACATAAATTTCCATTTATGCTTAATTCAAATGGTTTTTATGTAATTTCTCTCTCTCACTCAAGAAATGGTCATACTCATGACCCATTCTCAATCCAAATGAAGCTTTTCATAAAGCTTTTCCTTAATCCAAGATTAATCTATGCTTGAGGCCAAATTAATGGCTTTTTTCTATGCCTTTAGTTTATGTATTTCATGAATATTGATGATTCAATCTATTATGGATTAAGGATCCAATTAGGGATCATTTTAATTATTTTCTTAATGATAAGCTTTATCCCTTAGAAAAATTGAGATTTATCAGTCATAGCAGCAGAGCTATGGCAAAATTTTTATAAAAATTACGCATAAAATAATTTCATTCGAAGCATGAAAAGAGGACTTCCTACCATATTCTAGGAATTATCATCCTAGATTAATTGAAAGATATTCATTGTAATCATAGAGAAATTGATTTTTATATTATGCATAATTGATTTTCATGCATAGAAGTGTGCATAAAAGATTATTATTTTAACATAAAAGTGTTACTTTTATCATAATTGGATTTCATGCATAGAGGTATGCATAAAAGATGATTATTTTAATGTAAAAGTGTTACTTTTATCATATTTGGATTTCATGCATAGAGGTATGCATAAAAGATGATTATTTTAATGTAAAAGTGTTACTTTTATCATATTTGGATTTCATGCATAGAGGTATGTGAAAAGATGCAGGGGAAAAGAGAGCTTGAGCTCTTGCAAGCACACACGCACACTCACAAAACCCTAATAGAGAACACACAAGGTGAGAGGCTGAAAATCTTCTTCTCTCTACTCAACACTCAACACACCATATACAAGAATAAGAGTACACACTAATATGAAAGGTACTCAACCAATACATACACGGGTTCTCTATAGTGTGAACCCGACTAAATGAGCTGGCGCTATAACTATGCCAGTCTCTAGAATGGCTGTCACACAGCCTGTCATCCCACTGGCCGCATATCACCCAAGATCTCACCAACCATGCCAGTGGTGTAAGTGCGGGGCCTATCCCCCAAGCGGGTCATCAATGTCCACCGCCTCACTAGAGCTCGATATCTCAACACTCCCCCTCGAGCTCAACTCCATCTCATGTACACCAAGCGAAGCCCTAAATCTGCGGAGCTTCTCTGTACCCAATGCTTTGGTGAAGATGTCAGCTACCTGATCCTCTGTGCTGACATAAACAAGGTCAAGGTCTCCTGCCAAGACCTTCTCTCTGACGAAGTGGTAGTGAACCTCTATGTGCTTCGTACGAGCATGAAAGACTGGGTTCCTGGCCAACTGTATACTGCTAATGTTGTCACAGAAAATGACAACTTGTCTATCCACTGATAGACCCAAATCTGCAAGTAGCTTTCTCAACCAAGCTACCTCACATGCTGCCATAGTAGCTCCTCTGTACTCGGCCTCTGTACTCGATAGAGCAACCGTAGGCTGCTTCTTGCTGCTCCAAGTCACAGCAGCACTCCCCAAAGAAAACATGAATCCGCTGGTAGATCTTCTGTCTGAGATACTACCAGCCCAATCAGCATCTGTGTACCCATGTACACATATCTCTGTCCCAGTCTCATAGAATAGTCCACAATGCAAAGTAGACCTCACATACCTCAGTATGCGTCTCACTGCATCTAAATGCGGTTTCCGTGGAACCTGCATAAACTGACTCACCAACCTAACAGCATAGCTCAAATCTGGTCTGGTGATCGTCATGTAGATCAAACTTTTTACTATGCTCCTGTACATAGTAGGATCCTCCAAGATCTCTCCTGAATCTGCACTCAACTTGCCATTCTGATCCAATGGCACAGAAATAGGCTTACAGCCTGTCATACCATACTTGGACAACATGTCCAAGCCATACTGTCTCTGCAGTAATCCAATACCATGTGGTGACCTAATCACCTCAA
Organism: Cibotium barometz; assembly: GCF_041138505.1. Classification (NCBI taxonomy): domain Eukaryota; kingdom Viridiplantae; phylum Streptophyta; class Polypodiopsida; order Cyatheales; family Cibotiaceae; genus Cibotium; species Cibotium barometz. The sequence continues at coordinate 31,529,696 of NC_141059.1, forward strand.
TGCCCAAGAAATATCTGAGCTCCCCCAGATCCTTCATCTCAAACTTCTGTCTAAGCAAGATCTTTACATCAAAGATCTCTGCATCATGGTCCCCCGTAATGATCAAGTCATCTACATAGATGACAACAAGCACAACTCCTCTATCACCATGTCTCACATACAATGAGAAATCTGCATTGGCTACATGAAAGCCAATAGTGACAAGATATTCAGAAATCTTGTCAGACCATGCTCTTGGTGCTTGCTTTAAGCCATACAAGGCTTTCTTCAACCTGCAAACATGCTCGGGGTGACCCACATCCTCATAACCAGGTGGCTGCAACATATACACCTCTTCTTGCAAATCCCCATGCAAGAATGCATTCTTTACATCCATCTGATGTAAAGACCATTGCTTTGATGCAGCCATTACTATCACAACTCTCACCGTTGCCATCTTGGCAACTGGGCTGAAAGTTTCCTCATAATCAATCCCATATGTCTGCACATATCCTTTGGCTACCAATGGGTGGTTGCAAGATCAGGGTGCCCAGTTTTGTCCACTTAGGCACCCTGTAAACAGCAAAAAAACAGGCATTTGTTTACCTTTAGTGGCTAATCTCTCCTAGTAAATGAAGGAATTTCGTTTCAAGTTCTTTTGTTGGAACATCATATTCAAAGTTAAAAATATAGTTGCATAATTTGATTAAGCATTAGATAGACAAAAGTCCTCATATTCTTAGGTACAAAGTCAATGTATACACCATGTCCCAAATTTAAGCTGATTCCATAAAATGCTAATATCTTTTACATATAAACTCATATGAGATTCCCACTTTGTACCTTAGATCTTCACATAATATGGAGCTTAACTTGATTTTTTGAGAAAATTTTAAGATATTTATCTATTTTCTTTAAATATTTCAAGGTCTTTAAAGTGTTATAATATACGCCACTTTTTGTACCCACAATAGCTACCACTTAAAATCCTCAATCTTGTAGATCAAAAGAGTGGGTAGATACTAAGACATTAGTAGAATGTGGTGGTTAGTAAAAATTACAAATCCAATGGCTGGATTTTTAATGATCTCTTTTTCAAAATTCTTCCAGACTATCAGAGAGCTTGCAAATATTAATAATCTAATTAGTAAAATTACATTTTTGATGTGAATCATCTAAAATGTATAGGGACTAGTGTACTTGTAACGGTGCATCTATGGAAAAATAAATTGGATCACTCTAAGTATGGAAAGATCATTTTTTTATCATTTCATCATATTTTTGATTAATTTTAATTAATTAGACTAATTTATATTAATTTAAGTTATATTGGGTTAATTTAAGGACAAGCGTATTTTCTATTATTTGCTTGATCTCATTTTAAGTACCTTGCCCCCCAAAATTTGCTCTCCAAGCATTGTCCGAGTCCAGTATAAACTGGATAAAACTGGACACCCTGATCTTGCAACAACCCCAATCTAGCCTTGTACCTGTTTATGCTTCCATCACTGTTATGTTTAACTTTGTACACCCACTTGCATCCAATGGCTTTCTTGCCTTCAGGCAATTGCACTAAGTCCCAAGTTTCATTTCCATATAGTGAATCCATCTCCTCATCCATGGCTTTCTCCCAACACACATTTCCAATAGCCTCATCAATGCATGTGGGTTCAACAACCTGCACAACCTTTGCCATATATGCATAGTGATGTGCCACATAACCATCATATGTAAATCTCTGCACAGGGTTCTTCACTCTCCTTGATCTTCGCAGCTTTTCATTCATGGCTTCCATAGCCTTCTTTACACCAGGTGTTCTCATAGCTGGGATCCCAAGCTCCTCATCAAGGCTCATATCTGAGCCACTAGACTCTCCATCAACATGAGAATGCCCTGCAGAAATGTCAGGCATACCAAGGGGCTCAACTACTTTCTCTTTTCCTTTTCGTGATGTAGTAATCACATTTGCAGGACTGGTATTATGACGCAGCCTGCCACTCCATGGTCTATCAACAGACCCACTAGATGAGGACTCTCCTGGTCCACTCAAAGACTGTGATTGCTGACCTGCATTCTGTGCAACCACACTTCCACTCACATCAGCCCCAACAGCTTCTTTTTCAGCAGCATACCAGCTGCTCATCTCATCAAAAACAACATCCCTGCTTACCCTCAACTCACGTGTAGCAGGGTTATAACACCTGTATCCCTTTTGCTCAAGGGAGTATCCAATAAACACACATTTTTCAGCTTTTGGATCCAGCTTAGTTCTCAGCTCATCTGGCACATGCACATATGCAATGCATCCAAAGACTTTCAGATGAGACAAATCTGGTTTTCTGCCAGTAAACCTCTCCTTTGGAGTTACATCATGTATGGCTGCAGTTGGAGTCCTGTTCATGATGTATACTGCTGTAGAAACAGCCTCAGCCCAATAGCAATGCGGCATATTCTTCTCTTCCATCAATGCTCGCGCAATCTCAGCAATGTGCCTGTTTTTTCGCTCAGCAACTCCATTTTGCTGCGGAGTGTATCTGCATGTGAACTGTCTCCGAATACCATTCTTTTTCAAATATTCAGAGAACTCATTGGAGAAGTACTCTCCCCCTCCATCTGACCTTAGGCACTTTACATATTTCCCTGTTTGCTTTTCAACCAAAACTCTGAAATTCTGAAAGTGAGTGAACACCTCACTCTTTTCCTTCATGAAATATACCCACACTTTCCTTGTGTGGTCATCAATGAAAGTCACATAGTACCTGCAGCCTCCCATAGATATGGTCTTCGTAGGACCCCATACATCTGAATGCACAACATCTAGTGCATTTTTGCTCACATATCTGTTACGTGGAAACACATGCTTTGTTTGCTTCCCAAATTGGCATGCTTCACATATTTTCTGCATACCTTCCACTTTAAATTTTGGCAGCCCTGTCACAATTCCTTTTGTCTGCATAGACTTCAATCTCTGCACATTTACATGTCCAATTCTTTTATGCCATATGTCTGTGTCTGCAACAACTCTTGAACCATTTGCAAACATCGCAGCACTCATTTCAGGCATGTCTACATTCAACGTAAACATTCTGCCCACTCTATTGCCTTTTGCAACCAACCTGCACTTGTCTTTGAAATCTTCAACATAACACCCATCAGGGTTAAACCGAACCTGCAAACCCTGCTCAATCATCTGGCCAACTGAAACCAGATTCTTTGTTATGTTCGGTACATGAAGTACATCTGCAAGGTACTTCACTTTGCCATCCTGCATAGACAATGGCACATCTCCAACGTGGGCAATTGGATGAGCAGTGTCATCCCCTGTTTCCACAAAACCTGGTCTTTCCGGGTTTTTCATCTCCTTGAACCACTCTCCATGACTCGTCATGTGGTTCGAAGCGCCTGAATCCACATACCATACATTATCTTTTTGTGCTGCATCAACATTTTCAGACATGGCATTCACAACATGCTGCATAACAAACAACCTTTCATTATCCTCATTATTTCTGCTTGAGGATGCATAGTTGTTTTGCTGCACTTTCCCATTTTGCATGTCAGCCTGCTTTTTATAACATTCTGACTGCACATATCCAGGCTTACCACAATAATAGCATTCACGTGCATCATTATATTGCCTTTGCCAATTTCCACGGCCTCTTTGACTCCCCCTGCCTCTGAATTTGCCTCTTCCACCTGCGTGTTGTTGTTGTTGTTGTTGATTCTGGGACTGTTGTTGCTGCTGCTGCTGCAGGCCATAATTCTGATTACCTGTTCGACCACCTCCTTGACCGCGTCCACGGCCTCCTCTACCACGTCCTCTTCCTGAACTCGTGTAGAAAGCCTGTTGCTCTGAACTGTTTTTACTTTGTGAACTGTTGGTCTTCACCCAAGTTCTTCTCTTCGATAATCAGCATAGACACCAAATCTGTAAAGTTGGGAATGTTTTCCCGAGTCTGAATAGACGTCTTGAACGCCTTGTATTGTGGCCCGAGACCACGTAGACAGACTTCCACCTTGTCATCATCATCTACTGACACACCAATAGATGCAAGGGATTCCACAATACCCTTTATCTTCAATGCATAGTCATTCACAGACATGCTCTTTTTTTCCACAGTATGAAGTTCATTCTTCAACTGTATCTTACGTGCCTTGGTATTTGTTTCATAGAGCTTTACCAAGGTGTCCCATGCCTCCTTGGGGGACTTGGCATCCTGAATGTGCCCAATCATGGTGTCTTGTATACTAATGGAAAGCCAATACATAACCTTCCTGGCTCCTTGGTTCCAGTCTTTAAACTCTTTCACATCTGCAGCAGTCGGATTTATATCTGGTATCTCTGGTGCCTCTTCATGCTCACCTTCTATGTAGTCCCAATAGCCTTTTCCCATCAGGAAATTCGTTAACCTGAACCTCCAAGCATGGAAGTTATTCTTATCCAGCTTCTCAGCCACAATCTGTGTTATGCCATCATTAGACATCTTGCCAAACACACAATTTTACCAGAAACTGCACTCTGGTTTTTCTGCACAACCTGCAGTATTTTCTGCACAGCGGTACTGTAGTACTCAAATGTCACAACCAGTGACTTCAATGTGCATACATACACCCAATGGCAACTGTAGACCTCTTTGCAGCACCCACAGTGTCTGCACAGTCAATCTGTCTTCCTGCAGTTCTTAAAACAGAGTTCTGCAGAGAATCGATGACTTACCCGCAGTGCTCGAAATCACCTGCTTTTTGAAAAACGGAGGTCCAGACGCGCCCGAAACGCGTTTTCGGCCCGAAAATTATAGTCCGAAGGACTGTATAGTTGCCCTATAGCTTCACTCCCGCGAAGAAAGCTCCTCAATCAGAGACCGTTTGCCGGTGCCTCCCGTAGAGCTCCCGACAAGGGTGTAGTCACCAACACAATAGGGAAGAGTAGTTGCAGCTCTTACCCTCGTACCGCTTCCTGTGGTTCTCTTGCTTGCAGCTCAGCCCTTAGCACGAACCAGGCTCTGATACCATGAAAAGATGCAGGGGGGAAGAGAGCTTGAGCTCTTGCAAGCACACACGCACACTCACAAAACCCTAATAGAGAACACACAAGGTGAGAGGCTGAAAATCTTCTTCTCTCTACTCAACACTCAACACACCATATACAAGAATAAGAGTACACACTAATATGAAAGGTACTCAACCAATACATACACGGGTTCTCTATAGTGTGAACCCGACTAAATGAGCTGGCGCTATAACTATGCCAGTCTCTAGAATGGCTGTCACACAGCCTGTCATCCCACTGGCCGCATATCACCCAAGATCTCACCAACCATGCCAGTGGTGTAAGTGCGGGGCCTATCCCCCAGGCGGGTCATCAATGTCCACCGCCTCACTAGAGCTCGATATCTCAACAGTATGCATAAAAGATGATTATTTTAATGTAAAAGTGTTACTTTTATCATATTTGGATTTCATGCATAGAGGTATGCATAAAAGATGATTATTTTAATGTAAAAGTGTTACTTTTGTCACAATTGAATTTCATGCATAGAGGTATGCATAAAAGTTGATTATTTTATTATAAAAGTGTTACTTTTATCATATTTGGATTTCATGCATAGAGGTATGCATAAAAGATGATTATTTTAATGTAAAAGTGTTACTTTTGTCACAATTGAATTTCATGCATAGAGGTATGCATAAAAGTTGATTATTTTATTATAAAAGTGTTACTTTTATCATAATTGGATTTCATGCATGGAGGTATGCATAAAAGATATTCTTTTTATACTAAAAGTGTGATTTTCATCATAAATGGATTTTATGCATAACTTAGATGCATAAGAGAAATTCTTTTATTCTAAAAGTGTAATTCTTACCAAATTGAATTTATGCATAAGAAGATGCATAAAAAATTGATTTTTAATTCAAAAGTGTCATTCTCATCTAAATTGAATTTATGCATAGGAAGATGCATAAAAGATTGATTTTTAATTCAAAAGTGTCATTCTCATCTAAATTGAATTTATGCATAGGAAGATGCATAAAAGATTGAATTTTAATTCAAAAGTGTCATTTTCATTTAAAATGAATTTATGCATAGGAAGATGCATAAAAGATTGATTTTACTTTAGAAGTATTAATCTCCTTAAATGGAATTTATGCATAAGTAAATGTGTAAAGAAATCTTATATCAAATATAAGAATTCTCTTGTATTCTATAAATAGATATGAGATGTGATAGGATGTGATAAGAGGTGTATAAGAGGTGATAAGAGGTGATAAGATGAATTAAGATGTGATAAGAGGTGATAAGAGGTGATAAGAGGTGATAAGATGAATTAAGATGTGATAAGATGTGTATGGGATGAGGTAAGAAGTGTATGTGATAGGATAAGATGTATATGGGTTGTGATATGGCGAGAATGGGATGAGGTAAGAAGTGTATGTGATAGGATAAGATGTATATGGGTTGTGATATGGCGAGAATGGATGTGATGTAAAAGATAAGATATGAAGGCATATGGGGTTATATGAATGGGAATGTGGAAATGGATGTATGTATGTGGATGTGTGGATGTGGAGATGGGAGTATGGATGTATGAATGTGAAAATGGATGTATGCATGAAGATGTATATGCATAGATGTGAATGGGAATGTGGATGTGAATGTGGATGTAGAAGTGGATGTATAGATGTGAATGGGAATGTGGATGTGGATGTATGTATGTGGATGTGAATGTGAATGTAGAAGTGGATGTATAGATGTGAATGGGAATGTGGATGTGGATGTATGTATGTATGTGGATGTAGATGTGGATGTATAGATGTGAATGGGAATGTGGATGTAGAAGTGGATGTATAGATGTGAATGGGAATGTGGATGTGGATGTATGTATGTATGTGGATGTAGATGTGGATGTATAGATGTGAATGGGAATGTGGATGTGGATGTATGGGAATGTGGATGTAGATGTGGATGTATAGATGTGAATGGGAATGTGGATGTAGATGTATGTATGTATGTGGATGTAGATGTGGATGTATAGATGTGAATGAGAATGTGGATGTGGATGTATGTATGTATGTGGATGTGGATGTATGAATGAGGACGTGATAATAGATGTATGCATGTAGATGTGGATATATGGATGTGAATATGAATGTGGATGTGGATGTGGATGTATGGATGTGGATATGGATGTGTATGTATGAATGTAGAAATGGGATGTGGATGTATAAATGAGGATGTAAAAATGGAGGTATGCATGTAGATGTGGATGTATGGATGTGAATGTGGATGTGGATGTGGATGTATGGATGTGGATATGGATGTGTATGTATGAATGTGGATATGAGATATGGATGTATAAATGAGGATGTGAAAATGGATGTATGCATGTAAATGTGGATGTATGGATGTGAATGTGAATGTGTATGTGAATTAATGTGTCGTCGATATGAGGAAATGGATGAGAATGATGAATGGAATGTGGAATAAGTAATGTGGACTAAGGAGAGATAATGTGGAAAGACGAGAGTTCGATTTAGAAACTGTATTTTGTGACTGTTTGTAAATGACTGTTTTATGTCAAGAATGCTGGGGAAGCATTTTGACCGTCTTGTGGATTAAGGGCACGAAGACCTAACTGTTAAAGTTGCAACTGCTGACGGAGAGTCAATGGAGGACGTCTCGCGTAGCAAGGTCGACCGAGGTCTTGACCAGCCTCGGTTCAATTTAAATGGTGAGCTTCCGGTATGGTGGATGAGGGACCAAGGAAGCGGCCTATGAGTGAAGCGCTAGGTCACCTGCGAAGGATCCTAGAGGGTGCTGACCATACGGTGCTCGGGCTCTGGGTCGCCGAAGATACCCACACGTGCGTCGTGGAAGATATTGAAACAAGGAGTAAGAGTTGTTTTGTGAAACCGGGCATGGACTTGGTTGATTGACCTTGCTGGTCTTCAATGGATGAGTCCATGGCTCTTTATATGGATCTGTTGGTTGATCTTGCTGATCTTGATTTTTATAAGTGATTATATTGCCAAGTATTATGGGCTAGGAACTATTGAAAAGGCCCCTGTGTGGACAGGTGGTGAGCGTTCTAGTTGCCAATGATGCCATAGATACTCTGATGAAGGAATGATGGGAAATTATGAATCAACCAGATAAATTGGACGATTATGATTAGTGGTACTATAGTTTCATTAAAGGATTGTTTTAAAGTTAGCTGATGCTAAGAAAAAGGCAATTTCATATTGGGTGTGTAAGTGGTGTGGCTAATTTTATGTTTGCATGAACTTCCGGCTAGGGGGCCTTGGAACTCTTTTCCTTGGTACCCGGGACAAAACCTAACCAAATTCCAAATTGGATCCCATCACTATAGTGGTTGGGCGGTTGGCTAACCCATGGGATCGGATGGGATTAGGCTGGACTGATGGATCCGTAAATCGAGACTCAATTTCCGTTATTACGATAGATGAAGTAAGTCCCGGATAGTAATTGTTCTATGGATAGGAATCAACGGCTGTGCCTCTCTTGATGGGGAAAAAAGCGTTGATCCCAATGATCCAAGTGCAAGTTTCTTCCTTGATCTGACCGAGTATCTTTATAGGTGCGGTCGGATCAGTTTGATCTATTAATGGTCTTGACTACGTTAGAGTAAAAAGTTATCCTGGAGGAATCGCCCGTGCTTTCCGGATAAGGGAAGTTTTTCCGGGTTCGGTTTTGGAAAAACCGACGGATTAGTCTTTTGTCCGGATATCCGTGTGGACAAGGCCCTGAGTGTGGGACCCTGCCTCGCGCAAGAAGTGCTAGTTCCGCTGCTAGTACCCCGAATCCGTTGTGCGCGGTGGGAACAGGGATCTCACAGTTGGTATCAGAGCGAATTGGTTAATAAAGATCAACTGAGAAGCCAAATATGTCAAAAATTTATCAAGAAGCACAAAAAGGTTATAATTGTGTGATATAATTCATACAATTTGATATTCAAACTGAAATTCGTAATTTGGTAATTGGGTCTTCAGATGGAAGTACCGTAATTATATAGAATCCCTGACTTGCTTGAGGCCTAGACGTGATGGTATTTACCTTATAATTCCAAGGGCCGTGACTACCCGTATATACCGAGAGTATACTGCAGCTCTTTACTGACAGTATATACGAGTAAATCTAAGACTTGAAATTATAAGCGTTAATGTTATCCAGAGGATGATTTCGAATGTGGTTGATATGATTTTCAATTCTGTTTGAGAAATTGATTTGGATTCTGATTGAAAAATGATGATCCCTGAAATTTGGTTGAAATGTAATAAGCTGAGCGAAACCTCAATGAGGATGAATGGGATGAGTCCCTGTGATGATATTCATAACTGGAATGATGATAATGATTTTAGCAAATCACTATGAGATTAGTGGATTGTGCTGTCAGATTGCTACTATTAATACTTGACCGTTAGATCAAGTTAAGGGATGACAAATTGAGAACTTACTTGACTGAAATTCCCGTGGAGGAATGTTCAGAAGAAAATTTTTCGGTCTAATGGACCATTATCATGTTAAAGATATTGATGATATGATCTGAATGAATTGTTGATGAGTTCTAAGGGATATTTATCCCAGTATTCTGTTGGGTTGACCAGAATATAAGGAACCCCACAATAAAATTGGATCTTAAGAAAAAGAGTTATCCTCTACCTTGCGAGATGAGGACATCTCGCACTTTTTTTAAGTGGGGTAGAATGTAAGATTCCTCCCCAACCTTCGAGGTATACAGGAGTAAGAATCTCCCTTTTTGATTTTATAATTATTCCCTCTCTAAATTAAAAGAAAGATTCTGTTTAAAAAAGGAAGACCCTTTCCCTAGAATACTTCTCAGGAGTTCCACCTATTTTAAGGATTCAGAACAATGAGTTCAGAAGTAAAAATCGGTGTTTTGGATACCAAGGTTTTGGTCTTCATTCGAGTACGGCCCAAAAGAAGTTCTTTATCTATTGGGGAGTTTAAGAAGTTATCCCCCAGATATTGTGAGCCTTATCTGAATTCAAAGAAAGTAAGTGACTTAGCTTACGAGCTTCTTTTATCTCCTCATCTCAAAGTTCTTAATGTATTTCATAGAAATATGTGCCAAACCCAAATCATGGAAAGACGGTAAAACTTCAATGGCAAGATACCGTTGGCTTCTAAGTTACGCTAGCTCCTTCCTTTATATAAGTCGTAACTTTTACTTGTCGCTCACAGTAATCTTACTCCCATTAATCTCCTTCTTTCTTAATCTCCTTCATGGCTTGGCAACAAGAATTAGTTTTATCCATGATGATTTCTCACCTTCAAGACGCAAGCGAGTCTGTGAAGAAGGATTTTATAGAACAGTATGAGCGCTCACTTTTTCCTCACTTGGGAACTTCTGTAGCTCAGACCAAATGGCAGACCTATCAAAACATAACTAGGGTAACACCCTGGGGTCAGCAGCACTTTCGTAACAATGTCCGCTTGGCCATGGTTATTGAAGCTTTGGGTTTGGGTCCCCAATACTACTGCGTCATGAGATCAAGACATCTTGGGTTTTCTGAGCGGGTCTTCTTACTGGCGTGTTTTCTTCCTTATGAGAAGATATGCCTTTACCCTGTTTTTGGCTTACCTCTCAGAGGTCCTTTTGTTAGATCACCTCATACCACTGAGATAGGTGCGGCAATAACCAACAGAATTATTCCCATAGATGAGTTACCTTATACATGCGCAGCTTGTGAGTGCTGCTTTTGTGATCATATGATGGACGGGCTTATGGAAGTGTAAAGAGTTCTTCTATCTTTACTGTATATGTTCCAAGAATGAATAAAGTTTAAATCTTGTTCTTGTCTTGAATCTTACTCTCTTGAGACTTTTCTTGGTGGTTAATCTTTATTCGTGCATCTTGCGAAATTATCCCAAGTTGCGAGATGAGGGCATCTCGCGTTTTTTAAGTGGGGTAGAATGTAAGATTCCTCCCCCAACCCCCTTTTGATGTCTAGTATCTTCCCCTGTAATCAATCCCCCTTCAAAAATATAAAGACCTTGTTTCTAACTGTTTTAACCTAGAGAGAGAAAATATTTTAGAGAGATAATATTCAGATTTTTAATGTTTTTGGATAGAAAATTATCTCATCTTATTAAAATAAGTTTCCCTGAAACAGAAATTCAAAAAGAACTTTCCAATGTGCAATTGGAATTAATTGGAAATGGGTATAAAGGACCTTAGCCTAAGGGTCTAGATTTTCAGAAATTTTTGGATTAGGGTCCAATTAAAGTTCCTATGGGCCAATAGCATCAATCCATGTGTAGGGAGGAGATAAATCCAATTTGTAAAAGAAGATACCCAAAAATGAGTAAATGCTCACATAAGATGAAGAGTTGAAAATGTACAAGGTTTATTAGTAAAAAACTATGAGCAATATTAAAAATATGAGATATTTTGGATATAATGATTCCATTTTGACACATATGTAAGGAAGAGGAGTTCTTTAAAGGAGGTGCATATTTCACATAAGATGAAGAGTTGAAAATGTACAAGGTTTATTAGTAAAAAACTATGAGCAATATTAAAAATATGAGATATTTTGGGTATAATGATTCCATTTTGACACATATGTAAGGAAGGGGAGCTCTTTAAAGGAGGTGCATATTTCACATGTTTGTTGAATGAATTTTAAACTCAAAAATAATGTGATATTTTTATCTCTCATCTCTCTTGAACTAAACCAAATCAAAATGGAACCAAACCGAATCAAAAAGTAACCAAACTAGGTCCAAATCTAGTCCAAATTCAACCAAACTGAATTTGAAAAATTCTAGAATTCAGTTAGCTTTGGTTAGAGCTTCCCTCTCCTATAAATAGAACATGAGTCCTTTGAAAAAAATAGAAGAATTTTACTATACTAGAGTTATGCTGAAATAATGCTAATTTCTACTATTCTCTAAAATTCTCTCCAAATTGAAGAAATTGGAGCTTCCCTCTTTCTTCAATCCCCATTAGTGGCTCCATCAACATACTTAACCAATTGATTGGTTGGGGGCCTCTACCGTGAACAAAGAATCAAACAAATTGTAGGGTAAATGGTGAATTTTGATCTTTTCTATAATTTCTCAATGCTTCTCTCTTCTCAACCCCTCTCAAGCTTGAGAAGCTTAATTGGAATGGTTTTTGAATGCTATTGAAGTTAATTGATGAATGGTAGTGAAGAGTTACATAATTTGATGAATGCTATTGAAGTTAATTGATTAATGATAGTTAAGAATTACATAAATTTCCATTTATGCTTAATTCAAATGGTTTTTATGTAATTTCTCTCTCTCACTCAAGAAATGGTCATACTCATGACCCATTCTCAATCCAAATGAAGCTTTTCATAAAGCTTTTCCTTAATAAAAGATTTATCTATGCTTGAGGCCAAATTAATGGCTTTTTTCTATGCCTTTAGTTTATGTATTTCATGAATATTGATGATTCAATCCATTATGGATTAAGGATCCAATTAGGGATCATTTTAATTATTTTCTTAATGATAAGCTTTATCCCTTAGAAAAATTGAGATTTATCAGTCACATAGCAGCGGAGCTATGGCAAAATTTTTATAAAAATTACGCATAAAATAATTTCATTCAAAGCATGAAAAGAGGACTTCCTACCATATTCTAGGAATTATCATCCTAGATTAATTGAAATATATTCATTGTAATCATCGAGAAATTGATTTTTATATTATGCATAATTGATTTTCATGCATAGAAGTATGCATAAAAGATTATTACTTTAACATAAAAGTGTTACTTTTATCATAATTGGATTTCATGCATAGAGGTATGCATAAAAGATGATTATTTTAATGTAAAAGTGTTACTTTTATCATATTTGGATTTCATGCATAGAGGTATGCATAAAAGATGATTATTTTAATGTAAAAGTGTTACTTTTATCATATTTGGATTTCATGCATAGAGGTATGCATAAAAGATGATTATTTTAATGTAAAAGTGTTACTTTTGTCACAATTGAATTTCATGCATAGAGGTATGCATAAAAGTTGATTATTTTATTATAAAAGTATTACTTTTATCATATTTGGATTTCATGCATAGAGGTATGCATAAAAGATGATTATTTTAATGTAAAAGTGTTACTTTTGTCACAATTGAATTTCATGCATAGAGGTATGCATAAAAGTTGATTATTTTATTATAAAAGTGTTACTTTTATCATAACTGGATTTCATGCATGGAGGTATGCATAAAAGATATTCTTTTTATACTAAAAGTGTGATTTTCATCATAAATGGATTTTATGCATAACTTAGATGCATAAGAGAAATTCTTTTATTCTAAAAGTGTAATTCCTACCAAATTGAATTTATGCATAAGAAGATGCATAAAAAATTGATTTTTAATTCAAAAGTGTCATTCTCATCTAAATTGAATTTATGCATAGGAAGATGCATAAAAGATTGATTTTTAATTCAAAAGTGTCATTCTCATCTAAATTGAATTTATGCATAGGAAGATGCATAAAAGATTGAATTTTAATTCAAAAGTGTCATTTTCATTTAAAATGAATTTATGCATAGGAAGATGCATAAGAGATTGATTTTACTTCGGAAGTATTAATCTCCTTAAATGGAATTTATGCATAAGTAAATGTGTAAAGAAATCTTATATCAAATATAAGAATTCTCTTGTATTCTATAAATAGATATGAGATGTGATAGGATGTGATAAGAGGTGTATAAGAGGTGACAAGAGGTGATAAGATGAATTAAGATGTGATAAGATGAATTAAGATGTGATAAGATGTGTATGGGATGAGGTAAGAAGTGTATGTGATAGGATAAGATGTATATGGGTTGTGATATGGCGAGAATGGGATGAGGTAAGAAGTGTATGTGATAGGATAAGATGTATATGGGTTGTGATATGACAAGAATGGATGTGATGTAAAAGATTAGATATGAAGGCATATGGGGTTATATGAGTGGGAATGTGGAAATGGATGTATGTATGTGGATGTGTGGATGTGGAGATGGGAGTATGGATGTATGAATGTGAAAATGGATGTATGCATGAAGATGTATATGCATAGATGTGAATGGGAATGTGGATGTGAATGTGGATGTAGAAGTGGATGTATAGATGTGAATGGGAATGTGGATGTGGATGTATGTATGTATGTGGATGTAGATGTGGATGTATAGATGTGAATGGGAATGTGGATGTGAATGTGGATGTAGAAGTGGATGTATAGATGTGAATGGGAATGTGGATGTGGATGTATAGATGTAAATGGGAATGTGGATGTGGATGTATGTATGTATGTGGATGTAGATGTGAATGGGAATGTGGATGTGGATGTATGGGAATGTGGATGTAGATGTGGATGTATAGATGTGAATGGGAATGTGGATGTAGATGTATGTATGTATGTGGATGTAAATGTGGATGTATAGATGTGAATGAGAATGTGGATGTGGATGTATGTATGTATGTGGATGTGGATGTATGAATGAGGACGTGATAATAGATGTATGCATGTAGATGTGGATATAAGGATGTGAATATGAATGTGGATGTGGATGTGGATGTATGGATGTGGATATGGATGTGTATGTATGAATGTAGATATGGGATGTGGATGTATAAATGAGGATGTGAAAATGGAGGTATGCATGTAGATGTGGATGTATGGATGTGAATGTGGATGTGGATGTGGATGTATGGATGTGGATATGGATGTGTATGTATGAATGTGGATATGAGATGTGGATGTATAAATGAGGATGTGAAAATGGATGTATGCATGTAAATGTGGATGTATGGATGTGAATGTGAATGTGTATGTGAATTAATGTGTCGTCGATATGAGGAAATGGATGAGAATGAGTACACATTGAATGGAATGTGGAATAAGTAATGTGGACTAAGGAGGGATAATGTGGAAAGACGAGAGTTCGATTTAGAAACTGTATTTTGTGACTGTTTGTAAATGACTGTTTTATGTCAAGAATGCTGGGGAAGCATTTTGACCGTCTTGTAGATTAAGGTCACGAAGACCTAACTGTTAAAGTTGCAACTGCTGACGGAGAGTCAATGGAGGACGTCTCGCGTAGCAAGGTCGACCGAGGAGCTTCCGGTACGGTGGATGAGGGACCAAGGAAGCGGCCTCAGTGAGTGAAGCGCTAGGTCACCTGCGAGCGACGAAGGATCCTAGAGGGTGCTGACCATACGATGCTCGGGCTCTGGGTCGCCGAAGATACCCACACGTGCGTCGTGGAAGATATTGGAACAAGGAGTAAGAGTTGTTTTGTGAAACCGGACATGGATCTGGTTGATTGACCTTGCTGGTCTTCAATGGATGAGTCCATGGCTCTTTATATGGATCTGTTGGTTGATCTTGTTGATCTTCAACGAGAGTCCATCTTGATTTTTATAAGTGATTATATTGTTGAGTATTATGGGCTAGGAACTATTGAAAAGGCCCCTGTGTGGACAGGAGCGTTCTAGTTGCCAATAATGCCATAGATACTCTAATGAAGGAATGATGGGAAATTATGAATCAACCGGATAAATTGGAAGATTATGATCAGTGGTACTATGGTTTCATTAAAGGATTGTTTTAAAGTAAGCTGATGCTAAGAAAAAGGCAATTTCATATTGGGTGTGTAAGTGGTGTGGCTAATTTTATGTTTGCATGAACTTCCGGCTAGGGGGCCTTGGAACTCTTTTCCTTGGTACCTGGGACAAAACCTAACCAAATTCCAAATTGGATCCCATCACTACAGTGGTTGGGCGGTTGGCTAACCCATGGGATCGGATGGGGTTAGGCTGGACTGATGGATCCGTAGATCGAGACTTAATTTCCGTTATTACGATAGATGAAGTAAGTCCCGGATAGTAATTGTTCTATGGATAGGAATCAACGGCTGTGCCTCTTGATGGGGAAAAAAGCGTTGATCCCAATGATCCAAGTGCAAGTTTCTTCCTTGATCTGACCGAGTATCTTTATAGGTGCGGTCGGATCAGTTTGATCTATTAATGGTCTTGACTACGTTAGAGTAAAAAGTTATCCTGGAGGAATCGCCCGTGCTTTCCGGATAAGGGAAGTTTTTCCGGGTTCGGTTTTGGAAAAACCGACAGATTAGTCTTTTGTCCGGATATCCGTGGACGAGGCCCCGAGTGTGGGACCCTGCCTCGCGCAAGAAGTGCTACTTTCGCTAGTACCCCAAATCCGTTGCGCGGTGGGAACAGGGATCTCACAGACATGAAGGGTGAGCTGGCTGCTGCTAACGGCGACTGAAGAGTCGAGTGACTGACGACTGGGAGGAGCAGCAAAGAGGCCTGTTCGAGTGTGGAGTCGGGGTGTAGATGAGCGGAGGAGATCGCTTGTAGAGGTCTTAATGTCATAATGTTATTTGTTTTCTTGGGTTTTGGAAATCAAGTGGTGATGTATATATGCCATATGCCATCTTTTGCTTTGTGAGTTGTTGGAATCTGAAAGCAGGTTTTCATGAGATCAAGAGTCATCTTGAAATGGTGATGTTGACATTATGTGAAACATGTGATGGAATGGTCACATGTATATGGGAATCTTTTAAAGATTGTGCTATGCCTATATGTGTTATGTGTGAGGCACTTGGATAAAGGGTCAGGAGATCTATGCTTAAAGCGGATCATGCTCTTTACTCGTAATGTATATGCATTCATCAAGCTGAATTCGGGGTTGCTTTGAAGTGAATTGGCACATGTACATGTCGACCAAAATTGAGATGTCATAACCCCCTTAAAGAGTTATATGTTTTGTTTCCTTGCTGGGATTTGAAAACGACTCTCACAGCAGCCAGAAGTCTCGCACTTTCCCAGCAATACCGCCCACATCACGACAGCTTTGGTGAACCCGACGTGAAACTGCTGGGGTGAGAGATAGTGGTGAAATTCACAGTGCAAGTTATGGCTGAGAATCCTAAGGGACAGGGGGTTCATTTTGACCCCGGGGTTATGCAAATGTTTCAGATGTTTACTATGTATATGCAACAGCAGCAAGCGACCGAGAGGGGGCAAATTTCCATGACTAAAGCACTGCAGTCATTCATGAAGAAGGTGGATCAATTTGATGGTAAAGACATTACAAAATACCTGCGCAATTAGACAAAGGAAATGGAGCTAAACAGGGTGACTGAGGAGGATATGGTTTGAAGCTTTGAGCTGGTATGTGTTCTCGAAATAAGAGAGCGCATAAGAGGATTACAAGCAGCACATGGTGGCAGAAACTGGGAGGAGTTCAAGCTTGCTTTGAAGGATGATTATTTCATGGAGGATTCCAAGCGGGTGACCAAGCGAACTTTCTTGGAGTGGGTTACAAAACCCAAAATTGGAATTTCTGCCACCACAGAGTTGCTAAGAGAGTTTGAGAAGCGCTATGCCCAACTGTCAAGGATAGAGCGCACAACCTTAGACAGGGAAAAAACAGAGCTCTTCTTACAAGCAGGTGGGAAAGATATCCAAGAAAAAACAGAGCTCTTCTTACAAGCAGCTGGGAAAGATATCCAAGAAAAATTAGAAATTCTCCTTGAGGATAAGGATACAGAGCAGGGGCTAAAGAATGATTGGAATGATGTCGAGGATGCGGTCACCATGCTAGCAAAGCGGCAGCGAAGGAGGAATAAAATGGTGATGAGCTCGGCAACTCCTATAACTGTTACCCCTGAGAATCTACCAAAACCTGCTGCTGCTGCAATCCCAAAGGTAGAAGGGCCGATGGATGAGCTTATTAAGGGCATGCCAGACCTAAAACTGAAGATGTCCAGGATTGAGGAAAAAGGGCTACCATTAGGGCAGGCTTCTATGCAAAGGCCTCAAAGCAAAGAAGGGTTTACATTCAGATGTATATGGTGTGATGACCCAGAACATGCGAAGAAAGACTGTGCCAGTTATAAGGAAGCTCTCAGAAACCAACTTGTATTTTTCAAAGATGGAAAAATCCACCTTACAGAGACTGGTCTTCCGTTAAGCACAAACTTTGGGAAAGGAGGGATGAAAAAGCTGGTTGAGGATATGGCTGCAAGCCATGCCATCTCTATGGTTGAGGCAGCAACCTATGGATTAAAGGCCAGTCAATCAAAGCAGGAATCTGAGAAGGATGAAGACTATGAGAATGAAGATTTTTGGCCATCAACAATGGAGCTAATTGCATCAAAGAAGGTGTCTAAGCAGGCTTTGCATGAGGCAGGAGACTGTATACGTCTTGAGACTGGCTGGGAAGAACCTGTGGATTCTTTATCTGTTCATGCCTACATTGCAAAATGCCAGAATAATGAGGCACAGGTTGAGGAAAAGCGTAAGAGGGAAAATGAGGAAGGAGGGCCATCAAAAAGGGTCACCCGTGGTAGTGGAAAGAAGGACCCTGGGCCATCACATGTGCCTCCGTCTCGCAAAACTAGCTTCCACAGGAAGTATCAATGGAAGAAGCGCCAGCAAAGATGAAGCATGAGAAGGAGAAGGGTAAAGGAAAAAGTCCGCTCTACAAACTCCAATCTTATATTGAAGCCGCAAACAGATCTCAAAAAGGTGCTAGAAGAGAGGATTCTAAACAGTAAGGTGGAATTTACACTAGGAGAAGTCTTGGGAATTGCAAAGAAAGAATTCCATGATGAGATAATTGATATTATATAAAGGAAAAGGCAGTCCATAATTGAATCTATTCCATCACAGGGGGGAGACAAGCACTTCCAAGACTCATGGAGTACAGGTACAGCAAAAGGAAGAGAGAGAGAATGTGGTGGAATGCAGTCACTCTACTGGAGGGGCACGACAAGTGCGCTTTGTGGATGAGGGTGATGAAAAAGAAGTTCTTGCAAAAAGTCATTACTCCAGGAACCATTGGGCAAGGGCCACCACAAAAACCCTTGTCAAGATAGGAGACTTGGAAGAGCCGTATGTTTCCTTAATTGATCATGGGTCTGAAATAAATCTTATGGCTAAAAACCTCTACAACAAATGTAAGTGGCCAATGGATGTAGATCATGGGTGGATGATTAAGGCGGCTAATAACTCATCTGGAGAGCTCTATGCAGCCTATCCAAATGTAAGGATAACTATAGGGGATGTGAAAGATGACCAGAACTTCTTCGTCCAGGAGATGTCATCGTATCCCCTCATCCTTGGGAAACCCTATATTACAGCTGTGAGGATGGAGACAAAAGTCTTAGATGATGGCTCAGCATATGCAAGAATAAGGAGCAAAGATGGCAAGAAAGCTGTTCAGTTCTTGACAGTTTGCATCAACCATGAAAGGAACCGCGAGTCTCTTCGAGAACAGTCACTCCCAAAGATAAACAAAGAATTCATGAACTATAGGGAGATGAGGGATTTTGGCCAGGTGCCATTGTAAAGCGGGATTGCAATGGTACAAGGGGCAATGAGTTCTCGCAGGACTCAATCAATGTAAATAACTTTTCAGCAAACTTTCAAAGATTCTCTAGCTATGGGTCAATAGTCTTTGTAAAAATCAAGGATTTGAAGCGTGGTATGCGTCGATATGTACAAAATGTACAAAAAAGTCTTGAGCAGTGTGGTCTTTTGGAGAAAAATGAGTTTATTTCAGGTGTGCTTGACGAGGTGTCATTTGTGGATGCTATGGGTGAGCTTTTTGCCATGGAAAGCGCATGCTTACAGGGTGGGAATGAGATGGTAAAAGTGTCATCTGTGGGGATGTATGATATAATCTGGGAATTTGAGGGAATGGAATGTAAAAACATGCATTGTGAGATGGATGCTCGTGTTGATACAAAGTATAAAACGGTTGCAAAGAAGGTGAAACCCGTTGCCTTGCCCCTGCCACACCAGAAAGCAAGGAGAAGATAGATGAAACCTCTATGCAACCAAATCTCAGAGATTCGAAGAAAATTGGGCATAAGTTTACACAGGAAACCCTAAAAGAGCTGAAGATCGGTGACAAGGATTTCCTGTTACCAGTTGAAAAGAAATGCTTTGAGGAGATGTTTGTAAAACATGGGAAGGCCTTTGCTTTTCAGCCGCATGAGATAGGCTGTGTTGATCCAAGCTTAATAGCACCAATGGTGATCTTCACTGTTCCACATGTGCCCTGGAACCTGCGGCGGCCGATTCCAGTACCAAAAGCTCTCTTGCCTAAGCTGATGGAACTACTAAAAGAAAAGATCAGGAGATGGGAATTTTGGAGCCATCATGCGCTCCATACTCCAACAGATGGTTTACCGTGCCAAAGAAAAATGGAGCATTGCGCTTCATTCAAGACATGCAACCTGTAAACAAGGTCACAATCAGGAATGTGGGAGCAGGTCCGATTGTGGACGAGTTTGCAGAAGCATTTGCAGGGAAAGCTATATACTCTATGGGTGATCTGTATTCGGGATATGATCAGTTCCAACTGGATATACAAAGCAGGGACATGACCACAATGAAAACTCCTTTGGGTTTGGTAAGGATGTGCACCTTACCACAGGGAGCCACCAACTCAGTGGCGCATATGATGAATGGAATGAATAAAGTCTTACGAGACTTCATACCACAAATAACCATGCCTTTTCTGGATGATGTGCCCATAAAAGGCTGTGATGAAAAAGATAAAGATGGAGATTTGGATTCAAAAGGGTGCCGCAAGTTTATGGCAAATCATATAAAAGATTGTGATAAAATTCTATCCAGGCTTGAAGAGGTGAATCTTACTTTGTCTGGATTGAAATCAGTGTTTGGGGTTGGTGAAGTACTAATCGTGGGGCATCTTTGTAGTACTAATGGGCACAGACCTTGTCCAGCCAAGATAGATGCAATACAAAGAATGAAAGAGATATGCATTAATGTTACAGAGGTGAGGAGATTTCTTGGTGCATGTGTCTTTTATGTTATATGGATCCCACATTATGCACATGTAGCAGATCCTCTCTACCAACTTTTGAGAAAAAATCAGAGATTTTTATGGAGTGCTGCACATATTAAAGCTATGCAGAAGCTGAAATGTTTGCTCCAATCATCACCTACTCTAAGGAAGGTAGATTATGAGTGTGGCAGGCCCGTGATTGTAACAGTTGATACTAGTCCTACTGGGATAGGATGGGCAGTAGGGCAAGATGATGAGGATGATCACAGGTATGTAATCAGGTTTGGAGCAAAGGTACTGAGCATTCGCCCCAGCGAAATTATCCGCAGATCAAGAGGGAGTTATTGGGAGTAGTCACTGCTCTAAAATGTGAAAAAGAATATCTTATTGGAGCATCCGTGCTTGTGGAAACTGACTGCTTGCCACTCCTTGGGATGATTGCAAGCTGCACCACTCCAGATATCGCTATGCTCAGGTGGATTGCCTATATCAAGTCACTAAATCCTGAGTTTAAGCATATTGCAGGGAAGGACAATCCAGTTGTTGCAGATATGCTATCAAGAGCCACGTATGAAGATGAAGAAGGGATGATTAGTGACATTGATGATGTAGGCACAAAGTTCTATACTACTGCACATGCAAAAGGGGACCATGCTTGCTTATCAAATGCACTTGAGTCTTTTACTGAGGAAATGTATGAAGGAGATTGGTTGCTTATTGGCCAAAACTTGAGTACCTTGACAAGGCAGGAAAATTGGTCTGACTTAGAATTCAAGAGGATCCACAGAAAGGCATATGGGTATTTTCTAAAGAATGGGTACCTGTGGAAGCATCCTAAGCAGAGGACTGCTATGCCACAGAGAGTTATATGTGATAAAGAGACTCAAGGGAAGCTCATAAAAGAATTCCATGAGAGTCTCTGGGCTGGACAACGAAGTGTGTGGGCCACCTTTACCAAAATAAAGGAAAGATATTGGTGGAAAGGAATGTACAAGGATGTATCCCAATATGTGGAAACATGCATGGTTCGTCAAATGTACTCGAATGTGCGAGACATCGTGATGGCCTACAACCAACCTACCCACCTGCCATGCACTACAAATGGGTAGTGGATCTAGTTACAATGCCCTTGGGAATCTAGCAATGCGGTATGTAGTACTTGCAAGAGAAGACCTGACAAATCAGCAGGTGGACGGGCGTGCTCTTAGAACAAAGAGCACGGAAACAGTATGCAAATTTCTCTTGGAAGATGTGATTTGCCGGTATGGTTGTGTTGGGAAAATAACAGCTGACAGGGGTGAGCTAGATGCTGAAGAAGCAAGGGAATTCTTTTCTAGAATTGGCATTTTGGCCCTAACATGTGCTTACAACCCTGAGGGCAATGGTAAAAGCGAGCGAGGACATCCTCCAATCATTAAAGCTTTGGCTAAGGCATGCAGAGGAAGAATGCGAGAGTGGCCAAGGCTGCTACTACCATATGCTTTATGGGCTGACCGTACAACTCATAGCTCAGTGAGACAGGATACATGCCTGCAGAATTAATGTATGGTCAGAAGCCGGTAATGCCAGTTGAAGAAGTAGTCCCAACTTGGAATGTATTACCCTGGGTGGAAGAATTGAACAGGGAAGACCTCCTTGCATTGCGAATGAGGCAGTTGGAGAGAAGGCCTGAAGATGTAGAGCTTGCTAAAACTCATTTGAAAGATGTAAGGTTGAAAAATAAAGAAAGATTTGATAAAAGACATAAACTCCGGCCAAAACCCATTGAAGAAGGTGATTGGGTCCTAATGTATGATAGTAGTCTTGACAACCACTTCACTGTGCAAAGGAAGTTTGCAAAAAGATGGTTTGGCCCTTACATTGTCAAGCATGTGCATTGAAATGCCATGTATACCCTGTGTGAGCTTGATGGAACAGAGATAAAGAATCTTGTAGCAGGCAAAAGGATCAAGATGTTTAAAAGAAGGCATGACAGTGATCCTTTTGATTCGCAGGAGACTCAAGATGAGAGGCTTGATAGTGATAGCATGGATATGGTTGAAGAGGAAGAGGATGATCTTCCTTGTAATGTAGAAGATGAAGATGACATTCAAATATATGTGGATCTTGATGATGACTTGGCACATACCGGAGGATGTGCAGGTTTAGAGGGGGTGGATGTCGTGCCATGGCACGTCTATGGTGTGAAACCATGCATGTGAGGCCATTAAATACAAATTCAGATGCATGGGATTAAGTGCCATGACTTGAGTCATTATATGATGCCCATGTATATATGTTCATATTGTAAATGAGGTTCAATAAGACGAGCTGAATCTGAGCCAGCAGGTCTCGAAGCCTCAGTACATGAGTGTGGTGTGAATCGTGGAGTTTTTATGCTTATGGTGAACCTTGGGGGCTAGCAGAAGTCCCTGTGCCTGTGTACATACGTGTGCATGTCAGGTGTGAAGGTTTTGCTTTTGAGGGCATTGCCAGATGTACAGGGTGGACAGTTTGGCTTTGGGCTTGTGCAGGCCTTTCCGGAACGTAGTTCACTGGAGATGGTTTCAGCTGCTCGGTCTCTGAAGTGTGTGCGCGTCCCAAGTACAATGGGCACTGGAAGATTATAATTGAAGTTGGTGGAAAGAATGGGCAATAAAAGATAAAAGGACAAAGGTTGCTTTGAGCATGGTGTGAAAGCATTGATGATGGCCATCACATTGGGCTTTAAACAATAGGAAAAAAAATATAATAATATTCACGTGGCTCGCCACTTGGTTGTAAACGCTGCTGCCAGCACAGGCGGTGGAAGGTTGGCGAAGAAGTTGAGTCGACTGGCGAGTGCGGGTTCTAAGTGTTCGCCGTGTGGAGAAGAGAGGGGCTTTTTCGGACGCTGACAAGATGTGCACAGCTTCTGCAGGTATACACGGAGGGCCGCCTTGTGGTGACACACACAGTGAGGAAGCGCCTTGTGGTGGTAACGGAACGTGGAGGCGCAAGGGCCTCGGGTTCTATAGAGAGGTGAAGGTGTATGAGCGCATGTGTGGGCGTGGAGAGCCTGCATCGACGAGAGAGGGTGTGAGCAGCGACAAGTGCAAGAAAAAGAGAGGAAACCGCCGGGTAGGAAAAAGTTTTGCTTGCTGAGAGTCGTCAGGGTACAGAAAAAGAAAAGCCAGCCGCCTTGTGTGTGGTCCGCCTCGTTGATATGGTGCTCTCTAGTAGTTCTACTGACAAGGAAGGAGGCGATGAGCTGGTGGGTCAGCAGGCACAAGGAATAGAAGCCGCCGAGTAGAAGGGAGGGATCTCTCAGGGAAAAAGGGGCTCGGGTGATCGTGAGTATAGAAAGGCGCTGGGGCGGCCTTGGTGTGGGCAAAGCCTGGCTGGGGTTGATCGTGCAGACACCGAGTGACTGGTGGTGTTGCCACCTCGTGGATTGTAGAGGCTGGCGGGTGATTCTGAGAGGCAGCTACAGACAGGCGAAGAGGGAAAGAGCTGGAGGCTGCCTCTCTGGTGTAAAGGGCTCGCGCGGGTAATATAAAGACGTAGAGTGGTGGAGCAGTAACCTGGTTCAAAAGGGACGCTTGGCTGGTGATACTGCAAGTGCAAGGGGTGGCCGCCTGGTTGTGGAAGACCGCTCGGGTGATTGAGTAGCAGCAAAAGGTGAAGAGAGCCAACGATGAAGTGGCC
Source organism: Cibotium barometz (assembly GCF_041138505.1). Lineage (NCBI taxonomy): Eukaryota > Viridiplantae > Streptophyta > Polypodiopsida > Cyatheales > Cibotiaceae > Cibotium > Cibotium barometz. The sequence continues at coordinate 31,554,202 of NC_141059.1, forward strand.
GTGAAATGAAGCTGCAGAGGGCAGACGTGAAGGGTGAGCTGGCTGCTGACGGCGACTGAAGAGTCGAGTGGCTGACGACTGGGAGCAGCGAAGAGGCCTGTTCGTGTGGAGTCGGGGTGTAGATCATGAGCGGAGGAGATCGCTTTGCAGAGGTCTTAATGTCATAATGTTATTTGTTTTCTTGGGTTTTGGAAATCATGTGATGATGTATATATGCCATATGCCATCTTTTTCTTTGTGAGTTGTTGGAATCTGAAAGCAGGTTTTCATGAGATCAAGAGTCATCTTGAAATGGTGATGTTAACATTATGTGAAACATGTGATGTGAATGGTCACATGTATATGGGAATCTTTTGAAGATTGTGCTATGCCGATATGTGTATGAGGCACTTGGATAAAGGGTCAGGAGATCTATGCTTGAAGCGGATCATGCTCTTGACTCGTAATGTATATGCATTCATCAAGCTGAATTCGGGGTTGCTTTGAAGTGAATTGGCACATGTACATGTCGACCAAAATTGAGATGTCATAACCCCATTGAAGAGTTATATGTTTTGTTTCCTTGCTAGAATTTGAAAACGACTCTCACAGCCAGAAGTCTCGCACTTTCCCAGCGATACCGCCCACGTCACGACAGCGTAAGACAGTCTTTTAAGAAAACAGGGTTTTTATGCAAGTTTATAGTTTTGATTTTTGTTTGAAAACCATGAATAATCTTGAATCCGTATCTCAATACTTCTAGATCAAAGTCTGAATTCCAAACAGAATTGCTCGAATTCTGTCAACTTGATCCTCAGATCAAAATCAAGAGTCTTAACTTAGTTTCAGATTCGGTGGGTGTTTTAAGTGCATTTTTCCTGAACTGATTACATCGTCATTGTGACGAAGGAATTAGGTCTTGGTCAATAGTCTAAATCAGAGTTTGGGTCTAGAAAGGTTCTTCTAAACTATCTTTCTTGAAAGGTACTATTTTATTTTATTTTTTCTAAATTTCGTTCGTCGAATATTTGCTTACAGATTTCTAAAACATGGATTTCTTAAGAGGAATAAAATAATCATTTATCTCGATCTTCAACTTCGATAGTTTAATTGAATTTTCTCATTACCATCTTAGTGAATATGAAACGGTAGCATTTCTTCTCACAGATTATCTACTTATTCATTTTTCCATTTTTTACGAAAATTAAATAGAGGATTAAGGAGAACCCTTATTTAATTATAAAGATTCTATATGCATCTAATTATGCATAAAATCCAATTCTGATGAAAGTCACACTTTTATCATCATAAAAAAACCATTTATGATGAAAATCACACTTTTAATATAAAAAAGTATCTTTTATGCATCCATTTATGCATAAAAATCATTTATGATGAAAGTAACACTTTTATAATAAAAAAAAATCTTTTATGCATACTTCTATGCATGAAAATCAATTATGATAAAAGTAACACTTTTATAATTAAAAAAAAATCTTTTATGCTTACTTCTATGCATGAAAATCAAATATGATAAAAGTAATACTTTTATAATAAAAAATAATAATCTTTTATGCATACTTCTATGCATGAAAATCAAATATGATAAAAGTAACACTTTTATAATAAAAATAATAATCTTTTATGCATACTTTTATGCATAAAAATCAAATATGATAAAAGTAACACTTTTATAATAAAACTAAATTTCTTTTATACAAATAATCAAAATGCATCTTCTATGCATGAAAATGACACTTTAGAATATAGAAATTATAAGGATTACTCTTTTAGAATAATGAAAGATAATACTTGTTTCCAAATTTTTGAAAACTTTTGCCATAATCTCCTTTGTATGGCTGACCATTTTTTAATTTTAAGTCTCTAAAATTAATTAGAAATGCATCAAGAGTATAGAAATTATTCTAAAGTAAACATTTTTCTACTTATTTAAGACAAACATTATAAAAAACTTTACTTTAATCATTAATCATTCACCTAGGATAGAGAATGGTTGGATTTACTAGAGAAGAGAGGGGAATGACTTTTGCAAAAATGACACTTACTAATGAATTTGAGAGCTTTCCTTTGGCTTGATGGTTTGAGGGTTCTACTCTTATTTGACAAAAGAGTGTCCACCAATCTTCTAGAAGAAGGAAGGTAAAAAACTAATGAATTATGAATACAATTCACTGTTTTTGGCACTAGGGAGAGATAGGGTAACAGTGCAAAAACATTATTGAGTTTCAACAAAGGGGAGGGCTTCTATTTATGGAAAAAAGTGAGCTTCTAACCAAGCCAACTGATTCAAGAATTTTCCAGATCAATTTGGTCAAATTTTGACCATTTTTAGGTCAGTTTGCTCACTTTTTGAATCTACTTGAAACAGGAGAGAGGAGAGATAAAAATATCTCATTATTTGGGAGTTTAAAACTCATTCAAGCATGTGAAATAGGTTCCTCCTTCATGAGGAAAATTCTCCCATGCAGAGGTGTCAAAAATGCATCATTACTTCTAAATATCTCCCTTTTTTAACTATTAACCTTATCCTTAGTCAACTCTTCATCTTATGTGAGTATTTACTCATTTTTGGGGATTTTTATTTGATTTATTCATTTATCTCCTCCTACATTTGGATGAATCTTATTGGTCCATAGGAACCTTAATTTAAAATTTCGAAAAAATCTCCACCCCCAGGATAATGCCTCTTGAACAAATTATACTTAATTTCTAATGCACCTTCTGAAAATCTTTTTGAACTTCTGTTTCAGAGGAATTTATTTTAATAAGATGAGATATTTTTCTATCCATAAATATTTAAAACTGAATTATCACTTTGTAGAAGATTTTCTCTCTCTAGGCCAAAACTGGTAGAAACAAGATCTTTTATATTTTTGAAGAAGGATTTGATAATAGGGAAAGATGCTGGACATCTTGAGAGGCTGGGGAGGAATCTTACATTCATGAGAAATAATTTTATAATTATGTATAATTAATTGATTATGGAAAAGAGTACATTTTGGTAAATTTACTTTTATACAAAAAGAGGAATTCCCATGATATTTGAGATCCAAGTAATTAAATGGTAAAAGATGAATTTTTGGTAAATTTATTTTTATACAAAAATAGGAATTTCCATGATAATTGAGATCCAAGTAATTAAATGGTAAAAGAGGAATTTTTGGCATAATTCAAATTACAAGTATTTATCAAAAGTGAAATTTTGAGCATTATTAATTTTATTGGAAAATATATAGGTAGAATTGATTTTTGTAAATCCCATGAATCTTTTACTCAAAAAGAAGAATATTGAATATATTTAAATTGAGAAATTTGAGAAAGATTATGAAAATATCCATCGAGAAAAAGTACCTTTAACTAGGCCAAGCAATTGGCAAAAACTTAGAAAAGTCCCATCGGTATCGAAAGTAGAAAACGGTACTAAATGTGAATGTGAATGTGAGTGGATGTGATAAGATGTGAATGCGATGTGATAAAATGTGAGAGGATGTGATGAGAGATGTGGATGAGATGTGATGTGATGTAAATGGATGTGGATGTGGATGTGATGAGATGTGGATGAGATGTGATGTGATGTGATGTAATTGGATGTGGATGTGGATGTGGATGTGATGAGATGTGGATGAGATGTGATGTGATGTGATGTAAATGGATGTGGATGTGGATGTGGATGTGATGAGATGTGGATGAGATGTGATGTGATGTGATGTAAATGGATGTGGATGTGGATGTGGATGTGATGAGATGTGGATGAGATGTGATGTGATGTAAATGGATGTGGATGTGGATGTGATGAGATGTGATGTGATGTCAATGGATGTGGATGTGGATGTGATGAGATGTGGATGGGATGTGATGTGATGTAAATGGATGTGGATGTGAATGTGATGAGACATGAATGTGTGAAAGGATGTAATGTGATGTAAATGGATGTGGAATGGATGTGATGAGATATGAGTGAATGTGGTGAGATGTGAATGTGATGTAATAAGATGTGAATGGATGTGATGTGATGTGGATTCGGTTAGATATGAATGGATGAGATATGATGTGGATAGGTGAGATGTGATGTGATGTGGACTTGGTTAGATATGAATGGATGAGATATGATGTGGATAGATGAGATGTGTATGTGATGTGATGTGGATAGATGAGATGTGATGTGATGTGGACTTGGGTAGATGTGATGTAGACTTGGGTAGATGTGAATGGATGTGAAGTGATGTAAATATATATGAACGTGATGTGATGTGATGAGGATAGATGTGATGAGTTGTAATATGATGTGATTGGATGAGAATGGATGAAGGACAATGAGAATACATATGACTGGATGTGGAATAAGCAATGTGATGAAAATCACATCTTTAACATAAAAGAATTTCTTTTATGCATCCATTTATGCATAAAAATCATTTATGCAGAAAATCACTCTTTTAATACAAAAAAATCATTTTTGATGAAAATCACTCTTTTATGATCAAAATAAAAATTTCAATATGCTTCCTTCTATGCATAGAATTTAATTCTAAAGAAAGTAACACTTTTTTTAATAAAATATTTTAGTAAGCATTTTTCTATACCTAGGATGAAAAATAACACTTTAAGAATACATATACGATGGAAATTACTCTTTTTGAATAAAAAAAGTAAAACTTATTTTTCACAATTTTAGAAAATTTCACCATAACCTCCTTTGTATGGCTGACCATTTTTTAATTTTTAACTATCTCAAATTAATTAGATGTTCATCAAGAGTGTTTAAATCATTCTAATGTAAACATTTTCTACTTACATTAGAATGATTATGAAAAACTTGATTTTATCCATTAATCATTCATCTAGGATAAAGAATGGTTGGATTTACTAAAGAAGAGAGGGGAATGCCTTTTTTTCAATAAAGCATAACATCATATTCATTTTAGAGAAGACAAAAATCATAAAAAACCATAAAATGAATAGAAAAGAGAAGAATCGCCAACTTACACGGAGAATTTGAGAGCTTTCCTTTGGCTTGATAGTTTGAGGGATCTACTCTTGTTTGAAACAAGAGTGGCCACCAATCTTTAGAAGAGAAAAGGTCAAAAACTAATGAATTATGAGTAAATTCACAGTTTTTGGCTCTTGGGAGGAGTAGGGTAACAGTGCAAAAACACTATTAAGCTTCAACAAAGGGGAAGGCTTCTATTTGGTCAATTTTTGACCATTTTTGGGTCAGTTTAGTCCACTTTTTGTATTTAGTTGAAACAAGAGAGATAAAAATATCTCATTATTTGATTTTAAAACTCTCCCACACATGTGAAATAGGTGACTCCTTCATGAGGAGAATTCCCCCATACTGAGGTGTCAAAAATGCATCATTTCTTCTAAATATCTCTCTTTTGTAACTATTAACCTTGTCCTTAGTCAACTCTTCATCTTATGTGAGTATTTACTCATTTTTGGGAGATTTTCTTTTTATTCTTCCACTTGTCTCCTCCCTACATTTGGATGAATCTTATTGGTCCATAGGAACCTTAATTTAAAATTTTTTGAAAATCTGGACCCCTAGGTTAAGGCCTCTTGGACATATTCTTGATTTCTAATGCACCTTCTGAAAATCTTTTTGAACTTCTGTTTTGGGGGAACTTATTTTAATAAGAAGAGATATTTTTCCATCCAAAAATATTTAAAAATTGAATTACCACTCTCTAGAAGATTTTCTCTCTCTAGGCCAAAACTGGTAGAAACAAGATCTTTTATATTTCTGAAGAGGGATTTGATTACAGAGGGGAAAGATGCTGGACATCTTGAGAGGCTGGGGAGGAATCTTACAATTTAAATCGAATCAAGGCTGGTCAGGCTCCTCAGCATTAGCAGCATCACCTTCACAATCCACAGCATCATCAATTATTCCATTCTTCTCCTCCTCATCTTCTGAAAGCTCTTCAGGGCTAATTCCAGAAACCTCACCCTTCTCCATTTCCAATAGATTAATTTGTCCCATATCCTGCTCTGCAAATGTGATCTTATGGGCTTCACAAACATTGGGCTGAATTGCATCCTTCACCTGCATATTAGGGCCAATCACCCTATCATTCATTCCCATAGATAATTGATACATACCACCATTAGCTTTGGCTGGTCTCTCACATTGCGGACTGATATGACCCCACTCACCACAATTCCGGCATTGCACATCACACGGATACCCTCTCCCTCTTCCAATATCTACTGAAACTCTTTCAAAACCAGATGATGCATCAGTCTTCCTTCCCATATCATCCATGTTTTTTCCTCTTCCTGCAGACTCTATCCAATTCACGCTTAAAGACTTCATGAGCTCCACTGCTTCATGAACCTCCCTTTTCAAAGAATCCTCTTGTTTAGGAACAACAGCAGCTTTTCTTCTAGGATGTATACTCTCAATCTCTGGCACCTTCACAAACCTCTTTGGCTCTTCCTGCATTCCCATCTGCCTCAGACGCTTCACCTTCCACTCCTTCTCACGAGCTACTCTGATAGCCTCCTCAAAGCTATCCAGGTTCTTTAGCTCCACCTTCAGATGGATCGTTGGCTCCAGACCAGCCACAAACCACTCCCTCTTAATCATCTGTGGGGGTACTTCAGGAATCAAAGCCTCACACCATAGACTCCACAGTCTACCAAACTCTATGAGATACTGATCCACATCTTGACCATCCTTCTGTTGAATGTTACACAATTCTTTCCACACTTCATTTGGACTCCTCACACGGGCAAACTGTGCCAAAAATACAACTCTGACTACACGGTACTCAGGATCCTGTTGATGAATATTCTTGTGTGTAGTCACAAACATCTGTAGCCATGTTTTTGCATCACCCTGTAAGCAATAAGTCAAAATCTGAGAAAGGATCTTCGGGGTTGCCCTGTCCTTCATCAAGGCTGTAAATTCCATCTTCTCTAGAAACCTGATTGCACTCTCCTGTGGCAATCCCCAATACTCCGGAAAATCCTGAGCCATTTCCAAATCTTGCTTCACACGGTCCCTGTCTTCTTTCACAAACCAGAGGAAATCTGCTCCTCTGTGGGGGCACCACACACGCATGCAAACACACCAGAACACCAGACCAAAGAGCATGAACAAGACTTATATTTCAGAAAAGACCATCTTTACAGAATGGGATATCCAAGATATCCCAGACACCAGCTTCATCAAGCACCCGCTCGCAATCAGCCCGCTCCAGCTCCTGGTCGCTCCAAATCCCTTCGCTCCTTGCTTCTCTGCAGAGCCGACCTCTTCGTTCTTTGCACTGCACCTCAGCTGAAGTCCACTCTCTCCTAGACCACCAGCACACTGCTAGTTCCCAAAGCAAAAAACCCAAAGCAACCTCTTGTCCTCACCAGCCACCAGCTGTGTCCAATACGAAGCAAGGCACTCACTATTGCTCACAGCTAGCCCAAAACAATCCTTACCCAGGCTCCCTCTCCTCGTCTTCTCTATTTGCCACTGCCAGCCAACCAGAAAACTGAGAGCAACTCCCTCTTTGTCATCACCAGCAGCTTTACAAACACCTGCTTGCCTGGTTCCACTAAACTCTTTCACTTGCTTCAGCCACTGCTCCACAAACTCTGCTCTGTGTGGCAACCCGCTTCTCTACCTTTTTTCCTCAACACCAGCATCTAGGCGGCCTCCACACGCCTGCCCATGCTTAAACACCCGTAGGTAGCTGTGCCAGCATCTGCTATCCATCCTGTCCCAGCCGTATCACCAGCTACGCCTAGTCCCTTCACGACTGTCGCCAGCTTTCATCTATCAGTCGCACACAAAGGTGGCCTTTCAGCCCCTCTCACTTCGCTATCTTCACTCTGTGGGCCACCTTCTATCTCCGCGGCTGCTCTTCACCAGCCCCACGTACCTCAACGTCTAGCACTTGCACCAGTCACCAGCCATTGCCTCTTGTCGCCAACCACAGGTGCGCCCGCCTGAGTCACCTCTTCCACTAAACCCAGCTCTTCACAAGGTGGCCCACAGAAGGCGTCGCTCACACCAGCCCGTCGGCTCTCATAGCTGGCACCCTCCAGTAGCCACACTCTGTGCCTTGACACCTCTACGTTCAACGAGACCCCCCAGCTCTCTACACGGCCAACACCTCAAACCCGATCTCACCAGCCCTTTCAACTCCTTCGCCAACCTTCCACCGCCTTGCGCTGGCAGCCATTCAAAGCTCCACGCAGCATGCTTTTTTTGGCCACATTAATATCATAATTTTCATTTTACCTAAAAGATGGCCACTTTATTCCTTTTCACACCAAGTCTAAGGCAACTTTGGCCCCTTATCACCTTTTTCTGCCCATGCCCTCCACCAACTTCAATTGCAACCTCGAGTGCCCGTTGTGCTTGGAACGCCCACACATATCAAACGGTCGCGCACACATACGAGCCATCGAACAGTTGATACTACCTCCAGCAGCTATGTTCCGGACAAGCCTGTGCTTCCAGAATCTCAACATTGTCCCTACACATACACTCCCATCAAAATCAAAAGCTTGATTGCCGTATCCATGACGCCCACACCGAGTCAATGGGTGCTCCCATGACTTTACCACAACACGAACAATACTCATGTACACATGTACAAGTTGAGTTTGAGGTTCCCCAAAAACTTCACACATTGCCGAAGATACCCACGTGTGCGTCAAGGAAGAAAATGGAACAAGGTGTTAGAGTTATTTTCTGAACTCAGGCATGGCTCTAGTTGATTGGCCTTGCTGGTTCTCAACAGATGAGTCCATGGCTCTTTTATATGGATGTGTTGGTTGATCTTGCTGATCTTCAACAAAGATTCCATATGGATTTTCTTAAGTGAATATATTTCCGAGTACTATGAGCTAGGATCTATTGAAAAGGCCCCTCAATGGACAGGTGGTGTGCATTCTGGTTACCAATGATGCCATAGGTACAGCGATGAAGGAATGATTACAAATTGGAACTCAAGCTAGATATTTTGGAGGATTATGATCAGTGATACTATGGTTTCATTAAAACATTGTTTTAAAGATAACTAAATCTGTGAAACATGCAATTTCATATTGGGTGTGTAAGTGGTGTGACTATCTTGAAGTTTGCTCTTGAAGCGCCGGCTAGGGGGCTTGGGAACATGTTTCCCTGGTAACGTCTTGGCAGGATGGGCAAGAAGGGCTACCACTTTTGTATGTTCACATTTTTTCTAGACGTGCATGTAGGTGTGTATCTTATGTTCTTTATATCAATAAATCATGTGGTTTTTAAATAACAGGTGAAGGACTATGGTCCCAAGCCCACTCCTCAGGAGATAGAGAAAGCCACCTATTAGGGTTATAGGTATCTAAAGACCTAGCTAGCTACACCACCTACTTTTGTAATCAATCTAGATTAAACTTTCATTTGACTTCTAATTAAAGTATTCAAACATCAACTAATTACGTTTTCTAAACCATAGGAGTTGCACGGTGATAAGGACATAACAGAGGTAGATCAATAGAGTGCCATTGGGTGTGAATCTATGTCAACGGAGTAGCCTAGGTTGAGGGATGATGATCCTCCAATGATCATGAGAGGACGAGGAGGGTATAGATCAGGAGACTAGTGGATCCTCCTTCTCCTTGCTCAGCTTCTTTTGAGCCCCATTTTGTATTTGGAGGCGTTGTACATAGTTATACGTACTATTACGCATAGACATGACTACCATTTATACTCATCATATTTTACCACTTACAGACATTTGATAACTTTATATACTTTGTACTCTTATATGCTTACATACATGAGCTTTTATTTTTGCTTAACTTTGTGCATAAATGTAAATTGCTTTACCGATGTTATAATTTGCCATGTTGAATTGATCTTTTCTCACTTGAGTGCTCGACCTTTGAGAGAGAGAGAGAGAGAGAGAGAGAGAGAGAGAGAGAGAGAGAGAGTTCTTTAATGTGTGCTCGATCCAATTCGAGTTGAGAGAGAGAGAGAAAGAGATAGATAGATAGATAGAGAGAGAGAGAGAGAGAGAGAGAGAGTTCTAATTTAATGTGTGATCTCAATCCAATTTGAGGAGAGAGAGAGAGAGAGAGAGTTCTAAGTTAATGTGTGAGCTCAATCCAATTTGTGTCAAGAGAGAGAGAGAGAGAGAGAAAATGAGTACTTTGATATTTGATGTATGTGTGTGTGAGAGAGAGAGAATGTAAGATCCCTGTTCCCACCGAGCAACGAATTCAAGATACTGGCAGCGGAAGTAGCACTTCTCGCGTGGGACAGGGTTCCCACATTCGTCGGGGCCTCACCCACGGATATCCGGATAAGAGACTAATCCGTCGGTTGTTCCAAAACCGAGCCCGAAAAACTTCCTTTACCGGAAAGCACGGGTGATTCCACCTGGATAACTTTTTACTCTAACGTAGTTAAGAACATTTCTGATTGAGCTGATCCAATTGCATCTATAAGATACATGGTCAGATTAAGGAAGAAACTTGCACTTGGATCATTGGGATCAACGCTTTTTTCCCCATTCAAGAGGCACGATTCCTATCCATAGAACAGTTACTGTCCGGGATTTATTTTATCTATCGTAAAAAAACAAAAGTTTGAGTCTCGATTTACGGATCCATTAGTCCAGCCTAACCCCATCCAGTCCCATGGGTTAGCCAACCGCCCAACCACTGTAGTGATGGGATCCAATTAAGAATTTGGTTAGGTTTTATCCCGGGTACCAAGGAAAAGAGTTCCAAGGCCCCCTAGCCGGATGTTCATGCAAAATAAAACTAGTCACACCACTCACACACCCAATATGAAATTGCCTTTTTCACAGATTCAACCAGTTTAAAACAATCCTTTAATAAAACCATAGTATCACTGATCACAATCTTCCAATTTATCCCATTGATTCTTAATTTCCCATCATTCCTTCATCAGAGTATATATGGCATCATTGGCAACTAGAACGCTCAGGGGCCGTTTCGATAGTTCCTAGCCCTTAATACTCAGCAATATAATCACTTATCAAGATGGACTCTCGTTGAAGATCAGCAAGATCAACCAACAGATCCATGTAAGGGGCCATGGACTCATCCATTGAAGACCAGCAAGGTCAATCAACCAGATCCATGCCCGATTTCAGAAAACAACTCCAACTCTGTTCCAATATCTTCCTCGACGCACGCGTGGGTATCCTAGGCGACCCAGAGCCCGAGCACCGTATGGTCAGCACCCTCTAGGATCCTTCGCAGGTGACCTAGCGCTTCACGCATAGGCCGCTTCCTTGGCCCCTCATCCACCGTACCGGAAGCTCACCATTTTAATCGCACCGAGGCTGGTCAAGACCTCGGCCGACCTTGCTACGCGAGACGTCCTTCATTGACTCTCCGTCAGCAGTTGCAACTTTATCACTTAGGTCCACGACCTTAATCACAAGATGGTCAAAATGCTCCCCCAGCATTCTTGACATAAAACAGTCATTTACAAACAGCATTTACAAACAGTTTACAATACAGTTTCTATTTTAACTTTCATTTTTCCACATTATCCCTCATCAATCCACATTACTTATTCCATATTCCATTTATATGTATACTCATCCCATCACATCATTTTCCATCTCATCACTTCAGATTCCTTCACATCACATATCGTATATTCACATCCATACATATATCCACATCCACATCCACATCCATACATTCACATCCATACATCCACATCCACATCCACATCCATACATCCACATCCACATCCACATTCATACATATATCCACATCCACATCCACATCCACATTCACATCCATACATCCACATCTACATCCATACATCTATTTTCACATCCACATCTACATGTACATTCATGCATCCACATCCATACATCCACATCTACATGCATACATCCACATCTCCATACATAATAAAATTCTTTTAATTAATCTAGGATGATAGTTCCTAGAATATGGTAGGAAGTCCTCTTTTTATGCTTTGAATGAAATTATCTTATGCGTAATTTCTATAAAAATTTTGCCATAGCTCGGCTACTATGACTGATAAATCTTAATTTTTTCTAAGGGATAAAGCTTATCATTAAGGAAATAATTAGAATGGTCTCTAATTGGATCATCAATCCATAATGGATTGAATCATCAATATACATAAACTAAAAGCATAGAAAAAAGCCATTAATTTGGCCTCAAGCATAGCTTAATCTTGGATTAAGGAAAAGCCTTATGAAAAGCTTCATTTGGATTGAAAAGGGTCATGAGTATGATCATTTCTTAAGTGAGAGAGAGAAAAACCATTAGAATTAAATATAAATAGAAATTAACTTCAATAGCATTTATTAAATTATGTAACTCTTCACTACTATTCACCAATTAACTTAAATAGCATTTAAAAAACCATACCAATTAAGCTTCTCAAGCTTGAGAGGGGTTGAGAAGAGAGAGACATTATAGAAAAAATCAATATTCACTAATTACCTTACAAATTGATTGATTCTTTGTTCACGGTAGAGGCCCCCAACCAATCAATTGGTTTAGTATGTTGATGGAGCCACCAATGGGGATTGAAGAAAGAGAGAAGTATCAAAAACTAGTGAATTATTAAAGAATTCACAGTTCTTGGCTTAGGTGGAGTAGAGTAACAATGCATAAGACACTATATCTACATAAAGAATTCATAGTTCTTGGCTTAGGTGGAGTAGAGTAACAATGCATAAGACACTATATCTACATAAAGAATTCATAGTTCTTGGCTTAGGTGGAGTAGAGTAACAATGCATAAGACACTATATCTACATAAAGAATTCATAGTTCTTAGCTTAGGTGGAGTAGAGTAACAATGCATAAGACACTATATCTACATAAAGAATTCATAGTTCTTGGCTTAGGTGGAGTAGAGTAACAATGCATAAGACACTATATTTTTTTCAACAAGGGGAGGCTTCTATTTATAGGAAAATTTGAGTTCCTAACCAAACAAACTGATTCTAGAATTTTCCAAGTCAGTTTGGTCACTTTTTGACCATTTTTAGGTCAGTTACGCTAACTTTTTGGAACTAGACTTGAATGAGGAGAGAGGAGAGATGAAATATCTCAATTTTTATTAGTTTAAAACTCATTCAAGCATGTGAAATATGCACCTCCTTTAAAGAACTCTCCTTCCTTACATATGTGTCATAGTTTTTTTATTAATAAACCTTGTACATTTTCAACTCTTCATCTTATGTGAAATATGCACCTCCTTTAAAGAACTCCCCTTCCTTACATATGTGTTTTTTTACTAATGAACCTTATACATTTTTAACTCTTCATCTTATGTGAGCATTTACCCCTTTTTGGATACCCAAAATATCTTATATTTTTAATATTGCTCATAGTTTTTTACTAATAAACCTTGTACATTTTCAACTCTTCATCTTATGTGAAATATGCACCTCCTTTAAAGAACTCCTCTTCCTTACATATGTGTCATAGTTTTTTTTTTACTAATAAACCTTGTACATTTTCAACTCTTCATCTTATGTGAGCATTTACTCATTTTTGGATACCCAAAATATCTCATATTTTTAATATTGCTCATAGTTTTTTACTAATAAACCTTGTACATTTTCAACTCTTCACCTTATGTGAGCATTTACTCATTTTTGGGTATCTTCTTTTTACAAATTGGATTTATCTCCTCCCTACACATGTATTGATGCTATTGGCCCATAGGAACCTTAATTGGACCATAGTCTAAAGATTTCTGAAAATCTAGACCCTTAGACTAAGGTTCTTTATACCTATTTCCAATTAATTCCAATTGCACATTTGAAAATTCTTTTTGAATTTCTGTTTCAAGGGAATTCATCTTCATTATATGAGATATTTTTCTATCCAAAAATATTTAAAATCTGAATATTCTCTCTCTAGAATATTTTCTCTCTCTAGGTTAAAACAGTTAGAAACAAGGTCTTTATATTTCTGAAGAGTGATTGATTACAGGGGAAGATACTAGACATCAAAAAAGTGGGTTGGGGGAGGAATCTTACATTCTACCCCACTTAAAAAACGCGAGATGTCCTCATCTCGCAACTTGGGATAATTTCGCAAGATGCACAAATATGAGACTTAGAGAAAAATTTTAATCAAGATTAACCACCAAGAAAAGTCTTAAAGAGGGCAAGATAAGAACAAGATTTAAACTTTATTCATTCTCGGAACTTATACATTAAAGATAGAAGAACTCTTTACACTTCCATAAGCCCGTCCATCATATGGTCACAAAAGCAGTCCTCACAAGCTGCACAAGTATAAGGTAACTCATCTATGGGAATGATTCTGCTGGTTATTGCCGCACCTATCTCAGTGGTATGAGGTGATCTAACAAAAGGACCTCTGAGAGGCAAGCCAAAAACGGGGTAAAGGCATATCTTCTCATGAGGAAGAAAACACGCCAGTAAGAAGACCCGCTCAGAAAACCCAAGATGCCTTGATCTCATGACGCAGTAGTATCGGGGACCCAAACCCAAGGCTTCGATAACCATGGCCAAGCGGACATTGTTACGAAAGTGCTGCTGACCCCAGGGTGTTACCCTAGTTATGTTTTGATAGGTCCGCCATTTGGTCTGCGCTACAGAAGTTCCTAGGTGAGGAAAAAGTGAGCGCTCATACTGTTCTATAAAGTCTTTCTTCACAGACTCTCTTGCGTCTTGAAGGTGAGAAATCATCATGGATAAAACTAGTTCTTGTTGCCAAGCCATGAAGGAGATTAAGAAAGAAAGGAGATTGATGGGAGTAAGATTACTGTGAGCGACAAGTAAAAGTTACGACTTATATAAAGGAAGGAGCTAGCGTAACTTAGAAGCCAACGATAACTTGCCACTGAAGTTTTACCGTCTTTCCATGATTTGAGTTTGACACATTTTTCTATAGAAGGCATTAAGAATTTTGAGATGAGGAGATAAAAGAAGCTTGTAGGCTAAGTCATCTACTTTCATTGAATTCAGATATAAGGATCACAATATTTGGGAGATAACTTCTTATACTCCCAAGAGATAAAGAACTTCTTTTGGGCCGTACTCGAATGAAAACCAAAACCTTGGTATCCAAAACACCGATTTTCACTTCTGAACTCATTGTTCTGAATCCTTAAAATAGGCGTGACTCCTGAGAAGTATTCTAGGAAAAGGGTCTTCCTTTTTTTAAACAGAAACTTTCTTTTATTTTAGAGAGGGAATAATTATAAGATCAGAAAGGGAGATTCTTACTCCTGTATACCTCGAAGGCTGGGGAGGAATCTTACATCCTACCCCACTTAAAAAGTGGGAGATGTCCTCATCTCGCAAGGTAGAGGACAACTCTTTTTCTTAAGATCCAATTTTATTCTGGGGTTCCTTATATTCTGGTCAACCCAACAGAATACTGGGATAAATATCCATTATATAGAACTCATAATTAAATAACAATTCATTCAGATCTTATCATTCATATCTTTAACATGATAATGGTCCATTAGACCGAAAAATTTCCTTCTGAACATTCCTTCACGAGAATTTCAGTTAAGCTAGTCCTCAATTTGACATCCCTTAACTTGATCTACCGGTCAAGTATTAACAATAGCAATCTAACAGCACAACCCACTAACCTCATAGTGATTTGCTGAATTCATTATCATCATTCTAGTTATGAATATCATCACAGGGACTCGTCCCATTCCCCCTCATTGAGGTTTCATTATATTTCAACTAATTTTTAGAAATCAACATTTTCCAATCAGCTTTTTCAATCAGAATCCAAATCAATTCATCAATTCTCAAACAGAATTAAAATCATATCAATCACATTCGAAATCATCATCTAGATAGCATTAACGCTTATAATTTCAAGTCTTAGATTTACTCGTATATACTGTCAGTAAAGAGCTGCAGTATACTCTCGGTATGTACGGGTAGTCACGGCCCTTGGAATTATAAGGTAAATACTATCATGTCTAGGCCTCAAGCAAGTCAGGGATTCTATATAATTGCGGTACTTCCATCTGAAGACCCAATTACCAAATTACGAGTTTCAGTTAGAATATCAAATTGTATGAATTATCTCACACAATTATAACCTTTTTGTGTTTCTTGATAAATTTTTGATATATTTGTCTTCTCAGTTGATCTTTCTTAACCAAATGCTCTGATACCAACTGTAAGATCCATGTTCCCACCGAGCAACGAATTCAAGATACTGGCAGCGGAAGTAGCACTTCTCGCGTGGGACAGGGTTCCCACATTCGTCGGGGCCTCACCCACGGATATCCGGATAAGAGACTAATCCGTCGGTTGTTCCAAAACCGAACCCGGAAAACTTCCTTTACCGGAAAGCACGGGTGATTCCACCTGGATAACTTTTTACTCTAACGTAGTCAAGAACATTTCTGATTGAGCTGATCCAATTGCATCTATAAGATACATGGTCAGATTAAGGAAGAAACTTGCACTTGGATCATTGGGATCAACGCTTTTTTCCCCATTCAAGAGGCACAGCCGTTGATTCCTATCCATAGAACAGTTACTGTCCGGGATTTATTTTATCTATCGTAAAAAAACAAAAGTTTGAGTCTCGATTTACGGATCCATCAGTCCACCCCATCCAGTCCCATGGGTTAGCCAACCGCCCAACCACTGTAGTGATGGGATCCAATTAAGAATTTGGTTAGGTTTTGTCCCGGGTACCAAGGAAAAGAGTTCCAAGGCCCCCTAGCCGGATGTTCATGCAAAATAAAACTAGTCACACCACTCACACACCCAATATGAAATTGCCTTTTTCACAGATTCAACCAGTTTAAAACAATCCTTTAATAAAACCATAGTATCACTGATCACAATCTTCCAATTTATCCCATTGATTCTTAATTTTCCATCATTTCTTCATCAGAGTATATATGGCATCATTGGCAACTAGAACGCTCAGGGGCCATTTCGATAGTTCCTAGCCCTTAATACTCGGCAATATAATCACTTATCAAGATGGACTCTGGTTGAAGATCAGCAAGAGAACAGATCCATATAAGGGGCCATGGACTCATCCATTGAAGACCAGCAAGGTCAATCAACCAGATCCATGCCCGATTTCAGAAAACAGCTCCAACTCTGTTCCAATATCTTCCTCGACGCACGCGTGGGTATCCTAGGCGACCCATGATAAAAAACAGGAGCAGGATGTAACACACACAAGAGAAGCAAACCCTAATCCATAACCATCAATCATAAAGAAGGAGAGAAGCCATAGTCACCATCTCTCTCACACACACAAAAGGGAACACAACATAGTGTTATGTCCACACTACAAAGTAAACCTAGTGTAATGTCCACACCACACATGACCAGCTGGACGCGGTCATAAACACACCACACGATATCTATCTACCATACTGTCACTCTGTCAGCACCCATGTGCTATCCTCCAGCTGTATACGAGCTTGATATTTCAACACTCCCCCTCAAGCTCGACATGTCCATCTCTAGGACTCCCAATCTAGTACGGAAATACTCGAACTTATCTTTACCAAGTGCTTTGGTAAAGATATCTGCAACCTGCTCATCTGTCTGCACATATGTCAAATCAACATGCCCATCTAGCACCTTCTCTCTGATGAAGTGATAGTGGACCTCAATATGTTTGGTCCTGGCATGATAAACTGGGTTGCTAGCAAGCTGAATACTACTCATGTTGTCACAATGAATGACAACGCGCATATCACTCTGTATCCGGACATCATCTAGCAACTTCTTCAACCACATAGCCTCACATGCAGCTATGGCTGCTCCACGGTACTCTGCCTCTGTGGTAGATAAAGCAACTGTAGGTTGCTTTTTACTGCTCCAACTCACAGCTCCACTACCAAGGCTGAAAACATAGCCACTGGTAGATCTCCTATCATATGCACTACCGGCCCAATCTGCATCTGTATATCCATAGACATGCATGTCTTTTCCTGCCTCATAGAAAAGACCATAATGCGCGGTAGTTTTGACATATCTCAGAATCCGTCTCACAGCATCCAAGTGAGGTTTACGAGGACTCTGCATAAACTGACTCACCAAACCAACTGCATAACTGATATCTGGCCTCGTAATGGTCATGTAGATAAGACTACCAACCATTTTCCTGTACATGGTGATATCATCAAGCTCATCACCCAAATCAGCCCTAAGCTTCATGTTTTGCTCTAATGGTGTCAACATTGGTTTGCATGCTATCATACCATACTTTGCTAGCATGTCAAGTGCATATTGCCTTTGCACCAACCATATACCTGTGTTTGTTCTTATCACCTCAATGCCAAGAAAGAACCTTAAATCACCAAGATCTTTCATATCAAACTCTTTGCATAAAGAGGCCTTAACATCATCAATGCCTTTCCCACAATCACCTGTGATAATCAAATCATCAACATAAATGACTATCATCACGATACCATCATGTGTCTTCTTCACATAAAGTGAAGAGTCTGCATTTCCAACCACAAATCCAATACTGACAAGATATCTGCTGATCTTGTCACTCCAAGCACGAGGTGCTTGCTTCAAACCATAGAGTGCTTTCTTTAACCTGCAAACAAAGGTCGGATATTTTGGATGTACATAACCTTCTGGCTGTTCCATGTACACCTCTTCTTGTAGATCACCATTCAAGAAAGCATTTTTGACATCCATTTGATGTAAAGCCCAACCTTTTTGTGCTGCTAATGCAATGATAGACCTCACTGTCGCCATTTTAGCCACTGGGCTGAAAGTTTCATCATAATCAAGGCCATAAGTTTGTGCATATCCTTTAGCGACCAGCCTTGCCTTATGTCTCTCTAGGCTGCCATCTGACTTGCACTTTACCTTATACACCCATTTGCATCCAATTGCATTCTTTCCTTTAGGTAACTCAGCCAATTCCCATGTATCATTTTTGTCCAAAGCATCCATCTCTTCATCCATGGCTTTCTGCCATACATGCTCTCCAATAGCCTCTGAATAGCATGTAGGTTCCACATGCTTTACCATAGATGTCATGTATGCATAATGCATAGCAAAATCTCTATATGTCAATCTTTCCACTGGATATCTGACTCTCTGGGATCTCCGCAATGCATGCGGGTCACTCTGTACACCTGTAACTCTGGCATGTGGTGGCACATATCTGTCCTGCCTAGCACCAGGTGTGCGTACAACAGGTATCCCGAGCTCCTCATCCAAACTCTCTGAGCTAGAAGACTCATAACCTGTGATCCCAATTCCCTCGACTTTCTTCTTGCCTTTATCCATAGCACTACTCCCAGTGCTCACACTCTCATGTCTCAGACGTCCTGACCATGGACGTACACTGCTACTACTCTCAGCTTCTGCTGCTGGCCCAGACATAGTAGTAGAACTAGAACTTGCTTGTGATGGCAAGTTCACAGGCACATTCGCCTCAAGTGTGTCAATGACTCCCTCATCTTTGGCTTTATACCAACTAGCAAGCTCATCGAATACAACATCTCGTGAGATGACTACTTGTCTAGTTTGAGGGTTATAACATTTGTAAGCCTTTCGATCCTGTGCATATCCAACAAAGACACATTTCTCTGCTTTAGGATCCAACTTCCGTCTTCTTTCATCAGGCACATGAACATAAGCTACACATCCAAAGACTTTCAGATGTCCAATATCTGGCCTGTAACCTGTAAGCCGCATCTCAGGCGTGCTTCCATGAATGGCTGCTGTAGGTGATTTGTTCAGGATATACACTGCAGTAGCACATGCTTCTGCCCAATAGTAATCTGGCATGCTCTTTTCATTGAGCATTGCCCTTGCCACTTCACATATGACACGATTCTTTCTCTCAGCCACACCATTCTGCTGAGGTGTATACCTGCATGTCAACTGTCTTCTTATCCCATGCTTCCGCAAGAAATGCTCAAATGCTTTTGAGGTGTATTCACCACCTCCATCTGTTCTCAGACACTTAATCCAACAGCCATATTGTTTTTCTACAAGAGCCTTGAAATCCATGAATTTTTCCAGCACTTCACTCTTCTCTCTCAAAAAATATATCCATGTCATCCTGCTGAAGTCATCTATAAATGTCACATAGTATAAACTTCCTTTGATAGATGGGTTTTGTGCTGGGCCCCATACATCACTATGCACTATCTCAAGTGGTCTATTACTCATATTTCCTTCTCGAGGAAACCTCAACCTTGCCTGCTTTCCAAACTGACAGGCTTCACAAACATGCATATGTCCATCATATTTGAATCGAGGCAATCCACTGACAATGCCCCTTGTTTGCATGTTCTTTAATCTCTGTATATTGACATGTCCAATCCTCTTGTGCCACATGTCAATGTCCTGCACAATCCCATTACTCTTTGAAAACATGGCTGAGCTCAATTCTGGTATGCCTGCATCCAATTTAAATAACCTTCCTTCCTTCTTGCCCTTGGCAACCAATCTACAGCCATGCTTAAAATCTTCCACAAAACAGCCTTTCTCATTGAATCTTACTTGTAATCCCTGCTCAACCATTTGGCCTACTGATGCCAAACTCTTTGTAATGGATGGTACATATAACACTTCTGACATATTTTTCACATTTCCATCATGCATCTTCAAAGGCACACTGCCAACATGTGTTATAAGATGCTGAGTATCATCTCCTGTGACCACATAACCATTTGTATCCAATGGTTGCATCTTCTCAAACCACTCACCATGACATGTCATGTGGTTTGAGGCACCTGAATCCATATACCATGACTCATCTCCTGCATTCTGAGAATCCATTGTCCCCATAACATGCTTCATTGCAAAAAGATGATTCGAACTCCCATCATTGTTACTGGTAGATGCATAATTTCCATGTTGTGGTCTTCCATTCCTCACATCATTCTGCTTTTTGTAACAATCTTTTGCCAAATGTCCAAGTTTGCCACAATAGTAACATTCAATCCCATTCAAATTTTGTTGAGGACCTTGCCATCGTCCTCTACCACGAGCACCTGTTCCAAATCTCCCCCTATGGGATTGAAATCCACGACCTCCACGTGATCCAAATGATGACTGTGAATTCTGAAAATTCTGATTTGATTGTGGTTGAGTTGACCTGTCATTCCAACCACGTCCTCCACGGCCTTGAGGGGTAAATCTTCCCCTGCCTCGAGAGCCTCGAGATGAGTAAAAAGCTTGATTTCTTGCATGTTCATCATTGCTTGACGAGGATGCACCACCTGTAACACTCATACCACCAAGGCCAAGCTTCAATTCTTCCACAATGAGCAATGACACAAGCTCATTAAAGTCTGGCATTCCTCCCAATCTTACTGAGATGGAAGTGTCAAAAGATTTGTATTCTTTGCCTAAACCACGCAATGTGAGAGCAACCAAATCATCATCATCCATCGGGGCATGGATTGATGACAAGGAATCAGCATAACCTTTGATTTCCTGAACATACTCATGTATACTCCGATTCCTTCGTGTTACACTGTGAATCTGTTGCTTCAGTTGTATCTTCCTTGCACCAGTGTCTGTCTCATACATACGGCACAATATACCCCATGCTTCTTTCGGTGTATCTGCATCTTGGATGTGAATGAGCAAGGCATCTGTTACACATATTGAAAAATAATGCAACACTTTCGAAGACCGCTCTACCCACTGCTTGTGAGCCAGTAACTGAGCATTATTTGGTTGAGGAGGTAGGTATGGCTCCGGATCTTCCTCCGAGACAAGACTCCATAAACCTTTGCCTTTCAAAAAACTCTTCATTCGAAACTTCCACACTTGAAAGTTAGTGCGATCAAGCTTCTCTCCAACAATCTGTATCGGACCATCTCCCATTGTTGCAAAAAAATAGAGTAGATGTACCCTTTCGATTACAATGTACGAAGTACCTGTAATGCTCCAAATCTCTCCAAATCACATCAAATGCTGGCAAATTGTGTGCATTAACATCCCACAATGATTCACCAACAATGTACACTCGATCAAAGTTGAAATCAAATGAAACTCCTTCACAAAAAATTTTCTGGTTTTTTTCTCGCCAGTAAATTCTCGCCAGTAACCAGTCAAGATTATGCTCTAAATCCTTCAAATCTTGTCCAAATGCAATGATTCAACTTGAAATGGCTTCCCAACACATTGCTCCAACATATCCTAGAAGGGTTTGATCCAATTCTTCAAGGGGAATGAGAACCATCAATTTTTGTAACCTCTGGTTTGAATTTTTCTGCACCTGTCAGGTACCACCTCTCACTAAAACTGCTCTATCTCCTTCAAATCTTCTCCAAATCCAAAACTTTTTGATTCAAAAGTTTAGCAACTCATAGGACTTTACTTGTACCAAAGGAATTAGGCCAATTTGATATAGAAAAAGATTAATGCCTTGATTAAAAATGCTCTGTTTCTGGACAGAATTTCTGCAAACCTGCACACCTCTGATAAATCACTTCAATGAGCTCCAAATGCATGAAATGAGCTGCAACCAATCATCATAAGGCCTTAGCAATGTCTTTGCTAAACTCTCCAAGCTTTAAAGCATTCAATTTGGTGTCCAAATGAGTGAATTAGAGAAAATTCATTGCAAACTTTCCAAGAAACTCATCCAAAAAACGCCGCCTTCTCTTGGAGCTCTAGGAGAGAGGGGTAATCACTAATGAGTGGATAGGTCTCTTAGCAATGACCTAATCTATCATGGGTATGAAGGGTTTGACTCAATTTTGAGTAGAATTGCCACAATTGATCCTCCACCGGGCATATGTTCTCTGTTTTTGTAGAGTCCAAAAAACCAGAATTTTTTTCTTCACAAATTGCCTGTAATGCATCAATTTTCATGCAATGGTTTGCTCCAGTGTTGCTAATACATGTGCCCTTTCACAATACATGAGAACCTCTGTGTTTCCTTTGTATTTTCACCAATACTTTTGACAAAATACATTCCTTCACAAGCTTTCCATGAAAGCTTCAAAACCAGAAATTTTCTGCTTGCTTTATGCACTTCAATCTTCACTGAACTTGCTCTTTGATACCTGCAATCCGCAGAGGGGGTCTTGCTACACTCACCAATGGTCCTTAGCTCTCAGATCTGATGCCGATGTGTGCTCCACAGCTTCTCCTTTGCTCCAAGCTCCAATGGCTTCCTTCACAGCTTTTTCTTCTTCTTCCCTCTTCACTCACTCACTCACACAACTCAGCTAATAAGCTCTTGGCTCTGATACCATGATAAAAAACAGGAGCAGGATGTAACACACACAAGAGAAGCAAACCCTAATCCATAACCATCAATCATAAAGAAGGAGAGAAGCCATAGTCACCATCTCTCTCACACACACAAAAGGGAACACAACATAGTGTTATGTCCACACTACAAAGTAAACCTAGTGTAATGTCCACACCACACATGACCAGCTGGACGCGGTCATAAACACACCACACGATATCTATCTACCATACTGTCACTCTGTCAGCACCCATGTGCTATCCTCCAGCTGTATACGAGCTTGATATTTCAACAACCCAGAGCCCGAGCACCGTATGGTCAGCACCCTCTAGGATCCTTCGCAGGTGACCTAGCGCTTCACGCATAGGCCGCTTCCTTGGCCCCTCATCCACCGTACCGGAAGCTCACCATTTTAATCGCACCGAGGCTGGTCAAGACCTCGGCCGACCTTGCTACGCGAGACGTCCTTCATTGACTCTCCGTCAGCAGTTGCAACTTTATCAGTTAGGTCCACGACCTTAATCACAAGATGGTCAAAATGCTCCCCCAGCATTCTTGACATAAAACAGTCATTTACAAACAGCATTTACAAACAGTTTACAATACAGTTTCTATTTTAACTTTCATTTTTCCACATTATCCCTCATCAATCCACATTACCTATTCCATATTCCATTTATATGTATACTCATCCCATCACATCATTTTCCATCTCATCACTTCAGATTCCTTCACATCACATATCGTATATTCACATCCATACATATATCCACATCCATACATTCACATCCATACATCCACATCCACATCCACATCCATACATCCACATCCACATCCACATCCACATTCACATCCATACATCCACATCTACATCCATACATCTATTTTCACATCCACATCTACATGTACATTCATGCATCCACATCCATACATCCACATCTACATGCATACATCCACATCTCCATACATAATAAAATTCTTTTAATTAATCTAGGATGATAGTTCCTAGAATATGGTAGGAAGTCCTCTTTTTATGCTTTGAATGAAATTATCTTATGCGTAATTTCTATAAAAATTTTGCCATAGCTCGGCTACTATGACTGATAAATCTCAATTTTTTCTAAGGGATAAAGCTTATCATTAAGAAAATAATTAGAATGGTCTCTAATTGGATCATCAATCCATAATGGATTGAATCATCAATATACATAAACTAAAAGCATAGAAAAAAGCCATTAATTTGGCCTCAAGCATAGCTTAATCTTGGATTAAGGAAAAGCCTTATGAAAAGCTTCATTTGGATTGAAAAGGATCATGAGTATGATCATTTCTTAAGTGAGAGAGAGAAAAACCATTAGAATTAAATATAAATAGAAATTAACTTCAATAGCATTTATTAAATTATGTAACTCTTCACTACTATTCACCAATTAACTTAAATAGCATTTAAAAAACCATACCAATTAAGCTTCTCAAGCTTGAGAGGGGTTGAGAAGAGAGAGACATTATAGAAAAAATCAATATTCACTAATTACCTTACAAATTGCTTGATTCTTTGTTCACGGTAGAGGCCCCCAACCAATCAATTGGTTTAGTATGTTGATGGAGCCACCAATGGGGATTGAAGAAAGAGAGAAGTATCAAAAACTAGTGAATTATTAAAGAATTCACAGTTCTTGGCTTAGGTGGAGTAGAGTAACAATGCATAAGACACTATATCTACATAAAGAATTCATAGTTCTTGGCTTAGGTGGAGTAGAGTAACAATGCATAAGACACTATATCTACATAAAGAATTCATAGTTCTTGGCTTAGGTGGAGTAGAGTAACAATGCATAAGACACTATATCTACATAAAGAATTCATAGTTCTTGGCTTAGGTGGAGTAGAGTAACAATGCATAAGACACTATATTTTTTTCAACAAGGGGAGGCTTCTATTTATAGGAAAATTTGAGTTCCTAACCAAACAAACTGATTCTAGAATTTTCCAAGTCAGTTTGGTCACTTTTTGACCATTTTTAGGTCAGTTAAGCTAACTTTTTGGAACTAGACTTGAATGAGGAGAGAGGAGAGATGAAATATCTCAATTTTTATTAGTTTAAAACTCATTCAAGCATGTGAAATATGCACCTCCTTTAAAGAACTCTCCTTCCTTACATATGTGTCATAGTTTTTTTATTAATAAACCTTGTACATTTTCAACTCTTCATCTTATGTGAAATATGCACCTCCTTTAAAGAACTCCCCTTCCTTACATATGTGTTTTTTTACTAATAAACCTTATACATTTTTAACTCTTCATCTTATGTGAGCATTTACTCCTTTTTGGATACCCAAAATATCTTATATTTTTAATATTGCTCATAGTTTTTTACTAATAAACCTTGTACATTTTCAACTCTTCATCTTATGTGAAATATGCACCTCCTTTAAAGAACTCCTCTTCCTTACATATGTGTCATAGTTTTTTTTTTACTAATAAACCTTGTACATTTTCAACTCTTCATCTTATGTGAGCATTTACTCATTTTTGGATACCCAAAATATCTCATATTTTTAATATTGCTCATAGTTTTTTACTAATAAACCTTGTACATTTTCAACTCTTCACCTTATGTGAGCATTTACTCATTTTTGGGTATCTTCTTTTTACAAATTGGATTTATCTCCTCCCTACACATGTATTGATGCTATTGGCCCATAGGAACCTTAATTGGACCATAGTCTAAAGATTTCTGAAAATCTAGACCCTTAGACTAAGGTTCTTTATACCTATTTCCAATTAATTCCAATTGCACATTTGAAAATTCTTTTTGAATTTCTGTTTCAAGGGAATTCATCTTAATTATATGAGATATTTTTCTATCCAAAAATATTTAAAATCTGAATATTCTCTCTCTAGAATATTTTCTCTCTCTAGGTTAAAACAGTTAGAAACAAGGTCTTTATATTTCTGAAGAGTGATTGATTACAGGGGAAGATACTAGACATCAAAAAAGTGGGTTGGGGGAGGAATCTTACAGAGAAGTATTATGTATCAAGAGAGAGAGAGAGAGAGAGAGAGAGAGAGAGAGAGAGAATGAGTACTTTGATATTTGATGTATATGTGTGTGAGAGAGAGAAGTATTGTAGTGGGAGAGAAAATGAGTACTTTGATATTTGATGTATGTGTGTGAGAGAGAGAGAAGTATTGTAGTGGGAGAGAAAATGAGTACTTTGATATTGTAAGTATGTGTGTGTGAGAGAGAGAAATATTGTACTGGGAGAGACATAGAGATAGAGAGAACCATCGTTCCAAAGCACATACATGCTGGAGCGTCAGAGAGAACAGTGATTTTTAAACGTTTAAAATATCTATTTAAACGTTTAAATAGTGATTTTTAAACGTTTAAAATATCTATTGAGCATCACTTATGCGATGCTCGTTCATCATCATTTAAGTACGACTCTTTGAGATACGTGTCTTTTAAGCAACGCCCAACCACATGCATTGCTTATGCGATGTATTTCTTATTGCTTAAGTGATGCTTTTTAGTTCCTTATGTGATGTCTGGGCGTCACTATAGTAGGGTTGCATAAGCGACGCCCATAGCGATTGCAAACTAGCGTCGCTACGGGTGGGTTGTGTTGTAGTGCTAGAATTTTTATCAAAATGATCACAGTAGTCTTGTAATCAGGTGATGTACCTCTTGCCCTAGTAGGCGTGCCACCACCACCTCAATGTAGCTCAGAATTTTATAAACACAAACCATGGATCCATTCAACAATAAGCAAGCTTGTATTGTACTAAAATTTAATATATTATACAAAATTATGGAACCCTCTAGTGTAAATATATATTTCGAATATGTATACAAAAAATATACATATATATATATATATATATATATGTATGTATGTATGTATATATTGTACAAATTTTTGTAGCCCTTAAGTGCATGTAATTCGAATACGAATACAAAAAATGGTTGTTGGAGCAAGTTTGCAAGTTTAGTTTAGGACATGATTAAGAAAGTTTTTTGTGCTACATTGTAAGTGATAAGCACTTTAGCTTCCTGATTAGTGTTTGCTGAAGATTACATCTACTAGTTTGTTTTACAAGCACAATTTGGATAACGCCATCCATGAGGTACATGCAAATCATTAACCATTCTTCCCTTATGGAGACGTGTTATATATAAAATAGAAATTTTAATATTTGGTATTGAATTTTGTTTATATATGTATAAAATAAAGTATTTTACTGTGTGGTTCCAAATTTTGAATTTGAAGTGGTTTGGCATATACAAATCATCTTCTTTTTGTACGTCATTCCGTATTTGCAACACTGTGACAAGTTCATTCTTGGGTCTAAAGTATCATTCTTTCTTATTTTCAACATTGTGACAATTTGCTCTAAAGTATCATTCTTTCTTATTTGTAATACTGTGACAAGTTCATAATTAAACCAAACATATCATAAGTCATCAAGATCTTGATCCAAAGGGACTCTTTGGCCCCTTACTATGTGCCAAAGTATCATTCTTTCTTATTTTCAACATTGTGACAAGTATTTGCTCTAAAGTATCATTCTTTCTTATTTGTAATACTGTGACAAGTTCATAATTAAACCAAACATATCATAAGTCATCAAGATCTTGATCCAAAGGGACTCTTTGGCCCCTTACTATGTGCCACCTTGTATAGTAAAAGCTCATGATGAAATTATGAGTGCCTATCATATATTTACATGAGACAGAGACAATTGTCATTGTGCTTTTTAGCCCATTTATTATCTTTTTATCTTATCCTTTGTCCAAGAATTCTAGAATATTGTTTGAATCTAGAAACTTGCAAATAAATATAGATTTTGTTCTTCTTATTTCACAATTGGAGAAGAAGTTAACAAACACATTTACAGGCATGAAATCTTTAATTTAACATGTCTGTTTACTATGATGGGTTTAAGACACCTCTGAACCTCCGAAAATAACTTGCATCAGAAACTTTTTCTAGTATCTGAGTTCAAAAGTGGCCACTCTTCACTTTTGAAATCGAGAAGAGGAAGACATTCTAAAGTACCAAAAATGGAGTTCCCCTTTTGAGCATAGAAAAATGGTCATTAAAGCATATACCATGCTCTACAAACGACTTTGCATTTATCCCTTTATATTGTCGCTCATTTGCCAATGCAAGCATGAACCATATCAATGATCCCAACAATAGTTATATAGGCTACCATTCAATGTTGGAGGATGGATACACATCTGGATATATCAAAGATAAATAAGGACAAACAAACATTTGAACATGCCAAAGAATGGTTAAAAGTTAAATATTAAAGCTCATGTGTTAAATGGTACACCTATAGGATGTTCTTCTAAAACAAGTTCTTTGTGCATGAACACATGTTAAACTAGAACTTCCTCTATTGTTCTCTTGTTCTCACAAAGCCTAAAAGCTTTAACACGCCCCTTCTAAGAAGAAATTTCTTAAAGATGGCTACTTTATTTTCCTTCATTGAAGGAGAACCTAGCTATCATGGTTTATTGTGATGGGCAGTGAACAATTATTTTCATCTAATGTATTTGATACACAAATGGATTTAATTGTAGAGGAAGGCTGCCTAGAGAATTCTTGCATAAACATGATTAAAACAAAGAGAAAAACCCTACTGGTGTATGTGAAAATACCTTTAGGTTCTTATTTTCCTTTTTTTGCCCATATGTTTAGTTTGTAGGGAAATCCAAAACATGATAACATGGACAATCATTGTAGGTGGGCGACAGTTTTTAGATCGTGGGTATATTTCCTATTGTTATTTTTGTATAGAATGCATTTTTATTATGTATGTAGTGAGAGGTGAAAACCACTTAGTTACTACATAGATTGGAATCAAAGGGAATATCTCCACCTCATCTTATTTGTCTAGGACCTTTCTCTCACTAGAACTGAATAACCAAAACATGACCCCAAATTTCTCCTAATAATTGTGTAGGCAATGGGTCATCCAAAGAAGGATGTAGGGCAACTAAATTTGCATTCAATGCTTGGTGTGCCTATGCGACAAGAGAATATACCATCACATGCTAGCACAAGTGCATCAAGCAACAATGTGAGTAATGATGGCAATTGCAATCATGAGGGTAAGAAGACATACAATCAAACATTTTAACCTATGTGGAAATTGCAATTTAAATGGGCTTTTCCATGAATAGGTGAAGATGGAAAAGAAAGAATAAAGTGTATCATATGCACGGAAAGTCAAATGAAATCAATCTTTGCTCATGAAGGTAGTATAACCATCCAAAATCAAGCTTTACTAATTCATGAATCATCAAAGGAACATAAGCATGCCATTTTGAGGCAAAAGTGTTTGAAAATGAAACAAAACTCATTGAGAAACATGTTGAGTTGATGATTTATGGGGAAAGAAATAAAATCATGTGTGATGTAGATAATGTACCATGTTGTAAAGAAAGATATGTCATTAGATTTTTTTAAAGATGAATGTTTTTTTTTGCATGTATATGCAAACATCTCACATGCCCCTTACTAATGATTATTCCTCTTATATAAACCCTAAATTTGGTAAAAAGTTTCTTGAAGCTACATATAATCTATATTGGGAAATATTGAAACAAGAAATCAATGCAAGTCATATGTAAATTTTATTGGATGATAGCTCAGGTAGAAGATATAAGAAATATTGAATTCTCTATATCTCCTTTCTAAGGGAAGAGAAAATGTGCAAAAAATTTGTCAAACTCATAGATATCAAAGATGGGAAAGCAAAAACATTATTTCAAGGGGGGACAAAACAATTATATCATGCAACTACCACTTCAAAAAATGGTGGGGTTTGTGTTCATTTTGTTTCCCATAGGGAAGCACTTGCAATCATCAAAGATACATGTGATCACTTTTTTTATGTTAAAATGTGTGAATCAGTGAATGGTTGGGAGATTCATGTTTACAAAGAGGGGATGATTTATTTGAGAAGATGCAATAGGGGATGCTTTGAGCAGATGTGGCGGAATACCCTAGGGGCCCCCCATGAGCACATGGATGCACTAGATAAAATGCATCATGAGATTAGCCCCACAATAGCGTGGATGTATAGAGTTGAGACGCATCGTGAGCCCCCCACAGAGTATTCCACCATTGGAATACTCTTGGGGAGAAATACCTCACTTGACATCTAAAAGCATGATCATAGTGGATGTCAAGTCACTAGTTGGGCTGATTGTTCCACCACTTGTTGGGGCTCATCTGTGGGAGATGGAAACCTGTCATCTTCAGGATACATCATAAAGATCAACATCTCTGGGCACATGATGGAACCATTTGGTAATTTTGGTTCTAGGCTTTTTAGATAAAGAGCACAG
This sequence comes from Cibotium barometz, assembly GCF_041138505.1. Taxonomy (NCBI): domain Eukaryota; kingdom Viridiplantae; phylum Streptophyta; class Polypodiopsida; order Cyatheales; family Cibotiaceae; genus Cibotium; species Cibotium barometz. The sequence goes on from NC_141059.1 coordinate 31,584,767, forward strand.
TGCACTAGTTGTTTAGATATACCTCTGATGAGGATAAAACTTCATTGCACTAGTTGTTTAGATATACCTCTGATGAGGATAAAACTTCATTGCACTAGTTGTTTAGATATACCTCTGATGAGGATAAAACTTCATTGCACTTGAACAGTTCATTGTCAACTTTTATTTTGGGAGAGTAGATAATTTTAAAGGTATGGAATAAGTCTTTGCACAGTTGTTCCATGAATTGGGTAAATTCTAGTTTGAGCGGGTAGTTTATGTATCCATGTAGTACAAGGCATGGCTTTGCCAATTGTTGTATCATTTATAGGAATTATATAAGGAGAAGCATGATATTCTATTTCATAATAAATGGTGATTTTATTTATGCCTTTGAGGACATTGACTCTATGAACAAAAGCCATGATCGATTTAAGGAAATGGATGCATTTTTCACCTTGTGGGACTGAACTAGTTTTCTCATGGAAGAATACTTTTGTTTTTAGTTTTTGAGTAGTAGGAATAGCTTGCTGGTATACATAAGGATCAAGTTTTGTGGATTTTGATGATGATGCTAGGGATTACTGGTAAGGAGCTAAATGGGTTATCGATACAAAAGTTTGTGGTATAAGCTAAATGGGTTATCGATACAAAAGTTTGTGGTATAAGCTCATTCCTTTAGGTAGATTAGATATCTAAGTCCCATGTCTCGGGAAGTTTGAGATTAAACCATTTGAGCATGATTGGAGCCATTTTCTTGATGGCGGTGTGAGGCAGCTCAGAAACACAAGAAGGCCACTATAGCTCGCCGACTCACCACCTTCAGAACACTCACAAGCATAAGGGGCACCACCAGCTTCTCTAGCTGGGAAGAAAATCAATAACAGACCAGACCTTTCCTCATATCCCTACTCCTTTTCCCTCATCCATCCACCATCATCATACACCACAGGCTCAAATCAGAAAAGCAAGACACCTCTATTGCTTAATCAATCAGCGGAGTACAGAGGGAAACTTACAGTTGTTCAAACACAAACATAGAAAATAGTGATAGAAGCTTGTCGAGCTCCAGCCTGATCACATCAGCAGGCGAGCAATCACACAAAGACAAGTTCACAACTGCCACCACTTTCGTTATTAACACATCACACACTCCCTCTCATAGCTCATACAGCCTCACCAACCTTGCTCTTGTATCCAGCCCAAGCCACTAAAAGGAGACGGTGACTCCTTCTGCTTCAGCCATCACCAACTCATAAAGGCCACCCTTTCTGCTGCAACAAAAAACTTCAGCCAGGCCCTCCTTATTCAAGGTAGTTACCTCATACTAAACAACTATGCTAAACAGCCATGGTTAACAACTTCTCCCAGCGACGACTGCCAACTTCACTCTCTCTCTCTTTTCTTGGTGAAGCTCCTCTCGCCAGCAAAAAAAGAAGAAAACCTGCCCATCTCTGTCTTCGCCAACAGCTCCTAGGCGGCTCTCTCCAGCCCGTGGCTAGCCACCCCAAAAAAAAAAAAAACAGAGCGCAACTCCCCACGTGTAGAAAGCCAGCTCTCTGACGTCGCCACCAGCCTCCACGCCAAACAACAACCCGAGCAACTCACCGGCTCTGCACTCTCTCCCGTCACCACGGGCCACCGCCAGCGTCAAAACCAACAAAAGCAACACCTCCCCATTCTTTTGCTACCAGAGGCTTCTCAACACAGCACCAGCCCATCTCTCTCTCTTGATGCAATCCCTTCCGCTATCTCTACCCCAATTGGCGTCTTCTTTCTTCCACCGCTTCGCTACTGTCGCTGACGACTTCGCCTCCTCCTCTTCTTCGCTACCAACCACTGCCACTTCCTTTACTGTGGCAACCCTTTCCTGTGGCGACCTCGTCCTCTGCTGCAATGGCCACCCTCCTCCTGATATCTGGTCACGCTTCTGCTCTCCCTTTTTTTTCCTGCAGCGCCTATTAGCCCCTTCACTTTTTTTCTCGGCGGTTTCATCTTTTCTTCTTCGAAGCGGCCCCCCCCCTCTTCCTCGCTTCTTCGCCACCTTTCTAGATTTTCGAGCTGGCTGCTAGTACTAGTTCCACATGGCCATACTATAATATTTATAGCCACCATGGTTATATTTTATATCATTCTTTAGCCTCAAAATGATGGCCATACATCCTACATCACCTTGCTTAACTTAGTCATGCAACACCCACAACTTCCAAAACAATGCAAGATCTATCCACTGCCATGATTATAAACATCATCACCTACCATCACAGTCGGTGCTATGCTCCAAACAACCATCTGCACCTACATGCTAAAAATGGAGTGTGCTCCTTGCATCCAAATTCATCTCCAGATCTTTCGCGTCCACTCCGGAAAAAAAACACAACACACCAGTACTGTAAAACCTCTCAACCTGTACATTTGCCAGGGCATTCAGGGCAAAGTTTTATTGCACACCATCCACACCATATGTACACTGACTCAAAACAGCTTTACAGAAAAAGCCTGACATACTTTGTCCAACCCCTAGCCTGCTGAATCATTCATGGTCAGCAGCAAAAAGCAATTCCAGACTTAAATCCATATCCAAAAACTGCCCTTCATCTGGAATCACATCTTCAGACACTGCATCCTATACAATCACCATCAAATGTGCATAATATTTCTTCAGCCTGTATCCATTTACCCTGGAAGCATGTAAAGTCCCATCTAAATCTGCCAATTGATAAGTGCCATTTGCAAATCCTTGCATCACCAAGAAAGGTCCTTCCCACTTAATTTGAAACTTTTTATGAAAGGCATTATCCAGTCTGCTATTATAACGTAACACCAGATCATTCTTCATAATTCCTTTGCTTTTAATCTTCTTGTTGAACTTCTCCAGCGTCCTTGCCTGCATATCTTCATAATGCTTCAAAGCATTATCTCTGTTCAGCTGTGCTTCTTGTAAATATAACAGCCGCTCTTTAAAGACATCTTTAGGCTCTTCCAAAAGCTTTTCCAACATTTTAACAGCTGGTATCTCCACCTCAATAGGCAATAAGGCTTCCTTCCCATAAACAAGATGAAATGGAGTGAAACCTGTACCAGTCTTAATTGCTGTTCTATATGCCCACAAGGCAGCAGGCAACTCCAGATCCCAATTCTTGCCTTGTTGCTCTGTCACCTTAAATAAAATCTTGATCAATTCACCATTGAACCGCTCATTCAGGCCATTACACTGTGGATAGTAAGGTGTGGTAAAGCTGCGACTAATCTTCATTTTTATACACAAATAATCCATAAGCTCTGCTCTGAAACCTGGACCCTGATCAGAAAGCAATTCCAATGGCACACCAAACTTACAACAGATATCTTGATATACAAACTTTGCTACCTCCTTCGCAGTAATTTGTTTCACTGCCTTTGCTTCCGCCCATCTAGAAAGGTAATCAACTGCTGCAGTCAAGATGTAACATTTCCCTCGGCTAGTAATAGGTAATGGTCCTACAGCATCAATTCCCCATTTTTCAAAAACATCATAAGCAAGAATTGTCTTCCTCATCTCAGGCTTTAATATCCGTTTACTGTGAGCTTGGCATTGTTTGCATGACCTGCACCAATGATTAACATCCTTATGTATACTTGGCCATACATAACCTTCCTGCAATACCTTATGCAAGGTAATCTTTGAGGCAAAATGTCCACCGCATGCTCCCTCATGATTTTCCTTGAGAATTTTATAGATTTCTTCCTTCCAAGGTATCCGTCGCATTATCAAATCAATTCCCTTCAAATACAAAGCATCACCAATCATCACATACCTTGCAGCTTTCCTGATGAAACCATATTTTTTTGATCTATCAATACCATTAGGAATCATCCCTGTTAACAAAAACTCCTCAACATCCTGTAAATTCTCCCTGCCACAATAAAATGATGCATGAGCTTTAAGAACAAAAACTTCACCAATCATTCCCTGGGCTGCTTCATGAGCCTCCTCATTATGGCCTCGATCCACATGCTTTAGACTCCAAGCTTCAAATTCCTGCAGACCCTTAATCTTGAAACACATTTCTTTGAGTAGCATATTCTTTGACTTCCAAACTCCCAATACCTGTTTTACCACAAGCAATGCATCTCCTCGAATGCGAATCCTGTGTACACCATGCTTCAAGCATATTTGCAATCCAACCTCCAGAGTCAGATACTCCGCTTCATTGTTGCTATGTGCATCCACTTTAACACCCTTCTTAAAAACAAGGCAACCTTGTGGATCATAAAGCACCAAACCTCCTGAGGCTGCATCATGGCTTTTCCTGTAAGAACCATCAAAATATAATAAGTGTGCATTCACCAATTCAGCTGCATCCTCAACTTGCTTCTTGATGGTCTCCTCCTTTATAAGAAGAGGACTCTCCTTATATGTTAGTAGATCAGCTAAGGTAGCCTTGGTACTCTCTTCCACCAAGAATGAGAAAGTAAATTCTTGCAACTCAATCACCCACTTCATCATAGCCTTAGATAAATTTGTACCATTTATCAACTGAGGCAAAAAAGTGTAGCTTGTCAAAAACACAAAGGGGCGAGGCAGTAAGTAATGGCTGAACCGCCTACATGCATAAAGTACACTGACCATAACAAGTTCCACCTCTGATAGCAACCTTTCACTGGCAAGTTTTACTCTGCTAGCACAGTAGACTGGTTGCATATAATGTGATTCTTTCCCCTTCTGCAACAACATAGCTCCAATAGCATCCTCACCTACTGAAAGATTGACATAAAATACCTGTTCCCAATTAGGTGCCTGCATTGTAGGAATAGCTCCCAACACTTCTTTCACTTTCTAGAAAACCACCTCACACTCCTCCGTCCAATGCAAAGGATCATGCTTTGCTGCTTGCTGCAAAGGATATAACAACTGTGAAGATAGAGAGATAAATCGAGCCATATACTTCACCTTTTGCACAAAAGTAGCCAGTTGCCTTGTATTCTTTGGTGTAGGAAGAAGAAGAAGAGACTTGACTTTATCAGGATCTGGATCAATACCATTCTCTGAAATAACATGGCCCAAAAGCTTCACCCTCGCGGTTGAGCTAAAAAACACTTTTTTGGATTTAATTGACCACCACACTCATCATAACGCTGAAAGACTATAGCCAGCTTATCACAATGCTCTTGCCTGGAGCTGTATATACAAAAATCATAAATAAAATCCTTCACAAACTTGTTCAAAAAAGGAGATAATACCCAATTTTCCCTTCTTTGATAGTAGGCTGGTCCATTCATCAATCCAAAAGGAAGAACTTTGTAGCAGAAACATCCCCACGGTGTAATGAAAGTCGTCTTGCGCTGATCTTCTTCTGCAATCTTTAACTAGAAATAACCTGAATACCCATCACAAACACTATACCTTTCATAACCAGCTACAGTATCCAAGATCTCATCCAAAAAAGGTAGGGGGTAAGAATCCTTCTTCGTAGAGCAGCATTCAAAGGCTTGAAATCCACACATATACGCCACCTGCCATCCTTCTTTGGACTCACCACTGTAGGACTTACCCACTCAGCTGTATCCACTGGTGTAATGAAACGTGCACTCAACAGCTTATCAACTTCCTCTCTCAGGGCCTGCATTTGCTCTCGTCCCATCCTGCGAAGCTTCTGTCTAACTATTTTTACACCTTCTTTCAATTCAATCCTCAAGTCTGGCCCTTTAAATCCTCGAATCTCTCTATAAGAAGTGATGAACAATTCTGGAAAATGAGAAAGCATATTAACATATCTAACCTTTTCTCCACTCGAGAGATCCGAACTCAGCATTCCTTCAATCAGCTCGTGCTTCTTCTTCACTTCTATCTTTGGCTGCAGTAATTCCTCGATCACTTCATATGACCCCATAGTATCTTCTCCCTCAGCACCCACTTCATGCACTTCTTTATCTTCATTACTTTGTTGCTCTGATATAAGAAAAGCCACATCTGCCCCTTCTCCACTAGAAGCAGTAGTCGATGAATCCGTCTCTGATTCAGAAGTAGTGGTGGTAGTTTCCTCTTCACTTGAATCCTGTGGCCTCTCCCACACATCATTTAAAGATCTCCTACTATGCATCTCAAAAGATTTTTTATTACCCTGCTTATTATGCAAAGAAATGGTCCCATATCTCCAATCCTGTACTGCACCTACCACTCGCAACCAGGGTCGTCCAAGAATAATTGGAAAAGCACCAAGACCCGCAGGCATCACATGAAAATCAACAGTAGCTTTGACATTAAAAGCTTCAATTTCCAACTCCTTTATCATACCAAGACATTTTACCTTTTGATGATTAGCCATCCTGATTCGAAACCCAGAAACCCCAGACACCCTCAAGCCTGACTGCTCCACACATGATTGGGTAATCACACAGATTTGAGCTCCTCCATCTATATAGGCCTGACCAAGGCTCCTGCCTTTACTCCACACCTCCACAATAGGGCAAATATCTGGAAGCTCTTCTAAAGATAGTACTTTGACTGACCTCTTCTCTGACTCCTTTTCCATTGGATTCACCAGTCTCTTCCATTGTCTTCTTAATTTTGGCACCATCTCCACCAACTGTCCAAAGGTGATGTTTGCCTTCCTGTTCACCAAATTAGATTTCAAGTCATAGCTGGTTTGCCCATCCCCCACAGTGGGAAGTCTGACACCTGGAACCTTCTACGAGGCTTATGTTTCCTTTTGGCTTTCACATCTTCTCCTTCCTGTTGCTTCCCCTTCTTACGGCTGGGTCTAGCCACCCCTTTTCCTTCTCTTTCATCTGTTGTGCGCTTGCCAACAGGCATCACATCCCCTTCTTCTCTCACCTGAACATTCTCCAAAGTAACAACATTCATAACCTTTGCCTTCCCCTTCTCCTCAGCTGTAATTCCACTGGGGCTTGCTTGATCCCTGATATCAATACCATAATCATTTGACCTATCAGGTAACTGTGAAGGTAGTGGGTACATATCACCACCCATACGCTGAGGTTTATCACAATCTGTACTCAGATGACCAAGCTCACCACAGTTCCAGCATGTAGGGATGAAACGACGGCCTCTACCACGTCCACGTCCATACCCTGCTTGTCCATCTCCCCCTTCATGATTGTTGCCATGGCCTCTACCACGTCCACCACCTGTACTTCCCATTAAATTCAAGCTCAAATTCTTCATAAGATCAACCATCTATTTCATATCCTGCCGCAATCCCTCATCAGAACTTGCAGGAACCATAGGTACTCCTTGACTAGCTTGTGGCACCATCTGCATAGCTTGGGCTTCAGTGGGCTTCATCCTCTCAATCACTGCATTCATGGGTGTAGCCTCTATTCTACGAATCTCCGGCTGTGCTACAACTGGAATCATCCCCAGCTGATTCATTCGTTGCAGCTTCCAATCTTTTGACTTAGCAATTTCTACCGCATCCTCAAACGACCTGGGCTTCTTCAATTCCACTTTCCAGCGAATACTCCTCTTAAGCCCGGCTACAAACTTATTTTTCTTCATCATATCAGGCGGCACCTGGTCTTCCCCTAAAGCCCTGCATAGAGTTTCCCATAACAAAGAAAATTTCTTCATATAATCATCAAATGATTCAAACTCACCTTGTGTTAGAGCTTGCACCTCATGCCAAACCTTATCAGGGTCTTCCACCTTCTTGAACCTGTTGTTGCTGAGTGCTGTCTTTAATCCATTTTCAGTCATATCAAGATGTGGAACAGCAACCCTCAATGACTCCTCATAAGTCCTGTACCAGGTCCTTGCATCCCCTTTCAAACAGATGCTCAGAAGCCGCAACACCTGTACCGACTCATTAATATGGTTGCTTATGCATGCAACCTCCATCCTTTCCAAGAAGTCTGCCACATCCTCATTAGGGCTACCATAAAACTCTGGATAAGACATCATTTTCACCCCCAAACTTCACCTCAGTTTCCAAGAAAGCACCTTCTCTGAAACTCTCAACCCTAGGGCACACACCCTAGTAACTGAAGGAAATAACAGAGCAATCCTCAGTCAAACTATACCTGGAAAGAGCCACTCCTCAATGGGGGCACCAGAAAGATGTGAGGCAGCTCAGAAACACAAGAAGGCCACTATAGCTCGCCAACTCACCACCTTCAGAACACTCACAAGCATAAGGGGCACCACCAGCTTCTCTAGCTGGGAAGAAAATCAATAACAGACCAGACCTTTCCTCATATCCCTACTCCTTTTCCCTCATCCATCCACCATCATCATACACCACAGGCTCAAATCAGAAAAGCAAGACACCTCTATTGCTTAATCAATCAGCGGAGTACAGAGGGAAACTTACAGTTGTTCAAACACAAACATAGAAAATAGTGATAGAAGCTTGTCGAGCTCCAGCCTGATCACATCAGCAGGCGAGCAATCACACAAAGACAAGTTCACAACTGCCACCACTTTCGTTATTAACACATCACACACTCCCTCTCATAGCTCATACAGCCTCACCAACCTTGCTCTTGTATCCAGCCCAAGCCACTAAAAGGAGACGGTGACTCCTTCTGCTTCAGCCATCACCAACTCATAAAGGCCACCCTTTCTGTTGCAACAAAAAACTTCAGCCAGGCCCTCCTTATTCAAGGTAGTTACCTCATACTAAACAACTATGCTAAACAGCCATGGTTAACAACTTCTCCCAGCGACGACTGCCAACTTCACTCTCTCTCTCTTTTCTTGGTGAAGCTCCTCTCGCCAGCAAAAAAAGAAGAAAACCTGCCCATCTCTGTCTTCGCCAATAGCTCCTAGGCGGCTCTCTCCAGCCCGTCGCTAGCCACCCCAAAAAAAAAAAAAAAAAAACAGAGCGCAACTCCCCACGTGTAGAAAGCCAGCTCTCTGACGTCGCCACCAGCCTCCACGCCAAACAACAACCCGAGCAACTCACCGGCTCTGCACTCTCTCCCGTCACCACGGGCCACCGCCAGCGTCAAAACCAACAAAAGCAACACCTCCCCATTCTTTCGCTACCAGAGGCTTCTCAACACAGCACCAGCCCATCTCTCTCTCTTGCTGCAATCCCTTCCGCTATCTCTACCCCAGTTGGCGTCTTCTTTCCTCCACCGCTTCGCTGCTGTCGCTGACGACTTCGCCACCTCCTCTTCTTCGCTACCAACCACTGCCACTTCCTTTACTGTGGCGACCCTTTCCTGTGGCGACCTCGTCCTCTGCTGCAATGGCCACCCTCCTTCTGATATCTGGTCACGCTTCTGCTCTCCCTTTTTTTTCCTGCAGCGCCTATTAGCCCCTTCACTTTTTTTCTCGGCGGTTTCATCTTTTCTTCTTCGAAGCGCCCCCCCCCCCCCTCTTCCTCGCTTCTTTGCCACCTTTCTAGATTTTCGAGCTGGCTGCCAGTGCTAGTTCCACATGGCCATACTATAATATTTATAGCCACCATGGTTATATTTTATATCATTCTTTAGCCTCAAAATGATGGCCATACATCCTACATCACCTTGCTTAACTTAGTCATGCAACACCCACAACTTCCAAAACAATGCAAGATCTATCCACTGCCATGATTATCAACATCATCACCTACCATCACAGTCGGTGCTATGCTCCAAACAACCATCTGCACCTACATGCTAAAAATGGAGTGTGCTCCTTGCATCCAGATTCATCTCCAGATCTTTCGCGTCCACTCCGGAAAAAAAACACAACACACCAGTACTGTAAAACCTCTCAACCTGTACATTTGCCAGGGCATTCAGGGCAAAGTTTTATTGCACACCATCCACACCATATGTACACTAACTCAAAACAGCTTTACAGAAAAAGCCTGACAGCGGCATGAGCTTTCATAATTATGGTTTGGTCGTTCTGGTTAAGATCATTCACCCCCTTTACAACAAAAGCCCTCCACATGGCAAATCCAAATCGAGGAAATCAAGGACTAAGGGCACATAAATAGTGTCTCCCCTGCATCACTCCCATCAACAATGTTAATAACATTGTTATCATTAGCAGCATTCATCAACCGCTTTCATAAGTGGGTCACACATGGACCAGTCTGGTGTCCCATGTGAGCCATTGTGTTGGTTCCTGAAGTGGGACACATGGCACTTTGTCTTAAGTGGGTCACACATGGACCAGCTTAGTGTCCTATGTGGGCCATTACTAACATGGGAGACATGGCATAAATGGTTTTAGGTGAATATACATTAACACTTAACATATCATTATTCACTAATCACTTTCTTATGTGGGTCACACATGGACAAGCTCTGTGTCCCATGTGGGCCACCACACTGGTTTTTGACATGGGACACATGGGGCTTCACAGCCTCACAATGGCACACATGGACCACCATGTGGACCACCGCATTGGCTCCTGACGTAGGCTCATGGTGGCTCACAGACTGGCCTAGATCGACCACTACATTGGTTCTTAATGCTCACCTAGGAGACATGCGGAGATATCTTGAGCTATTCACTGAGCTATCTTACAAAGCATTTTAGGGCTCGACATGTGTTCACACATGTGAAATGAATGAAGATGGCCAACATGACACGTGATGATAGAAACATGATATAGCTCCTTGCATGAAAATAGAAGTAACAACACACATGTAGCATGGTTGTCTACCCCATTGGCATGGTCACCTTATGAAATTTATATATCCAACCACAAAAGAAGGTTTTTCCATGGTCACCTTTATTAATATATTAAATAGGGAAAATGGTTTTGGGTGCATATTCATGTTGATAATTGTCTATGAATGTAATGCTCCTTGCATTATAAGCTTGAGGACTTGTAAGACTAGTACTTTGATTCTCCACCCAACCACATCCCAAATAGACCCTAAACTCATGGTTATATAGGCATAAGTGGTGTATGGCCTTCCAACTTCAGCCCCTTGACCTTTCATTGGCTAAAAATTTCATTTTCATTCACCGATAACTCTTCAACTACCCCTAGAAGGTGGCGCCCTCCACTATGTCCCTTGGGCTTCCATTGTGCACCATTTACTTCCCTTTTTACTTTAACTTTAATGCCTATTAACCATTTCTTAGTTATTTCCTATTTGAAATCCCCTAAACCTTATTTATATACAAAACTTTTACAGATAAATAATCTTCCCTAGTTGTACCTTTCAATGTTTCCTGTTGTCAATCTCATAACATTTCCTCCCCCTTGAAAGAAAAGTTTTCATCATTCGAAAACAAACTCAGGAAACCTTTTCTTTAGTGTAGCCACTCTTTCCCAAGTAACTTATCCTTGTTCTAGTATAGCTTTCTACTTTACTAAAAACATTATTTAAACACAGAATGTCTAGTTATCTTTTCTTCATATTTGATAATTTTTTCAAGCTCATGTGGATGAATATGTGGTTCTATAAAACTAACTTTTTTTCCAATGATGTCATTGTTTCCCATCTTGTGTTTCAGTCTACTAACATGAAACACAAGATGTACTCTGGATCCTTAAGGTAAAGCTACCCTATAAGCTACACTTCTAATTTTTTTAAGTATTGTATAAGGACCACAATAATTTGGACTTAATTTTGGAACTTTTCTATTTTTTAAAGTTTCCATAAACTAAATGCCTTCCTCAAAATTAATTGGTCTTCTTTTACCTTTCTCATAACTAATAGAATGATCCTGTGCTCTTTTAACATTGATTCTTGTAACGTTTAGCATGTCTTTGTTGTGTATATATATAGGCAGTGATGTGTGTGAACACACTCTGGACCGCCGGGGCACTTTTTTCCTCTTTAGGAGGTTTTTTCCCTGGCTTGTATATTCGCCCATCCTTCTAGGGCTAACTTATCTTTTGTACATTGACACAATCTAATACACTTTGTGTTGTGTGCATTCTTGCTTCTTCCTCTCCAAGCTTTGTGTGCTTTCCTGCAACCCTAATTCCAACAATTGGTATTAGAGCAGGCATCGGCTCCCAAGGTTACGCCACCAGCACCCTCCGACTCACGTTCTCCGATTGAGTTCTGCACAGGTGTTTTCGTCATTTTCTACAGAAATTTTGACAGTGCAGTTTTTTGCAAAACAGGCATACGTACTCTATTGTGGACCGTGCTACATAGCACGAGTTGTTTTCTGTTCAATCTTTGCTTCATTACAGGTAGCTTTTGCATCAGTTTCAGTCAGTGGCCATGGCTGATAACAGCAATGATGTATTTCGCATGTTATCTGCTGATAACAAAGTGGATGGAGACAGCAACTACCCACTTTGGGCATACATGATGCAGCATGTTTTGGTTGCAAAAGGAGTGTGGAACATTGTGCACGGTATGGATGTACGTCTAGGTTATGTGGATGTAGGATCTGTTGAGGATGTTGCAGGTTCTAGCAGCTCTACTGTTTCTGCTGTTTTACCCACTGCTGCTGAACAAGCTCGTTGGGATGGTAAAGATGTGCAGGCTCATGCCTTGATTGCACTTTCTGTCAAACGTAACATCACCCCACATATTCGTTCAGCTAAAACAGCAAAATAGGCTTGGGATATTCTAGCTGGTTTGTATGCAGGTCGTAACGAGACAAAAATCGCTTACCTGCGTAAAGAGCTAGAATTGAAGATTATGCAAGAAGATGATGATATGAATGTTTTTCTTGCTGAGATTAAAGATCTCAAAGAACAGTTAATTTCTACAGGTGAGATTATTCCTGATCATTCTCTTGTGCAGACTGTTCTTGATGCTTTACCTGAGACATATTAGACTTTTGCTTCCACGTGGAGACTTCTTGCTGAGGACAGACCTGATGCTATCAAGTATGATACTTTAGTCAACAAGCTCTTGCAAGAAGCACAGTCCAGGCAAAACAGGGCCAGGCAGTGTGCAGTTGATCAAGCATTTATTGCTGCCCAGCAGAAGAGAAGAAGTGGTAAGGCAGCCCCTTCCACTGTTTCTTCTCCTATTAGTAGGTCTGCAACTTCTTCTCCTTCCATAGGTGGCAACAATAAGTCTGAGAAGGCTCTTGATAAAGGCAAGAAAAAGACCAGGTGTGCAACTATTGTAAGGCAAATGATCATGTCATTAAGAATTGCCCTAAGCTAAAGGCTAAAGAGGCAAAGAAGAAATAGTCAAATGCAGCCACAATAGCGGATGCTTCTACAAATGCAGATTCTGCAAATATTGTGTAGGATACAGAATGGGCGTTTAGCGTGTATTGCCAGTATGACCCATCTGTACATGATGCATGTTTGGCAGTTCCTGTTGACTCTAATGTATGGTATTTTGACAGTGGTGCTACAAAGCACATTACCTCGCATCGTGATATGTTCACTTGTCTTGAGGCTGTCTCTAATGGGAATACTATCACATGTGTCAATAATGCTTCTTACCCAGTGAAGGACGTTGGTAAAATTATGCTTACTGCTGCAAATGGCAGCGCTTTCACACTTTTAGATGCTTTGTATGTGCCAGGGATAAAGAAGAATCTATTGTCTGTCTCTGCACTTGCTAGACTTGGATTTGTAGTCAAATTTGTGGATGACAGATATACTGTTCATGATTTGACTTCTGGTGATACGATTATTACATCTGGCACCTTGTTTCATGGGCTGTATAGGCTCAATTCTTATGATAAGTGTGTGGAAGATTCAACAAATGCAGTTTCTGATAAACTGATAAAAAGGCAGTTTCAGATGCAAAACTATGGCATGCTCGTTTTGGTCATCTGAACTTTGCTAGTTTGCTGCGTTTGCAAAAATTTGATATGGTTGCTTCATTGCCCCCTCTTGAGGCACCATTGAAACATGTTTGTGAAGGCTGTATTTTGGGCAAAATGCAGCGTTCTGTGTTTCCAAAGGATGGTTCTATGCGGGCCACTCGCAAATTGCAACTTGTACATAGTGATGTATGTGGGCCTATACAAACTCCGTCATTTGGTAAACACTTGTACTTCGTGACTTTCATTGATGATTACTCGAGGCATGCATGGGTATATCCACTGAAGGCAAAGTCCAAAGTGTTTTTGTGCTTCAAACAGTTTTTTCTTATGGTTGAAAATGTATCCAATTGTACTGTGGGCACCCTCCGTTCTGATCGAGGGAGGGAGTACTTGTCTAAAGAGTTTGATGCATTTCTAGCTAGTCGTAGGATAAAACACCAATGTACAGTGCCGTATACCCCTCAGCAAAATGGTGTTGCTGATTGAGAGGAAAAACAGGTCACTTATGGAGATGGCACGATGTATGGTCAAGAGCTAAGCTTTGCCACATGTGTTTTGGCTTGAGGCTGTCATGTGTGCTGCATATGTACTCAACAGGTGTCCCACTAAGGCCTTGCAGTCTATTACTCCATACGAAGCTTGGCATGGCAGGAAGCCTTCTATTGGTCACTTGCGTGTCTTTGGTTGCTTGGCCTATTCTTTTTAGTGCCTGTGCAACAACGCAAAAAATTGGATGATAAGGCTGTCAAGTGTATTTTTGTTGGTTACACTGCTGAGAGCAAAAAACACTGGGGGGTTAGTCATAAATATGTAAGCGTAGCACGTGGATTCAACATAAGGGATTTTTTAAATCCCTTTTTTACACATTTTTGCATATAGAAGGGTACCATTTAAGCGGGGTACTCACATGTTGAATAGAAAAAGGGTATGTTTTATTCATGAAAATTTCACAGATAAGGGATTTTTTAAATAGGCCTTGAATGCACGTGATATAGAGGGTTTACTTATAGTGAACCCCTTGAGAAAATTCACACACATTCAAACACACATGTAAGGCCATGATATTAGCAACACTCATTATCATTGTGAAGATCCTTTAAATGTTGCTAATAAGCTCCTAGGGTATTCCACTAGTGGAATATCCCCAGAGAAAGAATACATTGCATCCCTTACATATAGTAATTCCTTACATATATTTATTGTTATGAGACTATCACGAAACACTAAAAGATAAGACTAGGAAAGATTATTTATATGTAAAAGGTTTGCATATAAATAAGGTTCAAGGGATTTCAAATAGGCCATACCTCAAAAATGGTTAATATGCATTAAAGTTAAAGTAAAAAGGGAAGTAAATGGTGCATAATGGAAGCCCAAGGGAAATAGAGGAGGGTATCCACCACTTAGGCCTATATAACCATGACTATAGGGTCTATTTGGTATGTGGTTGAGTGGAGAATCAAAGTACTAGTCTTACAAGTTCTCAAGCATATAATGCAAGGAGCATTACATTGGTATCAAAGCCAAGTTCTTTCTCTTCCATGTTTCCATTGAGCCACTCATTAATACTAACTCTTATTATTCTTATACCCAGTAATCTCTACTTCTTAACCTCTTTTCTATTCATTTCCATAAGCTAATCTTTATATTTCTCAAATCTTCTCCATAAAAAATACTTCTTGTCTAATAAATTGGGCATACCTCGTGCCTAATAAATTGGGCATAACTCTTGCCTAATAAATTCAGCATACTTTGGAGTTCTACATGGAGCAAGTGGAGTACAAGACAACCTTGAAGGAGCATTGAAGCAAATATCAACAAGGAGGAATCAACGGAATTGTTCTTCACATCATTAGGGACAATTCATAATTACCCAACCAAGTAAGGTCATTCTGTTGCATTTGTTTTTGCTTTGTAAGAAATTTTCCATTTTTTCTTAGTGTTAGAGTAAATCGCTTCTCAAGGTGGGGAGGATGAAAATGGTGAGAAGGGGAAAAACCTAATGTCCTATTTCCACATGAAAGAGGATATTACAAAACCAAATGAAATATATGCAAGATTTGGACCTTAATGATTACGAGGATATGGAAATGAAAGAAAAATTCTCTAATATAGAAAATAAACTTGAGAAAATGATGGGTCTTCTTAGCTCCTTGATGGTGGCAGGGGAAGGATTGGGAGTAAAAGAAATATCTAAAAGTAACATTGGTGAGGGAAGGGAAAAAGCTCTTGAAAAAGGATGGAATGAAACCATAATTGAGAAGAGGGTCCCAAAACTAGAGACTAAGGTATGAGAGAAGGAGACAAGTAAAGATGCGGTCCATATTTTTCTACAAAAATGGCAAGATTTGCATCTTTTAAGAAATGTGCTTGATCATAATCGCCCCATTGAAGCTAGCCTATCCTTACAACAAGGAAAAGCTTATAAAGTGGTGATGAGTTTAGCAGAAGCTAGGTAAGTACATGATTCTTGGGATTCATTCAAGGAATTATTCTTAAAGGAATATCTTTCTGAAAATGAAGAAAGGAGTGGGATAATTGTTCTATGAAATGAAAGAATTTTAATCTCACTCAATATATAGCTTACTATAGAGAAATTGTCTTAAAACATGAGTAAACGTAAGGAAATAGATAATTTTCAAAAAGTAAGAGGCTTCATTAGAGGCCTGAAAAGGGAGTACAAGAAAAAAGTTTGCTTAAAAGAGATAAAAAAATTAGATGAGGCTATCAGATTTATAAAGAATTTTGACGATACCATGGGTAATGGTACTTGTAAAGAAAAAGATAAAAACTTTTCATACAAACCTCATGGAGAGAAAATTTTGTCTCTAAAAAAAGAAAGGGTTTTTTCTTTAAAAAGGAAGAATCTTCAAAAAAGAAAAAATCCAATCCTAGTAAGTTTCTAAAAAAGTAAGATTTTGAGAGAGTGGTTAAATAAAAACTTTTTTTTTCTTGTCTTAAGCCAGGATATGATAAAAAAGCATTGTCCTAAGTCCCAACGACAAGAACTTATTATTGCGAATGGTAATGATAAACCTAAAGAAAAATCAATGCACACTATTCAAGTGTTGACACTTAAGGATTCTCCTAAATATCAATCGGTCGAGGTTTGTCATTATGATGAAAAAACATTGTTGTATGGTGGCAAATCTATGTGGGAACCATCATTTGGACCACATGATTTGGCTCGAGTGTATGGAAATATTAAGGATAAAAAAGTAAGAATCCTCTAATAGATGATATGACCACACATAACTTTTAAATTACAACTTGGTTAAGAAACTTAAGTTGCCTCAAGTCCCAAGTTCTCATAAGTATATAGTATCATTAGCCAATGGCTATGATAAAGATGAGTGGGATACTGTGATAAACCAAGTTGGGATAAAAATTCAAGAGTATGAAGCACTTTTGGATTTTCAAGCGATGCGTTTATCGACCGCGACGTAATTCTTGGGAGAGAATGGTTATTTCCATTGGGGAAAACACTTTCAAGAAGCTATTTGTATAATACATTAACATTTGTGCATAAAGGAAAATTTATTACATTGCAAGGAGATCACAATGTACCATCTTCTCCTTTGATATGTAATATTGAGCTCAAAAAGCTTCATCAAGATAATGAAATAGAACAAATGTTTTGTGTTATGCAATGCCTCAGTTTAAAAACCATTGTGAAAATTTTAATTCAAGTGTTTGTGAATTTATAACAATAATTTAAAAAAGTTTTTTTGAAAACATTACCAAAAGGTTTAAATCATCGCATAGAAGTAAAGGATTCAAAGCCAATTAGTAAGCCACCTTATAGAGTAAGTTTGAGTGAAACACAAGAAGTTAAAAAAACAATTGGCTGAATATTTAGAACAAGGTTTTATTGGGCCAAGTAAGTCTCTCTAGGCTTCACCAATATTATTAATGAAGAAAAAGGATGGATCTATGTGCTTGTGCATAGATTATCGTGGATTGAATGCAATCATAATAAAAAATAAATTTCTTATTCCAAGGATAGATGCGTTTTTTAATCGACTCAAAGGTGCTAAATATTTTAATAAGATAGATTTAAGGTCTGGATATCATCAAGTAAGAATTAAAGATATACCAAAAGCAGTACTTAGGACATCTTTTGGGCACTCTGTGTTTTTAGTTATGACTTTTAGTCTAACTAAGGCTCCCGCTACTTTTATAACCATGATGAACACTATACTTCATCCTTATTTAGGAAAATTTGTGGTGGTTTTATTAATAATATACTAGTCTTTAGTCAAAATGAACCTGAACATATTGAGCACCATAGAAAAGTATTTCAATTATTGAGAAAAAGTAAATTATTTGCTTAAAAATCTAAATGTGATTCCTTCAAAAAAGAAGTGCAATATCTTGGACACATAGTGTCCGAGGAAGAGATTTGTATGGATCTTGATAAAGTTAAAGTTATATTGAGATGGAAGCTCCCATCTAATATAGATGAATTACAAACCTTTTTAGGACTTGCAGGGTTCTATCGAAAGTTTATAAGGATTTATGCTAAGATAGCTATTCCACTGATGAATCAACTTAAAGAAAAAGAAAAATAATTTAATTGGACTCATGATAAACAAAATAGTTTTGAAAAATTGAATGTAGCAATGGCTACTGCTACTATTTTGCAAATAGTGGATCCAAATGAACCATTTGTATTGGAAATGGATGCTAATAATTTGTTGTAGTAGGAGTATTATTGCAAAAGGGAAGGCTAGTTGCATTTAAAAGTAAAAAGTTGGACAAAGCTCAAAGTAACTATTCAACTTATGAAAAAGAACTAATTGTAACTGTGCATGCTCTTAAAAAGTGGCGTTATTATTTATATGGTGCTAATTTTGAAGTATTGTCTGGTCATCAAAGTCTTAAATGGTTAAATACTCAAAAGGAGTTAAGAGGCAGGAAGGGTAGATGGGCTGAAATCCTACAAAAGTTTGATTTTCAAATTAGATATAGAAAAGGAAATTTTCATGTCGTGGGCAGATGCTGCAAGTCGAGCACCCATGATAAATGAGTTGTCTTTTTACTCAGCTATAAAGTGAATTACTGACTCACTTAAAAGGAAAATATGCTAATGTCAGAATTATGTTGTAAAATGCCCGAAGTGCCAAGTCAATAAATTTGAGTGCCTAAAACTAGGTGGAATATTACAACCACTAAAAATACTTGAGGGTAAGTGGGAAAGTATTTCTATGGATTTCATAGTGGAACTACCCTAAACAAGTAGAGGCCATGATTGAGTGTGGGTAGTAGAGTGGATAGGTTAACCAAGTTGGTATAGTTTATACCAACTAGAAAAGAAATAAAAACACCAAAATTGGCTATAATGTTTATCCGTCATCTATACAGATTGTATAGATTGCCACCAGATATACTAAGCAACCAAGATGCAAAGTTTACAAGCCATTTTTGGGAAGAAGTGTTCAAAAAGTTGGACACAAAACTTAGTATGAGTACATCTAAAGATCAACAAAGTGATTTACAGATGGAAAGGGTTAACCAAGTCCTAGAAGATATGCCTCGAGCATATGTTAATTATAAGAAAAACAATTGGGATGAGTGTCTTCCATTATTAGAATTTTCTTATAATAGTGCTAAACATTTTGCTACCAATTTTAGTCCATTCATATGCTAATGTATGGATTTCGGCCTAGAGCACCCATAGTAATTGGGTTATAAAAAGAAAAATTACAGTGTAAAAGTCTTTCTAAAATACATGTAAGACTGTTGGAATTAGGGTTGCAGGAAAGCATACAAAGCTTGGAGAAGAAGAAGCAAGAATGCACACACAACACAAAGTGTATTAGATTGTGTCAATGTACAAAAGATAAGTTAGCCCTAGAAGGATGGGCGTATATACAAAATGGGGAAAAAAACCTCCTAAAGAGGAAAAAAGTGCCTCGACGGTCCTAAGTGTGTTCACACACATCACTGCCTATATATATACACAACAAATTCTCCCTGGGAGTGATGGTGTGAACGAGAGCTGGCACTCATGTATAGAGGAGTGCCATGCCTGAAGTAGATCAGTCCACAAAGGGGAGCAAGCCCAAAGCTTTGCGGAAAGCTTCGAACTTCTCACGAGGAAGCGCCTTTGTGAAAAGATCGATGAGGTTGTCCTATGTTGGCACATAGGCCAAGCTGATCTCTCCTGCTGAGAGTCTCTCCCTGACATAGTGATAATGCACCTCAATGTGCTTTGTGCGAGCATGAAAAACTGGGTTTCTCACAACTACCAATGCGCTCTGACTGTCAGTGAAGATAGAGGTGGCAGACTCCTGTCCAACACCCAAGTCAGCCATAAGCCGTCTGAGCCACACACACTTAACCGTAGCTGTGAAAGCTGCCCTGTACTCAGCTTCACAACTAGAAGTGGCCATAGTAGGTTGCTTCTTGCTCAACCAAGATATGCATGAGCTACTGAGCATGAAACAAAAACCACTTGTGGACACTCTTGTGTCATAGCAACTAGCCCAATCTGAGTCCGAAAAAGCATGTAAATCTGGCAGCAACGATCCCCCCTTGGGATAAAATAACCCAAGATGTATGGTGCCACTCAAGTAGTGAAAGATGCATAATGCTGAGACCCTGGGCTATGCATAAACCTGCTCACCTGTGAGACTGCAGACTGAATGTCCGGCCTCGTAATGCATACATAAATGAAGCAACCAGATAGAGTGTGACATCAAAGTGATCTCCAACATCATGAAGACTCAACTTCAAACCTGCCTCCATTGGAGTAGCAATAGGCTTGCAGTCTTCAAGGCCAAATCTCCGTAACAATGTCTCAATATACTTTGTCTGACACAAAGAAATACCTCCATCACACTGCTTAAATTGTATCCCCAAATAATGATGCAAATGCCCCAAATCTGACATCTCAAAAGAGGCATTCAAATCAGCCTTAAAATCAGCAATATGACTCTCATTTGGTCCTGTGAGCAGCATGTCATTGACATAGAGAGCAATGATTAGATGTACACTATCCACACGTTTAACATACAAAGTGCTTTCTGTTGGACTATTCTGAAACCCATGTGCAGTCAAATATGCATGTATCTTTTCATACCAAGCTCGTGGAGCTTGCTTTAAACCATATAAAGCTTTTTTCAACCTGCACACTTTGTTTTCCTGCCCTCTTTGAACAAAACCACGAGGCTGCGATACATACACCTCCTCATGCAAATCTCCATTCAAGAACGCAGTCTTTATGTCCAGCTGATGTACATTCCAACCATTATGAGCTGCCAATGCGCAAATGCTACGAATGGTAGTCATACGACAAGTGGGAGCAAAGGTCTCATCAAAATCAATGCCCTTTTCTTGAGCATAACCCTTTGCAACAAGTCTAGCCTTATAGCGATCAACACTACCATCTGGCTTTCGTTTCAACTTAAAAACCCACTTACATCCAATGGCCTTTTTACCAATAGGCAAATCACACAAAGACCATGTACCATTCTTCATTATAGCATCATATTCACTTTGCATTGCAGCCAACCAATTTTTTGATTTTTGCGCCTCATCAAATGAAAGAGGTTCTTCCTCTTCACACATACTAGACACAGCCAAAGCATAACAATCTGATGCATAAGAGGCATGCTGAAAACCTGAATGAGTACGACTAGATATAGGTGCATCAATTTTACTATCACATAAGGTTTGCACCAGCCATTTAGGCATACCTCTAGCCTGCTCATTTTCAACCCTATCCTCCAAAAATTACATCCTGTAAATCTGCATCAGAAATAGGCTGATCTATGATGTCATTTGAAATCTGCATAGGCTGAATATTTGCCTCATTATGACTTACATTTGAATTCCCACCTGTAAACAGAGGCAACAATGTATCAAATACATCCCGTGAGCTCACACCTATCTCTTTGGTACATGATAACAAAGGCTGCACAGCATCTTCCACAAAAACAATATCTCGACTAATCAAGATACGCTTTGACTTATTCAGTTCAATGCTTTCTATGTTTGAATGTGTGTTTTTTTTTGTTATAGACATCATGCCACCCAAAAAAAGGCAAGCAACTAGAGATCTCAGAAAGAATGGGAGAAAGAAAAAACAGCCTCAAGATAAAGAGCACAGTTTGCCATACCAATTGTAATGGAGGGTGAGCAAGAGAAAGACATATTAGGAGATGATGGCTTGGAAGGTGAAGACAATCCCCACTCAGATGCTGAAAACCATCTTCAAGGGCAAGGCCTATGATAAAATGGCCATAGGGTGTCTATTCAAACTTTTTGTCAAGTACATAATGAGGGCAAGGCCTCTAGCTGAGGGGTCATGGAGTGTCTATTCAAATGGACGTGTCAATTATAAATGAGGGCATGTGCTATGATAGAGTGGGAAATATGGTGTCAAATGGACTTGTGAAGACAATAATGAGGGCAAGCAGTGTATATATTTAATTGGACTTGTCAAGTAAATCATGAGGGCAAGGCCTATGACCGAGTGGCCATAGGATTTCTATTCACTTGGATTTGTCAATTAAATAATGATGACGTCCTATGATAGAGGGGAAAATAGATTGTCTAAGTACACTTGGATTTGTCAATTAAATAATGATGACGTCCTATGATAGAGGGGAAAATAGATTGTCTAAGTACGTGGGCTTGGTAAGTAAAGCATGATGGTGGCAAGGCTTATGAGACAAAGTGGCCATAGGGTGTCTCTTCACTTGGAGTCGTCAGGTAAACAATGGGGGCAAGGCCTATGACCAGGGGGTCATAGGGTGTCTATTCGAATAGACCTCTCAAGCAAATAATGAGGGCAAGGCATGTGACCAAGGAGTCATAGGTTAGATATTTTCAATTGGTCTTGTCAATTAAAGCATAGGGCAAGGCCTATGACCGACGAGTGGCCATAGGGTGTCTATTCACTAGGACTGAGGGCAAAGCCTATGACCAAGGGGCTCCTAGGGTGTCTATTAAAACGGACTTATGAATTAAATAATGAGGACATGTACTATGATAGAGGGTGGAATAGGGTGTCTAGTCACATGGACTTGTCAAGTAAATCATGATGGCAAGGCCAATGACCGAGAGCATCCATAGGGTGTCAGTTCACTTGGACTTGTCCACAAGTAGAAAATGAGGGCATGCCCTATGATAGAGGGGGAAATAGGGTGTCTAACTTACATAGATTTGTCAAGTAAAGCATGATGGCAAGGCAACCTATGATCGAGTGGCCATAGGGTGTCTGTTGACTTAGACTTGTCAAGTAAACAATGAGGGTAAGGCCTATGACCATGGAGCCATAGGGTGTCTACTCAAATGGACTTGTCAGTTAAATATTGAGGACAAGCCCTATGAAAGAGGGGGAAATAGGGTGTCTTATTACATGGACTTGACAAGTTAAGCATGATGTTGGCAAGGCCTTCAAGAATTGATTATGAGTCTCCCAGACATGACTATAAGGTCACTAGTGCTTATTAACATGCAATTGAAAAGTAATGAATGGGAGAAGGCCTATGACCAAGGGGCCATAGGGTGTCTATTCAAATGGACTTGTTAAGTAAATAATGAGGACAAGTCCTTTGATCAAGGGGCCATATGGTGTCTATTCAAATGGACTTGTTAAGTAAATAATGAGGACAAGTCCTATGATAGAGGGGCCATAGGGTCTCTAATTATATAGACTTGTCAAGTAAGGCATGATAGGAAGCCCCATGACTTTGGGGCCATAGGATGTCTATTCAAACTTGATTATAAGGCCTCCAACACTAGATTATAGGGCCACATTTGCTTATTAACATGGAAATGTCAAGTAAATAATGAGGGTAAGGCCTATGACCGAGCGGTCGTAGGGTGTCTGTTCACATGGACTTGTCAAGTAAAGAATGAGGTAAGTCCTATGTAACCGAGAGGCCATAGGGTGCCTATTCACAACACGGACTTGTCAAGAAAATCACTAGGGCAGGGCCTATGACTAATGGGGCCATAGGGTGTCTAATCACATGGTCGTGTCAAGTAAAGCATGATGGCAAGGCCTATGACCAAGCATCCATAGGGTGTCAATTTACTTGGACTTGTCAAGTAAATAATGATGGTAAGGTAAGTGACCAAGGGGCCATAGAGTGTCTATTCACATGGACTTGTCAAGTAAAGAATGAGGATAAGGCCTACGACCAAGGGGTCGCAGGGTTCCTATTCACACAAACTTGTCAAGTAAAGAATGAGGGCAAGGCCTATGACCAATGGGACCATAAGTCGTCTATTCAGACTTGATTATAAGGCCTACAATAACTGGTTATTAAGTGCCTATAAGGTCAAAGCCTATGACCGCGATGGCCATACAATGGCTATTCAAATGTATGAACTTGTCAAGTAGAGACTAACATTAAGGCCCATGAACAAGGGGCCATAGGGTGTCTATTCAGACTTAATAATAAGCCATATAAGACTTGATTACAAGAGGAATATGACCAAGGGGCCATGGGGTGTCTGTTTAGACTTCATTATAAGGCCAATAGGACTTGCCTACAAGAGGCCTACGACTGAGGGGGCATAGGGTGTCTATTGAAATGGACTTATCAAATAAATAATGAGAACAAGGCCCATGATGGAGGGTCCATAGTGTGTCTAATTAAATGGACTTGTTAAGTAAAGCATGATGGTAAGGATTATGAAATTAAGAGACCATAGGATGTCTATCCAAACTTCTAGAACTTGATTACAAGATGTATATGATCAAGAGGCACAGGGTGACAATTTAATTTGACTTGTCACAAGTAACGCATCAAGACAAGGGTTATGATTAAGGGGGCATAAGTTGTGTATTCAAATTTGATCACATGGGCTTGTCAAGTAAAGAATGAGGATAAGTCTTGTGGACAGGGGGCCATAGGGTGTCTACTCGCATGGAATTGTTAGGTAGTAAAGAATGAGGGCAAGGCCTATGGCCAATGGGCCACATGGTGCTTTTTCACATGGAATCGATAAGTAAAGAATGGGAGAAGGCCTATGATCAAGGAGCCATAGGGTGTCTATTCAAAATTTATTATAAGCCTATCTTGATTACAAGAGAACTTTGACAAAGGGGACCATATGGTGTATATTCAATTGGACTTTGACAAGTAAATCATGAAGGCAAGGCCAATGACCAAGCAGCCATATGATGTTTGTTCGCTTGGATTTGTTAAGTAAATAATGAGGGTAAGGCAAGTGACCAAGGGGCCAGAGGGTGCCTATTCATAGGTACTTGTCAAGTAAAGAATGAGGATAAGGCCTATGACCAAGGGGCCATAGGGTGCCTATTCACATCGACTTGTCAAGTAAAGAATGAGGATAAGAACAATGACTGAGAGGCCGTAGGATGCCTATTCCACTGACTTGTCAAGTAAAGGAGGGCAAGGCCTATGTCAAAGGGGCCATAGGGTGTCTATTCAAACTTTTACTTGTCAAGTACAGAAGGAGGGCAAGGCCTCTACATGAGGGGTCATGGAGTGTCTATTTAAATGGACTTCTCAATTATATAATGAGGAAATGTGCTATGATAGAGTGGGAAATAGGGTGTAAAATGGAAGTAAATAATGAGGGCAAGTAGTGTATATATTTATTTGGACTTGTTAAGTAAATCATGAGGGCAAGGCCTATGATCAAGCGCCATAGGGTGTCTATTCATTTGGATTTGTTAATTAAATAATGATGACATGTCCTATGATAGAGGGGGCAATAGAATGTCTAATTACATGGCATGATGGCAAGGATTATGACATAGTGGCCATAGGGTGCCTCTTCACTTGGAGTCGTCAAGTAAATAATGAGGGCAAGGCCTGTGACCCGGGGGTCATAGGGTGTCTATTCAAATAGACCTCTCAAGTAAATAATAAGGGCAAGGCATGTGACCAAGGAGTCATATGTTGGATATTTTCAATTGGTCTTGTCAAGTAAAGCATGAGGGCAAGGCCTATGACCAAGTGGCCATAGGGTGTCTATTCACTACTCAAGTAGATAATGAGGGCAAGGCTTGTTGACAGGGGGGTCATAGGGTGTGTTAAAATGGACTTCTTAATTAAATAATGAGGACATGTACTATGATAGATGGGGGAATAGGGTGTCTAATCACATGGACTTGTTAAGTAAAGCATGATGGCAAGGCCTATGATGACTGAGCGTCCATAGGTTCACTTGGACTTGTCACAAGTAGATAATGAGGGCATGTCCTGTGATAGAGGGGGTAATAGGGTGTGTACTTACATGTACTTGTCAATTAAAGCATGATGGCAAGGCCTATGTGACCGAGTGGCCATAGGGTGTCTATTGACTTGGACTTGTCAAATAAACAATGAGAGTAAGGCCTATGAGACGAGGGGGCCATAGGGTGTCTACTCAATTGGACTTGTCAATTAAATATTGAGGACAAGCCCTATGATAGAGGGGAAAATAGAGTGTCTTATTACATGGACTTGACAAGTTAAGCATGATGCTAATGCCTCCAAGAATTGATTATGAGCCTCCCAGACTTGACTATAAGGCCACTAGTGCTTATTCACATGCAATTGAAAAGTAATGAATGGGAGAAGGCCTATGACCAAAGGGGCCATAGGGTGTCTATTCAAATGGACTTGTTAAGTAAATAATGAGGACAAGTCTTATGATAGAGGGGCCATAGGGTGTCTAATTACATGGACTTGTCAAGTAAAGCATTGTGAGACCCCTCTGCCCCCCCTCCATACAAGCGTTCGCTCTCCTCCTCAAGTACTCGCCATCAATGGATAAAAAATAGCTGATGGCTAGGTTTATTCGGGGACTGAACGAACCTTTAAATATCCTAGTGAAGAATGCCAAGCCGGTTTCTATGTGACCGAAGCAGTGTGGATGGCGAAGGATTTTGCCAAGGCCTTTGATGTCAAGGTCCCGTCAAAGCCAGCACCATAATCTTTCAAAAGATTTCTAACTCCAGAAGGTGATTCCAACCTTCCCCGCCTAAGAGACAACAAGGTCAAACTCGAGATATGAAAAGTTCCAGAATGGAAGAAAGGTCCTTTTCCTCCCAGAACTCAATCCCGTGGAATTCAACTGCAGAAGTTCCACCCTTGAACAAGGAAGTGAAATGCAATAACTGTCAAGGATTTGGACATCGCAGTATGGATTGCCCAACTCCTTTTGGATCAAGGTTTTTGGGGCAAGGAAATCAGGGACCAAGATTCCAGACTCTAGCTCCTTCCTTCCAGAGTAATCAGGTTCCTTTCTGTCAAAATCAGGGAAATCCCATAGATAGACCCTCTAACCAACCCTCAGTTTCAATCCAAAGTAATGCAAGACCTCCGCCTCAGAATAGGGGAAGTCAAAGAGAGATGTTTCCAAATCGGCCGTCCACTTCCAAGGCAGTAACGCTAGAAGGAAGAAGAAGAAGATGAAAGAGATTATACTCCACCTGCGAGATGAGGACATCTCGCGTTTTTTAAGTGGGGTAGGATGTAAGATTTCTCTCTCCAAATTTTGAGGTGTAAAGGTGTAAGAACCTACACTTCTGTTCTTGTAATTATTCCCCTCTTTGAAATAAAAGAAAGATCTTGTTTTACCCTGTTTTGGCCTAGAGAGAGAAAATGTCTAGAGAGAGATAATCCAAAATTGAGATATCTTTGGATATAAAAATCTTCCTAGTGTTGTCTAAATAGTTTCCCTTGAAACAAAAGTTTAAAATGAACTTTCCAATGTGCATTAAGAATGAATTAAAAATGATATAAGAGACCTTAGCCTAAGGGTCTAGATTTTCAGAAATTTTTGGATTTTGGTCCAATTAAGGTTCCTATGGGCCAATAGGATTAATCCAAGTGTTGGGATGATATAAATCTTTTTTAAAAAAAAAGAAAATACCCAAAAATGAGTAAATGCTCACATAAGATGAAGAGTTGACTGAGTACAAGGTTTATTAGTTAAAAATTAAGAGATATTACTAAAAAAATGAGATATTTTAGAGAAATGATGAATTTTTGTCACCTTAGTGTAAGGAGGGGGAGACATTTGAGGTAGGTGCCTATTTCACACATGTGGATGAGTTTTTAATTCAATAAAATTATGATATTTTTATCTCTCCCTTCTCTTGGATCAAACTGGGATCAAAATGGGAGCTAAACTCGTCTAAATCTTGTCCAAATTCAGCCAAACTCAAGCTGGAAAATTCTAGAACTTAGTTGGACTTAGCTAGTGGACTCCCTCACCTATAAATAGACCCTCATTATTTTTTATTCTCATCTTTGAGCAATACCATGCCAATATTACATTAAAATAATGATATTTTCTATTATCCCTTAAAAATCCTCTACTTTTGGAGAACTTGGAGCTTCTCTCTCTCTCTCTCTTCAACAATCCTTGGAGCTTTCTTCTTAGCATACTAAACCAATTGATTGGTTGGGGTCTTCCTTCTAAGATAAAGAAGCAAACCAAATCTAGAGCTAAGAGGTAATTTCATGGTTGTTGATTATATTCTCAATGATTTCACTTCTCAACCCCTCTCAAGATTGAGAAGTTTCTATTTAGTTATTTTTAATGCAAATCAATCTTTCTTTAAGAGTTTTAATGATTAATTATAAAAAAGTTAATCTTTATGCTTAATTAAAATTCATTTTATGTATATCTCTCTCTCCCAAAAGAATAGTCATTCCTATGACTAATTCTTAAGCAAATGAATGCTTCTCATTGATAAACTCTTAATTCAAAATCAATCTCTAAGCTTGTTAAGCTAGAGGTTAAGAAAATGGCTCTTTATGCTTTTATGCTAATAAAATTATGGTAAACTTATCATTTAATTCCATAAATTGGATTTAAGTCTAAGGATATTTATTCTATCATGATTGAATTACAAAGTCTTATTATTTCTAGAAATATTCAAAATTAATACATAACTCATTTTTATGCATAATGTGAAAAGAGGACTCCCTACCATATTCTAGGATAATGTGAAAAGAGGACTTCCTACCATATTCTAGGATTGGTCATCCTAGAATATGCATAATGTGAAAAGAGGACTTCCTACCATATTCTAGGATTAGTCATCCTATGCTAAAAGAATGATTTTCATCACATTCATGGAAAACTAATTTTTAGTGTTTATGGATAAATAATTAATTTAAAAAAAGTGAAATTTTTGGTAATTTTATTTTTATGCAAAAAGTGAAATTTTCATGATAATGGAGATCCATGTAATTAAAAGGAAAAAGAGAAATTTTGGTATATTAAAATAATAAATATTTTTATTGAAAGAGGAGTTTTAGATAAATTTATTTTATGTATGAGAAAATTTAAATGAGAAAAGAGGAATTCCCATGACATTTGGAATTCAATCATTTAAATGGTAAAAGTGAAATTCTTGGCATATTTAAATTAATGGATATTTTTATTTGAATCTAGAGAGGATTTTAAAAAAATATATATTTTATGTATGAGAAAATTTAAATGATAAAAGAGGAATTCCCTTGACATTTGGAATTCAATCATTTAAATGGTAAAAGTGGAATTCTTGGCATATTTTAATTAATGTATTTTTATTTGAATTTAAAGAGAAATTTTAGATAAATTTATTTTATGCATGAGAAGTTTTTAAATGATAAAAGATGAATTCCCATGACATTTGGAATTCAATCAATTAAATGCAAAAAGAGGAATTCCTATGATATTTGAGATCCAAGAAATTAAATGGAAAAAGAGGAACTTTTAGCATAATTCAAATTATGAGTATTTATCAAAGGTGAAATTTTGAGCATTATTGGAAAATATGGATAGAATTGATTTTTGTAAATCCCATGAATCTTTTACTCAAAAGAAGAATATTGAATATATTTCACTTGAGAAATATGAGAGAATATGAAAATATTCGTCGAAAGATACCTTTAACTAGGCCAAGCAATTGGCACAAATTTAGAAAAGTCCCATCGGTATCAAAAATAGAAAATGTTACTAAATGTGAATAGATGTGAATAGATGTGAATGCGATGTGATAAGATGTGGTGTGATGTAAATGAATGTGGATGTGGATGAGATGTGATGTGATGTAAAGGGATGTGGATGTGAATGTGATGAGATATGGATGAAATGTGATGTAAATGGATGTGATGTGAATCGGGATAGATGTGAATGAATGAGATGTGAATGTGATGTAAAGCAATGTGGATGTGAATGTGATGAGATGTGGATGAAATGTGATGTAAATGGATGTGATGTGAATCGAGATAGATGTGAATGAATGAGATGTGAATGTGATGTGATGTGATGTGATGTGATGTGAAATGGATGTGATGTGATGAGATGTGATATGAATCAGGATAGATGTGAATGAATGAGATGTGAATGTGATGTGATGTGATGTGAATCGGGATAGATGTGAATGGATTAGATGTGATGTGATGTGAGATGGATGTGGTGTGATGTGATGTGAATCGGGATAGATGTGAATGTGCTATGAATCGGGATAGATGTAAATGGATGAGATGTGATGAGATGTGATGTGATATGAATCGGGATAGATGTGAATGAATGAGATGTGAATGTGATGTGATGTGATGTGAATCGGGATAGATGTGAATGTGATGTGATGTGATGTGAATCGGGATAGATGTGAATGGATGAGATGTGATGTGATGTGATATGAATTGGGATAGATGTGAATGAATGAGATGTGATATGAATCAAGATAGAATTGAATGGATGAGATGTGATGAGAATGGATGTGATGTGATGTGATGTGGATCGAGGTAGTTGTGAATGGATGAGATGTGATCTGAATGGATGTGATGTGGATATGGGTAGATGATAATGGATGAGATGTGATGAGGATAGATGTGATGGGATGTAATATAATGTGATTGGATGAGGATAGATGTGATTGGATGAGAATGGATGTAATATAATGTGATTGGATGAGAATGGATGAAGGAGGATGGGAATACATATGATTAAATGTGAATTGATGAAGAATGGATGAGGATAGATGTGATGGGATGTAATATAATGTGATGAGGATAGATGTGATGGGATGTAATATAATGTGATTGGATGAGAATGGATGAAGGAGGATGGGAATACATATGATTAAATGTGAATTGATGAAGAAGAATGTGGAATAACGAGAAATGATATGGAACAATGTGGAAAGATGAGAGTTCATTAGAAACTATATTTATGACGTGTTATGACTGTTTTATGTCAAGAATGCTCATCATCTTCCTGCATAATCTTCGATTCTATCTCTTTACGCAAGTAAGAGATTTTTGCCTCGTTAACGACCTGCATACATACCAGCTAGAATATCCCAAGCCTGTTTTGCTATTTTAACTGAACGAATATGTGGAGTGATGTTACGTTTGACAAAAAGTTCAATCAAGGCATGAACCTGCACATCTTTACCATCCCAACGAGCTTGTTCAGCAGTGGGTGAAACAGCAGCAACTGTAGAGTTGCTACTAGAACCTGCAACATCCTCAACAAATCCTACATCCACAGAACCTGGACTTACATCCATACCCTACACAATGTTCCACACTCCTTTTGCAACCAAAACATGCTACATCATGTATGCCCAAAGTGGGTAGTTGCTGTCTCCAAGGGACCTTAGCCTAAGGGTCTAGATTTTCAAAAATTTCTGGATTATGGTTCAATTAAGGTTCTTATGGGCCAATAGGATTAATCCAAGTGTTGGGATGAGCTAAATCCAAAGAATAAAAGAAAATACCCAAAAATGAGTAAATGCTCACATAAGATGAAGAGTTGACTGGAGTACAAGGTTTATTAGTTAAAAACTAAGAGATGGGTGGTTGCAAGATCAGGGTGCCTAGTTTTGTCCACTCAGGCACCCTGTAAACAGTAAAAAAATAGGCATTTGTTTACCTTTAGTGGCTAATCTCTCCTAGTAAATGAAGGAATTTCGTTTCAAGTTCTTTTGTTGGAACATCATATTCAAAGTTGGAAATATAGTTGCATATTTTGATTAAGCATTAGATGGTCAAAAGTCCTCATTTTCTTAGGTACAAGGTCAATGTATACACCCTGTCCCAAATTTGAACTAATTCCATAAAATGCTAATATCTTTTACATATAAACTCATATGAGATTCCCACTTTGTACCTTAGATCTTCACATAATATGGAGCTTAACTTGATTTTTCAAGAAAATTTTAAGATATTTGTCTATTTTCTTTAAATATTTCAAGGTCTCTAAAGTGTTATAATATACGCCTGTTTTTGTACCCACAATAGCTACCACTTAAAATCCTCAATCTTGTAGATCAAAAGAGTGGGTAGATACTAAGACATTAGTAGAATGTGGTGGTTAGTAAAAATTGCAAATCCAATGGTTGAATTTTTAATGATCTCTTTTTCAAATTTCTTCCAGACTATCAGAAGGCCTGCAAATATTAATAATCTAATTAGTAAAATTACATTTTTGATGTGAATCATCTAAAACCTATAGGGACTAGTGTACTTGTAATGGTGCATCTATAGAAAAATAAATTGGATCACTCTAAGTATAGAAAGATCATTTGTTATTATTTCATCATATTTTTGATTAATTTTGATTAATTAGACTAATTTATATTAATTTAAGTTATATTAGGTTAATTTAAGGGCAAGTGTATTTTTTATTATTTGCTTGATCTAATTTTAAGTACCTTGCCCCCCAAAATTTGCTCTCCAAGCTATGTCCCAGTTCTACATAAACTGGACAAAACTGGATACCCTGATCTTGCAACAACCCAGATATTACTAAAACAATGAGATATTTTGGAGAAATGATGAATTTTTGACACCTTGGTAAAGGAGGGGGAGACCTTTGAGGTAGGTGCCTATTTCACACATGTGGATGAGTTTTTAATTCAAAAAAATTGTGATATTTTTATCTCTCCTCTCTCCTGGATCAAACTGGATCAAAATGGGAGCTAAACTGGTCCAAATCTTGTTCAAATTCAGCCAAACTGAAGCTGGAAAATTCTAGAACTTAGTTGGACTTAGTTAGTGGCCTCCCTCACCTATAAATAGACCCTCATTCTTTTGTATTCTCATCTTTGAGCTATACCATGCCGGTATTACATTAAAATAATGATATTTTCTATTATCCCTTAAAAATCCTCTACTTTTGGAGAACTTAGAGCTTCTCTCTCTCTCTTCAACAATTTTTGGAGCTTTCTTCTCAACATGCTAAACCAATTGATTGCGTGGGGGCTTCCTTCTAAGATAAAGAAGCAAGCCAAATCTGGAGGTAAGAAGTAATTTCATGGTTGTTGATTATATTCTCAATGATTTCACTTTTCAGAGAAGTTTCTATTTAGTTGTTTTTAATGCAAATCAAGCTTTCTTTAAGAGTTTTAATGATTAATCATAAAAAAAGTTAATCTTTACGCTTAATTAGAATGCTTTTTATGTATATCTCTCTCTCCAGAAAGAATAACTTCATTCCTATGACTAATTCTTAAGCAAATGAATGCTTCTTATTGATAAATTCTTAATTCAAAATCAATCTCTAAGTGTGTTAAGGTAGAGGTTTAAGAAAATGGCTCTTCATGATTTTATGCTAATAAAATTATGGTAAACTTATGATTTAATTCCATAAATTGGATTTAAGTCTAAGGATACTTATTCTATCATAATTGTATTACAAAGTCTTCTTCTTTCTAGAAATATTAAAAATTATCAGTAATAGCAAAGCGAAGCTATGGCAAAAATTTTAAAAAATTAGTACATAACTCATTTTTACGCATAATGTTAAAAGAGGACTTCCTACCATATTCTAGGATTGGTTATCTTATGCTAAAAAAAATGAATTTCATCACATTCATGGAAAATAAATTTTTAGTGTTTATGCATAAATAATTAATTAAAGAAAAGGGAAATTTTTGGTAACTTTATTTTTATGCAAAAAGAGAAATTCCCATGATAATTGAGATCCGTGTAATTAAATGGAAAAAATTTTGGTATAATAAAATAAAAAATATTTTTAAAAAAAAGAGAAATTTTAGATAAATTTATTTTATGTATGAGAAAATTTAAATGATAAAAGAGGAATTCCCAATGACATTTGGAATTCAATCATTTAAATGGTAAAAGTGGAATTCTTGGCATATTTGAATTAATGGATATTTTTATTTAAATTTAATGAGAAATGAGTATTTGATAAATGAATAATTAAATACTCTAAGAGAGAAATTTTTGTTGTTTTATATTCACCCGGATTGTAAAAAGAAAATTTAAGAAATCTATTTAGATCGAAATATTCAGATAAATGATTAATTTATTCCTCATTGAAATTCGTAGATAATTTAGAAATCAATTAAGTGAATATTCAAAGAAAGAAATTCAGTAAAATAGTAACTGAATTATCAAACCTTTTCGAGAAAGATAGTTCAGGAAAAATCTTGTCTGACTCGAACCTTGACCAAGACCAAACTCTTTCGTCAGTTTTGAGGAAAGAAGGTGTGACCAATTTAGAAAAATACACTCAAAACTCTGCAATATCTGAAACTAAGTTTGAGACCCTTCGAATTGATCTGTCGATCAAGGTTATAGAATTCGAGGAATTCTGGTATGAAATTCAGAATTCCGATCAAGGAGTTTTGGGGATACTGATTCAAGAAATACTCTTATATTCAAAAGAAAATCAAACTAAAAACTTGCTTGGAAACCATGTTTTCTTAAAGGACCGTCTTATGCCAGAATGAAGGGATGAGATGTGATGTGAATAGATGTGATGAGATGTCATGTGAATCAGGATGTAAATGAATAATGTGGGATGTGAGTGAATATAAATGAATGATATGGGATGTGAATGGATGATATGTGATGAAAATGGATGTGAATGTGTATGTGAAGAATGGATGTGAATGTGTATGTGAAGAATGGATGTGGATGTATATTGAAGAATGGATATGGATGTGTATGTGAAGAATGGATGTGAATGTATATGTGAATAATGGATATGGATGTGTATGAGAAGAATGGATGTGAATTTGTATTTGAAGAACGGATGTGAATTTGTATATGAAGAATGGATGTGAATGTATATGTGAAGAATGGATATGGATGTGTATGTGAAGAATGGATGTGGATGTGTATGTGAAAGAATGGATGTGGATGTATGTGAAAGAATGGATGTGGATATATATGTGAAAGAATGTGATGTGACATGAATATATGTGGATGTGAAGTGATAGATATGAATGTATGGATAGATGTGAGTAGTCATACATGTGAACGATTGGATGGATGTGGATGAATGAGATGAGATGTGTATGAATGAGATATGATATGGATAGAAGTGATGTGATATAATGTGGATAGAATACATGTGATGGGATGGTTGAGAATGAATGTGGTGGAGATGAATGAATGAATGTGATGGATATGAATGAATGTGATGTGATGAATGCAAATGGATGTGATGTAACTGAATGTGATGAATGTGATGGATGTGAATAGATGTCATCTGATGAGAATCGGGATGTGAATGAATGAGATGTGATGTCATGTGAATCGGAATGTGAGTGAATGAGATGTGATGTAAATTGGGATAGATGTGATATGTGATGTGAATGAATATGATGTGATGAGATGTAGATATGGGTAGATGCGAGTGATGAGAACTGATGCGGATAAATGAGAAAAGATGTGATGAGATGGAAAAAGATGTGATGTGAATGGGAATACATATGAAATAAATGAAGATTGATGTGGAACAATGTGAAAAGACTAGAAATTGTATTTATGACCTGTTTCTAAATGACTGTTTTATGTCAAAAATGTTGGGGAAGCATTTTGACCTATCTGATAAAGTTAGAACAGCTAACGGAGAGTCAACGAAGGACATCTTGCATAGCAAGGTCGGCCGAGGTCAAGTGACCCACCTCGGTTCAATTTAAATGGTGCTTCCGGTACGGTGGATGAGGGACTAAGGAAGCGTGAAGCACTAGGTGACCTGTGTGAAGGATCCTAGAGGGTGCTCACCATACGGTGCTCGAGCTCTGGGTCATTGAAGATATCCACACATGCGTCGGCGAAGATATTGGAACAAGGAGTAAGAGTTATTTTCTGAATTGAGGCATGGATCTAGTTGATTGACCTTGCTGGTTCTCAATGGATGAGTCCATGGCTCTTTTATATGGATCTATTGGTCGATCTTGCTGATCTTCAATAGAGATTCCATTTTGATTTTTTTATAAGTGAATATATTGCCGGGTACTATGAGCTAGGAACTATCAAAAAGGCTCCTGAGTGGACTGGTGGTGAGCGTTCTAGTTGCCAATGATGCCATAGGTACACGGATGAAGGAAAAATTTATAATTAGGTTTCAACCAGATATTTTGGAGGATTATCATACTATAGTTTCATTAAAAGATTGTTTTAAAGTCAGCTGAATCTGTGAAAAAGGCAATTTCATATTGGGTGTGTAAGTGGTGTGTAAGTGGTGTGACTAGTTTTAGGTTTGCATGAATATCCGGCTAGGGGACTTGGGAATTCTTTTTCCTAGTACCCGAGACAAGACCTAACCAAATTCTTAAATGGATCCCATCACTATAGTGGTTGGGTGGTTGGCTAACCCACGGGACTAGATAGGGTTAGGCTGGACTAATGGATCCTTAAAATTAGACTCAATTCTGTTATGGTACGATAGATGAAGTAAATCCCAGATAGAAATTGTTCTATGGAAAGGAATCAACGGTTATGCCTCTCCATGAGGAAAAAAGCATTGGTCTCTATAATCCAAGTGCAATCTTTTCCTTGCTCTGACTATGGGACTTAGTCAGATCAGTTCAGTTATTAGTTAAGGCTTTTGATTACGTTAGAGTAAAAATATCCTGGAGGAGTCGTCCGTGTTTTTCGGGCGAGGGAAGTTTTTCCAGGTTCGATTTTGGAAGAACCGAGGGATCCAGATATACGTGGGCGAGGCCCCGAAGTGAGAGACCATGCCCCGCACAAGAAGTGCTACTTTCGTACAATTGATTAATAAAGAAAAGTGACAATGCGCTTGGAATCAGTCACATGCGAGAGAGCGCCATCAATTGTGGCATCGCTCAAGAGTTAGGGTTGGGAGAAGGTGGTCTAGATGAGGTGGGCTTGAGTGCTCTTCCTTTTTCATATTCCTTTTCCTCTTCTTCAGTGGTCTTCCTTTTTCATATTCCTTTTCCTCTTCTTCCTCTTCATCTGCCGGGAGATCTATTTTTGGCATCTACACCGTTGGAGGCAACAGTTCCAATCGGCTTTTTCTTGTCCTTATTAGATATCTTTTCCCATGTGGATGCAATGTGTCTGGGTCTATAATTCCCACTACAATAGCATGCGCTGTATATGACAGGTAGTAGTGGCATCTTAGTGCTTGGCAACCATACCCCTGACCAAACACCCGCAGTGCAAACTATTTCGCGAACACCTTCTCGGCATTTAAAGGCACTTCGTGTCCACCACAAAACTTGGATAGTACTTTGAATGCAAATAAAGGGAATTTTGCATTGTCTTTTGAGAACTCCTTATGAAATATAATGATCTGCATATTAAAATTGTAATCATCATGACTCGTGTCACTGCTTGCTGTTGTCAATTTTAAGCAAGTGTCCTAAATTGTATGTACCTTTTGATGATTCAAATGTCTTATATATTGAGCGAGAGCAACATCCTTTTGATGACTTATTGACTTTGAAGTGGAAGCACCGGATGATCTTGAGCCTCCTCTCTTCAGGAAATCATCATCATATACAAAAACCTGGTACCAATGTTATATGTTTAATTGACACAATTGACAAAGTCCACGTAAATCAAATTCTTATAGTTTGAAAAATATTTGGCTCTATTACTGTTGATTTTCATCACCCTCAAGCATGGATCTTGTCCACAAAGGCATCGTGGACTTACTATCTTCATGCACAGTAGGTGCCAAAAATTTTCCCATATCTACCAAACCAAGATGGTCGGCAATTGCTACAGCCTCCTCCTTGGAAGGCAATTGGGTTTCATATGTCCTAGCTTCATCAAACATCTTCTTTAATATCTCCTTGTTGCCAGGTAGGTACTGGGAGTCCTGGACTGCAGAATTAGCTAGTAGATAATTGTCAACTCCTTCCTCTATCCAGCCCATGTCTGCTTCACTAAAATTCGCTAAGGCAGCCAAGCAATAGTCTTCACAAATATTGAAATGTTGCATAATGTCTATTAATAATACATAATCAGCTTGGGCTGCCATAGTAAAGCTGGCAAGGAAGGTAGTGGCAACTCCCCCTGTTCATTCTCATTAGATTGATTGTCATCCCCAATGAAATAGGTGCTGCATCATCGAAGGGGATAAGGGATGCATTAGCCTCAAAGGTTTCCTTTTCGGCCTCTACCCTCTCCTCTGCTGGGTCTATAGCCACCTCTTCCTCAATCCCATCATCCTCAATTGGAACTTGAGTGCTTGCCAAAGTCAATGTCTCAGGCTCTGAGTCCTCAGTAAGAAGACGTAGAAAACAAAGAAAACCAATACTAAATTGGAGCAAGCGACACTTCTTTGAGTGTATTGGGCATTTCTCCTCTACTCTATTGCTACACAGCTAGGAATCGTTCAAGACAATGGCTAAGCCTCCTCATGACTTTGTCTGTTGCAAAATCAGATGGATGAACATATCATTAACCATCAGACATAACGATATTGGCAAAAACAGTGTCTTCATACTCCTACTCATGGTCACCGAGAACAATCCTACAAGAATTAATGACGTTCTCAAGAGAAAGTTCCTTGTTGAACATTGAAGAAAACTCATGCAAATGCTCATGGGCTTGTGCATTGTATAAGAACATAAACAACTTTTCTACACAAGACTCCCTAGCCTCGTCATCCGCCGATTCATAGACAATGTCCAACTCTTTCAAAGACATGTCTAAAAAAAACATTTTAGTCAATTAGAACATGCACACTTATTATAGATGGGGTCAGTACTTGGTGCGATAAGGAGATTTGGATATACACATGCAAGCCCCATGTCGCTTGGTACTAGCACCAAAAAAAGAGGGTTCAGTACTACCAAGCGGTAGAGGTCTCATGCAAAATTCATGAGCCCATCATCGCTTGGTACTGACCCCTAAATTTAAAGAGACTTAAAGGGGTCAATAAGTTTTTTTTGGGAGATGAAGCCTTTATATATTAAATAAAAAGCACACAAGCGACATATTTTGTATTTTAGTTGTATTTTGTAAGCTAAAATAGTGTATCTTCCAGGCTTGAAAATTGATGGCCTACCCTAACCTTCAACGTGAAAGCCTATCAACTTACTTGGCCTTCATATTTATAGAAAAAATATGAAGGTTTTTGCTTTAGTGGAGGCTAGATCAAACCGGATTGCGCCCCCCACCTCATCGTGTGTGTGTGTGTGTGTGTGTGTGTGTGTTGATCTTGTTCCTTTTGAGTGTTTTTGAGAGAGAGAGAGAGAGAGAGAGAGAGGGAGGAAGGGAGAGAGGGAGGGAGGGAGGGAGGAATGGGCATACCTACAGAAAAAATTGAAAGCTTCAGTTTTCCAAGACAAAGGGGTGATGGCATTGGCAATGCAGAGGGACATCAACGTATCTTACTCAACGCAAATGCGTGTCTCAGCTTATCATCACAGAGCCGGTTTGCTTTGAGGATTTCCTATTAGACTTAAACCTAGAAGGATTTTAGCTTGCAAAGAAAATTTATGAAAAAGTGTAAAGTTCTAAAAATGTATGTCTCAAATTGCTTGATTTGCTTATTTGA
The DNA here is from genome assembly GCF_041138505.1 of Cibotium barometz. Classification (NCBI taxonomy): domain Eukaryota; kingdom Viridiplantae; phylum Streptophyta; class Polypodiopsida; order Cyatheales; family Cibotiaceae; genus Cibotium; species Cibotium barometz. Next base: position 31,624,110 of record NC_141059.1, read on the forward strand.
GAAGAGTCCAATGGGAATTTGGGTACGTTTCTCAAAAATATTTTCCCCGAACACTGCTCCCAAGGGAAATTTGGGACATTATCTCATACCACTCGTGTGGACATTTAAAAGGTCGGATGTATTAATGACACATCAATATGGTATGTACTATGTGCTCACTTCTCTCCTTTCTTGCATGTGTTTTTTTTCACCTCTGAGTCTCTGATAAAATAGCAAGAGTAAAATGCCATCGCTGCTACATCCATCATCCTCCGAGTCTCCGACTACATCATCCTCCTCAACGCCCCCCAAACTGAGCCAAACTCCATCGGCCTCTACATCCATTGAGGTATTTCAGAGTTCTTTCATGGTTCCGTCTTGTGGGTTTTTGTCTATGCATATCGCTTGGTTCCAACCCCATAAGGGGATAATGTTTTTCAAGGGGTCAGTACCAAGCAATTCAAAGGCCTCTAGAATCCTGTCTGCTTTATATCGCTTGTTGGTACTGGCCCCATTTTCATAATGTTTTTCATGGGGCCAGTACCAAGCGTTTCAAAGCCCTCTGGAGTCCTGTTTGTCATGGGGCCAGTACCAAGCGTTTCAAAGCCCTCTGGAGTCCTGTTTGTTTTATATCGCATGGCGACCCAATTGTCATAGTGTTTCCAATGGGGTTAATACCAAGCGATTCAAAGGCCTCCAGAATCCTGTCTGCTTTATATCGCTTGGTACTGACCCCACTATGATAACATTGGTCATGGGGTCAGTACCAAGCAATTCTAAGCCATCTGGACTCTTGTTTGTTTCATATTGCTTGGTTCCGACCCCATTGTCATAATGTTTTTCGTGAGGTCAATACTAAGCGATTCGAAGCCCTCTAGAGTCATGTTTGTTTTATATTGCTTGGTACCGACCCCACTGTGATAACATTGGTCATGGGGTCAGTACCAAGTGATTGAAAGACCTTCGAAATCCTATCTACTTTATATCGCTTGGTACTGACCCTATTGTCATAATCTTTTTTGTGGGGTCAATACCCAGCAATTCTAAGTCCTCTGGACTCTTGTTTGTTTTATATCACTTGGTTTCAACCCTATTGTCATAATATTTTTCATGGGGTCAGTACCAACAAGCAATTCGAAGCTCTTTGGAGTCCTATTTGTTTTATATCGCTTGGTACCGACCCCATTGTGATAACGTTGGTCATGGGGTTAGTACCAAGTAACGAAGAGGACCAAAATCGAAGGCCACCTCAGTCCCAAAGCATAGTCTAGTTCCGTGCCCCAGAGTCTTCTGATTGACGCCGGCATCATTAGACTTTTATTTACATTTGTAACATTAACATTAATTTTGTAAGAGACCTGACATTGTTTTATAAGAAAAAAATCTTTCATATATTAAATTGTTTTTGGAGTTACAATGTTTTGATTGTCATCATTCAGCGAGACTAATCAAGTGAATAGTATGAGAGACCGATTCTTTGCAAAAAGTCATTTTCTCTTTTCGCCTTGGCACCTATAAAAAAAGGGTTTTGTTAGTGGTATCTTACATAATGTTCTGCACAGCATACTAAATGGTGAATGTTAATATAAATGGTTTGCCTTTTTAGTATCCATTGTAAATGTATAATCTTTTGGCAATTGTTTAATCTCCTTGTTTGTAAGGTCTTCTCTAATTTGAGAAAGAGATGTTTTAGATAGTGTGTTCAGCATTGTAAGCAATTGCCCTTCCAAATATATCTCCATTACTAGAGGCATATTCTCGAGATCTGATTCCAAATCTTGATCTAATGGAACAAGGTTACCTAACATAATTATTAAAAAACTAAGGTCCTATAAAAGGGTACGGGAAGGGTGTGTGTTTGTGTGAATGGACTTATGGTCCACTAGCTCACCTATTTAAAGGCAAAGCTAGAAGACATTTTGTAGTGTGCAAGGGCCAAGTTGTATGCATAAGCAACTTAATAAACAAGATTTGTTCTTGTACTTGTGGGTCTCTCTCCTCCATTCATCTTGATCTAGCATAAGCACCACGAATTTTAACATGGTATCTAGAGCTAGGCAACTTGCAAGGTGTAGACTAGGTCAAAAAAGTGTTTTTTGAGTGCATCTCATCTACCCCCAGCCAGTGGAGGCCTTCCAGCAGCTTGAGGAGGCCAAATCTAGTCGTGCTCTCTACTAAGAAGTTTAAGAGGACATCTGGGCACTTCACTTCGTACCGTAATTGTGCGGTTCTCCCTCAAATCACTGCAGCATTCTCTGTTCAACCTGACACTGTTCTTTTGCTATCTTCCTCAGTCGTACAGTCCATTCACCATCTGTAGGCGATTAGGGGCTATGTGGGCTTAGGGCTTTTGAAGCCCATAGTCTTGAGGCTCCCCTACTCGAGTTTCAGCCCCCACGAGGAGCAGTAACGTGCCGGCTAGAGCCAACTGACTAGAGCCAAAAGACCAGGCTTGGGTCTGTATTTCTGCCATGAAAGCTTCTTCAAAAGCTTAATAATAGTGTTTTTAAACATTAATAGTGTTATTAAACACTAATGATGCAACAAATTCAGCAAAGGGGAGCTATCACAGAGTGCTTCTAACCACTAAGAGTGTTCTTAAACACTAATGGTGCATCTAATCACCAATGCAAGTGTCATTTGACACTAAAGCATGTGCTCTTAAGCACTAATAGTGTTACTAAACACTAATGGTGATCTTAATCACCAAAGAAAGTGTTTCTTTGACACTAATGAAGCTCATCTCCATCAAAATTTGCGGTTGGGCACACACCCTAAGTGCTAAACCATAAGCTTCATCAACTTAATCTCTTTTTATGCAACATCCTTGGTTTGATTAAGGGTTGTTGCACTCTTATAAGCCATTCTCTTTCTACTTAAGCCAAAACATCACAAATTTTCTGGTTTTAACACTCTTGTAATCTCCCTTCAATACCCAATGTCAAAGGAAAACACCCAAATTAAGAAGTTCTCAAGAGAGGGCTTCCACACTTGGCAAGTTCTTGTCAAGATGATGTCCAAAGGTTTTTGGCCATTCATTTGCGGCACTAAGGTTATTGATCGAACTAAGGCTAAAGATATTGAAGATGATGAGAGGGCACAAGCCATCATCATGCTCCATCTTGATGAGACTCTTATTCATCACGTGGACCAACTTTGGACTGCTGCAAAAAAGGAGAAATGGGATGAGCTTGACAAGCTCTATGGAGCTTGTGATAAGAATTCCAAGATCTCACTTAAAATTAAATTTTTCAGCTTGGAGCTCAAAGAGGGAGAGGGCATTGGAGCCTTTATCTCTCATTTGAAGGGCCTTATGGCTCAACTTGCATCAGTGAATGCGAGAATGGATGAAGATGATGCAGTGGTTATTTTGTTAAAAGCAGTCAAGAAGGTGTACCCCACCTTAGTCACCACCCTGAAGAACATACCTAATCCCACCCTTGAAGGAGTCATTCAATCTTGTCTTGATGAAGAAAAGAGGCCAAAGGGAGGATCTAAATCTTCAAGTCCAACCACTTTATTGAATATCGAACAAGCTTTGTCGCATCAAGTGAGCAAAGTAAGGTGTGTCCATTGCAAAAAGGTAGGTCATTTTGCAAATAATTATTGGATCAAATATCCCAACAAGATGAAATGTAACAAGTGTAAAGAAACGGGACATATCACTTCTAAATGTCCTACCAAAGAGTCAAAGGCTAACTTTGCATCAGCCTCTAACTCCACTAAGCACTTGTTTTAAATCTCAATGTAACAACACCCATATTTCTAGCCTTGTACACCTAATGTTATAAAGGCAACCTATGTCCAATACCACCTATTCCAATTCTTTCATAGTTGGTATTGAGGGGGGTATTAAAAGACTAAGGTCATGTAAAAGGGTAGGAGAAGGGTGTGTGTGTGAATGGACTTATGGTCCACTACCTCACCTATTTAAAGGCAAACCTAGAAGGCATTTTGTAGTGTGCAACGGCCAAGTTGTATGCATAAGCAACTTAATAAACAAGATTTGTTCTTGTATTTGTGGGTCTCTCTCCTCCACTCATCTTGATCTAGCATAAGCACCACGAATTTTAACAATAATGATATCTGGTGTAGTGAAAAGTTGCAATATGAAGTTTTGAGAGCTAATAATGTACTTGGAAACTATTGACTTCTTCTCCAAAGCAGAAATGATACCTTCTGTCTTTCTCCTGTCCCAACCATTGTCCAAAAAGTCTAGTGCCCTACTTGACTTGCAAATAAACATTGTTGAAGTATTTCTTATTTCTTCATCAAAGAAAAAGACAACAAACACTTCGATAGGCATAAAAATAGTAAGCTTGACATTCTTTGTTGCAACAGATGTCTTAAGAGACTTCTGTATATCATGATACAACTTGATCCTATAACTTTCACTAGTTTGTGAAGTTGGCAATGGCCAGTCTTTGCTTCCAAATAATGGGAGGGGTAATGGACTCAAACAACCCCATCCAAAAGACGTGTTTGATTCAAAGTACTACATATCATAGAAAAATATGTCGTGGTCTACAAGATCTCTATGAGTTCTTCCTTTGTAAATTTGTTCTCCTACATATGCATGGAAAGAATCAAAAAGCCCACTTATACTCTCCAATGGTTGCCAGTCTATCCTATTGGATTGATAAATATCTGCATAAAACCAAAAGATTAGATATTTTTAAAACAACAATTAGACACTTTTAAAATAATAAGGAGACATAATTGAATGGATAAACAACTGCATAATAACAACAATCAAACACTTTAAAACAAAAGAAGATTTGACTGAGATACTAATCACAGTTGGGACGATCTCGTGGAAGACCAGGAGGAAATTTTTTTACCCTAAAGTCTACATGATGGAAAAATGTTGTATTAGTACCTCTGTCACACGCTTGCTAGATTCACATACCTTGAACTCTTTAACTTGTCCCTTGAATGACTCCATAAATTCATTAGCATTTCTCCTCTTCCTCTTCCTTCTCTGTAAAAGTACCCAGCTCCCGATTGTAATTGTAGATGGTATCCATGTCCCATCGTCCGTATTATAACTATTGAATACAATAATGGCTGAAATTCTAGTACGAGGCTTTCTACAAGTTGCCATTTTGTGTAGCAAAAGACACACACAAGAAGAATATGAGAGCTTAATTTGGAGGAGACTTAGAAAAAGAAAGAACAACTATGTTGGAGACGAAGAAGATCAGGGCTAGTTTTGGGGGGAAACATTTACTCAACATAAAATAATAATAAAATAATACTACCAAATCATTAACTACCACTATCTTTTAGCTTACATGCAAAGATTCGGTAGTATAATTTTATTATTATTTTAAGTTGAGTAAATGTTATTTTAAGATGCATTTTGAGCATAATTTTACTATATTTACTTGAATTCTTGCTTTAAAATGCCAAATTTCTCCGTTATTACGGAAGCCTCTTCCTCATTGGTTGAGTGCCACTCTCTCTCTAAAACTAAAAGACCCAAAATTTCTCCGTTATTTACAGAAGCCTCTTCCTCATTGGTTGAGCGCCACTCTCTCTCCCTAAAACTAAAAGGCCCAAAAATGAGCCCACATTTCTCCTAATGTAGGGGAAAAAGTAAAAGATTCTCATTTCCATTATAATTTCCTTTACTTTCAGCAGAGCACAATCAACACCATCTAAGAGCAAAGGAAGACTTTGGATTAGAGCCTAGGGAAGGATACCACCTGATCCGACAATAGTAGCCACACAAGTAGATTCATAAAGCTAATCGTGGTACTAATTGACCAACCAAAGGCGTGTTTTGAGGCATACAACCCCGAAATTCTTTAGTTCGACATGAATTGAGGCCTAAGTGAAGTAGTCATACATCATTACTACCATCGTCTTGGTTGTCTTCCAATCATATACACATATAACATTTGAAGATATAGTATATACATGCTTTTAGATGCCGTACCCTTACTTCATAAGAACACTCAAAAGGCTCCAAGAATTTCACAATCATTGTAGATTCAAACTTAGAGATCAAGCTTTTCAGGCCATGACAAGATTTCGAAGATGGAATCTACATTAAGAAAGGGGGGGTGGGGGGATGTTAACCCCGATTTTGGGTTAACTAGATGTTCTCTACCACACATGGTAGTAATACACGTTGTCGTGACGTGTGCGGTCTTGCCGGGAACACACTGGGTGTCTGGCTGTGAGAGTAGTTTCAAATTCTAGCAAAGAAACAGAATATTTATTTCTTCAAGGGGCATCACCTTGTGGTATTCACATGAAGATATACATGGCCATCATGGAGCATCAGAGGCTCAACATCAAACAAACTATAAAATCAAAGCAAACAAAGACACCTCATATACATGACCAAACCAACCATCTTATGGTTCCCTTTGTTGATGGCTGATTCCTCTGGCCAGAGTAGTATCCCTATAGCACCATGCACATCAGCTGCCCATGCATCCCTAATGCCTTCATTCCCCTCACACCCGCTGTGATCCACCAATGTACATATGTTGAAAGCTTGTAGCCTCTTCAATGATCGAATCTCTCCAACCCACGGAGGAGACCCTTTGAACCTTCCTCATGTAGCCCATTGAATTCCCTCTTCAGTCCATATGAGAAGCTGGTTTTGTCTATAGATGTGATTTTGTTTTTAGCCTGCAGTGCCCTCTCATGTTCAGCAGCATCTCGCTGCTCTTCTCTGCATCCCTCACACACCAGAACACGTGGGCTCCCTCTCGTTCCCCTCTGCAGCTTCAGCCCGTCCGGTGAAGGTTTCCTGCACCTGGCTCACTCCAGCTACCTTGCGCACTCATCCCTTCTGCAAAGGCTGCGCCTAAACTGTTTTCGCCAGCAGCCCGTTCTTTGGTGCCTCATGCGCTACCATACTGCAACTGTGTCCCTCCTTTGTGCTTGCGGCTGCACCAGCCACTTTGCTACTCCAGAACCCGGAGGCCACCACACCTTCCAGCCGTCGTCTGGGTCTGCACAACAGCACCTCCACGCTTTCTTTCACGTCTGCAGCTGCACCGACTCTGTAGTGCTTGCGACTGTGCCCAAGAGCCCCCCAGTACGTCGGCTCCCAGCTGCCACCCAGACGCACACACAGGCTCCTCTGTCCTGTCGCCCAGCAGCTGCGCCTCACCTGTCTTCAGAGGCCCCCTGTCCTTCGCTCTCTTCCCCCAGAGTCCCAGCCGTCTCCTGCTCACCGAAGTCCCCTTCGCCAGCCTTCTCTGCTCACCGAAGTCCCCTTCGCCAGCCTTCTGGAAAAACCTCGCTGGCGGCAACTCCCCACTTTCACGCCACTTTCCAAAAAGTCATTTTAATATTCATTTTTTTTATTTTCATTTTGCTCCTCTCCTAATGGCCACCCTTCCTTTCATTTCACACCAACTAAAGGCTGCCTTGGCCCTCTTTATCATTTTCCTCCCATGCTCCACATACCTCAAATGCGACCTTGAGTGCTCGCTTTTCTTGGCGACGCATACACATATCCAAACACCCGAGCAGCGGATATTATCTCCATCATCTGACCTCTCACTCAACAGGCCTGCAACAAGCTCAAAACAAATCATTCCACCCTGTACATCTGGCGACGCCCTCAAAAGCAAAACCCTCCACACGCCATACATCCCATATGTACACAGGCACTTAATCCATGCATCTAGATTTGCATTTAATGGCCTCACATGCATGGTTTCACACCATAGACGTGCCGTGGCACGACATCCACCCCCTCTAAACCTGCACATCCTCTGGTATGTGCCACACAAGTCCTGTATCTTAGCAATCACATCTAAATGGTTCTACTTTCCCACCTGGATCAAATACCAATCGCTTTTGGCATATGTGCCATCTCCTTTGCTCATATGAAGCCCTATCCTCACTTAGATTCTCTGCATATGCATAATTACCCTCATCATTCAAAGTGGGATGCTCTTCAAAATGATTTGCTTCAAAATTTTCCTCAGGCCATGTTTGAAGCCTTTGCACCACATATTGTATGGCCACACCAAGTAACAACTGCATTAACAGCATAGAATACACACTTGGTAACATCCCATCCAAATCTACTGTGCCCGGATCCAGCTCACCCACTGATAAACATTCATTTTTCTCATCCAAAGACAGAAAAGCATCAACACATACAAAATCCAACAAGGCATCATCGAGAATAGCCTCCAGCTCTGAATCAATCTCATCATAATCATTTGGCTCACATAACACCTGCATATCCTCACTTGCAACCAACAGTTGACTAGCATCAAGCATAGAAGAGCCCAAAGCTGATGGGGATCTATTATATACCATGAAATCATCCAATGCATCATCTAGGATAGCATCCAATCCAGGATCAATCGCATTGAAGCCATTATCATCTTGCAATCCCACATGTTGATTATCATGAACATTCATACCCCCATAGCTATATCCATTTGGTTGCTCATATGCAGCCTCTTGAGGCACTATGGCCACACTTTGTATTTCCTGCATGTTATCTCCCAGTATTTCTTGATACCTGTCTGCAGATGGGCTTAGAACTATGGGTCCCTCACCCAAGTATCCTTGAATCTGTATATCATTGAACCCTGCATGATCCAAAAAGACAGATTCAATTTCCCTCTCCAAATCATCATCATAAACAGGCTTCCAAGCTCGAGATTGTTGCTCATAAATGTGGTTGCAAGGTAACCCTGACACTGATGACATAGCATCACCCTGTTTATTGTTGGAACACCCTGTTAGCATTCCAAGATAACCCAAATCCAAAGAACCTTGGCAACCAGCCTCAGAAGCAACATCACTGTTGGAATCACCCATATCACTCACCCCCTCTAAATCAATCACACATACTTGTGGCCCATCTGCATATTCATGTACATCATCCTGCTTACAAGCATCATAACCAGATAAGAATGCAGTAATGATAGCATCTTCTTCTTGTCTTAGATCTTCAAACTCTGCAATCATGCTTTCAGCAAGAAGCATTGGTTCCTGCTGTTCTTCACACATATGATACGACCCCTGAGGAATACCCTTCAAATGTGTCTCCTCAAGCATAGGCATACATACATCACGTGGTATGATCATAGGACCCTGTATGTCTGCACCCTCAAACAAGGAAGACAGATTATACTTGCAGAGTTCACCCATTGCATCTTTATGAGGCTGTAGCAAAGCATCCCTTTTTGCACTGTGAAGGCCTTGTTGCTCACTAATGGCTTTTTGCAGTCCCAATTTAGCATAAACAGCCTCCACAATCTCTGTATCAGCCTTGAATAGCAATTGATTGTCCTCCATAAGACATGCATCGACAACTGCTTCTAAATTGGCTCGGATTGTTGCTGGAACACTATCACAGCTCACATTATACCTGGAACTCGCATAAATAAGTGCATCTGCAAAATCATTCCATCGTTTGGAGTGATACTCTGCTAGTTCCAGCACTTCATCTTTTAAATCAGGACTTACAAGGTATGCAAAAGATGCAATCATCATATTTTCTGGAACCCCTTGATTCTTCATCTCTGTCTCGTAACACCTTAGATAGCTTTCTGGATCGTAACCATCAAATATATTGACCCTGTCATACACCAATTGTACTGCAATTTCCACCGCTTCCTGAATTCGCTTTTCTTCTTCAATCTTCCTGAACCGCTCTTCAAGCTCTTTCATCTCTGCATATAAATGCTCCATTTTGCTAGCCATCTCTACGTACTCTCACCCCAGCGGTTTCACGTCGGGTTCACCAAAGCTGTCGTGACGTGTGCGGTCTTGCCGGGAACACACTGGGTGTCTGGCTGTGAGAGTAGTTTCAAATTCTAGCAAAGAAACAGAATATTTATTTCTTCAAGGGGCATCACCTTGTGGTATTCACATGAAGATATACATGGCCATCATGGAGCATCAGAGGCTCAACATCAAACAAACTATAAAATCAAAGCAAACAAAGACACCTCATATACATGACCAAACCAACCATCTTATGGTTCCCTTTGTTGACGGCTGATTCCTCTGGCCAGAGTAGTATCCCTATAGCACCATGCACATCAGCTGCCCATGCATCCCTAATGCCTTCATTCCCCTCACACCCGCTGTGATCCACCAATGTACATATGTTGAAAGCTTGTAGCCTCTTCAATGATCGAATCTCTCCAACCCACGGAGGAGACCCTTTGAACCTTCCTCATGTAGCCCATTGAATTCCCTCTTCAGTCCATATGAGAAGCTGGTTTTGTCTATAGATGTGATTTTGTTTTTAGCCTGCAGTGCCCTCTCATGTTCAGCAGCATCTCGCTGCTCTTCTCTGCATCCCTCACACACCAGAACACGTGGGCTCCCTCTCGTTCCCCTCTGCAGCTTCAGCCCGTCCGGTGAAGGTTTCCTGCACCTGGCTCACTCCAGCTACCTTGCGCACTCATCCCTTCTGCAAAGGCTGCGCCTAAACTGTTTTCGCCAGCAGCCCGTTCTTTGGTGCCTCATGCGCTACCATACTGCAACTGTGTCCCTCCTTTGTGCTTGCGGCTGCACCAGCCACTTTGCTACTCCAGAACCCGGAGGCCACCACACCTTCCAGCCGTCGTCTGGGTCTGCACAACAGCACCTCCGCGCTTTCTTTCACGTCTGCAGCTGCGCCGACTCTGTAGTGCTTGCGACTGTGCCCAAGAGCCCCCCAGTACGTCGGCTCCCAGCTGCCACCCAGACGCACACACAGGCTCCTCTGTCCTGTCGCCCAGCAGCTGCGCCTCACCTGTCTTCAGAGGCCCCCTGTCCTTCGCTCTCTTCCCCCAGAGTCCCAGCCGTCTCCTGCTCACCGAAGTCCCCTTCGCCAGCCTTCTCTGCTCACCGAAGTCCCCTTCGCCAGCCTTCTGGAAAAACCTCGCTGGCGGCAACTCCCCACTTTCACGCCACTTTCCAAAAAGTCATTTTAATATTCATTTTTTTTATTTTCATTTTGCTCCTCTCCTAATGGCCACCCTTCCTTTCATTTCACACCAACTAAAGGCTGCCTTGGCCCTCTTTATCATTTTCCTCCCATGCTCCACATACCTCAAATGCGACCTTGAGTGCTCGCTTTTCTTGGAGACGCATACACATATCCAAACACCCGAGCAGCGGATATTATCTCCATCATCTGACCTCTCACTCAACAGGCCTGCAACAAGCTCAAAACAAATCATTCCACCCTGTACATCTGGCGACGCCCTCAAAAGCAAAACCCTCCACACGCCATACATCCCATATGTACACAGGCACTTAATCCATGCATCTAGATTTGCATTTAATGGCCTCACATGCATGGTTTCACACCATAGACGTGCCGTGGCACGACAACGTCATAAAACGGTACTCTATTAGTTCTAATCTTTATGAGTCAAAGTAATGAATTTGATTTTCCTTGGTTAACCTCAATTAGTGGATGATTACCCAATACCAAATTTGTGATCTTCTTCACGTTTTCATGGGCATGAAAATCCTAGACTTTCATGGATGTGAAAATTGTCCAAGAGTTCAATTTAGTATGTAATTCATCTCTCAATCAATTGAATCAACTAATGAGTCACTTAATGCCTAGCTTTTTTCTTTTGTTTTCTTCATTTTTCATGAACCTTAAGTTTTTAATGTGCGTGAAAATGGTTCTTATGTGTGGAGAGATTTTCATGTGCATTTTCCCTTACAATTTTTTAGGCATGAGGCATGCACACACTTAGGGAATAGTTTTTGTGGTTTGAGGCATACACACACTTAGGGAATAGTGTTAGAATGTTTGGTTGCTGATGGTCTCCTCAATTTCCCTAGTCCTAGTGATCTTCACTTGGATGAGAATCTAGACTCTTATGCATGAAAACTATGCTGTTCGTAATAGGCTAAGTTGATTTTCATGGGTGAGGGTCCTTACGGAGATCCGTACATTTGAACTTTTCTAAGTTTTTCACATGGATTGGTTCGATTGATTTTCAGGTTTCTCATAGATTTGATTTTCCTTGTGTTTTCATGCCTAACTTCCTTTGGCTTTGTTTGGATTTGTTAGTGGGAGAAAGAGAGAGATAAAAGGAAATAGAGAGTGAAAAGGGGAAGATATTATATATTAAAGAAAGTAAAGGTAAGAAGGAAGAAGGGGAAAACATATAAAAAGAAGTGAGAGAAAAGTAGGAAGGCAAGAAATAGCCAAATCAAATAGAGAAAAATAAAATAACTATGAAAAGTAAAAAGTAACAGAAATACCTATGAAAAGTAAAAAGTAAAAGACATTACTATGAAAACTAAAAGTAAAATGGAATAAAATAAAAAATAGGGGAAAGCGACACGGACACAGCCGTGGGTTGCTAGGCGGACGATGCCTGGGCGTTGGAAGATGGCAAGCCATGGCGGAGCTGTCTTGGTATTAGAAGAGGAGAGGAGGGGACAGAGAGTCGGTTGCAGAGAGAATAACATATTTTTCAACCAATGAAAATAAGGCCTTTTGTTTCCAAAATCTCTCGTATACGCCCATTTTATACCTAAAATAGATTTAAAAATCATTCCTTAAAATAACGGTTACTTAAAATCTCAGCCCCTTTTTTTATTTAATTATAGTTAGTAAAAATACACTAAAATGCCAATTTTTTTTCCAAGCACTGGAGGGCAAAGAGAGAGAGAGAGAGGTATCAACGTCGGTAGAATGCAACACGAGGCCATATACGGCCAATAGTGGGACTTGAACTCAGCCTCTTTAAGGGCCCTCGCACTAGCCAATTTGCCCCACTTGTGGGTTTTTTAAAAAGGTAGAAAACCAAAACATAAAAATATCACTCGAATAAAAAATAAGATAGTAAGAGTAAGAGAACCAACGGAAACAAACGTAGGAAGAGGAATGAGTAAAAAATACCATAAAATGATAATAACCATAAATTATTTAAGGTAAAAGGAGGAAAGAAGTCGAGTAAATAAAATGAAGTAAATTAAAGAATGAAACTAAAAATAAATGTGGGTGGGGTGGAGAGGAGAGAAGAATAAACAAAATTTGTCTTAGCAGTGGAGAGTTAGAAGAAAAGCGGAAGTGAATACTAAAATAATATAGTAAAATAAATTAAAAGTGAAAAAAGAAAAAATGGAAACTATTAAGGTAAAGAGTGAAAGTAAAAGAAAGAGGATGGACAAAAGAAAAATACAAACCTTGGAAAGGAGGAGTTTATGGAAAGAAAGAGAGTGAAATCTATACTATATATAAAGGAGGCTGAAGTCTCTTTTGACACGTGTCATCAAAGAATGCAAAGTGCGGGGGGCAAGGGGGGTGGTGGACAGAGAGCGGGGGAGAGAGAGAAGGGGAGGGCCAAAAAAAGAGAGTCAACCCTGTCAGAGACGAGTGAGAGCCGACTTGTGAAAACAAGACATAAAGGTGAAAAGGATAAGGTAAGGCTTCTCCTTTTCTCAAGGTTGGAAAAGGGGGAAAGCTTTTTTTCACATCCATATCAAATGCATAGGGGGGATGTATTGTTTTAATTTCAAAAGTGAAAGATGTCATCTTTTGTAAGTAGTGGCAAAAGTCAATACCCCATTTAATGTCTATGACACCCCTCTTTCCCTTTCTTCACTTATATCCACCCCTCTAGGCTCTTACCCATGCTATGATTTAGCTCCAAAAGTTCCAAGCCAAGGTTGCAAACTAACTAAGCATCTCCCCATTTAATTCCCTTAGCTCTGAATATGTTATGTAAAAATGTGCTTAGGGGGATTAATCAAGGATTAACCCCTAGTGAGTTATGAAAAATGGTGGTTAGGGATTAATCAAGGATTAAGAGTTTTGAAAAAATGTGCTAGGGGGTAATCAAAGATTAACTTACACTAATTTCCCTCCTTGTGGGCTGATTTAGTGGCTAATTACATGCCTAATTGCCACCAAATTAGTTATTAATTAACGCAAGGGATTAATGCTCATGCAAGCTATTGCAAAATTTTGTTAAGCTCTTCCACTCACGAATTATATAAATCAATCAATAATTAAGGAGATATTATTTCCCCAATCTTGGTTCTTATTTCGCTAATTATGAAGCACATGAAAGCTCAAATTCACAATTTGAATTCATTATTGTGATGGAAGAGTGCCAAATCCGATCAATATGCACTAAAACTCATTATTTCAACACCCCCATTCGTTAACCATTTTGGTTAGCATGGTTGCCTCCAACTAGCAAAGGTGGACACACCAACACCATAGCAATGAGGTGGACACACCAACACCATAGCAATGGGGAGATAGACTATAACATCCACAATAACCAATGGATGGGTGCGCTCATGATGCATGACAAGATGTTTTCTTTATCCACATCAAGAGCATGTTGGCAATGAGTTTAGATGAGATTCCTTAGCAACAATATATTATGAGAACTAGCCAATCAATCAAGTATGAGGTCATATATGAGCCAAACTATCTCATGGTGGGTAACCACGGTGGTGGCCACAATGTGAAACACTTATGGTCATGTGTGTATATATATCAATTTATCTCATAACACAAGGACTCTCCATTTGCTGATGCATGACAAGATGTTTTCTTTATCCACATCAAGAGCATGTTGGCAATGAGTTTAGATGAGATTCCTTAGCAACAATATATTATGAGAACTAGCCAATCAATTGTATGAGGCCATATATGAGCCAAACTATCTCATGGTGGGTAACCACGGTGGTGGCCACAATGTGAAACACTTATGGTCATGTGTGTATATATATCAATTTATCTCATAACACAAGGACTCTCCATTTGCACAATGAGTGTTGCTCTTGTGTAGACCCCTTGCTATCTCTTGGTTCTTGACCCCTTTGTTGTGAGCTTGTGTTGCTCTTGTGTAGACCCCTTGCTATCTCTTGGTTCTTGACCCCTTTGTTGTGAGCTTGTGAGTGTGAGAGAGCATGTGTGGAAGAGGAGGGGAGAGGACCCATAGATCAACGTAGCGCAAGTGACATGCTGTCTTGCCACGAGAGGCAGCTTCCCAGAAGCAAAGGTGGAGCTCTTGGAGTGTGGCTTAAGCTCCGACGATTGAAGGATGAAAATTCCCATGACATGAAAGTTAAGTCTTTCTCTTAATCTACTAAAAACCTCTCTTCTACTAGTGGCTAGCCCGTGAATGAAAGTTTACAATTGATGGAGAGCTCGGGGGGGTCACTATATGTAAATCCTCTATATCACGTGCGTTCAAGGCCTATTTAAAAAGTCCCTTATCTGAGAATTTTTTAGTGAATATAATGTATCCTTTCCTATTCAAATCTGTAATTTTTTTTTAAAATACAATAAATAAATCCCCTCTGTAAATATATTTCTGTAAGTTTTAAATATTTAAAATGTCCTTCTGTTGAACCCACGTGATACTTACATATTTATACGAGTGACCCCCCCGAGATGGAGAGTTGTGTATTCATGATTTTATCTCTTTTTTGCAACACCTAAAAGAATGTTTTTTCAGTTTACAATTGATGGAGAGTTGTGTATGATTTTATCTCTTTTTTACAACCTAAAAGAATGTTTTTTCTCTTAATTTTGGGTCAATTTGTTGTCTACATGTGACCAGACTAGTTGTTTTTGTTCATATAGGGCACATAGATAGATCTAGGAACATTGCATTATTTGGCATCTCTTTCTACATTAGGCATTCAATTGAGTCTCTTTTAGAGCCTAATTTTGCATGTTAAATACATTGATTACTTATTTGTGATTAATACTATGTGTAGCATTATATGGTAGTGCTATGTGTGAACACACTTAGGACCGCCAGGGCACTTTTTCCCTCACTAGGAGGTTTTTTCCCCCATGCGTATGTACACCCTCTTATCTACTCATTTTGGGGTGTGTACGTATATTTTGTATCTGGCATACATTTGTTCATTCTAATCTAGTGAGTTTGTGTGCTCTCAAGCTTCTCTATCTTGTGTGTGTGCATTGTTGCAACCCTAACCCTAATTCCAATAATTGGTATCAGAGCTAGCTTCCTTGACACTTGATCTAGTAGTTTGTCTCCCTCCTCATCACGGCCCTATTTTTTTTGTCTCCGATTGAGATACCCTCTTAGGAGAAGAAGGTGTATACTGTAGTGTGCTGTATACAAAGTATACCAAATTTCAGGGTCGGCTCGATTCGAGCGTGTTTTGGGCACCACAAGGTTTTTGCAGATGTTCTGGAGAGGCGTCATTTTGGATTGGTTCTGCTCGATTTTGGGTGTTTGGGCTATGTAGCGGGGAAAAGATTTGGTGTGTAGCAGTATCTACAGTGTCTTCAGCAACATCGACCATCATACTTTCGCCACCAGTAACACTCTATTCTCTACTCTGTGTTAATTTTCATACACTTTACAAGTGATTCAATCAGTTGTGGCAGCCATCCAAGGTTGCATTCAAGTACTCAGTGAATACTGAGTACTTGCAATGTGTTAAAAGAATTTGCATTTGGTAGAAAGGCATGGCTGGCAGTAGTCAACATATTATCTTTGAGGAGGACAAACTTGATGGGACTAACTACCCATTGTGGTCCTATATGATGAGGCATGTATTGGTTACTAAAGGCCTTTGGAATGTGGTCAGTGGTAGTGAAACTCATCCTATTTCACAACTACCAGTGCAACCAGGTGCTGCAGCTATATCTGAAGTAGAATCTGATATAGATATGGCTCCTCCACATGCACCACCAATACCTCCCACTACTACTCAAACGAGATGGGGTGCACAGACACATGCACTGCTTGCACTTTCTGTGAAGAAGCGAAGCATTATTCCTCATATTTGGTCATGTAAGACTTCAAAACAGGCATGGGATGCACTTGCTGCATTATACCAGGTGCGCAATGAAGAACGTGTTGCATATCTGCACAAACAGTTGGAGTCTGAGCACATGAATGAGGAAGACTCAATGGACAACTTCTTGACCAAGATCAAAGATTTTAACAAGGAGCTTGCTAGTGTGGATGAGATATATTCTGATAGTACATTGGTGCCCACAGTTCTCAATGCATTGCCGAATTCTTATTAGAGTTTTGCCTCTACCTTTGACTCATGATGAAGGAAAATCCAAATGCCCTTAAATTTGATGAGCTGGTTTCAGTACTCTTGCAAGAAGAGCAATCTAGGCAAAACAGATCTAATATGCGAGTTGGTGACCAAGCTTTTGTTGCCAATCAAAAAGGCAAAGGTAAAGCTTCTTCGCATGGTGGCTATAAGCCAAAATCAGAATCCTCCATTAGGACCTCAATGGAAGGCTTCTTGGGCCCTTTTATTTGGTAGTTTAAGGGAGTCAAACCTTTTCTCTTAAGAAGAAACGTTTTCTAATTAGAAGCTTCAAAACGGCTACTTTATTCGAATTTAAATTTTGGGGGGAAAATGAAATTTAAAATCTAGCGGATAAAACCATATCATGTAACATATCTATGGAAAGCTCTTGATGCGTAGATCACGGATCTGTAATCTCTGCTCAAATCGGAGCTTGTATGTAGAAGTTATGGAGGTCCGAAAATTGTAAAATTGCCCTCTCTCCCCTTTTTGGGGAAAAAGTGCACCCTTTGACCACTCTTACACCTCTCTTAAAAACCCAACATTTCAGTCCACATGCAACTCCCCATTTGGCTATTCCTTAATCACCTTGATTAGGCTTGGGCAAATTAAAGGGCCCAAGAAGACCCCATTCACTTCCTAATGCAAGTAAGGATGCAGAGAAAGAAGGTGATAAGCCTAAAAAGAAGGGCAAGTGTCACTATTGCAGAAAACCAGGGCACTACATACATGAGTGCAAGAAAAGGCTAAAGAAAGAGAAAAAGAAAGAATCGGGCATGGCTGATGCATCTGCACCAAGTGCAGAGAAGAAGGAATATGCAAGTTTTGCTCAAGATGATTGGGCATGGACTGTACATTGTAGTTATGACCCTTCTATTCATGATGTATGCATATTAGTGGTAGAATCAGATGCTTGGTACTTTGACAGTGGTGCTAGTAAGCATATTACTTCACAAAAGGGTTTGTTCGCATCTCTAGAATTTGTCCCAAGTGCAGGAACCATCATGTGTGCAAATGGTTCCTCATATCCTATCAAAGGAGTTGGTAGAGTTATGCTCACTGCTGCACATGGGGGCGCATTTACTCTTTCGAAAGTTTCATATGTGCCAGGAATTACGAAGAACTTGCTGTCAATTTTAGCCTTAGGCTTGTCAAGCTTGACAATGAAATTTGTGGATAACAGATGTACAGTTCAGGATAGAAATGATGATTATTCTATCATTGCCTCAGGTACCTTGTTGCATGGCCTATACAAGATGGATGTATTTGAGAAGTTGCAGCATGATGCTTGCTCAACCTCTATGACTCGTGCTACGCGTGATGCAAAATTTTGGCATGCACGATTTGACCATCTGAATTATAGCAGTTTGTTACGCCTTCAAAGGCATAATATGGTGTCTGAGTTGCCAACTCTTGAGACCCCTACTAGACATGTATGTGAGGGGTGTATTCATTTCCAAAGGATGGATCTATGAGAGCTGTTAAGAAATTATAGCTTTATACATAGTGATGTATGTGGTCCTATGAGGACACCATCTATTGGGGGATATCTCTACTTCGTCACTTTTATTGATGATTACTCTAGATATAGCTGGGTCTATCCATTAAAGAAGAAGTCAGAGGTTTTTATGTGATTTAGGCACTTCGTATCCATGGCTGAAAATGCATGTGAATGTAAGGTTGGCACCCTTCATTCAGATCGAGGGGGGGAGTATATGTCCAAGGAATTTCATGCATAATTGGCTGAAAAAGGCATAAAGCATCAATGTACAGTGCCATACACACCTCAGCAAAATGGTGTGGCTAAGAGGAAGAACAGGTCTCTCATCGAGATGGCACGGTGTATGGTGAAAGCCGCCCAAGATTTACCTCATGGTTTTTGGTTAGAGGCAACTATGTGTGCAAACTATGTGTTGAACAAATGCCCTACCAATGCCTTGCAGTCTAAACTCCTTATGGATCTTGGCATGGCAGGAAGCCTTCTATGGCTCATTTGCATATTTTTGGTTGTCTTGCTTATGCTCTTGTGCCTGAGCAACAACGCAGTAAGCTTGATGAGATAAGGCAATTAAATGAATATTTGTGGGTTTCAAAAAGCAAGGGATATAGAGATTACCATCCGGTCTCAAAGCAGATTTTTGTAAGTAGAGATGTTGTTTTTGTCAAAAAATCAGTTCAGCCCATTCTTTCATGCAAAAAATAGCAGAATGTATGCTCACAGGACATGTTTGATTCGCTCCTACCTTTGTTTAATGGAGGGAAGCCATATGTAGAGCAATTGAATGCTTAACCAAGTGCTGAAATTCAGCCTTTGCAGGTGCAAAATCAGCCTGCAAATCAGCCTTTTGATGATGCAATTATTGAGGATGTAGTGGATGAGGAGAGAGCAGCCATAGAAGAATCTAGGTGTATACGAAAAGGGCTTGTGCAGACATTGAGGGATAGCAAGTTGGCAGCTCCTTTACCTAACAGAACTCGTGCAGGTTCCCATCATGCACATTATTCTCATGTGGATCATGTTCTCATTTCTACTTTATGTAATGAGAAGAAACATGTTTCCTTTGAGGAAGCACATGATGATGATCATTGGATGATGCTATGCTGGATGAGTATAACTCTATACTCAAGAATGACACCTAGTATTTGGCAGATCTACCTCATGGCAAGAAGGCCATTGATACTACGTGGGTTTACACATTAAAATGCAAAGCAGATGGTAGCATTGATCGCTCTACAAGGCCAAACTTGTTGCAAAGGGGTATGCCCAGCAAAAGGGCATTGATTATGATGAGACCTTTGCACCCACATCTTGTATGACTACCATTAGGTGTCTCATTCCTATGGTAGCACATCATGGGTGAAATGTACATCAGTTGTGAAAAGATGCAGGGGGGAAGAGAGCTTGAGCTCTTGCAAGCACACACACACTCACAAAACCCTAATAGAGAACACACAAGGTGAGAGGCTGAAAATCTTCTTCTTCTCTTCTCAACACTCAACACACCATATACAAGAATAAGAGTACACATAATATGAAAGGTACTCAACCAATACATACACGGGTTCTCTATAGTGTGAACCCGACTAAATGAGCTGGCGCTATAACTATGCCAGTCTCTAGAATGGCTGTCACACAGCCTGTCATCCCACTGGCCGCATATCTCCCAGGATCTCACCAACCATGCCAGTGGTGTAAGTGTGGGGCCTATCCCCCAGGCGGGTCATCAGTGGCCACCGCCTCACTAGTAGACGAGCTCGATATCTCAACACTCCCCCTCGAGCTCAACTCCATCTCATGTACACCAAGTGAAGCCCTGAATCTGCGGAGCTTCTCTGTACCCAATGCTTTGGTGAAGATGTCAGCTACCTGATCTTCTGTGCTGACATAAACAAGGTCAAGGTCTCCTGCCAAGACCCTCTCTCTGACGAAGTGGTAGTGGACCTCTATGTGCTTCGTACGAGCATGAAAGACTGGGTTCCTGGCCAACTGTATACTACTAATGTTGTCACAGAAAATGACAACTTGTCTATCCAATGATAGACCCAAATCTGCAAGTAGCTTTCTCAACCAAGCTACCTCACATGCTGCCATAGCAGCTCCTCTATACTCGGCCTCTGTACTCGATAGAGCAACCGTAGGCTGCTTCTTGCTGCTCCAAGTCACAGCAGCACTCCCCAAAGAAAACATGAATCCGCTGGTAGATCTTCTGTCTGAGATACTACCAGCCCAATCAGCATCTGTGTACCCATGTACACATATCTCTGTCCCAGTCTCATAGAATAGTCCACAATGTAAAGTAGACTTCACATACCTCAGTATGCGTCTCACAGCATCCAAATGCGATTTCCGTGGAACCTGCATAAACTGACTCACCAACCCAACAGCATAGCTCAAATCTGGTCTGGTGATCGTCATGTAGATCAAACTTCCTACTATGCTCCTGTACATAGTAGGATCCTCCAAGATCTCTCCTGAATCTGCACTCAACTTGCCATTCTGATCCAATGGCACAGAAATAGGCTTATAGCCTGTCATACCATATTTGGACAACATGTCCAAGCCATACTGTCTCTGCAGTAATCCAATACCATGTGGTGACCTAATCACCTCAATGCCCAAGAAATATCTGAGCTCCCCCAGATCCTTCATCTCAAACTTCTGTCTTAGCAAGATCTTTACATCAAAGATCTCTGCATCATGGTCCCCCGTAATGATCAAGTCATCTACATAGATGACAACAAGCACAACCCCTCTATCACCATGTCTCACATACAATGAGAAATCTGCATTGGCTACATGAAAGTCAATAGTGACAAGATATTCAGAGATCTTGTCAGACCATGCTCTTGGTGCTTGCTTTAAGCCATACAAGGCTTTCTTCAACCTGCAAACATGCTCGGGGTGACCCACATCCTCATAACCAAGTGGGAGCAACATATACACCTCTTCTTGCAAATCCCCATGCAAGAATGCATTCTTTACATCCATCTGATGTAAAGACCATTGCTTTGACGCAGCCACTGCTATCACAACTCTCACCGTTGCCATCTTGGCAACTGGGCTGAAAGTTTCCTCATAATCAATCCCATATGTCTGCGCATATCCTTTGGCTACCAGTCTAGCCTTGTACCTGTTTATGCTTCCATCACTGTTATGTTTAACTTTGTACACCCACTTGCATCCAATGGCTTTCTTGCCTTCAGGCAATTGCACTAAATCCCAAGTTTCATTTCCATATAGTGCATCCATCTCCTCATCCATAGCTTTCTCCCAACACACATTTCCAATAGCCTCATCAATGCATGTGGGCTCAACAACCTGCACAACCTTTGCCATATATGCATAGTGATGTGCCACATAACCGTCATATGTAAATCTCTGCACAGGGTTCTTCACTCTCCCTGATCTTCGCAGCTTTTCATTCATGGCTTCCATAGCCTTCTTTACACCAGGTGTTCTCATAGCTGGGATCCCAAGCTCCTCATCAAGGCTCATATCTGAGCCACTAGACTCTCCATCAACATGAGAATGCCCTGCAGAAATGTCAGGCATACCAAGGGGCTCAACCACTTTCTCTTTTCCTTTACGTGATGTACTAATCACATTTGCAGGACTGGTATTATGACGCAGCCTGCTACTCCATGGTCTATCAACAGACCCACTAGATGAGGACTCTCCTGGTCCACTCAAAGACTGTGATTGCTGACCTACATTCTGTGCAACCACACTTCCACTCACATCAGCCCCAACAGCTTCTTTTTCAGCAGCATACCAGCTGCTCATCTCATCAAAGACAACATCCCTGCTTACCCTCAACTCACGTGTAGCAGGGTTATAACACCTGTATCCCTTTTGCTCTAGGGAATATCCAATAAACACACATTTTTTAGCTTTCAGATCCAGCTTAGTTCTCAGCTCATCTGGCACATGCACATATGCAATGCATCCAAAAACTTTCAGATGAGACAAATCTGGTTTTCTGCCTGTAAACCTCTCCTCTGGAGTTACATCATGTATGGCTGCAGTTGGAGTCCTGTTCATGATGTATACTGCTGTAGAAACAGCCTTAGCCCAATAGCAATGCGGCATATTCTTCTCTTCCATCAATGCTCGCGCAATCTCAGCAATGTGCCTATTTTTCCGCTCAGCAACTCCATTTTGCTGCGGAGTGTATCTGCATGTATACTGTCTCCGAATACCATTCTTCTTCAAATATTCAGAGAACTCATTGGAGAAGTACTCTCCCCCTCCATCTGACCTTAGGCACTTTACATATTTTCCTGTTTGCTTTTCAACCAAAAACCTGAAGTTCTGAAAGTGAGTGAACACCTCACTCTTCTCCTTCATGAAATATACCCACACTTTCCTCGTGTGGTCATCAATGAAAGTCACATAATACCTGCAGCCTCCCATAGATATGGTCTTCGTAGGACCCCATACATCTGAATGCACAACATCTAGTGCATTTCTGCTCACATATCTGTTACGTGGAAACACATGCTTTGTTTGCTTCCCAAATTGGCATGCTTCACATATTTTCTGCATACCTTCCACTTTAAATTTTGGCAGCCCTGTCACAATTCCTTTTGTCTGCATAGACTTCAATCTCTGCACATTTACATGTCCAATTCTTTTATGCCATATGTCTGTGTCTGCAACAACTCCTGAACCATTTGCAAACATCGCAGCACTCATTTCAGGCATGTCTACATCCAACGTAAACATTCTTCCCACTCTGTTGCCTTTTGCAACTAACCTGCACTTGTCTTTGAAATCTTCAACATAACACCCATCAGGGTTAAACCGAACCTGCAAACCCTGCTCAATCATCTGGCCAACTGAAACCAGATTCTTTGTTATGTTCGGTACATGAAGTACATCTGCAAGGTACTTCACTTTGCCATCCTGCATAGACAATGGCACATCTCCAACGTGGGCAATTGGATGAGCAGTGTCATCCCCTGTTTCCACAAAACCTGGTCTTTCCGGGTTTTTCATCTCCTTGAACCACTCTCCATGACTCGTCATGTGGTTCGAAGCGCCTGAATCCACATACCATACATTATCTTTTTGTGCTGCATCAACATTTTCAGACATGGCATTCACGACATGCTGCATAACAAACAACCTTTCATTATCCTCATTATTTCTGCTTGAGGATGCATAGTTGTTTTGCTGCACTTTCCCATTTTGCATGTCAGCCTGCTTCTTATAACATTCTGACTGCACATGTCCAGGCTTACCACAGTAATAGCATTCACGTGCATCATTATATTGCCTTTGCTGCCAATTTCCACGGCCTCTTTGACTCCCCCTGCCTCTGAATTTGCCTCTTCCACCTGTGTGTTGTTGTTGTTGTTGATTCTGGGACTGTTGTTGTTGCTGCTGCTGCTGGCCATAATTCTGATTACCTGTTCGGCCACCTCCTTGACCGCGTCCACGGCCTCCTCTATCTCGTCCTCTTCCTGAACTCGTGTAGAAGGCCTGTTGCTCTGAACTGTTTTTTCTTTGTGAAGACTGTTGGTCTTCACCCAAGTTCTTCTCTTCGATAATCAGCATAGACACCAGATCTGTAAAGTTGGGAATGTTTTCCCGAGTCTGGATAGACGTCTTGAACGCCTTGTATTGTGGCCCGAGACCACGTAGACAGACTTCCACCTTGTCATCATCATCTACTGACACACCAATAGATGCAAGGGATTCCACAATACCCTTTATCTTCAACGCATAGTCATTCACAGACATGCTCTTTTTCTCCACAGTATGAAGTTCATTCTTCAACTGTATCTTACGTGCCTTGGTATTTGTTTCATACAGCTTTACCAAGGTGTCCCACGCCTCCTTGGGGGACTTGGCATCCTGAATGTGCCCAATCATGGTGTCCTGTATACTAATGGAAAGCCAATACATTACTTTCCTGGCTCCTTGGTTCCAATCTTTAAACTCTTTCACATCTGCAGCAGTCGGATTTATATCCGGTATCTCCGGTGCCTCTTTATGCTCACCTTCTATGTAGTCCCAATAGCCTTTTCCCATCAGGAAATTCGTTAACCTGAACCTCCAAGCATGGAAGTTATTCTTATCCAGCTTCTCAGCCACAATCTGTGTTATGCCATCATTAGACATCTTGCCAAACACACAATTTCACCAGAAACTGCACTCTGGTTTTTCTGCACAACCTGCAGTATTTCTGCACAGCGGTACTGTAGTACTCTTAATTGTCACAACCAGTGACTTCAATGTGCATACATACACCCAATGGCAACTGTAGACCTCTTTGCAGCACCCATAGTGTCTGCACAGTCATTCTGTCTTCCTGCAGTTCTTAAAACAGAGTTCTGCAGAGAATCGATGACTTACCCGCAGTGCTCGAAATCGCCTGCTTTCTGAAAAACGGAGGTCCAGACGCGCCCGAAACGCGTTTTCGGCCCATAAAATTTCGTTCGATAGGACAGTATAGTTGCCCTATAGCTTTACTCCCGCGAAGAAAGCTCCTCAATCAGAGATCGTTTGCCGGTGCCTCCCGTAGAGCTCCCGACAGGGGTGTAGTCACCAACACAATAGGGAAGAGTAGTTGAAGCTCTTACCCTCGTACCGCTTCCTGTGGTTCTCTTGCTTGCAGCTCAGCCCTTAGCACGAACCAGGCTCTGATACCATGAAAAGATGCAGGGGGGAAGAGAGCTTGAGCTCTTGCAAGCACACACACACTCACAAAACCCTAATAGAGAACACACAAGGTGAGAGGCTGAAAATCTTCTTCTTCTCTTCTCAACACTCAACACACCATATACAAGAATAAGAGTACACATAATATGAAAGGTACTCAACCAATACATACACGGGTTCTCTATAGTGTGAACCCGACTAAATGAGCTGGCGCTATAACTATGCCAGTCTCTAGAATGGCTGTCACACAGCCTGTCATCCCACTGGCCGCATATCTCCCAGGATCTCACCAACCATGCCAGTGGTGTAAGTGTGGGGCCTATCCCCCAGGCGGGTCATCAGTGGCCACCGCCTCACTAGTAGACGAGCTCGATATCTCAACAAGTTGGACATTAAGACTGCATTCTTGAATGGTGATTTCCATGCAGAGGTGTATGTATTGCAGCCTCCTGGTTTTGATTTCCATGCAGCCTCCTGGTTTTGATGTGAAAGGAGAAGAGTCTAAAGTATGCAGGCTGAAAAAGGCTCTTTATGGCTTTAAGCAGGCTCCTAGAGCATTGTATGAGAAGATTCATGCATTCTTGGTTGCAAATGATTTTTGCAACAGTCCAACAGAGAGTACCCTCTATGTGAAGAGGACTAAGGACACATTTTTGGTCATCGTTCTATACGTTAATGGCATGTTGCTCATGGGACCCGATATAGATCAAATTTCAACCTTTAAGGCTGATTTGCAGTCATCATTTGAGATGTTAGATTTGGGGCCCTTGCATTATTATTTGGAGATTCAGTTTATGCAGCGCAATGATGGCATTGTTATGCTGCAGTAGTCTAAATATATACAAAAGCTATTGAAGAGGTTTAATCTTGAGGACTGTAAACCTGTGGCTACACCTATGGAGACAGGTACTTGACTTAGTCTTCAAGATGCAAGAGATGCTTTTGATACTAGTTTGTATCAGCAGGCTGTTGGATCCCTTCTTTATCTATGCGCAACACGAGGCCAGATATATAGTATGCGGTCTCACAGTTGAGCAGATTTATGCATAGCCCAGGTACGAAACATTGGCAGGCTGTCAAGCGGGCTTTCCGCTATTTATTGGGCACTCAATATTTTGGATTGTTTTATCCAAAGGGGGGTGAGTCATAGCTGCATGCTTTTGGTGATTCAGATTGGGCTGGATGTTATGACATACGAGAATCCACTAGTGGGTTTTGCTTTCGCCTTGGTGATTCATGTATATCATGGCTCAGCGCAAGAAGCACCCTACAGTGGCCACTTCTAGCTGTGAAGCTGAGTACAGGGTAGCTTTTACAGCTACAGTTGAGTGTGTGTGGCTCAGACGTCTTATGGCTAATTTGGGTGTTTGACAGTCGTCTAGCACTATGATTCTCACTAACAGCCACCAGAGCGCATTAACAGTTGGTGAGGCACCCAGTGTTTCATGCTCGCACTAAGCACATTGAGGTGCATTAGGTACCACTTTGTCAGGGAAAGGCTCTCTATAGCAGAGATCAGCTTGGTCTATGTGCCTACACATGGCAACATGGAAAATTTATTCACGAAGGCTCTTCCTCGTGAAAAGTTTAAAGCTTTTCGTAAAGCTTTGGGCTTACTGCCTTGTCAGGATTGATCGGCCGTACCCTGTACATGTTCACATTATCACTCCAAGGGGGATTTGTAGCATTATATGGTAGTGATGTGTGTGAACACACTTAGGACCGCTAGGGCACTTTTTCCCTCACTAGGAGATTTTTTCCCCCGTATGTATGTACACCCTCTTATCTACTCATTTTGGGGTGTGTACTTATCTTTTGCACACATTTATTCATTCTAATCTAGTGAGTTTGTGTGCTCTCAAGCTTCTCTATCTTGTGTGTGTGCATTGTTGCAGCCCTAACCCTAATTCCAACACTATGCAAGTCATAAACTAATTACTTATTTTTTATTAATTTAATCCTTAATTAGCCTAATCTTTAAGCCAAAAGGGGGAAAATTAGCATGAGGATTAACCTTTGATTAATCCTTAAGCTCATTTTCACACAACCCATTAGTGGCCAAGAAAAATAAATGGGGAGATGGTTATAAGTTGGCTTAGAAGATTCCACCTTTCGGGGATAATTCATAGCATGTGTAAGAGGGAGTTGAGGAGAATCCAAGAAAGGAAAAGAGAGTTGTCATAGGCATTAAATGGGGGTTTTGACTTTTACCACTGCAAGGTGTGAACAATTCACCCTTTGGAATGTAAAAATGAACCCCCCAGACCCCATGCACTAGATATTGACACTTCATATTGATGTGGTAAGAAAGTCTTTCCCTTGTGTGTGTGAATTTTCAACCATTAATGAAAATAGAAAAAGGGGTGTCCTCCAGGCTTGATTTTTACAGGTACCCTTGCCCTTCAAATTTGACGGATTTAGTGTAATTTTTATGGCCATTTTTTAAAATTTGCAAGTATTTTACGACCAAAATGCTAAAAAGAGGACGCTTGTCAAAAAGCAACTATGGTCCCTCTATACAAAGTCTTTTCACTCTTGTTAACCAATCTGCTCCTCTCTTTCATCATGCATTCTTAGCTCATTTTCATAATAAGTTGATTTTTATATACCCTCCTATCTTTCCTCTCTCTTTTTCACTCTATTGATTTTTATATACCTCTGATTTTTACTCTTAGTTGAGTTTTAGATACCCTCCTATCTTTCCTCACACTTGGTTTTTATCTTTCCTCTCTCTTTTTCTCTCTTTTCATTGTTTATTCTTAGCTCTCTTTGACTCTCAGTTGATTTATATCTACCCTTTGCTTTCACTTGATTTTTATCTACCCTCTTTACTTTTATATCCTTTTTTGTTAGTCTTATTTTTCTTTAATCTAAATTCATTAGTATCCTTCTTAATTATTATTATTATTTATATTTTCCTTTAGACTTTGTGAACTTATGTATGTCCTATTATTTTTCTTATTTCTATTTCTATATATACTTTCTTACTTTATTTTTTCCTTCTTAATTTCTCCTTTTATATTCCTTCCTTACTTTTATTTTCTCCCTTCTTAATTACCCTAACCTACTTATAACTTTCTTTTATATATTTCCTTTCTTACTTACCCTAACTTACTATCACTTTCTTGTATATTTCCTTTTAACTATAAATATATATTACCTTTTTAATTTTGTTCTCTATTTCCTTTTTTACTTTTTTCTCTCTCTTACTCTATCCCCTTTCCTTCTTAGCACTTTATCTCTCTTCCCCTTCTTCCATATACTTCTTCTTCTTTCTAAAAAAACAAACTCCATTTACTTCTATCCTTCTTTCTCTCTCTCTCTCTCTCTCTCTCTCTCTCTCTCTCTCTCTCTCTCTCTCTGCTCAACGTTTTTTCTCTCACATTAACCTAAATGCCAAAAACTATTCTCTCTCTCTCTCTTTGCTCAACCTTTTTTCTCTCACATTAGCCTAAATGTCAAAAAAATACTCTCTCTCTCTCTCTCTCTCTCTCTCTCTCTCTCTCTCTCTGCTCAACCTTTTTTCTCTCACATTAACCTAAATGCCAAAAACTATTTCTCTCTCTCTCTCTCTTTCCTCACCCTTTTTCTCACATTAACCTAAATGCCAAAAAAACTACTCTCTCTGTGTGTCTTACTTATTAATCAAAAATTCAAATAAAAAACAACACACAAACAAATAAATTTCTTCATTCCTCTCCCTCTCGCCAGATGGATTTCCTTCTCACGGAAGCACCTTAATTGACAGGTACCCCCTCTCTCTCTCTCTCTCTCGCTGCTGCGTCGCTGCCCACGGCGGTCCACTGTCTCGACGCACACCACCTTTTCCGCCTCTCTGCCGTCCACACCTGCAGAACCTTACCATGCCTGCGTAACGGACGTCTCTCTCTACTAGCCGCCTAATCTGCAGCGCTCCAGGCCAACTGCACGCCGAATTGCACGATCGCCATCTCCGCCACGGGTTCTCCTCCGGCCGCAGCCGCTTGCCACGCCTAACATCGCCACGCCTGCTGTCGTCACCACTGGCCACCACGTCTGCAATCAATGCACGTGATAGCTACACCACTCCGTCCGCTCTTACCAGGTCATCTCGCGTAGTCACTGTAGAGCTCTTTGTGTCCCACGTCAACTACCTGCATACTACTACTCACGTCGCTGCCAGTAACTGCATACGACCTGCTCTTACCATGCACAGCTTGTGCTGCGCCATCCACCCATCAGCGGCCCTGTCACGTCCTCGCACGTCCCTGCAGCACTTCATCTCCATCTACAGTGCCCCTCCCCCACCATGACATGGTACCACGTAGCCCATCTCCGTCGCCTCTTCTTGGCCCACCACGCCACGGTGCCGACTCCGCCATTACCACGTGCGTCTTGCAGGTCGCCACCTCTCTCTACCACACCGCCCAACTGTATACACACGCCTACGTCCGCCGCCCACACACACCTACGTCCGCCGCCCACATACAAATATGCACAGGCTGTCCAGTGCTAGAATTTGAGCAATTTTCTTTTCTTTCTTTTGGGAACAGTAAATATATATATTATGAATGTTAACAATCTTTTACAAAAAGTCTATCCTGACAACCTAGAAGGTAACAACCTGGCAGACTTAATCTTACTTCCTATTCAACAAGTCACATACTAGTTCCCACATTTCATCCTCCCATAAAAAAGATGAATTTCTCTACGAAAAGTGATATCCTAGCTGCATACAAGCAATAAGAAGTGCATCAGAAGTAAAACCCTTGGGGACTGTTGTTCAAACTCCTCTTCTTTAATCCAAATCTTCACAGTTGGCTTCTTTCCCACAAGGTTCTCTACCAAGGCCATACATATCTCTTCTATCCAACCTGTCTTTCAGATACCATCTTTTGGATCTTGGTTCATATTTGGGGAATTTCACTGTAACATCGTCCCAAGCATACACCTACAAATGATAAAACATGTTAGGCAAACCCAGTATGCATTAATATTTCCCCTTCCCAATGAGGGAGGATTCTAGAGGGGTGGCCTCTAAAACTCTCCTAGATCCCTAGCTCACAAAACACAAGGAGGAGGGACGCAAGGTGATGGAAAAGGCTCCAAAGGAAAACTCTCTCGAACCTCACACCAAAACACTCAAGGCCCTGGACCGCACTCGTAGGGGAGCTCCTCCTCAACCCTCTTAGTGACACGCCAAGCCTAGTAAAGAAGAGAGTAGGGGCAAGACCACACCTTTCCTTGCTCCTCCTTACTTCACATGCACAGGGCACATTAAGACTCTACCCAAAGAGACACTTTAAGCATGGAATACAAATATTCTATTGAAATGAGAGAGAGGAAGAGAGGGAGAGGGAGAGAGAGAGGTATTAACGTTGGTAGAATGCAACACGAGGGCATATACGACCAACGGTGGCACAGAGAGAGAGAGAGAGAGAGAGAGAGAGAGAGAGAGAGAGAGAGAGAGAGAGCGCGCGAATATGCACTTAATGATAGGAAAAAGCCCACAATACAATCTTATTGATATGAAAAGTAGGGATACAAGCATAAGGATTACAAGGCTTGAGGATGGAGAGGATGACTAGAGTGATAGCCTAAGGATGATGGATAGAGATAAAGGGTAATGGCTCCTGTGGATGGATCTCTATTTTCTCTTGTGTTGGTGCCAAGACTATGACCCTTTTTATAGGCCTCCAAGAGTAAAAAGATATTTCATATAATGAGATATTACAAGGTTTGGTGTCCTCTTAACCTACCATGTGGCAGGATATTTGAATAGATGAGGATATTTTGATAGATGGAGATACTTTGGATATCCAAGGTGAGTTGGGGTTACATAAATATCCTTGATCTTTGTTATGGACTTCCTGCTTTTCCTAAAGATTGATGAAGTGAGTAGATGGCTCCTCCTCTACTATTTGCTCTATCCTCTGAAAATAGGGTTTTAGCCCACCAGCCATTGACCCTAGTTTTGTGCATCTTTCCTCAAAGATCTTGTAGCTGGTAGCTGCTATTATGAAATCTATTCTTGATGATAAAGGGGCCCTCCCATCTCTGTTAAAACTTTGCATCATGCCTATTGTCCAATCTACTATCATACCTAAGGACCAACATGCCCTCCTTCAACCCGTTGTCCTGGAGTTTCTGGTTAAGTTTGTCCCTCTTCCTGTTAGCTTGTGATATGTAGTAATCCATGGCTTGCTCTCTATCCAACTCTAGCCTTAGGAGGTCTAGAAGCCTCTGGTTCAATCTGTCACTCAATGGGCTCTATCCTGCTATCTATTAGGCAAAAATCTGAAAGGTGTTTTAGGCTTGTGTACATATCGGCGGATGCATGGCATGTATAAAGCTTTGCCCTGGAATGCCTTGGCAGATGTACAGGGTGGGTGGTCTGCTCTGGAGGTGATATCAATCGTTCGGTTGCTCTGTATGTGTGTGTATCCCTAAAATGGAGTGGGCACTCGTAGGCTGTATTTGAAGGTGTGGAAGCATGGGGGGCAATTAAATATTGAAGGGGCCAACATTGCCTTGAATATGGTGTGAAAAGGAAGGTGAGGGTGGCTACGTGTATGCATGGCAGGAAGGTGATGGTGCAAAAGCATTGGATGGAGGGAATATGCTGAATTGGATGGTGGCCATCTTTTAGGCCTTTTTAAAAAAATAATCACGTGGCCAGCAAAGAAAAAGCCCACATGGCCGCTTGTTCGACTGCCAGCACCTTCGCCAGCATAACGCCTAGAAGGTTGACGAAGAGAGAAAAGTGTGAAGGTTGCCGCCTTGTAAAGGAGGATGCTTCTCTTGTTAGGTGTGCAGGGGCTGACGAGCGGGGAGAGCTGCAGAGGACAGGGTTGGCGTTGGTGCAACTGCAGGCGACGGGCTGGGGAAGTCGCCTAGGAGCAGTTGCTGCAGTAGCCGTCAATCATAGTGGAGGACATGAGTGAAGGAAAGGTTGCCCTGGTTTTGGATGGGCTAGCAGTGGCTAGCGACGTGGAGAGAGGTTGGCTGTGACGGCCTCTGGTGTGCGCAGGCGAGGCTGGAAGGTGGCCTTGGTTTGTTTTACAGGCGAGAGAGGCTGATAGCACAGGAGGGCTAGCTGGCACATGTGGTGAGCGAGACGGGCTGGTGAGGGACCACCGCTGGATGCAAGAGAAGGAAGGCGTGGCATTGACCAGGTTTGTGGTTAGTAGCTGCTGGCGACAAAACAGAGGCGACGGGCTGCAGAGGAAGTTGAGAGTTGCTGGTGGGGCGCCATCTCAAGAGAGAGAAGTGGTCGGTTTTTGTGTGTGGTTGGCACAGCTGCTGGCAAGGATACAGATGGCTGGCGACTGGTGGAAGCCGCCTCTGGCAGTTCACTGTGGAGGTGTAGCTGTGGTTTTGCTTAGCGAGCAAGTTTGTGGTTTTTTTTGGTGTCGCCAGTGGTTAGCGACCAGAGAGAGTGCCTTGGGTGTTGTGTGTTGGCTGCACTAGAGGTGCCGACTTGGTTTTTTGAAGACAGGGAGGTGGTCGCCTACCACACCTGGCTGAGCAGAGCTAGCGAGAGCAGAACAGGTTAAAGTGTTTATGTGTTCATAGTTGAAGAGGCTTGGTTGTCAGACGCAAGGTTGTAATTCCAGAGGCAGAGAGGCCATGGTTGAATTCCCTTGGCAGTAAATCCAAGCCAGAGTGTTTGCAAGGTTATGTGAGTAAGGCTTCTGTGTCGAAAGAAGCTTGTATGAAGTGTTTGTTGGGAATTGAGGATGAATGATACTGGTGATGTATCTGGTTATGGTGTCGTGTTGGTATCCTGTGTGTGTTGATTTGAAGGAGAAGGCGTGATTGACGTGTTTGGTGGTGTAGTCCACAGGTTTACACTCTCACAGCGTACTTTGTGCCAGCCTTCGATTACCTCATCACGCTCATGGTAGAGGTGTATGTGTTTGCTGGGTGTTTACTTTGACTATGGTGCCCTTGTTTTGGCTGTCTTTCTGGTGTGGGTGAACCGTGACAGAAGTGTTCCAGCCAGTGGCTGGTGGTGCCCCCGTTGGTGTTAGTGTTTCCAAGGCTGTTGGATGGACAGCTATAGAGGCAAGTGATTCCATGTCCAGAATTTCCGACAGCTTTCTAGTGCCCCCACTGAGGAGAGCTCAGGGATTGTTACAGGTTTTCATGATGTGGTCTTATCGAGAATTTCATGGCACGAAGGGTGAGGATGTGTTTGACTTTTTGGAGCAAATGGAGTTGGCATGCATTAGCAATCATGTCACAGATGAAGAGCAGGTTTTGAGGTTAATAAAGATTTTTTTGAAGGAAGATGCCCGAAGCTGGCTTAAAGATTTTGAAGCACAGGATGCGGCATATGACCTACATGGTGCTTTGACCTTAGATAGGTTGAAAGAAGGCCTTTTGGTGGAACATTTTGAGCAAGCAGACGAGCCTAGTGTGCTTTGGCAGGAGTTTAGCATCTTGAAGCAGGTCCACTGGATGATTTTGTGAAGGTATTTACATGTTTGTGGGGTAAGTCGTGTATGACATTGAAGCAGGAAGTTCCTCCTATGTTTTTGAAGAAGAGCTTGTTTATTGATGGTTTGTTACCCCATTTGAAGGTTAGGGTTGAGTTGAAGAATCCCAAGTCATTTGATGATGCAGTTAAGGTTGCTAGGGAAAAGGAAGGCAAGATTTTGAAGCAGATGGAGATGGGTATTTATCCGTATGAAGGTGTTGTGTCTACAAGGGATATGCATGTAAATTTGGTTGAGGTGGATAAGAGTCCTATGCAAAGTTTGATTAGACAAGAACCTCAAAGGTCTATACAGGTGCAAAGGGGGATGTTCTATGTGCCTTCTAATTTTTTTCCAAAGTCTTTAAAGCATGTGGAGGTGGATGAAAAGCAGGATGAGGAATCTGGGTCAAGATTTGAGATTTTTGCAGATGAGAAGTTGCCAGTGGATTCTTCTTTGGATTGGGACGTCATGGCTGTGCATGACAGTGATTTGGAAGGCTCTATTGAAGATCATTTGCATTCGGATCTGGATGACATGCATGCACATGGAAGCAAAGAGGATGATGCCTTGGGATTGGCTGATGATAAGAAGGAAGAGGAGTTGGATATAGAATGCTTTGAGGATGATTCTTTGCCAGATTCTACAAGGGAGGAGGATGGGGTAGAGACTTGTGATGAAGTGAAGATAGTTTGCAATGCGGATATGGAGAGCATGGAGGAAGATCCTATTATTATGGATTTTCTTGGACAGCTTGATGGTGGTCTGGTACCTGCGGCGACGATGAATGATGTGGATGATTTTCCATTTGATGCATTATGTGCTAGGGAGTCTTTGGACGATGATACCAGGGGGGTTGGCAACATTCAGGAAGATATGCATGTAGAGTGGGCTGAGATGAAGAGCATTGTGATGAGAGTATTGTGCTTGAGGATGATATGTGGGCAGTTGCTAGCCTTGATGAACAGGAGCCAAAGGTGGACATGGATGCAAATATGGTTGAGAGTGTAACTAAGGCTTCTTTGCGTGTTGCTGAAATGCTAAAGACAAAGTCCATGGATGACAAGGATTCTGAACCAGTTGAGTTGTATGATTGTGAAGAGATGCCTATTTTACAAGAGTTAGAAGTGCTTGTGGACACTGCTGTTGGAAAGAATGTGGATTTTTCTGTGCATAAAGGTCAAAACGTTAGAACCTGGCCTTCACTGGTAATGATGAATTGGATGTTAGATGTTGCAATGCCACAGGTTTTGAAGACAAGGAGGTTTGTTGTGAGTGAAGTGTTCTTTCATGGTTTATTTGAAGAGCAAAGGCTTGAGGATGATGCTGCGTGGTCAGAGTCTGTGAATGCTTATCAAATGATGGATGAAAATGATTTTGTAGCACATATGGTTGATGTTTGGTATGTAGTGATGCAGCCATTATTTTTCACAGATATTGGAAAATGGGATGGTGAGCTGCAGCAGTTTCCTTTTGATCCTGGTGGATAGCTATTGGACTTTATCTTTTTGCTGCTGAGCATAAATGCTCTAGCAAACAGGGGGGTTGGCAAAGTATGTCAGGTAAAAATCTAAAAGGTGTTTTGGGCTTGTGTACATATGGGATGCATGGGTGTCGAAAATTCCGGACACGGAATCACCTGCCTCTTTAGCTGTCCATCCAACAGCCTTGGAAACACTAACACCAACACCACCGGGGGCACCACCAGCCACCACCGGCTGGAACACTTCTCTGACGGTTCACCACACCACCCACACCAGAAAGATAGCCAAAATAGGGGCACCATAGTCAAAGTAAACACCCAGCAAACACATACACCTCTACCGTGAGCGTGACGAGGTAATCGAAGGCTGGCACAAAGTGCGCTGTGAGAGTGTAAACCTGTGGACTACCCCACCAAACACGTCAATCACGCCTTCTCCTGTAAATCAACACACACAAGATACCAACACGACACCATAACCAGATACATCACCAGTATCATTCATCCTCAATTCCCAACAAACACTTCATACAAGCTTCTTCCGACACAGAAGCCTTACTCACACAACCTTACAAACACTCTGGCTTGGATTTACTGCCAAGGGAATTCAACCATGACCTCTCTGTCTCTGGAATTACAACCTTGCGTCTGACAACCAAGCCTCTTCAACCACGAACACATCAACACTTTAACCTATTCTACTCTCGCCAGCTCTGCTCAGCCAGGTGTGGTAGGCGACCACCTCCCTGTCTTCAAAAAACCAAGTTGACACCTCTAGTGTAGCCAACATACAACACCCAAGGCACTCTCTCTGGTCGCTAACCACCGACGACACCAAAAAAAACCACAAACCTGCTCGCTATGCAAAACCACAGCTACACCTCCACATTGAACTGCCAGAGGCAGCTTCCACCAGTCGCCAGCCATCTGTATCCTTGCCAGCAACAACTACGCCAACCACACACAAAAACCGGCCACTTCTCTCTCTTCAGAGGGCACCCCACCAGCAACTCTCAACTTCCTCTACAGCCCGTCACCTCTGTTGTCGCCAGCAGCTAACCACAAACCTGGTCAATGCCACGCCTTCCTTCTCTTGCATCCAGCGGTGGTCCCTCATTAGCCCATCGCTCACCACCTGTGCCAGCTAGCCCTCCTGCGCTATCAACCTCTCTCGCCTGTAAAACAAACCACACCCAGCCTTCCAGCCTCGCCTGCGCACACCAGAGGCCGTCACACAGCCAGCCTCTCTCCACGTCGCTAGCCACTGCTAGCCCATCCAAAACCAGGGCAACCTTTCCTTCACTCCTGTCCTCCACTATGACGGCTACTGCAGCAGCTTCTCCTAGGCGACTTCCCCAGCCCGTCGCCTGCAGTTGCACCAATGCCAACCCTCTCCTCTGCAGCTCTCCCCGCTCGTCAGCCCCTGCACACCTAACAAGAGAAGCATCCTCCTTTACAAGGCGGCAACCTTCACACTTTTCTCTCTTCGCCAACCTTCTAGGCGTTGTGCTGGCGAAGGTGTTGGCAGTCGAACAAGTGGCCATGTGGGCTTTTTCTTTGCTGGCCACGTGATTATTTTTTTAAAAAGGCCTAAAAGATGGCCACCATCCAATTCAGCATATTCCCTAGTTCATTATTGGAATGGATCCCAGGGAGAGTTTTACCTTGTCTAGTGACCTCCTCACCTTGTGGGTTGTAGATGATGACTCCACCTACTGCTTGATCACTTTGTCTCCTATAGGCTCCATCAAAATGCATAATGAAGGCACCTTCCATCTCTTCTTGAATTGTGGGCTTTGTCTCCTCACCGTTGTGCTTGATGGTGATCTTCTTTTCATGGGACCTGTAGGTGAGAATGTCTGCCAAACTTTTCCTAGTGCTATCCTCCACTAAAAATGTGTAGTCATACTCCTGAAGCTCCAAAATCCATTTCGCTACCATTGGGGAAGTGGTCATGTGTTGTATAACATATGGAAATGTCTGCTCCACTGTTAAAATTATAAATTGCTTGGGCAAGAGATAAGACGTGAACTTTCTTACTGCAAATATGAGGGCTAAAACCATTCGTTCTACTTCTTTGTAGCCTTTCTATGCCTATGTCATAATCCTGCTAGAAAAATAGATTGGCCTCATGTAGGAGCTCTTTGGTCCATCTGCATCAAGACTTCCCTAATAGCCTCAGTCCCCACACTTGGAGAAACATACAACACTTCATTCCATACTGATGGCAATGAACTAATAACCTTCTTTATTTCTTGAAACTGAATTTCACACTCCTCATCCCAAGTGAAGGTGCCTTTATGTGCTAACTTCTACAATGGTGAAACAATTTGTGAAAGAAGATGGATGAACCGAGACATGTACTTGGTTTTTTGAATGAATGTGACTAGCTCCCTTGCATTTTTGGTTGAAGATAGAGCTAAAAGATCTTCAATCTTGGCTGAATCCGCTTCAATTCCTCTTGCTGAGATGATGTGTCCCAAAAGCTTCACTTCACTTTGAGCTATGTGGCACTTGTCAGGATTCAATTGTCCACCCAATTGGTATAACCTTTGTAACCCTTCTTTGACTCTTTAGAAAGAAGCCTACTTTTGGCCCTAAAAGTAGGGGATCTCTCTAGTTTTCCCTCTCTAGGATTTTCACTCTAGGATTCTCTTTCTAGCCACTAAAACTCTCGAAACATCATCAATCTTGTCCATATAGGGGCCCCAAAAAATATTTTTTCTTACAATTCAAAATAAATGTCTCAAAATAACTTTCAATCACATTTAACGCACTTTCATTGCATTTTTGAAGTTCCCTCTAAATTCCATATCAATAGTCATTAAAAGACAATCTCGTTTAATACACTTTCATTGCGTTTTTTAAGTTCCCACAAATTCTAAATCAACAATCATTAAAGACAAGGAAAACTTATGTTTTTTTATTTTTTCGCTTTTAAATGCATAAAACTTATGTTTTTTTATTTTTTCGCTTTTAAATGCATAAAACATAAAAAGTTTAATTTAAATTTAAATTTTCAGATAGCAAACCAACCTAAAAATCATTTTCTTCATTGATTACTATCACATTGATTACTTAAAAAGTTCGAGATCCACGCTATAAGAAGGTACGACACATACTTGCAAATGAGATAATGAAAGATATAACTAACATTTTAGGCATTGAGGAAGCTCAGAATGCATGCAATGAAGTGGGCATAGGCACAAAAGGATACCAGGCACTGTCATCAATTACTACAAGATACATTTCGCAAACAAGGCATCACACGAAATATTTTTCCGACCCCAAGAAGATTAAGATTAGCAAAGAGGACATGCAATGAAGATGTGCAACGTAAGATTGGAGAGTACTACTGTATCAATGATGTGCTGACCACATTAGTGCTTGGGGGAAAAAGCGAGGCAACAATGGTAATTCTGTGTTTCCTTACAAACGAGTTCAATAATATATTTGTTGATCTACAATGTCTTCAGAAAGTTATGATCTTATTCTATGGATTACCTAATAATTGTAAGTAACTTTAAATCTCTTGCAAAGTAGTTGAAAAAGTCTATGAAAAATCGAAGCTTATTTAATTTTGTTTGTCATGTAAGGTGACAAAGTTAGATTTGTGTTGAAAATGGATGAGTTTCAAATTATGAAAGGAAAGAGGATAGAGAGAATGATCACACTCATGAATGAGGCTATGGCATATGCAAAAAGTTCAGAGTTATCGTCTTCTCTCAATGAAGACACATTTGAGGGGAATACTGAGATCAACTAAACTCCTAATAGGGAGAGGATTTGCAAGCTAGACTTTCCCTCATATAGTGTCCAATCTGAGAGAGAGATATGGTGGCTTGGGGCATTTGAAGTACCAAAAGAGACACATGAAGTTCTTGCTTGGATGTTTAATAGGATACCTTGGATTACCACTGTCATCAAAGCATAGATTCAGGGAGAAAAACTTGAGGAAGAGGGCCAGGGCAGTTATACAATAGATTAGTATTTGGGGGGTGACCTGAAGACAATAAAGTGCTTGCTTGGGTGTCCACAAGGTGCTAACACCCCAAATCCTTGTCCATGGTGCATGAGAATTGTGAGGGAAAACAAACAAAAGTCGGGAAAGAAGAGGATGCTTGAGAATCAAGATATTGAGCACGACCCCATGGACGATGATGCTCATAATTGGGTTGGAGGTGTCTTGTTTGCCAACATGCTAGCTGTGCCACAAACAGGCATTTGAGAGACCCAGAATGGAATCCTATAATTCCATTTGAACTTAAGAATGTCCACATCTGTATACTACATGTATTCATGCGTGTGTTTGACCTTTTGCTCAAGTGTCACATAGATTATGCATTTACCATGCAAGGCAAAGAACGACAAGAAAAAGCTCTTCATAAAGTAGAGCAACTACTCAACTCAATTGGGTGCCACGGTGGCAATGTGCAGATTACTGTTAACAAAAAGACCTCTGGCATGAATCATGAGGTTGCATAACAAGTGTCCATGAGTGGAAATAAAGCAAGACATTTTCTAGAGAAGCCAGAAAATGCAAAGGACTCACCCAAGCCTTGGAACTTCTGGAAGGATTTATGCAAATGTATAACATTTGACTGCACCAATTTAAGCCTTGTAATTCTACGTGAGAAGGTTGGGTCAGACTTCAATAAGATGGTGAAACTTTTGACCAAAAGCAGGACAACCACACAGAGGAGCGATAAAATTTTCAAGAGGAGCTTTCTAATTTTACGAATTCCATGGTTGATACATGGGGTGAAACCAACATTACACACTACATGATAAATACATTTGCTCCTTCCTACTGGATATTAAGAAACGAGTATGAATAACTATCGACTCTGTCTTAATTTTTGTGCAACACATTCTTTATGCTCATGGTGCATACTTCATGAATGAGTATGGTTCTCTGGACATGTGGAGCACACAAGGAATGAAGAAATCTCACTATCGAGCTAGAGGAGTATATTTTAAAAACACCCGGCATGGAGGAGGGAGGAAGACTCATACAAATTACCTCAAGGAGATGTTTAACTAGTTTGATAGATACACTTTTGGGTGAAAATTATCCATGGAAAGGGCACGTATGAGTAATCTAGCAAGGGCAGTACGAAAGAATGCCAAACAAAGAAGATCACTAAAGTGGAAAGCTGGCACAGGACCAGCATGTCATGCAGCATGGAGATCTTCACAAGATGCATATAGGAAGAATTTGGAAATAGAAATAACACTTTGAAGTTGAAAGTATTTTGAATAAAGTTGTAAACATTTTTTACTTAGGAAGTAGACAACATTTAGAAAAAATTTGTAAAGCTTTTTGACTTGAAAATAAAAAATAATTGCACCATTCCATTATATTAAAGATTTACAGTGAAAATATTTACAACAAAAAGAGCTAATTTCTCTTG
Source organism: Cibotium barometz (assembly GCF_041138505.1). Taxonomy (NCBI): domain Eukaryota; kingdom Viridiplantae; phylum Streptophyta; class Polypodiopsida; order Cyatheales; family Cibotiaceae; genus Cibotium; species Cibotium barometz. The sequence goes on from NC_141059.1 coordinate 31,664,619, forward strand.
AGTCTCTTCTCTTCTTGCTCCCCCTCTTCAGTAGGCATTTTCCCTCTATAATGCAAAAACCTCCCTTGAGTGACCTTACATCCTCCACTCCTATACCCAGGGCATAGCTTGTAGCAGGCTGTAGATAAACCCAAGCGCTCTTACGAAATGCCTCTCCCACCCAAGCACCATCATTGTCCTTCTTGTTGTGCATGGATATCTCCTCAATCTCGTCTTTTAGTCTTCGCGGCCATATCTTCTTGGAAGCTAGAGTAGAAAGGTTAGGGTTAGAGTAAAAAGGAAAAAGATCAAAGATGATGTGCAGACTAGGGTTTTATGGGAGCCTTGAAGATGAAAGAGATGGAGCTCCAAGAAGGTTAGGGTTAGAGTAAAAAGGAAAAAGATCAAAGATGATGTGCAGACTAGGGTTTTATGGGAGCCTTGAAGATGAAACAGATGGAGCTCCAAGAAGGGAGGGAGATTAAGATAGAGGAGAAAGTTCAAACTAGTTTTTGGGGGGGAGACTGACTTTTTTGGGGAATCTCAAAACTCTCACTTATTTTTAGGGTATATCTAGTCACGAAAATGGTGGGACCGCATCTACTCTGATCCCATACTTTTTGAAAGGGACAAATGTAATTATAAGTGCTGAAAGCCTAGTTTTTGTCTCTACGGCATAGTCTCTTCCTCCCTATATTCAATGGAGACCAAATGTGCACAAGCCTCTATTCCTATTGGTCCATTACTAATTACTTTCATTAGCAAACAGCCCAAAATATGTTCAAATGCCCCGTAATGTAGGTAGAGGTGGATCTTGAGACTGACTCTCCCCTATCTCCCCTATTTCTCTTTCTATCTTAAACTTTTGGTTTTGATACCTCAATTTGCGATCTTTACCCCTTGCTACCTCTAGTGAAATCTCAAAAGTTGGAGGAAACTTTGACTCTACTTTTTCCCTAAGTGGAGGGAAAAGACCCGCTGAACCTATCCCTCTTGAGGAAGTAAGGAGCAACTTCATTCTCCCCTAAGGAATCAACCCATCTAGCCCATTAATTTTGGAGCTTAGCTTCATATGAAGAGAAATCTTGAAGAGAGACTTGCCTGTGTTGCAATAATTGTTGCCATATTCCCTCTGGTGTGTCTCCTCTCCCATAATGGTTGATGAAATCTTGACAGAGAGCATTCCAATCTCATTTGATGGTGGAAGTGCTCCATAGCAAAGTCTTGTCTCCTCCTTTAAAACTAAGGGAAGCAGCCCTTCGTCTTGGTCTCGCCCCAAGATAAGGTGTGCCATCTCCAAGTTGTCAAGGAATTCTAATGCATCCTCGCCTACTGGTTGCCCATGAAATGTAGGGAAAGAGCTTGCCATGGTAGTAGATTTCTAAGAAGAAGGATGAAGAGGAGAGATGTGATTAAGAATATATTCAAGGGATTAACTTATAGGAGAATAAATATGCAAACATCAAATGTAATGTTATAATCTAGAATTGGCAAAATAAAAGGATCTGGAGAAGCATTAATTTCTGCCAAGCGTTGTAAAAGCCCACAATACAATCTTATTGATATGAAAAATGGGATACAAGCATAAGTATTACCAGGCTTGAGGATGGAGAGGATGACTAGAGTGATAGCCTAAGGATGATGGATAGAGATGAAGGGTAATGGCTCCTATGGATGAATCTCTATTTTCTCTTGTGTTGGTGCCAAGACTATGACCCTTTTTATAGGCCTCCAAGAGTACAAAGATATTTCATATCATGATATATTACAAGGTTTGGTGTCCTCTTAGCCTACCATGTGGCGGGATATTTTGATAGATGGAGATACTTTGCATAGATGAGGATATTTTGATAGATGGAGATACTTCAAATATCCAAGGTGAGTTGGGGTTACATGAGCTAAAATATCTCCAAGTAATTCTCCAAAACAAGCCTCTCCAAGGATATGTAGATGGTGTGTAGAGGTTTAGTGAATCCTCATGGATGTTTCTAGAAGTGGTGGGTTTCTTTAAAAAAGAAAATCTTGAGATAATACCAAGATTTGATATTTTGTTTCTTTATTTACAAAAAAGGGAAGGTAGACTTTGCATGCCTTATTCCATAAATGGAAGGTTGGAAATTGTTGATGAAGTGGAGACCACCTTTGAATATCTCTTTTGGAGCCTTGTATCCTTATAGCAAAGTGCACATCCTCATTTGTTTCTTTTTTTTTGTGAATTGGAGAAGCCTTTCCTTACATGCCTTTATTGGCTTACATATTTTTTTCAAAAAGTAGGCCTAGTGTGGGCCTAAGACTAGTGAGGCTACTCTTAGGAATATATATATATATATATATACACACACACACACACACAATCCAAAGATGGTTTTGACTTTTGTAGGTTGATGATAAATTCTCCAAAAAAGTAAAGGAATTACATGGAGAGTGGCATGTGTGGGGTTGTTCATGTGGGAGAGAAGCTTGATGAGGGTTTGGGCGAGCATGTGTGTGCGGATGGCTCGAGGTGGCCCATGTGGACCCGGGTGGAGAGGCTATGCATGAGGGTGTGAAGAGGGAGCTTCCAACATGTGTGTGGGACAAGTGGGACCCATGTAAACACATGGGCGTGGGTGGGCCCATGTGGGCCTCACATGGTGTCAGGGAAAAAGAGGGTGGGAGAGTAGAGATTTAAAACAAGGGAGAAAAAATGATATTATATAGCATATATATGTGTGTGTGTGTGTATATATATATATATATATATATATATATATATATATATATATATATATATATATATATAGTGTAGCATGGCTTTTGTATCTATTAGGTGTGAACTCTGATAAATACAATATGGTGGTGTAAATAATATATATAGTAGTATCATAGCATAGCTAGGATAGGGCATAGTAGGTTGGGTGCCAAAGGAGACTTTTAGGAAAACGATATCTTAGGCATAAATATATATGAGGAAATAGACTTAGGATTTATTTACTTGTGCAAGTATATATATAAAGATGAGAGAGAAAATATGGCAAATAGTAGGTGGTAGAAATATGCATACTTATAGTGTAGTTATAGATATAGTACCTAAGGGATTTTGAAAAGGTAGAAGGGAGATGGGGGGCAAGATTTTGTGCATTTTTCCCAAGCCCTATGAGAAAAAATTAATGCATGGGGGATTTCAATTTACCCTGTCTCACCAGGTTTATACCTACTACCTAATCCCAGCTTGTACTGCATATATGACCTCAATAAATCTATTGTTATTCATCCTATTGATATAATACATGGCCAAAAAAAATTGTACACTTCTAAACATAATTTCAGTGGCCTTTATTCCGTGTTTATCCCCCTTGCCAAAAATTAGTTCATTCCTAGAAACCCAAATCACCCACAAACACTAATACCTAGTGCTACAAAAAATCAAATCAATCTCATTAGTCATTCTATGAAGCTTTCCCACCAAAACCAAATCCCACCATTGCTTTCTCACTCCTAAGTTATGCTCCACCCACCACTTACCAATGTTCCCCCAAACGAAACATTCCCAGAAGGCATGCCTCCCATTTTATATGGCTGCTTTACACTTGGGACATATTTCTTCTGAAGAAGCTTAAATCCAAGAGGTAGAGCTAGGAGGCACACTCTCCACAAAAACACGTGCTTTCACTGGGATTAGAGCATCCCAAATCATATTCCACCTTTTCCTCCAATTGTTCCCTTCCCAACTGATTCTCCAGACTCTGTTACAATATATGACATTCCTTTGCACATTTCTTCTTACAATGTTTTGGTATTAATTATGTCCCAACTTAGCCTCATTAAATCAACTCCAGTCCTAATCCCAAGAGTCCTCATTATAAGCAGTAGAGTACCAATTTTTTTCCACCTCTGCTAGAACTGATCTCACGACCTGAATTTCATTTGTTGCTGCAATGTAGCCTCTTCCAAGATCTGTTGAAGTTTATTATAAGGTAAGACTAGAAAAGATTATTGATATGTAAAGCCTCTTCCAAGATCTGTTGAAGTTTATTATAAGGTAAGACTAGAAAAGATTATTGATATGTAAAAGGTTTGCATATAAGTAAGGTTTAGGGGACTTCAAATGGGAAATACCTTAAGCAATGGTTAATAGGCATTAAGGTAAATGTAAAAGGAATGTAGATGGTGCATAAGGGAGGCCCAAAGGCCACAGAAGTAGGTGTCCCCTTCTAGGGGGAGTTGAGAAGGCATTGGATAACCATGTGTTTAGGGTCTATTTGGGATATGGGTGGGTGGAGAATCAAAGTTCTTCTCTTACAATTCCTCAAGCTTATGGTGTAGAGCTAATTTCTATCTCTTTCATGTTTCAATTGAGCTACTCATTTGCTAATTCTAATCTCCACTCCTTAATCTCTTCTCTATTGATTTCCATAAGCTAATCCCTAATCTAGACTTCTCTATTCATTTCTATAATCCTCATATTTCTCAAATCTTCTCCATACAAATACTTATTGCTTAATAGATTGGGCATACCGCTTGCCTTATTGATTGAGCAATATTTAGTCTTCTCTGTATTTCTAAAAATTCTTCCTCATTTGGAAGACCTTCTACCTCGAACTTATGAGCATCACTGTAAAAGAGGCATCATATACTTACAGAATCCACAAATTCATTGTTTTTAAACTCCAAATTTAGACCCAAATACTTGTATGGGTCCTCATCAACAAACCCATCATCTGCCTGTAAATTCTGAGCAACTATTGCAAGACAATAATCCTCTCTTATGCTGAAGACATTTTGAATATCTGTAGCTAGCATATATTCAAATTAACCGATTCTAAATGAAGGGAGCACAGGAACGTTGACAATGCACTCTTCCTACAACATCATCACAAGCCATTTTACTCTTAAAATTGTCTCCTCTCGAAGCCTATTGACATTCAGCTATAGGATCATCTTTGTCTCTCTCTGCCCTGGGGTTTAATCGATCTTCCTCTTCTTCATCAAAATGTTCTCTCTCCATAGGCACATCTCTTGTTGTCGTGGTTTCTTCTTTTGGGAATTTATCATCCTTTTCATCATCGTCTAAGAGCATGTAAATATAACATATAAATCTGATGTGCTAGTTAACCAACGTATTCTTTTTTTTTTGTGTTTGACACAGACCCTTAAGTTGGACATAGAATAGCACAGGAATTAGGTTCGAGAAGGGGAAATTCCACTGAGTTTAGGAAGGAGGGAAGGAAACGAAGGTTTAAGAAGTATGTTTATGCACTAAGGGAAATCAAAAGAGCCTAGTGCATGAACATGGTAGTGCCAAAGCTTCCATTCCAGCATGTCAGAGAGATATGTGAGGAGTGTAAACTAGGCATGAGGTGGTAGTCTTCACCCTTATTATGCTTATAGGAGAGGTGGTTGAAGATTGGCTTGTTGATTTTTTTCAAGACACTTACATTTTGGCAACGCATGCCCACAGAATAATGGACATTCATTCATATTATGCCATATCAAATGTCACTCGAATAAATGGCTTAAGCTTTTCTACATAAGAGACACAAAAAAGTGAAACCTTTTAGAAGTCCCCCCCGACTAGAAAACCAAAAAAAAACTATATCAAGATAGAAGAAGTTCACCTAGAAGAGATTCTACACCACCACCACAAAGCAAGAAGGAGGGAAAAAATCGAAGATAGCCTAAAAAACCAAAAGACAAGAGGATCAAGCAACCAAAGTTCAGAGGAGGAGGAGAGCCCTTATATGAAGTAGCCTCAGTAAATAATGAGGCTTTTTGACGATGTGACTGAGGCATCTGTTTCATGTCAGGATGGATTTGTTTGCTTAGCCCGCAATGGTTTACAGTACAGAACAATAAAATTGATATATTTCAAAATGAATTGAGAGAAATAAATGAATAGATCATGGGTATATTTATGAAGTAAGTGGTTAACCTACGTGTTTAATAATAGTTGTTATTGAATATCTATATTCTATTATAACTTCTTTATTTGGTTACAGTATGATTATAGGTGCGTATCTTGCAGATCTACAATGTAGGGTATATATTCTTAATTATACCATCTCACAAATCCTGAAAAATGATTACTTGGCTCAGTTAAAGATAACTTTTCTCAACTCAATTAAATCTAAATTTCCGTTCTCTTTTGGATCCTCGATCCTTCCAAGAATTACAGATTCCTTTCCCAAGGAATCTAGGAATAAGTCAATCACAATTATTTACATTCATCCAACTACGCATGTTTCTGGTCTTTTTTGTGGGAAATCCTTTTCCCATTCAAAATGTACCCAAGATTCTATTTTTTGAGAATCGAGATGTATACTTCATTTTTCCAAAAGTTAAATATGTTTGTGATTCCTCTTTCTGATTAAAATTTATCCATGATTGCTCGATGCATTCCTATGAATATTTTTCCATTCTTTTCTCAATTTTTCCAAAATAAAATATGCTCAATATTCTTCTTTTTTAATAAAAGATTTATGCATACGACTTCATGGGATTTACAAAATCAATTATACCCATATTTTCTCTTTCAGCATAAAACATTTATGCACCCAAACTAATTCATTTTTATTTAAATGAATTATATTCATAATCATTTCCATAATTCTCATAAATTGAATGAATCTAGAAAATTTGTGCATAACCTTCGTTATTTTTCTAGTAAATTAATAATGTTCAAAATTCCACTTTTAGCATAAAACTTTAAGCATAAAGTTTATTATGCATAAATTCATTCTCTAATGATATAAATTTTTCCATTGCTTCCCCACATTTTCTATAAAATGATAACACTCGAAATTCCACTTTTAATATAAAAATTATTTATTCATAAATGTCATTTTATAATGATAAAGATTTTACCATAACTTTCCCATATTTGCTATGAAATGAGAATGTTAAAATTCCACTTTTAGCATAAAAATTAACTATGCATAAAATTCATTTTCTAATGATAAAAAATCTACCATAGTTTTCTCGCATTTTCTATGAAATGATAATACTCAAAGTTTCTCTTTTAGAATAAAAATTATTTATGCATAAACCTTCATTTTCTAATGATATTTGCCATAACTTTCCCACATTTTCTATGAATTGAAAATGGTTGAAATTTCACTTTTGATATAAAGATTAGTTTATGCATAAACATTAATTCATTATAAACTAAAAAACATGGTTTTAAGAGAAAAACCACAAAATAAAATGCTTCCCAAGCATGAGGGAGGTTGGGAAGAAGATTACCAACAAAAAGAGAGCATAAACTTCATTGTTTAGGCTTACCCTTGGTTTGCTTGATTCTTTACCTTGCTAGAATTGTTTAGCCCTCAAAGAAGAAGCTTGGCCACCAAGGGAAAAGGGTAATCTTCAAGAGAAGAAGAGGTTTAATGAAGCCCCAAGCTTCACAATGGTGGAGAGGCAAGAAAGAGGGATAAAAGAAATACACTAAATTGAAAATTACACTAGCATAGAATTACTCTAAGATGAAAATAAAAAGGATTGGAGGTTTATTTATAGGTGAGGGAGGCCACCAACTAAGTCCAACTGGAGCTAGAGGCTTCCAGCTTCAATTTGATCCGATTTGGACAAGTTTTGGACTAGTTAGGCCCACTTTTCTAATCTAGTTTTGAAAGAGGTGAGAGGAGAGAAGAAATATCTCATTTTTTAATTAAAAATTTGGAGTAATCATGAGGATTCTAGGGGCCTCCTTCATGAGCTCCTGAGGTGTCAAAATTCTAATTTCTTACTAATAAACCCTCATTTTTTTATTATTAAGTGCCTGTACTAGTCAACTCTTTATTTTATGTGAGAATTTACTCATTTTTGGGGGATTTTCTTTTATTCTTGCATTTTTCTTATTCCAACACTTGGATTAACCCTATTGGCCCTTTAGAACACTCTTTGGACCTTAATCCATAATTTTCTAAAAATGTGGACCCTTAGGCTAAGGTGTCTAATGCACATATTCAATTAATTTCTAATGCATATTAGAAAACTCTTTTTGAACTTATGTTTCAAGGGAGTTCATCTCAAATAAAAGGGATAATTTTATATCCAAAAATATCTCAAAGCTCTATTACCTCTCTCTAGAATATTTTCTCTCTCTAGGCCAAAAACAAAGGAAAACAATGTTTTCTTGCATTCTGAAATAGGGGATGATTACAGAGACTGAAGGGGAGGTTCTTACATCTTTTCATCTCAAAAGCTGGAGGGAGGAATCTTACAGTATGTTGCACCTAGTAGAACTCCCTATAAGCAAAGAAATCCTTGAATTCCTTCAGCAATTTGACTATTTATTTTTATTCATCAAGGGTCAAGTCTCTAGCATGAGGACTAGTTTGGGATCCTCACTAGGTTATGCTATATCAACTTCGTTGACCTCAGCATGTCCCCCATCATAAGACATGTCTTCATGTCCCTCTTTGGAGAGTTACACTCTACACTCTAACCATCATTCTCTCATCAATAGTATATGTCCCTCTTTGGAGAGTTACACTCTACACTCTAACCATAGTTCTCTCATCAATAGTATATGACTTGAAATATTCAAGGACTAGTCTTAGATCTAACTTTCATCATCTTCTTCTTCCTTTTAAGCCATGATCCTCTTGGCTTCCTTTTTTGTTTCAGCCAATGTTTAATACTTTTTCATTTTCAACTTTGTGAGTCAAGGCTCCATTTTTCCCTTATATTTGGCTATCATTTGTTTCTCAACATTGGTAACCACCCTGTTTAGAGTTTCACCACATAGAATTCCTCGTGTCCCTTAGTTGAACAAATCTTTACCCCACTAAGCATCCATCCATTTTCTCTGTAGAGTGTCATTGCACCTAGCATGATAGAACTTTTTGTTTCAACCATTGAGCATTCGTATATTTTATTTGTAGAGTGTCATTGCACCTAGCACAATAGGGCTGCTTTTGCTTATGATTTTGTGAGATGTAAACCTTTTCGTGAAGACGCAAACGTTTTGGCTACACCTCACTATCATAACTATTTATGCTTGGGATGATGCACTTTCAAAATCATCAACGGTTCCTGATTCAAAGGTCAAAGGACCTAGGTTTTGTTATATCCATTTCTATGTATTTTGTTCCTCTTGTTGGAATTATATTGATGGTAGCAAGCACATACATCTAGCTTTCACTAAAGTCTAGACGAGGGAGAGATGCATACATCCTATTCTCTTCCTAATTTGATTCTAGTTTAGACACTGTTAGACTCGTTTCCAAATTCATTGGATAGAATTTCCATGTTTGAAGATCTACCTTTAGACCTTGGGTTTCTTTTATGTGATCTAATGCCTAGTCAACTTAGCTTCTCTCATGATGAATAATCTACCCAGAATGACATCATATGAGTCCAATTGGTGTAAGAAGTTCATCACTACCACAAATGTAACAAGAGAATTTTATTGTTAGGTTTTGCAAAACTTCCATGGGTCTTTCTAATGTTATGTATGCAATCTTTACTATTATATCCGTTCATTCTAGCACATATTTTCTCCATTTTTCCCAACATCTTTTGGTGATAATATTCTCTCACCCCCTACATCTAAGATTGCAATTTCTTGATATACATTGTGGAGGATTGAAATTATGACATTAGCCTCATCGATTTAATAGTAATGACCCAATTTATTTACTAGAATCTTAATAAATCGAGAAACAGTTGGTTTTGAGCTACCATCTACCCACTGCTCAACATCTTCCTACATCATAGAGGACTAGTAATGGCCCTATTGGTATGTTTATCTATGATGAAAGGAATGACATAAGACTAGCCACATCTCGTGGTCTCTTAGTGGTTTATTATTCCATGGTGGTTGGATTTTTTAAAGTAATCCTCTAGGAAAATAAGTTTTGGGGAAGGGACTTCATCTTCATTTGCAAACATTCATGTCATGAGATTATCCCATGATTCATCATTGTTAGAGCTAAAATCTTCCTTTCTTTACTCGAGGATTAGATCAGGAACATTCAATCCCCTTCCCTTCACAATTTCATTGCATGGATATAGTGTATGTATTGCCTTGTTAGACACAAGTCTTTCCTCATGTCTCTTTACTTTTCAGCTATGGCTTTGGTAGTTTCAAGCTTTTTAATTTCATTCTTAGCATGATTCCTTGACTCTTCAAGGAGTTGTAGGTTTGTCATTGGCATGTTGATTCTTTTTGCTAGGATCTGCCATCATTTCTTGTAGCAACAAATCATCATGTTGGCCATATTTCTATGGTTCCTTTGTCCTAACCATCCCAAATTCAAATCACAGTTTCACCCTTGCACACCTTCTTAACGCACATCCTTTGGTGTGGTTTAGAGGCTGAAACTAGTAACTGAACATCTACCTTGTCTTTCTCTATTGTCAGGCTTCAACATGAATTGAAACATTTAATGGGGTCACTATACATCTAGGTTATTATACACTATCATGTGAAGGCTTATGGTGGCAGGATTGGTAGAATTTGGTGCCACTCTACTTCATTTGTATGGATAGTATTTAATCAAACGATTATAAGATGGAACTATCATCTTGTTGCTTGTACATGAGCTTGGAATTAAGCTAGCATAACTACTTTAAAGCAAGGATTACACCAATCGATGGAGTCCTTTGCAATGGAAACATTTCAAATGGATCCCTCTTAGAATAGTTGAGTTAATATCTCTAGATTGTGGTTTTAAACACTGGAACCAGTGTTGCTTTTCACGGTGTTAAAAAAGCCACTCATGGCTTGAAAAGCCACTCGGTATGAAAAATAATTTTTGACACATTCTTAGATTTGGAGGTGCAAATGAATGTTGTCCTATCTAAAAGTTCTAGATCAAGTCCCCTAAGCATGAATTCTTCAAATTTACTATCAAAGAGACTCACTTTAATAATTTTTACTATCAATGAGACTCATTTTTATAAAATTTTAATGATTTAAAGGTTTTTTTTACAAGACACAAAGAACAAATATGTGCACTTCCATAATGTGAAAATGCAGTGCCAAAACATGTAAATGAAAGCAAAAACAACTGATTTTCTTTCCTCAAAGTCTCCCAATTACTCACAAGCTAAAATATCAAACAAAAACACAAAAAAACAACCAATTTTTCCTTCTTTCTCACTCAACAAATGCAACCTTATCCACTTCTCAACCTACCACAACACTACTCACAACCAAAACATTGTTCATAGATTAATGGCTAAGGGAAAAGTTACTTGTATAGGGAGAAAAGGCTCTAAAAAGACTGAAGGAAGCAAGATCACCTCCCTAAAAGTGGTGCCAAAACGTTATAGCCCATTTTCGCCCTCTCCAAAACTCTCCCATTCACAAAAAATCAAGAACAAGAAACAAATATCTCATGAGAAACCTATCTTTCCTATAAGCTTGGATCTCTTGAAGCCATCCAAGATCATCTAGTGGTGGTGGTTGCTAGCCCCTCTCCTCCTTTGAGCTTCTACGTTATCACCAAGGAAGCTACTTCACCTCCTTCAAGGACTCACTATCTACTCTCTCTCATACAAAGGATAGGTAGGATCATTTACTAAGAATTAAACTAGCTTCTACTCTCTCTCTCTCTCTCTCTCTCTCTCTCTCTCTCTCTCTCTCTCTCTCTCTCTCTCTCTCTCTATATATATATATATATATATATATATATATATATATATATATATATATATATATATATATATATATATCACACACACACACACAAAGATAAGAGTAAAGAGAAACTTGACTATTATTCACACTCAGGTGCCCAAAACTTATAACCTAACTAGTTGAGCTTGGCCATGGCCATCTTTCTCATAAAGTTTAGTTTAGACACCAAGTTTATTAAATTCTATTAAGTAATACATAAGTTATGGATTATTATTCACACTTGGGTATCTAAAGCTTATAAGCTAACTAGTTGAGCTTGGTCATGGCCATCTTTCTCAAAAAGTTTAGTTTAGGCACCAAGTTTGTTAAATTCTATTAATTAATACATAAGTTTGGGTTAAGTAAGTTACAACTTTTCCTTAAAACTCACAAAAATAAGATACACCCATTTTTTGTACGTGTTTGTTTCACCAAATTTTATATATGCATGTAACCATTTTTTGTAAGTGTGTCTTGTAAAAAATTTCTCAGGTAGGGAAAAATAATTTCTCTAAGAAAGGAAAATGTATGAGCATTATCTTGTACGTAGATTACCCTCTCGGGAGGTTCACCTCTAAGAAATTTTATGTATCACATGTGTTTAAGGGCATGTGTTTAAGGGGTACCTTACACTTACATACTTTTATGAATAAAATGACCCCTTTTTCTTCATAAACTTATAGTTTTTGTTTTTAAAATTGGTTTTAAAAACCCCTCTTGTAAATGTAATTCTATAACTTTTTTTCATTAGTATACCCCTCCTGATGAACTCACGTGTTACACTTACATATTTTTAGGTGAACCCTTGAGGGATTACCTCATCTTGCTACCATGTCTTGGTGGGTAATGTAAAATAAAAGTTTTCATAAACATAGGAAGTTTTGAATAAAAGTTTAAAATGACATACCTTGGGATCGTGCACTTTTGTTTAGTTGGATTGAAAGCATCATGTAAAGAGTGTTTCACACCAAACAAATAGTATCTTTAACTCATAGTTGAGTGCAAGCTAATCGGCTCCCCAAAAGGAGGCTGGTACAAACCTATCAGTCAAAGACACTTCTCCACATTGGTGGGTGAGTAGGTATAGAAGGAACTCAAATGAAGCATTATCTTCTTATGCGACACATAGATATCAGTCAAAGACACTTCTGCATTGGTGGATGGGTAACTATAGAAAAAATAAGTGAAGCCTTATCTTCTTATGCAACACATAGATATCAGTCAAAGACACTTCTGCATTGGTGGATGGGTAACTATAGAAAAAATAAGTGAAGCCTTATCTTCTTATGCGACACATAGATATCAGTCAAAGACACTTCTGCATTGGTGGATGGGTAACTATAGAAAAAATAAGTGAAGCCTTATCTTCTTATGCAACGGATTGATATACATCAACTTTATAACTAGTGTGTTGAGCAAGTTCTCAAATAAGCCATAACAGAACTATTAGAAGCAAAATCCTTATCATCTTATGCAACACATAGATATAAATCGACTTTGTAACTAGGTGTTGAGAAAGTTCTCAAATAAGCCATAAGAGCACTATTGGAAGACAAGAATGTGGGTGTTGAAACACATGAAAGATACAATCGTGTATTGGAGTATTGCATCACCTACATTGGGAAAGACCTAGGTAGTTTATTCAAATTCCATGCACTTAGTGACAAGTTTCTACTTCCCCTGGTTTTGGATGTGTGTCTTAGAGGAGCTAAAACCATCCTACCATGGTCCTTTCATCTACAAAGGTAGAGTACAAAGTACCTTACTTTGCTTCATCCTAGCTAGTATGGTTGAGAATTGAGAGTGTAGGAAGCAAAGTAGGTTGAGTACAAGCTACCTCTACTCTGTACTAGACTTCCTTATTCTTCTCAATCATACTACCTTGGATGAAGAAAACCAAGCTACCTTCTACTCAGCTTGGGTTGAGTACAAGGTAGCTTGCTTTGCTTCATCATCCCAGATAGTATGGTTGAGTACTCAACCTATAGGCTGAGTACAAGGTTAGCTTGCTTTGCTTCATCCAAGGTAGTATGGTTAAGGATAATTAGAACTAGTACAAAGTAGGAACAAACTTGTAATATGATAACCAAGGCTACATGGTGATTACAAAGTTCCTATGTTGTTCCATCAAGCTTCCACATAGCACATTGAGATCCACCTATGACTAAGCATGAGTTCATGATGGATGTAAAGGTCAATCAACTTTATCTACTCATAAAGACTTGTGCAGGCATCTTTAGAAAGGCATGTGGGAGAGATTTTCTAGATTCATGAAATCTATTAAATAAAAGAGGTAGTACATGAGTGGACATTGACATGGAAACGTGTTAAACATCCACCTCTTACTTGTTACTACATGAGTTTAGCTAAATTTTGTAGAAAGGTCCCTTATATAAGGAGTTTCCATGGCCTACCACAATGCATAACAACAAGTCCTACTTTAGACAATGGGTGGTGGCCTTTGAAGTTAGATGGTTAGAGACATCTTAGGTAGCTTTAGTGTACTACTAAACATGCTACATGTAAGTGAAAACAAAAAATCTAGTTGTAGAAAAGAGATGAGAAGTTTTTCCCAAGACACCTTAGCCTTGGGTTAGAAGGCTTTAATGGTCATTTGTAGCTTAAAAGGAATTGGTTTAGCAAAAACCCAAGAGCCAATGTGTGTGTGTGTGTGTGTGTGTGTGTGTACACACACACACACACCATATATATATATATATATATATATATATATATATATATATATATATGTATGTATGTATGTATGTATGTATGTATGTATGTATATCATATATATTTATATATTTTTATGATATAGATGTGTGTGTGTGTGTGTGTGTGTGTGTGTGCGTGCATGTATGTGTGTGTATATATACACACACATACACACATACTATATAGATTATATGTGTGTGTGTGTGTGTGTGTGTGTGTGTGTGTGTGTGTGTGTGTGTGTGTGTGTTTTGTGTGTGTGTGTGTGTGTAGTATGTGTGTATATGCATATATGTATATGTGTAGTATGCATGTATGTATGTGTGTGTGTATACATACACACACACACATACTACATACATACATACATACATATACTACACACACACATATACACACATACATACATACATATATATATATATATATGTATGTATATGTATGTATGTATGTATGTATGTGTAGTATGTGTGTATGTGTGTGTCAGTGTGTGTGTGTGTAAACATAAACACACACACAATATATATATGTATACATATGTATATGTGTGCTTTTTTATACACACACACATGCTTTGTGTGTGTGTGTGTGTGTGTGTGTGTGTGTGTGTGTGTGTGTGTTTATACACACACAAATTACATACATACATACATACATACATACATATATATGCATTCACGAGTGCATGCGTGTGTGTATGTATGTGTGTGGGACATTTTCAAGTTTCAAGATCTTGGGTGAGTTACACATAGCCAATCACACATTGCCACATTGTCATGCCTATATATCTTGCTTGAGATATATGGCAATAGCCACATACATGGCACCATGATTAGGCCACAACATATCTCGGGTGAGATACATGGCACCATGACCAAGCCATCTAGTCAACATCTCCACATATCTCAGGCAAGATACATGGAGATGTTGACTAGATGGCCCGGTCATGTTGTCTATCCAACGTAATAGGAATAATTATATTCAGGCAAGATAAGTAAATGAAAATAAATTATCTCACGCGAGACATAATTTTATAAAAAAAGTTCTTAGTCGAGATACGAAAATGAAAACAAAACTTGCCCAAGAGAGTAGATAAATAATTAAATAAAAAATATATATTGCGCAAGATAATTATTCTAAATATATCTTTGGCAAGCTACCAAAATAAAAAAATGTTTTCGGTTGCCATGTTTCTCGTCATCTGAGATAACTGGGCCCTAAAAAACCCCAATTGTTTTCTTCTTGCTCACATTTTCTCTTTGTGCTTTTTTTGGCTATCGTGGCGATCTCGTCCAATCTTATCTTAACTTGCCGAGCTACTGTCGTTGCCTCAAGCTAGCGAGTTGTTGTCGCCCCAAGCTATCGGTGCCTAGGTTCCCCACCCTCTCTCCCTCTGCCTTTCATCTCCTAGGGGACCAAAAGAGAGTGGGAATGATATATATATATATATATATATATATATATATATAAAGCATTTACTAAATACCTAATGGGCCTATGAGACAAAAGTGATACAATAATGTCCATGGCATATCTCATCATCGAACAGAAAATAAAATAGAAAAAAAACAAAGCTATCTCACTTGGGTGACAAAACTATCCATGAAATGTCATCATGGAATACCAAGAAACATGAAACATAAGAGGAGCATTAGCCCCCATTATATGGTATACCACTCTCTAAAATATCAAGCATGGGGCTAATGAGTATGGCCGAGAGGTCTTCCTTAGCTACGTCACATGGAGAGAGATAGAATGATAGAGAAAATGAGAGAGAGAGAGAGAGAGAGAGAGAGAATGAATGAATGAATGATTGATTGAGAGAAAGTGGGAGAGGGGAGAGAGCAATAATGTGAGAGCAAGAGAGATTGAAAGAGAGAGAGGAATATAGAGAGGGAGAGAGAATGATAGAAAAATGTGACAGAGAAAGAATGCGTGACACAAAGAGAGAGAGAGAGAGAGAGAGAGAGAGAGAGAGAGAGAGAGAGAGAGATGACGGTTACATGGCACACCTTGGCATGCCTAAATACCATCCCCGAGATGATTGCACTCTTAGAGACTTCCTATAGTCAGCTTTGTCGATAGAGAGATCCTCATCCCTCAACCATGCGTTGCATGGTGGGAGTGTGTGCATCATGGCTTATCTCACCAAGAGGTTTCTAGATTACCCGCTATCAGAGAGAGGTCATTGCATCTGTTAGTTTATGAGGATGGGTAAGTCTGCAAGGCCGCTTAAGGCAGCTTGGTGCACCCATGTAGCTATAGTGGTGGCCCACATACTACTGTGATATGTAGTGTACTATGATGCCATGCCCCATGATCACGAGATTCCTATATACTTTCCATAGCAGTTATACATTGAATTCGTGTTGGGGCTCAAGATAGACTACCATGGCACTAGGCCATCTTTAAGACCACAACAGGAGGCTAGGGTGGAGCAGGCTAGGCATCTCCCCCCTACACTTTTCACACCACGTGGTTTGGAGATGCTCCCTTTTTCCATAGTGCATGAGATTGGTGTACAGATAGTTCACTAGTTTTATCATACTATAGAGTCCATTCGACACATGGTGGGCCTATTTATGGAGCTGATTGCTACTGTGGTATTCCACCAAACCCTTCTAGATTAATTCAATTATGATGTGTATTTTTACGTTGGGGAGTTATCCACCAATATTTTATCTTGTTTGTGTAGAACCCCACATCGTTTCACTTGCAGGTTTCTACTTCAGGCCAAGCTATGGAGAGACTTGAGGCAGCATCATCTCCTAGCGATGTGAGTGCATTATTTTAATTAATTCCCTTTGCTCAAGTATGCTTTCTTGTATTTTTCTTAATATTGATTACTTTCACTTTTCAGGATGCCAAGCTACATGAGGTGCATTAACACATGTCTCAATGCACTTTGGAGTTATAGGAGCGTGACCAGGTGGTGTTGGAGCACTATAGTGAGAGTTGATCCGTGAGGTGGATTTGGAGAGATGGATCGCCTAATACCGTGTGTGGAGAACTATATGAGGGAGTGGACTAGACTTGGCAGAGATGTAGCATGCACCATTGTGTGATGATTAAAACATCGCGATGATCTATCCCCTATCATTAGACTCCCTGGTTGGCAAGACTCCCTAGAGCTTACGAGGTCCTCTCAGATGAGAATTAGACATCATGTAGATGTATACACCATCATGTTTTTATATCACAGCCAGTTGTATATGGGAGTTGAATCTGTGACCTCATGTTTTTGTATATGACATCCACTATAAATGTATCTGACATTTTGTTTTATATAGTGGACTATGTCATTTTGCCATTCTATATTTTTTAAAAGTTTGTATATGTAAGGTGCTATGGTCTTGGTCTTTAAACTAGCTCTTTTTTGCATAGAAGATCCCTTGGGCACTATGCAAAAAAAGAGCGGGTCATGTGGCAACACACCATCACACCCATCAAGCATTCGATGGGCATGAAACTTTGCAAGTAGGGGGAGAGCAGCCCCATGGAACCACTTGCAAAGTTTCACCCCCATCAGATGTCTAGATGTCATACCCAAAACTGCTCTTTATTACATACTACTCCTCATGAATAAGGTGAATGGAAGGATTCCGTTGCCTATTACTTTTTCTACTCCTATGACTTTGTGAACCCATACTAAGAGGTAGGCACAACGAGATTAAAATATGAAGATAATTAAATATTAAAGTAATACTAGAATAAGATTAAGATATGCTTGGAATAGAGAGAGGTCCAAAATTGGTGAAGCTCCAATTATTTATAAATTAATTAATTACTATTATTTTATAAATATACTTAATTAATTTATAAATAATATTTATTTATTTTATTACTAATATTTATTTATTTACTAAATAGTATACAATTAATTAATGAATAAATTATTTTTTTCTAAATAAAATTTACATATATTTATTTTAAAATATATATTTAAAAATAAAATTTAATAATGTTTATTTAATTTTTTTAATAAAAAACCAAGAAAATGATGGTGAGATGCCGAGCGCTTTGCCACATGGCAAATATTTGTTGACATGGAACTTCCACATGGGCATTCCTCATGCTCAAAGGGCATTCCTCATGCTCAAAGGTCAAGTGACAATACCATGCATGTATATGATGTGGCATACCATGTAGACAGAGGGTAGTCCACCAAGTTAAATATGATGAGGTGGCAAGATGACATGGACATTCTTCATTATGTGGCAATGACATGTATGCATGTGATGTGATGTGCCATGTAGACTTTAGAAAGTCAACCTTGTTGACCTTGTTGAGGTGGCATGATGACAGGGCATGATGAGAGCTCAATTGCTTGACAAATGGCATACTCTCCAGGTTTGGTGAAACACCAAGCCTAATATGCAACCTTTGTTTCAGACTTTGGCCGAACAAAGAGAGAAAATTTGATTAAGATGTCTAGAAAATGGGCTTTCCTTACCCAAATTCACTCAAATGTTTTTTGTTAAATTTATCATGGCAACCACTTTGATTCCTCAGAAATCGGAGTACAATGAGGTTCATATTAAATTTATATAATTAAATTATTAAACTTATGTAGGCCTTCTAGTAGAAGATCAAAAGAAATTCAACCATTAAAATTATAAATTGACCATATGGCCACATTCTAAACATATTTGTCTAACTTCTCACTGTTGGATCTTCAATGATGAGATTCACATTTGCTAAGATCTTGAATACAAAATCACATGTTGTTTTATAAAATTAATTGGAGAAAAATAATTTCAAGAAATAGATAAAACACCTTTTTTCTAATAAATTAAGTTAAACTCTATGCAATGTGTCTTTTCATGTCCAAATTCGGATGATCATTGGACTTTGGATGTAGAAGTACTAAGCATTTTATGTATTATATATACTATAGTCAAGGAAGTTGGATAGTGGAAACACCGAAAATTCCATGCAATGAAACATGCCTTAAAAGAACTTGGATTTCTAATCAAAGAGTGCCATTGGAATATCCACTATATGTATGATGTGCCCCAAATACCATGCCACAAAATTCCAAATATAACCATCAGAGATTGGACCTTTAAGTTGTGGAGATGTCTGTTTTAAGGTTGCCTTCATAGGGCCCAACTATCAAAAGTGGTGCCCTTTATCCACCATATATGTGTGATACATAAATATATATGTATGTATGTATATGTATGTATGTATGTATGTATGTATGTATGTGTATATATATATATATATATACATATATATATAGTTACACACACACATGCACACGTAATACACATATACAAACATACATACATACGTGTATATACATGTGTATTGCATATACATCCATCTATCTATATATATGTATGTATGTATGTATCATGTGTGTGTGTGTGTACACATACGTAATACACATATACAAACATACATACATACGTTTATATACATATATATACATGCACACACACACGCACACATGATACATACATACATACATACATATACATAGATGGATGAATGTGTAATACACATGTATATACACATATGTATGTATGTTTGTATATGTGGATTACGTATGTGTGCGTAACTATAAATATAAATATATGCACACACACACACACACACACACACACACACACACACACACATATATACATATATACATATACGTATACATATATATATATATATATACATATACATACATACATACATACATATATATATATATATACATATATATATATATATATATATATATATATATATACATATACATATATATATATATATACATATACATATACATATATATATATATATATACATATACATATACATATATATATATATATATATACATATACATATACATATACATATACATATATATTTATATATACATACATACATATATATGTATACATATATGTGTATATAAATATATATCTCTATATATGTATACATGTGTGTGTGTGTGTGTGTGTGTGTGTGTGTGTAGAGAAAAGTTTTTGGTGTTACTTCTCAAAGATGATATTTCCCTGAAATCTTGTAGGACCAATTTTTTAACCCTTATCAAGGAATTGACAATTTCCCCTTCATTAGATTTCTTATTGGCCTTTGCTCTTTATAAAGTGGTTTTAAATGCTAGTTCGAACAACAAAATTTCCCCATTCACCCTCATCTGAAGTGATGGTTTTGGAACTAGTTTTTAAACCCTATCACAAGAAATCGAAAATCTTCCCTTTCCCCTTCATACTTCTTCTTGGCATTGGCTCTTTATAGAAGTGCTCAAATGCTAATTCAAACAACAAAATTTCCCAGCCACCCTCATGTTGAGTGATAATTTTAGGAATATTTTTTAACCATTATAAAGAACTCAACAATTTCCCCTTCATTAGATAACACCTTCTTGGTCATTTCTCTTTATAAAGTGATCAAATGCTAATTCAAACAACAAAACTAGGACTAACCTCTTTTCATGTTGCGCTAATCTTTATAGTTTTCATAATTACTAGTTGTAGAGCTCAATTTACACTATATTAACCTTTCTTAAACAATATTAATCCCAAATAATTACTCGTTAAAGAGCTTTGTCAAGGTTTTGGAATAGCTAGGTTTGAACATCGCCATTAAATGCGTGCTCGTGCTCTTCCGAGTGGGTGACTCTCAATGACTCAAGCTCAACTACACAAGTAAGACACCCTTTCAATTAGGGCCTACTTGTTAGCTCCTCATACCAAGTTGGCCAAGATCTCTACATTGTGGAGCTCATAGTAATAGTAACATTGCCAGTAAATGCATGCTCGTCCTCTTCCCAATGGAAACTCGCAACAATGACCCAAGCTCAACTACACAAGTAACACAACCTCCCAATTAGTGCTCGCTTGTTAGCTCCTCATACTAAATTGTCCAAGGTCTTTGCACTAACATGATTTTTTTCATGCAACCATTTGAATTTGCGTACCTTATTTTAACATTTTGTAACACGCACCTGCACACATACACACACACACCCCTACACATGTGGCATGCATTTTTCTTTCTCTAATTCTCGCTTTTAAGCTTAGGACATTACACGTATCTCCTTCCTTGTAACATGGTTTTCTTACAACTTTCAATAATTTGTAGTGGTTTGTACAAAAACCCTTTTTTTTTCCAATAGCTCACAAATTAAAAGTATTTACATATTCCTTCACACAATCTCTCTCTCTCTCTCTCTCTCTCTCTCTCTCTCTCTCTCTCTCTCTCACACACACACACACACACACACACAATATAGTTTTTTAAATGCTTATCTTGTCCATATTTTACATCCATACTTACAAAGTACAAAGTTTCGGAGATAACTTTCTATACCGATAAATTTATGTTAAAATAAGAGATCAAATTATACGAAGCTTATATTCTCTAGCAAGATTTTGGTGCAGAGTTTTAGTGATAACATTTTAAACCTAAAATTTTGTGGTAAAATAAGAGATATGGATGTATGGATTCTCTAGGAAGCTTTTTTTTTAATAAATTTAAAAATAATAAGAGAGGGGAAGAAGAAAAGGAGGGTGGGGGGGTGTGTTGGTAAAAAGAGGGGCAAGTGTCCAAGTGTAGATACGCGTGAGGAGCAAAGGGGAAGAGAACATATTCACCATGGATTCTTGCTCTTGCTTTGTTGTGTAGATGGTTGTTGGGGTTATGATAATGTGTATCGATATAGGGAGATATGTGGGAGCACTCAAAGGAGCGCTCCGATCCACGAGAATGTTTTTTGGGCCGGTATCATGGGACTATGTTATATAACGGAATAGTATCGTTGGCGTGAATAGTGCGCAAAAACGTGGCGACAGTTAAAGATTTTATCCCTTGTTTAACGAAAGCAGGAATTTTAGTTCTCTCTTTTTCTTACCTTATAATATCTACACATTTGCCCGGATTCTATTTTTTCAATCGTTCATGGCCGATCTATTTCCACAAAAAAAAATTAAAAAATTAAAATAAAGCTGCATGGGTTCCATGCTGCCTATAAAAATTATTAACCACCCTTTCAATATATATTGATACCTTTTTTTTTGTATAATAGAGGTTTTTTTTAAAATAAGTCAGCAAGGTCTTTGATGATTAATCACTCAATCCAGAGCTAATCGTTAAATTTGATGATATGTTAAGGTAGCTATATAACAGGTGCATAAATCATGTAAGTTAAATCTCTCTTTTTTAAGGAAAGGAAGAAATTAAAATTAAAAGCCATCTTGTACATATTTTCGTGTAAATCTGAGTTGATGTAGAAATAAAAATAAGAATGAAGAGCTGATGATCAATTAACGAAAGCTAATGATGGTTATGACGAGGATTAATAAAAGGTATAATGAGAGGTTTAAAAAAATGGGGCCTCGGATTAAGAGCACTACTAATCCCAAAGCTGCTAAACTGAAAAAGGGGAGTTGATTTCATTGGTTTGAATGCAGAGGCCCCCAGGCGCCCCCCTCGGTCACATATCTGTCCAAAAACGATCCTTTTCGTGGCCGTAATTACATTAATCGAGCTCAGGCACATTCAAATCACATTGGCTGCAAGAAGCCTCTCTCCATTCAAAATAGAAGATACGGCTAAATATTCCTCTTAAATTCAGACCACTGTTCACCTCCATCTCGATAACTTCAACAGTATTGATCATGTTGCAGAGAATGTCGGCCCTTGTATTTTATAAATCATCATAATAATTATACATACATATCTATAATTATATATTGTTTTCACTAATTCTATACTTCGCTTGGAACTTGCTAGTACCCAAATTATAGACTTATTACATTTTCTTTTTCTCAAAAAACTGGCTGTTTATATTAAGAAGAAGGAAGGAGACAGGTTACAACGTGTTGACAACTCTACGGAGACCAGAGTCTATGCATATTACATACAGATCCGCAAGCCCTGAGCTTGCCTTTGACTTAGTTGAGAAGTTTCTCTAGCTGTGAAACCAGCTTTTCCCTCTTTTAGTGAGTGTGGCTTTCAAAAGGCATAGAGTGCTTTGATGAGCACCACATCCTTGGAGATGACGGCCTCTCTCATCTTCCGCACTTCCTGAATTTGCTGAGTTATCTGAGTTGAAGACATGGACTCCAAGCTTCATCGCTGCAGTCTTATTACATTTTCCATTTGTATTATCTTAAACTTATTGATTGTGCTTTTCATTATTATTGGTTTGACAATGTGCTTCTCTAAACATACTCACTATTCCATATTCTTAAATCAAGTTAGAGTGTTATAATCACAATGTAATTCTTGTTTTTTTTTAAAACCAAACATCGACACACACATCTGAGTACCCCAAAGTGATACCAGCCTTCCAATTCATCTACAAGTGAAGGCACCAGGCCAGCCGTTGGGGAATGTCCCACAAGTGTGTCGCTCAACCAATTGGAGGGAACAACCTTCATAGGTGTTATGAAGACTAAGTCTTCAAAGATCAATCTAGAATGCACTAATCAGGACATAATTCTTGTATTTTTCAATATAAGACACACACATGCACGTGCACACACACACACACACACACACACAAAGAATGGCCCAAAGGGCCTTCACCCTTCCAAATATTTACTAGTAACAATGGTAGGCAAGCCATCCAGATATGTTACTTGGCCAATTGGAGTGAACACCTTGCATGGTAGTTAGAGAGGCATGTGATGAATACAAGTCTTTAACGATGCTCACTAAAATCCCAAAACCAAAGCGACCAAGCTTGAAGAGGGACGGTCAGTGTCCAACGTGTAGGTGCACCCCGGAAACAATCCCTCACCTCTTTATAACCTGCCCTTCTAACTTGGAGGCTTTGAAATTCTTGACCAACATAATTGCCCCCGTCCACCCGAAGAACCTTAGTTGGAAAGAGATACTTTTAGGAGAAAGTCATGGCCTATCCTCAGATCTTTGGAATTTTGGTAGGGCTGCGTACCTATGGTGGGTAGTCTTGATAAATAGGAATCAGTGGTTTTTCCAACATAAGCTAGGTAATATGATGCATGGCCTGAAGCATTGTCTATCGATGCAAATGAGAATAGCATTAAAGGAGGCCAAGTCAAGATTGATGAAGGAGATTGCAAAACTGGAAGTAATCAAAGTGGCCAAGGAATTTGAGTGAAAAAGGAAAGAAGCTATGGCACTCAACATCCGAGATAATAAGATGATTCAGTTTATACTTGAGCCAGTTGAGCTACAAGCTACGTTGTAACAAGTTAAGCTTCTTTATAAAAAGCTATTTTGTAAAAATCTCCCCATTTCTCTAATATAATTCTAGTCTTTTCAAAAAAGAAGAGGAAGAAGAGTTGACTCACGTAGTGATGTTGTTGTGCAATTTATCATGGATGAAAATGTTTGGACAAAAAGATGGGGACTCGGTGTTATGAATGTTATATATGTATAGTCAATCTAAATTGATGATGCATATTCATTACTCGAGGTGACCTTGTGACTACACCTTGTGAAATAAGATACCAAAACCCTATATTCATGCACTTCCCACCCCGAGCTCCCCCTACTTTACCACCCCCATATTGCAATATCCCTTGCCTTGCTTAGGCAATAGGCCCCCTAATTTCTTTCCCCCGTTTGTACCCACTCTCTAGCCCTTATGTCACCTATTGCTTATTAGCTTCTCCATTCTTTCCCTCCCCTTACCCATGTAGGATAGAGATTTGTCACCCTCGCATCTACAAAGAGATCTGTACGGAGGGAGACCTCTCAGCATCACATCTTGTATCCAAGAGAGAGGGGCTCATGTTTAAGAAGAAGTTACATGCTTTAGAGATGAGAGGCACACAAACACAATACATACTAGCTTGATCAACCTTTTCGCGCGCGCGTGCACACACACACACACTCATCTATCTGTAAAGTATGACAATTGATATGTTCTACTATTCTCCTTAGTCACTATTGTATCTTCATTGTGTTTTTATCTATATTATATACTGAAGGGTAAATTTATATGTGTATTTTATCCGTAGTAACCTATAACAAATATTGGTATTTTATTGGTAGTATCCTATAACAAATATATGTACATAAAATTATGTAATAGCTTTCTAAGTGCTAGTTTATATGTGGCATAACTGTGCTTATAGACCCAATATATCACGAAAATAAGTACACTGTTTTTAATTTAGTTTATATGTGGCATAACTGTGCTTATAGACCCAATAACTGTGCTTATAGACCCAATATATCACGAAATAAGTAACTGTTTTTAATTTACCTATAAATCAATGAACAGTATTCTTTTATGTCTATAATGTATCAAATAATTTGTGTAGCCCTAGATAGCTAAACTTGTTGTCGTTTCTATAAGTGGGAATACATTAAAGGTCAACGCAAATGCGTTTCATCAGCATTTGATGTTACTGTGATGACGTTAATGCAAAGGTTAGCATTCTCATTGAAATTTACCTTGAAAAAGAGAATAAATAATGGACATATATGTTATATAGAGTGAGAAGAATATTGAAGCGTAAATTCACTCTTTTTATTAAAAAAAAGCCAAAATCAAATGCAAATGAATTGACAAGTAATGTAATTAATGTCTTGTTTAGAAGATCCTTTAATTGATTAATCAATAATGGTGAATTTAAAAATGAGGTGAAAGCCAAGTGGATCTATGAGGATTGAGATTGGTGGGGGGGAAATATATTTAGCGTGAGGCAAGAATATAAATCGCTTTAGCTTTGATTAGTGCCGGAAAAGCATTTAAGGCTTTTCGCTGGGTTAGTGCGCTGGGATAAGGACTAGAAATTAATAAACTGCAAAAGTACGAAAGCGATTGCAAATAGTAAATATTCATGAACAGGAGGAGGGGAGAAAAAAAAATCACTAGAAAAATATCTATTTGTTTTTCTTGGGGAAAATATATATATCAAAGGTGGTGGAAATTTGAAATTAATTGCATTCGTGCAGCCTTGATGCCTTGAAATGAGCCGAAATTCAGCTGCATACACCTCCTACATGCACAATAATATGCAGGTGAGAGATTTGAAGCAAGAAGTATAATCGCATTTAACAAATTATGTATATGTATTATGATACAGTTTTGCAAGAAATCCTTTAACCTTTCTAATATAATTCCAGCCTTTTCAAAAAAAAGAAGAAGAAATCCTTGTACAGAATTATGTACACGTGTTTGAAAATTATACATACATGAAAGCATATATATGGATGTATGTGCATATGCATATACATGTTAACCTTATGTTAACCCACCCATATAAGACTAATGATATACATCTTGTTCCGATTTTTTTATTTAAAGATATACATATGCAGAGTTCTATAAGCACCTTATATTATATATATATATATATATATATATATATATATATATATACATATTTCAAGAGACACAAGCATGTATATACATACAAGTGTATATATGTATGTACATATATATATATGTGTACATACATACACACACTCTCTTACATGATATAATATAGATACATACGCGGATCCACATGTGTATATGATTGTATCTATCTATGTATGGATATGTGCGTATGTAGGTATATATTATGTATTTGTATATGTATATCAATGTGAGGATACATATATATATTTGTTTAATAAGGACCAGAAGTATATTTAAATGAAGATCACATGTAGTTTATTTGGGAAGTGACAATGTTCATCAGTGTTGGAGTTCAGAGATCGAGAGAGGGTGTGGTGGTGGTGATGATGAAGAATGGCGACCAGTTCTAAGCTTGCATCGTGATTTGAGAGAGAGAATTTAATCCAAAAAATAAAAGTCGGCAGAAGCAGCCACAAGGACTCCAGGAGTAAATTTTACGCCGTCTTATCTTTACCTCTACTCTAATCTAGCTTCTTAGCTTTGATTAAGCCCTAATTTTGCGGCTTATTACGGCAAACTCACGTGCACTGTGCCCCATGAGTTCGTGCCGCGTGGTGCTTAACTACCCAATTAATGGAATAATTAGTTGAGCTTTCAACAACCAAACATTGATTATGCTTGAAAACACGAGTTGTACTTCCGATTAAAATTCGAGAAAACTTTCATATTTTCTGTGCCAATAAATCTCGAATTTTTTTTGGTTTTATGTGTACGCTTTTGTTTTGTGTTTTTCTAAAAAGCTAAATATTTTTTTAACGTAATCAGATTTTTAGAAATGCATGCTCAGAAATAGCAATGTTTTCCATGAGAAAATATATTAAGCTGAGAAGAGATTAAGAATAATTTTCTCGAAACTCGAGGGATGTAGACTGTTAATGTCATCCATTTTTTTTTACCATGTATAAACATTCTTCAAAGGTCACTCTCTTACAATGCTTTCTTCTTCATTGAATGGGCTCTTCACGAGGCATTATCTTCTACTGTCTTGGAATGAATTGTGTCTTTGACTCTCCAAAATTCCAATTCAACATAGAGGGGGCTGTAACAGTAGGGCTCTCTCTGCAAACCCACTCTCTCTCTCCCTCTCTCTCTCACACAAATAACATAGCTTCTCTCCTTCTCTCTCTCTCTCTCTCTCTCACACACACACACACACAACGTAACTTTTCCCTCTCCCTCCCCACGCACCCACCCACTCCCTCTCTCTCTCTCTCTCTCCCTCCCTCCCTCATACACACACAATCCCCCCCCCCCTCCCTCTCTCTCTCTAGCATATAACAGCCTAGCCAGTGAGCCACTCCTCCTGCAAACCCACAATTTAAAAAGCAAAAAAATCAACCACAAAATTATGCGCACACAAATCTCCCACACAATCTTTTCTCGAGCGTAGTATTAGCTGAAATTATTCTTCTTTCTCCCATCAAAGCTTAGCTTTGGGACGCTAAAAAGATAATTAGCTTCTCTCTCTCTCTCGGCTTTTACTATCTATTGTTTCTACACTCTAAAATTTCGCCTCCATAAGATCTTTCACTCTCTCTATTCTTTACGTGAATAAAGAGAATCACCCCCCGCCCCATAGCTTGCTTCTATTTTTTCCTTACATCTCACTCTCTAGCAAGCACTCTCTTCGGCTAAAATTGCTTTTAGAATAGCAAGCAAAGTACAAGCAAAACTCTTGCAAAGCAAGCAAAATAGCCAGCAAAGCTCTTTTGGTGTTGATCTCAAACATAATTATTACTTCACTTCTATGAGCAGCTACTGGTGAGATTCAACTAGGGGTGGCAACTACTGTTAAAAGAAGCTACTAATCAAGGTTTTGAATACCCTTAGAAGATGCTACTGATCAAGGTTTTCAATTGTTGAATTGGATAATTACTACAAGATTTTCTATCAGTGGGGCTTGATCAATGTTTTGAATGCAGTTTTGACGGAGCAATTATGGAATGTAATTAGAGAGTACAGCAAGTTTTGCATACAATTAGAGAATCTGTAGTGAGGATTTGATCACGGTCAAGTTTTGCAAACCATTGGAGAAGCTGGTGGTGAGAATTTAATCAAGCTTTGAGTATGTATTAAGGAGATCTTCCATCAAAAGTGGCTAATTTCCATTCGAACTAAGGGCACAAACTGTGCCATATTGAAAGCAGTAAAAGGTAGTAAGATTAGCCCATGCAGGCCAGCCATGAAGTGAGAACTTTCATATGCTTAATTATGCTTGATTAGTATTAATTAGCAAGGGCGCTTTATTGATGTGGAGCTGAAGGCATTGAGCAACTTAATTAGCAAACAAGGGCTTATCCAAGGTTGATTAACCATGCCTCGCATAAGTTAATCTCATCGAGCTAATACCCACCATTCAGAGGTGGACAATTAACGGGCTTAATTAAGCGTGATTAGCAATGGCTCATGAGTTAATCTCATCACAGCATGTTGAAGGATTCCACCGGTCAGAGACGACCAAGAGCTTCGCACATGGGTGGTTTTCGGAGAGCCCGTCACGTGCGAGCATGGATTCAGACCTGGAACCCGACGCGGACGACGAGGAGGCCCTGAGGTGGGCGGCCATTGAGAGGCTGCCCACATACGACCGCATTCGCGCTAGCGTGCTCCGGACGCTCTCTCCCAACGGCGCCCACGTACTCCGCCGACAAGTCGACGTGCGCCGCCTTCTACCGTCCGATCGCCAATCCATCACCCATCAGCTCCTCCAGGTAGCTCAGGACGACAACGACCTCCTCTTGAAGAAAATCAGAAGCCGAATCGACAGGTAGGCCACTAATTGATATACATGCAGGCGTTACGTGTCTCATGTGTGTATATTTCTCTCTAAGAAGGCATTGGATGTAACCATTGGAGGATCAAAGGAGGATTATTCCAGCATGCAGCGCGCGCGCACACATACACACACACGACAGAGACATTGTTGCACTTCTACAGCTAGTCTCAGCGTAGCTATATGCGCTGCTTGCCATCTCACCCTTCGTCTTGTACTGATTTTGAACTCAGGGTTGGCGTGAAATTGCCCACTGTTGAAGTGCGCTTTCGAAATTTATGTGTAAATGCCAATTGCTACGTTGGCGATAGAGCATTGCCCACACTTTGGAATGCCATCAGGAACTCGTGCGAGGTAATGTGCAATATGCCCACATTGACTTCTAAGCTCTATTTTTTGGCTTGAGATCACTTACGATATGTAAGGCATAAGCCTTCACTAAGCCTTAGAAACCTCCTTGTGCTTTCTTTTTTTGCAGGGACTTCTAGGTCTCGTTGGATTGTCTCCTACAGAAAAGATAACACTTAACATACTAAGGAGCATCAGTGGGACAGTACGACCTTCCAGGTGGATAACTTTTCCATTTTTGCAATGAACCGGCAGTGTTCTGTTTTTCTATAGGAGCTTCTATTCTTACACACACACACACACACACAATCACACCATCTACACCAGTGCTCCAGTGGTTAGCTTCTCTTTCAAGTCTATGTGAATGTATATATGGCACCTCATGTATAAGGTACCCTCTTAAGAGCACATGGTCACATGATAGCCCAGTTTCCGGGAATTCAAAAACATGTCCTAATTAGTTTTTAAGTGGTATGTTGCAGGATGACTCTTCTTTTAGGGCCACCTGGTTCTGGAAAGACAACTATGCTCATGGCCCTTGCTGGGCAGCTAGACTCAAGCTTGAAGGTGCTCATGAAACCCACACAAGACATTCATTACTTGTCCTCGTTTTGAAGTACACGCATTCCTTGTAGGAGATTCCTCATTCTTTGACTTTTGGTCCTTGCAGGTGAAAGGTGAAATAACATACAACGGACACACACTTGATGAGTTTGTGCCTCAAAAGACATGTTCATACATAAGCCAGTGTGATCTACACTTGGGTGAGCTGACTGTTCGAGAAACTCTAGACTTCTCATCAAGATGCCAAGGCGTTGGTTCCAAGTATGGTGAGTTCTTCTCTAGTGACAGTGTATGACCATACATGCAACTTTTGAGACACTACAGACTGATGCTACCAAGGTGTGGATGACAGAGTTGCTAACAGAACTTTCTAGAAGAGAGAAAGAAGCAGGCATTTCCCCGGATGCTGATCTGGATGTCTTTATGAAGGTAAGATATTGTGAGCCAATGCCATTTTCTCTCATGGTTGAAAGGCCGGTTAATTTGGCTCTGACTTGTGAAATTCAGGCGACTGCCATTGAAGGGGTCAAACAGAGCCTCCAGACAGATTACATCTTGAAGGTCCAGTGCCTACTTGAGTCAGACTCTTCTTTTACATACCCATGCTGGCTTATGTATGCATCTATTTATGAACCTTAAACCATCCAACTCATGTATAAGATCAACCTTGCAGCTGCTTGGACTTGAGATGTGTGCGGACACAATCGTTGGAGACAATATGATACGGGGTGTCTCTGGAGGGCAGAAAAAACGCGTCACAACAGGTATTTACTTTAACACAGTAATTCCTCATCTGTCCGCACATAGCATTCAGATGAGAAATACAGCACCGACAGTTACTTTCATACATATGGATGCTTCATGAGGCATGGAATTTCGATTGTAAGGAAGACTTCAAATACATTATGTTAGCAGCAATGGCCTGAAACAAGACTGACTGTGAGACGAGGCAATAGGCAATAAAGGGGAAAGTAATACTAGGCACGATTGAAGGAAGAGAACACACAAGGAGACACAAACAGGGCAGCACAGTAGGACAAATGCAAGGAAAATGAGGAGGAAAGGAGGGGGGGATAGATCCAGCTAGGAGCAATGCGAAGGTGAGGAAAAAGAATTATGTACACCATTTCTCTAAATGGGACCCTGTAGGATCCACATTTTACCTCACACCACTTGTGAAGGCCATCATCGGATGAGCTTAAGGGTTCCTGAGCCCTCCAAAAACATGAGCAATTTGTGTATGTAGCACATGGGTGCGCAATATGGGTTTCTGTGAGCTTCGACAAATAGTGTATACACAATGGGTAGGAGGGTTTTTACACGTGGAAAACTGTGTATATATCGTACTGCATATACATGGATATTTCTCAAGGAGTCATGCATGCACCTAGTGAATATCCCAGGATCAATATTTCACCACCAATGGCTTTTCTGTTTTTTCATCATGTTAGAGGAGGAAGAGATGACGGTGAAAGCATCAGCATGGACATGACACGTGATCGAGTTGCACAGCTTCTGATTAGTCAGAGCTCTGCATGTTTCACTCTGTGGAGTTGTAACAACTGCACGTACCACGTTCTCCTTCCAGGGACCAACAACAATGGTGGAAGCTGCATGTCTGAAACATAGAGAGTTCAATTAAATGTACTGTGCAAAGACATGGGAGCTGTTCCCAGGACTATTGAGATGCACCACTGGTGGTATTTCTAACCCACCAGCACACCGGTGGGTTTATGAGCTGGCAAGAGCCGAGCCAATAGCTTTTCTGCTTTGACAATTAAATGTAGAGTGAGAATAGTTAATTAAATGTAGAAAGTGTGTGCAGAAACCACTAGGCGGCCACCAATTGACCTCTCTGTGAGAATCAGGAGAACAGCACCATGGACTTTCTCATCAAAGAGCAATGTAGATGTTTTTCCATGTGCATCTTTCTGCCTTGTATTATCAAGCACACTGGTGGAGCACATAAGTCACCACTATTAGCATTTGCTTGGGCCACTAAAGCTATTTCAAATGACGTTAATGATAAAAAAACACTTGTGTGTTCTTAACAGGAGAGATGATTGTGGGCCCCACAAAAACCTTCTTCATGGATGAGATTTCGTCAGGGCTTGACAGCTCTACAACGTATCAGATCGTCAAATGCCTCAGCCAATTTGCTCATCATCTTGACTACACTATCCTCATGTCCCTTCTGCAGCCAGCACCTGAAACATATGAACTGTTTGATGACATCATACTCCTCTCTGAGGGGCAGATCGTATACCAAGGCCCTCGAGAGTATGTCCTTGACTTCTTCAAAAGCTGTGGTTTTAAATGCCCTGACCGAAAAGGGGTTGCAGACTTCTTGCAGGAGGTAAGCTCAGCACAAGTTTTATTTTATTTTTTGTTGGAGTTAAAAGTATATTAAATCTCCTGCAAGCTCAGCACAAGTTTTATTTTATTTTTTGTTGGAGTTAAAGTATATTAAATCTCCTGCAAGCTCAGTACAAGTTTTATTTTATTTTTTGTTTGAGTTAAAAATCATCCTTTAGTGTACTTTTCACTGATGAAATTGAGAAAAACCAATTATAATTTTGCCTAACCTTGAATTAAAGATTCAAATTTTTGACATTTTAGTTATGAACTGAGTAATCTATGCATGTTTTCAATAAAAACTAGTTGGGCTTGAAGGTCATCCTTTTTTCACTGGTTAGAAAAAAATCTTATTTTGAAGGGTGAGGGATCAGGATGTCCATAATCTATGACCGTGAGCGCTCTATAACAAAATATATGACACTCTAGCTGATGATGACCATGACGACGACGACGACGATACCTTTTTTAGTTGATTTGAATTTGAATGTTCTTTTGACACCTTCCCATGCAGGTTACCTCCCGAAAAGACCAGCAACAGTATTGGTGTAACAGACAGAAGGACTACCAGTACATTTCTGCAAAGGTGTTTGCGAAGCGCTTTGAGCAATATCATGTTGGAAAGAGTTACAAAAACTTCATGTCGATCCCATTTGACAAATCAAAAAGTCACAAAGCTGCATTGACGTTCAGCAAATACTCTGTCAGCAGGATAGAAATCCTCAAGACGTGCTTTGCTAGGGAGGTTCTCCTCATAAAACGCAACTCCTTTGTATTCATATTCCGAACTACACAGGTGAGACTGCTTCACTCTATCCTTCTCTGGAAAACCTTCACAAGGACATCAATGCACATGCATATGTATACACGTATGTGTACGTGTATGTGGGTGTGCATGCGTGTTTATGTTTATGTATGTATGTGTGTGCGTGTACATAATGTATCCATCTAACAGCCACAAAAATCTTCGCAGATTGTTATCATGGCCTTCATTGCCATGACTGTATTTTTACGCACACAAATGCATCACAAGAATGAGATGGATGGGGATCACTACCTGGGGGCCCTCTTCTTTGGACTCATTATCAACATGTTCAATGGTTACCCCGAGATCGCTTTTATCTTGTTCCGACTCCCCGTTTTTTTCAAACAAAGAGCCCTGCATTTTTATCCTGCTTGGGCCTTCACTCTACCAACTTTTTTGACAAGGCTTCCCATGTCCATATTAGAGTCTGGTGTTTGGGTGTTGATGACATATTACACTATGGGATTTGCTCCTCAGGCAAGCAGGTATGCACTTAGTTTGAATGCAATAAAATACCGTGATGGAATATTTTTATCCATATTAACTTTTAGAACTAGTAATAGAATCCCCCCCCCCCCCTAATACACAAACCCTTTTTCTCAGACCCTTTGGGTCTTTCGTATACGTTAATGAAATCTCTCTCTCTCTGTGTGCCAACACACACCGCATGGTTTGCACCTTTGGTGCAGTTACACTGGGGACCTCTTCCTATGTGTACCAACCGACTGATAGTGGAGACAAGGAAGGTATTGTTCGGAGGATAGGATATGCAGTCTTTGCATCCTCGTGGTTGAGATGGAAAAGCATTATGTCTAGAGGTGCCGGATGTATTATGAGATTCAGAGGAGATATCAATGCCACTTTAGGGAGAGTTTTGGCCCATTATCCAGGATTATTGGCTTTCTAGACAAGTGGTGCCTGGGGCCTTGAGCTATGCAAACATAGAGATCTCCTTCTCAGAGAGGGTAGAGCCAAACTCAGGATACCTCACAGCCACCCATCACAAGATTCTTATCGGTGATACAGCACTAGGCGACAACCTTGCGTTCCTTGGATTCCAAGGAGGCCCTTTGGGGGGACTAGACAGCACACAAAGTTGGCACAAGAGGCATACCTCAGACACCCATCACAAGATTCTTCTCAGTGATACAGGAGAGCAGCACTAGGTGACAACCTTCTGTTCCACTGGATTCTAAGGAGCCCCTTTGGAGGGACTAGACAGCACACAAAGGCGGCACAAGAGGCACCACAGCCCCTGGGATTACCTTGGATGGAGCACATTAGCTGCAGCATACCAGACATCCCCTTCCCTCATGCCCTAGGTGACCATCCATGCGGCAGCCCAGATCCATGAGATCCTGAGGCAGCACATCAAGTCCCCCCCCCAGAGGTGGACATAGAGAGTCTATATGAGGTCATGATGCTGCCTCTGCAGAGTGCTCATACGATAGGTGGTACAGTATATTCATGATATGAGCAATCTGGCTACTTATTGTACTCATAGCATTATCCTGTCTAGTCATATGATCAATATTATGTATGTAGTTGGTTGATTTATTTTATTTTTCCATGATCTAGTTATCTCATGGAAGTATTGTAGCTCTTTTTTATCTCATAGATCCTCCAGGCCTTTCGTAGACGCTTAATAAAACTCTCTCTCTCTTTCATCCATGGCATCTCTCTATGAGTAGTCACTTACCAAGTTCATACTACACTACACTGCACTCTTTGGGTGAAAACAGAGTACTTGGTTCTCACTCTTCTTTGCTGCATAATTGACACCTGGCTGAAAATAGCTCTATATTGGCCGAGACAATGTTACCAATTGTTTTGTAATGGATGATGTGGCAGTGCTGCCCAAGTCTCCTAAGGGCTTCTCCCAACATTATGGATGTAAGGCAAACATCCAAGGGGAGAGAGAGCATGCCCCAGCCAACCCTGAATGATATGCCAATGTGATGGTACACCAAACAAGGAACAAACAGGAGACAAGCCGTTATGGTGACCTGCAGCAGCTAGACCTACATCCATTCACAGCAAGACATAGTTCCACCAGCTAGACATATATCCATTCACAGCAAGACAACTCCAATATACAGTGCATCTTTATAGAGACCATTCACCAAACTGGCCAATGAAAGGTTTTTGTACCAGAACGAGATGTCATGCACTGGAGCATTGGATTGGGCAGATAGGACTGTCATCATTCTGTACAGAGGTGGAGTAGATGAGGGAAATACTGAGAGCCCTGAATAGCAGAGTATGTGACAAAAAGTGGATATAGGAGCATGGTATGTTCAGATGCCCGGCCTATGATAAGATAGGCAACCACTATCACTGCTTGTTCTTCAAACCCGTCAGCAGATCATTGATTATGAGGACTGTTATACATGCAAACGCATGTAAATGCTCAAGTAGCACACTAGGAGTAGGCACTGCTTGCATCATTCTTCCAATAAGATCCACATGCAAGTTGTCAGATAAGGTGAGACAGCAATAGGATGGATAGACAACTCAGACAATATCGATTCATCCACCAAATTCACAGCCTCCAAATGTCAGGAATCTATAGGACAACCCAGAAAGCTATTTGGCGTTAAGCCCTCTTTGGCCTTTCGTTTACTGTGTGAGTGTGTGTGTGTGTGTGTGTGTGTGTGAGAGAGAGAGAGAGAGAGAGAGAGAGAGAGACCGTGCCAGTGCTGTGCGCCTACAAATGTAACTGTGCTATTGGAACAAGATACTCAGATTGTCACCATTTTGTCGGCAGATTTTTCAAGCAATTTCTTCTGCTTTTCTCTCTACATCAAATGTCATCATCTTTGTTTCGACTCATCGGAGGGGTTTGCAGAACAATGGTTATATCGGGGACAGGCGGTTCAATAAGCCTTTTCATGATCTTCTTGCTTGGAGGATATGTTGTACCTAAAGGTTAAAATCTGTAGTTCAACTAAGTGAAATTTGCACTCCAAACTCCAAGAAAATTAGAATCCTCACAGAGCATGTTTATCCCACAGATCAACTTCCCAAATGGTGGTCATGGGGATACTGGTTATCACCTCTCACATATGCACAAAATGCCATTAGCGTCAATGAGCTGCTTGCACCTGAATGGAATCATGTAAGTCTCTCTCTCTCTCTCTCTCTCTCTCTCTATTTGACTAGACAGAGGGCTTGTTCCTGAAATGTAGTCCTCTCTTTCTTTTAGCTGGGCTGCTTTCCTCACCACATGTTTCAGCTACCACATAAATACATTGTAACATTGTCATACTCGTGGATATTTTGTTTTGCTAACTAGATTTTTTAATTTTTATCCATGGCATAGTTACTTCATGAATGTATAACAACGCTTTTGGTCTCGTGGAACTTCTGATCTTTTGGCATTCTGTGTATACCCCCATTTCCTTAGTACCGTGTTTTCTCTCCACAAGGACAAAATCCAATTTGAAAACATTACTATATCACCTATCCAACATGCCAGTTAACAAGAGGGCCGTTGGCTGCATATCATGGCAGGCTGGTACACTTTATAGAATAGACATGCACCTGTGCAGACTTGACTGTCAATTCATGCCAATCTTTTTTAAAAGCATGGACAACCAACCCAACCCGATGTGGGAAAAGCGGCTTGGCTTTATGTTACGCTCTCAGCTTCCCACTTGCATACTGTATGACTGCAGAGAGGAACCCTTCTAGATTCTGCCGCAAACTAGCTCGAGTTGCTGCAGACAAAATTGTACGTAACCACTTGCACGACTTCCTCCCAGAGAGCTTAGATGCATGCCCAGCTCACAGGCATGCAGGACAGGTCGGTTGTGGGTTCTGCAACCATAATGGCAGGTATCATTACATCCACAAAGTAGAGGCTCCCATTTTGAAGATGGCTTATCAAACAGAAAAGACACCCCTGAGGTCATGATCATGTTCTTTTCCTTGACCCATGCATCAGCCACCTACAATTCAAGGCCTCTGGGTGAGTATATTCCCTTGGCCATCTCAGCACTCTCTTCTCCTTGGGCAAAGGTCTTAAGAATGTCGACGCAAAAGACTCATTTCTTCCATGCAGAACTGCATTCACGTTAAGTATTATCCACTACGGGCATTGTGGAATGAATAAAGGACATGATTGCAGGTCCCTTGGAGAAAAGCAGGGGTGTCTCAGTTCTTTCAGCCAAACACAGACTATGCCTACCTGTGACAAGCTATCCAAAAATCTTATGCAATTGTGTCATATATTAGTTTTTGTAGACAGGTCATCAAAGGCCTGGTCAAACATGGCTGCGTACAATAATCGGCAGCTGTGCAGGAAAGCCAACCAGCATATAGCTGCCAGCATTTACGTTCAGGAGGCTGAAAAGTCGGAGTCAAACTATCCAACATTTTGTGAAGACTCCCATAGAGGGACGAGACTCCACTCTATTACTTGCAAATACATAGAGCATCTCTGCCCCATGGATCCATTGATCCTGAATTCCCTTTCAAGTTTGTCCTCATACTTGATGGATATAAAAGAACCAGTAGAGCCACATGTGTGACCAAAGATAATTAATCAATATAGTGCATAGTAATTAAGGACATTGAATACCCTCTACCGTATATAAACTCTTGTGAGTCCTTGAAAGTGCTGATTGGGAATAGTACTAAGTACGCTACTATTTTGCTTTACATGTACGCAGGCATACACACCTATGTATGCACCATAGTTGTTACGAGGCACGCCTCCAACGGTTCGAGATGTTCGAGTCCTTGATCGAGGCATCCACAATCAGCGATTTTTTCATTTCTGCTCGCTTCTCCCGTTTGATATGCCCGTTTCTGCCTGTTTGAGTCTCTAGACGACTTTATGGGGGGCTTTTAAGGGGCCAAGGCAGCCCCCCTACCACTCCCCCTCCCCCTCTCACATCATACACGACACATTCTCTCTCTCTCACACATGCCCTCTTACTCTCTCACATTTTTTCTCTCATACACACCCTCTCCCACGGGCCACACTTGTCATTCCACTCTCTCTCTCCCTCCCTCAAGGCTCATACATACACACTCTAGTCTCTCTCTCTCTCTCTCTCTCATAATCTATCTATCTATCACTAAATACACACACACACACACACACACACACACACACACACACATATATATATATATATAAACCTCTAACACGCCTCTAGCGTCTCTAATAAATACGAGTCTTTCCGGGCACGTACCATACCCGCGTCATACCATATGCCTCTAACAATCTTGGTATGCACTCGTACACACCTATGTATGCACACTTGTTTTGAGGCCTTAATCTCATGTGTCCATTGATCAATCAAGACGAAGCATAAAATTGTGAATCCAATCCCCAAGGCATTAGCCCAGTGGTTTGAGCTTTCCCCTAGAGGTCATGGGTACAAATCAATCCACCAAGCAACATACTTGTGGGACATGTCCAGACGGCTTGCCCAACTCCTTCACTGTGTGTGTGTGTGTGTGAGTGCCTTCAAAAAAAAGATACGAAAATCCAATCGTCTCAAAGTCGAAATCTTTTTAATACAAGAATCCACAGGCATGTAAAGTGCCGGACATACTGTTTAAAACACAGGATTAAGGATGAGGATTGTAGACAACTATGCTCTAAAGTACACTATATGTCTAAATTTTCTCCTTGTTTCTTGACAAATTTACAGGCTATAGGCAATAACACAATGCTCGGTGTTAAAGTGTTGAGAAATCATGATATACCTGCAGAAGGCTATTGGTACTGGCTAGGCACTGGAGTTCTCTTGGGGATGGCAATATTGTTCAATATTCTTTTTACTGT
Source organism: Cibotium barometz (assembly GCF_041138505.1). Classification (NCBI taxonomy): domain Eukaryota; kingdom Viridiplantae; phylum Streptophyta; class Polypodiopsida; order Cyatheales; family Cibotiaceae; genus Cibotium; species Cibotium barometz. The sequence continues at coordinate 31,703,930 of NC_141059.1, forward strand.
AGCACTTGCACATATAAAAGGCATGTTCCAACTCAACTGGAGAACAAGCACAGATTTCTGTCAGCATAAGCTGCAGCACTAGCCTTGCACTAACGCCAAACTCTTTGATTGCAGCACCAGGAAGGTCACAAGCCGTTATTTCAAAAGAAACCCTTGGTGAGATTAGAAGGAATCAAGAAAGTAAGGAAGTGGACCCGAATGAGGAGTCACTTCCTGAAAAAGAAAGCTATGGTATCCCTCTAGACCCATGCCAATGCAAGTTTTTTAGTGGTTCCACAATTTAGAAAAAAGTATGCATGCTTTTAGTTGTATAATCTTTACAAAGCTACAAGTTATTTACCCTTTCCATGACAGACGTGGTCCCAGAGTGGTATCAAATGAGTGAGCTTACGACCACCACATATGCAACTTCCTTGAAGGTTGCTGCCGATACCACAATCAAAGTCTCTCAGAAAAAAGGAATGATTTTGCCTTTCCAGCCATTAACAATATCTTTTGCCAACATCAATTACTCCGTTGACATGCCCCGGGTATATCTACAATCCTCTCTTCTTGCAAGTAGGTCAAACATGGCTTGCATTTAATAGTCTTGACCTCCCCCAAATGGTTAATGCAGGAACTACGAGAGCAAGGTGTAACAGACTCCAGACTCCAGCTTCTCCGAGGCATTACCGGAGCTTTTAGACCTAGCATCCTCACTGCATTGATGGGCATTAGTGGTGCAGGAAAGACAACACTTATGGACGTGCTCGCTGGCCGGAAGACTGGTGGTTACATTGAGGGGGACATAAGTATCTCGGGTTTTGCCAAGAGACAAGAAACATTTGCTAGGATTTCAGGATATTGTGAGCAAAATGATATCCACTCTCCACAAGTAACAGTCAATGAATCCCTTCTCTTCTCTGCATGGCTCCGTCTCTCCCCTGATGTCAATGCAAGCAAAAAGAAGGTAAACCATTACTATTGAGAAAAATGTCTGCATCTGCAAAACCTTGGTTTGCAACATCTACAAGCTTGAGTTACTATATAATGCCATCATTTTGTCAGGCCTTTGTCAATGAAGTTATGGAGCTTGTTGAGCTAGACACCTTGAAAGACACTCTCGTGGGGATTCCAGGACTGACTGGTTTGTCAACTGAGCAACGGAAGCGCCTTACCATTGCAGTGGAGCTGGTTGCTAATCCCTCTATCATCTTTATGGATGAGCCCACATCAGGGCTTGATGCACGAGCTGCGGCAATTGTTATGCGAACTGTAAGAAATACAGTGAATACTGGCCGGACAGTCGTTTGTACCATCCACCAACCAGGCATTGATATCTTTGAAGCTTTTGATGAGGTTGGTCCTTATCTAATGTCAAACAGATATGATTGCTATGACTGTTTTGATTTAGACTTACATTGTCGTTAATCTCAGCTGCTGCTACTAAAGAGGGGAGGTCAGGTAATCTATGCTGGACCGCTGGGTGACAAATCATCCAACGTGATCGAGTATTTTCAGGTAAAAGGAAGACTACATGTGAAGAACCTTTGGTGTTGTTCCACATCACCAAAGATTAACAATGCATTTGATATCATACAAGCAGGCCATCCCTGGAGTGCCAAAGATCAAAGACGGCCATAATCCCGCCACATGGATTCTAGAAGTGACTGCTGCTTCCGTGGAAACCCACCTGCACATAGACTTTGCTATGTTGTACCAAAACTCTGATCTCTTCCAGTATGTATCAATGACAACCCTTGAAATTCATGATACCAACATCTCAATGAGGCACTCATACATTGCTATTCTTGTTGACAGGCAGAACAAAATACTCGTGGAGGAATTGAGCCGGCCGGCTCTAGATGCCCAGGACATCGCATTCAAAACGCTCTACTCACAGTCTCGTTTTGGTCAAATAAAGTGCTGCCTATGGAAGCAATACTTGACATATTGGCGTAGCCCGGACTACAACTGTACACGGTTCTTCTTCTCACTTATATGTGCCTTGCTATTTGGCACAATCTTTTGGAACGTGGGCCAGAAACAGTAAGTTTTATATGCCATGATGGTTCCAAGTATCAGGTGTTAAGAATTTGGTCATGTGGAGTTAATGTTTGTATACACGTGTAGGAACACAGAAGGGGGGCTGCTGAATGTCATGGGGGCAATGTATGGTGCAGTGATGTTTGTTGGTATAAGTAACTGTTCAACCGTACAACCTGTGGTGGCAGTTGAGAGGACTGTTTTCTACAGGGAAAGAGCTGCGGGAATGTACTCTGCTCTTCCCTATGCATTTGCCCATGTAAGCCCTTTGAAGACCAAACAATCCTATTTGCATGTGCTTGCAAGATGACCTGTTTTTGCATGTGCTTGCAAACTGACTACCCAACATTGCAGGTGGTCATTGAGATCCCATTCATATTTTTGCAAACGCTTCTTTATGCTGCCATTGTGTACTCCATGATGAACTTACCTTGGGTAGCCACAAAATTCCTTTGGTTCTTCTTCATGATGTACTTTACATTCCTCTACTTCACATACTACGGCATGATGGCTGTATCGATCACACCAAACATAGAAGTGGCTGCGATTGTGGCTTCAACCTTTTACTCTCTCTTCAATCTTTTCTCGGGATTCTACATTCCAAAACCAGTAAGTCAAGCTATCCCTTCTAAGCACCTCGCTCCTTTTTCAGCTGGGCAGGCTTAACAGTCATCAAAGCCCATGGCTGTGCAGTGGCAGCCCTGGACACATGCATTTTTGCTAGACTTCTATACACCATTTACTGACGGCTAAGCAAGACCTATTATGTGCAGATGATACCTGGCTGGTGGATTTGGTACTACTGGATGTGTCCAGTAGCATGGACTGTCTATGGCATCATCACTGCTCAGTACGGAGATGTAAATGACAAGCTAGATCTGTTGAACGGCAACACGACCACGGTCAAGATGTACGTGGAGGATCGTCTGGGATACAATCACGACTTTCTTGGTGTGGTAGCAACAGTCCTGGTGGGATTCTCAGTTTTCTTTGCATTGATGTATGCCTTCTGCATCAAATACTTGAGTTTCCAGCACAGGTAGTACACAGAGGAGGCAAACCGGATGTCAGGAATCCCTAATGGGAGCTGAAGGGGCAGTGGCTATATCCAAAAGCTCCTGCAAAATGATGTGTGCCCATACAAGCTATGCTAAACGCAATGGAACATACCATCTAGCATTACCATCAGTATATCATATATCATCATGGACATACCATCATTGTCAATACCATCAGTATATCATCAAAAAGCTTCAGCTTTTTTCCCCATAAAAAGCAGTAGTTTACCTGAGCCATTAGAATCATTTCCAGGTATGTTAGGGCTGAATGGGCGATTTTGAGCGGGTCTTCTCACGGACTCGAGCCCAAATCTCTCTAGCACAATCTATTTTTGATAGTGGGTTTATTTTTGAAGCATTTAGGCTTTATAGGTTTTGGCCTAGTGTTCACATTTGTGTGCCAATGCAAATGGCCCGGACACGTTTCCCGCCCCGCCCGTTGTCAGGAGGTTCGCTTGCTCGGACACGGTTCTTGTAAACCCGAGGACCTTTACACACTTGCATACAAAGGTAAGGGAAAATAGTGGTGGTGTACGCGGCAAATATTGTTTGTGAGATCTTTCACCATACTTCAAGTGTGTAAAGCCCCTCAATATCCTACCATATTTTCTCTTATTTGTTTTTTCAAAAGTTGAATAATCTCAAAAACTCTACTATGTCTATTGGTGAAATGTTGAAAACACTCTTTTTTTTTTTGCCACGAATGAGTGGATAGAAAATGATTTGTGTTCCTTCTTACAACTCAAGACTATAGATTGAAGGAACAAGCATTGTCGAATAGAAACCTCGATCTCAACTCTATGGCATCTCTCTCTCTCTCTCTCTCTCTCTCTCTCTCTCACACACACACACACACAATTATTGATCTCAAGGGGTTCGGGGGGCAAGGGGTGTTGTTGTTTTTGGCCTTTGATAGATCCCAAGCTCCTTGCTTTGTCCTTTGTGAAAACTGACGAGGCCCATGACCATTGGGAATTTTTTGGGGGTGGTTAGAGTTTTTTTTCCTGATACAAACTCTTACAGCCCCTTATCCACACACCTTACACCCTCACATTTAGGATTCCTTTTAAGTGTAAGGATGAAACAATGTTGAATTGAGAAGGTCCATTATGTACACCCTCACACTTGAAATTTATTTTCAGTGTAAGGATGAAAGAGTGTTGAAATTTGTGTGCGTTTGAAAAGGTCAGTGTAAGGATGAAAGAGTATTGAAATTTGTGTGTTTGAAAAGGTCCATTATTTAAGGGTGTGTATGAGGGGTGAGTGCAACTCATGGGGATTGAACCCAACACCTCCATCTCTACAACTACTTGCACTAAACTCACTAAGACTAGTTGTTGCTTTCCATTTTTGAAGTGGTTGTATTTTTTAAATATACTGACTTTTTTAACGGGCCAAAAGTGCCTATTTCAAGTTGGTGGGTTCCCGATTACCAAAGACAAGCTCCCCTCGCTAATGACAAGCAAGGGGCTTGCATTTTATCAATAGCCATTGTTTCCATAGGTCTCTCTCGTTCCTCTCATTCACATGTGTAAGCTTGGTCTCCTACTAGTGCCATTAACCACGCCCTCCTATAGGTAGTATCAATAACATCTTAATTTTATGAAAAACAAAATAAGCATATTAATCCATAGGAAGTTTTAATGAATGTCAAAACAAAATAAAAGATTGGACACACTATTCTCATTAGTTGATTGGAAGTTAAGAATCTTTTGAGTTAAATCGTGCTATTAGTATAATTTAAACTCCTATATGATTGTGTGATTGAGTTGCCAGCAAGCATCAAAATTAAAATGTGTAGAACTATAGACAACATTTCACAAAGAAAGAGAAAAAATTTGTACGTTGATAAGTGTTACATGAGCAAATCACATCAAATCATATCATACGTCATGCTTTGTAAACAAAACATGAATAATCTATTAACTTATTCTTTAGTTGCTAAATAAAAAGACATAAGACACTATGATACCCCCCTTACCCCAACACACACACACACACACACACACACACACACACACAAACATCATCCACCTTTAATTGAATAGAAACTTTGGGTGTTTTGGGTGCCTTTGTTTTTGTAAGGTTGTGTCTAGTATCTTCTATGTGGGTGCATGCATTGAAGATAATGCAAATTGTGGTACTGTCTCCCCTCCTCTAACATCAACATGAAATGGAAAAACAAGTTATTTATGATCGCACTCCATCACCACTCCTTACTATGATAACATGCAATGGAAAAACAAGCTATTTATGATCCCACTCGACCACTACTATGATAACATGCAATGGAAAAACAAGCTATTTATGATCTCACTCCACCACTACTATGATAATATGTTTACTTCTCTCCCACTACTACCCTAAAAATCATAGGGTACACTCTATAAAAATCAATGAGAGAAGCACTTATTTAAGCAAAATCTTAGACACCTCTACCTTACTTGTACATTTAAAAGATGGATGTCCTTGCTCCTGTTACTCCTATCGTGGCTCAACCACAAGGAGTCATGAAGGTGATTAGTGTTTGGATGATGAATAAGATGACAATTAAATGCTTTACAATCTTTCCACTGGAACAATAATCGATTCTTCATCAAGATAGTCCTTGTTTTGTAAAATCTTTAAAAGTTTTCATTTGTAACATGCACATTTGATGGCCTACTCTTTCAATCACTTTCCTGAATCTAGTAATTTTCTTTGGTTAGTCTAACATACATGTATGGTATAAGTACATATATGTATTCTAGCCCAAATATGTCATGATAGTAGCTTTATTACACTCTCAAGAAGATCAAGGCTAGGATAGTGATTTGGTAGGGTATAAGTACAACATGGTGCTTCTTCCAACATCCTCTATCTTCAATGCTTATAGAGCTACATCAATAGCACAACCTTCAAAGCTTAATAAAATGTAGTTTTTGCAAAAAGTCAACTACTTGAAGAGAATGTATACACTATCTATCAAAGCCACATAGCAACCAAGAGGGATGGCAAGAATGTGTATAGTATATATTAAGGCACATGGTGCAAACAAGAGAAAGAGACATCAACTCCTTGTCAAGGAGACCGTTGTTGTAATGCTTCCACTCGAAGGGACCTCACTAAGTTGTTGAGTGTCCACTTAAAGAAAATGTGGGGGAGAGGGAGAGCTTGAGTTCCTTGCAAGCAAACTCACACACACAAGAGAGTGCAAGACACAAGAGAGAGAGAGATGGATGGCTGAATTTTCATCTATCTTCTTCTCTTCTCTACAACCATATAACTAAAAGATAAGAGTACAGATATAAAGGGAAAGTACTCTCCTACAACAACATACAATGGTTGGTCCATAGTGTGTACCCGACTATATAAACTGGACGCTATAACTATGCCATAATTCTAGTACTCGAAAGTGGCTGTCTCACAGGTTGTCATCCACTGGCAACACACCAACCATAATCTCACCAACCATGCTAGTGGCATAAGTGTGAAAGCTATCACACCCAGGCAGGTCATCAATGTCCGCCCCGTAGCACTAATTGATCTCGATATCTCAACACTCCCCCTCGAGCTCAACTCCACACATTGCACTCCAAGTAAGCTCCTAAACCTATGGAGATTCTTTGTTCCTAGTGACTTCGTAAAGATGTCAGCCACCTGTTCTTTTGCTGACATATACCAGATCTACATCACCTGCTGCTAAAACCTTCTCCCTCACAAATTGATAAGTTGTCACAATAAATGAAAACTGCCCTATCCCCCCACGGGCTCACCCATATCACCAACAAGTAGCCTCTAAAACTAAGCTACCTCATAAACTGCCATAGCAGCACCCTTGTACTCTACCTCTGTACTCGATAAGGCAACTGTGGGCTGCTTCTTTACTACTCCAACTCACAGGAGTACTCCCAGATGAAAACATAAAACCACTGGTAGATCTCTTGTCTACAACACTATTAGCCCAATCAGCATCTGTGTACCTATGTAGATGTATCTCTATACCAGCCTCATAGAAAAGTCCATAATCAACTATGGACTTTATGTACCTGAGAATCCGTCTAGTCGTATCCAAGTGTGGCTTCCTAGGGGCCTACATAAACTGACTCACAAGTCCAACATGATAGCTTAAGTTTGGCCTAGTAATGGTGATGTAGATTAAGATACAAACTATGCGCCTATACGTAGTGGGGTCCTCCAAAAGCCCACCTGTATCTGCGAAAAGCTTTGTGTTATGCTGCAATGGCATTGAAATAGGCTTACAGCCTATTATACCATACTTAGACAACATGTCCAAGCCATACTTCCTCTACAATAACAAAATGCCATGAGATAATCTTACCACGTCTATACCCAAGAAATACCATAGCTCACCTAAATCCTTCATCTCAAACTTCTACTTCAAAAGCCTCCTAACATCATGTATGTCAGCATCACTATCAGTAGTGATAATCAAGTCATCCACATAGATGACTAATAGCATGATCCCTCTATTTGTCTTTTTCATATAAAGTAAAAAATGTGCATTGGCTATCTGAAATCCAATGGTAACAAGATACTCCTCGATCTTGTTTAACCATGCTCTGGGTGCTTACTTCAAGCCATACAAGGCTTTGCATAACCTACACACAAAATCTCGTTGTGCATCACTCTCATAACCTGGTGGCTGCATCATGTATACTTATTCTTGCAAATCACCATACAAGAAGGAATTCTTTACATCCATTTGATGTAAAGACCAACCCTTTGTTTTAGCCATAGCAATGATAGCTCTCACGATTGCCATTCTTGTAACCGGGCTGAATGTCTCCTCATAGTCAATGCCATAAGTTTGCGTTTTGTCCTTGGTAACCAATCTTACCTTATACCAACTCACTGAGCCATCAACATTATGCTTGACTTTACATCCAACTACCTTCTTTTCCTTAGGCAAAGGCACTAACTCTTATGTTGCATTTGCATCGAGTGGTGCTGCCATCTCCTAATTCATGGCATCTTCCCATTTCTTATTTCCAAGTGCCTACTCAAAAAACAAATGAGCTCCAACTTCTATATTGCTTTAACCATGTAAGAATAATGATGGGTTGTATATCCATCATATCTAAACCTATCAATAGGGTAGCTAACTCTCCTATCAATAGGGTAGCTAACTCTCCTAGACTTGTGTACACCTGGATTACTACCAGGTGTTCTTAAAACAGCCATGGTCCTCCTTACACTAGGAGTAGCCACAGATGGAGTGTCAAGCTCCTCATCAAGGCTCTGCTCAGAGCTGCTAGAATCACTATCCACATATGAGTGACCTGCGTTGACAGATCAGGCACAAAAGGTTAATCTGCCTTTTCCTTCCCTTTGCGTGATACATGTGTACGTACATTTGTCCTTAACCTGCCTGACCATGGACTAACATTGGATCCACTACTAGAGGACTCTCCAGGTCCACTAAGCACCTATGATTGTTTCTCTACATGTATTGCAACATAAACACTTCTTACATATGGATCTTCTGTTGCCTTCACTGCCCCCCGCAGGTGTATACCAGCTACTCATCTCGTTAAAGACAACATCTTTGCTTACTCGCATCTCAGGAGTGGTAGGGTTAAAACATCGATAATCTTTTTACTCCATAGTATAACCAATAAAGATGTATTTCTCTACCTTTGGATCCAACTTTGCTCTTACTACATCAAGAACATGCACATATGCAACACACCCAAACATTTTCAAGTGAGACACATCCGGTCTTATGCCTGTAAACATTTGTTCAAGCGTCACACCATGAATAGCTGCAGTGGATGTCATGTTCATAATGTACACAATAGTTGCTATTGCTTCTTCCCAAAAATAACGTGGCATATTCTTTCCAGTCAACATCAAGGCATGTGCCACTTCTGCAATGTGTCTATGTTTTCCTTCTACAACACCATTCTGTTGTGTTACGGAGTGTACTCCAGGGATTTCACTGACGTAAACGAAAACATGTGAACATGTTAATAACATATGTTAATAACACAAAAAATCTTGTGATCACATGTTATATTCACAAAGCTTTCACAAGGGCCTTAAAAAATTATCTTTTTTGGGCTTAAAAAATCTTCTTAGGTGGCCACTGACCTGCTATTATGTGAAGATGGTAACATGAGAACATGTGAATAGCTTATTCCCATGTGTAGCCAAGTTTTTAAGGGGTTCCCAAATGGCAAGTGACCTGTTATTTTGTGAACGGTAACATGAGAACATGTGAATAACTTGTTCACATGTGTTATTATCACAAAAAATCTTGTGATCACGTGAATATTAAATCCCTGGTGTACTCGTATATGTAAACTATCTCTTGATTCCCTGCTTTCTCAGAAAATTGCTGAACTCATTGGAGAAATATTCTCCCCCACCATCTAATCTCAGGCCTTTTATTCGCATGCTTTTTTTCTTCTCAACCAAGGCTTTAAATCTCTGAAAGTGAGCAAACACCTCCCTTTTCTCCTTCATGAAGTAGCCCACACTTTCCTAGTGTGGTCATTAATGAATGTAGCATAATACCTACAATTTGTAATTGTTACAGTCTTGGTTGGTTTCCATACATCTGAATGTATAACATTTAATGGCCATGTACTAACATGCTTTTCATGTGGGAAAGTATGTTTGACCTGCTGGCATGCTTCACATACTTTATGCATACCATCAACCTTAAACTTTGGTAAACTTGCAACAATATTTTAGGCCTGCATAGACTTCAGCTTGTTGTATATTCATATGAGCGATACGCTTGTGCCATATGTCAATATCTACAATGACACATGTTCCATGCACAAACATGGTTGCCATTACCTCAGGTATGTTCACATCCAAAGTAAACATGCTACCATTTCTGTTACCCTTTGTAACCAAGCGACATTGATTTTTGAAGTCTTCCACAAAACATCCTTGAGGATTAAACCTCACTTGTAGACCCTGCTCAACCATCTTTCCAATAGAAACCAGTTTCTTTATAATATTTGAAACATGAAGTACATCTGCCAAGTACTTCATTTTGCCATCCTGCATAAACAATGGCACTTTACCAACATGCGCAACGAGATGCGTAGTATCATCACCTGTTTCTACATAACCTAGTTTTTCCACTTGTTCATGCATTGTTTAGATTGGGTGGCAAAAAATAATAAAAAAACAAGCATTAAACATTCTATTACTTCTGTAAAATCCCTCATAAGGATTAATAACATTAAACACCCCTATACATGTCCAAGAGACTTTAAAAAAATCCAAAACAGGCCCAAATTTGTGTAAATAGGTCTTGGGTTGATGATGTGACCAACCAGACATACAAAGACATGTTGCATCTAATATTGTGCTTGGAAATTAATAACACTTTGAAAACTTGTAAGGACTCACCTACTCATGTCCTAGAAATATTTTTAATACCATTTTCATCATCAAATATGTACGACATCAAATCCTAAGGAATAATTTTTTCCTTTACAAATAATGAGCTTTAAAGGCCCAATTATTACTCAATAATTTCTCATCAACCTTATCATAGGCCCTACTTGCCTCCAGAAACTAGATTCGCACGAGCCTAGCTCACCAAAAACACGTGAGCCTAATCAAACATGATATGAGTCCAACCAAACAAGACACAAGCCCACCTAGATGTGATGTCTAGACGTGATGCAAGCCTAGTCAGACGTAATGTATGTGAGCCTAGATCACCAAACCCAAATAAGCCTACATCACTAGATTCATGTGAGGGCCCAACCAAATGTGACATGAACCTAGCTCACAAGACCCGCACGAACCAAGCTATTGATGTGACATGATCTCGCATGTGAGCTGAGCTCGATTAGACATGATGTGGCCTAGCTCATCAAAACTTGGGGTGACCCAGTTCATATGAACTTACATGATAAAAAAAACAAAAGCAAAAAAAAAAAGGAAAATGAAAGAAGACAAAAGAAGGAGAACAAAAAAAAACATTTATATTTCATAACTTATGTAGTAGTTGACATGTATCTGATTCTATTCAAACCTATTAGAGTGTACCAATTTTAAAACAATAGTGTTTTCCTAATAGTTTCTTAATATGTTATTTCTAAATAAGGATGTTAATAAACACTATTACAGGAGGCGGATTCATTTTCGATGCTTTTTCATAGAGAAACTGCTCAAAAACGTCGATATGCATGTCGAAAAAAGTGTCAATATATGAGTCAAAATAACCGTCCATAAAAGCATCGAAAATAACTGTATATTTTGACGCCTATTTCGATGTAGGTTTTGATGAAATACAAGGATGAAATTTAAGATGCCCATTTCGACGCTTACATCACTTTTTTTTACATATTCTGACGCGTGTTTTGACACTTATATCGATGGATGCAAGTTTTATTTTATTTTTAAATAATGGTACACCCAGGTGCAATCTTGGAGTTGGGTGTACATGTATACCATTGTTACAAATTACATCCATATTCTGTACTAAATAGTCATAAAACGATAATTTCTATTAAGTAACAAAAGTTATATAGCTCATAATGGAGCTGACAAAAAGTACACAAAAAGAGACATAGAACCGATAAAAAGAAGAACGTCACTGAGGCCCGACTCCTATACATAGCTCCTAATCATCAGTGTTTTCCTTAAGGTTTAGCACTGGTCCCTACAAAAGAGTATTCAGGGGACAAAAACTTATAAATGACAATTGAGGAAAAAACTAATTGATGAGTGAAAAATGTAGAGGTTTGCCATATTCACCACATCCATCCAATTCATGTTCTGGCCCTCTTGCTCAAGTTACTTGAGGAGAGCATACGTCCCGTGCACTTGGGCGGCATACCTTTCCTCCGCATCACTCGCAGCATAACCGACCACTCGCAGAGCTAAAAGCATGAAGCATGAGTACTTATTTAAAAAAATGAAATGCCCATTATGCCACAAAAAGTGTGTGATATGTGTATTAACACTTACAAAGTAGGTGTGGAAAGCATCCTAGCCACTGCTTCCAAGATGGGAGCTCCCTATGCTCCCCATTCGCTTTGCTGCCTGCAGCCTGCTCTTGCTGCTTGTATCTTTGGGGATTTGCACTATGCTTTCTACACCTCTCTTCCCAAATCTCTTGTGAGAAATTCCAAGGCTTTTGTCCCCCTGACTTTACCTTACGTGTGATATTGTTGTACTAGTGCTTCATCACATTCACCATGTGATCTTTTATCCATCTAGGATGGACCTCTTCATTACCTGGTGCTGGAAAAAAATCACTTTTGACTTGATTCACGGCTCGTTTCTTCTTGGCCTTATCAAGTTTATGCCATGTAATCATGCAATCATGAGAAAAGGCCACACGGCATAACTCGTGGATTCGAGACTTTATCTGGTTGCCAACATCATCTAAGACCATATTTCCATCCACTACTTCATAGCAAGAACGAGCCAGATTGGGGGTAGCCGGATTTGTATTGAAGCGGCAAGATGAGCACGGGTGCGGTGTCCCCTCACAATTGGCAGTGGGTGGATGCTCTATGCGCTAAGGAGAAGAAGCATCCGTGTAATCACCACCATGACAACAACAACCCAAAGAGTGATCTCGTCTATGACGATTAGTAGTCGAGCGAGTCGTGGGCGGGGTTTGTGTGATGTGCCGTGGAGTATCTGAGGGTGTGGCTTGTGTAGTGGTGGGCTATGAGATGGCTGTGCAGAAGTGCCAGCACCTCCCCCAAAGTAGGCTTGCACCATAGCCCTTTGTGTAGGGCTCATCTGCGACATGAAATGGTGAAATTTCTCTGGGGACATTGCCTGTGGTATAGGGAAGGTGGAGAGGTTGGGGCTATATGCGGGTGTGTTGCCAGGTGTACGATCCATGGTCTACACAAACAAAACAAGAAGACTGTTTAAAGCTTAAACAAACAAGGCAACATGTAGCATAAGGGCTTATGTGTAAGCCTATTCATAAGGTCTTATTATGGATAAGCCTATTGCATAAGGGCTTATGCATAAGCCTATATGCATAAAGGCTATGCATAAGGGCTATGCATAACCCTTATGCGTAAGCCTATTGCATAACACTATGCCTAAGCTAGGTGCGTAAGCCTATGCATAACCTTTACGCATAAGGGCTATGCATAACCTAACCCTATTCCCCTACACCCAAGGGTGCAAAAACACAAAAAGAAGAAGCATATACAAAAAATGAAAAAAGAGGGCATACCTCTTCTTTGAGAAGTCGAATGAGTCCCATAGCCTAAACACTTGATAGTTCCAAGCTTGAATAAACCTACAAAAAGAGAAGAAGCATAAGCCTAAATACTAAACCCTAAACCCTATTGTACATAAGGTCTATGCATAACCCTATGCATAAGCCTATTGCATAAAGGGCTATTGCATAAGCCTATATGCATAAAGGGTTATGCATATGGGCTATGCATAACCCTTATGCGTAAGCCTATTGCATAACCCTATGCATAAGCCTTATGCGTAAGCCTATGCATAAGCCTATATGCATAAGGGCTATGCATAAGGTTATGCATAAGTGCTATGCGTAAGCCTATTGACCTAAGCATGATCCCCAGCAACAAGGGCGCAAAAACACAAGGAGAAGAAGCATAAATAAAAAATAAAAAAATAGGGCTTACCTCTTCTTTGAGAAGTCGTATGAGTCCCGTAGCCTAAACGCTTGATAGTTCCAGTCTTAAATAAACCTACAAAAAGAGAAGAAGCATAAACCTAAATACTAAAGCCTAAGTCTATACATAAACCCTAAACCCTATTGCATAAGGGCTACGCATAAGCCTATTGCATAATGGGCTATGCATAAGGGCTATTGCATAAGCCTATTGCATAAAGGGATAATCCTTGGGTTTGTCATAAAAAATGGCATGCGAAATGTTTTTGGAGTTATCATGATCAACGGGAAAACCATTATTCAAGACAATGGGCAATGGGTAATGCATAGACTAGAGAAGAACGATGGAAAAAGCCTGTCTACCACTTTACCATGGAGCACATGTTTCAATTCTCCGCAATCGCCTCTCTATATTGAACTTGCACAATCAATATATGGGTGGTCTGATATGAGTGTTTCAAAACTTATGGAGCATGTGTCACTTCCCCTCTCTATGTTTCACATGCTCCCATGAATGAATGTCTTGTCTTTCTCCTTTACTATTCATTCTGTTATATCATACTACAGGTTATTGAAGGATCAAATTCTACTAGAAGACAATGAGATGCCTTCGAACCATGCACAAGCAAAATCAATGTTGCGCTCCATATAGGGATGGACTATAACACACACCATGCTTGTCTAAATGATTGTATTCTCTTTCGGCATGAGTACGCCACTCTTCATGAGTGTCCACAATGTGGTTTATCAAGATATCAGCAAGATGTCCAAGGAAAAAGGGTCCCTACTAAAGTCTTACGACACTTCCCCATCATTCCACGTATTCAAAGAATGTTCAGATGCAAATCCATTGCATCTTTAATAACTTGGCATCGGAACACTAGATCCACATATGACATTATGTGTGTGCCCATTGATTCTCTAGCATGGAGTTATATCGAAGAGAAGTGGGTGGACTTTAGGGAAGAGCCTTGTCATATTTGTCTCAGATTAGCGATGGTGGATGGATTCAATCCATTTGGCTTACAAAGTTTATCATGAAGTACATGGCTCATGTTCCTAGTGAGCTATAACCTACCACCATGGTTAGTAATAAATAAGGGGCACCTTTTACTTTCCTTGATAGTTCCAGGGAAGTACAAGGTTAAAAACATGGACGTCTACTTGGCTCCATTAGTTGATGAGCTACGCACATTATGGGATGGTATCCAAGTTCATGATGCATCTAAGCGGTTGGGAGAAAGGGCTAGAACAGTGCGAGAAATACTTATGTGGACCATGCATGATTGGCTGTGCTATGGTAAGTTAATTATTCAAAGATTTTTTGATCTGATTTATTTTCATGATTTCAATATTTTTGTATTATTTGCATATCTCATCACAATGATTAGCATGTTTGTAGGGCTTTCAATATCTGGTTATAATGCATGCCCTATATGTGGGCCTAGATTAGAGGCTCGGTACTCAAAAGCTTTGAAGAAGGTTGTCTATGAGGGCCACAAAAAGTATCTCCCCGACAACCATGAGTTGGGAGAGAGATTTCTAGGGAGGCCTCCTTGAGTGCTTAAGCCAAGTGATTGGACAAGGGGATGAGTATCTCCCCGACAACCATGAGTTGGGAGAGAGATTTCTAGGGAGGCCTCCTTGTGTGCTTAAGCCAAGTGATTGGACGAGGGCATGGGAAGTGGATCCAAGTTGTTCACCTCCCGGAATGAAGCGGTTATCCATCTTGCATCTACTCGCATACTGGAGTGATCTTCTAGTCAATCATCTTGTGACTCTATGCACATTTTCAAGAACATAGCCAATATGCTTTGGAAAACCATCACATGTGCTAAAGAGAGCAAGGCACAAAGGGATGATCTACAAGAGGTGGATCGCATGCAACACTTATGGGCATGGAGCAAACCTGATGGGAAGGTGATTCTCCCTAGAGCACCTTGGGTCTTAACCAAAGAAGAGAAGCGGTGTGTAAAGAAGTGCATAAGTGAGTTTTGTACTCCCACTGGTTGTATGCATTTCTTGAAGGGAGCATTCACAAAGGATGAAGAGATTAGTGGCTTGAAGTCTCATGACTGGCACAAAATCTTACAGTTTGTGCTACCAATAGCCATTAAGGATTACCTTAGCAAAGACATAAGAGTGACAATATACAAGATTAGTGCAGTGGTATGGTGGATATCAAAGAAGGAGATTAAAAGAAATATGTTGGAATTAGCTCATCTAAATTCCATTGAAGCAATTACAATGGTAGAGAAATTATTTCCAACAAGTTTCTTGACCATTCAATTGCACCTACTTGTTCATACATAACAGAATTTTCCATGTACCTTACTTTTCATAATGGAATGTAGTCCTATAAATTTGTCCTTTTTTAAGAAAATTCTGTGTAACTCCCACTTCCCCCATAGGACCTCAAAACTAGGCTTCATATGTGTAATGTTACTCTAAAGTCCTTTGTTTGAGTTGTTGAAGATAGGTCCGAATAGCTTCTGAAGTTTTTAAATATTAAGATATCTATACTAATAAACAAACTTATCTTACTAAAGAACGATCAATCTCACTACAAATAAAACTTTTTCTAAGGGGTTAACTTGGTCTATTGAATCCATCTAATAGTTTTTTTAAAATTATTCATAATTTTTTATTTATTATATCCAAAAAAAGACTTATCATGTTCAATAAAATTTACTTTTAATGCATAAATATTAAACTTTCAAAAATTACTCGTCGATACTATCACCTACATGGTATCCATAAAGGCCCATAGTCCCCTTATCAAGCATCAAGAGATAATGCAAAACACAACGTATCAAGTATCCCCTAAATCCTAGAAGGCATTCCACCTAAGCCAGCCCTCCAATTTTGCAAGAAGAAATAACCATGTTAGAGATCTCACTTTGCCACCAAAGCCTAGCCATTTCTCCCTAGAGCCCATTAACTTTCCCATGCAGGAAACTTCATCCAAAACTGCAAGCTCATGAAACAGAGCATGTATTTCTTCGCCTTTACAACCTACTCCTATGATGTTGGAAATAGGATTGCAGGAATGCACACACACACACACACACATAGTGGAGAAGCTCAAGAGAACACACAATGAGATGATAAATAAATAATGAATGTGTGTTGTACGAAAGATGATAAATATACCCCAACATGGGTGTATACTAGCACGGGGGAGAAAACCTCCTAAAAAGGGAAAAGGTGCCTCGGCTGGTCTTAGTGTGTTCATCACTACTAAATATGGCTATAAGTCCCCCCTCAGAGTGATGATGTGAATAAGGGGTGAGCTGGCACTAGAAGTACAGAGATGTGCCAGGCTCTTTGGACTGTGATAGGGAGCCTAGACTAGTCCCCAAAGGGACGTAAGTTTAAAGCTTTGTGAAAAGCTTTAAACTTCTCTCATGGGAGAGCATTCATGAATAAATCTACCAAGTTGTCGTGTGTTGGCACATAAGCCAAGCTCATTTTCCATGTAGAGCATCTTTCCCTCACATAATGCTAGTGCACCTCAATGTACTTTGTGTGGGCATGAAAAACTTAATTCCTAATTGCCATAGCACTCTGATGACTATCAATGAAGATGGTAGTGGTTGAGGACTGGTCAATATCCAAATCAGCAACAATAAGGCACCTAAGCCAAACACACTCGGTACTAAGCTTCACAGCTTGAAGTGGCCACATTGGGTTGCTTCTTGCTGAGCCATGATATACATGAATCACCAAGGCGAAAGAAAAAACCACTCTCGTGGAAACTCGTGTGTCATAACATCCAGCCCAGTCCGAGTCTGTAAATGCATACAGCTATGATTTACCCCCTTGGGATAAAATAACCCAAAGTGCTTGGTGCCATTTAGGTAACGGAACACCCGTTTGGATAGACTGCCAATGCTTTGTACATAGGCTATGTATAAATTTGCTCAATATTGAGACCACATATTGAATGTCAAGCTTGGTGTTACACAAAAAGATAAGGCAGCCAATAGCTTCTTGATACAAGCCAACATCAAAAGGGTCACCTGCATCTTCAAGACTTAGTCATAAACCTGGCTCCATAGGTATAGCCATAGGTTTATAGTCTTCAAGATTGAACCTCTTCAACAATGCATCTATGCATTTCCTCTACAGCATAATAATGTCATCATTACATTTCCAAGACTCAATGCCCGAATAATAGTGCAACGGTCCAAGATCTAACATCTCAAAAGACACCTCTAAATCAGCTAATAAAAGCTGAAATATGATCATCATTAGGGCCTGTGAGATGAGCAGCATGTCATCAACGTATAACACGATGACCAATAAAACATCCTTAGTCCCCTTAATATATAGAGGGTACTGTCAGGTGGGTTGTTGCAAAAACCGTGTGCAACCAAGTATGCATGTATCTTTTCGTACCATGATCTGGGAGCCTTCTTAAGACCATATAAAGCTTTCTTAAATTTGCATACTTTTGATTCTTGACTTTTCTAAACAAATCCATGAGGCTAAGATACATAGACCTCATCATGCAAATCTCCATTCAAGAAAGCAGTTTTGATATCCAACTGACATACATTCCAACCTTTATGTGGTGCTACAAATACAATGATGGTCTGCATGGTAGTCATACGTGGGTGCAAAGGTTTCAGCATAGTCAATGCCTTTCTCTTGTACATAACCCTTTACAAACAAGCCTAGATTTGTATCGCTCAACACTGCCATCTGCTCTGCATTTGAGCTTATAGATCCATTTTGTACCAATGGTCTTCTTGCCAAGAGGCAAGTCTATGAAATCCCATATATCATTTTTGAGTATTGAATCATCTCAAATTACATAGCGCTCATCCAATTTTTGGATTCCTTTGCTTCATCAAAGAAAACAGGTTCCTTTCATCACATAAACTGGCAATAAGAGCATAACTTACATCAACAAGAGATGCATGATGAGAGCATGCACGTGTTCTACTAGGCAAAGGAGTGTGGCCAATTTGCTGTGATGTAGTGTTTGCACCAGCCATTTTGGCATACTTTTAGACTCCTTAATTTTCCTTCTTTCCTATCAACTGCATCATCCACATTTGCCTCATCAATAGGCTTATTGTGGGCTGAAAAACATATTGATTTGTAACATGTGGGTAGATTTTCATCATTTATTTGATTACCCAAATGCTCTACATCAAGGTGTCCTGCATTGAACAATGAAAGGAGAGTGTTGAATATGTCCTGCGAACATATATTTTGTTGTTTTTTACATGAAAGCAAGGGTTGAATTACATCCTCCCCATAAATACAACATCTCTACTCACAAGAATCCGCTTAGTAGCAGGATGATAGAGATGATAACCCTTACTTTCCGAGCTGTATCCCACAAAAATACATTTAATAGCCTTATCGTCAAGCTTGCTGCGAATTTGCTCAGGCACAAGTGCATAAGCAAGACAACCAAAAATGCGTAGGTGAGCCACAGAGGGCTTTCTACCATTCCAAGCTTTAAAAGGCATAACTGTATGTAAAGACTTTGTAGGACACCTATTCAAAATATATGTTGCACATGACATGATTGTTTCTAGCAAGAAACCATGAGGAGGTCACTCCTGACTTTTGACCATACAATGTGCCATCTCCATGGGAGACCTATTTTTATGTTCAGCTACACCATTTTGCTAAGGTATATAGGTCACAATACATTGGTGTTTTATTCCATGATTAACCATGTATGCATGAAACTCCTTAGACATATATTCCCCCCCTCGATCAGTATGTAGGGTACCAATCTTACATGTAGAAGCATTTTGAACCATAGTAGCAAAGTGCCTAAAGCACATAAAAACCTCCGATTTTTGTTTCAATGGATATACCTAGGTATGTCTGGAAAAATCATCAATAAATGTGACAAAATAGAGGTAGCCCCCAATATAGATGTGACCTCATTGGACCACATACATCACTGTGTATAAGCTATAATTTTTGGACAACTCTAACTCAACCATCTTTGGGAAATGATGCCCACCACTGCATTTTTCCAAGAATACAGTCCTCACAAACATGTTTAATAGGGGCTTTAAGATGTGGCAGCTCAAACACCATGCCATGTTTATGCAAATGCAACAAACTACCAAAGTTCAAGTGACCAAAACAGTCATGCCAAATATTAGCACCACCCATTACCTTTGTGGTAGAAACTATACATATAGCTTACCTTTGTCTTTTATATGCATCTACCTTATGAGACAAAGTACCAAAAGTAACAATTGTCTTGCCGATCATGAACAATACATCTATCATCCTCAAACTAAACCACTAAGCCAGCCTAGTAATGGTAGAGACGGATAACAAGTTCTTCTTGATCCCTGGTATACATATAATACATCTAAAAGTGTGATTGTTCCACCATTTGCAGTAGTGAGAACAACTTTACCAACTCCTTTTACAAGATATGAGGAGTTATTTGCACATGCTACAACATTTTCCTGTGGAGCAAATTTAAGTGATGAGAAGAACAAACTGCAATGAGAAGTAATGTGCTTACTAGCAGCACTGTCAAAATACTAGATATGTACATCTGTAAATAACCATGCATAGATCCTTATGGCAAGGGTCATCACTGCATTGAAAGCCCAATCATCATGTGCCTAGTTTATAGATTCTTTGTTTTCTGCATTGGATGTTGATGCATCAGCTATACAGCCATACTTGAGACTTTCTTTTTCTCCTTCTCCAGTCGTTTCCTGCAATTTTTCCTTTTTCTTTGGCTTGTCGCCTTCCTTGTCTGCATGCTTACCCGATGACTCTAATTTCAGCTTTTAACTACCCTAAGGAAAGGATTTATCTTTGCCTCTTTGTTGACTAGCAGCAGCAAAAGCCTGATCTCCTAAACGCATGACAGATCTATTTTACCTGGATTGCACTTCTTGCAAGAGTACAGAAACCAACTTCTAAAACTTCAAAGCATTTGGATTACCTTTCATCATGAGTCTGATGGGTAGAAAAGCAAAACCTTGATAAGAGTCTGATGGGTAGAAAAGCAAAACCTTGATAAGAGTCCGATAATGCATTCAAGACAGTAGAACTGTTAGGGTATATTTCATTAACATTGACCAACTGCTCCTTAAAATCCTTGATTTTTGTAAAAAAATTATCCATGGATTCTCCCTCATCCATATGCTCTAACTCTAATTGCTTTCATATATAGGCAACACGTGCTTCATTACATACCTGGTACAATGATGCAAGTGCATCCCAAGCATGTTTAACAGTCCTACATGACTGAATGTGAGGAATAATACTCCTCTTAAACTGACAAAGCAAGTAACGCATGTGCTTGCGCATCTCTTCCATCCCACTTTGTTTGTTCATGTGTAGGAGGTATGCTAGGTTGTGGTAATGCACCATGTGAAATTGAGTCTGTGTCTATAGATATTCCTTCTACATCATGCTCATTAGAGGAACCAGGACATTTCTTAGTACCAACCATCATGTTCATTAGAGGAACCAAGACGTTTCTCAATACTAACCACAACATTCCATATCCCTTTAGCTACCTATAGCCCTTTGGCTACCAATAAATGCCGCATCATATAGGACCATAATGGGTAGTTGGTCCCATCAAGCTTATCCTCACAGCGGCATATGTCTATACACATAGATGCATATATTACATATGTCTATACATATATCCATAGTCATCTATTTGTGTATGCACACATATAGATGCATATGTTATGAGTGTTTAAGAATTTATGTACCTATATGTATATACCAAATTTAATCTAACTCCCCCTCCCCTCTATCTCTATCTCAAACCTCACATATACAAACTAAGAGATTTTAAAATCTAAGAAAACGGAGCTCGAAATGACCTCAGATGCAATTTTTGAGAACGTTCGTGAAAGCTCGCCTTAATTGGAGAACGTGAGTTGGAGGGTGCTAGTAGCAGCGTAGCCCTGGGAGCCGATGCTTGCTCTGATACCAATTGTTGGAATTAGGGTTGAAGGAAAGCACACAAAGCTTGGAGAAGAAGAAGCAAGAATGCACACAACACAGTGTGTATTAGATTGTGTCAATGTACAAAGATGAGTTAGCCCTAGAATAATGGGCGTATATACAAGCCGGGGAAAAAAACCTCCTAAAGAGGAAAAAAGTGCCCCGACGGTCCTAAGTGTGTTCACACACACATCACTGCCTATATATATGGCAACATTAATATTAATACTACAGGTAAATATTTAGTATATAAAAATATAAATTATACTTATTAATAAATATTAATATATATATACTAATTTATAGATATTTTTATATTTAATAAAAAAATAATAAAGATTAATAAGATATTTTTTAAGAATTTAGACATTGATATTTAGTATATATGTAAATATCAATATTTATAGTATAGGTAAATATTAATATTAATAATACACATGGGTCAGTCCCATGTGCACACACACATACAAAAATTAGTAAAAAATTTTAATTTAAAATTTGATATTTTGTATGTTGGTAATGTTTTATTTCATATATTGTCATGTAAAAAATTATATTATATATTTATTCTTTTATTTATATAAAACCACACTTATACACATGAAATAAAGATTGTAAGGACTAAATAAGATTTTGAACATAATAAAAGTACTTAATTTTTCTTATGTGTTTAATAGTATGGACAACGAAGAAAATAATGTGAAGTGTTCTTTGTAAGTTGAGAACAAATGCCTTATTTTTGCAGACTGTGTAGAACCTTGGCAAGTTAAGTGAGCCGAGATAGAAGAAATTATTCTTTGCAAAAGCTGAGGACAAAGGCCTTACTACTGCTGAGTGTGTAGAACCTTAGAAGGTGAGGTGACCTGAGATAGAAGAAAGTCGTTTTGTTTATAGCATATTAAATTGCATAAATATGGGCAATATAGAAGGAACTTGAAAGGGTCAGCAAAGGCGATGCCATGCCGTGTGAAGAATATTGTGTCTCCAACTTCAAAAAAAGACTATAGGTAATTGGTGATACTAACTTTTGCATGTCTAATAAGGAGAGTATGATTGGTAGCTTGGGTCACCAGTTAAGTAGCAAACATGGTAAAAGTAGTTCTACAAGACAATCTATTGCTTTCATTGTAACTAGCAATCATCAAATCAAGGAGATTGTGGAAGAGGTACACCTTTGTATGTTAGATTCATGTCGAGGTTTATTAGGAGGATCAGATCTTTACGGTGTTGGTTTTAAAAGTACTATTGAAGTAATGAAGGTGCAACAGGACAAGCTAGATGGTCATGTTACCATGTTAGGTAGGAAAATAACCAGCCTTAGAATAGCTTTGAATAAGCTAGCAGCTTTAGTAACCAAGATGAATTTTGTATTACAAGTTTTGTACAGGTGTTTTTGTCATTTTATGGAGAAATTTTGACAGTGCAGTTTTCTGCAAAAATAGGCATACGTATTCTATTGTGGACCGTGCTACATAGCACGAGTTGTTTTCTGTTCAGTCTTTGCTCCATTACAGGTAGCTTTTGCATCAATTTCAGTCAGTGGCCATGGCTGATAACAGCAATGATGTATTTCGCATGTTGCCTGCTGATGATAAATTGGATGGAGACAGCAACTACCCACTTTGGGCATACATGATGCAGCATGTTTTGGTTGCAAAAGAAGTGTGGAACATTGTGCAGGATATGGATGTACGTCTAGGTTCTGTGGATGTAGGATCTGTTGAGGATGTTGCAGGTTCTAGCGGCTCTACTGTTGCTGCTTTTACCCACTCTGTTGAACAAGCTCGTTGGGATGGTAAAGATGCGTAGGCTCATGCCTTGGTTGCACTTTCTATCAAACATAACCTCACTCCACATATTCGTTCAGCTAAAATAGCAAAACAGGCTTGGGATATTCTAGCTGGTTTGTATGCAGGTCGTATCGAGGCAAAAATCTCTTACCTGCATAAAGAGCTAGAATCGAAGATTATGCAGGAAGATGATGACATGAATATTTTTCTTGTTGAGATTAAAGATCTCAAGGAACAATTGATTTCTGTAGGTGAGATTATTCCTGATCATTCTCTTGTGCAGACTGTTCTTGATGCTTTACCTGAGTCATATCAGACTTTTGCTTCCACCACGTGGAGACTTGTTATACTGAGGACAGACCTGATGTTGTCAAGTATGATACTTTAGTCAACAAGCTCTTGCGAAGCGCAATCCAGGCAAAACAGGGCTAGGCAGCGTGCAGTTGATCAGGTATTTGTTGTTGCTGCCCAGTAGAGAAGAAGTGGTAAGGCAGCCCCTTCCATTGTTTCTTCACCTATTAGTAGGTCTGCAACTTCTTCTCCTTCCACAGGTAGCAACAATAGGTCTGAGAAGGCTCTTGATAAAGGCAAGAAAAAGATTAGGTGCAACTATTGTAAGGCAAATGATCATGTCATTAAGAATTGCCCTAAGCTAAAGGCTAAAGAGGCAAAGAAGAAAGAGTCAAATGCAGCCACAATAGCAGATGCTTCTACAAATGCAAATTCTGCAAATGTTGTGCAGGATACAGAATGGGCATTTAGCGTGTATTGCCAGTATGACCCATCTGTACATGATGCATGTTTGGCAGTTTCTATTGACTCTGATGTATGGTATTTTGATAGTGGTGCTACAAAGCACATTACCTCGCATCATGATATGTTCACTTGTTTTGAGGTTGTCCCTAATGGGAATACTAATAATGCTTCTTACCCAGTGAAGGGCGTTGGTAAAATTATGTTTACTGCTACAAATGGCAGCGCTTTCACACTTTCAGATGCTTTGTATGTGCCAGAGATAAAGAAGAATCTATTGTCTGTCTTTGCGCTTGTTGCTAGACTTGGACTTGTAGTTAAATTTGTGGATGACAGATGTACTGTTCAGGATTTGACTTCTAGTGATACGATTATTACATTTGGCACCTTGTTTCGTGGGCTATATAGGCTCAATTCTTATGACAAGTGTGTGGAAGATTTAGCAAATGCAGTTTCTGATGAAAAGGTAGTTTCAGATGCAAAACTATGGCATGCTCGTTTTGGTCATCTGAACTTTGCTAGTTTGCTGCGTTTGTAGAAATTTGATATGGTTGCTTCATTGCCCCCTCTTGAGGCACCATTGAAACATGTTTGTGAAGGATGTATTTTGGGCAAAATGCAGCGTTTTGCATTTCCAAAGGATGGTTCTGTGTGGGCCACTCGCAAATTGCAACTTGTACATAGTGATGTATGTGGGCCTATGCAAACTCCGTCATTTGGTAAACACTTGTACTTCGTGACTTTCTTTGATGATTACTCAAGGCATGCATGGGTATATCCACTGAAGGCAAAGTCTGAAGTGTTTTTGTGCTTCAAACAGTTTTTGCTTATGGTGGTTGAAAATGTATCCAATTGTACAATGGGCACCCTCCGTTCTGATCGAGGGGGGGAGTACATGTCTAAAGAGTTTGATGCATTTATGGCTAGTCATGAGATAAAACACCAATGTACAGTGCCGTATACCCCTCAGCAAAATGGTGTTGCTGAGAGGAAAAATAGGTCACTTATGGAGATGGCACGATGTATGGTCAAGAGCCAAGCTTTGCCACATGCGTTTTGGCATGTGTGCTGCATATGTACTCAACAGGTGTCCCACTAAGGCCTTGCAGTCTGTTACTCCATACAAAGCTTGGCATGGCAGGAAGCCTTCTATTGGTCACTTGCGTGTCTTTGGTTGCTTGGCCTATGCTATAGTGCCTATGCAACAATATAGAAAATTGGATGATAAGGCTGTCAAATGCATTTTTGTTGGTTACAGTGCTGAGAGCAAGGGTTACAGATTGTATCATCTGCAGTAGTCAAAGCATATCTTGATTAGTCGAATGTTGTTTTTGTGGAATATGTTGTGCAGCCTTTGTTATCATGTACCAAAGAGACAGGTGTGAGCTCACGGAATGTATTTGATACGTTGTTGCCTCTGTTTACAGATGGGAATTCGAATGTAAGTCCTAATGAGGCAAATATTCAGCCTATGCAGATTTCAAACGACATCATAGATCAGCCTATTTTTGATGCAAATTTACAGGATGTAATTTATGAGGATAGGGCTGAAAATGAGCAGGCTAGAGGTATGCCTAAATGGCTGGTGCAAACCTTGCGTGATAGTAAAATTGATGCACCTATTCCTAGTCATACTCGTTCAGGTTTTCAGTATGCCTCTTATGCATCAGATTGTTATGCTTTGGCTATGTCTAGTATGTGTGAAGAGGAAGAACCTCTTTCATTTGATGAGGCACAAAAAATAGAAAATTGGTTGGCTGTAATGCAAAGTGAATATGATGCTATAATGAAGAATGGTATATGGTCTTTGTGTGCTTTGCCTATTGGTAAAAAGGTCATTGGATGTAAGTGGGTTTTTAAGTTGAAACGAAAGCCAGATGGCAGTGTTGATCGCTATAAGGCTAGACTTGTTGCAAAGGGTTATGCTCAAGAAAAGGGCATTGATTTTGATGAGACCTTTGCTCCCACTTGTCGTATGACTACCATTCGTAGCATTTGTGCATTGGTAGCTCATAATGGTTGGAATGTACATCAGTTGGACATAAAGACTGCGTTCTTGAATGGAGATTTGCATGAGGATGTGTATGTATCGCAGCCTCATGGTTTTGTCAAAGAGGGCAGGAAAACAAAGTGTGCAGGTTGAAAAAGGCTTTGTATGGTTTAAAGCAAGCTCCACGAGCTTGGTATGAAAAGATACATGCATATTTGACTGCACATGGTTTTCAGAATAGTCCAACAGAAAGAACTTTGTATATTAAACGCGTGGATGATGTACATCTAATCATTGCTCTCTATGTCGATGACATGCTGCTCACAGGACCAAATGAGAGTCATATTGCTGATTTTAAGGCTGATTTGAATGCCTCTTTTGAGATGTCAGATTTGGGACATTTGCATAATTATTTGGGGATACAATTTAAGTAGTGTGATGGAGGTATTGCTTTGTGTCAGACAAAGTATATTGAGACATTGTTGCGGAGATTTGGCCTTGAAGACTGCAAGCCTATTGCTACTCCAATGGAGACAGGTTTGAAGTTGAGTCTTCATGATGCTGGAGATCACTTTGATGTCACACTCTATCTGGTTGCCTCATTTATGTATGCATTACGAGGCCGGACATTCAGTTTGTACTCACAGGTGAGCAAGTTTATGCATAGCCCAGGTCTCAGCATTGGAAGGCAGTTAAACGCATCTTTCACTACTTGAGTGGCACCATACATCTTGGGTTGTTTTATCCCAAGGGGGGATTGTTGTCGCCAGATTTACATGCTTTTTCGGACTCAGATTGGGCTGGTTGCTATGACACAAGAGTGTCCACCAATGATTTTATATTCACGTGATCACAAATTTTTTTTTGTTAATAACATATGTTAACATGTTCCCAAAAAAGCCGGTGGGAGGTTCCCTGGTAACCGGCTAAAATCCCATCGGGATTTTGCAATACCCGGCGGTCCCGCCGGGAATACTAAAACCCCGACGGGTCCCAAGACGGGGTCGTCACCTAGCCTGGCGGGCTACAATTTTGTATATATATAGGCCCGGGGGGCCCTTTGGGAGTTCATGTTATTGACAGTATACACAGGTAATGATAGGTGTGGGTGTGTGTGTTTGTGTGGGTGTGTGTGTTCGTACGGGCAACCGCCCATTGTCGCAATGTGCCGCAGGATGTGGGTGGTCCGCCACACGAGGGGTGTGTGTGTAAGGCCATTCTTCGAAATGGTGCTTATCCTGGGGCACATAGTCGGTAACGCGGCTGGTTTGTGTCCTACGATAAGTATGGCACGCCATAGCGGTAACGCAGCAAGCATAGTATCGTTATGGCGATGTCACCTTCCCTTCCCTTCCCTTTGTTAAATGCGGGCATATGGTCGGTAACGCGGCCAGTGTATGTCCGTATCCTATTCGTATTCCCATAAAATCGTCGGGTGGCATTTTGTCGTTAACGCGGCAAGTTGGTGTCGTCCGCTACCTAGTGCATATATTGTTTTTTGCATATTGCGGCATTTGATCGTTAACGCGGTCGAAAAAATGTCGTAAATTTACTTGATTCGACTTGTATTGTTTTTATTGTGTATGATCCATGCGATACTTGGTTGGTAACACGGCATGAGTATTTCATAGATCAAAGTTTACATCATATTGTCTTTAAGTTTAATTTCATGATAACGTGACTCGATAAAATGAATATCTCTCTCTCTCTTCCTCCCCTCTCTCTCTCTCTCATGATACACTTCACAACTCTCTCTCTCTCTCGATACACTTCACAACTCTTTCTCTCTCTCTCTCTCTCTCTCTCTCTCTCTCTCTCTCTCTCTCTCTCTCATGATACACTTCACAACACGATAGGTGTGTAGACGAGGAGTTTTTTTTCTCTTAAAATATACATAATCTCTAATAAATTCCCTTTTCTCCCTCTATTTTTTTAAAATATAAAACAGTACATTATTTTCCTCTCTTTAGGAACTCACAAAACTATTGAAAATGTCATCTAATGTTTCTTCTCTCTCTATCTGTCACAACTCTCTCTCTTCCTCCCCCCCCCTCTCTCTCTGTCATGATACACTTCACAACTCTCTCTCTCTCTCTCTCTCTCTCTCTCTCTCTCTCTCTCTCATGATACACTTCACAACTCTCTCTCTCTCTCTCTCTCTCATGATACACTTCATAACTCTCTCTCTCTCTCTCTCTCTCTCTCTCTCTCTCTCTCACGATAGGTGTGTAGATGAGAAGTGCTTTAGGAATACTAAACATTATTTTCCTCTCTTTAGGAACTCACAAAACTATTAAAAATGTCATCTAATGTTCCCTCTCTCTCTATCTGTCACACCTCTCTCTCTTCCTCCCCCTCTCTCTCTCTCTCATGATACACTTCACAACTCTCTCTCTCTCTCTCTGTCACGGTAGGTGTATAGATGAGGAGTGCAACATGTATACACTTGATAAGTAATGATAAGTAATGATGCACTTGTTGCGGTTGTCTCACGTTCGATAATGTATTGCATGATGTTGAGTTCAGTAATTTTGTTTGATATTTCGTTTTTGTTTGATCATTGATAAGTAATGATATTCTGTTTTTGTTTGATCATTGATAATTTTGTTTGATATTCCGTTTTTGTTTGATCATTGATATTCCGTTTTTGTTTGATCATTGATAAGTAATGATACACTTGTTGCGGTTGTCTCACGTTTGATGATGTATTGGATGATGTTGATTTCAGTAATATTATTTGATATTCCATTTTTGTTTGATCATTGATAAGTAATGATACACTTGTTGCTGTTCTCTCATGTTTGATGATGTATTGCTTGATGTTGATTTCAGTAATGTTGTTTAAAATTCCGTTTTTGTTATGTTTAGTGATATTTGCTAGATTTGCGAAGACGACCAACATGCTTTCCCCTGAAGAGCGTAAAATCATTCTGCGAGCAATTTGCATTGAAGCAGTCATCGTAGTGTCACAATGTGCAGAAGACATCGCCAAAAAGATCAATGAGTCTGAGATACTCATGCGAGATCTATTAGAGCAGATATGGAAAAATGCACAGCGTCTTCAACCATCAACATATAACACGAACTATTTTGGGGAGCATGCGTGTAGCATGCAATGATCTTAGAGATGCTGCCCCGCCTGAAGCTAATATGCATCGTCTACAGTTATGGGACGCTGTATGGAGCGAGAAAAGAGCCAAGAGCAAGCGCATGAAGGCACTGGATGCAGAGTCACTCCCCAAAAGAGTGCGCATTTCCCAGGACGTCACCGCAACATCCAGCCATGCAGATGTGAGTGGGACGGGTGCCATTAATCGCACAATCCTACAATTCTATGTGCACACACCTCATTGGCTTCTCGCACAAGGCTCTGCTCGAAGGACGAACAATAGGCTCTGGTGTTTTTGGCACAGTAAAAGAGTATACAGTTAGAGGTATATCATTTTTGCCAGAGCACATTACTTTTTGCGGAAAGCACTACAAAGGAGAAGGCAACGCCAAGTTTGAGAGCTTCCAGGCAGAGTAGGGCATGCAGGTTCTACACCCATCAATTGTCAGGTGCATTGCCTTCACAAAAGAATCTCCTTGGATCACTATTTTTCCATACTATAATGGCGGCTCGCTTGGTGATACTCTTTTGAAGGTCCCCTTCAGATTCAGTGAGTTCACCAGAGCAATTTTCCGTTTGGATCGAGGATCTCGAGGATGGAGAAAACCCTTGCCCGATAATATTCCTTTAAGTCATCTAGAACTTTCTAAAATAAAACAAATAGTAATAACCATGCCACATATTATGCATGCCCTGGTGGAAGGCCTAGCGGCAGCACATTTGGCAGGAATTGTACATACTGATCTACATCCATTCAATGTAGTGTTGGATTTTACAAAAGAGTTGAAGCCACGCATAGGTATTATCGATTGGGGGTTACTGCTGAGAGTGCCCAAAAAATGGATGTCTCTCAATTTTGTATTTGAAGCAGACAAGAACCCTGAGAAGGTGACACAGGCGGTCTCCTACGCAGACAGAGAGCAAAATAAACGGCCGTGGATAGCCCCGAAAATTTATGATCCATTTTTGGCAGATGCATACACTCCTGCATCTGATGTTTGTGCTTTAGGGTATTTATTACAAATTTTATATGACTTTTGGCAGAAAGTACAAGAGTTGTGGATGGACAATAGTTCCTATGACAAAGTTACCATGGATACTATTATTTATAGAGTCAAAAATTTGATGTGTCTACCTAATCGCGAGACGAGCGAAAATCTGTTTTGCAAGTAGTGGAATTTTTTAGATCACTAAATACTGACCCAACGAGGGCACAACGTCCTCTTGTAGAGCTATCGGTGTCATTCACCCCAATTTTGTAATGATACAGTATCAGGAGATTAAGTTTCAAGAATGGCTCTTTGTTTGTCTCTCTTCAAAATTTGATATGTGCGCATTGTTTGAAATATTTTCTCATTGCGTCTTTGCAATATCTCTCTCCTCTTGTGGTGTTTAAGTTTATGTTTTCTCTTCAAAATTTGATGTGCGCGCATTGTTTGAAGTATTCTTTGAGTCAAGTGGATATTTCTCATTGAGTCTTTGCATTACATATCTCATCTCATGGTGTTAAACTTTAAGTTTTTGAGGGTAATGGTCAATTTATCTTACGTTGATCTTTACAGTTCATTAAAATCCTAAAGTCATTTACGTTCATGCAGATATGGCAGAAGCGCAAGCAAACGAGCATCGAGAGTTAGCCAAGAAGGCATATGAGCGAATGAAGGCCCTTGCACATGGACTGACAGCCCGCGAAGCTACGAGAACAGCATGCAGGCTGTCGAAATGAACAAATCCTACTTATGCCCAATGGAAAGACATAAATAAACGCGTAACCACCACACAGATGATAAAGGAAATATGGCCATGTCCAGATGGCGAGATTAAGAAGGGAAGATGGAAGGTTTCACGTTGCACTCATAATGATATCAAAATTAATGCCGAGCGCATTTTCTTGGAGGTGTACGGTCGTCCTCTCCATAACGCCGACGCTCCACTCTATTTTGCTAAGATGCTATATGCACAATTTATCCTAGAAACTCCAGTGGACTTCGCCTCCAGAGAGGCCACTGTCAACACCCATGACATACGTGAAGAGAGTGACATTCACAAGGGAGGAACTTGCTCTCATGGTGGAGGGCGCTGGATTGGAGTTAAAAAAGGTCAAAGAAAGCTTAGGGGCACAACTAGCAGAGAAGGAGAAAGAAGCTGTACGATTATCTCAAGCGTCAACTCCTCCCCCGGCCAATAGAGGGATTCAAGAGCAGCTCACAAAGATCAGCCAAGATGTACAGACCATCTCTTCACGTATAGCTTCTGTGCGCCAAGGGAACCACATCTCTCATTTTTTGATACATCCTGATCTTGTGGGAGTTTCTGCTGAGGCTACTAGTTCCTCCACCTCCCAATGTCCTGTATGTTACAAAGTATTCGATGGGTGGAGCGACCAGTATATACTGCCCTGTGGACACTACTACCACTTAATATGTTTAGTGAGGCAAATACAAAATATTTCCACATGTGGATTGTGCAGTGTCCCAATAAATCAAGGTATTTATACAGTGTTCGGCATGGCTAGCGAATATAAACCACCAGGACCTTTAGATGCAACTCCTAGTGCAATTCGCAATTTATTTCAAGATGAAAGCTAAGAAAGACATAAATCCTACTTTTGTATTGATAATTTCTCCAAATACAATCATTTGTACAAGTATTTTTTATGAAATTAATGAAATGACTTCTTTCTCTATGTCAGTATCTTGCTCCAAAATTCTTTCACCGTTTACCCTCTCGTCTGCTAAATTAAGCTCATCTAAGTCAATGTCCAAATTGTCTTCTATCTCAAGGCTAGTGCACGATGTACGTCCAACATCAAAGTTCTCGTCTACTACATCATCACAATCGTACAGCCATCTGGGCATATCTTCTTCATACTCTTCGCTTTCAATGTCTCGTAAGATCTTTTCATTGCAATACATGTAAACAAGTTTATCTGCTCGATCTGCAAGAAGTCGATTGCGAATAGTACTGTGAATATATTTGTACATGCTCCAGTTTCTTTCTGAGCCTGAGTTTGAAGAGCACTGACTTATTACATGGTATGCATCCATCACACTGTTCCACCAACTTCTTCTCATAAGCGCTGCCTTCAAGACTTTGATTTTCTCTTTCACTTTTTCAGGTTGAGTGCTCTCCCAGTCATGAAATGTCATGCATGTAAATGTTTCGCAAACTGCATCTTTATTTCGAAGAAGAGACTCAAAAGTGTAAAAGTGAGTGCAAAACCTAGTCTCCGCTCTGGAAGCTTTTACATAACTGACATGCGAGGCCGAAAAATATCTAACACTCTCTGTCTCTTGAGCATGAATCTCACAAGCTGGCGAGCAGTGTCGACGATTGAGGCAAATAATTTGGTATCATCACTTTTATACCAATCTTTTAATACAAGATTCAAACTATGAGTATTACAGCCTATCGGAAAAACATGTGGATAGTGTCGCTTTAGGATTTTGGATGCATTCTTGCAATTCTTTGCATTGTCCATGATGATTTGGACTACATTTTTGGCACCCACTTCCTCTATCTCACAGAGCCAATGACTTGAGCAATGTAAGCCCCAGTTTTGAACTAGCAAAATCCACGGCACGGATGAAAGTCTCACCTCTAGGTGAAATAACCATTATATTAATTAATGGTTTTCTTTGTACATTAGACCATCCATCACTTACTATACTACATCCAGAAAGCTCTATATTGCTAAGAATTATTCTTTGTACACGTTCTTTTACTTGCACATAACATTTCTCTAATAGATCATTTCGCATAGCATGGTATGCAGGCGGTGAAAACCCTGGTCCAAACTCACCAATTTTCTTCCATGCTCTCTTCCAATGCTCACTGTCCACCATCATCATAGCACTCCCAGAAAAGTAAATCGCTTCAGCAAGGGCGAGTTGTGCATCATCGAGCCGACCTTGACGTAGGCTTTCTTGCAATGAAGTTTGACGCATGGGTATATTTCCTACGTCAAAGTTCTGCTTGCAGGAAGATGCACTGGGTAGATTACTTTCTGGTTTGTTGCACATTGACGTTCGGAGTACAAGCAGGCGATGTAGCCGCAGTTTGATGATTAGAACAACAGTGTTCTTGCTGCCTTGATACATTAACGGTAGGAGTGTAATGTTTTCTTGAATCTTTCTTTTGAATTTCTTCTCTTATGCGTTTGGCCACTGCAGGTGCAGAGAGGGGTGGGTACATGACTTTTTCTTCGCTCCGCCTAAAAAGTGCTCTCTTAGTCGAGGCGCTCCACCTGATTTTAGTGCGTGGCATAGCTTACACTCCCAATCTATGAATCGATCACCAACGTTAATTGCATATTGCCACTCGCCTTTTTTTTCCTGCTATTTGGAATTTGGACTCTATTGGAGGTATCACTGGATCCAACATTGTCCTCCATCTCAAATAACCTATTCAACCAAGCATATAACAATGAATACACAAATGAAAAAACAACAAAGTCACTCACGTATTACAAAACATACATTAGCAGACAAACTACTTTGAAACTATCTTGACAAACACAAAAGATCATCACATAACACAAAACTATTTCGAAACTATCTTGCAAGGTCTGACTACAAAACTACTTCGAAACTATCATGCACATTGCACCCCCAATGAAGGATGCCTTTTGTACCCAATTAAGGATACTTTACACAATCAAAGATCTATGCTTGCCCAATACTCTAGTATAGGACAATAGACCTTCTCTAACATTCACAAAGAAAATCAAAGATCTATGCTTGCCCAATACTCTAGTATAGGACAATAGACCCTTGTCTACTCTAAACTATATCAAGTATCAAGAACCAATACAAGCCCCTAAGCAGGACTCTTGGCTCCATCAAACCATTCATAAAGCAGAATGAGGTAGATTACCTACGTAGCTCAAATGCAAAGCTGAATGACTCCAACTTTGTCCCTAAATCTCCGCAAGTATTAGCTACGAACCACACCCTGCCCCTAATTCAAAGAACTAAGGACGAGTGGCTCAATGGCCTTAGGAGTGCCTACAAGGAAAGACGACAGCCCCTAAGTAAGGACGTTCTTCCCAAGAGGACACTTCTAGCAACTCGAGAGCTCTACAAGTACTTTGAGGAGAGATATCACGCCCCCAAAACAAGGACTATCTCCCCAAAAGTTGCATGATGGGTGTCGGGCAAACATGACAGTACCCTGCCGGGTTTCCTTTGTTTTCTCGGCGGGCCCGTCGGGATATCTAATATCCCGGCGGGCCCGCCGGGAAAACCAAAGAAACCGGCAGGGTTACGGGACTAGTAGGTTTTGGCAGGTCATTGCTTAGGTCATGTGAATATACAATGTGATCACAAGTTTTAATATGTTAACAACAGGTTTTGTTAACGTGATCACAAAATTGTGAAGACGTTAATGAAATCCCTGGTGTCCACAAGTGGTTTTTGTTTCATGCTCGGTAGCTCATGCATATCTTGGTTGAGTAAGAAGCAACCTACTGTGGCCACTTCTAGTTGTGAAGCTGAGTACAGGGCAGCTTTCACAGCTACGGTTGAGTGTGTGTGGCTCAGACGGCTTATGGTGGCTGACTTGGGTGTTGGACAGGAGTTTGCCACCTCTATCTACACTAACAGTCAAAGTGCATTGGCAGTTGCGAGAAACCCAATTTTTCATGCTCGCACAAAGCACATTGAGGTGCATTATCACTATGTCAGGGAGAGACTCTCAGTAGGAGAGATCAGCTTGGCCTATGTGCCAACACAGGACAACCTTGTCGATCTTTTCACAAAGACGCTTCCTCGTGAGAAGTTCAAAGCTTTTCGCAAAGCTTTGGGCTTGCTCCCCTTTGTGGACTGATCTACGTCGGGCATGGCACTTCCCTATACATGAGTGCCAGCTCTCGTTTCACACCATCACTCCCAGGGGGGATTTGTTGCCATATATATAGGCAGTGATGTGTGTGAACACACTTAGGACCGCTGGGGTACTTTTTTCCTCTTTAGGAGGTTTTTTCCCTCGGCTTGTATATACGCCCATTATTCTAGGGCTAACTCATCTTTGTACATTGAAACAATCTAATACACTGTGTGTTGTGTGCATTTTTGCTTCTTCTTCTCCAAGCTTTGTGTGCTTTCCTGCAATCCTAATTCCAACAATTAATATTTTCCTATATTAAAAGAAGCTATGAGCCCCCCCCTCCCCCGGTTTGTGAACCTGTGCCCCCTCTCCCATTGTCCTCCTTTCAGCTACCTTTTCCTCTCTCATATTCTCCCTTCTAATCGTTGTCACCCTCTCCCTCCCTCCCCTTCTCCTATATGCCACCTTCTTCCACCAATGCACCCTCACCTTCAGCCTACTTTCTCAGTGTTGTTTTTTCTATTTTTTGCCCATCGCCTGCCCCAGCTCTCCTATTCTCCCTTGCCTCCATTTTATCCCTCCTTGTCCTTTAAGTTTCTCTTGTAGGCCTTCTTGTGCACCTTTTCTTGCCTCTATTTCACTCCTTTTCCTTCATGTGAGCTTCCCTTTGCCTTGCCTTGCTCCTCGCACCCCCTCCTTGGTTCCTCCCCTTCAGCACTTATTCACCATAGGTTTAAAAAAAATAATCTTTGGGTAGAGAGATCAATATATCCACTTGATCCTCTTACTCAACTGCCTCCTCAACTTTTAGGTTTAAGAATGTGTTAAAGAGAAGAAGATTTTTACCACTTCCATAACCTTATCATGTATTATAGGCACAAAATTTATTGAATGATAAGATCTTAGAGCTCATTGGTGAGCATGTACATCTTGTCACATACACACTTGTAAATTATGCTCAAAGGCATGCTTAAAGATAGGTATAGGGACAAGCTCAAAGGCAAGCTCAATAGCACATTACAGATGCATAATCAAAACACTAAAAAATGTAAATTATGCTCAAAGGCATGCTTAAAGATAGGTATAGGGACAAGCTCAAAGGCGAGCTCAAAGATAGGTATAGGGACAAGCTCAAATGCGAGCTCAATAGCACATTACAGATGCATAATCAAAACACTAAAAATGTATACATTTTTTAGTGTTTTGACTATGCATATGTTGACTGGGAATACATCATATCTTGGAGGCTCACGGTCCATACTTTGCTAATGAGGGAAGTTTGGCAATATGGTCTACACAAGGTATGGAGAGATCATGTTGGCAAGCTCGATGCAGATTTCAAAAGGCAGCAGCTCATGGAGGTGGAATACATGATGCTAATCCCATGAGACAATTGCTCGAATGGTGGTACTTGAGGAGTCAAAAGCGGTCTACAGATCAAGACATCTAAGTATGCCAATGAGAACTCAATAGCAAGAGAGCACCATACAAATTGGTTGACAACTCAGGAAAGGATTGATAATAAATGGAAATGTAGAAAAAAGTCTAATGATGGTAGTCTTTAGTAAATGTAGAACTTTGCTAATGCAATAATTAACAAGAAACTTAATGATACTAATGTTAGTAGTTGTGTTGAATTGTGAGAATGTTGCTTTATTTTTTATTGATATGTGTGTCTGTGTGTGTGTGTACATACATACATATATAGATATATATATGTATGTGTGTGTATATATATATACATACATATATAGATATCTATATGTATGTATGTATGCCCTCTCTTATCTCTTATCAAACTTGTGAATATAAAGCGTGAAAGATAGAGTCATCTCACTTTCTTCAGTCCATTCCACTTCACTCTCTTTGATTGTGAGCCCTAGGATAGTATAGCATGCTAAAAAAAGTTTACTCATAAAATCCTAGTTAAAGTACGACCACAATTGCCTCCTAATCCTCACAATGGAAACGGATCGTGAGCGTATAACAATGGTGTTGCTACTCCATCATCAGTAGGTTTTGTAAATGAAAGAGCTTTCCCAGCTCTAGCTTTGTACCTTGTGTGCTAGCCCATCCTTGTAGAATTTCATCGTGCCCGAGTAGAAGATTGTAAGCTAGTTGGTTCCCATAATGGGGACTTGATCGATACATGGCGAGTCTGAAGAGGGGCATGTCAGCTCGCCCAAAAGATCTAGGGTCTCAGTTCTTGCAGCCATCTTTAATCCTAATGATTTCGGGATGAAGAGGGGAGGCTCACCCAATTAGCTCTAGCTCCAATGGGTCCTCCATCGCCCCCCCTCATAGAAAACGAAGATGGAGACCATGCATTGTCACCTTCTGAGAGATAAGTATCAAAAGTTAGCAAAGTTGATTATACCAAACACACCTTTTGCAAAGCTAGTCAAGGAAGTGATGCAAGATCTTTAAAGGACATCTAACAAGTAGATACTATGTACAATACCACAATAACCCAAGCATCAATCATCGCTGGTGGTCAACCCAATCACTCATGACTATCAAACATCAAACTTAAGATTGTCTAGTTGATTTATTGCATGATGGCCAATCGGCAGCCATCCTTGCCAAGCGTGTCACCGCATTAAAGATAAGGATTTACGGTTGGTTGGCAAAATCCGCAACAATAATAGTAATTCCTTCAATCTTAACTCTGACATGATGTGAGGACTTGTAGGTGTGCTGGGAGATATTTTAGTGTGAGGAACATTATGCAAATTTTCTTGTATTTAATTTCTCCCTCGTACCTTGTACTACTCAAATTTATATGAAGTTTCTACCTTCGATTATGGAAATTTTCACTCACCTCATGGATTTGATTTTTGTATAATAGGAGTCTATAAAGTAATTTGGACAACACCTAAGTGCAATTAAGCCATGTAGTATAGTATAGAGAACATTTCAATGCAAATGTCAATATCATTATCACATTTCATCACATGATATTGATTTTTTCCAAAACTTTGACACAATAATTTTTTGATATTATCAAAACATGACATACATAACTGAAAATGACACTCACAGCCAAAATTGTGTTTGGATATCAGAATAGGCATCAAAATGTGCCGACATAACAACTTTATTAGAATGTAATAAAATTTGATGTTTGCATAGATCTAGGCCTGAGTAGCACCCTAGAAACATTTGGGGCTGATTTAAGGCATGTCAAGCCCCTAGCCAAAGGCTTGCATGTGGAAGCATCACATGCAAGCCTTCCGCTCTAGGGGCCTTATAGGCCTCACATTAGGTCCAATTTTTTTTGGGGTCAGAAGGCCCAGATCTATGCACACATCTAGTTTCATTCAATTTGGAAAACTTTAAAATTGTTAATTACATCAACATTGGTAAAGTCACTTTTAATTTCTTATGAGCTATATCAACACAAGTTTCCCTCATTTTTGTTTATTTCTTGTTTATCATCTTTGTGATTCATGGCTCACACAACAAAGTAAATTTTACCCTACACAAGGTGTGGCCCCCGAAAGAGTGCAAGCCTATGCCGCCACTGTGAGAGTCTGACTCTAAGGTTGAGCCCTCCTCTCACTAGCCCCAAGGACCACCTGCAATTTGCCTTTGACCCTGCAACTCATAGTCCCACACCAGTCAAGCGATGAGGCCAAGCCCCAATCTTAGCCTTAGCCTTAGCCCCCACCCCTACCCTAGCCCCAACCCCCCCAGCTATAGCCAAGACACTGCAAACAAAGATGAAGGCCACGTATTGTGGCCTTGCAACACATCAGGAATTATCAAAAGACACTATGCAATTTGATTCCCAAATAAATATTCTCACAAGTAGTATGAGAGATTCATGATAGCCTAAGGTTAAGGGGAAACCACAAATTTTGGTCTCACAAACCAGATTGCTAGGCTAGTGCCAGATTGCTAATCAACACATGCATTGGATGCTTTACATGTGGCTGTAGAGGCCTACTCGGTGAGTATGCTCAATGATAGTAGCTATATATGCACAGAGGGACACCATCAGTGAAAAGGACATACGGTTAGTTTGTCACTTGCATAGATGGAGGGAATACTCTTGGAGAGATGATAGTTATTTGTGAATACACCATTTATTTGTAATCGTGTAACTATGTAACCGTCAATATGTAATTTCATGACTTAAATAAATACAAGGACCTTTTCTCTTTACTCCTTGTGTTGTGCTTTTGTTAATTTTAAATCTTGTGGTAAATATTATTTAATAATTAGTTTGTTTAAATTATTGTTGCGTAACTATGTGCAATTTAATTTTACTATGTCAACCACAAACTGTCCATCATATCAAGTTTAATTTTTAACACTTAGATATAGAATCAGATAGTAAAATGTTGACCCAACACAACTAAGCACACGATGCAAAGATTAAAAAGTAACTAGATTTTCATTACTGCCTATAGAAATCACAAGAAATCATTGATCAAATTACAAACAAGGGACTATGTTCTTTGCCTCTTATTACTTGGCTCGCCCAAAAGATGAAGGAGAGGCTTTGATAGCTCTGGGAGAAAAAGTTCCTCTCCCACAAACTCCATTTGGATAGCCAAGGGATCATGTATCCCTACAATGTGGCCAACTGCCAGAAGTGCTTTTAATGCACCCCCCCCCACTGCTCTGCGTAGAGAAACAATAACTTCGAGCATTGCAGGAGCATGGTTTTCTCCAAGCTGGATGTTATAGGGATCATTTTGAAAGCAGCAACCTTAGTTACTGCCTTAAACTTAAAAAAACTATTTGAGCCAACTGGGGAGCTTGTCTTGTGGTGGAAGATAATGATATCGTTCCCCATCTACTAGTCAATATATTCTTTTAAAGCTGACTCTTAAACGCTTCCTTGCCTTCTGGATCTACAAGTCTTCCTGGATGAGAATTCATCAAGCTACAAGCCATACTCCAAAAACCAAAAGTGAAAAATTATGTTAGTACAAGTGCATGCACTGCCAAGTCCCAAAACAATTTAGGAAATTTTTTTGTTGTCTGATTCAAACCAAACTTGACATGCATGCTCCTTGGGGCTTGTAGAGGCCCCACAAAATTTTTTGGGCTGATCTCAGAGCCCTAAAAGGGTCCCAGTCAAAGGCT
This sequence comes from Cibotium barometz, assembly GCF_041138505.1. Lineage (NCBI taxonomy): Eukaryota > Viridiplantae > Streptophyta > Polypodiopsida > Cyatheales > Cibotiaceae > Cibotium > Cibotium barometz. The sequence continues at coordinate 31,744,140 of NC_141059.1, forward strand.
GGCGTGTGGGGCCTTGCATGACATGCATGCTCCTTCAGGTCTATAGAGGCCCCACAAACATTTTTGGGCTAATCAGAGCCCTGGGAGGTCTCTACTAGAAGCCAGGGCCCCACATGCCAGCCTTCAACTGGGGCCCTTCTAAGGCTCTAATCAAATTTGCAGGGCCCTATATGCCAGCCTTTGGCTAGCACCCTTCGAGGGCTTTGATCAGCCTAAAAAAATATGTATCTATGATAGTAGGGACCCACATGCCAACCTTCAACTAGGGCCCTTCCATGTTTTTGATCAGCCCAAAAACTTGTGTGGGGCCTCTATAGAGGCCCCAAGGAGCATGTATGTCGAGTTCGGTTTGAAACAAGAAAATAAATTCACTAAAAATTCATAGAATTCACCTACTTGGCTTCATCTTACTTCTTCTCTTACAATGCCTCAAGGTCGTTTGCATGGAATAGGCCTCCCTTCTTCACTCCCCACCATTGGTATCTAATACTGCTATCAAGATCCAATCATCTCCTCTTGTAGACTTTCAAATTTTGCATCCAAAATCTCATATTTAGGAGTAGTATTTCAATAGATGCCTAGACTTGGATAATGGCTGATACATCATCCAAGATGGTACCATCACAAAACTAACTTCATTGATAGATGGAGCATCTTGTATACTAAAGTCAATGAAGCCATCTCCAGTATCTTGAACAAGCGTGTAGTATAGCTTGACTTTGCTCATGCCCAGGAGCTCCAAGACATCTTACATAAGCAAGTACATAAGCAAGTACTCCTCACCCTGTATGATGATGGGTGTCAGGGATTCAAGGAATGAGCTATGAAATTCTATTCATGTAGGCTACTAGATGCCTGTATGTGATAGTTCCAGACTTTGTTTAGCTTCTACTCAAGGGTTAAGAGCCATCTCTGCTATTGGATCTTAATCTAGGTATGTCAAGCATGGGGTGTCAGTAGTGGTAGGGTCATCATCTTTAGGCTCCGCCTAAATGTCTATTAATCAGATGTAAATTGAAAGAGAAATATCCATTCAATCTGATTGATTGGGATATGCTCTTCGTAGAAGGTAAGAATGAAGGTTTGTGAGGAGGTCTAGGGAGACATGTGCCAAGGCTCTCCTAATAACTTTCTTGTGGTTATCTCCGTCCTTTATGGAGAAAAGGAAGTCCACAAGAATCCACCTAGAAGTAGAGTCAGGGATGGAGAAGGTAATTCCATCACATTCCAAGCAAAGATAGAGTTCTCAAGCTCTAGAGTAGACAACAAGCCCTCAAGCTCTATGTTATTGCAAAACCTAGCATAAATTGGGTCTACAAGGTGAGCATAACAAGTGCCACTAATCCACTTGTTAAAGGTTATGCATGAGGAGCACCATGATGATAATTATTGACTTATTGCAGTAAAAATTCAACACACCCATGCCTACGAACTATAAACTCTGCCATTCCTCATAACATGTAGCTTTAATGATGTTTCTAGCACCTTTCTAGTTCTATGTAAAATTAATCCATTTATATCATTAATATATTTATATTGACAGGCACAAGTGGTCTTTCGACATTTGATATGGAGGAAGCGAGCTCACCTGGCCAAGCTCGAGCAGGAACCTCCCAATCACAACCTCTAATATTGATGCTTCATCTTCAATTCAGCTTGAATTCAGCCTTCTAACACTCAATTTACCATCCTTGGTTGCCCAAATCCATGTCCATTCAGCACTTCAACTCTCTCTCCTCTCTTCTCTATGTAAAAATTGACGTTTTTTCCTATTTCCTCCCTGCTTTGTTATGCACCCCTGCATGCCAAATTAGAAAAAAACCACAGTTGACCGCCACTTATGTATAAATGTTGGATGCATATACTAATGCACCATCCCCACCACTCACATGATCAGCCATGAGTTATCCTTAACATCAACATATATACACTCACTCATCTCATCATCCCTACATCATAAACATGTTATGACTATATACAACCATCTTCTCTCAGACTTAAACTCCCAACTAGCCTATGTTATCATGCAAACAAATCCCATGTGAATGCTAGATATAGATGACCATGCATCACCATCAAGAATATCACCAGCCATAGCTTATTTTTACCACCCTCTACATGTAACTTAGTCATATACTATCAAGCACCAAACCATAAAAATCTAAGGACTACCTATAGCTACTCTTTCTCATATCTACTCCTACCATGGGTCTCTTGCTGGGGCTCTGATCCCTTTTGTAGGCATCTCCAAAATTCTCCTCACAACATCTTTACCATGGAGCCAAGTTCTAATCCTTCTCCATTTAGATGAGGAACAGGGAACCTAGGGAAGGAATTTGCAAGACTATGGGACGGTTTGATAATCCCACCAAGATATGCTCATTTAGACTTTGCTTTGAAGGCAAAGTAGGCTAGTGGTTTAGGTCACTAAAAAGGCTAGCAATGAGGTCTTGAGACACTTTCACAGTGGGATTCTCACCTAGTGGATCCGGATGGAGCCCTATTGCACAAACATATAACCTCAAGTGGGAGGAGGGAGAAACCATATGGGACTACATTGCTAGAACCAAGTATCTCCACATAAGATGAAACACCCATGAAAGAGTAGATGCCTTATCACTCATCAATGATTGGTCTCAACAGCAGCAGCAAGATGCTTCATGACCATCTCTACAGATCTAGGCACTACATCTTTGATGACTGCAGCTAAGGGTGCCCAACTAGCACCAACTAGAGTCCTAGTTAAGGACATAAGCACTAGAGAGTTGGCAAAGAATCTGCTAAACCATTTAGGCCACCAGTTAACCCCAAGACCAGCTAGCCCCAGCCCACCACCTCTTGTAGGACACCCACATCCATTCCCAACATGAAAAGATATGGTTTGGTATACAATTTCAATGCTAAGGCCTAGACAACAACAATATTGTGCTCATTGTTGTCAATGCCGCCACCACAGGAACCATGACACAGCTCATTGTTATTAGTACCAAGGAAACCTAACACAATACCCTATGCTCCCGGCACTAAAGAAACCTAGCCCTACCACACATACCAACAAATTCTTCTCAACCAACACATAATCTAGCACCCATTCATCATAATCTTATATCAAGACGTATGTATAGACAACCACTAATACCCACCACCACCTTCAGTATTACCACCCCAACTGGTTCCTCTTAGAACCCCACCAGTATAATAGTACTCGGTGACATTTGCCACTAGATTTTGAGAGTCCAGAATAGGAAAGATATCGATCAAATAAGACATGACTCATATCGATATCCAGAACAACCCCTAGCTTGACCATACCTCTCTGTTTGAGGTCATCGTGCAACAAAGAATGAGGGACCTCAACAATATGGCATGCAAGCCACTGATGCAATTCCTTCATTGTAAGGGCCTACACCGTGTTGCTGAGTATCCTCATAGGAGATAAAGCCATCATCACATCCAGTGTCCTAACTCCATCCTCAAATTCCATGCTAAACCCTAATGTCATTCCATTTGGAGGCACATATTACAAGTGTGGATTCAAACATGAGGCATCAGCCACTTACGAGCCTTAACTTGTTCAGTGTACAAGGAGTACTTATTCATATAGTCCCCCTTAAAGTTATTACAAGGATCTAGAACCAAGTCAAGGGCAATTGCCCAAGGAGACACCCAAGGTAACAAAGAAGCAAAAAGCTCAAGATTCAGCCTCAAAGTGAGCAGCCCAAGGGCTAGAGGTGCAAGCCCCAAAGGCTGTAGTAGCAGTCCCTAAAAAGGCTAATGAACCAAACCCATAGGTAGAAGAAGAAGAACTCAAAGATCTTGCAAAAGCGTAACACACGGTCACTTGTCAAGGGCAACAACATTGTGACCATTGAAAGTGGTTTAGACAATAGCTCCAAAGTTGGCGATCTCCCACTCAAACCAGGTCTTCCTAAAGGGAAGAAATACATTGACTATGCAAACATTTCAAAGAAACCTCAACCCCATGTAGGAGAAAGAGAAGATGAATGTTGGATAAATGTAATCCCAACTCCTTAGTCCAATTTAATGTGTGGTTGTTAGGCTAGTGGTCAGTTGGTTGGTGTTGTGTAAAGCCTACAAATGGTTGGTGCATGTTGTTCATGCAACTCATGCAACTAAAAATAGGATAGAGGAGTCTCTAAATAAGGTACAAGTCGTGATCAAGTGATTATGTAAGTTTGGTTCATGCCTAATCATAATTAGTGTCTTCTTGTGTTAATCTCACAGCAATTTTCTGCATATACCAGTTTTTGTCCCTCATATTCATGATGTTTTGTACAAGCTTTGATACACCTTGAGTATGTTTTGATCAATTGAATTATCATGTCCAACATTTGGTATTAGAGCATGACCTGATTAGGTTTAGTTTATTAGCAAAAACCCTAATCAATCTCTTAATCACCATAGCCAGTTTTTCTCTGTTTGGACAGCATGCTGTAGATTGATTCCATGCTTGCATTTGAGGAGATGATACTCCAATATTTTGATATAGGCTTTTAGCTTTGCTCCCACGCATTCCCTAAAACGGAAATCATAGGCCAATTTCATCGCAGCTGCACGAATTCGCCATCGTCATCCAGACAACCCGTTTTCTGCTCATCGTGTCAATTCGCCGTCGTCTCTACAAATTAGCCTAATTCCTCTGAGGTGATTCAAGGCTATCATATGAAGATTCAGCATACAAAAAGCATATGGTCCACCGTAGACACGTTTTTCCAGTCACCTGTTTTCTGCTTCTCTTGCTCCAACAACATGGTGATACTTATCTTGATTTATATTGATGATATTTTTATTATTTGGGCTTAAATTATCTATATTAAATCATCTATATCAGCAAGTTTTCAACATCAAGCATCATATTTCATCATCATGAGCTCCAAATTCCCTGACAAATTCAACGGAACTGGGTTTCATACCTGGCAAATCAAGGTGAAGGGCTACCTATGAAGAAAAATTTGTGGAGTACGGTCAAGCCACTTACTGAAGATGAAGCAGGTATTTCTGCTGCAGTTTACAAGAGCTACAACGGCTGCACTTCAAGCAAAAGATGAGCAAGCACTTGGTATTATCATTACTGCTTTAGAAGATGATTTTATTCATTATATTGATGATGTTGAGTCAGCTATGGAAGCTTGGGAATTACTAGAACGTACTTTTGGTGCAAAGGCAAAGCATTCCAAGATCAGCTTGAAGATGCAACTCTTTGATCTAACCATGGAGAATAATGAAAATTTAGCAGCTTTGATTAACAAGTTGAAGAGCTTAATGACACAATCGGTTTATGTTAAGTCTCCTGTTCTTGAAGAAGATGCTATTGCTATATTGCTTAAAAGTTTACCTTGAAGCTTTAGGCAAATTGTAACGGTACTTAAAGAGAAGGAGCCAATCCCTTCTTTGCAAAGTATCATAAATTCTTTGCAGGAAGAAGACAAGAAGATTACAAAGGATGTGATAGATCCTTATGCATATGCTATTACTACGACATCAGCAAAGAAGAAGTGTACTATTTGTGGTCGTACAAATCATCTTACTAAGGATTGTTTCTCCAAACATCCTTGTGAGTATTGTGGAAAGACGAATCATCCATCCTTAAAGTGCTACCAAAAAGATCAAAAGCTAGCCAAGGCACATGTGGTTGAAGAAGTCAACCAACAAGAAGAAACAAATCTTTGTTCTAGTCTTAGTATAAAAGATGTAGATGATGAGTATGCTTTTTAAATTATGTCATGTATGTGGTTGAGTCAAGACTTATGTTGTTCCAACTTGACGAGTTGTAGAGGAGAGTACACCACCCTATGTTGTTGTTAAGGGGGACTCTTACTCATTGTGTCAAGGAGGTATGTTAGTCTTGTTCATGTTCTTGTAAGAAGTTGGTCTTAAGGGGGGATTGTTGGATAAATGTAATCCCAACTCCTTAGTCCAATTTAATGTGTGGTTGTTAGGCTAGTGGTCAGAGGTTAAAGCCTACAAATGGTTGGTGCATGTTGTCATGCAACTCATGCAACTAAAAATAGGGTAGAGGAGTCTCCAAGTTGTGATCAAGTGATTATGTAAGTTTGGTTCATGCTTAATCATAATTAGTGTCTTCTTGTGTTAATCTCAAAGCAATTTTCTGCATATACCAGTTTTTGTCCCTCATATTCATGATGTTTTGTACAAGCTTTGATCCACCTTGAGTATGTTTTGATCAATTGAATTATCATGTCCAACAATGAAACAAGCCCAATGGCTTGTGAGGAATATGTAAGCTAAACTAGAGCCAGTACTTGAGCAAGTAGTTGAGTATGAACCACTGACCCTTCCTAAGCCAATCCCTGACCCCATCTAGGGCTAATCATAGAACTAATGAGGGAGCCTCAATGCTAGCCAAAGGCCTTGATTGAGGCCATAACCATTCTCAAGAGTCTAGGAAAAAAGCCAGTTCTAGAGCCTCTACCTCTGGAGCCAATCTGAATAGATTTCCCATTGCTAGATGTAGTGAAGGATGACTCAGTTGGAGATGAAAGTTGGCCTTCCATCGTCATCATGTTTTCATAATATTTTCTCTAGTGTGACAGGTGATGACTTCGTTTCAATCCCATCATAGGTACTATCTCCTAGGGAAGGATTGGCGCACATCCCCTACACTTATTAAGAGGTCCAAACCCACCTCCGAGTGAGTATAAGCTGTACACCCTCTTATCTACTCATTTTGGGGTGTGTACTTATCTTTTGTATCCAGCACACATTTGTTTATTCTACTGTACACCCTCTTATCTACTCATTTTGGGGTGTGTACTTATCTTTTGTATCCAGCACACATTTGTTTATTCTAATCTAGTGAGTTTGTGTGCTCTCAAGCTTCTCTATCTTGTGTGTGTGCATTGTTGCAACCCTAACCCTAATTCCAACAATTGGTATCAAAACTAGCTTCCTTAACACTTGATCTAGTAGTCTGCCTCCCTCCTACGACCCTGTTTTTCTGTCTCCAATTGAGATACCCTCTTAGGAGAAGAAGGTATATACTATAGTGTGTTGTATACAATGTATACAACATTTTCAGGGTCTAGAGCGTGATTCGGGTGCGTTTTGGGCACTGCAAGGTTTTTGCAAACAAACGTTCTAGAGAGGCATCATTTTGCCATGGTTCTGATCGATTTTGAGCGTTTGGGCTTACAGCGGTAAAGATTTGGTGTGCAGCAGCATCTACAATGTCTTCAACAACATTGACCATCATACTTTTGCCAGTAACACTCTATTCTCTACTATGTGTAGGTGATTCAGTTAGTTGGCAGCCATCCACGGTTGCATTCAGTGAATACTAAGTACTTGCAGTGTGCTGAAAGATTTTACATTGGGTAGACAGTCAATGGCTGGCAGTAGTGATGTATTTAACATATGTTGCTACTGAGGACAAACTTTATGGGACTAACTACCCATTGTGGTCCTATATGATGAGGCATGTACTGGTTGCTAAAGGCCTTTGGAATGTGGTCAGTGGTAGTGAAACCCGTCCTGTTTCACAACTACCAGTGCAACCAGGTGTTGCAGGTACATCTGAAGTAGAATCTAATACAGATGTGGCTCCTCCACATGCACCACCAATACCTCCCACTGCTGCTCAAACGAGATGGGATGGAAGAGATGCACAGGCACATGCATTGCTTGCACTTTTTGTGAAGCAAAGGATTATTCCTCATATTCAGTCATGTAAGACTTCAAAACAGGCATGGGATACACTTGCTACATTATACGAGGTGCGTAATGAAGCACGTGTTGCATATGTGCCACCACAAACAGTTAGAGTCTAAGCACATGAATGAGGGAGACTCAATGGACAGCTTCTTGACGAAGATCAAAGATTTTAGTGCCACCACAAACAGTTAGAGTCTAAGCACATGAATGAGGGAGACTCAATGGACAGCTTCCTGACGAAGATCAAAGATTTTAAGGAGCAACTCGCCAGTGTGGATGAGATATATCTTGATATTACATTGGTGCCCATAATTCTCAATGCATTACTACCGGATTCTTATCAAAATTTTGCCTCTACCCTTAGACTCATGATGAAGGCAAATCCAAATGCCCTTACATTTGATGAGCTAGTTTCAGTACTCTTGCAAGAAGAGCAGTCTAGGCAAAACAAATCTGTTATGCGAGTTGGTGACCAAGCTTTTGTTGCTAGTTAGAAAGGCAAAGGTAAAGCTTCTTCACATGGTGGCTATAAGCCAAAATCAAAATCCTCACATAAGGATGCAAAGAAAGAAGGTGATAAGCCTGAAAAGAAGAGCAAGTGTCACTATTGCAGGAAACCAAGGCGCTACATAAATGAGTGTAAGAAAAGGATAGAAAAGGAGAAAAAGAAAGAATTGGGTATGGCTGTGGTGGTTGATGCACCTACACCAACAAGTGCAGAGAAGAAGGAATCTTGCAAGTTTTGCTGAAGATGATTGGGCATGGACTATACATTGCAGTTGACTCTTCTATTCGTGATGTATGTGTGCCACTTTGACAGTGGTGCTAGTGTGACGACACAAAATTGGGGGTTTATTTTGGTCACTTCTTAAGATCATGTGTTGAAGAAGGAAGAAGAGATTTTGGTGTTAAATGAGGAAAAGAGACAATCTCACTTCCTATCTCCCTAGAGTAAAACAAAGACATAGAAAGTGAGCTTGTAGGCCATAGATGGAAATAGAAATGGCTCAGGGGAAGCATTAATTTGGGCTAGCTGATCAGCCCCAAAAGTAAGGGCAAGTCTCTGTGTTGGAAGAAAATCTTTTGGCTTAGCACTATGTGAATAGAGGTGAAAGGGGTGTATTGATATGTCTCATTTGGATGTATTGGGTGATTTGGACACAGCATTGGGAAGTAAATGGTAGTAGAAATAGGTTACAAATGATTTAAATACATGGGGTTTCACATGGGCAAGATGATTAAGAGAAAGTAATTATGATTAAGGAGATGGATGACCAAATATGCAAAAAAAAAAAGCAAAAAACAGAGAATTATTGTTTGCAATCCTTATGTCTATACTCAATTTAGACTCAATATATGCATAGAGATCAAAGAGAGCTTCGTGCCTATATAAAAACTTTTGAAAATGGATAACCGAGTGGAAAGTTATGGGCATTTTACTAATGGCATAGAAAGCTATTTAAAAAAATGACTTTAAGCTAGCAATTTTGGGAGAGATTTTGATCATCATTTTAACATGAGATGGAATAATTGATTACACATATGAAAAGAGTATTGAAAGAGATTTCTAATTTTATAAACAATTTTAGAAAAGATCACCCAAGAAAAGAGTAATTACTAATAGAAAGTAGGGATTAAAACCACCAAAACTGCATTCCTCTTTGCATTTGAGACTCCGACTTAGCAAAGTCCTTGCCTTTCATCTCGTTCATGATACAAACTAGAGAGTAAGGGTTAACATTGCACAGTGGATGTCGCAAATCTACCCATGGTTCCCAAAGTCTTTCCACATGCTTCTCATTAACGCTAAAACCATTGGTACCTCCAAAGGAGGGCGGCAATAAGGCAAGGGCTACCTTGAGAAGTCATAGGCCCACCGAGATAATAACTCCTTATCTCCCTTAGTTTGGATCATCAAGAGTTCCAATCTTAGGGTAAGTCCTTGGGAGCTAATGCTAAGTAAGCCTACATATGCAAAGAGAGTATCTTGGAAAGAGGATTAAGAGAATTGGGAGAGTAATAATGACACAAGAATGCTCAAAATCTCAATTGTGGAGGCTTCTCTCATTGATTTGAAAGGGAGAGGAGGGCTTCACTCATTGATTTGAAAGGGAGAGGAGGGCTCCTTTTATAGATATAAAAGTGACCCCCTCTCACCTTGTTTACAAGTTACAATTGTAGAATCCTTCCACCTCCCATGACACCTGTGAGCAGGTCACATGAAATGTCTCTTTAGGCAAAGTCTTTCTTCTAATTTTTAATTTAGAGATCTTTGACTAAAGATACTTGCATGATACAAGGTTGTAGCCAAGTTGGAACCTATGTGGCATTTTTACTTTACAAATGTCAAAAGGCTCCTCGTCCATGTAGGATTTCTAAAAGAATCTTCCCTAATTATGCATCTACACACACTTCTCCACATGCCTTCCACATACTAGCTTGTGGCAAATAGCATTTAAATATTACAAAGGTGAGCCATGCATACATTTAGGCCCACTTTTATTTTCCACCTACAATCATACCAAAGCATTTATAGAACATACTTGGTATTTACAATGAGCACATCCACACATTACACAAACTTTAGGAAATGCAAAATATTGATGAGAGACGTCACCGGGGTAGTCGCCATGATGTCATTTTATTATGGGCCCTGCAATCTTCGTGGACAAGATTCCACCTTATTACCATTGCAAAGCCACAAAACTATACAAAGTTGAAAATGAAAGATATTATTTTTTCATGTCACATCTTTCCTCCCCCAGCAGATCCCCATGCTTGTCTTGGGGGTCTGTTGGCCATGGTGTCCTAGGATAAAATATTTTTAACTGATACTCATTGACACGTCCTGGAACCTCCTGGCCATTTGCATCTTCCAAAAGATAGGTGTTGTTTCTAAACTTCTGCTTTATTCTAAAGGGGCCTTCCTAGCGTCGAAGAAGCTTCTTATCTAATCGCTTCTCCACACGGCCGTCAAACCGCATGACCAAGCTTCCCTCCTTGAGTTTTGACTTCTTCTTCTTTTTTGTCAGAGTGTCATGCCTTGCCTTGCACCGTTGTTGTGCTGCCTCTAAATTTTGAAGTGCCTGAAGCCACTTTTCATCCAAGGTCTTAAGTTGTATCAGGTGCTGGGCATGAGTTTCTTCTTCATTGTTCAGGTGTGCAAAAGATGTGCGGAGGTTTGTGATTTCCAATTCTATTGGCAAAATAGCCTCCACTCCATAAACTAGTTGAAAAGATGTGAAACCAAAGGAGATCTTGTGAGTGGTTCTATAAGCCCATAGGACCTCTGGTAAATGCACATCCCACTTTTGCTTCATAGTATCCACTAGCTTAGACAAAGATCCACAAAGCAAACCATTAGTCTTTTCCACTAAACCATTGCATTGAGGATAATAAGGAGTCGACATAGCATGATTTATTCTTAATTTCTACATCAAAGATTCAATCAATTCATTCCTAAAAGATCTCCCTTTGTTTGTAAGAATCTTTAATGGACACCCAAATCGAGCACATATGTACTCCCTAAGAAATAATGACATAGTCTCTGCTTTATTATTGATTGTGGCCTTTGCTTCTGCCCATCTCGTTGCATAATCTGTGGTCACCAATATGTAATAGTTTCCATGTGAGGAGCGAGGAAGTGGACCCACAAAATCTAATCCCCACCTTTCAAATTGACCATATGTTGGAATGGGATTTAAGGGTCCAGGAGTCAATTGTTTGCAACCATATGCTTGGCACACTTCACAGCTTCGACACTACTCATAGACATCTTTGCTGAGTCGAGGCCAATAATACCCAATGTTGAGGATCCTGCGAGTTGTTCTAGCTGAGGCAAAGTGACCTAAACATTCATGACATAATTCCATAATCCTTTTAGATTCTTCCAAGCTCACTACCCTTCTAAGAATCTTATCCTTACCTTCCTATAGAGAATGTCACCTAGAATTGGGTAAGGATGAGCTTTTCTCATAAGCCTTTACTTCTGCTGAGGGTTCAATCCAAGAGAAGAGTGGCCTTTATCCAAGTAATGTTGAACATCCGTGGAGCTCTGGCCAACCTGTATCCATCAATGCAAGAATAGCTACCTTTAAAGAAGCTAAAGTTTTAGTAGCCAAATCATTAGCCTTTTGATTATCTTTCCTGTTAACATGCACAAATTTGCAAAACTCAAAAACTTCTTTTAACTCCATTTTCCTTTTGTACAATTCTTGCAAATTAGGACTCCTTGCTTTGTATTCTCCTTTCATTTGCCTAATGACCAGTTGGGAGTCCCCTTTAACCTTTACTTCCTTCACACCCTCCTTCAAACAATCTTCCAATCCATAAATCAATGCATTATACTCAGCCACATTATTTGACATAGCTTCTGGAAATTCCTTGCCTTTTGCCCATACCTCCTTGCCTTCTGGGTCAAATAAAATTATCCCCCCAGCCCCACATTGCCTAGAGGGGCTAAAGGCTCCATCAAAATGCATAGTGAAAGCAGTTGGTGGTGTCTGCAAATCTTCACATACTTCTTCCTTCGTCCCTGTTCCTTCTTCCTCTTCCTTACCTGTAAGAAAATCTGTAAGAGAGGCCCTAGTGGTGCTTTCTATAATAAAATTGAAAGAGAATTCTTGAAGCTTGCAAAGCCACTTGGAAAACTTCCCTACAGGGTTGGGTTTGCGAACCAAGAATTGTAAATAAGGCTGAGATGTAAGGAAGAAGAAAGAGTGAGATAGTAAGTATGATCTAAACTTCTTCACTACAAAAGCAAGAGACAACCCTTCTTTTTCCATTTCACCATACCTCTCCTCAGCATCAGTGAGTTGTCGGCTTGCATAATACACCAGTTGCATGCATCCTTGCTTCCCCTTGTGTAACAGTATAGCTCCCACTGAATGTGATGAGGCACTTGGATTCACATAAAAGTCCTCCCCCCACCTAGGAGGCTGTACAATTGGACTCTGGCTCGTGCATTCCTTAAGCAAACAAAAAGACTAAGTTTGTTTTGGCCCCCATTGGAAGGAAATATTTTTCTTTGTCAACAAGTTTATGGGATACATCTTCTCAGAGAACATGTCAACAAAGCACTGGTAGTACTTTGTCTTACCAAAAATCCTTCTTACCTCCCTTACATTAGTTGGTGGTGGGAGAGCCAAAATTACTTGCACCTTCTCAGGATCCATTTCCATGCCTTCCTCTGAGATGACATGTCCTAAGAGAACCACCTTTTTATTATGGGCTAAGTGGTATTTTCTAGGATTAAGACACCCTTTTGCATCATGAACACTTTGCAAAGCCAACCTCAATTTTTTCAAATGATCCATGCGGCTTTGAATAAATGCAAAAATCATCCAAGAAGACCCTTATTATAAACTTTCCCAAGTAGGGTGCAAATACCTAACTCATGAATCGTTGGAAAGTTGCTGATGCGTTGGTCAAGCCAAATGGCATTACCCTCCTATAGGCATACACTCCCCAGGGGGTGACAAATGAGGTTTTCCTTTGATCTTCTTCACAAATTTGGATTTGAAAGTATCCAGAGTATCCATCACATATTGAATATATCTTATGGCCCCTGCAACCTGATCCAAAATCTCATCTTGAAAGGGTAGAGGAAAATAATCACTCTTTCTGCATGCATTTAAAGGACGGAAGTCCACACATACATGCCATTTTCCACCCTTTTTGGAGTGACCATAACTGGATAAATACATTCTGAATTCTCTACAGGAAAAATGAACCCAGCTTCAAGCAAGTTAGTTATATCTCTTTTAAGCACCTCTGCTTGCACCACTCCCAATCACCTGAGTCTCTTGCACCACTCCCAATCACCTGAGTCGCTGCACTACTTGCTTGCTTTGGGGTTTGAGGTCAATTTTGTGCTTCACTAAGGTAACTTGGCGTACTTGTGAGTAGCTATTTGCAAAAAGATTAGGAAATCCATCTAACATTTTCAAGTAATCCTCTCTTTCATTACCTGTTTATGGACTCATCAAGAAGAAGTTCACTTTGTTGGCGATGACTAGTGAGGTCCACACCGACTCTCAAGATCACGGTTGAAGAATCTTCTCCTTCCAAGGTTCTGTCTCTTTCAATGTCCCCCTGATCTATTCCAAGGCAAAGACCAAATGCAGCTCCTTCCACCTCTCCTTGTGAGATGGAAATCTATGAGCTACCACTTGTCTCCTCATCGGATGACTTTGACTCTGAACTTTCACAAGTTGAGAATTCATGTCTTACCATCCTTGGCACCGACTCTTGATGTTGTACCGTACCTTCTTGCTGCCCCCTGAATAATGAGATCACCTGTCTCCCATTTTTTAACTACCTTCACTTTGCAGAGCCATGGCCTTCCCAAAATCAAAGGATAAGCCCCAGCATCAGGCTTGGTAGGAATCACCTGAAAAGTAGTAGGCACAGAAATTCCACAAACATCTACTTCCAAATCTCTTACTACTCCTAGGTTTTCACCCTAGTGTTATCTGCAGTTTTGGTGTGGTATGGAGAATTAGTAGAGGATAGCTTCAAATCCACATCCTTCATTGTCTTCTCACTCATCACATTGATAGGAGCACCCCCATCAATGTATGCATTAGATATGGATTGCCCATCTATGATGACATCGACCACTGGAACATCATCTCCTACATCAATGTCCACCTTCTGAGCTGTAGGAGTCTCATCACCCTTCTTCTTCTTTCTCTTTCCTTCTCTTGTGCTTGGTAATCTCCCCTACTCCTTTCTAAGCTTTGGGGAAAGTGCAAGGAGTTGGCCAAATGTGATATGAACATTTTGATCCCTTAAGTCAGTGAGAAGATCATAGCTAAGGGATCCTTGTCCAAGAGGAAAATCAAATTGGCTAATTTTTCTCCTAGATGACTTCTTCTTCTTCCTATAATTCTCTTCCTCCTCCATCCTCTCATCTTCCTTTGCTTCTTTTCCCTCTTGAATCCTTGTTCTATGATCCCTTTTGGCTATTAGTGGCATCAAAGTCTCATTATCTCCCTCTGAAGATGTGTCCTCTAGTAATGCCACCCTCTTACCCTCCTTCTGTTTTAACTTTGGACACTCAGGGCGATAATGACCCTTCTCTTGGCAGTCATAAACAAGTGATACTACTTTTATCCCTTGTTGGCCTGTCTTCCACTACTCTAGGGGGTATAGGTGGGCGAGCATTTACTAAGTGAAGCTTAAGATCAGAAAACTCAGCCACATAAGTTGTGTAATATTGTGATCTAATATAGTGGATGAAGGTACCTTTGATGTTGACGAAGTAGTTGAAGGGACATCCACTTAAGAAGTTGGAATTGCCATAGTTATGGAAGCCTGAAGTGTTACTCAATTTGAAGGGCAGATTTGAAGGGCAGCCTCTTTCTTCATAGCAATCCGAAGGGCTTCTTGAAAACTTTTGGGGTCTTTGCTTAAGACCTTTCCTCGCAAAGAAGGAGCCAAGGCCATGACAAACTGGCTCGTTTTTAGGTGCTCTATTGCTAAGGAGCTCTTAGAATCCACCACGGAAGAAGAAGGCGAAGAAGAAACTACATGTAAGGAGGCATGCAGATAGAACAAGGCTTCATACCTCATGGAGAAAGCAAAAATTGACTCCCCCTCTTTTTGAGAAAGCTGATCCAATTGTAGAACCAAAGCATTTGGTGACTCCGCTAACCCAAACCTCTCCTTCATTGCCTTGGTTATCTCTTCCCAATCCTTTTGAGAATCTTCTGGCAAGCCTTCATACCATGTCAAAGCTGCACCTTCCAAGAAATCAGGAAGTATCTCTGCTCGCTGCTCCAATGACCAACTTGCTATCCTACATGCTCGACTAAACTCTCACAGGTAGGCCCTTGGATCTTCTCCTTCACTTCCATAGAATACTGGATTGTTAAGCATCTTTGCAATTAGAAAAGAAATGCACAAGCCTTGGCACTTTGTTACAAGCACAATACTAACTTGTGAGACTATGAATCCATTCACAAATTCTTTCCACCATGTGATCTTTGACAATATCATTGAACCTAAATGACTCACAAGTATGAGGAATCCATTAGGTGTGAATGCAATTCAAGTGAATCCTTCTTACAAAAAACGGGTAATGCACATAGCAACTTGAGAGCATGATACTCATCCTTATTTACATTACAAAAGAAGGAAAAAAACATCAACATGTACATTCTCAAAGGTATCATCAACATTGACCCACCAACTTAACTTTTCTACACACCACCATGAAGCTATTGTAGTCACCAAACCCCATGCTATTATGGTATACCTTGTCGACGTCGACGACTCATGAGGGTATTCAATAAGGAAAACATGAAAGCAATGATTATGATTACTAGTCCAATTGCTTGATGATCTCCTTCACTTTCTTCCAATTCTCGAAGCCGGGTGGCAATCTCCTCCAATGGTGTCCTCACCATTATGAAGTCTTTATTGACCCATTCACAAAAGACCGTTAGGTAAGGCAGGTTTAAAAAACCAAAGCCAAACTTGCCCGCTATCTCCACCAAAAAGATGTGACAAAATTGGGGGTTTATTTTGGTCACTTCTCAAGATCATGTGTTGAAGAAGGAAGAAGAGATTTTGGTATTAAATGAGGAAAAGAGACAATCTCACTTCCTATCTTCTTAGAGTAAAACAAAGATATAGACATCAAAAGTGAGATTGAAATCCATAAGTGGAAATAGAAATGGCTCAGGGGAAGCATTAATTTGGGCTAACTGATCAGCCCCAAAAGCAAGGGCAAGTCTCTGTTGGAAGAAAATCTTTCGACTTAGCACTATGTGAATAGAGGTGAAAGGGGTGTATTGATATGGCTCATTTGGACATATTGGGCGATTTGGATGCAGAATTGGGAAGTAAATGGTAGTAGAAATAGGTTGCAACAAATGATTTAAATACATGGGGTTTCACATGGGCAAGATGATTAAGAGGAAGTAATTGTGACTAAGGAGAGGGATGACCAAATATGCAAAAAAAAAGCAAAAAAATAGAGAACTTTTGTTTGCAATCCTTATGGCTGCACTTAAATTAGACTACAGAGATGCGTAGAGCTCGAAGAGAGCTTCGCGCATATATAAAAACTTTTGAAAACGGATAACCGAGCGGAAAGTTATGGGGATTTTACTAATGGCATAGAAAGCTGTCCAAAACAAAATGACTTTAAGCTAGCAATTTTGGGAGAGATTTTGATCATCACTTTAACATGAGATGGAATAATTGATTACACATATTAAAAGGGATCTACTCTTGTTTGCAACAAGAGTGGCCACCAATTCTTTTGAAGAGAAAAAGGTCAAAAACTAATGAATTATCAATAAATTCACTGTTTTTGGCTCTGGGGGGTGGAGTAGAGTAACAGTGCATAAAACACTTTTAAGCTTCTACAAAGGGGGAGGCTTCTATTTATAGGAAAAAGTGAGCTTTTAACCAAGCAAACTGATTCTAGAATTTTTCAGATCAGTTTGGTCAATTTTTGACCCATCTTGGTTCAGTTTAGCTTACTTTTTAGAACTAGACTTGAATTAGGAGAGAGGAGAGACGAAATATCTCAATATTTGAGAATTTAAAACTCCACCACACATGTGAAATAGGCACCTCTTTCATGAGGGAGAATCCCTACTCTGAGGTGTCAAAAATCAAATTTTTCACTATTTTTACACATCGACCAAACCCTAACGCCCATTAACCCCTGAACCCCGCTAGCACTAATAATACTCTCGAGACTCCGAAAGCTATTAACATATGCTAGGGTTCGACTTCCGTAGGACCATAGTCCTGACATTACTCCCCCCTTCGAAAAGAGTTTTCGTCCTCGAAAACAAAAGTGGGGAAACGTTTCCTCATCACACTAATGTTTTCCCAAGTGGAGCCTTCCTCGGGACGGTCCTTCCACTTGATAAGAGCTTGTTTCCGAACTTGGTGGCGAGTACGTAACATGTGGTAATCCAATACTCTTTCTGGTTCATGAGGCAGTATTGGAGGTTCCACATATTCTACCAAGAAAGAATCATCCACCGGGCTTTCATGACCCATAAGGCGTTTCCTCAAACGGCTTACGTGAAAGATGGGATGAACCTTGGAATGTGCTGGTAACTCAAGTTTATAGGCTACTGGGCCCACCTTCTTGAGTATCTTAAACGGTCCACAAAATCGGGGCGACAATTTTGGTACGGGACCCGTTTTTAAACTGGTGGAATTTTCTGGTACCTTCAGAAACACCCAATCACCTTCTTGAAAGTGAAGTGGCCTACATTTCTGGTCCGCAAACTTCTTGTAACGATCTTGCGCTTGATGAACATTTAATCGTGCAAGGCGCAACATATCCATATGGTCTTGGATAAAATCCTTAACCTGACTGATTTTCTCATTCGCCAGTCCCACCGACACTGGTAAACGTGGCTGAAAACGATACATCAACATGAAAGGGCTAAAGCCTGTCGAGACATGCTTTGCACTATTGTAAGCAAACTCAAGAATAGGCAAATAAGACTCCCAATCAGATTGTTTTTTGCTGACATATGCCCTAAGCATATCTTCCAGCACTTGATTAACCCGTTCAGTTTGACCATCTGTCTGCGGATGATCAGCTGTACTAAGGTTCAACATAGTACCCAGCTTACTGAATACTGCTCGCCAAAAATGGCTGTTAAACTTGCGATCGCGATCACTGACAATATTGGACGGTAAGCCACCATAAAGTCGGTAAACATTCTCCACGAAAAGGCATCCCAATTCTGGAGTTGTAACTGTTTTCTTAGTAGGCACAAACCGACAAAGCTTGGTTAATCGATCCACGATTACCCAAATCGCATCATGTCCATGATTCGTTGTGGGCAAGCCCGTTATAAAATCCATAGAGATACTTTCCCACTTTCCGTCAGGAATCTCTAATGGATGCAGTAACCCGCCAGCTTTAAGACGTTCTGCTTTATTCACTTGACACTTCTGACACTGCAGAACATAGTCAGTAACATCCTTGTGAAGTCCAGGCCAATAGAAATGCTTTCTTACGAGAGCATACGTTTTGCGAATGCCCGCATGACCTGCACTTGGACTATCATGACACTCAAAAAGAATTTGGCGCCTAGTTTCTAAGTCCAATGGAACACAAACTCTCCCCTTGTGGAGTAAGTATCCATCATCGATGGAAAAGTTTTTCCATCGCTGTAGTTCATCTTGTGATAAAGAAGAACCATGTGTGGAAGAACTGGGAACACTACCGTTTGAGTGAGAGGGACCCCTCATTTGAACATGATTCCACACCTTTGAGTATGTTGAATCCTGCTTGCATTTGCCTCGTAAAGATTCTAACAATTCGCTTTTCAACTCTGTGAATAACAGCGAATTAATCTCTGGCATACGACTCAAAGCATCAGCTACAATATTGTAACGTCCTTTGCGATAGCGTAGCTTGCAATCATACTCCTGAAGGATCTCAGCCCATCTGGCCTTTCGACCTTGCAAATCTGTTTGGTTCATAAACCACTTTATGCTTTCGTGATCAAAAACAATCTCGAATTGCGCACCATATAAGTAATGTCGCCATTTTCGTAAGGCATATATGATGGCAAAGAGCTCACGCTCATAAGCTGAGTAGTTTTGTTGAGCACGATTGAGCTTCTTGCTCTCATAGGCAATAAGATGACCATCTTGAATGAGAACCGCACCCACTGCCTTAGCACTGGCATCCGTTTCAATCACAAATGGTCTTTGAGGATCCACAATTGCCAAGATGGGAGCCGTAGCCAAAGCAACTTTAAGCTTATCAAAGCTACGTTGTTGCTCCTCACACCATTAAAAGGTAATTGCCGCACCTTTCAATTGATCAGTCATGGGAGCGGCAATCTTTGCATAACCGTTCACATATTTGCGATAAAATCCTGCCATTCCCAAGAAGATTTGAAGTTCTTCCTTACTTCGAGGTGTTGGCCATCGCATAATAGCATCAACCTTACTAGCATCCATAGCAATTCTGTCTGCAGAAATTACATGACCTAGGTATTGTATGCTATCCTTGAGAAATTTGCACTTACTTTCTTTCGCGTAAAGTGCATTCTCGCGTAGTAACTGAAAAACTTTTCGTAAGTGTTCCAAATGCTCTTCTAAAGTCGAACTATAGACCAAAATGTCATCAAGAAAGACAATGACAAATTTGCCTAAGTACGGCCTTAGTACGCTATCCATAAGCGTCATAAACGTTGCCGGGGCATTAGTAAGCCCAAACGGCATAACCAAAAACTCATAGTGTCCAAAGCGAGTCCGGAACGCAGTCTTGGTTATATCATCAGCATTAATACGCACTTGATGATATCCTGAACGTAAATCAATTTTAGAAAAATACTTCGCACCTTTGAGTTGATCAAACAACTCATCTATCTTAGGTAGCGGGTATTTGTTCTTAATGGTTACCGCATTCAAGGAGCGATAATCCACACACATGCGCATGGATCCATCCTTTTTCTTCACCAAAAGAATGGGCGATGCCCATGGTGAAGCACTATGGCGAATGAAGCCCTTACTAAGGTAATCAGCAAGCTGACGTTCCACCTCAGCTGCTTCAGTCGCACTAAGCCTGTACGACGGCTTACTAATTGGTTTGGTGCTCGGAACAACATCAATGCGATGAGGCAAAGCTCGTTCGGGTGGCAAACCCTCTGGTAAATCATTAGGAAAAATATCTTTAAATTCTTGTAACAGTTGTTGCAAAGACAAAGCATTAACTGGTTGCTTAAGATTATTTAAAGAGATTTCAGAAGAAGGTAAAGAGAAAGAAGGCATCGCTGAGGAAGATTCATTTGAAGAAGAAACATCATGCACATCAAACCCACTAGTTTGAGACACACAATAACAAAAATAGACTTCTTCTATTTGATTACTATGCTCCAAAAAAGAGAGTTCGGCATTACATATGAGTGGTGTTGGGGGTACATCACGTTCCCCAATAAGTAAAACATGCTTACCATTGGCCTCAAACGTAAACGTATTATGTTCATAACTCCTTTTGAGTGATGACCCTAACCCATACAACCACTCCCGTCCTAAGATGACATCCGCACGAGACATATTCATCACTTGGAAGTCAAGAACCATAGTGTGTTCTTGCACAAACACAGGCACTTGCCGTACTAGAGTATCCCACACATCGTGATCATCCCCCTGAATGGTGGACACCACATAACGATGAGAACTCTTTGTCTCCGGCAACTTTAATTTCTTAACTAATGCATAGTTCAAGAAATTGTGCGTGGCACCATCATCAATGAGAATACGTACTCGATGACCATAAATGGAGCCATGCATAC
Source organism: Cibotium barometz (assembly GCF_041138505.1). Lineage (NCBI taxonomy): Eukaryota > Viridiplantae > Streptophyta > Polypodiopsida > Cyatheales > Cibotiaceae > Cibotium > Cibotium barometz. Next base: position 31,765,127 of record NC_141059.1, read on the forward strand.
GGACCAAATCGTGTGGTCCAATTGTCTCTTGCCACATAGATGCAGTGAGATTACACTCATGCAACTCGGCAGTGTGCGAAACCTCTACCGCCCGCAGAATACTTAGGATCAGCATCCAAGGGAAGCGTTTGCACCATGTGTACAGCCTTCTCCTTGACCTTATCCTTATTCTTGCGAGGCAACTGTGGACAATTTTTCTTCTCATGATCACTACCTAAGCAATGATAACATAGTTTCTCCTTCTTGGCCCGTTCATAGTCTTGTGGAGACAACGGACCACTTGACCCTTTAGACTTCTTTGTGTTTTCAGTAGAATTGCTGGCAAGTTTACGCTTATTAGCATTAAATTGCGAGCCATTGAATTTGGCCGGTCTATCCATGCCCTTCTTATCCATGGTGTCATCAAAGATAAGGGCACTTTGGATAGCCACTTCCAAAGTTTTAGGATACTGGGTTTTAACCTTTGCCTGATATTCTTTATCAAGGCCTCTAACAAACCCACGAATCTTTTGAAAGTCGTCCAAACCGTCTAGCTTGAGAATGACTTCACGGTATTTGGACACATACTGATTAAGTGTAAGACCTTCCATCTTGCACTTGTCCCAGGCTGTCCAACTCCGATCTTTCTCGTTTTGCGGTAAGAACTCCTTTTTAAAAGCTGCCGCAAACTCCTCCCAAGTCTTAGGGCGAGTTTCAATAGGTAGACTCATCCACCACTTGTAGGCTTTACCTTCAAGTGTGAGACTCGTCTAAGTGACCATAACAGCAGCGGGAGTGCGGCGTAAGTGATGCAAGTCCGTCCACTTGTGTAAAAATGTATGGACCGCATCCTTGTTACGATCGCGCTCCTCTCCCTTAAACACAGGCGGCTTCACGTTTTTCAACATAGCCCCTTCCTGCGTTGCAGATGGTGCAATAGATTCTCGTGTAGGATTTGGAACAAGAGGAGGCATAACTATCGGAATAGGCCCTCCACTTGCCGCCGCCAATCCACTTGCAAAACGTGCCATAAATTCAGTAAAAAGCGTGCTCATGTTTGTGAGATTGGTATTGACATTTGTTATAGTGCGCTCAAGTGCAACTACCCTTGAAGTGAGACGCCCAAACTCTACCGTGTCTACCAAACCATAATTATCTATTGGACTCGCACCCCCTTCGGCATCGGTCATGTTGTCATCCCGAGATCAGGCGCAACGGCCTGTCGCGAATCACCCACACCTCGAAAGATTGCTATTAAAAAGATTCCGTCATGCGAAAGATTGCTTGCAAAGATTGCTTGCAAAGATTGCCGCTCCCATGACTGATCAATTGAAAGGTGCGGCAATTACCTTTCAATGGTGTGAGGAGCAACAACGTAGCTTTGATAAGCTTAAAGTTGCTTTGGCTACGGCTCCCATCTTGGCAATTGTGGATCCTCAAAGACCATTTGTGATTGAAACGGATGCCAGTGCTAAGGCAGTGGGTGCGGTTGTCATTCAAGATGGTCATCCTGTTGCCTATGAGAGCAAGAAGCTCAATCGTGCTCAACAAAACTACTCAGCTTATGAGCGTGAGCTCTTTGCCATCATATATGCCTTACGAAAATGGCGACATTACTTATATGGTGCACAATTCGAGATTGTTTTTTATCACGAAAGCATAAAGTGGTTTATGAACCAAACAGATTTGCAGGGTCGAAAGGCCAGATGGGCTGAGATCCTTCAGGAGTATGATTGCAAGCTACACTATCGCAAAGGACGTTACAATATTGTAGCTGATGCTTTGAGTCGTATGCCAGAGATTGATTCGCTGTTATTCACAGAGTTGAAAAGCGGAAGTCGGTTCACCTCCCAACCATATAATGACGAGTTAGGGTTTCTCGTTGGGTTTTATACCAAAACCCTGGCCTGTGTCCACACCTCCTAGCCCGGCTGCCCATCTTACTTAAGAGCCGTGCTAACTTAGATGTGTACACACATCGACCAAACCCTAACGCCCATTAACCCCTGAACCCCGCTAGCACTAATAATACTCTCGAGACTCCGAAAGCTATTAAATTATGCTAGGGTTCGACTTCCGTAGGACCATAGTCCTGACAGACCATCTTGTGAATGAGGTCGTGGAGACCAAAGTGATAAAGTTGTAATAGTTGACGGAGAGTCAACGAAGGATGTCTCACGTAGCAAGGTCGGTCGAGGTCTTGACCAACCTCGATCGATTTAAATGGTGAGCTTCCAGTATGGTGGATGAGGGACCAAGGAAGCGGCCTATGAGTGAAGCGCTAGGGGACCTGCGAAGGATCCTAGAGGGTGCTGACCATACGGTGCTAGGGCTCTGGGTCCCTGAAGATACCCACGCGTGCGTCGAGGAAGAAAACTGAAACAAGGAGTTAGAGTTGTTTTCTTAACTCGGGTATGGATTTGGTTGGTTGGCCTTGCTGGTCCTCAATGGATGAGTCCATGGCTCTTTTATATGGATCTGTTGGTTGATCAGCAAGATCAACCAACAGATGAGTCCATGGCTCTTTTATATGGATCTGTTGGTTGATCTTGCTGATCTTCAACGGAGAGTCCATTTGGATTTTTATAAGTGAATATATTTCTGGGTACTATGAGCTAGGAACTATTGAAAAGGCCCTTGAGTGGACAGGTGGTGAGCGTTCTGGTGCCAATGATGCCATAGGTACACGGATGAAGAAATGATTGGAAATTAGAATTCAACCAGATATTTTGGAGGATTATGATCAGTGATACTATGGTTTGATTAAAAGATTATTTTAAAGACAGGTGAATCTGTGAAACATGCAATTTCATATTGGGTGTGTAAGTGGTGTAACTATCTTGAAGTTTGCTTGAAGCACCGGCTAGGGAGCCTAGGAACTCTTTTTCCTGGTACCCGGGACAAAACATAAACAAATTCCTAAATGGATCCTATCACTACAGTGCCTCTGGATGAGGAAAAAAGCATTGGTCTCTATGATCCAAGTGCAAGTTTCTTCCTTGATCTGACCATATGACTTACGGGTTCAGTCAGATCAATTTGGTTAGTTAAGGCTCTTAACTACGGTAGAATAAAAATATCCTGGAGGAATCGCTAGTGCTTTCTGGGCAAGGGCAGTTTTTCCCGGGTTCAATTTTGGAATAAACCAAGGGATTAGTCTCTTGTCCGGATATCCGTGGGACGAGGCCCCAAGTGAGAGGCTCTACCCTGCGCAAGAAGTGCTACTTCTGCTGCTAGCAACCCCGAATTCGTTGCACGGAGGAGGCATGGATCTTTCAGCTAGTATCAGAGCAAATTGGCTAAAGTAGAACAACCGAGAAGCCAAAAATGTCAAAAATTTATGAAGTACCAGTAAAAGATTATAATTGTGTGATGAAATTCATACAAATTGATATTCATAAATTGATAATTGGGTCTTCAGATGGAAGTATCGCAATTGTATAGAATCCCTGACTTGCTTGAGACCTAGATATGATGGTATTTACCTTATAACTCCAAGGACCGTGACTACTCGTATATACAATGATTATATCTGCATCTCTTTACTGTCAATATATAAGAGTAAATCTAAGACCTTGAAGTTACAAGCAAAAATGCTATCCAGAGAATGAATTCGAATGCTGGTTGATATGATTTTAGAATTCTGGTTGAGAATTGATGAGTTGATTTGGATTCTGATTGAAAGATGATGATTCTTGAATTCTGGTTGAAAGAAGATAAGTTGAACAAAGCCACAATGAGGATGAATGGAACAAATCCTAGTGATGATATTGGTAACTGGAATGGCAAATCACTATAAATTTAGTGGATTGTGCTGATAGATTGCTGCTATTAACTCTTGACCCAGTGGATCTAATTAAGGGATGACAAATTGAAAACTTGCATAACTGAAATTCCCGAAGGAATGTTCAGATATGGAATTTCCAGTCTGATGGACCATTATTGTGTTAAGGATATAGATGATATGTTTTAAATAAATTGTTATCTAAATAATGAGTTCTATATGTTCTTCTTCTAGAAGGGATCTTTATCCCAGGATTTTGTTGGGTTGACTAGACTATAAGGAACCCCAGAATCAGTTGGATCTTAAGGAAAAGAGTTGTCCTCCAGCTGCGAGATGAGGACATCTCACGTTTTTTAACTGGGGTAGGATGTAAGATTCCTCCCTCTAGCTTTTGAGGTGTAAAGGTGTGAGAACCTCCCCTTCTGTTCTTGAAATAATTCCCCTCTCTGAAATAAGAGAAAGATCTTGTTTTACCCTGTTTTGGCCTAGAGAGAGAAAATATCTAGAGAGAGGTAATCCAAAATTGAGATATCTTTGGATATAAAAATCCTCCTAGTGTCTAAAATGGTTTCCCTTGAAACAAAAGTTCAAAATGAACTTTCCAAAGGGCATTAGGAATCAATTAAAAATGATTTAAGGGACCTTAGCCTAAGGGTCTAGATTTTCAAAAATTTCCAGATTATGGTCCAATTAAGGTTCCTATGGACCAATAGGATTAATCCAAGTGTTGGGATAAGATAAATCCAAAGAATTTAAAAAAATATACAAAAATGAGTAAATGCTCACATAAGTGAAGAGTTGACTGAGTACAAGATTTATTAGTTAAAAGTTAAGAGATATTACTAAAAACATAAGATATTTTGGAGAAATGATAAATTTTTGACACCTTGGTAAGGAGGGGGAGACCTTTGAGATAGGCACCTATTTCACACATGTGAGTTTTTAATTCAAAAACATTGTGATACTTTTATCTCTCCTCTCTCTTGGATCAAACCAAATCAAAAAGGGAGCCAAACTGATCCAAATCTTGTCCAAATTGAGCTAAACTAAACCTAGAAAATTCTAGAACCCAATTGGACTTGGTTAGAGACCTCCCTCATCTATAAATAGATCCTTAGAATTTTGTAAAAAAATATGTGAACTATACCATGCCAGTATTACATTAAAATAATGATATTTTCTATGCATAATGCTAAAAGAGGACTTCCTACCATATTCTAGGATTTGACATCCTATGCTAAAAGAATGATTTTCATCAAATTCATGGGAAACTAAATTTTAGTGTTTATGCATAAATAATTAATTAAAGAAAAGAGACATTTTTTGTAATTTTATTTTTATGCAAAAAGAGAAATTTCCATGATAATGGAGATCCATGTAATTAAATGGAAAAAAAGAAATTTTGGTATATTAAAATAATGAATATTTTTATTTAAAGAGAAAATTTAAATACATTTATTTTATGTATCAAAAAATTTTATGATAAAAGAGGAATTTTCATGACATTTGGAATTCAATCAATTTAATGCAAAAAGAGCAATTCCCATGATTTTTGAGATGCAAGAAATTAAATGAAAAAAGAGAAATTTTAGCATAATTCAAATTATGAGTATTTATCAAAAGTGAAATTTTGAGCATTATTAATTTTATTGGAAAATATGGGTAGAATTGATTTTTGTAAATCCCATGAATCTTTTACTCAAAAAAAGAATATTGAATATATTTCTTAAGAAACTTGAGAAAGAATATGAAAATATCCATTGAGAAAAAGTACCTTTAACTAGACCAAGCAATTGGCATAAATTTAGAAAAGTCCCATTGGTATCGAAAATAGAAAATGTTACTAAATGTAAATAGATATGAATATATCCATTGAGAAAAAGTACCTTTAACTAGGCCAAGCAATTGGCATAAATTTAGAAAAGTCCCATTGGTATCGAAAATAGAAAATGTTACTAAATGTAAATAGATGTGAATAAGATGTGATAAGATGTGATTGGATGTGAGGTGATGTAAATGGATGTGGATGTGGATGTGAATGAAGAGATGAGAATGAGATGTGAATGAATGTGGATATGTGAAAGGATATGATGTGATGTAAATGGATGTGGATGTGGATGTGGATGAGATGTGATTGATGTAAAGGGATGTGGATGTGAATGTGATGAGATGTGATGTGATGTGAATATATGTGGATGTGAATGTGAATGAATGGATGGATGTGGATAGACGTGCATGTGAATGACTGGATGCATGTGGATGAATGAGATATAATGTAGATAGATGTGGATGTGATGTAATGTGGATAGAATGTATGTGATGGGATGGGGATACAATGAATGTGATGGATGTGAATGGATGAGATGTGATGTGAACGGATGTGAATGTGGCGTGATGTAAATAGATGTGAATAGATGAGATGTGATGAGAATGGATGTGAAGATGACGTGATGTAAATAGATGTGAATGGATGTGGTGTGATGTGATGTAAAATGGATGTGATGTGATATGACGTGAATCGGGATAGAATGTGGAATAACGAGAAATTATGTGGAACAATGTGGAAAGATGAGAGTTCATTAGAAACTGTATTTATGACCTGTTTTTAAATGACTGTTTTATGTCAAGAATGCTGGGACAGCTGACGGAGAGTCAACGGAGGACGTCTCGCATAGCAAGGTCGGTCGAGGTCTTGACCAGCCTCGGTTCAATTTAAATGGTGAGCTTCCAGTACGGTGAATAAGGGACCAAGGAAGCGGCCTATGAGTGAAGCGCTAGGTGACCTGCAAAGGATCCTAGAGGGTACTGACCATACGATGCTCGGGCTCTGGGTCACCGAAGATACCCATGCGTGAGTCGAGGAAGGAAATTGGAACAAGGAGTTAGAGTTGTTTTCTGAACTCGAGCATGGATCTGGTTGATTGGCCTTGTTGGTCCTCAACGAATGAGTCCATGGCTCTTTTATATGGATCTGTTGGTTGATCTTGCTGATCTACAACGGAGAGTCCATTTGGATTTTTATAAGTGAATATATTTCTGGGTACTATGAGCTAGGAACTATTGAAAAGGCCCTTGAGTGGACAGGTGGTGAGCATTCTGGTGCCAATGATGCCATAGGTACACTGATGAAGAAATGATTGAAAATTAGAATTCAACCGGATATTTTGGAGGATTATGATTATTGATACTATGGTTTGATTAAAAGATTGTTTTAAAGACAGGTGAATCTGTGAAACATGCAATTTTATATTGGGTGTGTAAGTGGTGTGACTATCTTGAAGTTTGCTTGAAGCGCCGGCTAGGAACTCTTTTCCCTGGTACTCGGGACAAAACATAACCAAATTCCTAAATGGATCCTATCACTACAGTGGTTGGCTAACCCATGGGATTGGATGGGGTTAGGCTGGACTGATGGATCCCTAAAATAGGACTCAATTCTATTATGGTACGATAGATGAAGTAAATCCTGGATAGTCTTGTTCTATGGAAAAGAATCAACGGATGTGCCTCTCGATGAGGAAAAAAGCGTTGGTCTCTATGATCCAATTGCAAGTTTCTTCCCTTATCTGACCATGTGACTTAGAGGTTCGGTCGGATCAGTTTGGTTAGTTAAGGCTCTTGACTACGTTAGAATAAAAATATCCTAGAGGAATCGCCCGTGCTTTCTGGGCGAGGGAGGTTTTTTTCGGGTTTGGTTTTGGAATAAACCGAGGGATTAGTCTCTTGTCTGGATATCTGTGGGCGAGGCCCCGAGTGAGAGGCTCTGCCCTACGCAAGAAGTGTTACTTCCGCTGCTAGCACCCTTGAATTCGTTACGCGGAGGGGGTAGGGATCTTTCATAATCTCCTCTATGTGTTAGTTATTATCATCATGATGCTATACTACCATTTTTTTACATAAAATGCAGTGTGTTTCTCTCATGCCTTGCTACATTTTTTAATTGATATGAAGCTCTGCATTTTTCTCAACCTATTTTATGTTTATGTTTCAACAAAAGCTATGCGTTGCTTCGTGTACTTCATGACACACCTTCTGTCTACATAGCCCACAACCATCTCTCAATATTCAATCATTAACGCAAGGAAGGAGATATCCATCTACTGCATCTATAACCTATAGAGTGGAAAATGCAGCATATCCAAGGGTCAAATCAACAAAACACAGCACATTCAGGGGGTCAAATAATCAGTAAAATACAACACATCCAGGAGTCTTTAAACGCAACACATCCAGAAGTCAAATCAACAAAATGAAGCCGTCCCATGCCCAAATGAGAAACATGGAGAGTAGCAGAAAGGGAGTTTTGAGATAGAAAAGTTCAACAGCATCAGATTCTCAACTTGGCAGGCAAAGCTTCATCTTTATCTGATGAGGGAAAGTTTATGGTCCATGGTCAATGGCACCAACAAGAAACTAGGCAACAACAAAGGAGCTGAGAAGATTCAATGATAAGGCCATCGCCACTGTCATCGGGCTTGCATTGTCTGACCATCTTGTTCACCATGTGGACTTCAACAAGATTTCTAAGAAGGTATGGGACAAACTGGAAAAAGTATTTAGCGATAAGATAAATAACCCAAAAGGTTTTCTTGAAGCAAAAATTGTTTGGTTTAAAAATGGATGAAAAAGAGACCTTGGAAGAACACTTGAGAAAACTTGGCTCCATTCTCCAACAACTCTCAAGCCTAGGAGTGAATGTTGAAGAAGATAATAAGAAGGTTATTCTTCTATCTAGCATAGAAGAATTAAGAGCTTTCGACATTTCTAAGAGGGGCTAGAGAGACACTCTTTGATGACATGCTTTCAATGTTATTAGAAGACCCTCATCTTAAGGATCAAGGTGAAAAGGCATTTGATGTATAGACGAAGCTATAGCAGCCAAATGGAAAGGAAGGAAAGGGGATAGTGCAATTACTACAAGAATCTTAGTCGCATAGAAGAAAAATGCTTTAAGAATATGCCAAAGAAGGAACATGAAAAAGAGCATGCAAACCTTGTAGCTAAAGAAGAAGATCATAAACCAGAAAGAAGACAAGGCATTCATAGTGACCAGAATCTTTTTCTAGATTATGATTGGACCTTCTAGTTCCTATATTGTTTGAGTCATGGGTTCTTTGCCTAGCAAGTCCCCCAAAATCTGAATATTTTGTAGTCACGCATTCTCTGCCTAAAGTCCCGCAAAATTTAAATATTTTGTGTTTCTTTTTGTAATGCTTCATCATTCCCTCTTTGCCCTGCTTTAAGCAAGGGGGGTTGTTTTGGTACGCTAATGTAGGTTGTCTTTGTCTCCTCTAGACTTGATCTCTGAATCCTTTGCACACTGAGCCATACTACATGAGCCTCTAGGCTATGTTTTTATGGCTCTGAGCCATGCTCATGAGCCTCTAAGTCAGTAGCATGAAACATGTCTTGTTTCTTTTGCTAGTGTTGGAGTATAGAGACTATTGAAGGTTTGATAAGTATAAGCTCCATCACATCGAAGGGGGGTATTGGGTATTTTGAAGTTAGTTAGTGTGACCACCCTCTATGGATGTAAACAACCCTTATAAAAGTCTAGGTCAGAAGATAAGGCTTAATGCCTATAAAATCATGTACTTGGAGGTTCTCTAGTTACAAAAGTATCATTTGAGTTGGGCAACATGTTAAGGATGCAAAATTTATTAATCTTCTCTCATTTAGTAGATGCTTAATACATCTTTCTTTCTGTCCCTCTCTCTCTTTGAGAGAGAGAGAGAGAGAGAGAAAGAAAGAAAAATGTATTAACGTCTTCAAAAGGCCAAAATGACCTATGAGACCAAAATGTATTAACATCTTCAAAAGGCCAAAATGTTACATCATGTCCATGGAATACATCATCATGGCACTGAAAGTAATAATAAAAGAAAATATTAAACAAACAAAGAGCCTCAAGCTCTCACATCAGCCAAGAATATCTTGCATAGGGCATTGCAACATGGTACCCAATGTAGTGAGGCTGACAGGGCGGCGGGAGAAAGTCCTACGGTGGTGGGAAATAATGGTTCTGATCCTCCTCAGGTGACGTGAGCATGGGCGTTGACCATTATGTTGGGGGCGTCGAGCTCTACATAGCTCAGTGGGTCTATCTAATGTCACTCCTCTCGGTCAAGCTCTTGCATAGCCTAGAGAGAGAGAGAGAGAGAGAGAGAGAGAGAGAGAGAGAGAGATTATTTCTAGTGTTGGAGTATAGATACTATTGAAGGTTTTGTTGAAAGAACGGTAGAGGGGGAGGAGACACACACACAGGAGCAAACCCTAATGTATATTGCAAACCCTAACCATAGAGGGAAGCCATCTCCCTTCTCACACAAAGCATAATGCCATAATCCATAATACACACAACACACTATGAGTTGTGTCCACACTCATCTAACCCTAGCTAATGTCCACACACTATGACCAGCTGGACACGCGGTCATTTATGTCTCACACATATTCCTACCTAACATGCCAGCACATAGCATAGCTGGCTCACACTGACATCGAGCTTGAATCTCAACAGCCCCTGCCATAGATGAAGATGTAGATGAGCTTGGGATATCAAGACTCTCAACACTCCCCCTCAAGCTCATCCCATGTACTCCCAACATAGTACAGAAGTACTCAAACTTCTCCCTGCTAAGTGGCTTTGTAAAGATGTCTGCCACCTGCTCAACATCAGTCTTCACATACTGTAGATCAACTGTACCATCCAGCACCTTCTCTGACAAAGTGATAATGGACCTCTATGTGTTTGGTCCTCGCATGAAATGCTGGATTCTTGGCCAACTGTATATTGCTCATGTTGTCACAATGAATGACAACTTTGCCATCAATAGGCTCACACAAATCTGCCAAGAGATTCTTTAACCATACAGCTTCACAAGTAGCAATGGCTGCACCTCTGTATTCAGCCTCTGTACTGGATAAAGCAACTGTAGGTTGCTTCTTGCTACTCCAACTCACCACGGCACTTCCAAGTGTAAAAGCATAACCACTAGTAGACCTCCTGTCATATGAGCTACCTGCCCAATCAGCATCTGTGTAGCCATGTATGTCCAAGCTTTTATCACTCTCATAAAGTAGACCATAATGTGCAGTGGTCTTCACATATCTCATAATGCGTCTCACTGCATCCAAATGTGGTTTTCTGGGGCTCTGCATAAACTGGCTTACTAGCTCCACAGCATAACTCAAATCCGGGCGTGTGATAGTCATGTAAATGAGACTACCAACCATGTTTCTGTACATAGATGGATCATCCAACTCCTCACCATAATCAGCCCGCAATTTCACATTTTGCTCCAAAGGTGTACTCATAGGCTTACACCCTGTCATGCCATACTTTGCCAACATATCCAATGCATATTGGCGTTGTACTAACCATGTACCTGCATGATCTTTTACCACTTCAATTCCAAGGAAGTATCTCAACTCACCAAGATCTTTCATGTCAAATTGCCCACTCAAAGCTTTCTTGACATGCATCACATCTGCACCATGATCACCTGTGATAATCAAGTCATCCACATAGATGACGAGTAAAACAATCCCATGCTCTGTCTTCTTCACATAGAGTGAAGAATCTGCTGTAGAAATCTGAAAACCAAGAGAGATAAGATATCTTCTCATCTTATCACTCCAAGCACGAGGTGCTTGCTTCAAACTATATAATGCCTTTTTCAATCTGCATACATGAGTGGGATATCTTGGGTGTACATACCCTTCTGGCTGTGCCATATACACTTCCTCTTGTAGATCTCCATTTAGAAATGCATTTTTGACATCCATTTGATGCATTTTCCAACCATTAGCTACAACCATAGTAATGACTGCTCTCACTGTGCCCATCTTTGCCACTGGACTAAACGTTTCATCATAGTCCAAACCTTGGGTTTGTGCATAACCCTTAGCTACCAATCTTGCTTTATGTCTCTCAATAGAACCATCAGATTTGCACTTCACTTTGTAAACCCATTTACATCCAATAACATTTTTGTCCTTTGGTAATGCAACCAAGTCCCATGTATCATTATGAACCAATGTGTCCATCTCAACATCCATTGCTTTCTCCCATACATGCTCTCCAATAGCTTCTGTATAGCATGTAGGTTCCATATGCTTCACCATAGATGTCATATATGCATAGTGCATAGCAAAATCTCAATATGTCAACCTGTCAACGGGATATTTGACCCTCTGGGATCTCCGCAATGCATGCGGGTCACTCTATACACCTGTAACTCTAGCATGTGGTGGCACATATCTATCCTGTTTAGCACCAGGTGTGCGTAAAACAGGTATGCCAAGCTCCTCATCCAAACTCTCTGAACTAGATGACTCATAACCTATAATTCCAATTCCTTCGACTTTCTTTTTGCCTTTATCCACAGCACTACTCCCAGTGCTCACACTCTCATGCCTCAAACGTCCTGACCATGGACGTACACTACTACTCTCAGCCTCTGCTGCTCTGCTGGCCCAAACATAGAAGTAGAACTAGAACTTGCTTGTGGTGGCAAGTTCACATGCACATCAGCCTCAAGTGACTCAATGACTCCCTCATCTTTTGCTTTGTACCAATTAGCAAGCTCATCAAACACCACATCTCGTGAGATGACCACTTGTCTAGTTTGTGGATTATAACATTTGTATGCCTTTCGATCCTGTGCATATCCAACAAATACACATTTCTCTGCCTTAGGATCCAACTTCCTTCTCTTTTCATCAGGCACATGTACATAAGCTATGCATCCAAAAACTTTGATATGTCCAATGTCTGGCCTATAACCTGTAAGTCGCATCTCTGGCGTGCTTCCATGAATGGCTGTTGTAGGTGTTTTGTTTAGTATATACACTGCAGTAACACATGCTTCTGCCCAATAATAATCTGGCATGCTCTTTTCATTGAGCATCGCCCTAGCCACTTCACATATGACTCTATTCTTTCTCTCAGCCACACCATTCTGCTAAGGTGTATACCTGCAAGTCAATTGTCTTCTTATACCATGCTTCCTCAAGAAATGCTCAAAAGCTTTTGAGGTGTATTCACCACCTCCATTTGTTCTCAAACATTTAATCCAACAGCCATATTGCTTTTCTGCAAAAGCTTTAAAATCCATGAACTTTTTCAACACTTCACTCTTCTCTCTCAGAAAGTATATCCATGTCATCTTGCTGAAGTCATCAATGAATGTCACATAGTATAAACTGCCTTTGATAGATGGGTTTCGTGCAGGACCCCATACATCACTATGTACTATCTCAAGTGGCCTGCTACTCATATTTCCTTCTCTAGGAAACCTCAACCTTGCCTGCTTTCCAAACTGACAAGCTTCACAAACATGCATATTCCCATCATATTTGAATCTAGGCAATCCACTGACAATGCCTCTTGTTTGCATGTTCTTTAATCTCTGTATATTGACATGTCCAATCCTCTTATGCCACATATCAATGTCATGTACCACATTTCTGCTTTTAGAAAACATGGCTGATTTTAACTCAGGAATTCCAGCATCCAGCTTAAACAACCTGCCTTCTTTCTTTCCTTTAGCAATGACTCTACATCCATGTTTGAAGTCCTCAACGAAGCAACCATGCTCGTTGAAACGAACCTGTAATCCCTGTTCCACCATTTCAACAACTGAGGCCAAGCTCTTTGTGATAGAAGGCACATACAATACATCAGACATAGACTTTGTTTGACCATTGTGCATAACCAATGGTACACTACCAACATGTGTAATGGCATGCTGAGTATCATCTCCTGTTTCCACATAGCCTTTCACATCCATAGGCTTCATATGCTCAAACCATTCACCATGACATGTCATATGGTTTGATGCTCCAGAATCCATATACCAAGTATCATCATTCTCAGCATTTGTCATCATCGATCCAACAACATGTTTCATGGCGACGAACAAATGATTTACAGTGCCATCATTGCTGCTTGATGCATAATTTCCACCACCATGTTGTGCATAATTTCCACCATAATGACCACCACGTTGTGCTCTACCCCCTCTCAAATCATTCTGTTTGCGAAAACAATCTCTCGCCATATGACCATATTTCCCACAATAATGGCATTCAACATCTTGCATAGATGTTTGTTGGCCTTGCCAACGTCCTCTACCACGGGGGTTACCTCTGCCTCTCTGAGGTGCATATCCACGACCACCTCTAGCACCATATGTGGGCTGAAAATTCTGTTGTGATGACCTGTCTTGCCATCCACGACCATTACCACCACGGCCACATGATGTGAATCTCCCCCTGCCTCTAAAACCTCTCTGCGAATAGAAAGCCTGATTCCTGCCATTATCATCATGGCTAGTAGATGCATCCAGAAATGAATCACTGAGTTTGATTTCCTCAACAAGTAAGAGTGAAACCAACTCATCAAAGTCTGGTAAACCTGTACTCCTCATTCACTGAGATAGATGTATCAAAAGATTTATATTCCTTGCCAAGACCACGCAAGGTAATATCCACCAAATCATCATCAGGCATGGGGGCATTTATTGTTGCCAATGCATCTGCAAACTTCTTTATTTCTTACACATAGTCATGGATGCTCCTTTTATTCTGCTTCACATTATGTATCTGCTGTCGCAACTGAGACTTGCGAGCACTCGTGTCTGTATCAAACATCTTTACCAAAGTATCCCGTGAATCTTTAGGATTCTCAGCATCCTGTATGTGTATGAGCATAGCATCAGAAATACATATAGACAGATAATGCAGCACTTTGAATGCTCTTTCTGACCATTGCTTATGAGCAGTAACCTGCTGTTGTGTAGGTTGTCGGGGTAGCTCATGCTCTGGCAGCACCTGAGATTCCAAAAACCTTTTCCTTTCAAGAAACTTTTTATCCTATACTTCCATGCCTGGAAGTTCTTCCTATCCAGCTTTTCATCAACAATCTGTACTGGATTATCCGACATGTTTGCTCAATGCATACACCTTCCGTACACTTCAAATCTGTAAATGAGCCTTCCTCAACTCAACTACACTCCAATGAGTGTTCCAGATACTCCAAAGTAGCCAACAATCTTCAAATTTGATGTAGAAAATCAACCTGTATGCATCCAAGATGAACTGGCTCACGCAGTCCGCCGAGATACCCTGTTTCACGCAGTCCAAGATACCCTATTTTGATGCGCTTTCCAAGGCTCCAAATCACAATGTAGTGGTGCAATCAAGTATGGACAACTTGCATTGACACCTAAACAACCTCAATGTAGAGTATCAACACCATCTGACATGTGTACATATCAATTTTTGAAAACCCCTTTCTCTGTTTTGGAAAAAACCAAAAAAACCAGTAGTAAAATGGCTCTAATTTCTTCAATATTTATCCAAATTGATCAACCAGGCATTCATTAGCTTAGCAATAGTGTCCATCAACTCCATGTAAGAGGAATTTGTCCAATAGTTTAAGACCAAGGATTAATTGCTCAATTAAAATTGCTCTGTTTCTCTGCAACCAGTGGATAGCCTGTTTAATCAGCTCATTCCCAGCTCAATTAATGATAATTGATCAAACCAACCATGTAGCCCTCTTCTCCAATGTGTATAGCAACCAATTGCTAAAGCAATTGTGAAATATACCAAGCAACCAAGTGGGAATCGACCTCCTCGTACCAAAATGATCAATTTTCTGCCCTGTTTCTCTGTGCTGGCTGCGCCGCTTGCTCTACAGTGATTTGGGAGTAATTATAATGTTATTTGATAAGGTATTCAAGTCCCCAACACACCTAAGTATGTGTGCAACCAGTCAATGGTTGGATTTTTACCAAAAACACACTCCAAATGCATCAATTTTTGACTTCCTTTTCTCTGTTTTGTGAGAGCTCAAAAACCAGAGTTTTTCACACATTCAAATGCATTCAAATTGCTCCAAAATCAGTATAGGGCTTGCATAGGAGTTGCCAATACATCCCTCTTTGTTAGATACATGTGTCTTTTGCCAGATTTACATGTATTTCCACCATACTTCAATGCTTCCAAGCTTTAATGGAAAGCTTTCAAAAACCAAAAATTTACTTTGCTTTGATTTGTTCTAAATTGCTTTGTTTTTGCCTGAATCACCTGCAATCTGCTCAAGGATGTTTAGAAGACCTTACCCGGTAGGCCAAGCTCTCAGATCTGATAGTATTCGGTGTGCTCCAAGCTTCACAGCTTCAATGGCAAGCTTCACAGCTTCTCTTCACAACTTCTTCTCCCTCTTCACTCACTCACTCATAAACCCTAATAGACAACACAAGGCTCTGATACCATGTTGAAAGAACGGTAGAGGGGGAGGAGACACACACACAGGAGCAAACCCTAATGTATATTGTAAACCCTAACCATAGAGGGAAGCCATCTCCCTTCTCACACAAAGCATAATGCCATAATCCATAATACACACAACACACTATGAGTTGTGTCCACACTCATCTAACCCTAGCTAATGTCCACACACTATGACCAGCTGGACACGCGGTCATTTATGTCTCACACATGTTCCTACCTAACATGCCAGCACATAGCATAGCTGGCTCACACTGACATCGAGCTTGAATCTCAATAGGTTTGACAAAGCGGGTGGCCATCTCTGCTCACCCGCAGCAGAAAGGGCGCCTGGCCGCTGAAGGGCCGCAAGGAAGCGGAAGTGGTCGAAGTCGATAGCTGAGAGCTTGGATCTTTCAAAGTTAGTTGGTGTGAACACCCTCTATGGATGTGAAAAGCCCTTATTAAAGTATAGGTTATAAGGTAAGGCTTGATGCCTATAAAAACATATACTTGGAGGTTCTCTAATTATAAGAGTATCATTTGAGTTGGGAAACATCTCTCTCTCTCTCTCTCTCTCTCTCTCTCTCTCTCTCTCTCTCTCTCTCTCTCTCTCTCTCTAATATGATGTGATTGGATGAGAATGGATGAAGAACGATAGGAATACATATGATTGGATGTGGATTAAGAAAAGTAAATTGATGTGATGAGATGTGATGAGATGTAATATGATGTGATTGGATGTGAATGGATTTGATGTGACGTGAATGGATGTGAATGGATGAGATGTGATGTGAATGGATGAGATGTGATGTGAATGGATGTGAATGGATGAGATGTGATGATGTGAATGGATGAGATGTGATGTGAATGGATGAGATGTGATGTGAATGGATGTGAATGGATGAGATGTGATGTGAATGAATGTGATGAGATGTAATATGATGTGATTGGATGTGAATGGATGAGATGTGATGTGAATGGATGTGAATGGATGAGATGTGATGTAAATGGATGAGATGTAATATGATGTGATTGGATGTGAATGGATGAGATGTGATGTGAATGGATGTGATGTGAATCAGGATAGATGAGATGAGATGTGAATGGATGTGATGTGGATCGGGGTAGATGTGAATGGATGTAATGTGATGAGATGTGAATCGGGATAGATGTGAATGGATGAGATGTGAGGAGAATGGATGTAATGTGAATCGAGATAGATGTGAATGGATGAGATGTGATGAGAATGGATGTGATGTGATGTGATGTGGATCGAGGTAGATGTGAATGGATGAGATGTGATGTGAATGGATGTGATGTGATGTGGATATGGGTAGATGTGAATGGATGAGATCTCTCTCTCTCTCTCTCTCTCTCTCTCTCTCTCTCTCTCTCTCTCTCTCTCTCTCTCGTCACACTATCACTTGAGTTGGATAGTGATGACCTTAGGCATGAGGTGTGTGCTTCCATGCAAGAGGAGATGGATAGGTGGAAGGCAGACATGCAGGCATACATGGCAACTCAGCTAAGCAAGATGCAAGAGGAAATGGTCCAAATTTTGGACACCAAAACCAGCCACCACACCTCACTAATCACAGAGCTGGAGGCCCAACTCGCCACCCTTAAAGTGGAAAACGAGACCTTGAGGGCACATACTCAATTCGAAGAAGGAGAAATTCAACTATCCCTCAATGATGAGTTGAATACACTTAGAGAGAAAATGAAGACCCTCCAAGAACAAGAGGAGAAGAAGGCAAACGAGGCAACTACATGGGCCAAGGTGATTAAGAAGACATAGAAACAAGTGCAAGAAGCGGGCTAGGTGGATTGAGGTTGCCAAGAAGCAACGGAACCCACCATCATTCCCAAACATCATCAATGACACACTCGAAGAGGAGAAAAGAAGGAAGAGTAGGGCATTGAATGTGAAAGTGGTGGGATGGAAGAAAGGAACCTTGCCACTGAAAGAGGGCGCCATAGCACCATGCAGAAAGCTGGAAATCGCTGATACCCCCTTCGTCGAGGCATGGAGGGTGGGCAAAGACACCACCAAGGAACGCGCACTCATCCTCAAGTTTGCGGGGTTGGAGGCAAGGCAAGCATTCCTTACCAAAAGGCTGGCACTAAAATGAGAAAAGACTTACCTCAAAGACAATCTCACACTAGCACAGGTGGCACACAAGAGGGAGTGCATGCCACGCATCTTGGATGCACGGAAGGTAGGGAAATGGGTAGTGTATAGAGATGGGAGGGTGATCATCACCGAGCGACGTGCCCAATGACGGTGCAAGACCTATGATACCAAGCTAGAGATTGCGGCTTGGAACTGCAATGGTGCCTTGAGGATAGATGCAGATCTGTTCGAGGAGACATTTAGAGGGAGAGACTTGGTCTTATACATAGAGACACATCAGTGCCATGGGAGTTGGCTTCCAGAGGTGAGAGGATACAGATGGGAGTCTGTTCACCGCCCACACCCACGCACAATAGGGGGTACTCGGGGGTCAGGAGGGGTGGATTTACTATACAGGAGGAGCTTCAACATGTGATACAGGTGGTCGGACGGGATGAGGCCACACGGTTTTGTGGGTGAGGATCCAGACAGAGGGCCTGAGACATCTACCTTGCAGTGTGCTACTTTGCACCCTCCAACTCTAAATATGCCACCCATGGAGAGTCCCCATACCTGCCCCTTTATGATGGCATTATGAAGTTTTCTAGTCTAGGGGGCATCCTCCTGGCTAGAGACTTCAATGCCCGCACCGCAGGTGCACATGTACTCTTCTTTGAGACAGATGATCCCATGTACCAGGAGATTGACACGGTGGGTAACGGATCTGGAGCGGACATCACAGGATACAGCAGCCCGCATAGACTATGAAGAGTATATCTTAGCCCTTGGCGGGGCTCATAGGCTAGCCATTTATAATGGTTTGGCTAGATGACCTATATCCAACTCCTTCACCTCCTACCCCTTCGGACATGGAGCCAGTACAGTGGACTATCTAATGGGATCCCTCTCTCTGATCCCACTCATTCCGAAGTTTACCATCTCACCTCACTCCCTCGGTGTTGCAGCCGACCATGCATACTCGCCTTCTCCTCACCTGCCGATACACCATCCAACCACCTGCTTTGCCCCATCACCGTTCAAGATACCACTTCACCAGAGAGACTTCTTCCATCTATTCTGATCACGTCTACCGCATCCTCTCCGACCTCGACCCACACATCCCACTTGATGAGCTTACCACACACCTCTCAGCCACCCTCCATACGTCCATTTTGCAGCCACCTTCCCGCACTACTCTAGAGCCACCCCTACATCACGAGGAGGGACTTTCCCACAGAATAGCTGGTACAACGAGGAATGTCATGATACTTGAGCCCGTCTACATCAGGAGATGGCACTAGGATCCACCACTCACCAGCACGTGCGAGTGATCTTTCAACATCTCACACGAAGAAAGAAGAGAGCCTACCTAGCCAGGCTTGAGTAGGAGCTATACCATCTATTTCTTGGAAGGGAATGTAAGGAGGCTTGGAGAATCTTCCAGGATTATTGCCTTCCGACTCCGATTACTTCACCCGACACCTGGCACACCTATGCCACCTCTCTCTACCCCGAGTAGCCGACCTCTGGTAGGAGCATCTAGGCCTTGGAGGCAGAAGAATGGATCCGGAAGGCAGAAGATGAAGCATGCCTTCTGTGAGGCAAATTCTGGGGATGGATTTTCGGAAGCATACTTCTAGAGAAGAAGAATTATGGGGTAGTACTGGCTTTTTCCCAATGAGTTTGCCTTGAGTTCGCTCGCCTTGAGTTCCTCCATGTGAGCGAGGGTCTCGTTGCTTCATGTGAGCGAGGATCTCGTTGCCTTGAGTTCGCTCGCCTTGAGTTCCTTCATGTGAGCGAGGATCTCGTTGCTGTCTAGCTTGTCGGTTGGTTGCTTCTTCACGCCACTATCACTGCTAGTAGCTTCATAACATTGCTGGCCTCTTGCATCTGGTCTTTTGTTGGCTACTGGTCCTCCATCTCTTTTAGAATGTTGGCTTCTTTGGCCTTTCCCTTCAGAGGAACTTCTGCTGCCACACAGAACCATGACTTCTTTTTAAAAACAGGTTGCCATAGCCATAAGCGAGCCTTTGGAACCTACCCTTGGATCTCCAGTCCTGTGAAGAGGGTAGTGCTCTTCGTGGCCCATCTCCTCCTCTCCAATTGTTGTGAAGTTCTCTCCCACCGCCACTATGGTCCTTCTGCTCATGTGTGTTGTTCTTCTGGAAGCAGAGGTTGGTGGTGGTGTCCCACCACTGTGGCGTGTCGGCATCGTTGGAAGGTGCTAAGGTCACCATGCCTAGGAACAGAACAGGGGGTTTGCGAGAGAGAATGTCGAAGAGGTAGTTGTAGTGAAAGGGTGATGCTTTGAGCAAGAAGAGGTTCTGCATGCAAAGAGAGAGAGAGAGAGAGAGAGAGAGAGAGAGAGAGAATAAATAACTAGAGTGTGCAAGGACTTAAATAGAGTTACTTGGTTTGATTGGCGTGCAGTGTTAATGTGGCTGCATCACATCGCTTAACACTAGAGACGAATCTTTCATGATGGTTCAGAGAGGTGCCTTCTCATCAAGGCTATGAATACCTAGGTAGTGGATTAGTGGTGCTACCACATCGATGAAGGTATTCATTGGCGTTGGTGCATGGTAGGGTTGCAGCAGGCAGTAGCCGGTTTGACGGCTTTCTGGAACCGTTTTGAACATGTCAAGTAGGAAAGTGCCATCGTAGAATTTCTCCACTATCTAGAATAATCTCGTCCACTAGAGCGTTAGTTTTTCGGGATGCAAACCTTGCGAGACTGAAATAACAAAACTGGATCATCTTCCTTGATGAACATGTGGAACTTAGAGTGGTGGTCGACCACTTCTTTCTTTTTTTCGAGACGACTCTGGTGACAAAGAAACTTTTGAGGTCCTTCAGGCTTAATTTTTTTGCAGTGGCAATTCTGAGGCTTGGCAGACTAGGAATTCCATTTGTATGACTGCTTCTATGCTGTATACTAGTTTGAATGGGGTCCTTCCGATTGAGACCTTATATGCTGTGCCGAATGCCCATAAAGCTGAATACAGCTTTATGGGCATTCAGTGTGATTTTCATTGACTAACTTTGTAAAGATCTACTTGAGGATTTTGTTGGTCGACTCGGCTTGATCATTGGCTTGTGGATAATATACTGTGGAGCGTTTATGGATGATGAGATACTGGGTGACTAGTTTTCGGATGGCATCATTGACAAAGTGCTTACCTTGGTCACTAATCAGCTTGATTGGGCATCCAAAATGAGTGATTATCATTTTGTAGAGGAATTTGGTAGTTGACTTTACTAGTTATCCCATAGAGCACAGGCTTCTACCCACTTGGTGTTGTAATTTATGGCTACCAGGATATACTTATGGACTGGTGAAGCAAGCTGGGGGATTAAACGAGCCCATAAAGTTGAGGCCCCATTTTTGGAATGGTTCCAATGGGGCAGGATTGGGTTGTGCGGCATCCTGTCTCTATCGGGTTGGCTAGCCAAGACGTTAGCATATGTCACACTACTTGTGTTAAAACCCTAAGATCTCTCTAGATTATTGTTATGCATAAACATGCATAAATCAAGCATAAACCCAACCACCCCCAAGCCCAAGGGATGCACACATGAATTATAAATGAAATACATCATACCTCTACCTTGATGCCCCATATCGTGAGTAGATATGATTCTCTACACAAGAGAGTATAACATAGCCTTGGCCTCACAGCCCAAGCTTTCCCTAATCATAGACTTATTTCTTTCATATTTGCTAATTTTTACTAATCCATGTTTTCTAGGCTAATCTAGGCTTATGAGGTTAACTACTTTCTTTCATTGAACGGTTACATTCAACTAATGTTGAAATGGCCAATGTGGTGACAAAGAGGATGCCAATTTGTAATGTAGAAACATTTGCAATGTTTCTATGGTTAGAAATGATGAGAGAATTACAACAAAAGCTAACCATTTTTCAATTTTTAACTCACTTAGAAGTTCACCAAGAGTATTTAAATCATTCTAGTGTAAACATTTTCTACTTATTTAAGAGAACATTATGAAAAACTTGATTTTATCCAATAATCAATCATCTAGGATAAAGAATGGTTGGATTTACTAAAGAAGAGAGGGGAAGATTTTGTCAAAACCCCCTCATGTGACATATCATTGGAAAGCTTTTGAAGAGTAGGCTCTAAATCCACTTTTATCATTATTGATTTCTATGCATATAAGTATGCATAAAAGAATATTTTTTTTATAAAAGTGTTACTTTTATCATAAATGATTTTTATGCATAAACATATGCGCATAAAAGATATTTTTTATATTAAACGTGTGATTTTCATCATAAATCTTGGCCAAGGTGTCGATGACCAGCTGAAAGGAAAGCCCTCACATAAAGCCCTGTTAAACGTGTGAACGAGTAAAGGGGCTAGTGTGTCCCTAGCATGGGAGAAATGCTTGGTGAGGAGTCCATCATGATGCTGTGCTCTCACAGTCTGCATCCTGTCAATAGCATCTCTCACCATGTTGAGGTGAAAGAAGGAAGAGTGTGGGGGAGGAGGTTCGGGTGGATGGGGGAGACAGCTCACGGGCATCGGATATACTGCTGCTTTGTGGATTTCCACAAAGCTTTTGATACCGTCCCACTGACCAGAATGATGAGGAGACTGTAGGATATGGGAGTGCTAGCACAGCAAAGATGCTTTGGGGGATCATTACACTCTATGAGTCAATCATAGGCAAAGTACAGGCTCTAGGAGGTGACTCAGAGATCATACATAGCACTAACGGGGTGAAGCAGGGCTGACCCTTGTCTCCTACTCTATTTGGTCTATACATTGACGGGATCTCGGATTACATAGATAGACAGGGAGGACTAGGAGCACATTTGGCACGAGTCCTGATCCTGTTGTATGCAGATGTTATTGTTCTTATTTTTTATTCACCAGAGGGGCTGCAAAGGCATTTGGATGCATTATGGACCTTTTGCGAGGACCGGGACCTCACTATGAACCTTGGAAAGACCAAGTTCATGATCTTTAACACCTCCTCATAGTGGATAAATAGATTTGCAAAACAATTTACATATAGTGGAGAGCCTGTGGAGTATGTTACCTCATATTTATACCTTGGGGGATCACTTTTGCTGGGCCTCAGTTCTCTCGATGCGGAAGGTGGCTGAAGCTAGATTGATGAGGGGATATGCAGCCCTTAGCTCACTAGAGAGGCAATGCTCACAGATACAGTTTTAGGAGCCGAGGACAAAGCTTTGGCTATTTGATACTCTAGTTACACCTGCACTATTGTATGGTGCCCCCATCTGGGGTCCTAGCTTATACTACATGAGGAGATAGAGGAGAGAGCTGACCAAGACAGATACAGAGGAGGTATATGATGGGTGAAAGCCGATGGAAAGGCCCCTAGTGGCGATGATCTCACGCATGATTAGGAGTAAGCCATCATTGCCACATGAAATTGTGCAGGCAGAGATGGTGGTTGCACCGATAGTGACAGAGGCTCTATTCCAGACAGTGACATACTAGCACAGGCTATGGGAGCTTCCACTTGATAGATACCCTAGCCCTGGAGTCCTCAAGAAAGTTAGCACTTGAGGGAGATACAGAGTGCTGGTATGCACAAGTAGGCACTTGGTTTGGCATGCACGGTATGCAAATGGAGACACTCCCCCTGTTCCAGTACATCATAGAGGCCCTGTCATTTTCTCTCAGACGCACATAGAGCGAAACAGGGTTATCAGGAAGGACATTGTCAGATTGGATACTCAGGGGACATGGAGTTCTCCGCCCATGCTACATGGACACACACCTATCCTTTGGGGTGAGATGTGCGATCGGCTAGATCCGCACCTCATCCCACTAGCTGAGAGTGGAGACTGCCAGATATGGGCCTAGAGCGGCTGCACCAGAGGACAGGATATGCCAGCTCTGTCACACAGAGCCCGAGACAGAGGATCATTACATATGTCGATGCCCTGTATACTACGAGATTCAGGGGAGGTTCCATTGCCTCTTCCGAGAGCTGGGTTCAGACCACTTTCCAGGATCGTGGACTTCTCGAATCAGAGATGCCTTGGACTTTTTCTTCTAGAGCTCCGTAGACACAAGGAGTCCTTAGTGAGATCCAGATCAACTGTACTTGCTCGAGGACCAACACAGAGAGCTCTCACCGACTTCTTCCATACCAGCACTCCAAGGGTGGTCGATCCACAATTCATCATACCTAGACCACGAGCTAGTGCAGGAGCTTGACCGACACAGAGAGCTTGACCGACTTCTTCCATACCAACACTCCAAGGGTGGTCGATCCACAATTCATCATACCTAGACCACAAGCTAGTGCAGGAGCTTGACCGAGAGGTCTAACACTCGACAGAGCCACTGAGTTATGCAGAGCTCGATGCCCTAGACCCCATGGCCCTCACCCATGGCCACGCCACCACAGGAGAATCCAGGCCATCATCTCCCATCATCACAGGACCTTCTTGCACCAGCTCAGTTTTACCACCTTGAGCACCATGTCAGCGGCCCATGAGGGATGTATTAGGGTGATATAAGAGCTCTCTGCTCATGTACCTAGATCAGATTTTATAGTTCTAGATTTTTGTTATCTTTCTTTATTACTATTCTTTACCCAAGATGATGTCCTCATGGATATGATGTAACCTTTTGGTCTCATAGGTCATTTTGGCCTTTTGAAGACGTTAATACAACTCTCTCTCTCTCTCTCTCTCTCTCTCTCTCTCTCTCTCTCTCTCTCTCTCTCTCTCTCACACACACACACACACACACACACACACACACACACTCACATAGTGGAGAGTGCCTATAAAAACATGTACTTGATATTTTGGAGAGTGGTATACCATCTACTAGGAGCTGATGCTGCTCTCATGTTTCTATGTTCCTGGTATTCCATGATGAGTTTCCATGGACAGTTTTGTATCACACAGTGAGATAGATATGTTTATGTTTTGTTTCTGTTTTATTTTCCATTCCATGATGAGACATGCCATGGACATTATTGTATCACTTTGGTCTCATAGGCCCATTGGGTCTTTAGTAGACGCTTAATATCTCTCTCTCTCTCTCTCTCTCTCTCTCTCTCTCTCTCTCTCCCCACACACACACACAGAGAGTCACCATAGCTATCCTCCATCCACCATAGTCATGGCTTAATCCTTCATCCCTCTCTTTGCACATGCTCCATCCTGGCACCATGAAATACTAGCATCTGTGGTGCTTGTGATAGACTCCTCTCACGGTGGTGTGCTTCAAACAGAGCTATAGAGGCAGTATCTCCTGAAGCCATCAACATGCCACACATACTTGGTCACCCGAATCATCAAACCCAGTTACCTCTAAAAGGTCATGTATGTTTCCACTAACAACCTCACTTAGCATAAAGCCACAAGTCTCCTTAAAGCACTTCTCTTCCTGCAAAGTAGAACTTGCATGAAAATCATCATCATGTCTAGTCTTCATATCAACCAAGCTCTCGAGCTTCTTCAAATACTCTACATCCTGCAAGCAACAACCCTTACTAAACACATCACAACCACCTAGCTGGATATCCACATAACCCATATCCAAGGGCTCAGCATCATTTGCACCAACATTCCCATCAACCACATCCAAGCAAGTAACATCAATAGCATCAAGAAAGGTATCAACAATGCATGGAGAAGCATCATTCAGCTCAGTTTTCGGTACATTGGGCTCTATATCTTGAATACGATCTTGCTCAGACATATGACCATCTATACCAGCCCCTTTAACCTTCACCTATATGCACCCCACACATGTCCAAAGCTCTAACAAGCTCTCATCTAAATCCATGTCATCACCAGCTTTATCTGAGGATCCTATAGAAAAGCATCATAACTATCAAAAGAGGTTGTATCAACCCTTGTATCCATTTCCAACTCCTCTCCAATCTCTAAAATATTGCATGTCTTCAAATCATACCTTATCCTCTTCTCTTTAGGCCTGTCAACAAACAATACAACCCGTATACTAGTCCTAACATGACTTCATAGCAATCAGCTAGGGTATTTCCAAAATGATGGGATATGACCCAGCCCCTGCTGGCATCACATGCATATCAATTAATACTTTTTTCCCAAGAGCATTCAACTCCAAATCTTTGACCACACCAAGACACTTCACCTTTGAACTATTGTCCATATTTACAGTGAAAATAGACTTCCTTGTCACCTCCAATCCAAGATCATACTACATAGCCTCTTCAATTAGGACACACATATGGGCTCCCCCATCAATGTAAACCTTGCTAACCTTCATGCCATGAACCCAAATATCCATAATAGGTAATATTAAAAACCTTGCTCTATTGAACTACATTAGCCTCACGGATTCTAAATCTAACTCTCCTAACACTTACAAGCTCTTGCCACTGTCTCCTTATGCTAGAACTAAGTTGCATTATACGTCTCGTATAATAATATTTTACCAAAAAATACGAGGATATACGTGAATAAATGTATAATTCAAGGAATAACGTTTTTTTAGCTTTTGATTCGATCGAAAGATATTCGAACGAAAGCCATTCGATCGAATAAAAAGTGCCGAAATAAAAAACACAAAATCGCCCCCCATTTTCACCATTTCTCTCTCTCTCTCTCTCTCTCTCTCTCTCTCTCTCTCTTACCATTTGCATAGGTAAAAAAAGCAAAAATTTTAAATTTTAGATTTTTTTAATTAGAATTTGTTTTAAAATTTTCAAAAATTCATTGTTCTCATTTGTATTGCATATGTTGTCCCACTCCGCTATTCGGATACCGCTGTGGGACAACAACTTGTGTGTAAAGCATATTTAAATTTAAAAAAAATATATCTTCATTTGTATTTGCATTGCAGTGTCACTGCAACGTTGAATCGGGCGTTGTTGTGATTACTGCAGCCTACTTCACCACTGCTAAGTGATGTGACGGGTGGTGATTGTAGGTTTGTTTTGTTGCTACTTGTGTGCACTGTGCCACTATTTCGGGTGGCATTGTGCACTTCTAGGTTTTTGTTTGTATTCGCCCGTGTGAGTACTCTGTCACTGTTTCGGGTGACAATGTATCACTTCTGGGTCTTCTCTCTTCGCTTTAAGCACTACCTGCGTACAACTTTGTCACTGGTTCAGGTGGCATTGTTGTACTTCCAGGTTCCCATATCGTAGATACTAGAATATAGATTAGTTTCTATAACATCCCAAGCATTTGTACTCAGTGCCACTGATTTTCAGGTGGCACTTTGAGCACTTATGTTCCCTAGGAATGGTAGGGGGAGGCAGTGTTGAGATAGTCAAACGTCTGTGCCATTGTTATTATACGGGTGGTATCGAGGTTGAGCTAGCTTGATACTCTCTTTCACTCCATTCATTATGATAAGCTTTTGCATAGCCATGCATGGTGAAATCAACATTCATGATTCTATCATGCTTTAGATTTAGGTTTATATCTTTGAAACTAGGCATATCCATAGTTTTCTTTATCTCCAGACTATATAGCTTAGGTATATCCATGGTGGAATCAGTATTCTACCCATTGACTATATATAGCGCATATCCATTAACTATTCTACCTTTTTTACTTCATCTCTTGAGTCTTGTCTTGGTTATGCGTATACACATATATTAGTGCATATACGTGCTTATGTCTAAGCACTAATGCACATACACACATGTATTAATGTTTTCCTTTGTTTGTTATTATCTTCACGTCCTTTGTGTGTTATTGTCTTCATGTATTAATGTGGATACACCAGCGTCACGCAAAACGTTTCATGTCAAAACGCAAAGTTTTGGTATGAAACGTTTCACCCCGTCTCACAAAGACAAAACGAAACGCAGAACCGAAACGTCGAAGCACTAATGCACATACACACACATGTATTAATGTTTGTCCTTTGTTTGTTATTGTAGTCAAAATGGTTATGTAAGCATTATTGCACAAATATAATGCATCTCCAATGTTGTAGTTTGATCAAAGGCACAATATAGTGGACTAGACTTTTTGCTCACAACACCATTACTTTGTCTTAAGGTAGCAGTGCACATAGGAGGCGTCGAGTGCATGTTACAAGGTTCCTCAATTCACGAAGGAGCATTCTCTTACTGAGCTCATGCATTCTCTTGCTGAACTGATGCATTCTCTCTAACGCTACTAACGCATTCAATTGTGGACATACCGCATCCTCATCCTAACCAATGCATCCTTGAGAGCATGATTCCTGTAATATGTGGCGATATTTGTTACCTTTGATTGCCATGGATACTGCTTTGGTTTTTAATTTTGCAGCATACTTATATAACTTAGTGCTAACGTTAGGTGGCGGATTAGAACAAGCTGCAACATAAACACCGACTCTGAATAGATGCTCCTTAACCCTCGTTGCACTGCCATGAAATTCATGGCCACAAGACTTACACTTAACATGAGATGTGTATCTACCACACTTCAACTCTTCTACATAGTCCCACTCGGGCCCTCTATCCACCCATCGTAATCTTAAGCTGTTTAAAGCACAAAATGACTCATGAGCAACTTTACATCAATAAATGATCATTAATGCCATAAAATAACCTACACATCTACCATTATGCATTCTACACTTTAAAATTTCTATTTCTAATTCTGAATTCATATTGAAAAATAATTGTATACACAAGCAAAGAAACAAATACAAATAACAATAAATATCCACGCTTATTGAATCCTACTACCCCAATGCCTTTTATGAAGCTAGCTTCTAACACAGTCTATTAACAATGTCCCACCCCTTAGACCCGAGTGTGAACTATGTTCGAACACAAGGGATTCTAGCTTTTGCAATGTAATAACCTATACCCCAGTGTGAACTATGTTCCAACACAGGGGATTCTAGCTCCTTTAAGTAACCTAAACCCTAGTGTGAACGATTTTCCAACACAGGGAATTCTAGCTCCTTTAACTAACCTAAACCCTAGTGTGAACCATGTTCCAACACAAGGGATTCTAGCTACTTCAATTGACCTAAGCCCTAGTGTGAACAATGTTCCAACACAAGAGATTCTAGCTACTTTAATCGACCTAAGCCCTAGTGTGAACAATGATCCAACACAAGGGATTCTAGTTACTTTAATTGATCTAAACCCTAGTGTGAACAATATCCAAACACAAGGGATTCTAACTACTTAGACTCACTAATCCTAGTGTGAACTATGTTGAAACACAAGGGTCTCAACCTACCTAAATTGCCTAATTTAATAGTTTTAACTAAATTAGATTTTTTTTTCTTACCACAAGTGGCAGGCAGATTCCTTTTGCAAGAACCTATGGAATTGTACAATGACAATGCGGCCCATAAGCAAGCTTATATAGCTATTAGTAATTGTTTCGATAGAATTGAATTCAAATGAAAGGCATACGATAGAATACCTTTCGATCGTATGACATTCAATCGAATACCATATGATCGATTTGCTGGGACTAAAACGTTAAGTCGACTAATGTCCGATGTGCCATGGAATAATACGACCGTATTTTAAGTGTATTTGACTAAATACGCCCTTATTCGTGTATAACGTATAATGCAACTTAGTGCTAGAATTCAGCCTTAAGTGATATCAGCCTTCCTATGTTTAACATCAACCAAGAGACTATAAAGGGGGATGTCCATCTTCCAACTGGAAGTCATCCATGCCAATCTTCCTTCTTCTAGTCCTAGCTTTTCCTTGCTTGCTAGATTCTGCTTGTTCCATGGTTGCCTTTCCCTTCTCTTGCTTCTTCCTAGCTCTTGTTTCCTTACATGCATCCTCGGACTCCGATCTTTGCATCCTCGTCCTCTTATTGACCAACACATCAACCTCACCTTCCTCTTCGTAATAGTTGCTTCAATCATACTCACATTACCGAATGGACCTTGAGGTTGCACGTGTCATTGTCTGGGCACTTGATTCCCATAAACTCCATCCCTATTGGCAGCATCCCTATTACCCTATGATCTTTGAATAATAGGATTTATACCTCCAGGCTCTCTTCTTGGTTGAGGACATGGAGGTACTATATGATCTCTCTCTTCACAATAGTAGCATTGGAGATGATCCATTCTATTCCTTGGTTGTCTCTCCTTGTGGCCTTCTTACTTGGTTTTGAATAACCTACATAGCAAGATTCAAGTTTCAAATTTGCTCTATCAACCTCTGAATCTCTGGATAAAGCCCATCTTGCCCTCTATTTGGCTCTACAATCCTTGGAACCTCCACATGGGGCTCCCTTTCCACATGCATGTCCATAGGGAAAGGTTCTACCACATGCCTGCTTGCTTCCCTTTCCTTTCTTGCCAACTCTTGTTTTCTCTTCTTCCTCCATTGCCTTGTAATCATCTTTACTGCCTCTCCATAAGTATCTAGACCCTTAAGCTCGACTTTTTCTTTAATGCTCCCATGCAACAATCCTATGAATTTATCTTTCTTCAGGAAGTCTGTGGACACCTAATTTTCTCCCAAAACCCTCAGAATTCTTCTCCAAACTACTTCAAATCTATTCGCAAAAATTGTAATTCCTTCTTCCTCCCCTTGATGTAACCTGCTGGTTCTCCAAAGATCTTCTAGGCTGTCCAGTTTTCCATATCTCCTTCTCAAGGCTCCCCTCAACCGGTCCCAATTTCCTCTTTCATCCTCTATAGCCACATCTTTATACCACTCTCTGGCTGCTCCTTCCAAAAGCAATCTTACCATTCTCAACTTGTAAGCATCATCATCCATGTTGGTAAGTGCTGCCAGTTCAATTCTCCCTAGGAATTGGTCTACATCTTCACCCCTCTCTCCTTTGAATAATTCATACCCTGCTCCTGCCCATAGGTCCTAAGCTAATCTTCAAGTGGTTTCCAATATGTTTATCTAAGCCCTATCCAAGAACTCTCGGATCCTCAATGGGGGCACCAAAACATGGAAAGAGCAAACAGGATCTGCCTCTATAGCATCTAAATCATTGAGAACACCCAGCCCAAGGCACCCAATAGCCCTGCAACTATCCTCTGAACCTCTACTAACCTAAATTAACCCCTGCTGACTCTGTTAGATATCCTTCAACCCACAAAATTGTATGACTGACTCTGGCAGACCTCTGTCAAACTTGACCCAGACTAGCTTCCTCTCAACCCAAAAAGATTAATTCTACCCTTCTATAGTAGACTGATCCTAATACTCAACTGACTCTATCTAATTCAACCCTGACTAAGTAGACTTCCAATCTTCACTCACAATTGATTTTTCTTAATAATCTCAATCAAAACAACACAATCAAAAACACCATAGCACAAAATCGGATCCATCCACTCACAACATGTTCAGACCCAAACATACCGTTTTCTGCATATAGCTTAAACCAAAAGGAAACTAAGCAAATCTCCACAACTTCTGTAGCCACCTCTGCAGAACTTCTTCAAACACAAATCAACAGTTGAGCGAATTCCTGGGTAGCACCAAGTTCCACTAGAAATGCAATCAGAGATCCTAGGCTTGTCTCTGCAACCATCAACAAATCCTCTTGCTCACACGCACTCCCTCTGCTTTGGTTCAACCCACACCTTCTCACACTGCTTTCCCTTCCCTCTGCATGTCTTTCTCCCGCTCAGCAAAAAGCCTATGCTTTCTCGTGTCCTTCCTCTCTAATGGGCTCTCCCAAAGCTTCCAAAAAAACCTGCGACCTTCAGCCAACAACCCCTTTCATAGGAAACAAACACACTACTTCTCCTACCTTCATGCATAGTTCCCCATGTCTTTCTTCATGCATAGTTCCCTTTCTCGCAATTGCATGGCCTCTCTATTTATCCTTTTTAGACTACATCAACTACACGCTATGTTCTAGACTAGCATATATACATCATATCTTCCTACAACCTGCCTTTTCCTCCTTCAAATTTGTCCGTGTCCTGACTTCATTGGGCTCACAAAACCTCTCACAAAGTCATGTAGAAAGGCAGCGCAATGGTAATGGAGCATGTGCTGGATCTAGAGTTGATGAGGGGATCATGGCCGACGTCCAAGGGACCAGGGATGCCCGGCACGCTGAAATGCGGAGACCTGGTCCAAGGTAACTCCTCTCGAGCAAGGTGGGTCCACAACATCCTGAGGTGGGTCCACGGGATCCACTGTGTGGGTGTCCTCTTTCTGGGTCTGGAAGAAGCTAGTGATGGTTGGCGGGCAAGGGATGGGTCGGGGTGGTTGGGACCGAAGCTCTCTCAAGAAAGTGTCCCTGAACTCAAATAGGAAGAGCCCTTGTCAGCGCTGGCCTCGGAAGTCAATGATCCTGGAAAGTGGGCCAAACTGCTCATGGAATAGACAATGAAACCTTCCGTGGATCTCATAGTATACTAGGCAGCGACATATGTAATGCTCCTCTGTATCAACTTTTTTGTGGCATAACCCAGCAGATCCTCTCCTCCTCGGGTCTCAAATAATGAAACCTTCCACAGATCTCATAGTATATTGTCGCTCTGTCTCAACCTGTGTGGAATAATCGGCGGATCATCTCCTCGCTTAGGTCTCCGTATCAGCTCCCCAGCTGTGAAGACACGCTCAAATCTCCCTGTCGAGAGAGAGAGAGAGAGAGAGAGATTAAGCGTCTACTAAAGACATAATGGGCCTATGAGACCAAAGTGATACAATAATGTCCATGGCATATCTCATCACGTAGTGGGCAGCAACTTGGCAGGAAAAGGGAAGGGACGAGCAGCACCTGTGAAATGAACAATTTTTTTCTCTGCATTTCCCAAAATCAATTTGGCAGCCCCATACAGATGCAGCTTAAGTGAGGGAAGACTCCAATTTCAGACACTTCTAATATAATTTAGATGAGGTGTCAAAAGGTGATTTGTAGAAGTAGCTGCAGAAAGAACTATCGAGTCAAAAAGTAAGCACTCATCCACAGGTCTTGAAAATGGGCTTGAAACCAGTCTCTCTCCAAGCATACCAAAAAGCCATATCCCTTACTAAGTTGAGCGCATTAATAGTTCTCTAAATGGTAGAGCGGACCAGAATAGGTCACATTCAAGTATGTATAAGAGCCCCACTATCTCCACTGGAGCTGCTCATTCTCACCAAATTTCTAACCACCACATTCCTTCCGGGTAAGGATCATCTGAGAGTGCCTGTATATTGACTCCATATCCAGGGATCCTTGAGGCTGTGTACGAACACTTTTCAGCTATGATTCTCCAACATCTAGAGTCACCACTCAGGAGAAGGTTGATTTTGTGCACCACCTGCTTTCTGCAGAATTCCCTCTTCTCTTGAGAATAAAACCTCTGTCATTGTCTCTTGGTGACCTTGGCTAAGTCAAAATCCTTGGCCATTTCCTCTTGTAGCTGAGCTTGATAAGTTTTGCATTCATTATTCACTGCCAGTCTACCTACCTCGGACACCAGAGATAAAATGTGTGGCTATAAAGCACACTCAAAAGGTTCTTGACAGCACATATCCATATCATCATAAACCCTGAGGCTGAGGCTAGAGCTTCTCACAATGATGGCAAAAGCTCCTCCATATCCTGCAATATCAAGCAAATATTTGGCACAGGTCCCTCTTCATATCCATGACAACCCTGTCAACATGTTTCACACACTTGCCTCCATCTTTTGCACAGCAGAAATGTTGGACAAAAGCACAACTGCTGAGGCATTCTCTGGGTTCAGCTCAAGAACCCGCTCTGCAGCATGCCTCGCGAGTGCAACATTATTAGAGCTTCTGCAGGCGCCCAGCAAGGCCAGCCAAATCACCTCATTGGGATCTATTGGCATTTCATTGATAAGGTCCATGGCCTCAGCAAGGTGCCCAGCACGACCAAGAAGATCAATCAAGCAAGCGTAGTGGTTCACAGACGGAGTAATCCCATAAACATACCTCATAGAGTGAAAGTACTGGAACCCTTCATGTACTAGACCTGCATGGCTGCATGCAGTGAAAACACCAACAAAGGTTACCTCATTCGGTTGCACACCTTCATGCTTCATGCGTTCATACAATAAAAGGGCCTCCTTGCCAAACCCCTGCTGGGCATAGGCAGTAATCATTGCAGTCCATGACACCACGTCATGTTCACACATACTCTTAAATACATATTTGGCATCCTCTAGATTCCCACACTTTGCAAACATGTCAACAAGGGTACTGTCTATGAGCAAATTTGGCTCAATGCCAATCTTCATTATATGCGCATAGACATGCCGGCCCTGTCCCAAAGATGCAAGGCTGGCACATGATTTGAAAACACTTACATAAGTGATCTCATCTGGTTCGAACCCATCTAGTTGCATTTTGTCAAACAAATCCAATGCCACTTCACATGGCCCCTGCAAAGCATAGCCTGATATCACCGCATTCCATGACACAACATCTCGTTGGCACATGTTGTCAAAGATCTCCCGTGAGTCCTTCATGCTGCCACATTTGGCATACATGACAACAAGACTGCTTGCAACAAACACATCTAACTCAATCCCACTTTCAAGAATTTGAGCATGTAATCGCTTGCCATGCTCCAGATCTGCCATGAAGGTACATGCTTTGAGAACACTCACATAGGTGACATCAACTGGCTTCACACCTTCCTTCTGCATTTTCTCAAACAGTTTGAGGGTCACCTCACCGAGCCCTTGTTGGGCATAGCCTGCAAGCATAGAGTTCCATGTGACCACATTTCGTGCTTGCAATTTATCAAAAATGTCAAGCGCGTCCTCCACATAGCCACACTTGGCATACATGTCAACAAGGGTGCTCCCAATAACCACATCAGACTCAAGACCACTTCTAACTATGTCAGTATGGATCTCTCTACCTTTTCCCACTAACACAAGGCCACAGCATGCAGTGAGCACACTCGAATACGTTACCTCATTTGGCTGGGCAGAACCTTCTAACTGCATTTGTTGAAACAGGACCAAAGCCCCCTCCCAGACCCCTTGCTGTGCATATCCTGCAATCATTGATGTCCATGAAACCACATTCCGTTCCTCCATTTTGTTGAAACATGCACATGCATGCTCAATACTACCACATTTTGCATACATATCAATAAGGCTGCTCCCGACAAAGAGATCCAAGTCCAAACCACTTTCAATAGCATGAGCATGCACCTCCATGCCTTCACTTGGATCTTCCAAGCTAATGCATGCCTTAAGAGCAACAAGGAATGTAATCTCATCTACAACAGCAACCCCTTGCATTCTCCTATAGAGTGCTAAGGCCCCCTTACCAAGCCCTTGTTGGGCATATCCCATAATCAGTGAATTCCAAGCAACCACACTAGGTTCCCTTATCTTGTCAAATGCAATGTGCGCATAATCTAGGCTCCCGAACTCAGCATGCATGACAATGAGGGTACTCCCCACATAAGAATCAGACTCAAAACCATATTCAAGGATATAGGCATGTACCTCCCAGCCCTTTTCAGGTGCAACAAGGCCCGTGCAAGCCTTGAGAATGACGACAAACAGCACCTTGTCGGGCACCACACCTGTGCCCAACATTTCTTCAAACAGGAAAATAGCGCTTTCAGCTTGGCCCTGTTTCACATGAGCTAAGATGATCGCCGTCCAGGAGAACACATTGTGTCTGAACATTTTGTTGAACACCACGCATGCATCCATTAAGTCCCCACACTTGGAATACATGTCAACAAGGGTGTTGTTAAGAAAGACATTGTATTCATATCCGCTCCTAATTATATAGCTATGTACTTGGTTACCTTCAACAAGGGCATTCATATCACCACAACGCTGCAAGAGGCAGGAAAAATCATCAACTGGAACACATCCACCTTGCTGAAGCTGGTAGTCCAAGACTGACAGTGCCTCATCCCACTGTTTCTGATACCAGAGCTCCTTCACTTTCAAACCACTTTTCTTGTCACCTGACGTCCTGCCACATGTGCATTATTCACAGCTGTGCATTACAGAATGAAATTGAACTGATATCATGCAGAGCAAGATAAGTTGAGGAGATGTGTCAACACCTGACAATTTCTTGCCCCAAAACTCCAAAAGTATTATCGTGATCTCTTTGGTGTTGTTCAGTAGTACTGTCTCTGAGCACTGAATTTACAGTCACCTCGGACTCCTTGCAAGGACTCTCCATCCAAGAGGTTTCTGTTGTTCCCTACAACATAACTCTAAAAGAATGTTAGAACTTCAGTCCATATGACAAAGCGTCTTCCAAGGAGCACCAAACTATGCCATCTATATGCAAAAGAAAACTCCAACACTAGCAATGACTAGTCAGATACGGATATCAGAATTTGAAAGCACAAGCTCTGCAAACCAAAAGATAGAAAAGGTGGTAAAAGGACACCAATATGCACCACTCCACTGTTTCAGCAGTCAAAAGTCCTTGATGGGCAGTTGGGAGCCCAAAAAGGTTCTTCGAAGAAGATGGAGACCCACCTGATGAACCCGGTGCTAGTGCTGATCAGATGGAGGCCTGCGCTCATCAAATATTCTTTAGGGGTGACTCCATCAATGCCTCCCCTCGGAGATTTGGAGTTGACAGAGGACTTTGCCTCAAAACTTCATAGATGAGGGGCAAAGGATCCAAGCAGTTATATCCCCGAGTACTTCATGGAACTATTGAAACACTTTTTGGTCTCATAGGCCCTTTCTATCTTTTGTAGACATTAATGCTACATTGGCTCATCTGAAGAGACAGTGCTTTCGGGCCCATTTTCAGGAACCTCGCACGAAGAGTTGGCTACTTGACACATTAGGGAGGCCAGCTATGATGTATGGGGCTCCATTTTGGGGAGCTGATCTTGGAGAGGACTAGATGAGGACAGAGAAAGTGCAGGTGATGAAGTTTTCATGCATGATCAGGACTTCAATTTTGCCAATTTGAAAGCATAATCATCTTGATATACTCTATGTGAAGTGGCATCTTCCACATGGCTTGGAGAGGGATTATCCATTATGCTTTTAATTAAACTAATGATCAACAATCCGCAAGATAAGATCATCTTCCAATTCTAGTGAATGCTCCACCTATGCTCTTATACCAATGTAACGGAGTGCATGTATCTCGGGCCAATTAACCATTAAGTTAATTAAACACACCAGAGATTTAACCACACGATCACAAGACCATAAATACTGCACTACGGGTCAAAGATGGGTCGACCGCCCCCTTACGATATTTTTTTACCAAAAGAGTCTCTCTTGTACAAGCTTGGAATGACCGGAAGCTAACTCCACAGCTTCAAAATAATCCAAACACCATTACAGAACCTTCAAATTAACAGTAGAACAGGCCAACTGGCAGTAGAGCACCTCCAGGCAGCAGTAGGGCATGCATTTGGAGTGGTTCAGCTCAAGAAAGAGGCCAAAACCAGTCCCAACAGCTAGGTTATGAGGTAGAGAGCAAGAGGCATGTAGTAGCACCAATATGAGCTGAAAGTTGCATGTGTAGGAGAAGGAAGAAAGTGGTTGGGTAGACTCTTGACAAGTGTTCCCCCTTGTGTGTCCAAACATGCTATTTGACAAGTGCCCCTCTTGTTTGTCCAACTATCTGTCGGTGTACTGGATGGTGTACTGGATCATTTGCCACACCAAAAATCACAATCACAGAATTACAGTAAATACTCACTCTCATACGGTTAATCCGGTTCTCCCATAAACCTTTAAAAGTTGTTCCATCGCATGATTCTTCAAAATTGAAGCACAAATGGATGCATGCTGATTTTACCTCTTTTTCATGATGCATAAATGGATGCATGCTGAATTTACCTCTTTTTCATGAAGCATAAATGGATACATGCTGAATTTGCCTCTAGGGTGGCCTCTCACACTTTCAAATAGTCTAGACAACATTATGAAACCGTCAAAACTAGACATCTAAGTCATGGGCAATGGTGTGTGAACACTCTAGGACTAGCCGGGCCACTTTTTCCCTCTTTAGGAGGTTTTTTCCCCTGTGCATCTGAACACCCTCTACCACTTATCATTTCAGGTGTACTTATTCTTTGTACCCCGTACCACTCATTCTACTTGGTAATCATCAAGTTGTGTGCAAATTTTGGGGTTTTCACAAAATTGATCTGAGACACCTTCTAAATCAACAATTGATGTGTAAGCTCTATCCCTACAGTTGCATTTTTATTACATTTGCAGGTTTCCGCCACCAATGGGCCACCCAGCAACTGTCCAGGTTGCATTCAGTGGACATTGGCTTTGCAGTATGTACGACACATAATTTTTTGCAGGTTATTATGGCAGGCAATGATGTATTTGGCATACTTACTGCCAAGGACAAATTGGACGGGACAAATTACCCATTGTGAGCATAGATGATGAGGCACCTACTGGTTGCCAAAGGCCTATGGGCCATGATTTTAGGTGAAGGGGCTTGTCCTCTCTCGCTAGTTGGGCAACAGCTAACTGCTCCTATTGCCACATATAGCATAGCTACTTCTGGATCATCTGTGGTTCACACACCCACACCTACTGTGGATCAGCAAGACCGTGGGATGCTAGAAATGCACAGACCCAAAGGAGTCTACTTCAGATACAACCTTGCGGGTGCCCAAGAATTCTCCACTTTCATGCACCTAAATCTTCCAGTACAATATGAAAACAGAAACAAAACATATGTTGAATAGTGTTCCTCAATAGAACTGGAGAGCTTTCCCAGCTTTAAGCACATGTAGGACAGCCATGGACAGCCCACAACATTCTCACGTCGGCCCAAGACAGCCCTGTATGGTTGTCTTCAATCCTGCCAAGCCCACAAAGAAAGTCAACCAGCCTCAAGGGGCTGTACCAGCAATCGACCAGCCCTCAAAGGTTCCAGAAGGAGTTGGCCAGCAACCTTTTCATGCCAGAAGAAGTCAGCCAGCCAATAGGGAACTGTCCACAAGTCGGCCACACATAGGAAGGCTTAGATCCAATCGACCAACACACAGGAAGGTATAGATCCAGAAGGCCAGCAGTTTTTGCTCTCCAAAACAGGTCGATCAGCTCCCTAGAAAGCATGCGACCAGCCCTAACTTGACTTCTCCTTCAGTATTAGAGCTTCCCCGCCAAAAACATCAAATCGTGTGATTTTCACGTCCAAAAGGAGGCGCCTACAAGCAAACAGCCCATAATATGTCCAATGCCCGACCTTTGGCCACCACGTGTATTAAAATTGTTCTGCCCAGTGTGTACAACTTATAAATTTGCCCCGTCACTTTTAAGTGAGTGTGGCCCTACATCAATAAATATTAGCATGTGAAAGCATAAAACTGTAAATTGAGTTTTTAAGAGCACTTACCACCTGTAAAACACATGTAGACCACCTGTCAGTCCAAAAACAAGTGTGCGTATGCACGTCCCCACAGGGCGCCCACATATTCCCGGCTCCATTGACAACACACGCAATAATCTCAGGCATTGTCCACGCAAACAAAACAAGTCATCCAAATATAAAATTAAGGTCATGCACACACATGAGTGCAACTAAACTGGAAGAAACATCCATCTGCTCAGTTGTATCAATCAAGTAGAGTGTTCAGGGATCCAATATCCTTCTGGAATCTTTCCAAAACATAAATACAGGTGAACAACAGGATAGGTAGTCCCCGGAAAACACACCATGTCAGGCTACATATGCCATACATGTATTGTCATGTCAAGCTCCATATACCACACATGTACATCAGAAATAGAAGCAATGAGGAATTTTGTGACATTCCCCCCAGCTTCTCAGCAGTTGACCGCAACTGAAAAGCTTCCAGATAGGCTGTCAAAAGTTCCGGATAATCTTGAAAAATCCTCGTCCATCCATTTTGCGTCCACAGCCAAATAGTTTTTAAATTTCACAAGATACCTACGTACAAGCTTGCCTCCCGCATACTTACGCTCCTTGTGAAAAACTATCTGCTTAGGTTGCAATACCTCCTCAAGCTCATCCACCTCTAGTGGATCTTCCAAAACTGGTTCGACCAAAGATGGTCCCACACAAGACCTCAACAAGCTGACATGAAAAGCATTATGTATTTTCCTAATATCAATCTTCATTTATCTTCTATAAAACCTACAATGGCCCGTAATACCTATTTGAAAGCTTAGGATATCGGCCCTCTTTACCTGGCCGCTTCCGAAGTCGTGCTTTCGTAACACTCAATCACCTTCCTTGAAAATTACCTCTCTCCTGTGATTGTCAGCTCCCTTTTTATGCTTAGTTTGAGATCGTTCTATGGTTGTCCAAACCTGTGCAAAAGCAATATCCAAATCTCTGACATACTCATCTACTACAAAGATTTCATTCTTTAGTTCGTAGGACAGGTGGTAACACCACTTTGCTATGAACTATCTCAAATGAAGCCTTGTTAGTTGAAGAATGCACAGTATTGTTGTATGTGTAAGCCTAGCAGGGCGTGCCGTGACAGATTCAACCACGTGTCCAAGAGATAAAGATAGAGAGAGAGAGGGGAGAGAGAGAAAGGTATGGGAAACTTGCACAGTACACCACACTGATGAGCGAGGAACAAGCCCCGCCCCCTTTCAAGAATCTATTCAATTCCAAGCCAAGACCAATACAATCGAAGAATACAATATCTAACAAATATGTCGATGTAGAAGTCTGGGTCGAAGTCAATGTCGAGGCACACGATCTCTGATGCCGAGCACACCACAAGGATGACCCACAAGAGTCTCTCACCGGGCTAGCACCCATGACCAGAGTCTAAATCTCAAATCTCAAGGATGTCCAGCAAACAACTCAATACCGAATTTGTAGAAAAATCCTCAAGAATCTCCTCAAGAAAGCAAACACCAAAATGACAGTAAATTGGCGGATTTCTGAACCTGGTAGGAGGTCTTCAGCCAGTAAGCTGGGAAAATTCAAGCAATGTTGGCAGCTGAGAGCAACGCTACAACCGACTGTCGGTGCTGCCGAGCAACGCAAGATAGCGTTGTCGGGCGGCGCTAGGCAGAGCAATGCAGCACAGGGCAGCACTGGCAGTGGCACAAAGGCAGCGCAGGGTCAAGCAAGCGGCATTGCAGGGTGGCAGTGGTGGCACAGCCGGCAGCGCACGAGGCAGCCTTGGCAGAAGTTGGAGGTGCAACCCTAGGCCCAACGGATGGAGAGGGTGGTGAGGTTGAGGATGATGATAAAGTTGTTGATGATGATCTCCTTGCTCTCCACACACTTGATACCAAAAGAGGGACTCAAGGTTCTTTTTAAACTTGGGGAGAGCCCCACTTTTTGTCGAAAAAGCTCTACCCAAGCTTTTTACTTCGCTTTTGTTATTTGCTTTTATATTTTAATAATAATAAAATATTTACCAAAGTTCTTGAATTATTATTTTTCTAGCTTCAGGGCCTTGCTTTTTGGCCTTGGAGCTGCTTTATGAAAAAAGTGGCTTTCAGCTTTTTAATCCGGCTCAGTCTCCTCTTTCCAATGGTGCCCTTGGCTCGCGGTCAACTTAATTTGACTTTTTGCTTTTTGTCCAAAACTGATGCTTTTTCTTGAGCCAACTTCAAGATCCCTGTTCCCATGCTTTCATCAACCAGTCCATGTGTCCAAGCATGTGCTCCATCATGTGAAAAGAGCTAGGAGGGCCAAATAGTTACAATATGCAAACTCAACCAATGGTAAGTATTTCTCCCAATCTATTTTCTACTCAAATACATAACATTTGAGAAAATCAAGTACGACTGAATTTGCGATTTCACTCTGACCATCCGTTTGAGAATGATAAGCTAATGAAAAATTCATCCGTTTGTGGATGATAAGCTAATGAAAAAAATTCACCTTCATGTCCATGTTATCAAACAATGCCTACCAAAAAAAGAATCATGTTCAACATTATCAAGTACAAAAACCAAGTAAGAACAAGTTGATTTCTTTATTGCTTTGGAAATGGAAATATGGCTTACAACTAGTACGGTACTCCCAGTGGTACCCGCATCTATACAAGTTTCCCTATCCCTATGAGTAAAATTTACTTTCTTCTCTTTATGAAAAATCTTGGGATCCAAACGGTAATGCCAAGGCGACCCAAGTATTACATCACATCCCGTAAGTGGTGCTACTAAGAAGTCTTCATGATCCAAATAGCTGTGAATCTATATATGAAGCTTCCCTATGATGGGAGTGACTTTAACCTCTTTGCCCTCAAAGGCGGCATCTACATGAAAATCCATACCCAACTTCTCAAGCTTTAACCCAAGAGCAGTAGCCATCTAGATAGATATGAAATTATCAACAGAGACATTATCAAAAAGAAACAAGGTGGTTTGTTCCTTCAATTTGTCCCGAGCCTCGCATAAAATTCTACTCTTAGGTTCATGTGCAATATTTCCCTCTACATCGGGTATGACATTCACGCTTGGTTTTGCACCCTGCACATTAGACCTTTTTTGACATTCGGAGGACATTGAGACTTCATGTGATCCTTACTGCCACATAAGAAACATTTTCCCTCTTTCATACACTCGTAGATATGCTGTTGGGACAACTTGGTATCATCCTTCTTACCCCTCGGCTTCTTTTCAAAGCTCCCTTTTGCATCCTTGGACTCATTAGGCATAAATTTAGATAGCCGTCCACCCTTTTTCTGCTCATTTCCAGCTCTGGATTTTCCTTTGTATGTGTTGGTGGACTCACACACTCACACACACCAATGTTTCTTGCAGATTAGGGTTAGGTGCAGGAAGAAGAAGCTCACACAAAAATGAGAGAGAGAGAGAGAGAGAGAGAGAGAGAGAGCCAAAACACCAAATGTGTGGTAGCCACAAAATGCAAGTCAACCCTTGCATGTGTGTCACATCCATATAATATAGAAGTACAAAAGTTATATGGATAGAGTGTCCTTTCACACTTGATATCCAAGGGGAAAAACCACATGGGAAAAAGTGTCCTTGGTTAAGCCATGTTCACACATAGCACTACCATAAGTGAGCATATGCCTACAAATCCCCCCTGTAGTGAGAGTGTGAACCTGTACAAGATAGCAGATCACTCTCTGTATGAGAGTAAGCCCAAAGCTTTGCGGAAAGCTTCAAACTTCTCTCGAGGTAAAGCCTTTGTGAATAGATCTACAACATTGTCCTGTGTAGGACAGTAAGATAAACTGATCTCCCCTACATGTAACCTCTCTCTGACATAGTGATAATTGTAGGGTTTGAGCTGTTAGGGTTAGGGTTTTGGAAGGCACTTCAACAGGAGGCGTAAGAGTGAGAGAGAGGAACACGACTACTCATATATTGATTGATAAAATGAAGTACAATAGCCACATAAAAGATGTGACCTAATAGTGTGTTCACATGGTCCGGCCATAAACTGTGCCAGGTGGACCAAATCACTTATAAATCACTATAAGTGAAACTAAGCTAAACTGGGGGGGGGGGGGGGGAAACCTCCACTAACTGAAGTAAAAAGTGTCCCAGTAACCTACTGATGATCACTAGCACTCCCCTGGGTGCATACACAGCATAAAACCCAACAAACCCCCCTGGAGTGATATGTGATCACTTTACATCATCCACCAAAAGGAAACAAATTCAAAGCAGTGCGGAATGCTTCGAATTTCGGACATGGTAGTGCCTTCGTGAAGATGTCTGCCACATTCTAATCTGTAGGGCAGTAAATCAGACTGATATCACCTGCCTGGAGTCTCTCCCGAACAAAGTGATAGTGAATCTCAATGTGTTTCGTGCAAGCATGAAACACAGGATTCCTGGCCACGGCAATAGCACTCTGACTATTAGTATAGATAGGTGTAGGCTCCTCCACTAAAATATCCATATCAGTCATAAGACGACGCAGCCATACGCACTCAACGGTAGTAGTGTAGGCTGCTCTTACTCTGCCTCACAAGACGAAGTGGCCACTATGGTCTGTTTCTTGCTTAGCCAAGAAATACATGAAGAGCCAAGAAAGAAACAATTTCCACTAGTGGAATGTCTGGTATCAAAATCACCAGCCCAATCTGAATCGCTGTAAGCATATAGCTGCATGTCACCCCCCTCAGGATAAAGCAATCCAAGAGACAAGGTACCCTGCAAATACCGAAATACACGCTTCACAGCTTGCCAATGTGACAATCGCGGGCTATGCATGAATCTGCTCAAC
This sequence comes from Cibotium barometz, assembly GCF_041138505.1. NCBI lineage: Eukaryota > Viridiplantae > Streptophyta > Polypodiopsida > Cyatheales > Cibotiaceae > Cibotium > Cibotium barometz. The sequence continues at coordinate 31,809,346 of NC_141059.1, forward strand.
TGAGAGATACGGCATACTGAATATCTGGCCGTGTAGTACACAAGTAAATAAGGCACCCAACAGCTTGAGCATATGTAGTGGCATCAAATAAAATATTGTCATCTTGTAGTGACAGTTTCATCCCAGGCTCCATAGGAGTGCTGATAGGCTTGCAATCCTGAAATTTGAACTTCTCCAGAAGTTTAGCAACATACCGAGATTGCAACAACGCAATGCCTCTGTTATCTTGCACAAACTGTATGCCCAAATAGTAGTGTACGAGCCCCAAATCAGACATGTCAAATGTCTGTTGTGCAGTATCTCTTTAAAAGCTACAATTTTGTCATCATTTGATCCCATGAGCAAAAGATCATCTACATAAAGACTGATGACCAGCAGATCTTTCTCTTCTTTCTTTACATACAAAGTGGCTTTTGATGGACTGTTCACAAAGCCTTGAGTGAGCAGGAAAGCATCTATTTTTGCATACCAAGCTCGTGGAGCTTGTTTCAAACCATACAAGGTCTTTTTCAGCCTGCATACTTTCCCTTCATGACCATGTTCTGCAAAACCTATGGGCTGATGTACATAAACTTCCTCCTCAAGGTCCCCATGTAGGAAAGCAGTCTTGATGTCCAACTGATGAACAACCCAACCACGATGTGCAGCCAATGCAATGAAACTCCTAAGTGTCGACATACGGGATGTAGGAGCAAATGTCTCCAAATAATCAATGCCCTTCTTCTGTGCATAGCCCTTTGCAACTAGACGGGCTTTGTATCTGTCAATGGATCCATCTCCATGTCTTTTCAACTTATAGACCCACTTAGTACCAATGGCTTTCTTGCCTTTGGGCAGATCAACCAAATCCCATGTTTGATTCTTTTTAATAGAATCAAGTTCATCCTGCATGGCTTTGTTCCAATGCACATTGTCTCGTGCATCCTCAAATGAATCAAGCTCATCATCATCCTGTAAACTGGCTGCCATAACCATATTTAAATCCATGATGTGTGCATGCTCATTGGTCCGTGTCTCCCTACGAGTACGGCCAGCAAGAGGAGTCTCTAGATGGCTGTCCTGTAATGTCCTCAAATACCATCTAGGTATATGTCTGACCTGTGGAGCCTGTTGCCCCATATTTGGCTCAACTTCTGGGTCAATCTCCTGCTGAATTTCTGCACCACCTTCATGATTAGCTGGTTGCCCTGCACCCTCATGGGTTGGATCACCAACTGTGGAATGAAACTCCATAGGTAGCAGGCCTTCAAGCACATCATTTTCAGCCTGATTTGCATCATAACTAGCCATGGATAATTCTGATTTTTCATCAAAAATCACATCCCCGACTAGTGAATATCTTCTTGGGACAGTGGGTCATATAACCGGTAGCCCTTGCTCTCACGGCTATACCCAACAAAAATACATTTTGTGGCTTTATCATACAACTTCCTCCTCAACTCTTTGGGTATGTGTGCATATGCAAGACACCCAAAAGTACGAAAATGTGATACCGAAGGCTTGCGGCCATGCCAAGCCTCAAAAGGAGTAATGGAAACCAATGCCTTTGTGGGACATCAATTCAAAATACGACAAGCACACATAACAGCTTCCACCCAAAAGATATGTGGTAGCTTCTTTGCCTTTAACATACATCTGGCCATCTCCATGAGTGACCGATTCTTCCTTTCTACAACTCCATTTTGCTGTGGAGTATAAGGAGTAGTATACTCATGCTTGATACCTCTACTCTCAAGAAAGGAATTCAACATGTGTGACACATATTCCCCCCCTCAGTCAGAACAGAGAGTCTTAACCTTGCATCCTGACTCTATTTCAGCAAGTGCTACAAAGGCCAAAAATGCATCATATACCTGTGATTTCCGTGTCAACGGATAGACCCAGCATATACGAGAGAAGTCATCAATAAATGTAGCAAAATAGAAGCAACCTCCTAATGACTTCGTCTGCATGGGACCACAAAGATCACTGTGTATAAGCTGCAACTTTGCAGTTGCTCGTAGAGCCTGATGACGTGGAAAGGAAAACCGATGCATTTTTCCCAAAATACATCCTTCACATATGTGATTTGGAGGCTTCTCCATAAGAGGTAGGTCTATCAACATGTTATGTCGCTGCATAAGCATAAGACTACCAAAATTTACATGCCCCATGCGAGCATGCCATAACTCCGCATCAACCATAGCTAGAGTAAGAGTGAATGGATTATAAGCAGACTGATCCACTGGCTGAAATGCATCCAACTAATAGAGTCCATGACATAATGTACCAGTAAGCATCAAGGTCAAAGCATTAGCTTTGTCTCTGACCATGCATTTGTCATCATCAAAGTTGACTTGCATACCACACTGTGCTAAAGAAGAAATGGACAACAAATTCTTCTTTATCCCTGGTACATATAAGGCATCTGTAAGACGAAGAATAGAGCCATCAATGGCTGTGAGCTGAATCTCCCCAATGCCACGAACTGGATATGAAGCATTATTGGCACACGGAACGGTCTTGCCAACAGGGGCAGGGCATACATTACAAAACAAATCCTTGCGAGATGTAATATGCTTTGAAGCACCACTATCAAAATACCAAGTACATGCATGATCAGTCACACTGAGTGCCTCTGAAGACCAAGAGGCATCATAACTGCATGTGTAGAAACAGTAATCCGTGTCTTCAACAAAGGAAGCAGTCTCCGGAGGAGCTTTAGAGGCATCGTTTACAGACATCCCAGATTCCTTCGCCTTCTCTTTGGCAATCCTCTTCCTACACTCTGTGATGTAGTGACCTTGCTTCTTACAGTAATGGCATTTGCCCTTCTTCTTGGGCTGTCCATCACCTTTCTTGGTATCTTGAGATGAACCACCATCACCTGAATTCTGATTTGAACTCTTTGGCTGAGACTTGCCTTTCCCTTTTTGACCTGTCACAAATGTTTGTTCAGCACTTGTGTTCATGTTCATGTTCTTCCTGATTTGCTCTTCCTGTAACAAGAGAGCAACAAGTTCCTGATACTTTAGGGGCTCAATAGCATTCCTCATGCTGAGGTTCAAAGAGGTAGGAAAAGCCAAGTAGGATCTTGGCAAAGAGTTTAAGATGGTGGATACAAGCTGTGTCTCAGAAATAATCCCATCCACATTGATGAGTTGCTCTCTCAAATCCTGCAGCTTGTTCAAGTGGCTAGACATATCATCTCCTTCATGCATCTTCTGATTTTCCAGCTCTCTTTTCAAAAATGAGATCCGTGCCTCATTACGAGCAGCATACATTTGCTCCAAAGTCACCCATGCATTCCGTGAAGAGCCAGCTGAAGGAATATGAGGTATAATAGACCTCTGTACTGACAATGCAATAAGTGATAAGGCTTGTGCATCTTTGGCATCCCATGTCTTCTGAGCATTTGTTCTTTGAACAGGGAGTGGCTGACCTGGTGCATGTGCCTGTTGTCCTCTTCCACGAGCACCCCCTTGGGGAGGAGTCTCTGGAGCCAATGGACCTCGACGTGGTTCATCACCACTAACAAAATCCCAAAGACCTTTCGCCACGATCACATTTCTCAGCATAAAACTCCACAAGGAGTAGTTCATGTCACCATTTGGCCACCCGAATGGTTCACTCTTGCTTTCACACTATGTACATATTGGATTGGTGTCCATGGCTTATGGAATGTGCCTATGCATGTGATTGACACGTGTCATGCTGTATAGTTGGATATGATATTCCGCTGGGACTTGACGTTATCATGCCCGGAAGATCTGGAGGACTTGGCTTTCCGCTGGGACTTGTGCCTTTGTGTACATGCCCGGAAACGCCTGGAGGACTTGGCTTTCCGCTGGGACTTGTGCCTTTGTGTACATGCCCAGAAACACCTGGAGGATTGGCTTTCCACTGGGTCTGGTATCGCATATACTTGCCTGGAAACGCCTCGTCTTATATGGTTTCAAGAACGGAAATTGCTCATGCCAATGCTGCATTGCATAGCATCTTTATGTGCTTGCGTGCAAATGAAATTGCATGCTGTTTTCATGCCTGCATGACCTATGTGTAGTTCCGGGTAAGGGGACACCCGCCCGTGAACCGTGCGTGTGAAACTATCTGCTGACATGGTTGTGTGGCATGTGAACAGGTGGTAAGTATTCCCCAATCTAGGCTCAAATAGCCCTTAGGACTTAGCCAATATTTATAAGTGAGTGTGTTCCCATTTCATTAAAGTTTGGCCGCCCAAAAGTCACTTATAAATTATGACCGCTTCCAAGTTCACACTCACTGAAGTCCCGAGGCGGACAAGACTCAATATCCAGGACCTGATCCTCCCCTTTTACTCATAAATGGGCATCTCTCCATGTCCCTTCACCTGATTGGATCCCAATTCACTTACTTATTAAGAGAAATTCGTGTTTTCTCTTCATGAGGATTTTTGGAGGCTGAAAACTCTGTTTTTCCACCATTTCTCTCCATTTCCAAGCTCTCCATAGCCATACCCAACTTGCTAGGGTGTTTTCCAAGCTTCCAAGAGTGTTTCCAAGTGCTAATCACTCTCCTACTCACTCCCAATGACTGAAATTCAGTAAAACAGCTCTCATTTTTGCTGTAATTTCTGGTCTTTTTGCTGAAAACCCTAATTTCAGCCTTCCTTTCTCAAGTTGAACCATAGGGGAAGCTTTCCCAGGGTTCCCTTCATCCTCTTGAAGACTCTTGTCGCGAAGGATTGCGGCAAATCGAAGATATCAACACTTCTAAAGCTTCCAACGCGAAGGCTTCCGCTTGCAACAACTTCTATGAAGACTGGTAAGCTAATTGGACAATGTGTTGTCATTACTTACTCAGTAGAAGGGCAGGACTCCTTGTTTAGCCGCCCTGTGTAGTATTTCTCTTGTCCTATGTGCTCTTGAAGATGTTGCTACCTTGCTTGGTAGAACATAGAGCCAATGGTAGAGAATATGGACACTGAAGTCGGGCCGGGCATCAAGGCAGCTCCTTGGTGATCTACATCGACATACCATTGTTTTCTAAATGCTGAATTTTATATGCATTGGCATGGAGGATTTGGCAATGGATGCCCGTGAAGCTATGTATTGAATTTCTCCAATAGTAATACAATTTACTCAAGGGAGGGGTCGGCCGTTCCGGCTCATTGTGTGTCTCTTGTCAATTCAACAATTTACTTCTTGTATTTGAGCAAGTGTCCTTCAAATCTTAGTGTATTTAAGTGTATTGATCAGCATTGTGTTCAACCAAGTTACATTGGTATCAGAGCATACAGTTCTCTTTCACTTCTATCGTGAGAGACGATCACCGTGAACACCAGCTACCTCTACACTTAGAACATTATGGACAGCCATACAATGAATGTTGGAGATGCTAATACAAGAGGCAGGGACAATGAAATGCATGCCTCCAATGCTTTACAAGATGAGAAAACTCATGTGGTGCACAATAGAGAACATGAATATGTGGGACAGCCGTCCTGTGGCAAAGAGAAGATGCAAGAAGAAGAGTCCATAGTCTTGAGGGCTGAACTTACTCGTATGCAAGCTCTTCTCCATGCACAACAAGAAGAATTGAATCTCTATCGCCGCGAGGATCCATTGGTACATGACCGTTTGAAGGCCAAGAAAGCTGAATCTTATATGGATCATGCAATGGCAATGATTGCTCAAGAGTTGCACATGCAACCGAGGGATGCAGCACGTGCATACTTGGCTCGTACCGAGGATGCCAATACAGAAAAGGCAACCATCCCACATGTCTTGGAATCCCCACAAGTGCTCGAACAAGAACTTATGTCTAAGAGGATGAATCTCCATGCGATGGGAGAGGAACAATCAGTGACTTCACGCCATGCAGGAATACCTTATGTAGCCCGTGAAGGATACAATGTTTATGGCAGTGGTCAAAATGTATGTCAAATGCCATTGCCGGCTGAAAATGTACATGCACAACACATGCAACATGGGCTGCAATTTTCCGTTGGTGCAGGTATTCCGCGTATCTCTCATGCCACTCATGCCTTCGAGTGTGCTCGTGAGGGAGAAGCTATGGCTGAAAATGTATCAATGCATGTTGAGGGGCCAGCCATGCCTCATGCTTACAGGGCACATGTATCTATGCCTTATGCATCACCTTTTGGTCCAAAAATGATGCCAATCACAGGAGCTGTACCAATGGACAAACATGGGGGAAAACATGTTGAGATGCACACACATGCATCAAAGTCTCGTGACTTCAAAGCCGGAGACAAATCTGTGAAGTTTGACACATATCATGGAGAATATGATGCATCAAAGGCACTTGCTTTTATTGCCCAGTTTGATATTGCTTTCAGTGATGAGGATTTCACTCAGAAATCCATGATCCGGCATGTAAGCATGTTCATGAAAGGCACTGCTGCCCATTGGTGGCTCACGGAGAAGCTCTCACCGAATCCTGTTAGATCATGGGAAGAGTTCAAGGAGAGGTTCTATGCTCAATTCTTGCCTCCCAATGCATTGAATGAGATAACAATGAAGTGGGATTGGGTAAAGCAAAATGAGGGGGAATCGGTAAATGCATATGTACAAAAGTTTTGGAAAGTGCTCTTGGAGGTGTCTCCATTTATGCATGTCACTGAGGCGGAAAGGAAGAGAAGGTTTCAATCGGGATTGCAACCCGTGTACAAAGCGGGATTACAAATGTATCTTGGTCATACCTTACACCAATTAATCGCAGCCGCCATCGCCACCGAGCAATTGGAACTCAAATTGAGTCGATCCAATAAGGCTAAACCCTCATTTCAAGGCAAAGAGAGGACTGTCCAAAACCTGCAAAATGATGGACAGCCACCTAAAAGGGACCAAAACCAAGCCAAATCAGGTCCAAAAGCTGAAAATAAGTTTGCTAAAAAGCGCCCTTATAAGCCGGCAAACTTTGGTCTTAGTGCTGAGAAGGAGCAATATATGCGTGAAGGCAAATGCTTTACTTGTGGCAGCACTGAGCACATGGCAAGAGCATGCCCAAATAAGAAGAACAAAGCTGAAAATGCTAATGTACCGAAGCCTAATGTGCATATGGTTCCGGATGTGCAGGGCAACACTTCACATTATAGCAAAGATAGGATTGTATGTAAAGCTTGGGGACAGCTCAAAGATCAGCCCGCTTTGTTCATGTTTGATGATTGTGCATCTGAAAATTTCATATCCACTCAGATGGCAGCTGCTTTGGGTATTGAAGTGGAGGACATGGGTCCTCAAATTGAAGTAGGGGCTGCCTTTGTTGGTAGAGAAGTGCAAGTCATGCCTATTTTTGGCAAGTTGCACATACACATTCAAGGCTATGTGGATCATGAGGATTTTCTTGTGGCGCCTTTGAATGGCTGTGATGCATACACGTATTGATCTGTGCAAGGCTTACAAGACTAACAGGATCACTTTCATGCATAAAGGCCGAGAACATGTAATTGATGCTGGTGCAGAGGGTGATACTATTCCCCTTGTATCTCATGTACAAATTAAGAAAGTAATGAAAAAGAGTATTTTTGCGTACTTGACTTTTGTACGAGATCCTGATGAGGAAAATGATGTACATGTAAACACTCTTTGTAATGATAGGCTGAAATTTTTGCAAGAGCACAATGATTGTTTTGCTGATGAGTTACGAAATGAGTTACCCCCTGTACGACCGGAAGATCATCGCATTGATCTTGTGCTCGGTAGCTCACCACCTAATAGGCCAGCCTATCGTGTAAGTGCATCCCAAAAAGAGGAGATCATGAAGCAAGTAAATGAGTTTCTTGAGAAGGGTTTGGTTCAGCCAAGCTCTTCCCCATATTGTTCACCTGTCCTCTTAGCTCAAAAGAAAGATGGATCCTTTCGTATGTGTGTGGATTATAGAGCTTTGAATAAGCTTACCATCAAGAATCGGTTTCCGATCCCACCCATAGACGACATCCTTGACAAGTTGGATGGATCGGCATGCTTTAGCCGAATTGATCTCAGGAGTGGATATCATCAAGTGCGTGTAGTGCTTGAGGATGTACACAAAACTGCTTTCAGGACAGCATTTGGGCTTTATGAGTATCTTGTTATGCCTTTTGGTCTTACAAATGCCCCGGCTACATTCAATAGAATGATGGATCGCATATTCCGTGGGTACAGGAAATTTACAGGTGTCTTCTTTGATGACATCCTAGTCTTCTCGAAGACCGAAGAAGAGCATAAAGCTCATTTGGCTATTGTTTTTGAAGAGCTCCATAAGCATAAACTCTTCATAAATGCAAAGAAGAGTGAGTTCTTCTTGTCACAGATACATTATCTTGGGCATATTGTGTCCAAAGATGGAGTCCAGATGGATCCTGCAAAGATTGATGCAATTCGGAATTGGCCTGAATTGAGTTCGGTGCATGAGATCCGTAGTTTCCTTGGATTATACTCTTACTACCGCAGGTTCATTCGGCACTTTGCATGGATTGCTTCTCCTTTGCATGATTTGACAAAGAAGAAGGCCGTGTTCAAATGGACTAACGTAGAGAGAGATGCATTCCTCAAATTGAAAGATGCAACTACTCATGGTCTAGTGTTGATCGTTCCGGATTTGCAAGAGCCTTTTTGTGTGGAATGGGATGCATCTGGAAATTGCATAGGGGCTGTCCTTAATCAAGAGGGACATGCCGTGGCTTATGAGAGTCGTAGATTGCATGATGCAGAGCTATCTCTTGGCATTTATGAGAAAGAGCTCTTGGCTGTAATTCATGCACTTACTATATAGAAACATTACCTTCTTGGGGCTGATTTCACTGTGAAGACAGATCACCACAGTTTGAGGTATTTTCTTACTCAAACTAAGTTATCAGAGAAGCATATGAGGATGGCCAATTTCCTCTCTATGTTTCATTTTCAGATCTTGCACACCCCGGGAAAGAAGAATGTAGTGGCCGATGCATTGTCACGAAAGCCGTATGTAGCAGCTATCTCGGTTGCCTCTCATGGGGACTTGTCTACCATGCGTGGTTTGTATCATACGGATGCTGATTTTGCCACTATTTGGGCTGATTTGATGGCTGGTCATGCACATGCCTCATATGTAATCAAAGAGGGTTATCTCATGAAAGATAATTGCCTATGTGTGGTGTCTTACATGAGACAAAAGGTTTTGGATGAGTGCCATGCTCCTCCATATGCTGGTCATAGAGGCATAATGCCTACTACGCACATGATTGAGCGGTATTTCTTTTGGCCAGGTATGCGGAAGGACATAGAGGCACATGTACGTGCATGTATCACCTGTTAAAAGGTCAAATTTGATAGGCAAAAGGCACCAGGTTTGCTTCAGCCATTGCCTATTCCCACGCAGCCATGGGAAAGTATTACAATGGATTTCATTATGGACTTGCCACGTACCCAACAGGGTAATGATGCAATTTGGACAATTGTGGACAGGTTTAGCAAGCAAGCTCATTTCTTGCCGGTCAAAAAGACCATCAAAGCTGAGCATATGGTTAAAATATATCTTGCACAAGTGTTCAAACATCATGGAATGCCGAAGTCCATTGTGGGGGATAGAGATCCCAGGACTACAAGTCTCTTTTGGCGGGCCTTATTTGATAATATGGGCACCAAATTGGACTTCTCATCAGCTTATCACCCTCAAACGGATGGACAAAGTGAGGCTGCAAATTCAGCTGTGTTGGATCTCTTGAAATGTTATGTGGCAGATTAGAAGTCTTCTTGGGAGAAGTACTTACCGCTTGTGGAATTTGCATACAACAACACAGTGCATGCATCTACGGGAAAGGCCCCGTTTGAGATTGTTTATGGTAAGGTGGTTTTACCACCCATCCTTCGCACAAAGGATGAGATATTTGCAGCTGATAAGTATGTAAGAGACTTGGATATTGCTTTTGCTCAGGTGCGGACAGCCATTGCAAGGTCACAAGACAAGCATAAAAAGACTGCCGACAAGCATAGAAGGCAATTGGATGTTAAAGAGAATGATTGGGTATTGCTAAAATTTGAGAAAGCAAGACTTGCAAAGAGGCCTGGCAAAGAGGGTGCATATCCTAAGCTTGCAACCAGGTACTATGGGCCTTTTCGAGTGATCGAGAAGATCAATGAAGTGGCTTTCAGATTGGCAATACCTAGTCATTGGCACATACACAATGCTTTTCATGTGAGTCTCCTTCGCAAGTATGTAGGGCCGAAGCCTAGTGAAATGGTCATTGAGGATCCACCAGAAGTGGATGAGCTTGAGGAGATCTTGCAGCCAGAGCAGATTGTGTATCACAAGAAACGCAAGCTTGCTGTGCAGGCAAAGTTGTGAGGCGTTACCTTGTGAAGTTTAAGAACTATCCTCCCATTGATGCTAAATGGGTAGATAAAGAGTTCTTCAAAGATTGCCCGCATGTGCTTCAAACATATTTGGATGCATTTGAGTTGCAGACAACTGTTTAGAAGCGGGGGGGGATGTCACCATTTGGCCACCCGAATGGTTCACTCTTGCTTTCACACTATGTACATATTGGATTGGTGTCCATGGCTTATGGAATGTGCCTATGCATGTGATTGACACGTGTCATGCTGTATAGTTGGATATGATATTCCGCTGGGACTTGACGTTATCATGCCCGGAATATCTGGAGGACTTGGCTTTCCGCTGAGACTTGTGCCTTTGTGTACATGCCCGGAAACGCCTGGAGGACTTGGCTTTCCGCTGGGACTTGTGCCTTTGTGTACATGCCCGGAAACGCCTGGAGGATTGGCTTTCCACTGGGTCTGGTATCGCATATACTTGCCTGGAAACGCCTCGTCTTATATGGTTTCATGAACGGAAATTGCTCATGCCAATGCTGCATTGCATAGCATCTTTATGTGCTTGCCTGCAAATGAAATTGCATGCTGTTTTCATGCCTGCATGACCTATGTGTAGTTCCGGGTAAGGGGACGCCCGCCCGTGAACCGTGCGTGTGAAACTGTCTGCTGACATAGTTGTGTGGCATGTGAACAGGTGGTAAGTATTTCCCAATCTAGGCTCAAATAGCCCTTAGGACTTAGCCAATATTTATAAGTGAGTGCGTTCCCATTTCATTAAAGTTTGGCCGCCCAAAAGTCACTTATAAATTATGACCGCTTCCAAGTTCACACTCACTGAAGTCCCAAGGCGGACAAGACTCAATGTCCAGGACCTGATCCTCCCCTTTTACTCATAAATGGGCATCTCCCCATGTCCCTTCACCTGATTGGACCCCAATTCACTTACTTATTAAGAGAAATTCGTGTTTTCTCTTCATGAGGATTTTTGGAGGCTGAAAACTCTGTTTTTCCACCATTTCTCTCCATTTCCAAGCTCTCCATAGCCATACCCAACTTGCTAGGGTGTTTTCCAAGCTTCCAAGAGTGTTTCCAAGTGCTAATCACTCTCCTACTCACTCCCAATGACTGAAATTCAGCAAAACAGCTCTCATTTTTGCTGTAATTTCTGGTCTTTTTGCTGAAAACCCTAATTTCAGCCTTCCTTTCTCAAGTTGAACCATAGGGGAAGCTTTCCCAGGGTTCCCTTCATCCTCTTGAAGACTTTTGTCGCGAAGGATTGCGGAAAATCGAAGATATCAACACTTCTAAAGCTTCCAACGCGAAGGCTTCCGCTTGCAAAAACTTCTATGAAGTCTGGTAAGCTAATTGGACAATGTGTTGTCATTACTTACTCATTAGAAGGGCAGGACTCCTTGTTTAGCCGCCCTGTGTAGTATTTCTCTTGTCCTATGTGCTCTTGAAGATGTTGCTACCTTGCTTGGTAGAACATAGAGCCAATGGTAAAGAATATGGGCATTGAAGTCAGGCCGGGCATCAAGGCAGCTCCTTGGTGATCTACATCGACATACCATTGTCTTCTAAATGCTGAATTTCATATGCATTGGCATGGAGGATTTGGCAATGGATGCCCGTGAAGCTATGTATTGAATTTCTCCAATAGTAATACAATTTACTCAAGGGAGGGGTCGGCCGTTCCGGCTCATTGTGTGTCTCTTGTCAATTCAGCAATTTACTTCTTGTATTTAGTATCCTTCAAATCTTAGTGTATTTAAGTGTATTGATTAGCATTGTGTTCAACCAAGTTACAGTTCATGCCATCCAACTTGTCTTCCTTAGACAAGTACGTGAACACATCACTCTGTTGTTGATTTGCCATTATACCAGTGCACAATGTTGTACCTGTGTATCAAAAAACCCAAAAGCAACAACCCTGAAAGCAACTGTACTGCACTAAGTACAACTGACCCAAATATGCTTGCACTCTCAATCCTCTGAATGTGCAAAACAATGCACCACTGACTGAGTAGAGCAACAAAGTGGCTCACACTGTGCCAAAATGCCCAAAATTTCTGCACCCAAAGCCTTGCAAAAGCCTGTAGAGGTTTCTTTGCAAGAAAACCTCTCTGTATCTGCCAGAAAAATTTTCACAAGAAAAACGCCCAAATTTCAAAACATGTAAAGCTGTAAATTTTTTCCCAAAAGATTTTGCAGGTACACTCGGCTGTAGGCTGTACGGAAGAGCAGCAGGTACTGGTCGACTGTACGGAACTGCAGGTACTGCAGCACGTGCTGGTCGCCTGCTGTCTGCTGTACGGAGCAGTGTACGAAGCAGAGCAAGCGCCTGTACAGAGCAGAGCAGTCTGATGGCGTGGGACTGTACGTGCAGCTGACGGCGAGCTGTACGGACAGCTGCAGGGTGCGGAACAGAACAGGCGAAGGCAGCTGATGGCTTGGAACTGTACAGGCAGGGCAGGCGAACCTATACGGAACAGTTGTCTGTGCAGCTGAAGGCGACTGTCTGTACGTGGCTGCAGCTGAAGGCGACAGACTGTACGCGCGCTGATGGCGAGTGACTGAGCAACTGCAGCTGAAGGCGAGGGCCTGTACGGACAGCTCGGCGAACCTGCTCTGATACCAAAATGTAGGGTTTGAGCTGTTAGGGTTAGGGTTTTGGAAGGCACTTCAACAGGAGGCGTGAGAGTGAGAGAGAGAAACACGACTACTCATATATTGATTGATAAAATGAAGTACAATAGCCACATAAAAGATGTGACCTAATAGTGTGTTCACATGGTCCGGCCATAAACTGTGCCAGGTGGACCAAATCACTTATAAATCACTATAAGTGAAACTAAGCTAAACTGGGGGAAAAAACCTCCACTAACTGAAGTAAAAAGTGCCCCAGTAACCTACTGATGATCACTAGCACTCCCTTAGGTGCATACACAGCATAAAACCCAACAATAATGAATCTCAATGTGCCTGGTACGTGCATGAAATACGGGATTTCATGCCACGGCCATAGCACTCTGGCTATCAGTGAGAATGGTGGTGGGTGTCTGCTGACACTCACGAAGAACGGCCAATAATCTCCTCAACCATACACAATCTAATGTAGCTGTGAAGACTGCCCTGTACTCAGCCTCGCAAGTAGATGTGGCAACAGTGGGTTGCTTTTTGCTCAACCAAGATATGCATGAACTGCCAAGAAAAAAACAATTCCCACTAGTGGATTGCATGGTATCATAATCACCAGCCCAATCAAGATCACTGTATGCATAAAGCTGCAAGCTGCCCCCCTTGGGATAGAACAAACCAAGATCCAGGGTACCTTGAAGATAATGAAAAATGCGTTTGACTGCTTGCCAATGCTTTGTGTCTGGGTTGTGCATGAATTTGCTCAACAAAGAGACCTTGACAGTTTATCTCTTGTTGTTGTTCATAGTGTTCACATTATCTGTTTCTCGCTGCCTCAGTTGAGCCCGTTTTGGCTCTGAATCAGTCCTCTGCTACTGCTACCATTCAGTCAGATTCAGCAACAAACACGCGAGGCCTCTCGTAATGCATCTTATTTTACCGATTCTGCCCTTGTTGCTTTCGCATTACATGAGGAGCCACCTTCTCTTCTTGATGCATTGGAAGCAAATCATTGGGTTGTTGGAGATGCAATCCACACTTCTCGAGAGAACCAGCTCACGTGGTGAGACTGGGTTTGAATCTTGGCAAGTTGAGGTTTCTACAAATTGGATTACTGGAGGTCACCTAACACCTTAAGGTTTTAGGGTCTAGATGGCTAGACCAATTTGTGGAACACCTCAGTTAAGTGTGCTTGCGCAGGAACACAACTGGGATGGGTGACCTCCCGGGAAGTGGGAGGATCCATGTTTCCAACATGGTATCAAAGCCCAGGTTGTGATGTTGGAAGCTAAGACCTCAACCAAAGTGTGGCTTGAGGGGGGGTGTTGGAGATGCAATCCACACTTCTAGAGAGAACCAGCTCACGTGGTGAGACTAGGTTTGAATCTTGGCAAGTTGAGGTTTCTACAAATTGGATTACTGGAGGTCACCTAACACCTTAAGGTTTTAGGGTCTAGATGGCTAGACCAATTTGTGGAACACCTCAGTTAAGTGCGCTTGCGCAGGAACACAACTGGGATGGGTGACCTCCCGGGAAGTGGGAGGATCCATGTTTCCAACATGGGTTACAATCATGCATTCGGCTTTTTGCTCCTGCTGGCATTCAGCAGATTTAACAGAAATTGCCCTAGCAGATCTAACAGAAATTGCCCTTGATATTTGCTCGTGATGTTACAGCATGCATCTGATGCAAACATTGAGCTTTGCATAATTTAAGTATCCAATTCATAGCAATCAAGGGGAGTGTCTTGATACCTCCAATGAAGCTTTTGATGCTGCCCCTTATTAGCGAACTATTGGATGCCTTATTACATATGCAATAACTGTCTTGAAATTCAGTATGCAGTGTCACAGTTGAGCAGATTTCCGCATTGCCCCAGCTTTGGCATTGGCACGCAATAAAGCAAAAATGGGTTTTCCTCATGCTTTCCGCCTCCACTAACAGCTATTGGGCATGATGTTCTGACACTAAGGTGTCCAACAATGGTAACCGTTTCCGACAATAGCCACTTCAGATTGTAAAGCTGAGTACATCGCAGCATTCACAGCTTTTGTGGCATGTGTATGGCCCCGATGTCTATCGACAGATCTTGGTATTGGACAGTTGTCTTCTACCACCATTTTTTCATTGACAGTCAGAGCGCATATGCAGTCGCGCAGACATAGCATATTCAAGTTGTCATGTGCATGATCAATGCCATGGACAATCTTCAGACGCTGATCCAGAAGAGGCAGCCAGATAAAGACTTTGAACCAGATAGAGTTAGGATTTTGAGCACAAGATGCAGAAGAGGACAAGTGTGGACTCACAGCAAGGCCTAGAGGGCATGAAGAGGGTGTCCTGACAGTGCGTTAGAAGCAAACACAAGCTGTCGGCTGCTCACAGAACTGGTCGGCTGAACCAGAGGACACGGCAACAGCACGCGCATCATGATCAAGGAAGAGATCCAGTCGGGGCAGCGCTGAGGAGCATTTTATGCATTTATGACTGGCCGACCAGCAGTCGGCCAGTATACCAAGTGTCCAAGAACCATATAAATAGCAAAGTGTGCTCATGGTTTTAGGCATTCATTCCTTTATGGGGTGGATCATTAGGGTCCTAGTTTAGGACAGAATTTTGGGTGTTATCACCTTTTCTTCAAGGCAGCCTAGGGCTGCAGACAAGTACCTTTTTGTACCATATGAATATACTGAATTTCCACCACATCTCTCTCTCTCTCTCTCTACTCTCTCTCTATATTTGCATTTCACATCATATGGTTTTCCAGTAGTGTTTAGGGCTGAAAGAAGACTCCCAGAGCTTCCGCGTGTTACATTGGTATCAGAGCACCAGGCTCAGGAAAGCTAAACACTGATTCAGTCCCATATGATGGTGTACAGGTCCAAGGTACAGGAAAGTACACGGATTCAGAGCCCAAGGCAAGGAGCACAGAAGCGGGAAGAACTCCCAGGAGGTTTGTTGGTGGTGTTCCACAAAGCCAAAGGGGATGGCAGTCCTGTGAGCCAGATAGGTTCTCGGGCAACGGTCCCAAGGGAGGTTTATCCTCCAAGGGTGATGTGAGAGTGCCAGACTCATTTCTCAGGAATGAAGACCAAGACGGTGTTCAGAGTCAGGGCAGGAATGGATTGTGGACTTGATGGAACCAGATGCATAGATCTTCGTCTGAGACAGAGTGGTTTGGAGAACAGGCCGGGCTTTCAGAGAAAAGGGTTGCCAGGGATGGATGGATGACAGAGGGACTTCGGGAAAAGGATTGGGATGATGATAGTCATCCAAGAGCGGGTTGGATTCCCGTCATCAAGTTTAGCAGAGGGGAATGTCATGTGCATGATCAATGCCATGGACAATCTTCAGACGCTAATCCAGAAGAGGCAGCCAGATAAAGACTTTGAACCAGATAGAGTTAGGATTTTGAGCACAAGATGCAGAAGAGGACAAGTGTGGACTCACAGCAAGGCCTAGAGGGCATGAAGAGGGTGTCCTGACAGTGCGTTAGAAGCAAACACAAGCTGTCGGCTGCTCACAGAACTGGTTGGCTGAACCAGAGGACACGGCAGCAGCACGCGCATCATAAACACTAACGGTGTCCCAGATGAAGGTGCACAATCCAAGGAGAGTAACACAAGACATGGAAGAAGTTCCCAGGAGGTTGTTTGGTGGTGTTCCACAAGACCTAACGGGAATGGCAACCTTGTGACTCGGATGCCACCTGGGGCATACAAGGAAAGGCTTTCAAGAAAACAGTTCCAAGGGATGGTGATCATCCAAGGGGTGGACTGAGGATGCCAAACTCAATACTCGGGAAAAGAAGACCAAAGAAAATGTTCAGGGACAAGGCAAGAAGGCAAGGGGACAAAGTGGAACAGATGCACACATCTTCATTAGATTTTTAGTGGAGTCAAAGACAGGGGAAGGTTTTCAGTGAAAAGGTTGCCAGGAAGAGAAGGATGATAGGTTTGGGAGTCCATGTGAAGGCAAAGGGATGATGACAATCATCCAGGGTCAGAAGTTGGAATCCCGTCATCAAATTTACCAGAAGGGGTGTCATGTGCATGCACATGGACATGCTCATCCCTGGGCTAATCCCTGAAGGGCAACAGAAAAACAGATGAACCAGGGCATGAGCAGGGCACAAGGGATCCCAAGAAAAGCATCTTGAGGGTGCAGGATCTGGCGGACAGGGTAATGAAGGGACTCCTGGACTGGTCGGCACAAAGAGTACATTTATGTGCTTTTACTACTGGCCAACAGCAGGTCGGCTAGTATATGTGGGGTCCCAAGGACCTATAAAAGAGCTTAGCCCAGAACTTGTAGATCATTCATTCCATTAGGGAGTTGAATCATAGAATAGGACTTTTTGGAGTCAAAGACAGTTTTATGGGGTAGCCTAGGGCTTGCTACGATTGTACCTTTTTGTACTATATCGAATATACTAAAAATACACCTCTCTCTCTCTTCTCTCCATGTTTTGTTTGCGTTTTGCATCTGTGTTCCTGAAAAGGTGTTTAGGGATGAAAGAAGACTCCAAAGCTTCTGCATGTGACATATGCAATGGGCATTGGTGTGTGAACACTCTAGAACTAGCCGGGGCAATTTTTTCCTCTCTAGGAGGGTTTTTCCCCATGCATGTGAACAACCTCTCACAAGAGGGAGATTTTGTTGCCTCCTTATGTTCGGTTTGGAGGAGAATGGCATCATTAGATAAGTTATATACTACTTTCCCCAAATATCACTTTCCCCAAATGTACAAACTGGCAGCTTATATCGGCCACATGGCTACCTATATTCATCGCCCATTGACACATGTTTTAGCATAAGCAATTAGTTTCTTTTTTCAGTCTTTCTTCCACAACTCGATATTTCTCATGGAGATATTGTACTACTTTTTGGTCTCCTAGAT
This sequence comes from Cibotium barometz, assembly GCF_041138505.1. NCBI lineage: Eukaryota > Viridiplantae > Streptophyta > Polypodiopsida > Cyatheales > Cibotiaceae > Cibotium > Cibotium barometz. Next base: position 31,827,161 of record NC_141059.1, read on the forward strand.
CCTTTGAGTCTCTCTCTCTCTCTCTCTCTCTCTCTCTCTCTCTCTCTCTCTCAGTAACATGTTAACTATGCAGAAGCGTGCTTGATCTAAGCATGGTAGATTAACACTAATCAAAGCTACTTGCAAAAACAAAATTGACAAGAGATGTAAACCCTAATCTATTGTATTCCAACACATGAATATGCATAAAGATGATCTTGAATCTTGACTGGGATCTTGTTCAAGCATGCCTCTACTATGCATACAAAAGGTTCCTCATCCTCCTCCACTCTGCATGCTCTAATGCACATGAGGGCTGCATTTCTTGCTATTCTACAACTTGCCACCTTGATGATCCACAACGTGCCCTTCTTGCCTTGCTTTTATTCCTACAAACTTTGACTAATAGATGCCTTCAAATGATCCTTGACCTTCCTTTATACAGGAATCTAATGGCAAGTCCTATTTAGGTTGGCCATCAGCGTTCAAGACCATAAATATCATCTAAAGTGTCATTAAACATGTTCTTATTGTGCCCAGCTTGTATCATTTAGGGCGCGTCTTAAGCATCTCTTAGCGTCTATTAGACTGTCCAAGCAGCCCAAATCGGACTATATCTGTAACATGGGAAGCCGATTGAAGGCAACAAGCAGAAGTAGAAAAGAGACTAGGAGCAGCCAGCAATGATCCAACACTTGAGCAAAAATGATGAATGAATTAAATGGCAAAAAGCCTGTTCTTATATACACCATGAAGGGGCTGGTCGGCCAGCATAAAAACCCATGACTGAGGACAAAGTCCATGACTTTAAAAAATGCCTAATAAAAGGTGGAAAAAAATACCCAGAACTATCACATAAATATGCTGAATAAAGGGGGACATATGGGGCTGGAGATGGTCATTCCAACCCCTCTCAACTCCAACACAGTCATACGGGTAAGGAGCGGATCAATAGTATCTCGAGGAAGCGGTTTGGTGTGAAGAGATCAGTTACGTTGTCCTAAGAGGGAAAATACTCTAGAGAAATGATGCCGTCAGCAACTAGCTCACGAACAAAGTGAAAAATGAACCTCAATGTGCCTAGTCCTGCCATGAAAAGATGAAATACGTGCCAATGCCAAGGTACTCTAGCTGTCTGTAAGAATGAGAATGGGAGAGTCAAAAAGAACATCAAGATTACTCAGCATCTGCATCAACAATAATCCCTCGCAGCAGCAAGTATCCAAATAAGCACAGTACTCAACCTCAGTGGAAGAAAGAGAAACCATAGTCTACTTCTTGGATCTCCAAGAAATGTGGCCCGAACCTAAAATGAAGTACTAATCAGAAGTGTAACAAATGGTATCCTGATCACTAGCCCAATCAGCACCAAAGTATCCAGCAAGCTTAGTGCCTCCTCTGAAAGAGAGACCATAGTCCAAGGTAAGTAACGAAGAACCCTGAGAGCGGCCTGCCAATGAGAATGTCAAGGAGTGGAAGAGAACTAATTGAGAAGAACCCTGAGAGCGGCCTCCCTATTGGGGTAAAGGCATTATGCCCACCCTTATAGTGTGTACAAGCCCATAAGTTATAGTACATAGTACACTTAGTACTTTTAATGTACTAAGTGCACTATGTGTACTAGTGCAATATACATGTGTGATAGGGGAGTCACACACTCAAGCAGCCACGAGGTCTGCCCAACATCGCCTTGCACACAGCCAGGCGTCTACACGTTTAGTGCGAAGGGGAGGCAGGCGAACGTGGGCAAGCGTGTCAGCGCATCGTAGCGAACCACTAGGCGAAGGCGTAAAACCAACTCTCCCATTCAACTCGACAGCACAACTAGCCGTGAGACGTCACCTTCTCCAAGGCGCCGTCTAATGTGTAGCACAGCAACGAGTGGCGCCGTCAACAGCACATTCTACGAGCACCTGCAATCAGCAACGAGCACCTGCAATCAGCAACTCCCGGCGCCCGTCAACAGCACATTCTACGGGCTTCTGGGCAGCGCTCGTAGAAGGCCCCAGGATAGGCCGTTTTGTCGTGAATGGGCGGCCAAGCAAGCTCCACGTCACCTTCTCCTCTACGGCAAACATCACCAGCAGCTAGGAGAAGCCTTGTACGCCTGCACTTGCCCATTTCTGCACAACAGCAGCAAAAATCATCAACCCCATTTTCCTGCAACAAAAAGAAAAATCAGAAAATTACAAGGTATTTGCCTCAATCTTTTTTTGGGATTTGCAATTGAGCAGGTACAATCATTAATTGAGCAGGTACAGGTGCCGAATTGCTCAATTTTGAGCAAAATTGGCAAAATTGGGTGACATTGGTCACAATCAGGATCAATTTGCAGGAAATTGGATGTCGAAATTTGGGGCTTTTGATGTAATTGTGCAATTAAACATTCATACATGCTGTATGATGTGAGAAATCGCACATTCGGGCAAAATTGCAGCAAATTGCAGTGCAAATCAAGGGGCTTTTGTGCCGATTAAGTTGATTTGCATGCAGGCAATCGCATTTGATGCTGTGGATAATGTGTTGATGCCTTACAAGCACTCAATGTGCCTGTAAATCAAGGGGCTTTCATGTATTGGATGTATATGTGGCCTGGGGGAAGCATCGTGAACACTCTGGATGCCTTCATGTGCGTCAATGTACCATGTATGATCAGCAATTGATCTTAAATCAAGGGGCTTTTCAAGATTTTATGCTTGTTGAGCTCGGCAAAGCAGCAGGCAAGACTTTTATGCCTTGAATCCTCAGAAATCAGCTTGCAATCAAGGGGCTTTTGCCCAATTTCTGTTCGGAACTGTTGTATGCAGTGTTCGGGACTGTAAAAGTCTGATTTTCACTCATTTGGACAGCCAGGAGAGCATTTATTGCTATTGTACCTGCTGGTACAGATTTGGCACAGCTTTGTGCAAGTTTTGGCATGGTTGTACACTGATTTGAGTGAGGAAAAGGTTCAATTTCAGCTGCTGTACGTGCCGGTATAGGTTTGGTACATCACAGGTGAGCACTTAGTACTGCTGTACAATACTTTGGAAGGGCAACACAGCACATTTAAGGTGCTGTCCTAAATCTGCAGCAACCAGATTTTGGTGATTTCATCACATAAAGTGGGAGAAAAGTTGCATTTGTGCTTCCGCAGTGGGAGATAAAGCTTGGGAGAACAACTGTGAGCACTTTGTGTGCTTTTGGTGCAGTGTTTGCACATTTTGCAGGGAGTCAGGCATTGACAGGTTGCATATTGCTATGGCAACCACAGGTGAGAGCTCTTCATTGCTTCACATCAAGAAGCTTGAAGGCTCACATAACTATGATATTTGGCAAACCCAGTGCTATAATGTGTTGCTCCAGAAGAAGCAGCACAAGCCTATCAAAGAAAGGGGTGTAATGCCCGCTTCTCTCACTGCTGAAGAGTGGGAAGATATGGATGAGCTGGCAAGATCTACTATCATGTTGTCTGTGTCAGACTCATTACTTTTCAGCATTCGTGAAGAGAAGACAGCTTGGGGAATGTGGCAGAGATTGCAGGACTTGTATGCCCAGCAAAGTGCCTCAAGCAAAGTGTATTGGTTGAAGAAACTCATAGGTCTTCAAATGAAGGAAGGGGCATCTATGGCAGCCCATCTAAATGAGTTTAATGGTATTGTCAGCCACGTCATTAATCAAAAGTTGGCAATGGACGATGAGTTCAAAGCCACTTTTCTCTTATGCACTTTGCCAGAGAGTTGGGACACATTCAGGACAGCCACTAGCAATTCGCATGCTATGCTGTCATATGCAGATGTTGAGGGTGCTCTTCTTCAAGAAGAGATGAACAGGAAAAACAACTCTGTTGGAAAGTCCAATGCAATGAATGCACGTGGGAGATCCCAACAAAGGGGTAAAAGCCAAGAAAGAGGAAGGAGCAAGTCCCGCTCCAAAAAGGATTTGGAATGCCATTATTGTGGCAAGAAGGGACACATCAAAAAGCAATGCTACAAATGGAAAAATGATCAAAAGGAAAAGGGAAAAGGCAAAGACAAAGACAAAGATGAAGCCAAAGATGTAAAGCCAAAGGGCAAAAGTGGAGTCAAGATTGAAGAAATCAATGTGTCACATGCAGGTGACAGTGAGGATGAGGTCCTATTTACGTCTTCACTTGATGCCCATTCACTTCTTACAGGTGGTCATGGTATGCACTCATGGATCATTGATTCAGGTGCCTACTTTCATGTCACAGGTTGCAGAGACTTGTTTGTCAGGTATAGTGCTGGCAATGAAGGAGTGGTTTATTTGGGTGATAACCATGCATGCAAGATTCTTGGTAGAGGTGATGTGAGGCTTGTGTTTTCCATGATGTCAGGCATGTGCCTGAGATCAAGAAGAATCTGCTTTCTACTGGACAGCTTGATGATGCTGATTATGTTACCACATTTGGTCGTGGAAAGTGGAAAATTAGTAAGGGCTCACTGGTTGTTGCCAGAGACTGTAAGGTGGACACTCTTTACTTTATGCATGCAGGTGTTTGTCACCATGCTAATGTAAATGCAACCGAGCTGCCGGAAATTTCTATGTGGCATAGCCGGTTGGGACACATGAGTGTCAAGGGAATGGAGCAATTGTCTCGTTTGGGTTACTTGCCTTCTCTAAAGTTTTCAAGTTTTCAGTTTTGTGAGCATTGTATATATGGCAGGCAACTGCAGTTTCCCCACAAGAAAGCTCTTGGACAGAAAGATACTCAGTTAGAGCTTGTGCATACAGATGTATGTGAGATGCCTCAGCTTTCTTTGGGAGGGGCAAAATACTTTGTGTCTTTTATTGATGATGCCACACGTAAGGTGTGGGTTTATCCTCTTCGTTTGAAGAGTGATACATTCTCAGTGTTTCAGAAGTTTGTTGCTCTTATTGAGAATCAAACTGGCAAAACACTGAAGGCTTTGCGTTCCGACAATGGTGGAGAGTATATGTCCAAACAGTTTCAGGACTTTTGTGATGCTAAAGGCATCAAGAGGGAGCTCCCTACTCCTTATGATCCTCCACAAAACGGGACAGCAGAGAGAATGAACAGAACCATTCAGGAGAAGGTCCGTTCTATGTTGTCACATGCTGCATTACCTCATGGTTTTTGGGCTGAAGCTGTTATGACAGCCGTTCACCTTATAAACAGGTCACCTAACACGAGGCTTGGTGGGAAAGTGCCAGAGGAAGTATGGACAGGGAAGCCTCCGTCATACAAGCACTTGAGAGTGTTTGGTTGCGTTGCGTACGTGCACATACGCAGGGAAATGCGCACCAAACTTGATCCTAAGTCTCACAAATGCATATTCCTAGGATATGGTGACCATGTATAAGGAGCCTGCAAGGCAACAAGAGCCTAGCAGAGTCATCTTTGATGATGATGGACATCATGGACAACAACCAAGGGCTGTAAATCAGCCATTACAGCAGGAAAACCAGCCCTTAAATGGTGCTGAAAATGGTCCAAATGGACAGCCAGAGATGGCAGAAGATATCCCTATGGATATACCACAGTTAGAGGAGATACCGGGCATGATATTTCAGGCTTATGGCATGGAACAGGAGCCACCAATGGGTGATATGCAGGCTGGACAGCAACCTGCAAATGATGGTCATTGGGTACGGAGGTCCACAAGACCCTCCAGAGCCCCTGACAGGTTTGTTCCAGGGGTTGACTACTTAATGCTCACTGACTGTGGGGAGCCCTCATGTTACAAGGAGGCTTTACAGAGGGCAGACAAAGCTCTATGGGAGCGTGCCATGAAGTCAGAGATGGATTCTCTGCACAAAAATGGAACATGGAAGTTGGTGCATTTGCCTACAGGCAAGAAGGTTTTGCCATGCAAGTGGGTATACAGGCTCAAAGTTGCACTAGATGCAAAGCCAAGATACAAAGGTCAAAATGACCACACTTAGAGCTGTGTTAGCTTTGGTTGCACATGATGATCTGGACTTGATTCAGATGGATGTGAAGACTGCTTTTCTTCACGGTGATCTCCATGAGGAGATATATATGCAACAGCCAGAGGGTTGTGCAGTGATTGGAAAGGAGAAGCTTGTATGCAAGCTGAAAAAGAGTCTTTATGGGCTCAAACAGGCACCAAGGAAATGGTATCACAAATTTGATACATTCATGAAATCCCAAAAATTCAGGAGAAGTGACATAGATCACTGCTTGTACACCAAGAAAGCTTTGGATGGCAGTCTATTGATCCTCATCTTGTATGTTGATGATATGTTGATTGCCGGGAAATCTCGTAAGGAGATGGATACCTTGAAGCAGAGGCTGCATCAAACCTTTGATATGAAGGATTTGGGTGATGCAAATCGCATTTTGGGTATGCGGATACTTCGGGACAGAAATCAGCATGTGTTGTATTTGTCTCAGAAGGAATACATTGGCAAAGTCTTGCAGAGGTTCAATATGGACGGGGGGAAGAAGACTAGTACTCCTTTGCCTCCATATGTGAAACTCAGTGCTAGGACAGCCCACAGTCAGATAGTGGCAGGGCTGATATGGCCAAGATTCCGTATGCTTCAGCTTGTGGCAGTCTCATGTATGCCATGGTTGCTACTAGGCCGGACATTGCATTTGCAGTGGGAGTGGTTTCTAGATACATGGCCAACCCTGGCAAGAAGCATTGGGAAGCAGTGAAAGGTGTCATGAGATACCTGAAGGGCACACAGGATATGTGCATTTGTTTTGGCAAACAGGATGCATTAGTGCATGGTTACACGGATTCGGATTATGCCGGTCATCCAGATAACCGGAAGTCTACTACCGGTTATGTGTTTACATTCACAGGAGGTGCTGTGTCATGGATATCCAGGATGCAGAAGTGCACTGCCTTATCTACTACAGAGGCCGAGTATATTGCAGCCACAGAGGCTTGCAAGGAGGCATTATGGCTATCTCGGTTAGTGGTTGATTTGGGTTATACAGGGGATATTCCATTGTTGCATTGTGACAGTCAGAGTGCCATCCAGTTGGCAAAGAACCCTGTCTTTCATGCAAAGACGAAGCATGTGGATGTGAAGTATCACTTCATCAGAGAGGTGATAGAGAACAAGCAAATTCAGCTTGTTAAGATTCATACGGATGACAACCCGGCTGATCTGTTGACAAAGAGTTTGCCTCCGGAGCGGTTTGCTCATTGCAGACACTTGATGGGCATTGGATGAGGCCAGTTTCAGCCTTGATATGGCCTTGTATATTATCATGTACATGCTGATTTTTTCTTTTCCTTTACTTAAGGGCACTTTGCCTTTAAGTGGGAGGTTGTTGGGGTAAAGGCATTATGCCCACCCTTATAGTGTGTACAAGCCCATAAGTTATAGTACATAGTACACTTAGTACTTTTAATGTACTAAGTGCACTATGTGTACTAGTGCAATATACATGTGTGATAGGGGAGTCACACACTCATATTCTCATGAGTTGACTTATCCCCACAACTCTCTCTCTCTCTCTCTCCCTTGTTTCTCTGTGTATGTCTCCCACATGAACTCTAACCCTAATTATCTCTCCCATTCACTCCCAATGACACTGTAAGATATGTCGGGCTAGTGATGATGAGCGGAGAGAGCAAGAACGGTCCAAATAGTGGTGTATCTGGCTGTAAGGACAAAAGTTTTCTCATAGTTAATACCTCAATCTGAGAATACCCCTTTGCAACCAATCTGGCTTTGTATTTGTCCAAAGTTCTCTTGAAAGCGGGAGAAAGCCTAATGAGATTTTTCTGCCAAGAGATACACCCAAAATTTGTGTAAGAAATCATCAATAATAAGCATGAAGTACATGGCACCACCCTGGGTAATAGTCCGAATGGGACCACACAAGTCCATATGGATAAGCTCCAAGATATGAGAAGCCCCATGAGTAGCCTCATAAGGGAAAGGCTCTCTGCGTTGCTTGTCATGCAAACAAGCCACACAAGTGGAGTGGAAGGGTTTCAAGTGCAGAAGACCCTCGACCATCTACTAAGAAGACAGCTGTTGAAGAGAAGCATAGTTTAAGTGCCCGTAGCAAGCATGCCACAATGATGTATCCTCCTAAGCTACCAAGGCATGATAGCTTTGAAGAAGTTGTAGCAAATTGTCACGTAGATCCCGCACTTGGATGCCACATGGACATATCTGAACAAGAAGGTGCAGGACTTGGAATGGAAACTGGTCCCATGTGAGGCCAGTCCGAGATGAGTCAACCAGGGTTCCACTCTACGCGTCTAAGGTCAGATTGGCATTGTCCTGCACATGTAGCAGTGCCAGTCCATACTATGAGTCTCCCTCTGGAATGATGTCAGATGATTTGCGTATTGGGTTTGCAACCGGACACGAGGCGTCTATAAAAGCATGTAGGATTGCATGTAGGATGGGGTCCAGCCCATAGGGCTACTCCAAAAAAGAGTCTTAGGCTCTTGCAACGAGCATGGGGCAGGCTCTGTGCTACCCCAAGGGGCCAAGAAGGCCCCAAGCCTTGCCCTCCAGCCCATAAAAGGGCTGGGCAGGCTGACGGCCAGCCCAGCCAGGTGGCCAGGCCAAATACCACCAGACAGCCAAACCCAAGCGTTGCCCAACAACATGCACAAGGTGGCCAAGGCAGCAATGTGAAATCGCATGAATAAAAGGCACATTCTTGCCTTTTGACCATGTCGTGGAGAGGATTGAGAACAGGCCGACCAGCATATGAAAGGGTATAAATACCCAAGATAGAAAACAGTCTTTTCATCTCATTATTCGCAAAGGGTTGCTGCATTCCAAGGGCCAAGACAGCCAAGGGGAAGTGCTCAACTAAGGTGAAGAAGTGCAGGTTAAGAACCAGTCTTTATTTACAGATTTACAATAAAGCAAATACACCATTCGTGGTGGGGGCCCTACAGAGGGTATTCGGGACCCAATATCGTGTCCTCTTCTCCAAATTCAGTCCTGCAACATGGCTGGAACCAGTCGTGCAGAAGGTGCAGAAGAGTTCAGCAATACCACAAAGGAAGACAGTCGTGCAGCCAGAACAGACTGGTGCACATGTACAAACTTGTACAGCTGGCACAGCAGGTTCAGTACAACAAGAACGGTACGAGCAGGTACGGTAGGTACAGTACAGCAGGTACGGGATAGTCGATACAACAGGTATTGTACCGGCAGGTACAGCAGGTACAGTACAGCACCTGGCTGTAGTACAATCGGTGCAGCAAGTATAGTACAGGCAGGTATAGTGGGTACAGTACAGCACCTGGCTGCGGGTACAACTGGTACAGGTACAGCAGGTACAATATAGTATAGTACCTCACAGACAGCACCCCTTACAGCCAGTATAGCTGCCGACACCTAAGAGTTGATCGTGCAGTGGCTGAATTCAGCCGTACACCAAGCTGCTCGACAGAAGATCATCGCTCTGTAGCAGCCGGTTGCTTGGAGAATTCCGTATCAACCTGCGTGTGTTTGATCATGGCGAAAAATGGACCTCGTCGACTAGCTCTAATGTATACAAGTTGGTTGAGTTTATGGAAAGTCTATGTAAATGAAGACAGCTCGCACCTTCTAATCATTTCCTTCTTTACACGAATCTTGTTGCCAAGTCAGTTGTCCACATGTAGTGCCCAATATTATTAATAGTGTCCACCTTCATTTAAATGAGTGTGAACTCAAAAGCTTATAAGTGGGTCACTATAAAAAATGTCCCCTTTTTGGACCTCTTTTCACATGTTTTAAACCCTAAAAAATGCGATAAATTTATCAGCAAACAAGGACACTCTAGTAAGCGATGCCAAGTGTCCCAAGCATTACCTATCTCTTCATACATCCATGCAAGCAAGACACAAAAACACATCATTCTTTAGCAAAAATCCTCTAATGCATTTACATGCATCCATGATTTATGCACATGCATGCGTAATGGAAACCCCTCGTTCTCAGTACTTGTACTATTTTGGGCACTCTAGATTCCCAGAGTCCTTTCACATGGGAACATGCCCAGTTTGGTGACATAGGGCTACCCCAGAAAAGAGTCTTAGGCTCTTGCAGTGGGCATGGGGCAAGCTCTGTGCCACCCCAAGGGACCAAGAAGGCACCACGCCATGCCCACCAGCCCATAAAAGGGCTGGGCAGGCTGTCGGCCAGCCCAAGGGGACCTCGCCAGGCAGCCGACAGGCCCTACGGCCAGGCCAAAAGGCTGCCCAACAGCCAGTCGGCCAAACTCAGGCGCTGCCCAGCACCAGACGGCCAAACCCAGGTGCTGCCCAGCAGCATGTGCAGGGTGGCCAGGGCAGCAATGTGAAATCGCATGAATAAAAGGCACATTCTTGCCTTTTGACCATGTCGTGGAGAGGATTGAGAACAGGCTGACCAGCATATGAAAGGGTATAAATACCCAAGATAGAAAACAGTCTTTTCATCTCATTATTCGCAAAGGGTTGCTGCATTCCAAGGGCCAAGACAGCCAAGGGGAAGTGCTCAGCCAAGGTGAAGAAGTGCAGGTCAAGAACTAGTCTTTATTTATAGATTTACATCATTCTAATAAAGCAAATACACCATTCGTGGTGGGGGCCCTACAGAGGATATTCGGGACCCAATATTGTGTCCTCTTCTCCCTCTCTCTCTCTCTCTCGGAATGTAATCACATGGATGTATCTGATTAGTCCTATAGGTCAGATGTGGCCTCTAAAGGACGTTAATATAGTTTTCCCTTTTCCCTTTTCTCTCTCTATTTTTGCACATCTTCTATGTTGTGCATTATCTTCGTCACGAACAATTGTTGAATTCTGAGCATTGAAGTTACCGATTCTTCCACTGAGCTTCTGCATGTTACAACAATTGAGACTATGACTGTCATGTGCACAGTGTGTATCTACAGTGTGCTACACGCACACAAGACTAGCTTCGAGGTTTGGGAAAGCTTGGAGCTAGGCAGGCTGATTGGCAAGCTGAGTTAGGGATAGACTAACGGGCGGACACCCAAGTATAGACGGGCGAACGCCCAAGTGTGGATGCCCGATGACCGGCCAAGAACCTATAAAAGGGTGGCCAAGGTTAGTCATTAGTCATATAGAGTCTCGCGAGATTTGTGAGAGCTCTATGGTCTGGAGCCTGGATCTAGTGTAGACGTGCACCTGCTTTACGCAGCCGAGGCCGGTAGCAATCTCGAGGCCCGCGAGGGTAACTTCGTGGCGGTATGGGACGTCGCGAGGTAGAGATTGGTCGGTACGTCAACCTAGTTAGCTCAGCTCGTGGCTCGGTGGGGAAAACCAAGTCTGTGGGCTTGCCCACGGCTGTCATGGTTGGGTGGTGAGTCAGGCCTGCACCCCCTTCTTGTTTATTTGTTTGTTTGCAGGTTTCGAGTCTTGAACCCAAGAGCGTTCTACGAGGAGATCCTACGGGGATTTGACAGTGGTATCAGAGCGTGCCTCGTGAACGAGCAAGTCGGTGGGTAGAGAAGATGAGGTCGAAGAAAGGTATATGTTCAAGAAGCTTGCTGTTTTGTTTATGCATATTGCTGTTTTTTCAGATTAGTATGTGTTTTTTTTTCATCAAAGAAACCCGTGATGAGGGTGTAGGTGGTTAGCAGGGTTCGTTTGCTTTGCAAGAAGAAGGCTGAAGGTGTTTGTGCAGTCGCATGAATAGTTTTGAGAGAGAAAACAAAGAAAAAGCAAGTTTGCTTTTGGCTGAACGAGAGAGAGAGAGAGAGAGAGAGCGCAAGAAGCGATTGTTGGCGATGCTGATTGCGGGTGCTGGTCGAGTGCTGCTAGCCGGATACAAGCGTTGCTACCGGCTGTTGTAGGCGAAGGCGTGTAGGCAGCCAGACCTACGCAGGCGGCCAGGCTGGCAACCGGCCAGGCCTACGTAGGCTAGTGGCCACGCCTACGCAGGGGCCACGCCTACACAGGCAGGCTAGCGCAGGCACAGGCAGAAACGAAAGCGTCGACAGCCATGGTCGGCGACGGCAGCAGGCAGTCACGGTCACCTGAGCGCACGCAGCGCCGGCAGAAACGAAAGCGCTGGCAGCACGGTCAACGACGGCAGCAGCGCAGGTGACGACAGTAGACAGGCCGACAGCGCTAATTCCGGGGGGGGGGGGACTAGTAAAAGCATTGACACACCAAATTCATTGCTTTCGTTTTTTTTAGATTAAACTTTTTTTTAAAAAGAGTTTAAAGGCCCCCTAAGGTTTAAAGGTGTTTTTTTTTAAGAAAACAGAATATATATATATATATATCTATATATATATATATATATATCTATATCCCAGTATGGGATGAGGAACTCCTAACATCGAGACAAGAGAGCCTGAACTTTAGTGCATGAACAGACCATCTGTCTAAGAGCAAGCTCCTACCTCTTCCACACATTCGTAGAGAAGACTTGCTTCGAGGCTCTATAATTTTATCCTAGGAAATACACAGCCAGAAGAACCGCAACCCAAGGTGAGAGGTATGGACCAACCACAAGAAAGTTGGCCGTTCTAGAAGTGGTTGAGCTCAAGGATTAGTTGAGGTAACTTTGCCAATTCTTTTTTAGAAGGATGGAACTCTTAGATTATGCATTGATCATATATATATATATATATATATGTATATATATATATATATGTATATATATATGTATATGTATATATATATATATATATGTATATGTATATATATATGTATATATATATATATATAACACAAAAGCAAAAGTTCAAGTTGCTTTTGGGGAAGATTATATAAACCCCTTTAGTGGGCTTCTTGCCACAGATCTCTCAAGTTTTCAAGCTCTCAAGCTCTCAAGTTCTCCCGCACTTTTCTTGTGCGAGATCGAATTTTCTCTCCACTTGCCCTCTTCACGATGTCAACCTAAGAATCCGAGTTGGAGCCCCTTGTCGATCGCGAAGGCTTGCCGGCTACGGAAGATACTAATGCCGATCTTTTTGACGATTGTGTGTCAAAATCAGATTTCCAAGAGTTCAAAGTAGCTCTCAAAGCTTCTTCTTCGGAACGTCTGGCTCAAATCGCTGCCCAGATGCAAGCCTTGCAGAACTCCATCTCTCTCTTGACCACTACTCTATCTACTCTTTCGGGTATGGATACCTTGGCCTTTGCTCGTATCTATGATGATACAATGGTCTCTTCCAAGTCTAAACCCGTTACCGAGCAGAGGAACAAGCACAAAAGAAAGTTCTCCGCACCAATGGCTAACACGACTGAAGGAAAGTCTTTGGACCAACCTTCGAAGAATTCAAGTTCGACACCAGCGAAGAAGAAACGACTCCTTAAAGCTTTGAAGCTCAAGAAGGAGGGACGACGTTTTATCTGCGAAGAAAAAGGACACATGCGTAACGAGTGCCCAAGCAAAAGGGTGCAAAGACCAACGCAAGACCCAAGCTAAAGGCAGCTAACCAATTGTCTTTGACAGGTACGTCAGTTACTGTACTTTCTCACCCTAGTTCATGTTCTGATTGTCTGTTCAACTCTAAAGTTTTTGGCTTGCATGATCTTCTGCGAGTGTATGGAGAAGTGAATGGCCATAGAATCCACATTGTTCTAGACCCTAGCAGCTCACACAATTTTGTTAACTATAAACTTGTGCTGCAGAAATTGAGTCTTGGTACGACACCCAGCGATCATACCTATGAGGTAAGCCTACCTGCGGGAAGGCAAGTATGGGATCAAAAGATGGAGATGCTACCAATCCGGATTCAGAACTACAAAGATACTCTGGAATGCTATGTTATGCACCTAGAACATGTAGACTTGTTATTAGGGATTGAGTGGTTTAAGACTCTTCAAGTCCAGATAGATTGGTCTAGTCATATTTTTTCTTTTCAGCATAGGAACACCCAGTATAGTATTTTAGGTGATTGTATACATCCCTCTTAGGGACCTCTTGTAAATACAGTTGATTTTGGAAATATAATGGATTCTTCTTTGTATACTGCTTTCCATTGTGTATTGATTCCACTTACTTCATTTCTCATACCTTCCATGGATGTCAATGAATTAAGTGTATTTGAAAGCAAAGAATTACAAAAGATACTTGATTCGTTTCAAGATGTATTTCCTACGGAACTGCCATCGGGTTTACCACCTGAAAGGGTAGTAGATCATTGTATTGACTTGATCCCTGGTGCTCATCCTGTTAGTATTCCACCTTACAGGATGAGCCAAGCCGAGGAAGATGAGTTGGCTAAACAACTCGAAGATTATTTGAGGATGGGCCAGATCCGTCCAAGTAAATCACCTTGGGGTGCACTTATGTTGCTTAGAAGAAAGAAGGACAACACCTGGAGAATGTGTATATAGATTACAAGAGATTGAACAAGCTGACAATTAAGAACCGTTATCCTCTCCCTAGATCAAATGACCTGATTGACCGGTTAGCAGGAGCGAAATATTTCACGAAGATAGATTTACGTACTGGCTATCACCACATACGTATTCATGAAAGGCATGTCGAAAGAACCGCCTTTCGGACTAGGTATGGCCATTACGAGTTTCTCGTATTACCTTTTGTGTTAACCAATGCTCCAGCCACTTTCTAGCATATGATGAACATTCTTTTTCGTGAACATTTGTGTTGGTGTTCCTGGATGATATTTTGATATATAGTCATACTCTTGAGGATCATGTTCGACACCTCACGATTGTCTTATCTATTTTAAGACAGAATCGACTATATGCTAAGTTAAGTAAATGTGAGTTTTTTAAGACAGACATCAACACAAGATCACTAGAGATGGATTGAGCATTGACTATGACCGAGTTCAGAAGGTTCTGGACTGGCCTATACCGCGAACAATGAAACAACTTCGTTCTTTTCTTGGTTCTGTTGTTTTTCTTCGAAAATCTGTGCGGGAGTACTCTCAGCTCACACTACCGATGACCGACTTGTTGAAAGGTCGTGGACGTAAGTCAAATCAGCCTATCACTTGGAATAACGATTTGGATATAGCCTTCAGGCTTTTGAAAGATAAAGTCAAGGAAGCACCTATCTTAGCATTACCCGATCCTAGTTGGCCTTATGTTCTTGAAACTGATGCCAGTGACTGCCATCGGGGCTGCTCTATTTCAAGATGGTAGACCTGTTGCTTTTGAAAGTAAAAAGCTAGACGACACTCAATCTCGTTGGCCAACTCTTGAGAAGAAGCTTTATGCTGTGATTCATGCTCTCAAGGTTTGGAGACATTATTTATATGGCTCCAAGTTTGTGGTATTGACTCGATCATCAGTCAATCAAGTATGTGTGTGATGCGGATGATTTGAGAGGAAGGAAAGCTCGTTGGGCTGAGTTAATGCAAGATTTTGATTTTGAGATTCGTTATCGGAAAGGGTCCATGAATAGTGTTGCAAATGCGCTTAGTCGAATTAGAGAGGTGAATACTTTGTCGTTCACCAAGATTTCTACTGACTTATTTCAGTCATTGAGAGGGATTTGCAAGACTGATAGTTATTTTGGTCCATTTTGGCAGAAGATCCAGGACGGGAGCTCATTGATTGACCAAGACGAACTCAATGACTGAACAGTCTACCATTCAGACTGCAGGAGCCCAGTGGATGATTCGGAATGGTTTACTATTTCGTAATGACAAAATTTGTGTACCACAGATCCCGGACATTCGGTCCAAGATTCTTAAGGAGTGTGACGACGCCCCTTCTGCTGGACATCCTAGGGTACACAGGACACTATCGTTAGTGAAACACACTTTTTATTGGCCAAAGATGAAAGGGTATGTTGTAGATTATGTTCTCAAGTGTCAAGTTTGTCAAGCTAATAAAGCTGAACGCTTTAGACAGGCTCGGTTGTTGCATCCTTTGCAAATCCCACGTAATAAATGGGAAAGTATTTCCATGGATTTTATTACCGGATTGCCAAGAACACATCAAGGCCATGATTCTATTTGGGTTGTGGTAGATCGCTTGACAAAAATGGCTAGATTTTTACCGACCCGGAAGACTATTACAGCTACGCAATTAGCAAGGCAGTTTATTGAGCAATTGTTTAGACTGTACGGGTTACCGCAGGACATAGTCAGTGATAGGGATAAGTTTACGAGTGATTTTTGGAAACTTGTTTTTGAGAAGTTGGAAACAACTTTGAATTTGAGTTCCTCATATCATCCTCAATTTGATGGCCAGACTGAAAGAGTGAATCAGATTTTGGAGGATATGCTTCGAGCATATGTATCCTAAAGACAGAGTTTATGGGAGGATTATCTTCCTATGTTAGAATTTGCATATAACAGTACTAAGCATACGAGTACAGGTTTTAGTCCTTTCATGCTTATGTATGGTTTTCAACCTCGATCACCTGTTACAGTGGGATTCTCAGGACTTCAGCATGATGCAGCACGTAATTTTTTGTAAGATATGCAAGAAATGTTACAAGTTGCGAAAGAATCTATTAGAAGTGCTCAAGACCGAGACAGATTTTATTCTAATAGACATCGTTCACCCAGAGAGTACTCTGAAGAAACGATGGTATATTTGCGAATTCCGAAAGATTCCGAGACTTTACAGACAGGTCGATCTCCGAAATTATCTCCTAGATACTATGGACCATTTCGTATTACACGACGGGGATTGGTTCAGTTGCATATGAACTGGATTTGCCTTCTCATGTGAAAGTTCATCCTATATTTCATGTCAGTAGACTTAAGGAAGTACTAGGTGGAACAGACCAGTTAGTTACTCCTCAAGAAATCATAGATGTCGAAGACATGACATTTGTTCCACACGAACCTGAAAAGATTCTTGGATTTCGTAAAAGAAGATTGCGTAATACGCTTATCACGGAATACAAGATCAAGTGGAAGGATCGTGTTGAGGAGGACGCTACATGGGAGACATTGACGACTCTTCAGAGAGATTACTCTGGCTTTTTATTAATCTCAGGAGTGAGCTCTTAGAAGAAGGGGAGTATGTCATGTGCACAGTGTGTATCTACCGTGTGCTACACGCACACAAGACTAGCTTCGAGGTTTGGGGAAGCTTGGAGCTAGGCAGGCTGATTGGCGAGCTGAGTTAGGGATAGACTAACGGGCGGGCACCCAAGTATGGACAGGCGGGCACCCAAGTGTGGACGCCCAATGACCAGCCAAGAGCCTATAAAAGGGTGGCCAAGGTTAGTTATTAGTCATATAGAGTCTCGCGAGATTTGTGAGAGCTCTATGGTCTGGAGCCTGGATCTAGTGCAGACGTGCACCTGCTTTACGCAACCGAGGCCGGCAGCAGTCTCAAGGCCCGCGAGGGTAGCTTCATGGCGATATGGGACGTCGCGAGGTAGAGATTGGTCGGTACGTCAACCTAGTTAGCTCAGCTCGTGGCTCGGTGGGGACAGCCAGGTCTAAGGGCTTGCCCACAGCTGTCATGGTTGGGTGGTGAGTCAGGCCTGCACCCCCTTCTTGTTTATTTGTTTGTTTGCAGGTTTCGAGTCTCGAACCAGGAGCGTCCTACGTGGAGATCCTATGGGGATTTGACAATGACTCATTCAAAGAGCCACCAAAGTCTTTCAACCTATAAAGACTGCCTGCTCTTGCGACAGTTAGGTTGAAAGTGATCTTTGAGACCACAATAATGACAAGTAAGATCCTTATGAGCACGATTGTTAGCAGGTTTAGACTCAACTTTGTTGTTGGTGGAACCCTTAGACTGCCATTTGCCTTTGCCCTTGACCTGAAGAAGAGTCTCGGAAGCACCCTAGCTTGTTTTCTTCCTCATAGCTCTATGTTGCATGCACAAAAGCCTTCTTGTACTGATCCACAGCCCTAAGCCTGATTAAGAACAAGATGTTGAGAAGAGAGAGAGATACATGGCGCCAAGGTTTTCTTTTATTATATATGGTACAAAAAGTTGTTGAATGCTTGTACATGATGTAGGCCCTTGGTCTACCCTGACACTAGGATCTGTCGGCTGCCAAGTGGGATCTGTTGGCTGCCAACAGGTCATCTAGACCCTCATGATGATGATGTTGCTGCTCGTGATGCTAATGCTGCCAATGATGATAATGATGATGATGATGTTGTTGAGGCTGATGATGATGTCGATTGTAGCATGCAGTGTGCGCGGAAAGCCTTACTGTACTGATCCACAACCCTAAGCTTGATTAAGAACATTGATGCTCATTAAACATGATTAAGACAAAGGAGAGAGAAGAAGAGAGAGAGGTGTGAAAATGGCATTTTGTCCAACCCTAAAAAGGGAATTTTACTCGATGTATTAGGTTTTATTCTTGTTTTTTGGGTCTTGTTGCTGGCTGACTGCCCCTTGCACTGGGCCGACCAGCAGCCCACATACTATATATAGATTATATAGATTCGCTTCAACATCCAGCAGTTGTACCACTTCATAGACCACATCAAGTACCACATCTGCTACCGTCGGGGCCTGCACTACATCTGCTTCATCATCATCGGCTCTCTGCTCCAACACACCAGTGTTTTACATCAGCTCATGGGACAACAGCCCCCTCTGCTGCATAGAGCACACCAGCGTTTTTACATCAGCTCATGGGACAGTAGCCCTCTATGCTACATAGAGCACACCAACGTTTCACATCAGCTCACACCTTGGGACAATAGCCCACTCTCTGCTGCAGTACAGCACATCATCGTTTTATCATCAGTACATATCTTGGGACAGCAGCCCACTCTCTGCTACAGTACATCAGCATTTTTCAGCTACAGTTCACCTCGGGACAGCAGCCCTCTCTGCTTACCATCTCACATCATCGGGACGGCAACCCTCTTTGCTTATCTTCACCATCGACACCCACTCGGGACGATAGCCCTCTCTGCTCCTCTCTCTCACTCAAGTATTGCAGCACCCTTGTCACCAGAGCTTGCACCAATACACCACTCGAGACAGCAACCCTCTGTGCTCCTCATCACCCCTCAAGTACCGCAACATCCTTGTCACCAAAGCCTGCATCACATCACCCTCCGCTGCACACTACGACCTCAGAGTGCCTCTGCATCCACCGACGACACCAACCACCTCTTGGAGTGCCTTTGCCTCACATCGGTGCAAGCCTTCGTTACCGACCGTGCTTCAGCTCCAACATCCTCTTTGCTTCTGCACTAGTCTACTACTCAAAGTCACCTCACATCAGAGGGCTTTTGTACATATTCACTCACCATCATATATTCACTCACTCACCCATTTCATGTTGTGTTGTTTTGCTCTAATCTCTCGTACATATGGTCCTTTCGTCCTTTTGCCCTCACATGGTATTAGAGCTATTAGAGCTATCGTGAGCAAAGGGATTGAAGACCTCGAGAGCACACAGCATGGATCATCTACCCGTACTCCCTAAGGACCAGTTTTTCTCACCAGAAGTTGATTCTCCAAACTCTGATCTGGACCACACAGGGAATGGGACTTCTTAATCAGAGGAGAGCCATGTTCAAGATCTTACTTTGGGAGACGATCAACCCATCTACATCAACTCACCTTCACTAGCTTTGCCATCACGATCTCCCTCTCTGACTTTACTTCCAGAGGGGGATACATTCCTTCTACCAGTGTGTCATGTTAGAAGTCATCTCCTGTCTAGTTTTATACACCAAGGCCTTTGTTGTGGGTGTGCCCGCCCTTATGAGGTGTTTTCCCATTTTTCCCCACTCTCCGTATTTTTCCCCTATTTTTTCCCATTTTTCTGTGGCTTGGGAGGCAGCCCATGTGCTGGCCGACTGCTGGAACTCGTCCACGACTCCATGTATGTGATGGCCGACTGCTGACAAGCTGGCCGACTGGATATGTATACTGGTCGTGGAGTTTTAGGGCCAGTCGGCTGCCCTACAGCAGGCCGACTGCTGTTGGGGGGCCATATAAATAGGCCCCCAGCCCCCTTGCCAGTTATGTATCATACTCCGGGATCTTCTTGTGTATATAGAGCAGAGTTACACGCCTCTATCTCTCTCTCTCTCGTGCTGTGATTTTCTGCACTGCGTTTTGCTCTTGTGTTCCCAGATCTGGTCATGCTGCGTATTCTGACATGGTATCAGAGCCTATACTCTAGATAGTTCTTGGGATTTGTGTGAGCAAGAGGGGGACTGTTGTGTTGCTGATTGTTGGACTGTTTGGGACTGTTCGGGAAGAGGAGAAGCAAGAGGACGGCGGGCTGATTTGCTGGACAACCACTTGCAAGTGTTAGTTCTTCTTTGTTCCCACCCAGCCACCCTTTTTAGAGTACATCCCCGCAATGGCAGATCTATTTGAGATGGCCGAGAGGCATGTGAAGGTCCCGACACTCCCCACGTTCTCGGTGGACCGTCAGTTGGACGGGAGCAACTACGGCATATGGAAGGTTATGATGGAATCTGTTCTGGTGTCTTACGACCTCGCTGATTTCGTCGTTGTTGGGGTTCCACGGCCGGAAGTAGAGGAAGGGGAGTTACCGTCGATCCGAAAGGACCGGGAGGCTCAGACACAGATGTGGGATCGTGTCAACGCCAGGGTCCGTTCGTTTATCTTTCTCAACTGCACACCGCAGGTAATCAATCATGTAAAGCATATGACGCTGGCCAGAGGTATATGGCAGCATTTGGCCTCTCTTTACAACAGGGTATCGCCCATGAAGAGGATTTCCTTGGAAGTACAGATGCGGGTTATGAGCCCTGTAAAGTCGGCGACGATGCGGGAGCATATTAACAAGTTGCAGGCTCTTCAGCAGGAAGTTCTTCAGGCTGGGAAGGAGAGATCGTCAGAGGACATGGCCATCACGTTGTTGTCGCACTTGCCCTCTCAGTACTCAGCATTTTACTCGTCTTTGATTACCAATGGCAAGCTCAGCACCATCACATGGGAGGAGCTTGTGCCCATGGTCCTGGACCAGGAGAAACGATTCACGAACCCTCCTCAGGGTGGAGATTCGGAGGCCTTAACTCGCCAACGGTCGAAAGGCTGTAACACGGGCAAAGGGAGGGCTTCGTCGGAGAAGTCTTCTGAGAAGAAGTCCGTTACTGACCGCGAGAAACTAAAGGCAGAGAGGACCTGTAATAATTGTGGCGAGAAAGGCCACTATTGGAGGCAGTGTCCCAAGCGGAAGACCGAGAAGGGTGAAGATTTCTCAGCAGCAATCATGAAGACTCCGGCTTTTGTGCACCTGGAGGTGGACACCGATGTTTCATTTTCTTCAGGCAGGGAAGAGATTGGAGGACTCTCCGCAACGGATACTCGGGAGTGGATTCTAGATAGTGGTGCTTCCAGGCACATGACTCCTTCCCGTTCCGGTTTACAGGATCTCTACAGGCTTTCTGGTCACATTCTTACTAGGGATACATCCACTATCCCAGTTCACAAGGAGGGCAGGATGGAGATAGTTCCCGATGGCAGAGGGGGGAAGCATTCCTCCCAGGTGTTGTATGTTGCGGCACTTGGTTTTTATCTGTTGTCAATGCATCAGGTTTGCAAGACTAGCGTACGGGTGGAGTTTGATGAGCATTTTGTTGCTCTCCGGGACAAAGCAACAGGCCAGGTGGTTTGGGAAGGCGGAGTGGAGAATGGAGTTTACAAGCTTTCAGCACTCTCTCCCAGGTCCTCAGTTCTGTGATGAGTGGCAGTCTGGTAATGGCCACTTAAGTGTGGATACGCTGCAGGTGCAGGCTTTCCGGGACCAGATGGTGGATAGCTTGCCAGTAGATGGCAGCAGTTGGCAGGAATTCTCCAGTACTGATGTTGGTGGTTCTTGTGTTCGTCAGTCAGAGGAAACTGAACAGGTCACTTATGCTCTGATGTCTCGTAGTATTCGGGACAAAGAACCTCCTGTAGATGAGGATGTTCTTTCCACAGGGACCTTTCGGAAAGCGAGGCAGGTGGCAGGTGATTACTTGCAGAAGGAGGTGGTTTCTCTAGGCTTTGTGGTTCCGGATTCAGAGGGGGTGGTTGACAGGTTTCAGAAGGCCTTGCGTGGTCTTCAGCAGGTTTCCAGGACTTGTTTTTGCACCGTAACAGGTGTTGATCCTTGTGAGCAGTGTGATGCCTCTTTGACTCAGAAGCAAAATGGTTCATTGATCTGGTTGATGGACACCAAATTGGACGGGAGCTTCCTAATGAGGCAGTAGAGCTCATGGTTGCAGATGACTCTTTGGGAGGCAGGATTGCGTTTCCTGTGGTTTCTGCGCATGCGAAGGATCATGGACTCTTTTACACAGGAGGGGGATTGTTGGATGGAGTCCGACTCCACGGTTGGAGTGACTCAGTTTGGGGAGGAGATCAGGACACGAGGAGATCTACTTCAGGCCCACGAGCAGTTTTACAAAGCAGTAAGAGGCACTCATCTTTTGCCTTGTCGCAGACAGAGGCAGAGTACCGGGCTGCTTGTGATGCTGCTTGTGAGGTGGTGAGGATGCAGAGGTTGCATTGCAGGATTGGGCTTCCACTGGAGGAACCCATGGTCATCCAGAGGCACTTTGTTCGTGAACAGATCGTTGCTGATGACATCTTGCTAGAGTTCTGTTCGACGGAGGACAGTACAGTGGACCTCTTCACGAAGTCGCTATCTCAGGATTTGCTCAGGCGGCACCCCAGCTCCCTGTGGTTGGTTTCACAGCCAGGAGCTGAAAGGGGGTGTTAGAAGTCATCTCCTGTCTAGTTTTATACACCAGGGCCTTTGTTGTGGGTGTGCCCGCCCTTATGAGGTGTTTTCCCATTTTTCCCCACTCTCCGTATTTTTCCCCTATTTTTCCCCATTTTTTTGTGGCTTGGGAGGCAGCCCATGTGCTGGTCGACTGCTGGAACTAGTCCACAACTCCATGTATGTGATGGCCGACTGCTGACAAGCTGGCCGACTGGATATGTATACTGGTCGTGGAGTTTCAGGGCCAGTCAGCTGCCCTACAGCAGGCCGACTACTGTTGGGGGGCCATATAAATAGGCCCCCAGCCCCCTTGCCAGTTACGTATCATACTCCGGGATCTTCTTGTGTATATAGAGCAAAGTTACACGCCTCTCTCTCTCTCTCTCTCTCTCGTGCTGTGATTTTCTGCACTGCGTTTTGCTCGTGTTCCCAGATCTGGTCATCATCTCCGCTCCGTATTCTGACATGTCAGTGTGGGACCATGGTATCCTTCATCTTCTCTCATTTTCTCTCATGGTCCCCTTTTTGGCCTAAGAGAGGGTTTGTGAAAATGGCATTTTGTCCAGCCCTAAAAAGGGGATTTTACTGGATTTATTAGGTTTTATTCTCTCTTTTTTTGGGTCTTGCTACTGGCCGACTGCCGCCGACCACCAGCCCACATACTATATAGATTCGCTTCATCATTCAACACTTGTACCACTTCATAGACCACATCAGGTACCACATCTGCTGTTGTTGCTAACTGCCGGGGCCTGCACTACATCTGCTTCATCATCATCGGCCCTCTGCTCCAGCACACCAGCATTTTACATCAGCTTATGGGACAACAACCCCCTCTACTACATAGAGCACACCAACATTTTTACATCAACTCATGGAATAGCATTCCTCTTTGCTACATAGAGCACACCAGCGTTTTACTTCAGCTCACACCTTGGGACAACAGCCCACTCTCTGCTACAGTACATCACCGTCTTTCTTCTACAATTCACCTTGAGACAGCAACCCTCTCTGCTCACCATCTCACATCATCGGGACAGCAGCCCTCTCTGCTTATCTTCACCATCAACACCACTCGCGACGGCAGCCCTCTCTACTCTCACTCAGGTATTGCAGCACCCTTGTCACCAGAGCTTGCACCACTACACCACTCCAGACAACAGCCCTCTGCTCTTCATCACCCTTCAGGTACCGTAGCACCCTTGTCACAAGAGCTTGCATCCCTTCACCTTCCGCTGCACACTACGACCTCGGAGTGCCTCTGCATCCACCGACGCGAACCTTCGACACCGACCACCTCTCGGAGTGCCTTCGCCTCACATCAACGCGAGCCTTCGTTACCGACCGTGCTTCAACTCCAACATCCTCTTTGTTTCTACACTGATCTACTACTCAGAGTCACCTCACATCAGAGGGCTCTTGTACATATTTTCACTCACCATCATATATACACTCACTATAACACGCGGAAGCTTCGGGGGAGATCGGTAACTTCAATGCTCAGAAATCAGCACACTTTTCGCGACGGAATTAACGCACAAAACTGAATGAAGATGTGCAGAAAATAGAGAGAGAGAGGGAGAGAGAGGGAGAGAGGAGAGGACATAGTATTGGGTCCCAAATACACTCTGTAGGGCCCCCACCACGAATGGTGTATTTGCTTTATTAGAATGATGTAAATCTGAAAAGAAAATACAGAAATCTTGACCTTTCTTGGCTAAGAAATCTCTGCCCTACAGTCCTTCACCCCTTTGCGTTAGCACTCGTTGGCTGTCCTGGCCCTTGATTGCTTGAGCACTTGCTGAATTATGAGATAACACAAATGGTTTATGGCTCACCTATTTATACTACTTATAAACAGCAGTCGGCCAGTTTATATCCAGGCGGCCATCTTTAGTTTCTGCCCACGACTGAATATTCAGCATTTAATGCTGAATAAATCACATAAAAAGCTGCGCTTTTCTTCATGGCCGGCTAGGCATCATGCGCGTAAATCTCTAGGGGTTGGGCACTGGTTTGCAAGCAACTTGGGGGCTGGGCAGCCTGTATGGGCTGCACCATACTTGCCCTACAGCCATCAAAATACTTGATGTGTTGTTGGCTGCCCCTGGCATGCCCCTAGGGCTGTCCTACAACCTCTCCATGGCTGGTGGGTTCAGCCAAGGCCTTCTTGGCCCTCATGGGGGTGGTTTCACACTATCCCCATGGCCACACTAAGACTTGGGCTGGCTCCTTTCCTATAAGCAAAACCTTATCTACCTACCCAGTGATCTGGCATCCAGTACCATACCAGATACACAGAATCACTAACATCATTCCAGAGGGAGACTCACAGCGCGGACTGGCACTGTTTCATATGCAGGACAGTACACACCTAACCTTGGACTCTTGTGCAAGACAATGCACACCTTACCTCGGATGACTCAGATGGATCTTTGGCTGACTCGTCCCGGACTGGGCTCACATGGGACCAGTTTACCATCCTAGGTCCTGCACCTTCTGTGCAGATATGTCGGCGTGGCATCCAAGTGCGGGATGCACGTGACACTCATTTCATGCTGTGTTGTTTTGCTCTGATCTCTCGTACATTTGGTCCTTTCGTCCTTTTTCCCTCACAAGAGATTGGTGTCAGTGCTTTCTGTATTTATATATGGTACAAAAAGGTTACTGACTAAATGTACATGATGTAGGTCCTTGATCAACCCCGAAGGGGTGACCTCTAGACTCTCTATATATCTTTGTTTGGGATGCAGTCAACCAGCACTAACTGCTGTCGGCCTGTTGTGTGGACAAATATTCACATAAAATGCTGGAATTTGCTACGCTTTTGCCTGTTGATCTTGCCACACCTGTTACCCACTATAGAGTATCTGATCGCCTGCTACACAAGGTCTGTTGCTGCTAGCCGAAAGGGTACTACTACCAGCCAACAAGCGCTGATGCTGATGCTGCTGATGCTGGTGTTGGTGACCTAAATGCTATCTAACTGATGCTTAATCAAGGATTAATGATGTTCATGCCAAAGATTAGCCATCACACGGGCGTGGACGTGATACTAATGGTAATGATGCTCTAAATGCTGTCCTAACTGCAATATTATTCACGGGTTATGATGTTCATGCTAGAGATTAGCCATGGCATAGGTGTGCACGACATCCCCTCCTTCTAAACTTGATGAGGGATGGACACTGTCATCCTTCTTCCCTGGACTATACTGACTTTGACCTGCTACTTTAACTCTGACTTTGACTTTGATATTTTTGGTCTGAACACCTTCCACTTTTGAACTCCACTTCCAAGTCTTGCTGAAGAACTAGGCATCTGTTCCACTGTTGTCCCCATGAATGCTATCCCTTTCCCTTAATACAGCGATGGGTCACCTGCATAGTTGTTTTCGTACTACGTACAACGCCATATCGTACGGAATAACATACGGTATGATACCGTACGGACACGTACAGATTTTTCAGAAAAAATAATATAATTTGTTTTTCCAAAAAACAATCTCAAAAAAAAAACGTCTTGTTTTTGCTTGTCTATGGCTGTTTGAGCTTCCCCTGTACTATGATGCTTTCCTCCTTTTTAAAATACTCTATATCTCGAAATTGGAAATACCTAAGTTTATAAGTATTTTTTTAAAACACCATATTTTATAGTGCGATAAGAAAATTTTTGATATCATACCGTATTTCCCCGTACAGTATCATATCGTACAAATCATACGGTATAGTACTTGACAACTATGGTCACCTATCAGAATTGATCATGCCTAGTGCTAGGCCTTTGGAATTGATCTGAGAGCTTAATGATGTACCAGTTCTCCATACAAACCCTTGAACCATATCCTACCCCTAAGCTTGCCTCTCAGGCAGCTACAAGTAAGGTCCATGTCCACATGCTCCACCATTAATGCATGCATGTGACAGTGTGTGTGGGGGGGGGGGGGTGTGGAGTGCTAGTGTATCCATTTACACATGGAGTTCCTAACCGAGAGATCTCAAGCTTAAGTCCCATTCCTTGCACTTTGTTGCCGTCATATGAAATCCAAATCATATGTGGGCCATTGGCTTGGCTACAATGGTGAAGACGCTCTCTCTCTCTCTCTCTCTCTCTCTCTCTCTCTCTCTCTCAGCATTTGGCAGTGCCAAGCTCGAAATCCTGATGACGAGAAGCAGACATAAGTGAGGGCATGCACAGAGAGAATGCACCCACAAGGAGTTTCCTTCCTGACGTCCAAACGCCTAGTTGCTGCTGGACACCCTCGACAATGACACATAAAACACAAAGACCCGAAGCTCAACAGAAGAGACCACCATACATGCGACGCCACACATGCCTCCTCAGGGCCATGGGCCAGACGTTCATAAACCTTCCCTCTCTCTTTCACACGCGCGCACACACAGAATTATCACCGAGCACATACCTCATCATCTCCATTGGGGTGCACAGCTCCAATCGGGCTTTCCACGGAGCCTTCAGTTGAAGAAGCGGATCCTTTGAACCCCCGTCTTACACTGCAGCAAGCGTGGTGTGTATCCAACATCCCAGCTCTCCTGGGGCATAGAGCAATTGAGAAAACATCCTTTATAGTGTGTTGTTGAGGCGAAGGGCTACAGTAGAACGTCGCGCAACGAGGCAAAGCAGTTGCACACTCCATAGGTAACCGGATGGGGACTCGGATAATATCTTTTGTATAGTCATCTTGGTTTCAAACAATTATTTATTTCAAAAAAACATTCCACTTTGGCATGAGAAAAACAAAATAGAGTGCCGCAATTTCACTAGAATTGGCATCAAAAAAAAAATTTTTGTTTTCTGCAGCTCTTAACAAAATTGGTATGGAAAAAAAAATGGTCTACTTTGCTTTCGCTCCCAAGAGAATTGCCAGCTTTATCTTCTTTATTACAGGCTCCTAAGCTAGCCATGTGTCAGCCCTTCACAGTCGCCATGTCACGTCAAATCTGCACGCTCAGCTCCACACCTTCACGCTTGCCACATCACGTTGTTCACGCTCAGGAATGCATGCTCCAATTGGAGACACTCGGTTGAGTCGACTGTCGATCTGACTTTGCCGTGGTTGTCAGCTAGAGAGAGAGAGAGAGAGAGAGAGAGAGAGAGAGAGAGAGAAATGAAATGAAATGATATATTAACGTCCGCAAAAGGCCAAAATGACCTATGAGACCAAAAAGGTTACAACAATTGGTGGATCTGATACAATGTCTGTGTAAGAAAAGCTAAAACAACTAAACAACTAACTGAAACTGAAACAACAACAACTATGAGGAAAAGTAAGGTACTAGGAGCTCCTAATGGATAACATCTAGGAAGGAAAACTCCATCAACAAAGGTAAGCATCATATACATCACTATCCAAAGATGTCTCTCATCGGTCGATGGCGGATATCCTCAATGTCCTCCATGGTGGTGAGTACTCTGACTGGACGTCTCCCATGCCGTGCTAGTATGGTCCTGATCCTCTGTTGTAGTCTCCATTGGTGTCGGGATGGGCCTCTCATCTTGGGGCGCCTGGACCGCCCCAAGATGAGAGAGAGAGAGAGAGAGAGAGAGAGAGAGAGAGAAGGAGAGAGAGAGATGCATGCCGCTCTAGCTTAGAAGGCACTCGATTGAGTTGGGTGTGTGTTGATCTAACTTTGTCATGGTGGTCAACTCAGTAGACGAGAGAGAGAGAGAGAGAGAGAGAGAGAGAGAGAGAGAGAGATGTTGGATGTGAAAGGAGATGCTTTGCACAAACTCACAGACAATACACGCACCAAAGCTCAAAGAGCGATAAAGACAATAGCGATAGTTGGAATGTACTCAATGGATAATGAGCGAGTGGAGTACAACTCTAGTAGCCCTAGCACTAGGGCTAACGTGGTTGCTAACACACTAAGGGTGTGTTCTCACGGGAAAAAAATCCCAACCAACACAAGGTAAAAGTGCCCATGATGATCAACTCTATTCACACCTGAACTTCCCATAGGTAGAAGGCTAACAAACCCCCCTGAAGTGAATGGTGTGAACAGATACAAGGTGTAGCAGACTACCCTGGTAGAGGTAATAAGTTCAGAGCTTGTCGGAACGCTTCAAACTTCTCCCTGGAAAGGGGCTTGGTAAATCCATCTGCCACATTGGCTTGTGTCGGCACGTAGGCCAAGGCTATCTCTCCAGCATGGAGCCGTTCCTTGACATAGTGATAATGCACCTAAATGTGCTTCATCCACGCATGGAAAACTGGATTCTGCACAACTGCTAATGTGCTCTGACTATCAGTGTGTAAAGGGTGCTAGCAGACTACTATCTGATACCAAGATCGGCCAAAAGACGGCGAAGCTAGACACACTCCACAATAGATCTGTGAATGCTGCCATGTATTCAGCTTCACTACTATCGGCTGCTTCTTACTAAGCCATGAGATACATGAGCTACCAAGAAGGAAACATTATCCACTAGTTGACACTCTTGTGTCGAAACATCCTACCCAATCACTGTTTGTGTAGATGGACAAGCATAAAGAAGATGCACTACTGTAAAACAATGCATAGTGCTGAGTGCCTTGAAGGTAGCACAAGACTCGCTTCATTGCTTGCCAATGTCGACTGCCGGGACAATGCATAAACCTGCTCAATTGCGACACTGCATACTGAACATCCAGACGGGTATTGCGCATATATTTAAGGCATCCAACAGCCTTCTAATAGGTGGCTACATCAAAGGGATCAGAATAGTCCTCAATTGACAGTCGGAGATCTGGTTCCACAGGAGTAGAAACATGTGTACAATCTGTCATTTGAAATCGTTCCAAGAGCTGTTGAATGCATCTTCACTGAGATAATATAATGCCCCCCTCAATCGAAACAAACTAGATACCCAAATAATAATGCAGAAGACCCATGTCAAAAACATCAAATGTATTCTGTAGGTCAGTGTGAAAGCTGCAATGTGCTCCTCATCAGGGCCTGTCACATGAGCAAATCATCCACATAAAGAATTAGGATAAGAAGATGATCCCCTTGTTGTTTTGCGGACATAAAGAGTTGCTTCATTGGGGCTATTTTGAAATAGGCAAGAGAGCAAGTATGCATGTATCTTCTAATACCAAGCACGAGGAGCCTGTTTAAGGCCGTATAGTGTTTTATGCAATCTGCATACCTGATGGTCTGCACCCTGTTGAACAAAGCCTGGAGGTTGTGTGACATAAACCTCTTCCTGCAAATCACCATTCAGAAATGCAGTTTTGACATCCAATTGATGCACGTTCCAACCTTTATGTGCAACCAATGCAACCCTAGAGTTCAAATGGCCGTCATACTTGATGTAGGTGCAAAAGTCTCATCATAGTCAATGCCTTCCCTCTAGGCAGAGCCTGTGGGTGGCGACTAATCAAGCCTTATACCGAACGGAGCCGTCAAGCTTCTGTTCTAGCTTAAACACCCACTTGGTGCCTATAGCACACTTGCCACGGTAGGCAAATCACATAACTCCCATGTATCATTTCAAGCAATGAAGTCCAACTCCAAACGCATGGCTGAAACCCAATTGTTGTCATCCTCCAAGGCATCAAAGTGAGAAAGTGGTTCCTCATTCAGTGCGGTAGCGACAAGGGCTGTGCTGCTGCAAAATGAGATGCATGTCTAGAGGTAGCTCACGTCCATCCTAGCAAAGGTTCAGGCAGCTTGTATCACACAAAGTAGCCCGAAGCTAGCACGGAATCTACTAAGAATCACGAATAGATGCATCCTCTTCAATTAATGCATCACCCAAGGCATCCAAATTAAAGGGTTGTTGATGTGGAGCAATAGGGATATTGTTGAATTACTGAATTTGTAGATGGGCTACAGCGGCAAGAGGCTGAATTGGAGCCAAGGTGGGCTTAGAGGAGTCAGCACTAGTACCAAACAAAGGTAGCAATGTATCAAATGCATCCGCCGATGGATGGGTGTAGCCGATAGGGTTGAGATGCATATTCATCAAAGATGACATCTATGGATACAATCAGCTTTCGACTGGACAGAACATACATCCGATATCCTTTTCTCTCACTGTTATACCCCATAAAGATACATTTCAAAGTTGACATCTCTGGATACAATTAGCTTCCAACTAGATAGAAGATATAGTTGACATCTCTGGATACAATTAGCTTCCAATTAGCTTCCAACTAGATAGAAGATATAGTCAATGTCCTTTGTTCTCACTGCTATACCCAACAAAGATACATTTCAAAGCCGTTGCTTCAAGCTTATGTATGTGTTATGCTGGTACATGTGCATAAGCCAGACATCCAAAAACACGCATATGAGTAATGACTGGAATTCTGCCATTCCAAGCTTCATAAGCTATCATACATTTCAAAGCCTTAATTGGACAGCAGTTCAGTACATAATTGGCACACATGACTTCAAGCCAAAATCTAGAAGGCAAATCCTTGCTTTTGAGCATACATCTAGCCATTTCCATGAGTGTCTGATTCCGACATTCAACCACACCATTTTGTTGTGGTGTATAAGGAGTCGTACACTGATGAGAAATGCAATGGGATAGCATGAAAGTAGTAAACTCATTTGCCAAATATTCCCCCCCTTTGTTAGTACGCAATGCCAAGTGTTTTCAGCAAGAGGAAGAAACTAATAGAAAGCTGAAAAGGCATCTGACTTAACCTTCAAACCATACACCCAACAGAAGCATGTGTAGTCATGACGTATAGATGTCCACTAAAAGAGGGAGCCCCCACATAGAACAATAGAGATCATTGTGCACTAGCTGTATTGGGCACATGAACAATGTCATCTTTCGGAAAGGACTGATGATGCATCTTCCCCAATATACATCCCTCGCATACATGCTTGTGGGGGAGCTGCATAGGCGGCAGCTCATGAACCATAGCTTGACATTGTAACCACATAAGAGATGGGAAATTCAAGTGACCAAACCAAGCATGCCAAAGCTCAATGTCACGTTAAATCTGTGGCATGGAAATAATCAAGGCATTTGCATGAGGATGAGTACTCATGTCATACATGTCAAGCCTGTATAGGCAATTGCGCGATGTACTAGACAAGAGAAGTGCATCAGAATCAGTTCTATCATGAATGGAACAACAATGATCAGAAAACTAGATCTTCAAGCTAGCTTTGGCAAATGTTGAGACAAAAATGAGATTCTTGCAGATTTCGGTTACATACAAGGTGTCAGCAAGAGTATAAGGATCCTCAGATCATGAAGTCAATTCCACATGGCCAATGCCTTTGATGGCATAGGATGCATTGTTAGCACACAAAACTATTCCACTTGACGGAGCATCTCTCAAGGTAGTAAAAAAGCTGGGTGCATGAAGTAATGTTCTTAGTGGCACGGAAATCAATATACCAATTAGCATCTGACAAGGACAGACAAGAGGCCGGCAGATCATTGCATGTTACTATTAGGGCATAGCCATCATGTGCAAAATTTGCTTCCTCTGCATTGTCACTTGCTTGTAGTGGCAGCAAGACTTTGTTGATTCTTCTTCTTCTCACTCTCCTTCTGCTTCCAACAGTCCTCTAAACATGACCAGGTTTCCAACAGTAATTGCACCTCTTCTTCTTCTCAGTTGTCTCCTCTTCTCAGTTGTCTCCTCTTTGGACTTAGGGTTATCTAACTAGGGTGGTGCTTTAGCTTTAGGCTAAGCATGAGATGGAGCCCCAGATTTGCCTTTGCCATGATGGGAGGCGGCAAAATGCCTAATCGAAAGCAAACATATCGTTCTCTTCCTGAAGCAGGAGAACCACCAACTCATCAAAGGTATACAACTCTGAATTGCTCTTTATTTTATGAGGCGGAGTGTGGTAGCAAAACCCTGTTATAATTCAGGTAGGCCATTCAGAACATTAGAGACAAGAGAACTGTTTGAAATAACCTCATTAATATTGATCAAATGTTCCCTCAGATCCTTGACACAGGCCAGAAATGCATCCATAGATTCACCCTTTGTCAAATGCTACAAGGCAAGCTTTTTTTGAAGATAGCTTCATTGTGGATCTGATATAGAGAGGCAAGGACATCCCATGCACTCTTAGCGAAATTACATGAATGGATGTGAGGAATAACTTGTCATTTGCAGGAGAGAGCAATAAAAGCATGTGTCTATGCATCTTTGGTATCCCATCTAAGTTGTTTCATGTAGGAGGAACAGGTGCAGGCTATACACTGCTACTAGAACCAAATTCATTGGTTTCAACAGCGGATCCACTGGACATGCTGATAGGTGGATGCAGGCCCAACAGGCTAGATGTCAGGACCAAATACATATACCCACAGGTTCTTATCCACCAGAACATGATACATCATATATACCCACATGGGATAGTAGGTTCCATCCAACTTGTCCTTAACAGACAGCATGCCAAACAACTCATTGGTATTTTCAAACATGTTGCACAGCAAAGGAATATACAAGCTGAAGTGTATCTAATATCAAGGGAGTCAAAGTACTTCAAATATCTGTAGAGGGATGTGCAAACTTACCAAAAGCAGGTAGCGGAATGGGCAGGTGCAAAATTGGATGGGGAAGCAGCAGGCTGGAATTAGCTGACTGAAAACTGATGTGGAATTAGCGAGACAGAAGTAGACGAGGAATCAGCAGGTCTGTTGCTAACGTGGGGACAACAGGTTCGAAGCTGATGTGGAGATAGCAGGTCCAAAAAGTTGACCTGGAGATAGCTGTTCCAAAGCTGACGTGGAGACATCAAATATGAATCTGATGTGAAGATAGTAGCTCCAAAGCTAAGGCTAACTCAGAATTAACAAGTCAGCAAATTGGAGTTGGCACGCGTGTAATCTGGCTCTACTGACAATAAACCCGACTAGGAAAGTAAACCTCGACCAACTGTTGAAACCAGAAAGCGAAGCGCTGACTGCTAAAGATAGGAAGTTGAAGAAAGAAAAACGGACTTCTGAAGGTAGAGCAAAGTGATGAATGCTGAAAGCTGAGAGCCAGGTGTGCTGAAGATGGAGAGCAAAGCATTGAATGCTAAAGACTCAAAGCCAAACATTGAATGCGGAAACTGAAGGGCTGAGCTACAGACTAGGCAAAACTCACTAACACAATTAAATGAGCTGACCAAGAAAAATCAATTGATGCAAAAGTCAAACATTGAATGCGGAAAGTGAAGGGCTGAGCTACAGACTAGGCAAAACTCACTAACACAATTAAATGAGCTGACCAAGAAAAATCAATTGATGCAAAAGTCAAATACTCAAGAGGAATGTTGAGAAACTAACATGTCAAAGCCGATGGATGTAAAAGTCCAATGTCAAAAGAAAGTTGAATGATTGAACAACAGCAGCAAGAGTAGTACTAGCTAAAAAACTCTGATGAAAGTTAAGTGAAGAGCTAGTGCGAGGGTGAGCCTTGAATGTATGGCCGTATTAACAAAAATAATGCTAATGTACAAAAGAAGGCTAAACCCTAGATCTGACTTAAAAACTTTGATGAAAGTTGAGTGAAGAGCTAGTGCGGGGGTGAGCCTTGAATGTACGACCATATTAACAAAAATAATGCCAATGTACAAAAGAAGGCTAAACCCTAGATCTAACTGAAAGTGTGCAGAGCAGAACCTTACCCAGAACGTGCGACGTGGCCAATGAGATGAAGACCAACAGGAGCGGCAACAAAATGAGAGCTATGAAACACTCGCTCTAAAACTTGTGCCGGGAGATAATG
The DNA here is from genome assembly GCF_041138505.1 of Cibotium barometz. Lineage (NCBI taxonomy): Eukaryota > Viridiplantae > Streptophyta > Polypodiopsida > Cyatheales > Cibotiaceae > Cibotium > Cibotium barometz. The sequence goes on from NC_141059.1 coordinate 31,861,380, forward strand.
ATTGGCAAGCGAAGAGCTATTAGGCGGAGAAGCCAAACTCTAAACTCTAGGCATTGTCTTCAAGACAACAAGGCTCTAATACCAATGTTGGATGTGAAAGGAGATGCTCTGCATAGACTTATAGACAAAACAGCCACACGAGCTTAGAGAGCAATAGAGACGATAGCAATAGCTAGAATGTACTCAATGGATAATGAGTGAGTGGAGTACAACTCTAGTAGCCCTAACACTAGGGCTAACGTGGCTGCTAACACACTAAGGGTGTGTTCTCTCATCACGGGTAAAAAGCCCCTGCCAGCATAGGGTAAAAGTGCTCGTGAGTGATCAGCTCACACCTGAACTTCGCGAAGGCAAAAGGCTAACGAGAGAGAGAGAGAGAGAGAGAGAGAGAGAGAGAGAGAGAGAGAGAGAGATGTAGGCTGCGCCTCAATCAATTGTTTTGCCTACACCAATTATCACGATTGTCAGCTGGATAGACGAGAGAGAGAGAGAGAGAGAGAGAGAGAGAGAGAGAGAGAGATCACAGCTATGCCTACATCAATCAAGCTTAGCCAACAAGCGATCTAGTTGGGAATAGTAGCATAGAAAGGTAAAGATCACAATGTAGATTAGATCTCTTTAGCCCCAACTGACGTTTGTAGGAATAGTAGCATAGAAAGGTAAAGATCACAGTGTAGATTAGATCTCTTTAGCCCAATTGACGTTTGTAGGAATCTGAAGCACACGCCATGAAGCTAATACTCAAGCGAATGGCGGTAGATCTTGTTAACCCTAGAATTTGGTTAACAATAGGGCATGAACAAGGCTTAAACATTAGAGTTAGCAGGGCTTCATGGCTAGGAATCAATAGGGTTACTGGCCTAGAGCACCGGAGGTACTTTGAATTTGACACACACACACACTCTTATATACATACGTAGGTGTGCACAACAAAGTTCAGGCTAAGCATAGGGCATGAACAAGGCTTAAGCGTTAGAGCTGGTAGGGCTTTATGGCTAGGAATTGATGGGATTAGGTGGCCTAGAGCATTGGGGTCCATAAATTGTAACGCATTACAGGGTTGTATCTCGGTTGTATGTGCAAGCAAGGCGAGTTGATGGCATGCTTAAAGGAAAGGCTTACCACATGGTGGGGCTTGATGCCTTGGGTGGAGCTATCATTGAAAATTGAATGAACATCACTATTACGGGCTCAATACCAGCAAAGGAGAACTTATAAGACAATAAAAACAAATCTGAGCAGGAAGAAGACATGGTCAGAAGGCCTATCTTCTAAGGATAAGTCTCTGGTTTCCTACTGACATTAACCTTGTAAGGATAAGTTTACAAGGTTATGGAGTAAAACCTTACACACTAGACACTAATAGTCTAATTATAATTATAATAAGGTTGTCAAAAGGCCTCTCTTCTAAGGATAAGTCTCATTTTGCCTACTAACATTAACCTTGTAAGGATAAGTTTACAAGGTTATGGAGTAAAACCTTACACACTAGACGTTGATATTAAAGTATAAACTAATAGTCTAATTATAATTATAATAAGTTGTCTAAGATTTTTGTGTTGATGAACTATAGTGTTAGATGCGATAAAATGGAGCATTTCAACCCCTTATATAACAGTATAACACACACACACACTCATACTTTTTTCTACTTACCTACCTCATAGAATGCTACCAATGTTAACTACGGGCTAGATTCTATGAAACTCATGGTTTGGACTATTTTCAAAACTTCACTCCTGACCCACTCACCATATGATAAGCTCCAAGTGTCCCGAATTCGGACAATGCTGCCTACATGTGTGTGACAACTTTCCACACCATGTAGCATATACGTTAACGTTTTACCTATATTTTTACCTTTTTTTCATACCCTTTTCTTATCCCCTCCGCCCCTTTCCCCTTTTGACCACCTCTTTCAATTTCTTTGCTCTCTTGTTTGTTTTTCAGACAACGATATCCCTTTTAACCCTTTAATTAATGTCTTTTTGCCACCTCTTTCAATTTCTTTGCTCTCTTGTTTGTTTTTTGGGCAACAATATCACGACACAGTACATACTTCAATGTTTTACCTACATTTTTAACCCTCTTTTTCCATCACCTTTTCTTTCCCTGCCCCCCAACCCCGCCCCACGGCACTAAATATATCAACTTTACAAGGCTATGTAGTTTAGAGGAGATGTATACTAGAACTTTTTAGCATGAGTTTTTTATGGGAGGTACACATGCGCTTGAGTGTGTGTGCATATTTGTGTGGATGTTCTTGTGCGTGTGTGTTCACAATGTGCATGCACATACGATTAGGTGGATGTTTATGGATATGAGTTTATATATTCTTGCAAGTGTATAAAAGACCCATATAGCACACACGTTTAGTCACACATAATGCATTACCTTGAGGAAGCAAGCGCATGTGCACAGACATACATGCCCCCATATATGAGAATTAATATGGACTAATAAAATGTTTTCTTAAGAATAAATTTGTATATTAATATTTACCATAGGCAAAGATTGATATAAGGAATTTCTAAATTTAAATTAATATTTATTACAAGTTTTAAAAAAATCGAGAAAAAGATCCTTCTATTTATTACCAAGAAAAATAGCCATAATGGCTAAGTACAAACTCGGCTCCACGTGGGAAGCGAGAGTTAAGAAACATAACAAGAGAGGGGACGCTCTTCTCCTCCGGTTGGGCTGCTCTAAGAGGAGAATGCTATCTCATACAATGGAGGGAGGGGGGGACGTATAATGCCAAGTGGGCTCACCACCATTGTTAGTCAAAAAGGGACTGTGACGTTAGATCCTCAAGAAGGCATTATGTACTTTATGGATTCACAAAATGGCCCTCTAAGGAAATATAAAAAAATAATGGGCTAACTAATGAAAGAACCAATGAGAGAGTTGGAATTCCATATCCATGTATCATAGATATGTTTTAATCTTTTGCTACTAAATCTTGCAAGATCAAACTAGTGGAATATAATATTGGGACCAAATATTAAAAAATTAAAGAAATGTCTTGTGGTCCTCATAATAAAATATTATAGGATCAAAGTAGTGAATGTTCCTTCTCAATCAATGAATTTCTTTTCTTCTTTCTCTTTCATGCTTTGATTTTCCCTCCTTTTTTCCTTTGCAACATTTGATTTCATCATATTTCACACTTTCTTGCTTTTTATAAAAATTTACTGTAAGCATCCTCTCGAGTATGTCTATCGTATAGTAAAATTTTATCTCTTTGGATATAATCTCTTTGAGATGTTGATTTCTCATGACCTTCTCAAAGGTAGTCCTTCTCTATTTTTGGGAGGTAAAATTTACAAATAGGTTTCTCTTTAATATGTTCATGTTTTGGTAAAATTTTGTCTCCTTTGAATAGAAGCTCAATGAGATAATGCTAATTTCTCACAGTATTCATGAAGTTTGTTCTCCTCTTTTTTTTTGGAAAAAAAATTTATAGTTAGCATCCTCTATCATATGTTGATGTTGATTAAAAAAATATCATTTAAATAGAATATTTTATGTACCTTGTGGTTACTTTTTCTCTTGTATTTTTGGGGCCATAGAGGTCCAAATACACTTTTTTTTTAAGTTTGATATTCGTGGAAAATACTAAGAACAAAATTTTTAATTCTAGTTTGAAATTGTTTACATGTTAATGTTAATGTTAACAGTTTATCTTTTGTTAGTTTTGAAGATCTGACAATTTTTCACTAACAACCTGCCAAGAATCAAACAGATAAGAAGCATTTCACATTTTGTTAGTTTTTTAAAACTAGTCAAAGTTTAGGTTATGAATTGAATATTTTTTAATATGTATTATAGGTTTTTGAATCTTTAGTGTTACTATGGAGACTAATTCTGAATCTTTGGTATTGCTTTGGAGTTTTTGAAGCTTTGTGTTTGTTGCTGTTGGAGACTAGTTTGGGAAAGGAAAAGGTAATAAGTAATTTTCATTCTCTTGTTATTCAAAGTTTGCTAATCTTTAAATCGTAAGTTTTAGATTTTCTAATTTATTAATAATATTGATAATGTAATATATTTATAATATATTAATTTGTTTCTCTTTATAAGTTTTGAATCTTTGAGTTATGTTGGTTTGGAGACTAGAAAAAGGTAGAAAGGTAATAATCAAGTTCATTCTCTTGTTAATCTAATTTTTGAGTGCAAAATTATTAATCTCAATATGTTTGTTAATCTTATGGCTTACATTGAGGTATCATTTTATTAATATTTATCTATTTTATAAATATGTTTCTTCAGTGTAGATGTCTTAAAGAAGGAAGACATATACACACTGTGGAGGTTTTGAATCAGAGAGATAAAGAGGTAAAATGGATTCCTAAACAATATAGTAAATTCACTTGGGTCTTAAGTAAGTACGACCAAGCACTCAAAGATCTTTTAAAGTAAAGCTAAGAGACACAGGTGATTTATCGAAACATTGGAAGGTAGAATATTAGAGTTCAGACGACGAACGGATGGTGTAACTTAGAGAAAAGAGTTCTTATTCCGAATTTGTGCAAACAAATCTGATTTCATCTAGATAACCAAATTCCAAGGCACAAGGGAAACAATGAGTATATAGTTTTGTTTTCTAATTCTGAAGCACATGATGTTTTCTAGCTTTGTATCCTTCCACATTAGAAAGATCACTCTTCTCCATGTTGAGATCTGTACATTGACATATAAAAACAAGAAAGCAAGTTGTTTGGCTCATAAACAAATATTTTTTTATGATTCATTGTACGTTTTGCTTATGGGAGGAGATAATTTTGGCTCTTTATAGCGTATACCACTCCCTTCCTTTTCTAATCTTGAATGGTCCCAGTCCCAGCATCCCAGCCTAGACCAAAATTCAAGCTTGCAGGCTAAAGTTCTCAAATGATGTGAAAGCTATAATGAAACTAGCCATAGGCTCAAAAGATGTTCACTTGACCTGGTTTTTTCCTTCAGATTTCTTTGTCTATTTTTTGCATCTTGTGAAGAACTGAAGAAAACTAAAATCACCTATGCTTACAAAAGTCCAAGTTATGGGCTAGATGACACATTTCTTGGGTGATCAATGGGATACAAACAAAACTTGTCACAATGATCCAATTGAGTGCATAAAGTCGGATGTCACCTTCAGTAAGAGTTGTAATGAATGTGACTGCTAAAAACATGGTTTTATCAATGTTGTTTGTTTTGATGAATAGGTACTTCATTGTTCGATAAACGTTATGAATGTGTTTCAGGTATAGAAGATGGAGCCTCTTAAGAGGTGATTGGCTAAGCTTAGATTAAGATTTATAGCTCGATGTGGATGTTCTTTAGGAGGGCCATGGCATAATTTCATCTAACATAGAGAGTAATTGGCTTTTGACCTTTCTTAGACAAGAGATATCGTTAATATTAAATGATTCTAGATGGCAGGAAGGTTAGGAGTAGGCATGAAAAGTCTATTACGTGCAAGCATTGTATTTCCCCTCACATCCTTGAGATTGTGGAGTGGTTGTAGCATTCCCGATCTCAAATTAATGACATGAATTTTTGGCTTTTGTATTTTAAAATTTTTAGTTCTTGAAAAGTAAGTAGAAGTGTACGTTAAATCTGTGTTTGACATGAAGCTTTTTTTTATACTCTTAATATTTTGATTATAAGTTTGTGTATAAGCTACTTATATGTATACTTATAATTAATTATAACTATAAGTATGATTTCATACATGTTAGTATAAATGTAAGTTTAATTATAAATCTAAATATAAATGTTGTTGGAAGATGGTTCACACCCATGGCCATACCCACACTCATTAGAGCAAATTTATTTGGTGCATTAGGAAGCTTGACATTAGTCATGGGATATTGGTTGTATTTGACATGTATTTGGAACATTTGATATATTGTGAGTATTAGGAGTCATTATCTAAGGTCTTTTTGGGGTGAGTAAACATGAGAGAATCTACAAGAGGAACTCGTGGAGATCAAGTGGGCATATCAATATGGAGGAGATTCTCTAGGCTAAAATGTAGGAGAGAATAATTGGCCACCCATGTGATGTAGTGACATCATTGCTTATGTACTTGAGCTTGTAATCTTGACCTATTTAAGAGGCTTCTCTCATGATCCACCCGAGTTCAAGTCCCACCGTTGGTCGTATATGCCCTCGTGTTGCATTCTACCGACGTTAATACCTCTCTCTCTCTCTCTCATCAATGGAAGTGTAGGAGTTCTTTGCTATTATGCACCATATTTTTGTCATTGGATTAAGCGTTAATCTTTCTTATTATAACCATGCTTAGCTTCACCTTTGATCCTCCATAGCCATGTAATTATAACATGGTATAAGGAGCCACTGATGTGTATGCACCGACTGCTCTATGACTAGCACGACCAGGAGCTCACGACGCATCTCTACGATGGTGACGAGCAGTGCTCTACAACGTTATCGCTCAACTCCTCAGCAGATTTGAGCTATGGCATCCCTGCACATATATACGACTGGCTCCATGGTAGACTCCTTTTGTGAGGTTCCGTCAACCATCAACAGTACGTGTCTCCACCGTCGTCGTCGAACTGAGCACATCAACTGCTGCCACTGTCAAAAGTTGTGCCACCGATTTGCTTTCTTCTTCGACTATGCGCCAATGATGATGATGATGGCCTCCTTATCTTGGATGCACTGATATTTCTCTCTCTTTGCGGCTTGCAAGGTCGCCACAACCGCCTGCTATCTCTACTACCTGCTGCAACTGGTAGCTATGGTGTCTTCAAATACTGTTGTTTCTCTATTGTGACGACGCCTGCTGTCTTATGCCTTGATCCCCTAGCAGTAACCACCATTGGGTGGCCTGTCAACCATAGTATTCCACCTCTCTTCTTCACCTCTCCCTCAGCTCATCATTGAGTTTTCAAGATTTTAAAAATTATAAGGTTTCAACCTTTCCCTCTTCAAACATCCTCTTTAAGGGGTTGTTCATATGCAAAAAGGGGGGTCTGATTTTCCTTTGAGGGCTATGTTTTCAAGTTTACAAACTAGTGAGTAAATACATAATGCCATCTTCTTGTCAATCATCAAATGCTCAATATCTAACAACTAAGAAAGTCATCACAAAAAATAATCAAAAAAAGAGTAACAAGAGCAACACCAAGCCTTGGTATTTAGGATATGCAAAATCTACGGGCTTCTCACATTTTATTTCATGTAACTTGCATTTGCATGGGGATGGGGGGGTTTTAGTTTCTGAATTGTGTGCATTCTTATCCTTCTAAGGGTTAGACACTTCCCTTGAGCACTTTGCCAAGCGGTAAGACCTCCCATTCAACATGGCAACAACACTAGACTATTCTTCTGGAAAAATTCAAAGGCCATGATTTTCATACATGGCAAGTGAAGATGAAATTCACTCTCATGAAGCAAAGTGTTTGGGGGTATTGTCAATGGACAAATACCCAAGCCTACAACAAGAGAATGTGAAATCGCATGGAGAACCAAAGATGAAAAAGCGTTGACTAGGATTGCTTTGGGCCTTGATGACAACTACATTCATTATGTGGAAAGTTGTGGTACCTCCAAACAAGCATGGGACAACCTTTGGAGCACAAGGTCTAAGCAACAAAATCAGCTTGAGAGTAGAGCTCTATGGGTTGGACATGAAGCTTGAAAACACTAATCTTGCCTCTCACATTAACAAAATAAAGAGCCTCATGGCTCAACTTGCTGCTATAGAGGAGGAAGTCAAAGAGAGTGATGCCATTGCTATTGTATTAAAATCTTTACCTCCAGAATTTGAGAACATTCGTCCTACCTTAATGTACACGGTAAATCTTATACTAGAAGGTGTGAAAAGCACCTTACTCGAGAAAGAAAAGAAGAATAGATCAAAGAATCCCTTTGATCCAAGCACTAGAGCTTACTTCATCAACAAAGGTGGTAAAAACACTAGCTGCATTCATTGTGGTAAAATTGATCATGTAATAAAAGATTTCAGGTACAAAAATAAGCCCAAGCTGCAATGCACATATTGTAGAAAACTAGGACACTTGGAAGATAGGTGCTTCATCAAAGCCAAAGCCAATGAAGCCAACATTGTCTCTGAAGACTCACCTATATGGAGGCAAATTTTGTTGATGCTGCAGAATGGGCCTTTTAAGGCTTGGACACTTTGCTCTTATTTATTTATTGGCCATGATTGCCCATAAGGGGGTGTTGAAAGATGGTCCACCACCCTTGGCCATATCCACACTCATTAGAGAAAATTTATTTGGTGCATTGGGAAGCTTGACATTAGTCACATGGGATATTGGTTATATTTGACACATTTATTGTATTTGGGATGTTTGATATATTTGGAGCATTAAGAGTCATTAGATATGTCTAAGGTCTTTTTGGATGAGTAAACATGAGAGAATCTACTGAAGGAACTCGTGGAGAGATCAAGTGGGCATATGGAGGACATTCTCTAGGCCAGAATATAGAAGAGAATAATTGACCGCCCATGTGATGCAATGACATCATTCCTTATGTACTTGATCTTGTAATCTTAGCCTATTAAAGAGGCTTCTCTCATCAATGGAAGTGTAGGAGTTCTTTGCTATTATGCTCCATATTTTTCTCATTTGCTTAAGTGTTAATCTTTCTTATTATCACAATGCTTAACTTCACCTTTGATCCTCCATGGCCATGTAATAATAAAAAATGTAAGGTACTTATATGTATACTTATAATTAATTATAATTTATAAGTATTTAAAAAATGTAAGGTACTTATATGTATACTTATAATTAATTATAATTTATAAGTATATAAAAAATGTAAAGTACTTATATGTATACTTATAATTATAAGTATAATTTCATACATAGTGAGGGGGATTTTCTTGAAAGGTGGCCTCTATCACCTCCCAAGAGAACCACACTCACAAAGACAAAAACTAGAGAATTCTTGATAAAAGAAGCACAATGGAAGAACAAAACAATGGAAGAAGCACAATTCTTGATAAAAGAAGCACAATGGAAGAACAAAACAAGGCATCCTCTTCATATACACACACCACAAATCAACTCACCAATGGAAACCAATGCTCGAAACCAAGTGGAGGCCAAAGCTTGTTTATGAATGGTTGGAGACAAAGTACATGGAGAGGGGGATTTGTGGGCTATACACTAATCCCACATGGATGACTTATACACACCTACAATGGCATTAGCAAGAACCACATGGTGGACAAAGTGGCTATACACTAATCCCACATGGTGGAGAAAACACCCCCGAAGCACTAGCACATGGGTTGATACGTAGAGAATTGTAGAGAGCTAGGGTGAGGGAATAAGCATGGGGAGAATACTCAAGACTTTATGATGGCATGGGTGTTGGGAAGAAGGAGCTTAACATAAGCTTGAGGGCTAATGAGAAAAGAAGAAAGATGTATATATGCCTTGATGGGGTGATAGATGGTCCCTTTTTATAGGTAGAGGGGGACTCCCTTAGCAAAGATATAAGCAGTGTGAACGTGGTTTGATGTAGAGGTTGTAATTGGACTAGGTCTTAGTTGTTGCTAGGTCCAAGGTGGTGAAGGAAGATATTACAATTTTCCATTTAAGCCAAGGTTTTCAAAGGTCATATTAAATAATTGTGGGGTGAAAACATTACAAAATGAGGAGTGTGATTGTGGGTAAGAGAAGAAGTGAGGAAGAGATTTGAGCAAACTGTCTAGAATTTTTGTAAGCTAGTGTTTTGGTTGTAACTTTTTGTGTGTAGCTCGGATTGAGAAGCTTCAAAGCAAAGTCGAAATTCGTGATCCGTTCTACGAAAAAATTTTCCACAACCTACAAAGTAATTTGTGAATTTTTATTGCCAAATTTTGAGCAGAACAACCCATTCTTGACTTCATTTTGTGAGTCCTATTGGTGTGCACTTGTTTATCAAGAGTTATCATGAATATAAATATTTTCTCTTAATAGGTTGAAACTTATCAATCTAGATAAAACCACCCCAACAATAGAAATGAAAATACTTAATGTACATATATATACATAGATGTAGGGGAGACATAGTGATGTGTATGATAAATAACAAGGAAAAAATATGGAGAAAATGTGTGATTTATACATAAGTTATAAGGTTTAAGAAAATACTCGTAGTAATGACAAGGTATAAAATAATTGCAAAAAATATTTCTATAAAACGTGTCTCATATTTAGCCTTCCCCCTAGCTTAAAGGTATTCATACCTCTAAGTGGTAGATGAATGAGAGAGATTAGTGAGGGTTGTGGTAAGATCCTCCACATCAAAGATATTTTTCTTGGTGAGTTCCTTTACTTCTTGAAGTTCCTTGTGATGAATTGTCATGGCCTCCATTGGTGTTGGTTCGACTCTTTGAAAATATGGCTTTAACCTCTAGCCATTGACCCTAGTTTTGTGTACTTTGCTAGAAAAGTCTTGCAATCTATAACTACCATTTGAAAACTTTTGCTTTGATAATGAAAGGGCCTTCCTAGCTTTGAAAAATTTGATGTCAAACCTATTATCCAATCTATTATCATATCTCAAGATAAGTATACCTTCCTTCAAACCTTTTTCCTTGGGGGCCTCATTGAATTTGTCTCTCTTTTTGGTGGCCTACTCCATGTAAAAGTGAATTGCTTGATCTCTATTAAACTCAAGCCTTTGTAGGTCCAATAAGTGCTCCTTAAACTTCTCTTATGGCTCAACTTGGCTTCTTACCAAAACTCTAAGGCTTGGAATCTCCACTTCCAAAGGTAATAAGGCCTCTTGGCCATACACCAGAGGAAAAGGTGTAAATTGCATCACTACTTTGAATGAAGTTTTGTAAGCCCATAAGGCTGTTGTCAAGTGTTTGTCCCAATCCTTAGGTCTGCCCTCCACGTACTTATTGATTATCTTGCACAAACACCATTAACTTTCTCCACCAAACCATTGCATTGAGGATAATAGGGGGTGAAATACTTGTGTTTGATCTTCAGTTTATCTAGAAGTTCTTGAAGAATATTTGCCCTGAATCCTAGTCCATGATCTAATACCAGCTCCAAGGGAGTTCCAAACCTGCAACAAATATTATCAAACACAAACTTATCAACATCTTTAGCTATTAGTCTCCTAGTGCTAACTATTTCTGCCAATCTGGTCATGTAATCAACACCCACAATAATGTAAACCTTTCCTGACTGGGTTCTTGGGAGGAGACCAATGACATCAATTTCCCATTTCTCAAATGGACCATAAGAGAAAATGGGATTTTGTGGCTCATAAATGAGCCTCTTATATCCTGCAAGCTAGCAAGCTTTACAAGCCCTGCACCAATGCTCAACATCTGTGTGTAGGCTAGGCCAAATGTAACCTGCCAATAAGATCTTTCTACTTGTGATTTCTTGTGATCTTGTGTAAAATGGGTGCCACATACTCCATCATGGCACAATTGGAGAATGTGACAAATTTCATCGGATGATGGAACCCTTCTCATCACTAAATCCTTACCTTTGTGATTCAAGTCTTCCCCAATCAACTGATGAGACAAAGCCTACCATAAGATATACAAGGTGGCTATCACAACAGCATACCATTTTAGGTTGCATTCAAGCTTGACGTAATCATGCAAATGGAACACTTGGTTCCAAGCCTCCGAATATTGCAACAAGACATAAGCTCAAGGAAAACTCTCTCATAGAGAGGTTGTATTAGTTGCCTTAGAGCAACTTAGTGAGTAATGATTACGATCCACTTATGGATTAATGGTTGAAAACCTTTAGTGGTGTAAGCAATGGTTTGATGACCAACGCAAGGACAAGTGCATGGAGGTAGGCCACATGGTGCTTATATACAGAACAGAAGGAAACTTAAGTATAGAGGCCAAGGTCCCTACCAAGTCAGAAATTTCTCCTCAAGTTGCAATAAAGATAGAGACCTTGGATGAGGTTGAGATGGAAAAATACTTCAATGGTAGCAAGCTAAAGAAGTGGTACTATGGATCGAGGACATCTTGTCGGGCATTTTGACCACTCAATGGAACTCTTCTCTCATGCCTCGGGGAGCATAAACTCCAACCCAAACCCAATATTCCATGGGAAACATGTAATGCATTAGCAAGGAAACTCTCACTTACCTCTACTCATTTGCTTGAATCGGGGACTCCTCGTGGTAGCTACGTCAATGGAAGCATGCCAAAGTAGCTCAACAAAGTAGCCACCACCATGCCTCAAGTGTAGCCACTGCTCTCTCTCACTCCCTCCCTCATACACACACTCATACAAACCTTGAAGGCAAGAGATAAGCAAGGTTTGAGAGAAGAATAGAGGAGTACCTTTACTTCAAAGCATACAAGAGTGCATGCAAGAATGCATCCAACAATGCATACAAGAATGAGGATTTAGAGTTACACTTTGACCTTTATACTGAGCTCATAGTGTTCACACTTGACTAGCCAATGTTAAAAATGAGGTCCTAGTGCATCCAAGACTGCCTACACTAGTGCAAACACCTTGTCTTAGCTAGTAACTCCAACCTTATTATCCCATGGCACACCTTTCATATACAAGTAGTGATCGCACATGTAAAATAATCCATTACAAGAGAAATATGAATTCTCTAGTGCCTAGGCTAGTCAAAATATGTGGTGGTCGACCGTGGTGTCATAGAAGTCTTCGATAGAGTCTCCAACAGCACTTAACATTGTTAATCCAATTCTAGGATTAACAAGAGCTACGACCATTATCTTACATCAAGGAGTCACGGTAGAAACACCAAAGGGTCATACATTCAAGATATGAAGCAATAGTGTCCAAAGCTACAACTTGGACGAGTGCCCATAATGATGTGACAGAGTATTTATGGGGCGATTCCTGCTTCAAGAGCATGTGGTAGCAAGTTAGGATGCAGTCCTAAGTGATGTACTTCATGGATATATTATGAGAGTAGTCATTGTTGTAATAGCATTAGGCCTCTTATGAGCCTAAAGTGCCCGGCCAACCACAGTTTAAGTGAGTGTAAACACTTATGGCCATGTATATAAGTGAATTTCACTCATAATACAACATACTCTCCCATTGTGCAATTGAGTCTTGCTCTTGCTAATCTCTCTCCCTAATGCATGCTAGTGAGTGTGAGTGAGTGAAGTGAGGTGAGAGGAGGGACGAGGACCCGTAGTGCAATGCGACAGTGTGACAACGCTCGCGCGGCAAACACGGTGGAATTGCTTCTCAAGGAGTTGTAAAGCTTGGAGACCTCAAGGGTTACGAGCTCAGTCATTGTTGGAAAGATCCTCATCACGACAGTTGCGGTTCACCAGGTAATCTCTTTTTAGATGTCAAGGAGAGTTAGGGTGAGCCATAACATTTTTGGCACCGCTCTAGAGAGCCATCCCTTGGTTTTTTCCATCGTTTTGCCCCTAATCTACACATAACCCATTGCCCATTATCTTGATTATGGTTTCCCATGAAAAAGATATGGATTTGTGCGTATAACGCCTAAGATAATTAGGGCGAGTGGACCATTTGATCCAACGGAGAGAACACCAAGCCTCTTGAGGCTTTAACGAGCTGTGGGAAAGTATAAAAAGCAAAAAAGAAGAAAGAAGAAAAAAGAAAGTGATTGCTCAGCATTTAGACACTCTGACATGGCCATGATAGAGGGATTTCCAAGGAGCACACAAGGACTCAACCCAATGGCTGACATCTTCGAGCCATTGAGATCTATGTCGCAAATTCACCTTCCAATGCCATTGGCCATGCCTATAACAAGAGTGTCATCCGGTTTTACACCCCTTATGACTTCGATCCCACCGAGCTTTGGTCCCTTGCCTAACATTCCTGTGAGTCCTATAAGTACCAACCCTTTCCTAGATGCCCACACCTTGGACATACTGACTAGTCTAGGAAGGGGGGTGGCTCAAGGAATCACTGAGTCTCTTCCAACAAGAGTACTCACATACGGCCTCAGTTGTTGTCATATACATAGGTAGTGATGTGTGTGAACACACTTAGGACCGCCAGGGCACTTTTTCCCTCTTTAGGAGGTTTTTTCCCCCGGCTTGTATATATGCCCATTCTTCTAGGGCTAACTTATCTTTTGTACATTGACACAATCTTATACACTTTGTGTTGTGTGTATTCTTGCTTCTTCTTCTCTAAGCTTTGTGTGCTTTCCTGCAACCCTAATTTCAACAATTGGTATCAGAGCAGGCATCGGCTCCCAGGGCTACGCCGCCAGCACCCTCCGACTCACGTTCTCCGATTGAGGTGAGTTTTCACGAGCGCTTGCAGGTCCCTATACTCTGCAAATCAGCCCATGGGGCTGTGCGTTCTCAGAATTCGCATCTGAGGTCGTTTCGGGCTCCGTTTTTGCATTTCAAGTTCTGCACAGGTGTTTTCGTCATTTTCTGCAGAAATTTCGACAGTGCAGTTTTCTGCAAAACAGGTATACGTACTCTATTGTGGACCATGCTACATAGCACGAGTTGTTTTCTGTTCAGTCTTTGCTTCATTACAGGTAGCTTTTGCATCAATTTCAGTCAGTGGCCATGGCTGATAACAGCAATGATGTATTTCGCATGTTGTCTGCTGAAGACAAACTGGATGGAGACAGTAACTACCCACTTTGGGCATACATGATGTAGCATGTTTTGGTTGCAAAAGGAGTGTGGAACACTGTGCAGGGTATGGATGTACGTCCAGGTTCTGTGGATGTAGGATCTGTTGAGGATGTTGCAGGTTCTAGCAGCTCTACTATTGCTACTATTTTACCCACTGCTGAACAAGGTCGTTGGGATGGTAAAGATGCGCAGGCTCATGCCTTGATTGCACTTTCTGTCAAATGTAACATCACCCCACATATTCATTCAGCTAAAACAGCAAAAGAGGCTTGGGATATTCTAGCTGGTTTGTATGTAGGTCGTAAAAACGAGGCAAAAATCGCTTACCTGCGTAAAGAGCTAGAATTGAAGACTATGCAAGAAGATGATGACATTTATGTTTTTTTTGCTGAGATTAAAGATCTCAAAGAACAGTTGATTTCTGCACGTGAGATTATTCCTGATCATTCTCTTGTGCAAACTGTTCTTGATGCTTTACCTGAGACATATCAGACTTTTGCTTCCACGTGGAGACTTCTTAATGAGGACAGACCTGATGCTGTCAAGTATGATACTTTAGTCAACAAGCTCTTGCAAGAAGCGCAGTCCAGGCAAAACAGGGCCAGGCAGCGTGCAGTTGATCAAGCATTTATTGCTGCCCAGCAGCAGCAGAGAAGAAGTGGTAAGGCAGCCCCTTCCATTGTTTCTTCTCCTATTAGTAGGTCTGCAACTTCTTCTCCTTCCACAGGTAGCAACAATAAGTCTGAGAAGGCTCTTGATAAAGACAAGAAAAAGACCAGGTGCAACTATTGTAAGGCAAATGATCATGTCATTAAGAATTGCCCTAAGCTAAAGGCTAAAGAGGCAAAGAAGAAAGAGTCAAATGCAGCCACAATAGCGGATGCTTCTACAACTGCTGCAGATTCTGCAAATGTTGTGCAGGATACAGAATGGGCGTTTAGCGTGTATTGCCAGTATAACCCATCTGTACATGATGCATGTTTGGCAGTTTCTGTTGACTCTCATGTTTGGTATTTTGACAGTGGTGCTACAAAGCACATTACCTCGCATCGTGATATGTTCACTTCCCTTGAGGCTGTCCCTAATGGGAATACTGTCACATGTGCCAATAATGCTTCTTACCCAGTGAAGGGCGTTAGTAAAATTATGCTTACAGCTGCAAATGGCAGCGCTTTCACACTTTCAGATGCTTTGTATGTGCCAAGGATAAAGAAGAATCTATTGTCTGTCTCTGCACTTGCTAGACTTGGACTTGTAGTCAAATTTGTGGATGACAGATGTACTGTTCATGATTTGACTTCTGGTGATACGATTATTGTGTCTGGCACCTTGTTTCGTGGGATGTATAGGCTCAATTCTTATGACAAGTGTGTGGAAGATTCAGTAAATGCAGTTTCTGATGAAAAGGCAGTTTCAGATGCAAAACTATGGCATGCTCGTTTTGGTCATCTGAACTTTGCTAGTTTGCTGCGTTTGCAGAAATTTGATATGGTTGCTTCATTGCCCCCTCTTGAGGCACCATTGAAACATGTTTGTGAAGGCTGTATTTTGGGCAAAATGCAGCGTTCTGCGTTTCCAAAGGATGGTTTTGTGCGGGCCACTCGCAAATTGCAACTTGTACATAGTGATGTATGTGGGCCTATGCAAACTCCGTCATTTGGTAAACACTTGTACTTCGTGACTTTCATTGATGATTACTCAAGGCATGCATGGGTATATCCACTTAAGGCAGAGTCCGAAGTGTTTTTGTGCTTCAAACAGTTTTTTCTTATGGTTGAAAATGTATCCAATTGTACTGTGGGCACCCTCCGTTCTGATCGAGGGGGGGAGTACATGTCTAAAGAGTTTGATGCATTTTTGGCTAGTCGTGGGATAAAACACCAATGTACAGTGCCGTATACCCCTCAGCAAAATGGTATTGCTGAGAGGAAAAACGGGTCACTTATGGAGATGGCACGATGTATGGTCAAGAGCCAAGCTTTGCCACATGCGTTTTGGCTTGAGGCTGTCATGTGTGCTGCATATGTACTCAACAGGTGTCCCACTAAGGCCTTGCAGTCTATTACTCCATATGAAGCTTGGCATGGTAGGAAACCTTCTATTGGTCACTTGCGTGTCTTTGGTTGCTTGGCCTATGCTTTAGTGCCTGTGCAACAACGTAGAAAATTGGATGATAAGGCTGTCAAATGCATTTTTGTTGGTTACAGTGCTGAAAGCAAGGATTACAGATTGTATCATCCGCAGTCAAAGCGTATCTTGATTAGTCGAGATGTTGTTTTTGTGGAAGATGCTGTGCAGCCCTTGTTATCATGTACCAAAGAGACAGGTGTGAGCTCACGGGATGTATTTGATACGTTGTTGCCTCTCTTTACAGGTGGGAATTCAAATGTAAGTCCTAATGAGGTAAATATTCAGCCTATGCAGATTTCAAACGACATCATAGATCAGCCTATTTCTGATGCAGATTTACAGGATGTAATTCATGAGGATAGGACTGAAAATGAGCAGGCTAGAGGTATGCCTAAATGGCTGGTGCAAACCTTGCGTGATAGTAAGATTGATGCACCTATGACTAGTTGTACTCGTTCAGGTTTTCAGCATGCCTCTTATACATCAGATTGTTATGCTTTGGCTGTGTCTAGTATGTGTGAAGAGGAAGAACCTCTTTCATTTGATGAGGCACAAAATTCAGAAAATTGGTTGGCTGCAATGCAAAGTGAATATGATGCTATAATGAAGAATGGTACATGGTCTTTGTGTGATTTGCCTATTGGTAAAAAGGCCATTGGATGTAAGTGGGTTTTTAAGTTGAAACGAAAGCCAGATGGCAGTGTTGATCGCTATAAGGCTAGGCTTGTTGTAAAGGGTTATGCTCAAGAAAAGGGCATTGATTTTGATGAGACCTTTGCTCCCACTTGTCGTATGACTACCATTCGTAGCATTTGTGCATTGGCAGCTCATAATGGTTGGAATGTACATCAGCTGGACATAAAGACTATGTTCTTGAATGGAGATTTTCATGAGGAGGTGTATGTATTGCAGCGTCGTGGTTTTGTTCAAAGAGGGCAGGAAAACAAAGTGTGCAGGTTGAAAAAGGCTTTATATGGTTTAAAGCAAGCTCCACGAGCTTGGTATGAAAAGATACATGCATATTTGACTGCACATGGGTTTCAGAATAGTCCAACAGAAAGCACTTTGTATGTTAAACGTGTGGATGGTGTACATCTAATCATTGCTCTCTATGTCGATGACATGCTGCTCACAGGACCAAATGAGAGTCATATTGCTGATTTTAAGGCTGATTTGAATGCCTCTTTTGAGATGTCAGATTTGGGGCATTTGCATCATTATTTGGGGATACAGTTTAAGCAGTGTGATGGAGGTATTGCTTTGTGTCAAACAAAGTATATTGAGACATTGTTGCGGAGATTTGGCCTTGAAGACTGCAAGCCTATTGCTACTCCAATGGAGACAGGTTTGAAGTTGAGTCTTCATGATGCTGGAGATCACTTTGAAGTCACACTCTATCAGACAGCTGTTGGTTGCCTCATTTATGTATGCATTACGAGGCCGGACATTTAGTTTGCAGTCTCACAGGTGAGCAGGTTTATGCATAGCCCAGGGTCTCAGCATTGGAAGGCAGTTAAATGCATCTTTCGCTACTTGAGTGGCACCATACATCTTGGGTTGTTTTATCCCAAGGGGGGATCGTTGTTGCTGCCAAATTTACATGCTTTTTCGGACTCAGATTGGGCTGGTTGCTATGACACAAGAGTGTCCACAAGTGGTTTTTGTTTCATGCTCGGTAGCTCATGCATATCTTGGTTGAGCAAGAAGCAACCTACTGTGGCCACTTCTAGTTGTGAAGCTGAGTACATGGTAGCTTTCACAGCTACGGTTGAGTGTGTGTGGCTCAGACGGCTTATGGTGGCTGACTTGGGTGTTGGACAGGAGTCTGCCACCTGTATCTTCACTGACAGTCAGAGCGCATTGGCAGTTGCGAGAAACCCAGTTTTTCATGCTCGCACAAAGCACATTGAGGTGCATTATCACTATGTCAGGGAGAGACTCTCAGCAGGAGAGATCAGCTTGGCCTATGTGCCAACACAGGACAACCTCGCCGATCTTTTCACAAAGGCGCTTCCTCGTGAGAAGTTCGAAGCTTTCCGCAAAGCTTTGGGCTTGCTTCCCTTTGTGGATTGATCTACTTCGGGCATGGCACTCCCCTATACATGAGTGCCAGCTCTCGTTCACACCATCACTCCCAGGGGGGATTTGTTGCCATATACATAGGCATTGATGTGTGTGAACACACTTAGGACCGCCGGGGCACTTTTTCCCTCTTTAGGAGGTTTTTTCCCCCGGCTTGTATATACGCCCATTCTTCTAGGGCTAACTTATCTTTTGTACATTGACACAATCTTATACACTTTGTGTTGTGTGCATTCTTGCTTCTTCTTCTCTAAGCTTTGTGTGCTTTCCTGCAACCCTAATTCCAACATCAGTGATTCATATAGAAATACGGCCGTACAAATTTCCAAAACTATGGGCAAATATGACGGAACAACAGACCCTATTTAATTTATTCAAATGTTTGAACAGAGATGTGAAGCCTTTGGAAATCCCAACTACCCCACTAAGGTACATGCGTTGAACTTATGCTTAGAGGGAAAAGCTAGTCGATGGTTCATCACATTGATGCTCGCGATCAAGACCAACTTCAAAACCTTAAAATCAACCTTTATACATGGCTTTTCCAGACAAGGTGATCTATGGAGTGCAATAATAGAACTCTATTCAATTGAGTGTCAAGCCAATGAATCCATTAGAGATTTTATCCTTCAGATAAAACTCTTGGACTCATCTTGTGAGTCATGCGAAAAATTAAATGATGTTTGATTGAGGAGATGTTTCATGATGGGCTTGAAGAATAACAGCTTACACAACTTGATCATTGTATCCAATCCGGAAACAATCAATGTTGCAAAGAAGCAATACGTTTAGATGACAACATGCTAGAAGATGAGCATGCTACGAGGTGTTCCTCATCTCTAAACCAAGTGAAGCAATGGCAAAAGAAAGATCGTTCTCGGAATTAACATTCCCTGAATTTTATGCAGCCTTGCTTCAAACATTATAGTAGACATCTATAAGACAGGATGAAAACCTTCAAAACCAGACATCCTTAATGCCTCCAAAAGTGAGGAGAAAAATGCCTTGTGTTGAATGCAATCACTACGACCATCCCAATCCTCATTGTGCATACAAGGCACCTGCTCTTCTATAGTTCATATATTATAAAACCTTTAACCATGATACTAAAAAATGTCCCGCTTCATCCACAATGGACTCAAAACCTCCATCTCCCGTTAACCAAATAGAAACAGTCCAAAGGGTAGAAACTGCTCAGGAAGCAATTAATCGGACACTTCAGTGTTTCTATTATCGTGGACCTCACAAGGTGGCAGACTGCACAGTTTGGAATACTTCCATGCCCATAATCACTAACATCTTGCGACCAATGTGTGAATGATGTGGCATTAATCACATGTTCCAAGATTGCCCAAGACGAGTTGCATCAATGCAGCTTGTCTCACAAAATACAACTCTTAACATCTTAAGTGTACAAAATGGGCAATTGGCCACGGTGCCCTTGAATGTGCTTATACGCTTATAAGCCAAGGCATGAGAAACAGTCAAAAGGAATGTAAAAGACAACACCTCAACATGGGTAGAAGAACATGCTTTAAAACAAAACCCAAAAGAGAAAACAAAACATTCTAATCCCAAGAAAGACAAGGGACAAAAAACTATCAAAACCAAGGTTGAATTAAAAGATAGGGAAAAGGAGTCTGTAGTAGGGACATAAACCCAAAAAGGGACATAAACACGAAAGAACCAAAAGCTATACATGATGCAGAAGCATCCACCTCAAAAACCACCACACAAACCACAACACCCATATGTGTGTGCGACACAGAATACAAAAACCCAAAAGAAAATTCGATCTCGTCGCATGGGTAAACATAATGAAAAACTGACAAACCAAAGAAAGTCAGAGAATGAAACAAGTTCTAGTACATCGCTAAGTGAGGATGAAACAAGTTCTTACTCTTCACTCAGTGCACCACATAGACCAGTCAAGAAACTAGAACCCACCCAACCACCCTAAATGCATAATGATAATCACATGACATATGCAGAATGCAAAAAGCAAGCTTGGGAGAGCATTCTTAGCTTGGTTGAATCTCTTATAGGGTCACTGGTTGTGATTTAGCCTCATAATGCCAATCCGAAAAGAGCAACCAAGATTCAAAGCCTAGAGGAGTATTGCTTTCCCTTTCAAGAGGAAGACATACTCTCTACAAAAGAGTCATTTGAAACATACTGTACAAACTATAGGCTTGAGAAAGCACGTGAGGAATTTGAAAATTCCCTTACAAGATTAAAACAGTCTCTCAAAACCTCATTCGAAGGAATGCTCTTCTTTCTTGATAAAGCTAACATCACACTATACCTTTAATGGCTCAACCTGAGTTATACAAGGACATAACAAACTCCATAAAACAGGACTGTGAGGATTTGTAAGTTTTTAAATAGACCTCATTAAGAATTGTCAGAGGGCCAAGTGTGCCAATGTACGCATTGGGTACTCTTGAAAAAGCTGAGACCTAAATAGAGGATGAAAGTGAATGGCAATATGAAACAGACACAGGATCTGAAGTTGAAACAATAACCGAAACACCCATGGTTCCTTTAGAAGATTCTATCATGGTATGGTTGTATTTCCCTACAAGAAATGATGTTTAGCGCAAATGTGCATTGATTAATCCTCGAGCAAGTTATAACATCATGACAAAGACACTTGGGTGTCATTTTTGGGACAACCTAAACTCATCCCTGCAAGCAATAGTCTTGCACGAGGAGCCAATGGACAAAACATTGAAGTTCCAGGTTACTTTAGATACACTACTCAGTTAATCAATGATGATATGGAATTTACATTCCATGTTACCCTAGATTCCCTTGAGTATGATGTCATCTTTGGTGGACCTTGGATAAGTGAATCGTTGTATTTCACTACATGAATCCATGCAAACAGTCACCTTGAACACTCCTGCATGCAATGTATAATTGCTATTTACGGGAGGAGATCCCTAGGATTTTTGTTGGATTGGAAATTGCAAATAAAATCACCACAACTCAAGCACAGCTTTATCCAACACGCGAACACAATCTCATGACCCTCTAGCTATGGGATTTGTTAGGTCAACCAACACTCACCGCACATTCTAAAAGGATTACCTTTACACAAGACTTGAACATGCCATGTTTGGGGTACTTTGAACATACAATGTATATTGAAACTAACCCCCTCATTTGCAAGTTTTTTGTGGTTGAGTATGTGTTGGAAGTAGATTTGATCTTGGGGTATAAATGGACTGTTGCTGCCCAAGCACCACTGTGCTTTGCTAGCGATAGAGTCATCATGATGGACAACGACAAAAAGTTGACAATACCATACTACAAGAAGGAAGAGGATCCAACTTTAATGGATATCTATGATGCTGAACGTAAAAGGATACAAGCCTCGTCCACAAAAGCCCCTCTACACAATGACCTACCATCTGCAAAAACGACCGACTCCGATAAAGTATCAACTCCTTCAACCCCATGAAGTTCGATGCCAAAACCTCACAAATATCAGTAGCTATTCTTGAAGAAGTTCCCAAAGCCCAACCATTTATCTCTAAACAAGGAACTCAAAGGAAAGACCCCGGAGCCTATGCATTTTCATCAACAAACCTCAACAAAGGAGACAACCACATGCTCAAAGGCCTCGTCTCATCTACAACCACTCCACAAGAGACTCTAACCTCATCATCATTGACAGTGCCCACCATGAGTCTCAAACCTGCAGCCTCAGCACCAGCCAAAGTCAAGGAGGGCCCCAAACCTTCCACACTAACCCAAAATAAAACTCCACTACCATGACAACCACAATCAAGATATCTTCATAGTATCAAAATGAGGGTGGAGAAGCAGCTACTTGTTGTAACTCAAGCTACTATGAAGGTGCCAATCAAATTTGGGTGCCTCGACAGTCAAAACCTCTTCCTTAACGTAGCACTCCAAGGCCAAGGAAAAAGAAAAGTACTCCACAACACTATCCACAAAAGCCTATGCAAGTTTCTCAAAGAACTCCACCAATGCAACAAGTGTGGGTACCAAAAACACTGCTACAAGCACAAGGGTACTACCAAAGAAATACCAAAGCTTAGGTCCCTAAGCGCATAACAAAGTCCTCTAAGCTTGCATAAAGAAAAAAGCCTCAACACCAAGCACATCGGCCACCAAATTAGAGTGTTCATCAAAGATGGGTGCCTGTGCATGTACTTCAACCAACAAGGATACTATGATAGTAATTTCATCATATAGTTACCAAAATCGAACAATGTGAAGAAAACCTCACAATCGACTTCAACCCCAACAACTTCACCTAAAGTTTGACAAGAATGGAGGCCTAAGCAATAACAAACAAATCACTCAACCACTCTCACAAGAGCTTGTTTGTTCAAGCAAACATCAACAGTCTTCCCTACTACCTCGACATCATTTTAGCAAACAAATTCAAGAATCAATACGGAAACTTAGGAGCACATCAAGAATAGAATAACAATGCACTTGTCACCCCTCTAGAAGTGAGAAATGAGCGCACAAGGAGCTGTTGCTTGCAAATCATGACTAGATGACCCATTTTAAAAAAAAAACCTCAAGGTCAAAACCTGCAAATTCAAAGAAATTCCATCTCATGGAATTACAATTCACAGAGTTCCATCTCACGTCTTAAGAACCAGCATTGTCTCACGATTTAAGCCCCATCCACGAATTAAGCCATATCAAGCAATAGCCACTATATATTTGTTAAGCTTATTACTTATTATTCTTTTAGATAAATTAATGTAGCAGTTGTTCCATGAGTATATATCCATACTCATGCACTAGAGAACATTTGCACCAAAGCCTCACCATCAAAAACTTCCAGGTACATCTCTCGATGGGGGGGCCATAGTGGGCGAAAGCATGGTCAATGGTACAACCCATCGCCTGGAATTTTTCTTCAAATTACAAACCTCTCCAAACGATGCCACCATCTTCACAACTCAATGATTTTCAATCCCTAGTGAATATCTCTATATTAGCCTCGCAAGTCGACGTAATTCTTTCAATCCTCACCAACAAGTGGCTACTTCAACAGAGAGCAGTTCAATAAGAGTCTATATGACTCAATTCTTGTACTTCATGTAAATCTGTATCATAAGAGCACTTAAATATACATTAAAAAATAAAAAGCACATGGGCAAAAGAAGACAAGAACAGGTCCTTCTCAACAACATTTGACAGGAATCCTGCCACACAAAAGGACATCATCAAAAGCCAATTGCTTCAAATGATGAATGTCGCTTCAATGAATCAAATGAGGAATTTAGAAACACCATCTCATTCTGATGATTAAGTCTACGTTCCTCCGAATCAAACCCTCTCTTCTCTCCCATTATTAACATCTCTTAGTGTCCCCACTAACAAAAAATCGCATGTAACCTTGCCGATGATTGCTAAAAACAAATTGAGCCCAAAAAAAAAGAGGGGCTCACAAAAATATAAAAAGGCAATCATTCGCAAAAAACCCCACCCCCCACCCCGTTAAGAATTCCCAATACACCACTAACCTATTCATTCATTAACTAGCTTTTCTTATTCCTTTTGGAGGAACAAAGACCATTGAACGTCACTCAACATTAACGCCATCGACGATAAATCTTGTTCATTCTCCCCACACAAAGGTCGTCACAACGTGATCGTCATCAGGAAGGGGGGGGATGTTAATCCAATTCTAGGATTAACAAAAGCTACCGCCATTATCTTACATCAAGGAGTCACGGTAGATACACCAAAAAGGGTCATACATTCAAGATATGAAGCAATAGTGTCTAAAGCTACAACTTGGACGGGTGCCCATAATGGTGCGACAGAGTATTTATGGCGATTCTCGCTTCAAGAGCATGTGTTAGCAAGTTAGGATGAAGTCCTAAGTGATGTACTTCATGGATATATTATGAGGATGAAGTCCTAAGTGATGTACTTCATGGATATATTATGAGAGTAATCATTGTAATAGCATTAGGCCTCTTAGGAGCCTAAAGTGCCCAGTCGGTAAGTGAGTGAACACTTATGGCCATGTATATAAGTGAATTTCACTCATAATACAACACTCTCCCATTGTGTAATTGAGTCTTGCTCTTGCTAATCTCTCTCCCTAATGCATGCTAGTGGGTGTGTGTGACTGAAGTGAGGTGAGAGGAGGGACGAGGACCCGTAGTGCAACGCGACGGTGTGACAACGCTCGCGAGAGACATGGTGGAATTGTTTCTCACATTCACCACAGTTAATCTCTTTTTGGATGTGTTTCAAGGAGGGTTAGGGTGAGCCATAACAAATATGCCTCCCTTCTTGAAGTAGATTCTGTCCTTGGAAGATGTGGTTGAAGAAGATTTGAGGTCATAAGAGGAAAGCAATGCAAGGCTTGGGATGATCCACATGGCAACAATTATAACAAGTAAGATGTTCTTTGAACAAAAACTAGAAGTGAACAAGAAAATAGTTGAATAAACAATTATGAAATCACGGATAAGATTGGTTAAGCTTCCCAAAGATGCTACAAAGATGAAGATTAATGCGGATCTAACTTACAAATAGGTACAAGTCTATGATTCATGAACTGAGCTCAAAAAATATGCCTATGGTTATTACCATGGTCTCAAACTAATGAACGTGCAAAACATCTAAAGCAATATTTTAGCTCTGGAAGTAAAACTGCATGTGATTAGACGATTAGTTAAATAACAAAAATGTTTTTTCTCTCTCTCTCTTTTTCTTTTTCTTTTTTGCTTCTTTTGTGAAATTAAGAGTTATAACCATCCCATGGAGACCAAAGTAATGGCCCAATGACTCCCGCCAAGGATATCAAACTACTCTAAGAGCCTCCGACGAGACGATGGTTTTTTAGTGAAGCAAAGACACAAGGTTCCACCCTATGAGAAATCAAGGCATCGGTCTTATGGTACCATTGCTAGTTTTCCAAAGACCTACCAGGATTCCACATGGCGATGGCTATCTTCTTGGTCATGTTTTATTATTTTTAAAAATTTTGTTTATTTTATTTAAAATGTGTTTTTTTAAAATATTGTAACAACCATCTTTGCACTCAAACATTACCTAGAGAGATAAAATATAGCTAAAGATGGTTTAATAAATGTAAAATGGAGTACTTGGCATACTCCTTTGGCATATTTTATCTTTAGATACAGAATCGTAAGACTAGGAAGATTTAAAGGAAAAGATGCTATCATTAATATTCATCTTGGAAGCTACTAAGAGAAAGGCAAACCAGTCAAGTGCAATGCAATTATGCTCTTCAAAGGAACAATTGAAGTATAGAATTGCAAAAGAGAGATTATGAAGAGTCAATTTTGAATAAACCTGTTTAATTTGAAGCTCATGAAGTCATTGCTTATCCTTTGCTCTTGATCTTGGTGAAAGACTTTGTTGCTATTTGTCTGCTTTGTTGTAGAAGACTTTGTTGTTGCATCATCATCCTCAAGGAAAGCTTTGCACATGTTGATTAGCCAAGACTATGAAGTACATGCCTGCTTGTTGATTAGTGCTCTCTTCTCTTACTAGTTTTTTCTCGTTTTTGACTTTTTTTTGTATTTTTGTGATTAAGTTGTGTACAAAGTATTAATGCTATACATGTTGGGTCAATACCAATTTTTTTGGTATTAAATTTTCCAGCAAGCTCCTCTTGATTTGAACATGGTGAAATGTCAAGTAGTAAGGTGTTGTAGAGGGTTTTAAGAAAGATGAGACTATCTCCTTGGATCACCACCTCAAGTTTTCTTTACTCACTTTGGCATAAGCTAGATGAAACCATCCTTTCCAAATGCTATGGGAGAAGGCTTAGGTGATGGTACACATGTGAGTACTTGAGAAGTGCTTATATCCAATTGAAGAGGTGGCAATGTGCTTTCATAAGAGTGAATTTTGCTTAGGTACTCTTCATGATGTATTGGCATGTCTATTTCCTCTTGAGGGGGTGTTAGATTTGTCCTCCTCCATTAGTTGATATTGTTTCTCCCAGTTCTTGTAAGCTTTGATTTTGGTGGAGAGGAGTCAATGGTTGGACAAACTATTGGAACTTTTTGGGAAGTCTACACCCTAGTAGATTCATTGGTGGACCCTATAAAACAGGTTTTGGTTTTCATTAATGAGCTCTTTGATTCTTCTTTTTTGTAGTCGATGAAGAAGTTGAGGTGGAAGAATCTTCCATTGAAAATGGTGCAGAGGGCTTTGAGCAACTAGCTTTAAATCCATTTGATGGCAAAGCTTCCTCCTTGTGATTAACCTTGAGAGCTGGCAACTTCACTGAAGGTTGCATAAAGACCAGAGTTTTGCTATTATGATGTTCTACCATATGTTCAATCTCTTTTGCATAGTTACTTTTACCTCTTGCATTTGTCAACCGATTGTTGTAACCAAGGGTGATTGGGCTTTTGAAGTTACCTTTAGTAGGCAAGACCAAGAAGTCACCAACCAGGTGTTGATTATCCCAATAGGTGTCATTTTTTAACAAACCAAGCACTTTTGTATTTTTCTTCTTGCTACCCCTTGGTTATAATTGTAACCAAGGCTGACTGGCCTTTGAAGTTACCTTTAGGCAAGACCACCAAGTGTTGATTATCCCAATAGGTGTCATTTTTTAACAAACCAAGCACTTTTGTATTTTTCTTCTTGCTACCTCTCACTCTAGCTTCACTTGGTTCAAGCTCGGGTTATCCTAGGTTGGCACCAAGCAACAAAAGAGATTAAGTTGTGCATGGTTTCCCCATCAATCAAAGCAATAAATAGCACTTTCCAATATGGACTAGCCAGTTCAATGCATTTCCTTTTTGGTTCCAGAGCTGCTGTAGCTAAAACCATAGGTGCTTTAACACATGAAGTAGTAGCTTTTGGAATAATCTCACCCATGTGATTAGAGTGCCAAGATGTGGCAACATTGCAGTAGTTTTCCAAAGATGTGGTCATGGCCATGGTTTCACTAGCTAGAGGAACACATGGGTCACTAGCTAGGATTTTTCTGGAGCTCTATTCATGCTTGTGTTGGATGCTTCTTGGACCTTTTCTTGCTTTTGTGGAGTAGTTGATGGCTTTCTCAAAATTCCCAAGGATGTCAGCTCTATTCATGCTTGTGTTGGATGCTTCTTGGACCTTTTCTTGCTTTTGTAGAGTAGTTGATGGCTTTCTCAAAATTCCCAGGGATGTCATGCTAGATGCAATTCGAGAATTGGCTAATAGCTTGTCCCCTTGCTTAAAGGCTTGAGAAACCATAGGTGCATCTGCCTTTGATAGCTCTTGATATTTCTTGGCATGAGTAATAATGTTTTGCTCTTGTCTTATTTCTTCCACAGAGTGATTTAGTCCCATCATCATCAAATGAAGACTCAATTAGATTCCAATGTCCTCAATGGCTAATTGCATTCCATTCCAAAGGATAGCATTTCTCGATGACAAAATCTATAAGAATGTTTGTTGCTATGTTGTACTCCCAATCTTGTCCCTTTAG
The DNA here is from genome assembly GCF_041138505.1 of Cibotium barometz. Classification (NCBI taxonomy): domain Eukaryota; kingdom Viridiplantae; phylum Streptophyta; class Polypodiopsida; order Cyatheales; family Cibotiaceae; genus Cibotium; species Cibotium barometz. Next base: position 31,889,654 of record NC_141059.1, read on the forward strand.
AATTCCTTCCGTCCATTAGCTCAAGGGTCTTTGAGAAGTCTGCTCAGGGTTCATTTCTATGGTACAAATGGTCTATTTTTTAATAACCCTGGAGCTTGAAGTAGGTGATTAAGGAGATTTTGGGCCATCTTTAGGGGAAGTTGTTGTTGTTATGTCCACTAAAGAGTCCAAAGAGCTAATAGAACTAGCATTTGGAGCACGTAGCACTAGCAATTGGTCCTCCTTGTGGGTCCATGGTGGAGTTCTTAGTTGAGCTAGGCATATCATTCATTTTCATAGCTTGTGAGTTTGAGCTAGGAAACTCATTCTCCTTGGCTGCCATAGCCACATTGGTAGTGAGCATCTTGTTGTTATCCCCCTCATGTGGAGGCATATTTGGAGCTTGTTTTAGCCTGGTGGTGGCATGATAGAAGTAGCACATGATGGGGTTTGAGGCGATTCTCCCACCACTTCTGGCACTTCAATTTCTACGTTATTTTCTTGAGCTTGTGACCTTGGCACATTTGTAGGTAGGGTGGTTGCAAGAAAGTGTCGCTCATTCTGAACTACCTTAGCAATGCAATTGGAAACCTCTTGAAGATGCTCAGCTCATTTCATGGTACTAGTTATAGCTTGCATGATTTCTTGCCAAAGGACTTCATAGGTTTGATGTGTGGACAAGTCCCTAAGTAGTTGGGTGTCAATGTTGTATCCCTAATCTACACTTTTAAGTACCCCATTCGTCCATGTGCTCAGATATCCTCTAGAAGATGGAGCAACATTTGTCAAGTTCTTTGTAGCCTCTAAGAGGTAGGTTGTATTGGAACTGCTTGAGTAATGGGCACTAACGACTCTATTTGGTCATTGTGTACCTCTTGAGTTTCTAGATTCATTACAGAGTTTGGCACTATGTTAAGCATTTGTTTTTCAAGTGCTCCTTTTGAGGGTTTGGATTTGGATTGGTTCAACTAGTTGGGGTGCGGGATCCACTAGGGATAGGGTAGAGGTGGTTGGTGTAGTTTCTTGAACAAGCATAAGGCATGTCAATCGTTGCCGCTCACTTTGTACTATGCTCATGAGGTAATTGGCAACCTCTTGCACATTCTCAGCACCTTTTTCGGAGACACCAATAAATAATAAGTCTTCTTGCTACTATATAGCTGCAGGGTAGCAAAATCCATAAGGACTTCTTCTCAATGTTGTATTGCCAGTCTTGTGCCTTGAGCAATCCATTTGTCCAAGTGCTTTAAGAGTCCTCTAGAAGTTGGGCCAGCATTGGAGGACATGGTTGAAGGACTAGCCTCTGGTTGAGTTTGTGTTGGTGATGTGGGAGCTTTGGGGTCGGCTTGGGAGGGTTGAACTGCTAGCCTTTATTGAGCACAAATCTCAATTTCTTCTTTCATTGCATGAATAGCTCGCCACATGGCTACTACTGTTTCAACTTCCTCTTTGGTTTGGCCATTAGGCATAAGTTTTTGGTTGGGGGTGGTGTTCGGGCTAGCGTCACTACTAGCTAGTGTGCTAGTAGCAACGCCTAATCGACTTAGTTCTTGGGCTAGTGTCACTACTAGCTAGTGTGCTAGTAGCAATGCCTGATCGACTTAGTTCTTGGGCTTCATTTAAGGAACCACACAAAGATGCGGTGTCCCTTAATGGTAGCCTAAGGTTTTCTTGTATGCTCATGACCATCCCCTCTACGAATGCAGAATCCATCATTAGCTCACCAGAGTTTTCAAGTCATGTTGTACCAAGAGTAGCAGGGTCGTGAAACCAGCTAGGACCACTTCATATAATTTTGTGAGACCATAACAAGACACCGATCAAATTGAAGAAAGGCTACCAAATACCAGTGCATTAATGATCAGGATAAAAACCAAGTCGGCCTCCACTGGTGGCTACATGTCTTAATATCACGTGCTCCATTAATAGTAGTTGGTGTCGCAAACTACAATGGTGATGATTTAAATACCAGTGCATTAATGATCAGGATAAAAACCAAGTCGGCCTCCACTGGTGGCTACATGTCTTAATATCACGTGCTCCATTAATAGTAGTTGGTGTCGCAAACTACAATGGTGATGATTTAGATACAACCATGACGATTGGAGTTGGGGAGGGTGAACATGAGCTAGCGATATGGGAGCGGGGGTCCGGATTGTGGTGGTTCAACAGAAGGGGCATGGGTAGCTTGTTGCCTTGTGATCCTCTCAATTGAGGGACTCATCTCACGACATGCTTGTTGAGTAGACAAAGCAGGCATGTAGTAGTACAACTTAGAAATCGTCTTAGGGGTCTGTTTTCATAGTTTCCCGCACTAATGTCATTTGTCCAAATGTAAAGGACTCTTGTCGAGGGAATCATTGTTTGACATACGGCAACACAATCTTGTTGAAGTTCTCGAAGAGGTTTGATGAGCTTATATACAAAGCCTGCTTGTTGAGAGAAGGTGGGCCTACTTGGAAATTGCTGCCATAATTTTCAACATTTGCTGTTGTGACCCTTGCGTTTGTTTGTTTTTTCTTTAAAAAAAACTCTTTATTTTCTCTTTTTTTCGGTTCTTGCGCTTTCGTTATTTTTTAAAATGCCGCGTATATGGATTTTGTTTTGTTTTTTTTTCTCTTTGTTTTTTTTTGTTCTTGCGCTTTTTTTTAAACATGTCGCGTACACAATTGTTTGTTTTGTTTTTCTTTTCTTTTCTTTTGCGCTACAATGGGCGTTGTTGACTGCTGTGGGATGGACGTTGGTGGGCGAGGCCCGGCTGCTAGCCGACAAGCAAGAGGAGTATGTGTGAACAAGGACCAAGCATCCCTTAATTATGATTAGTACTAATCGCCTTGATAAGCCAAAAAACTAGAAATTTTCAAAGCACAAAGGCCCTCTTCGATCCGGGCATCGAAACTAAGCACAAATGTTATCGTTTCACACACACACATGCAACATGACTAATTTGCATGCTGGGATGCAATGGTGGTGTTTGTTTTCCCTAATCCCACCCTTTAGGGGCTCAATTGAGTGATTTTTCTTCAGTTTTTATGCCAAAACCAGAATTTTGCGTTACAAAATCCTCTTCAATCCACCCCTCAAAATCAAGCAATAATTTAATGGATTTGTGCATACATGTATGCCATTAGGGTAATTGGCATGCTCCGAATGCAATGGCAGTGTCCATTTCATCAAAATCCATCATTTAGGGCCTCAAATGAGTGATTTTTCTTCACTTTTTCTGCCAAAAACCAAAATTTTGCATTACAAAATCCTCTTCAATCCACCCCTCAAAATCAAGCAATAATATGATGGATTTGTTGATACATGTATGCAATTAGGGTGATTGGCATGCTCCAAACGCAATGGCAGGGTTTTTTTAATCAAAATTCCATGATGTTTTGCTCAGTTGAGCAATTTGTTTTTTAATTTTATTGAAAAAGAGTGCAAAATTCAACAAAAATTAACAAAATTGCTATTGTAACCTACATGCCTCATTAACCTTTGGGATTCCTTGTAGTTTATAGGTGGGGGTAATTCTAAGATAATTTTTATTTGGTATCATGCTCATGCGGCCGGTTTTAAATTATAGAGTGTCTTTTTTTATGTAAACTTTTCTTTGGGAATCTAAAACCACGAACACAGGTGGTTGTTCCACATACACCTCCTCCTTGAGGTTTCCATTGAGGAAAGCAAATTTTATATCTATTTGGAGATAATAGGGAGCGTATTGCCAATACAAGAACATTATAGATTGCGATTAACCTAGCTATAGAAGATTAAAAGTCTCATGAAAGTTTTTTACACCACACATATATGCACACACACACAAAATACATGCGCAAACTTTGTTTGAACCTAATCAATAAGAATAGCATAATCAAAAACAATATAGACTTCAACGTGCATACCAAAGGCTTGTGTGTATCATATAAAGATGCGAGCTTTTGTGCATCCCACCGAGAATGTTGTCCTATTAGCAGTAATAATGTTATGACATTTGGTTGCTTTCCAAAAGAAGAGACCTAGAACTAGAGTTTAGCAAGGCCCATAGCATGGGGGTTTGTATGAAGCTTCTGAGACCATCTACCCAAGAGTGTAGATGGGCAAGGCCAGAGAGTGATACATTGCCGAACATCATGGGGGATATGTGTGAGCAGTGAGGCAATAGGCTACTAACAAGTGCAATGTAGACATTATTAGCTTAGACATGGGCAAATTTTTCTAAGGAGGCTAGGACTTGAAGGTGGCAAAACAAGGAGGTGTCTAGGCCACAAAATCCATATGTTTTCTCATCGGTTCTTGGAAGGTTAGATGTTTTTGGTGTTTGATAACATAATTTAGATTATCCTTTTGTGTGTGTGTACATACATACGTGGATTATCCGTGTGTACATACATACATACATACATATACCCATGCAATTTTAGACCTAAAAACTATGCTTCAGTTTGAAACTTTGATACATTGCCAAACATCATGGGGGATATGTGCGAGCACTGAGGCAATAGGCTACTAACAAGTGCATCATAGACGTTATGAGGACGTTATTAGCTTAGACGCGGTAAAATTTTTAAATGAGGCTAGGACTTGAAGGTGGCAAAACAAGGAGGTGTCTAGGCCACAAAATCCATATATTTTCTCACTGATTCTTGGAAGGTTAGATGTTTTCGGTGTTTGATAACATAATTTTGATTATCCTTTTGTGTGTGTGCGTACACACATACGTGGATTATCCGTGTGTACATACATACATACATACATATATATACCCATGCAATGTTGGACCTAAAAACTATGCTTCGTTTGAAACTTTGATACATTGCCAAACATCATGGGGGATATGTGCGAGCACTGAGGCAATAGGCTACTGACGAGTGCATTGTAGACGTTATTAGCTTACACGCGGTAAATTTTTTTAAGGAGGCTAGGACTTGAAGGTGGCAAAACAAGGAGGTGTCTAGGCCACAAAATCCATATATTTTCTCATTGATTCTTGGAAGGTTAGATGTTTTTGGTCTTTGATAACATAATCTAGATTATTCTTTTGTGTGTGTGTACATACATACGTGGATTATCCGTGTGTACATACATGCATACATATATATACCCATGCAATTTTGGACCTCTACTCAATGTGGCCACTGCCTCATTTCCCATCTTCTATTTAATCAATGCCTTTGATAAGAACATCCATGGCCTATGAAGGTCCCTCACATGCACCCTTCTATGCAATTGGGGCAACACTTCATTCCCCTTGTTGTATATCACACTTGACAGAGCTTTTCTTGTCGTGCATTCCAAGGTTTTATCGAGTGACGAAGACGAGCTTCCGTATCTTTGTAATCTCATCACTTGCAAAGCCATTGTTGGTGGCACTGAGATGATCCTCTTCATGAGTTCATTGGATGATTCCATGCACTTCAATCTTTCCACAAGGGCTCCTGTGCAAGGGATGTGTTTTCTTCTTTTGAGGAAGATAAGGATTTGGGCTTCGTGTCCTTTGGACCAAGTAGTGGCTAAGGGTATTTAATGCATGCATTAACCACATCTTTGTTTCCCATTCTGGTGGGCAACTTCCAAGATGGAGAGAGCATCTTAAACATCATTGAATGGCGGGAATTATGATTGTGGGCCAAGTTAGCAAATGCTCTGAAATGCTCAGGAAACGGTCACGCCGATTTGAAATAGTTGTGGGTGTCGTCGAGCCGAAGAAGAGCTGCTGCTACCATTAGTTTGCTTAATATTGTCCAAATCATCATCAATAAGCACTTTTTTTTTGCCTTTGCAAGGTGATTAATCATTAAGAGAATCGTTAAGAAACAACATCCAAGGTTGCTAATAAACAGAAAGCCCAAGCTTCAACTTTAAAGCAAGTAGCTAAAGAGCTAGAGGTGCAAGCCCTAAAAGCTGTAGTAGCCCTAAGAAGGCCAATGAACTAGAACCAGAGGTCCAAAAGAAGAAGATCTCAAAGAACACACGTAAACAAAATACACGATGAAGGGAAATGATGTCATAACCATCAAAAGTGGTTCAGTGGATGAGCACTCCAAAGCTGCCTCCCTTACGGAGATAGCTAGTAATCTGTCGCTCTTGCCTCCTAGGGAAGGATCTAATACCTAACACATTAGTAGGTCCTAGCCCACCTCAGAGTGAGTACAAGTCCAGTGATGAGTGCGAATATTTCTGTGGGATATAGCAAGCCTCCTAGGGATGGACTTGATACCTTACACATTAGCAGGTCCTAGCCCACGTCAGAGTGAGTACAAGCCCAGTGATGAGTGTGAATATTGCCATGGGATATAGCAAGCCTCATAGCCTTCTTGTCCTTGGAGGTCTAAGTTCTGATAATTTCTCTTTTATAAGAGAATTCTCAACTTTGGAGAGACTTATTAGACTGGATGAATGGGAATTTAAGAGCTCACACAGATGAACTTGAACTAGATCAGGAAGAGACGAGAACCAACCCTCCATAGCCAAAACCAAAGGATAGCCGAAAGTTCCCATAAGCATGCTGGGACACTATTTTGAAAGTTGCAAAATGAATGTAGTGTTACCTATCATGTACAAGGGAGTTACGGTCTCCACAATCTTGGATGGTGTTGCTAGTGTCAGCATAATCACCAAAGATTGTTAGGAGGCTTGGGGTAGCCCACCACTCATAGTAGCCACAAGCCTCGTTGGTCAAGCTTGCTAATAAAAACACAGCCAAACCTATAGGCATCCTGCAAGATGTAAAAATCAAGTCCTTTGAGTTAAGTTTCCACCACACATTTGTGGTGATGGATTTTAGAGAGAAAAGGGTCATAGCCAAGGATCCTTAGAAGACCTTACTACATGAGGGAAGCAAGGTTGGTTCATGATTGGGAAACCAATCACATCTATATATGCAAAGGTATCTAATCCTTCAAGATAAGCCTAAAAATAAGGAAGACTCCTCCCGTGGGCCAAGGCGTTCTCACCATGAGTCTCACATAATTGTCTAAACTGCTTCAGTCAACATTTGTTAATGTGGCAACAAGTTGTTGGATAGTGAAGATGAGAACCAATATTACAAACTGCTTTAACTTAACATGTGTTAATGTGGCAATAATTTGTTGAATAGTGAAGATGAGAACCAAGATTATGAACCTCTCCTAGAGCTCGATGATGCTAAGAATTAGGTCCATGGCTTAGAAACCATGGAAACTCTTCCACCACAAAAGGTTGGAACAAGGTTTACACGACTGAATGGGATGGAAATCACCTCCTTGTTTATGTGAGCATCCCTCTTGGGATGGAAATCAAATTCCTTGTTCATGTGCATCATCCCTCTTGGGAGCCACAATAGTGAGCCTGAGAGTATCTAGTGATTCATCTTGGGAGGAATCCTTCACAGAAGGATCAAATTCTACGTTACCCATAGTTACCCGACCAAGAAAAAAGAAACCACATAGAAATCCCAAGAAGTATATTCTTCCTACTACAAAGGTAGATCTTCACTATCTTGAAACCTACCAAGAAGTATATTCTCCCTACTACAAAGGTAGATCTTCACTAGCTTCAGTATCTTGAAACCTACATGGATTCACATGAAACCTACACATGATAGTGGGAAGCTGAATTAAACAAGGTCACTACTTACACAATGGTCTATAAAAGTGATGAGGACCCCAACAAGCCAAGCTCTATTGAGTTGCGTGTCAATAAAATTAAGGCAGAGGCAGAGAAGGAAGTAAGCCTTAAAGAGCTCGTCAAGCCTTAAGAGGGCCTTAAGAGGAAGATGAGGCAAGTGCCTGAGTATTCAAGTCCTACAACATTGGGAATAGAGTGGTACATGGCACAGCCACATGCCTCATATATGACGGCCCCTCTGAGGTTTAAGGAAATAAACCTTGTTGACCCATGAGAAGAACCTCATTGCCAATGACCTCACACTATCCATCTGCATGAAGGTGTGAAACCATCCAAGTAGAGAGCCTATCACATGAACCCTAAGTATGGTCAAATGATCAAAAAAGAGCTAGACAAGCTCATCGATTTAAGATTTATGTACAAGATTAAGCACACTCAGTGAGTGTCGCCAATGTGATCATTCCCAAAAGAATGGAAGTCTTAGAGTTTACGCTAATCTTAAACTACCACAGTGCACGATTACTACCCCTTTTGCCCTATAATACAGACCATATGCTAGAAAGAGTCACCCAAAGTAGAAGCTTATATCTTCATGGTTAGATTCTTTGGCTATAACCAAGTGACAATAGACCCAACCAACCAATACAAGATAGCTTTTGCCTACAAAATGGGAAACTTACATGTATCATATTATCCCATTCGGCTTGAGTAATGGCCATGGCACCTTCCAATGCTTAATATGTATAACCTTCAAAGATCTCCTTTTTGAAAGACCTTGGAGATATTCATTGACCATGGCACCTTCCAGTGCTTAATGTGTATAGCCTTCAAAGATATCCTTTGGAAGATTTTGGAGATATTCATTGATGACCTATGTATTGAAGGAACAGGAGAGCAAGCTAACTCTAGGTGCAAAAAGGAAAGATGGCAAACATAATGAAATGGAAATGAAAGCAATGAACAAGTACTTACATGTAGAGCAAGATAGCTTGACTTGATTGATGTGATGCACAAGAAAGTACATCACTCTTATAGAGTGAACACACACACTCAAGTACCATATGCTTATGGGATAACTCCCAAAGAAACATGTGGCACAAAGACTCACAAATACACACTTTTTGACTATGATTTCCTCAAAATCCCTCCTCAAAGCAAAGAGTGTGAGACCCAACACGCGAGGAGTAGACCGATCCCCCCTCCACTACAATACTGCAAAGAGCAAGTCCAACTATCCAACTATCCAACACCTCCCGTGTGATAGTGACTTCTGAGTCAGCTTGTGACCGGCAATGAGAACCATCACTCGTCACCCCCCTTACTTTGAACTGGGTGTCAATACATCATATCAAAGAAAAACCAATACACATTTTTAGGGGACAACCTAGGGCAGAGGACCCTTATTGACCATCACACATCACACTGTTTATTTCATCCATTTTATGCATAATGCAAGGGTAGAGCACTCATGCACACATCGAAGAAATCAAAAACTATAATCTTTGTCATCCTCATTGAGGGTGACATGGGCAGTAAGTGCATGAATGCCACCCATCAATGGCAGGAATCTCATCTGGTGGATCAGCAACAGTGGCAACAAGATTAGCATGGTGTTGTTCTTGTTGTTTCTCCTTCTTCTTGAAGCAATTAGCTTCAATATGACCTTTTCGCTTACAGTATCTACATATGATGTTCTTGTTGGCTTTCCATCTGCTAGCGGAGATAAGCGCCTCTTCAGTGCTTGAGGTCAAGGATGTAGAAGTGGTTTCCTTGTTTCGGCAATCTTTCTCAATGAGAAGAGCAACCAAGTCATCATATGTAGTAGCGGCCAAGCGTAATACTTCAATGGTATGCTCAAAGCAAGAAATACCTGGCATGCTTTTCATTAGTACTGCCAGCTTGTCCTCATCATATGGAGAACACTTCAAACTTGATAATTTTATAACAAGAGAATTAAATTTGGAGAGATGATCACTTAGCTCTTCATCGTCTTGCATTTTCAGCTCATAGAACTTCGATTTCAAAAAAACTTTGGAATTAGTGACCTTGTTACCAAAGATGCTCTCCACAATCGATTTCAGATCTCCTTAGTCATGGTGGATGTAAAGTCGACATGATGAATGAGAGAGTCTGCCAAGCAAAGACCAATGCGAGAGTCTGCCAAGCAAAGACCAATGAGGGCAATGGCTTTTGCATTTTGCTGCTTCCAAATTTTTGTTTGTGGCTGATCAAGTGCATCGATTGTGTCATTCTCAACAACATCCCAGACTCCTTCACGCATAAGTAGCAGCTGCATCTTGGTTTGCCATGTGGGAAAGCCTTCCCCATTGAACTTATCCATGAACACTGTACTAGAAGATAGCGAAGTCATGACTCAAATCTGAACTGAAAACTTACTATTTTTGCAATGGAATTCAGCTCATAAGACTTGATGGTCAACAACAGTAGCCGGCTGAACAGTCCTGCCACAAAAATGGCCTTCTATCCTTCAAATGGTAGCTCCAAATGACCCCAAAAACATTGCTCAAGGATCAAAAAATCATGCCCCACAACAAGGATACATGCTGCCCATCCTGCAACAGCCTGTATGACAATCCAGCTTGCTGCCCGCATCATGGAACACCTCCAAAGTCAATTATGGCTGCCCATGAAGAAGAACCACGACCCTCCTAGCTGCCCAACAGCATGTAGAAGTAGAAGAGGCAGCTAGCAGCTTGAAAATATGGAGGAGATGCTGATTTCAAAGTGGGAAAGAGGGATGAAGCAATGCAACATCAAGAGCAGTCGGTCATTAGAGAGAAAGGGAGCATATGGGATGGAGGATAGGAGAAGAGAACCTCATGGGAGTAGGCAACCAAAGGAGGAAGACCAACTACCATTTGTGGGTCGACCTTCACCCCCAAGGGTTGCCAATGGACAAGCATGACCTGCCCTGCCCATAGACAAGCATGACTCTGATACCACATGAAGGAACAGGAGAGCAAGCTAGCTCTAGTTGCAAAAAGGAAAGATGGCAAACATAATGAAATGGAAGTGAAAGCAATGAACAAGTACTTACATGTAGAGCAAGATATCTTGACTTGATTGATGTGACACACAAGAAAGTACATCACTCTTATAGAGTGAACACACACACTCAAGTACCATATGCTTATGGGATAACTCCCAAAGTGACACGTGGCACTCTCTCACACAAAGACTCACAAATACACACTCTTTGACTATGATTTCCTCAACATGCATGTAGTCCAAGTGGAAGGAGCATCTTGTTTATCTTCAGCTAGTCTTCGAGAGGTTCAAACTCTACCACATCTCATTATAAACCCACTCAAATGCTGATTTTGGGTTAAACACGGCATCATTTTTTGACACATCATCTCTAAGAACAGTATCTCCACTCATGAAAACAAGATCCATATGATCTTAGAGTTTCCACCACCTATCAACTATAAGGGGGTGCAAAGCTTCACGGGGCATGCAAGGTATTATAGAATATTTATCTTCCTATGATCCATATATGCTAGACCATATTGTATAAGTTGTTGGTTTTCTTTAAATGGATAGATGAATGCCAATGGTGGACCTACAAAAAACTAAAGAAGGGATTAGCAACCACACCCTCCAACTAGGATCTAATTTTCCATGTGCTTATATATGCTTTCGCCTTTGCTATTGAATACATGTTAGCATAGCTAGGGAAGCACATCAAAGACTTCCTTATGACCTTTGTATGAGTAGCGAGAACTAAATGACTTTGAGTGCAACTACACAACCACTAAAAGAGAGGGGTTATCGATAGTATAGTGGTATTTGATGAACAAGCTTTAACCATAGGGTGCATCACCAGAGACGGTTGCTTATTCTTATAGAGTTTAATTTCACCATCACCATGCAAAGTGGGTTTATGCATGTTCATGTTGACCACCTTTCTAGAATTCTAAATGAACAACCCCCTCTAGGGGTGGAACACGATATTCCTCATGCTCCACTATTCCACATTGACCATGTACCAAATGGGGAGTAAAGACATCACACCCAGTAATCAATTTTTCATTAATTGCCCCATCAAAAAGGATAAAGCTAGAGACCTCATTAGGAAGGAAGGCCTCCTATCAATCAGAAGCATGAGTGCTTTATAGGGTCAAGACGCTTAAAGCAATAATGGATGCTGGAATATTCCAACACTCACGGTAAGTGCTATCATTAATGTAATGACAACACTCAATGAAAGATGACTATTCACCGCCATAATTTTCTCTAGAAAGTAAGAGACAGATTCTTGATTATGGAGAGATTTCAGCCAAAAACGTACTATTGAGTCTATCAGGAGTAAACCCATTTTTAGTGAATAACGCCATATATCCAAGATGGCCAAGTTTCTCTTGAAGATTGATTGTGTTTTTTCAATTACTTTAGGTTTAGGAAAGTAAACAAGAGTGGAAAAGAGATTAGTATCTGATTTAGATGGGGTTGCATCGTTACTTCTTGATTGTGGTGCTAATGGTCCTCTGTCTAGCTCTAATGAGCCTTGCATGTCTCTCTTATCATTAGATTCTTTAGTGGGTTCTGACTAACCTGAAGGCGTATCATTTTAGGACCTGGCCCTCTATTAGTTGTGGGGATTTTTTTTGAAGGAGAAGGCATATCGAACAAATCCTTAGGACTTGCACCCATTTCTAGCCAAGTTGAAGGTTCTAACAATTCTGACGAACCAAAGTGTGGCTTATCTTTAGGAACCATTTCTAATGGGGTTACATCTTTTAAGCTCATAGTGTTTGAAGGTTGTAATGGTTCCGACGAATCAGGGGATCTTTGTTCATTAGGATTTAGGATCCAATCAAAGAATATAGTTAGTTTTTTTGTGGGTCCAATTTTCAAGGATAAACCCTTTAACACGCATAGTGAGAACCAAAAAAGCCAATCAACTCATGCCCTTTTTGACTAAAGTAGTTTGGAACCCTGGCACATTTTTTCATGGTTTTTTTACTCCTTGATAATTTGGTGTTCGACTTATTTATTACCTTCTTAGCCCCTCCCAAAGATTTGGTGTTCGACTTATTTACCTTCTTAGCCCCTCCCGAAGATTTGGTGTTCAACTTATTTATTACTTTCTCAGGCCCTTTTTTGGCCTGCTTTCTCTCTTCCTCAATTTTTTTCTTGGTTCTTTCTAAGATATTTTAAGTTTTTTTTTACATTTTTTGCCTTTATTTTTTATTTAGCTCAAGAGTTTGTGTCACTAGTAAAATGACGAATTGAAGAAAAGGAGAAGTCTAAGGAAAGAGAAAAGACCAATTCGTGGGTTCTTCGAGAAGAAATAACGTTTCAACCCAATCCGAGAGGTGCAACCCGCTTCCAACCCAATCGTAGGGGTGAAGGTGCAATCTATCCCAATCCTTAAATGCTAGGCCACGAAGGTGAGTGGCTTTGCAATCTTGATCTTGTTTCCTCGGTTGGTCTAAACCATCTGACCTATTCGTTTCACAAGAAAGCCATACAATATCGTCAACATTTTCTGAAAAGTCTCCCACCTGATCGAGGTTTACACACTCGGATGGAGTCTCTTGCCCACCACCATCCGACCCATAAATATCTACATAAGTCCTGCTATACGGCTCCTTCCGTAATATCAAGTTCATATCTGAATTACTCGCTTCTATTGTGGTCTCGCGGTTTTGCTCTCGAAACCTTTCTTCAAGCTAGTTGTTCACAGCCTTGATTCGACTGAATAGAACAAGTCTTGACTAACTATTTCCCTCTCCATGGCACTTTACTTTGGTAGACCTAACCCCGATTTTTGGGGTAGCAATGAGTGCACATTGCTAAATGATAAGGTGGTTTTTCATCTTTCTTCTTGACACTCTGTGTGTCCTTGCTGCCCACCATCAGTCTCAGAATCACTACGCATGTATTGGCTGGTTGTCCTCTCTTCTTATTTCTCATGAAAAATGGCCATTGAAACTCTTTGCTAGGCCTAACAAGTTGCCCAAAAAGAAAGGTTTCATGAAGAATGAGGATACTCTCCATCCTAGACCTGATATGATGGCTCTCAAGCCCTACCTCTAGGGCTTCTCTTTCTGTGGGGGTTCTCCCTCCTAGGCGCTATGGTCTCAATATCTAAGCATGGTTGTTTGGTCCTTTTACCCTTCTCTTTGAGCTCCATTCCTGTTCCCACTCAATGACCATTGGGTAGGTCCCCAATCTCACTCTGCCCAACATTGACATTATTTGAGTAGGCAAAATCCACCACTGCACCTTCTTCCTTTATAATGTGCCACTTCTTACGGATTGATTCAATTTGTGAGAATTGATAGGACAACCCTTTTATTTCTTTCAATAAGTTTTTCTCAAGATTTCTTATGTCTCTCTCGCATTCCCTAACATATTGGTCTACTCTTGGCATGGAACTTGACATTTGGGACTGCAGGGTTCTGCAAGGGAAGGGCACTTCTATATGGGGGTTGGGTGGGTTTATCCACCTTCTTTGATTTCTAGTACTTGTTTCACCAAAGAATTATTGTGTACCACCCCACATCGCTTTTCTTAAAGGGCAACGTATCAACCCACATCCCATTCTTGTCATACATGGCTTACCTCTTTCTATTGGGGTTTATACCTAGATTGAGTAACATGTGGCTTTGGAATAAATTCAAGTCTTTATAATTGACTCTAAAGTTTGATGTGACACTGGCACTCTTTTCTATTTATATATTTATATATTTATATTATTCCCTAAACCATTTGATCTCTTTTATCACATTCTTGGCAGTCCATTTCCCTTTGGGAAGTGTAGTCCCTGCAATTAGTCCCTCGGGTGTAGTCCCTTGGGTCGTTCAATCTCAAAGGTATGGTTTGGGATTCATTCATTTCTTATGACCAGATTCATTGGTTCAAGGAGTGTAAAACCTACATTAGATCACCTGGTTTTGGGTCTTTTTTTAGTAACTTCCCATGGAAAACCAAACGTGTATGAGACATCAGTGCCACTTCTCTGCTTTGACTTGTGAGATCTTGACACCTTTCGGAACCTAAAGGCAAGCCTATGAGCCAATCTATGTCTAGTTGACCAACTAGGTATTTGCGATACAATCTTCTTGTATATTTATTTAGCAAACCAGTGCCTTAAGCCGCTCAACCATACCTTCAGTGAGAGATTCATCAAGCCCCCATCCCGTACAACCTATTTTTTTGTGGTTTATAGGTTGAGTTCAACATGAGGACCTTGAAGAGGACTCACAGGAGGGCTATATGGCGGCACTACTCGCAGTAGAGATCAGAAATGGTAAAAACTAGAAAAAGCATAAAAATACCATTTAGAGATCTATCCTCAATGCACTAATAATACGATTCTAATTCCTTAATTGTCTGGCTTTTTGGTCAAAACTGTTCAGTGGTCTTGTGACAAAGTATTCATAACATAGTCTATTAGCCCCGATGAGGTGCACCTCATAGAAATGCCCATAGAGCAGAGTCAATTCTATCATCGGGGACATTATCAAGAATTACTCTGTGTGTACCCCATATTTCTTCTATATTGGAGTGTGCTTTTCCTATGTCCTCTAGCCTCTTTTTGTTAGCTTTCTCGAACCCTTAAATCTTTTAAGTAGATTGAAGATAATGTTTCTCAGCCCTTCAAAATCAACCTATGAAAGTCTTTGTCAGTTAAGTTCTTCTGCGATTTCTTTTCGAATTCCACAAGCCACCAAGGGCGATATCCTTCATGAAGGAACATGAGGCACAAAGAGCTTCCCTTTCCATTTCATCAAAAGCCGATGTTGTGCCAACCCGTTTTAGTATATCTAGAAAGAACGTGCATTGATTCTCCAGATCCTCTCGCAAGCGGATATGGGCCTACTTGATGGGGGAGGATGGTGTACAAAAGTTCCGTAACTTCTCTAAAATTTAAAACGAAGCGATCAATGCCACTTTCACTACTCGAGGTTTCCCCCATATCTACACAGTAAGTCATAGATTGGCTAACAGTAAGAAGAAAATAAAGAAAGAAAAGAACAAAAAAATTTATTCCCTATCAGACCGGCAACAATGGTATAGTTAGAAGAATCATATGACAAAGCCATTTAAGTGGGATGTTAAATAAGGCTTTCGCACTAATGGCTTCAAAGTGATGCGTAAGTATCGAAAAAACTTGTTCCACATATTGGTTCCTTATGCCTGCTCTGTAAGTTGCTGCTTACCCAATAATTCCAATTCCTCTTCCCTCATTTCACTAGCTAACTCCAATATGGTATTATTCCCATTTCCTTACCCCAATTTGAACGTGAGATCTTCAATGAAAGTGCCTGCTACATCACCATTTATGAGCTTGTAAATATTTTAGTTTTAAAAGATGAATGTTGATCCATACTTGAAAGTTTAATTTTTTTCATGCAAACCCAAATAAATCATAACTCTTTAACGTTTCCCTCACGAGAAATTGCTCCTACTCCAAGGGTACTAGATTCCAATAGTAGTAGCTTTTCCAAAAATCATAGGAAGGCCATAAAACCTTATCAAGGTGCCTGGCATGAAAGTATTGTGAAGTTGAAGTACATAAAGACATTTTGGTCTATGAGAAGTGCTTTGCACCGAATTAGAAGAGGTTAATATAATAGGTACAAATCTAGAGGTTGACAACAAAGAGTAATTAGTCATTAAAGCATCCCTTTTTAAATTTTGAACTTTCGTTTCCATGTGTAATTTGTTACATCTCTTTTATCCACCTAGCGGTGGTGGGAAGTGTGTCTATGTGAAGATGACTTTGTCACCGTTCTTGAACAAGCCTTAGCATAGCTAGAGGACATTTTGTTGGGTAAACAACTGACCCCAAGGTTTTCCAGGCTAGAATTTGGTGCCCTAAACTCTTTGAAAACTTAGCGGAGTTTGATAATGGTGCTGCAAACAATGCCAAAGTTTTACCATAGCCCACAAGAAGGATAAAATGCCATGATCCCAGTTGTTTTAGAAAAATAACCCTTTGAAAAAAGGGGCTTAGATTTTGTTGGTCCCATTAGCCTTGTTGTTGCTAAGGGCATCTAGGTGCATTTTATTAGGCATAGACTATTTCACAAAATGGGCCAAAAGATTTGCTAGAAAATCTACCCAAACCAAGTGCAAGCCTCCAAGGCTATCATAAGTGTTCATGGTTCCCAACCTCATCAATGATCCCATGAATTGTTCAATAGTGCAAGATTCCAACATAACATATAAGTTCTTTGCAAACTATATAACCACGATCAATGGAGAGAGTGACTGGCACACGTGAGAGATCATACCTATGTTTTTGCTTTCCCAAAAATGAGAGACGGAGATGATCAATGTTGGAGTTGAGGCCTAAGTGGAGAGGGGTCCACCACTTCTGAATTGAAGTCTTCATTTTGACAAAACCAATCACATGTTATTCCCAATGTTTAAATAATAAACTTATGCTAAAATAGAAAGATGTTTACACTTATTGATAGGTCTATGTTATCTTTCTTTGGACTCTCCCTCCCATGCTCTTTGCTCTCACCACTCAAGATCATCTGATCATCATCACCCCGTGCATGGGACTCCCGCTGACCAACGCTTTCATCATCCTCAAGGGCACTCTCCTTAGCGTCCTCATCATCATCTTCCCCTTTCCTCTTTCGCTATGACCTCTTCTTGGGCATTGCTAATATGATTAAGGATGATGGAGACGTGTGTACAATCAACTTCTTGCCCTTTTCCTTGGGTTTGTACTCGTCAGTGGTGGCAGGCTTCTTGCCCTTCTTTATGCTTGCATCCAACCCATATAGCAACTATAAACTCCCTAAACAAACTTCATAGTTTATACAAGCATGCTACCGTAAACAATGATACTTACTCTGAAATTGCTTATCCGCGCTAAGAGGAAACTTTCCCTTGGGGTAGTCTATCCACCATGTCTCCTTGCCCTGTAGCTCATCGATCCAGTCCTTAGGGTAAAATCCCATCTCCTCTCTCTTGGACTACACCCATGCGTCTGAAGGGTGCTCAGGAATACATACCCGATTACACACACAATTTCTCCACCACATAATACATAAACATTTGAATACTCTTTAGATACTATAAACTAACAATAAAATGAGACACAGTATTGATTATGCTACTACATACCTATACACAACAGGCGTCGTGCCATACACGAGAAGTGTGGTTTTTGGTCAGGATCTAAGGTGGCATGCATTTTCCCTTTCCACCTTAGGAATGCCTTTTCAAAGTGCATCTTCCTAATATATTTTAGGGCATCCCACGATACCCACCCCAAAGTTAGGTGTGGCTCTCTTGTGCATGCCGACTATGGCAGGTGAGTTCTCCTCCAACTTCGAATGGAGGTATTGTGCGTACTCGATCAATTGAAACCAGTACACATGACGATGTAGGTATCTCTCATTGCAGCCTACATTTCCTACATTATGAACCAACTTTATGTGTGTAGCTACATATCAAAAAAACTCTAATGCATTGAGAGAAAATGTGTGATCTTACTCTACATTTGGAATATATGTGTACGAGCAATCTCTGCTAGCTTGGGAGTAGTGAATTTTCTCGCCTTTTCACCCCAGCCCTGGTAACAGATCGCCTTCTTGAATAACTCTTTGCCATAGTTCGGGTTGGCAATTTGTGCCAACTCATGTCCCCTCTTTGAAAATATGGCCTCCGTCTCCTTCAGGGCATCTTTGTAATTCTTATCGAACATTTATGCATTCTGATTGCACTCTCTACTTCTTCATTGAGGCAAGACACTGACCTTCATTTGGTATGTGGCATTGAACTCAAACTGCAATGCATTTTTGTTTTAGAAACAACATATATGGAAATCAAAATTTTACTTTATTATAGTGTGTTTATGAGGTGTGCGCACATACCTTGAATACCAATTGAGAAAGGAGTGCCATGGGAAGCTTCAACCACTTTGGTCTGTTAGGCCCCCAATGCCTAAGATCTTTCTCTATCCATGCACGATCCTTGTTGCTAAACTTTGACAACAACAACTGTGGATTGGCAAGCCCCACATGCTGTTAAGATTCTAGAAATGGGATTGATCATGGTGAAGGACATAGATTAAGCATAAGATTAAGGTGGATTAAACCACACTAAAAACTCCATGACTAGAGAGAGAGAGAGATTGCACACTCAACACTATTCCCTTGTATTACATATCACAATGAACCATACAATGATATAGGCTCTCTAGCCTTATCCCACTTTACACATCATCATCTATGTGGCAACTCCTTTTCCACTTCTTTTAGTCAACACTCACACACCATACAATATTACATGTGGCATTCCATCTCACCACAATATCTTGCACCTCTAGAGTGCTTTCCCACATACACACAACACCACGATTACATCTCTCAACACCCCCTCTTAATCGAGGTGTTCCACAACTCACCCATCATTCATCACCCATATCAATGTAGCATTGCACAACCGCAATCGCTACCTTTCAACACTCCCCCTCAATGATACATTGGAGTGTCCATCAACCAAACATGTGTGCCCGTGTCTACCATCTTAGACACCTAGTCCATTTTGAGCCGACTCGTCGCTCATAGCGGAACCACTGAGTCCGATTTGAACATGAAAGTTCGGGTGGGATCCAACCCATGCGCATGCACCTCACACGTGCATCGCTCTTGCACACATCACAACAACCATTTTGAGCTTCTCGGTGAGCTCGGGCATGGTTACCCTCATACCATGGATGATTACAAAATTTTTGTTTTGAGCACGCATGCTCGTGGACATTTGTCCATCATCATTTTTGGGTGAAAAATAAAATTACAAAGTCTTTTGGCCGAGGTCAAGCAGTGAACCCATGTGTCAACACATACACATGGATATGTTATACAAACAAGGCAGACACATGCTGCATCTTTTATGCATGTGAACAAGGCCCTAAGTGTTTACAAATAACTTGTGTGAATGGGGGCTTAACAAGGAAAATTTTAGGCCTTATGGTTGAACGTTATCCTTCTTCTGCAATCTTTAATTAAAGACACTTGTGAACCATTCACTGCTGCCACTGTGCTGCCACCGCCCTGTCAGTGTGTCATCTGCAGGACGGCTGGCTTTAATATTGAATGCCGCCTGCCAGTTCTGTATGGACCGTGGTGGGTGGCCGTTATCCACCCTCTCTCTCTCCTCCACTTGCTGGTGCGCGGGCCTCGTGCAGGAGCACGCCGGCGCGCTGGTTCCCATGCTTAGCTTGAACTCCATTACAGGCATCTCACCAACGTCCACGAACTGCAGGCTCCCGGACCCGAACTTGGCCTGCACAGCTGCAAAGCATACATGGGCTTTTGCTGCTGCTTGACTGCAACTTGGCCCCTCGCCATGCATCTTACATGCAAAGGAGAATCTCCTCGACCACGCGACTGGATCCACAGCTTTCTTCTGCTACTCTGATACCATGTTAAGATTCTAGAAATGGGATTGATCATGGTGAAGGACATAGATTAAGCATAAGATTAAGGTGGATTAAACCACACTAAAAACTCCATGACTAGAGAGAGAGAGAGAGATTGCACACTCAACACTATTCCCTTGTATTACATATCACAATGAACCATACAATGATATAGGCTCTCTAGCCTTATCCCACTTTACACATCATCATCTATGTGGCAACTCCTTTTCCACTTCTTTTAGTCAACACTCACACACCATACAATATTACATGTGGCATTCCATCTCACCACAATATCTTGCACCTCTAGAGTGCTTTCCCACATACACACAACACCACGATTACATCTCTCAACACATGCTGCATCATGAATATGTCATGTGCCGTTATGTTTGGTACATGAATGCTAGTCATCCTAGCAATTTTGCATAGATATTAAATTAGGTAAATGATCATATATAAGATTTGTGTTCATTTTAATCACACAAAAAACAAGATACAAGTCCACTTACTTGTTTATCATGTGCAGCACCATTAGGAACTCAGCCTTCTCCTCTTGCAAGAATCGAACCACCCTACAATTCATCTTTGAAACCATCTCTCTATTAGACTAAGTGGTTCTTGCCCATTTCTACAATGCTTTGAGACAATGGTTGCCATCCCAGAAAACAAACATCATCCTAACCATGTGTTGCCATCCTTCTGTCCACTCTAGTATCATGTCAAACTCTTTGAACAATGATAGGTCGGGGCCAACTACACTTGGATGGTCAAATGGAATGGGCTCTTGTCTCTAGGGAAACTCTCGGAGACAATGAATGCCACCATTATTATCTGGTATATTTTCTCTTCCATGCTTTTAATCAACCCTTCAATGCAATCCTCATTTGTGGGAATTGCATGGTTTGCAAGGAGGTGACATAGAAGCGCTCTAGGAAGGTGGTGTTGATCATCAACCAAGTGATCCTCCACCCAATTCGTGGAGATGTGTCGATCAACCACTTGGCCGAAACTCTCTTTTATGGATTCCTCTTCTTCGACAATCGTGGCACCACTGTTTGGCAACACGATTATTGTCAGGAGATGCAACAAAAGCAAGCCTCACACCCGATTGTAATCTAGATGTATTGGTCACCTCGCTTGATGTGGCAACTTACGATATGCCCACATCCTGAGATAGTGCAATCTCATCTCGATTTTTCGTGAAGCCCTTGGATTGTAAATGCATTTAAGGAGGCATTATGTTTCTTTCCTTCTATACCGAGAGAGGTAGTGAGGTTATGAGAGTATGCACTAGAAGGGGGGAGGTTGGTTGGTGAGATTATGGTTGATATGCCGTCAGTGGTGGTGGATGACAGGCTGTGTGACAACCACTTTGGAGTACTAGAGTTATGGTATAGTTATAGCGCCAGCTCATATAGTTAGGTTCACAATATAGACCTACCACTTTGTATGTTGTTGTAGGAGAGTACTTTCCCTTTATGTATGTACTCTTATCTTTTAGTTATATGGTTGTAGAGAAGAGAAGAAGATAAAAGAAAATTCAGCCGTCCATCTCTCTCTTTTGTGTGTGTGTGTGTGTGTGTGTGTGTGTGTGTGTGTGTGTGTGTTTGCTTGTGTAAGGGAACTTAAGCTCTCTCTCTCCCCCACATTCTCTTTATGGTATCGGAGCTCCAATTTGTGTGAGCTAAGGAGGCAAGTAAAAGGCAAGAACAAGCAAGCAAGGAAGCAGTACATGATTAAGAGCATCACGATCTCTTTCCCTTCTTGGTTTAGGTACAACATCCCTCGATAGCTCCAAGAGCTACACATCTCTAATTGAGGAGCTATCTTCACAAGCTTGGAGGTGTTTGTGCGGTACGTAGTATAGTGTACTGTAGTTTTTTTTTTTTTGCTAAAAACATGTTTTGGGCGTGTCTCAGTCTCCATTTTGTCATTGCAAGGTATTTTTACAATTTTGGGAAGTTCTGGTTGAGAACTATCTCTAGTTGAAATCTGGTTATTGCAGTGCAGTAGTGCATTTTGGGAGTGCGAAGAGTATTTGCACATGTATTGTTGACATTGGGTTTATGTACATGTACTCTGGTCAGATATGGTGACCTATAGGCTGTGCTAAAGTACCGATGCAGTAGTCACAGAAGATACTGATGTGTTACAAGTTGCATACAGAAATTGTATGTTGTAGATTTATTGATTGTTGTAGGAAAACATGTCTGGTGACGAAATCAATCAGAATGTTAGTGAAAAGATGGACAAGAACAACTTCCATGCCTGGAAGTTCAAAATGACCAATTTCCTTATGGGTAAAGGATTTTCAAACTATGTCGAAGGAGAAAATGAGAAGCCTCCTGAGTTCTCTAAAGAGAATGCCACTCCAGCAGACATAAAGGCATTCAAGGAGGATTGGAACCAGAGTGCAAGGAAAGTCATGTATTGGCTTTCAATTAGTGTCACAGACACGATGCTAGGACACATATAGGATGCCAACACTCCAGCAGTTGCGTGGTAGAATCTGGTGCAGATGTTCCAGACCAATACAAAGGCAAGGAAATTGCAGCTAAAGCAAGAGCTGCATACTATGGAAAAGAAAAGCATGTCAATCAATGAGTATGCTTTAAAGATCAAGGGCATTGTTGAATCCCTTGGGTCCATCAATGTATCGGTGGAAGATGATGATTTGGTGAGTGTATGTTTGAATGGGCTTGGCAAAGAGTACAAGCCATTTAAGACTTCCATTGTAGCCAGGGAGAATATTCCCAACTTTCGGGACTTGGTGTCCATGCTGATCATAGAAGAAAAGGCTTTAGGTGAGGACTCTTCTTCATAAAGCAAGAACACATCATAACAAGCCTTTTACTCCAATTTAGGTAGAGGCAGAGGTAGAGGTCATGGTCGAGGCCGAGGTGGTGGCCGACAAGGAAATCAGAATTCTGGACAACAACAGTCCAATGATTCACAGGCAGCAATCATACAGAGGTGGACGAGGCCAGTCTAGAGGTAGGGGGAACCAAAGAGGCCAAGGTCGTTGGCAAAGAAATTAGAATGCAAATAGCATAGAGTACTATTATTGTGGCAAACCAGGGCACATAGCAAAGGACAACTATAAAAAGCAAAATGACATCAAAAGTGGAAAGTTGCAGCAAGGCAACTATGCATCATCTAGTAAACAAGGAGATGATGACAGAAGTGAGCAGTTGTTTGTGATGCAGCACATGCTCAGTTCCATAACAGGAGATGTGTCAAGATCTCAAGATACATGGTATGCGGTTTCTGGTGCCTCTAACCACATGACTAGTCATGCTGAGTAGTTTAGAGACATGCAAAAAATGGAAAAACCAGGTTATGTAGAAACAGGTGATGATACTGCGCATCCCATTGCGCATGCTGGTAAAGTGCCATTGTTTATGTAGGATGGCAAAATGAAGTACTTGCAGATGTACTTCATGTTCCAAATATTACAAAAAACCTTATATCTGTTGGACAGATGGTTGAGCAGGGTCTACAAATGAGATTTAATCCTCAAGGATGTTTTGTGGAAGACTTCAAAAATCAGTGTCGCCACTTAGTTACAAAAGAGTAACAGAAATGGCAGGATGTTTACTTTGGATGTGAACATACTTGAAGTAAAGGCAGCCATGTTTGCACATGGAAGAGGTATCATTGCAGATATTGACATATGGCACAAGCACATTGGTCATGTGAATGTACAATGGGTTGAAGTCTATGCTGGCCCAAAATATTGTTGTAAGTTCACCAAAGTGTAAAGTTGATTGTATGCACAAAGTATGTGAAGCATGCCAGCTTAGTAAAAGCAGGCCAAACATGCTTTTCCACATGAAAAGTATGTCAGTGCAAGGCCATTAGATGTTATACATTCAAATGTATGGGGACCAACCAAGACTGCAACAATTATAGATTGCATGTATTATGTTACATGCATTGATGAACACACTAGGAAAGTGTGGGTTTACTTCATGAAAGAGAAAAGTAAGGTATTTGCTCACTTTCAAAGATTTAAAGCCTTGGTCAATAAGGAAAAAGGCATGCAAATAAAATGCATGAGATCAGATGGTGGGGGGGAATATTTCTCCAATGAGTTCATCGATTTCCTAAGGAAGCAGGGAATCAAGAGACAATTTACATGCAGGTACACTCCACAACAGAATGGTATTGCGTGCAGAAAGAAAATACAAGCACATTGTAGAAGTGGCACGTGCCTTGATGGATGAAAAGAATATACCACATTATTTTTGGGCAGAAGCAGCAGCAATTGTTGTGTACATTATGAATAGGACACCCACTGTAGTTGTTCATGGTATGATGCCTAAATAGAAGTTTACAGGTATAAGACCGGATGTGTCTCACTTGAAAGTGTTTGGGTGTATTGCATATGTGCATGTTCCTGATGAAGTGAGAACAAAGTTGGATCCAAAGGTAGAGAAATGCATCTTTATTGGTTATGGTATGGAGTAGAAGGGTTATAGATGTTATAACCCTACCACTCGTGAGATGCGAGTAAGCAGAGATATTGTCTTTGACAAGATGAGTAGTTGGTATGCACTAGTAGTGAAGGCAACAAGTGTTGATGCTGCACCACATGTAGAGCAACAATCACAGGTGCTCAGTGGACCTCGAGAGTCCTCTAGCAGTGGATCCAATGTTAGCCCATGGTCAGGCAGGTTGAGTACAGATGTAGGTACACATGTATCATGCAAAGGGAAGGAAAAGGAACCCTTTGTGCCTGATCTGTCAGCAAGTCACTCATATGTGGATGGTGACTCTAGTGGCTTTGAGTAGAGCCTTGATGAGGAGCTTGGCATTCCATCTATGGTTACTCCTTGTGTAAGGAGAACAAAGGCTGTTTTGAGGACACCTGTGGGGCAGTGATCCAGGTATACACAGGTCTACGAGGGTTAACTACCCTGTTGTTGATAGGTTGAGATATAATGGAAATAAGAAATGGGAAGATGCCATGAATCAGGAGATGGAAGTATTGGATTCAAATGCAACATGGGAGTTAGTGCCTTTGCCTAAGGGAAAGAAGGCAATTGGATGTAAGTGGGTGTATAAAGTCAAGCATAACGCTGACGGTTCAATGAGCAGGTATAAGGAAATATTGGCGGCCAAAGGCTATGCGCAGACTTATGGCATTGACTATGAAGAGACATTCAGCCCCGTTGCAAGAATGGCAACCGTGAGAGCTGTAATGCTATGGCTGCACAGCAAAGGGTTGGCCTTTACATCAGATGGATGTAAAGAATTCCTTCTTGCATGGTGATTCGCAACAAGAAGAAGTTTACACGATGTAGCCACCAGGTTATGAGAGTGATGCACACCAGGTTATGAGAGTGATGCACACCCAAATTTTGTGTGCAGGTTATGCAAAGCCTTGTATGGCTTGAAGCAAGCACCCAGAGCATGGTCAAACAAGATCGGGGAGTATCTTGTTACCATTGGATTTCAGATATCCAATGTAGATTTTTCACTTTATGTGAAAAAGACAGACAGAGGGATAATGCTATTAGTCATCTATGTGGATGACTTAATTATCACTGGTGATAGTGATGCTGACATATACGATGTCAGGAAACTTCTGAAGCAAAAGTTTGAGATGAAGGATTTGGGTGAGCTGCAGTATTTTTTTAGGCATAGAGGTGGTGAGATCACCTCATGGCATTTTGTTATTTCAGAGAAAATATGGCTTGGACATGTTGTCCAAGTATGGTATGACAAGCTGTAAGCCTATTTCTGTGCCATTGGAGCAGAATGCAAAGCTTTTCGCAGATACATGTGAGTTTTTGGAGGACCCCATTACAAACATGCGCATAGTGGGTAGCTTGATCTACATGACCATTACTAGGCCAGACTTAAGTTATGATGTTGTACTTGTGAGTCAGTTTATGCAGGCCCCTAGGAAGCCACACACTTGGATGCGGCTAAACGGATTCTCAGGTACATAAAGTCCACAATTGATTATGGACTTCTCTATGAGGTTGGTATAGAGATATAGCTACATGGGTACATAGATGCTGATGATTATGCTCGTAGTGTTGCTGACAAGAGATCTACCAGTGGTTTTATGTTCTCATTTGGGAGTGCTGCTATGAGTTGGAGCAGTAAGAAGTAGCCAACAGTTGCCTTGTCGAGTACAAAGGTAGAGTACATGGGTGCTGCTATGGCAGCTTGTGAGGTAGGGTTTCAGAAGCTACTTGGTGATATGGGAGAGCTCGTGGATAGGACACTTGTCATTTATTGTGACAACATGAGTAACATACAAGTGGCCAGTAACCCATTATACCATGTTAGAACAAACCACAGTGAGGTGCACTATCACTTTGTGTGAGGAAGAAGGTTCTAGCAGAAGCAGGTGATGTAGATTTGGTATATGTCAGCACAGAGGATCAAGTGGCTGACATCTTTATGAAGGAATTGGGCACAGAGAAGCTCCATAGGTTTAGGAGCTTACTTGGAGTGTAGTGTGTGGTGATGAGCTCAAGGGGGAGTGTTGGGATATTGAGCTCAACTAGTGCTACGACAGACAGTGATGACTTGCCTGGGTGACAGCTTTCGCACTTACGCCACTGACATGGTTGGTGAGATTATGGTTGATATGCCACAAGTGGATGATATGCTATGTAACAGCCACTTTGGAGTGTTATGTGACAGCCACTTTGGAGTACTAGAGTTATGGCATAGTTATAACGCCAGCTCATATAGTCGGGTTCACACTATAGACCTACCACTTTGTATGTTGTTGTAGTAGGAGAGAACTTTCCCTTTATGTATGTACTCTTATATTTTAGTTATATGGTTGTAGAGAAGAGAAGAAGATAGAAGAAAATTCAGCCATCCATCTCTCTTGTGTGTTGCACTCTCTTGTGTGTGTGTGTGTGTGTGCGCGCGCGCGCTTGCAACAACAAGGGAACTCAAGCTCTCTCTCCCCCACATTCTCTTTACTTATGAATTTTTCCATGGAAGTAGGTTCCTAGGACAAGGGTCCACAGGATATGTCCACCACCATTGGACCTACTTCTAGGTTGGATTTGCTGAATTGAATGCGACGGACCACAACTCTGGGGACCCCCCTATGACATGCATGGATACAGTTTGACCACACTCACCAAACATCAGATTGGGTGACAATGGCTTGTTATGTGTATGACCCGAGGTAGCATATTACAAATGACATAATAAATGTGGTCAAAGGATTTCAACTATGTTAAAGAGCGTAACTGACTTGAGTTTTCACGCAACATGTAGGATCTTCTAAAAATTGCAACATGTGAAATGAAAGAGGAGGATATGGAGGCCCAATGTTTGTTTTGGGAGTGCATCATTGAGGTGATGGAAAACCACAGTTGTGAAAGGGAAGATTTCTTTGGTTTCATGGCAGATAAAGCACATGCTAATTGGAATGCAGTTCAACATGTGTTTAATAGTGGGAAAATTAACATCCTAATAGATAGGGAGAGGTCCTGCCTACTTCATTAGGAGCAGAGCATGGTTGCCCACACAACAAAGTATGTGTGCACCACATCTCAAGGTGAGCACAAAGCAATGTGCGAGAAGTGGCTCCCACCAGTGAAGCTACATTAGTAGAGGCTTGATTAATACATCAATGGTGGTGCAATGGTCATGTCATGGATAGGAATATTTCAGCAATGGACTCTTGGTTGAGCTAGTGGGAGGTGCACATAGCAAATCGGGGTTCGGTCATGACAACAATAAAGAGAAGTAATGATGGTCCAAATACACTAAGAACAAACCTAGTAGAAAGCAAGCATGGGAGTTGGCTTGCAAGGGAAGGATATCGACTCAAGATTTCTCTTTATAATGCATGTACTACCAATATGACAAATGCAATTTTGCAAAGCACTAAGGCAATCTCTTACTGCCAAGGCAAGCACATGGGGAGACAACCAAGCTTAGAGAAACTAATGGAATGGATGCCTACAAGCCTAGCCCAAGTGGTCTAAATAGTTAACAAGCAACTGACGAAACACCCATGTATAAGACACCTACCCCCCTAACCAATGACAAAGAAACTACACGTCACAAGAGACCAACCGCATTGATATTGATGATGAGGCCACGCATTGTTCGAAGTATAATGCACATTTATGAGACGATAAATATGAGGGGAGGCCGCGAAAGATCAATTTTAAGGAGCATGATACAACCACTACTCCTCAAAGAATAGCAAAAGTCACAGAGTTTAGTGTGACTAAGCACAAGGTGAATGAAGCAATGTGTGCAATCCGAAGGACATGCATTGGTAGCAAGGTCACATGTAGCGGAACGCCTCGTGGTGGTAAGAGGTGTGGCCGGATCTCCAAAGGGTATGCTTGCTCCATCATTCGAAGGGTATCGCAAGCACCTTAATGGTCTCATTAGACAATGAATGTGGTTTTGCCTTGATCACGTACTTCATTGCTATATTGTGGACACAAACATAGACCCAAAGCCCAATCCACCACCCAAGATATGGTGAGTTGCTATGGGAACTAACCTCACAGACGAGGAGGCCTATTTATTTATGGGAAGGTGGATACCAGGTGGAGAGCAAGAATGTAGAAGGTGTCATGCCCACCCCACCTAGTAGCGATGTGGGGCTACAAGGTCCTTTATAATAACACCATATAGGTCCACTACGAACATAGAGACTTATGGCTTATGCATACAAAATAGCATAAGAGTCAAGTGCTGCACATTGATATCAGAGGAAGCAACCAAAAATAAATAAAGGCTGCTTTAAAAATGAATGCTATAGTGCTAGAAGAAATGCAGAGGAGGCTGGAGCACAAGCATGAATTTTTCAATATCAAATCACACGGGAATGATACACACACTAGAAAATACAATGTGCAAGTGAAAGATGAACCGTGTTGCATGTGTTAAAATTTTACAGATAGAGAATCCAAGAAGAAGCCTTATCTTATATGTAAGCACTTGTACTTCATCTATTTGTGTGTTCGTGGCTTGAGCCAAAATGAGAATATGTTCATCCACCAATCTATCCTCTTGGACTTGGAGCTCTACAATGCCTTGTCTCATAGGAAAACCTACCCTAATTTAGACCATTGAATGCATGGAATTTCACATGTCAAATTTTCTCATATTATTTTGGGACTTCTGTAACCTCATTGGAAGCAACCTCAATATAGAGGGTTTGATTATGCAATATCTTTCTCTCCTCCCCTCCCTCCCCCTCCCTCCCTCTCTCTCTCTCGATGGAGGTAATGTTTATGAATTATGTGATCCTACTTCCAAACAAAGTTTGTTAAGCTTCTCATATTGCATTCTAAGACTAAAGTTGAGTTTTGTTGAATATTGTTAGTCATTACATTTTCAAGTAAGTATTGTATCATAGAACATGGTCTTCTATTGATGAATCGCATTACAAGCATTAAACGAGTAGAAATCTTAGGGAAATAAGAGGGGAGCAATGAGAGAGAGAGAGAGAGAGAGAGAGAGAGAGGCAACGTGGGCCACAAATCACATGAAGCCTTTAAGCAGGCAAGCAGGCTTTTCTGAAATTGTGCATACAAAAAGAAATACTCGCTCTTCCCCAAAAAATGATTAGAAATCTTAGGGAAATGAGAGGGCTATCTTCTATTGATGCATGGTAATCACATTACGAGCATTAAATGGTTAGAAATCTTAGGAAAATGAGAGGGGAACAATGAGAGAGAGTGAGAGAAGAGAGAGGCAAGGTGGGCCATAAATCACATGAAGCCTTTAAGCAAGCAACTAGGCTTTTTTGAAATTGCACATACAAAAAGAAAAGATACATACTCACTCTTCCCCAAAAAATATGAAAAGATGCCTTTATTATAGTGATCTAGAAAATGAAAGAAGATGCCTTTATTATTGTCATTAAAAAAGAAGAAAGGTGTTTTTTTGTTTGTTGCAAAATTACAAGGAATATCTCTTTGTTCACCTCTCCCACTCTAATAAATATAGAGATAAACTCCATAGGACTTTGCCAATTACCATTTAGCTAAGCCTTGTTAGTAGAGTATACCACCCACAACCCTCCTACATATTGCTTATGATGGCCTCATCAAATGTTAGCATTGAAGTTATTGTTAGGCGTATCGGAAGGGAGGCCACCAATGCGGAGGTCAAACAAAAGACCATCGATGGTGCACAAGCATGGGTCTCACATCCTTACCACTTCCTGGTAGTGATGATGATATTTCTCAAGAGAAGACCAAAGTGGTGGGCTTAATTGTGATATGGCAAGCCCATGGTTTTATTGATGATGCATCCAAGTGTTTCTTGCTTGAAGAAGTGCAGAAGGGAATGAACGTCGTTCACTTACTTTGTGTGTTCACCCTGAGGATAAGCGAAGCACATGGAAGTAAACAAGATTGTGTAACAAGAGTTTTGACTAAAGAGTTATATTTGGAAGTTGTATGTGAATGAACTTGATTTTATTTTCACTTGGAAACAATAACCTCGATTCAGAGGATGTAATGTTGACATGTTTTTCTCTCTCTCGCTCCCTCTCCCTCTCACTTAATGTTGTCATGTCTCTCCCACTCTCTTCCTCCCTCCCTCCCTTCCTCCCTCCCTCCATCCCTCTCTCTCTTGATGGAGGGAGCAAATCTTTTTGGAATCTACTCGCCCAATTCCAAAAAAGCGCTCGCTAAAATGCTCACAAAAAAAATCCCCCATGGCATGCCTTAGTCTTTTTCCAATGACAAGAACCTAATGATTATGAGTCTATTTTGGCATGATATGTTCAATAATATGAGTGGTAGATGTAATTGCTCTTGGGGCAATCATCCTTAGATGGATAGGAAAAGTGAAATCACTAATTCAACCACACTCAATTTGCTAGAATTTTATGTAATGAAAAACAAGATGAGAGAAGTTTATAGCTATTAGAGTTTGCATACAAACAACATGTTTTCATTATTCTACATAGAAATGTCCTTTTGAGGTGATACATGGGAAGGTAAGTATTCATCACTAGAGTACATATGAAAGCTTTTCAATTGCAATCAAGTGGTTAAAAGCTTTTCAATTGCAATCAATTGGTTAAAAGCAATCAATTGCAATCAATTGGTTAAAAGCAATCAATTGCAATCAATTGCAATTGATTGCAATCAATTGCAATGGGGGATGTCATGAATCTCTAGCATAACTCCCAAATTTATCCTAAGTTGTTTAAATGCTTGCTCCTAAGTTGAAATTAACATTCCTAAGTTGCAATGCAAGAAAATATTATAAAAATTTGTGTTACATGGGAGATTTTATAATAAGCACTTTATGTGAGTTGTGTCTTGTTTTACATGTTTTCTAGAGTTGAGATCATGTACACATTGCTTGTTTTTAGACATTACCATTTCGTGGATTTAACTACATTCTGTGGGCACACAAAATCCTAAATGTGCAAGTAACTAATAAGTTTTATTTATTTTGAGCGCTAGAAGATGTCTTATAAGCTTTGTAGTTAACATTACCCTATTTTTTAATTTATTTACATATCATATATATTTAATGTCATCTCTTACAATCAACCTTAATAAAAAATTGAATGGCCACTTATAATGTTTTTTTTAAACCAAAAATGTAATCAAAATGTTCCTTCTAGAATAAGCCATTGATAAGAAGTGGTGGCTTTTTACCCGTGGCCCGTACATGCCTCCCAAGGTGGTTGCATCTTTCTAGTTTTACTTTTTGGGTGTACACTAACCTCAAGGCATTGAGCAAGCTAAAAATGTGGGTGAGAGTCATTGGGACTTTGACATACTATCAACCTCAATACAAACAAACATGGGCTAGCTGATTGTAATTTGATTACAATTTTGGTACTTTTATTTGCTTGAGTGTGAGGCAAATGACTCTTTCAAGGAATTGGATATTGACAATGATTTTTGTAATTTTTGCTTTTGACTCCAAAAGGCTTTCAAGGGTTTCCCAATCATCATGAGAAGTGATCTTTGTAAAAATATAAATCACCCAATCTAACTATAATTCATAATTTTCTCATCTCTTGCGGCATCCATTTATTTTTCTCTTGCTCTCATCTTGATTTTTTTCCCTTCAAGTCACAATTTTGAAGGGGAGTAATCCCTTCCTTAGTTTCATGGTTTCACATATTTGACATGATTGTAGCCCTATGTTAAGCCTCTTTCTCTTACTTGAAAAGGAATCTCGAGTTGAGATTCTATACAATCCTAGAAATAGCATGCCCGATGTCCTTCTAGATCAATTTTGTAAGATTTATTGATAACATACACATTTCCCAGGATACTACCCTGAATTACTCTCAATAAAAGGAAGAAAGAAATGGCGATTTGTAAATAAAAACTTTGATACCATTATGGATTTTATTGCGATTAAAGGTATTTGAATAAAACTATGAGACTAAAATACCAAAGAGAAATCAAAGAAAGGTGAACTGAAAGGGTGTGACAATGAATTCTATTTACTTTTCCAATAATTACGGTATGCCTGTAATGTCGATCCAGTGCACTGGATCTAAGGATCCATTGGGTAGCTTGCATTATGAATGGATGAAATGGAGTTCTTGGACCACAATTTAAGGAAGCATTGTAAGGAAGAATGCAAGAGCCTTGCAACCATGAGTAAACAAGGCCCTCGTACCTCTTTGCCTTCCTATTTTGGGTTTAAAAATAGACTTGGTAACTAACTTTGTGGTAAAGAGAGTAGTCTTGTTGGTAGTACTTATTTCTCTAATGTTTGTGGTAAAGGGACTAGTCTTGGTTGGTAGTACTTATTTCTCTAATGTTTGTGGTAAAGAGACTAGTCTTGGTTGGTAGTATTTATTTCTCTAATGTTTGTGGTAAAGAGAGTAGTCTTGGTTGGTCGTATTTCGCATTAGTCGAAGCAATTCTGCCAAAATACAACCTTTTTAGAACTTTGCTAAGGCATAAAGCTACATTGAAACTCAACACAGATTACTTCTAGAAAATATCAAGGTATTTACTATTCTTTATTCAAAGCATGTGTGTGTGTGTGTGTGTGTGTGTGTGTAAGACACACATAGTTCACATGCTCTCTCTCTCTCTCTCTCTCTCTCTCTCTCTCTCTCTCTCTCTCTCTCTCCCCCCTTTTCTCCTCCTCCTCCACCACCTAGGTCATGATTTATAAGCACCTTGCCTAATATCATGAGAAACGAGGGTGTTCATAAAGAATATTATGGAAATTGAGCATGATACCATATAGCACACAAAACAAGCATTGGTCTTAGAATTCATATTGTAGGTGTGTGAGCATGTATCGAAAATACTTAGAAAAGGAGAACAAATCATAGAGCATATCTCTCTAGTGCAACACTAAGGATACTCCACCACTTTCTTTAGGTAAGTGTCTTTGTATCATGGTTACACAACGGGCCATAGTTTGTGAGCAAGGGAAAATTTGGTCTCGCGGATTAGTTGGTCCCATTAGG
Source organism: Cibotium barometz (assembly GCF_041138505.1). Classification (NCBI taxonomy): domain Eukaryota; kingdom Viridiplantae; phylum Streptophyta; class Polypodiopsida; order Cyatheales; family Cibotiaceae; genus Cibotium; species Cibotium barometz. The sequence goes on from NC_141059.1 coordinate 31,923,073, forward strand.
CAAGGAGAATAGGCAAGGAGAAAGTGACCTGATAATAATCGCGGCGGCAACATGATTGGTTGAGTCCCAATTAAATTAAGGCTTTAGTTCAGATTATCGCAAAAGCACAAGATGCCCAAGCATCTATTTCTCGTGTCTAGATCCATGGCTCTAGGTTGGGAGGTGAAGTAGAGACCTACTAATCTACTTGTGGATACTTGGTGCTTACTGTGATGATCCCAAGTCTCAGGCATTGGGCCACTCAAAAGGGGGGAAAATCCGACGGGCGGACGGCTGTGAGTCCAGCCCGTAGAGAGGCCGTGTGTGTGTGTGTGTGTTCGTGTGAGCCGTCTGGCCGGTAAGGGACTTCTTCACATATGAGCTTATCATGGAGGATCTGGTGTGATTTAAACAAGAGGTAGACAGTTTCCTTGCTTGTGCTGTGAGCATTGTCGAAGGCGAAGAAGTAGAGGAGCTGCAGTTTGTGGATCGGCCCTCTCTCGCCAACGCATGAGACCAGCTCTTTCTGCAGGTAGGTTTTCTGCGTCTCCATTATTGTATCACCATATTCTGAATTTCTGTAGGGCGTTTCTGGTTAGTCTGACTATGGCACGAAAGAAATGGTTCAAGGGTTAGGGTTTTCGTTTTTTTGTCTGTGTGAAAAGGCTCGCCGTAGGCTGATCTGATGGACAGGGCCTCGGAAACCTTGATCTGATGCGGGGGCCCTTCGAAACCCCAAATCCGTAGCTCCTGCTGTATTTTTTCCTTGCAACAGTTAGGGAAAAGATATGGTTCAAAACGATACTTTATTGATTGGTTTCTCCAAGCTTGATCTCGGAAACGGTCACCATAGCATCCGTTGAGACCTTAAGTCCATAGTTTTTTTAGCAGTTAATATTTGAGACAAGCTCTTAGGGTAGATCAAGACACAGGAGATCATAGCATTTATGAGTGAGAAGCTTTGGTAGCTCTTCGTAAGTATAGTCTTGTTGCTCTCTTGCCAAACACAACCATTCTTGCGAAATTTACGGACTTATTAGTATGGATTATCAGCGACCCTATTAGGATCTTGGAATGTATTACTTTGCTGAGTGACTGAACCCATTGGCATGCGTACTGCTCAAATTGGTAAAACTGTAACCTCTATGTGCACCTTTTTCATACTAACCCTTCCTTAATGACACTTTCTCACAGTCTTCAGTTGTTTGTCTTCTTTTCTGTTGTAGTGCAGGGAGTGGTGCAATGATTGTGCAGGAAATCTCCTAGTGCTTGCCTTATTCATTCAGATCTGCAGAGAATAATCCAGATTTTGGACTTGAAAGGCTCGAGATCTGGAAATGGGTGCCTCTAGAGTCACATCTCCACCTGCATGGCTCTGTGGCCTCTCCGTCTTGTCAATCATATTGATTTGTGTGCCCAATGCCAATGCTTTCTACTTGCCTGGCAGTTACATGAAGAAGTTTTCTTTTAACGATCCTCTCATGGTGATGGTAAACTCTCTTACATCCATTGAAACGGAGCTTCCATTCAGCTACTACAGCCTTCCATTCTGCAAGCCCCAGGAAGGTGAAAAGCACAGCCCAGAGAATCTGGGTGAACTTCTTATGGGGGACCGCATTGAGAACTCCCCCTACAAATTTCATATGAATATCAATGAGTCCAGCATCTACCTTTGCACTACTCCAAAGCTTAGTGCAGACACTGTCAAGATCTTGAAGCAGAGGATTAATGATCTCTATCAAGTCAACATAATGCTGGATAATCTGCCTGCCATCAGGTATGTTAAAGTAGGGGAGTACACGCTGCAATTGACAGGATTTCCAGTAGGTTACTTTGATGATAACCGATCTAAACAGCACTGCATTATCAATCATCTGAGGTTTACTGTTCTCATTCATGAGTATGAAGACTCAGCTGCTGGTGCTGTGATGGGCACTGGAGATGGTTTGGATGTCATTGCCACTGGTGGTGGCGGTAAAAATTCATCGGGTTTTCAGGTAGTGGGATTTGAAGTCAGCCCTTGCAGTGTTCGGCATGCTGATAAAGAAGCTATTTCAAAGCTCAGTATGTATGATAAGATCTCACCTCCGGTGGGTTGTGATGAAAGTTCTCTTCAGCAGTGTGTTCAGGAAGGTGAGCAAATCATCTTCTCATATGAAGTGAATTTTGTAAAGAGTGATATCCGCTGGCCTTCACGCTGGGATGCATATCTCAAAATGGAAGGTGCACGAGTGCATTGGTTTTCAATCTTGAACTCACTTATGGTCATCACATTCCTTGCCGGTATCGTCTTTGTTATCTTTCTTCGCACTGTACGCCGGGATCTGACCAAGTATGAGGAATTAGACAAGGAGGCCCAAGCTCAAATGACAGAAGAACTCTCTGGATGGAAGTTGGTGGTGGGGGATGTTTTCAGAGCTCCACCACATGCTGAACTACTCAGTGTCATGGTTGGAGATGGGGTGCAGATTGCTGGGATGGCAGTAGTAACTATCCTATTTGCTGCTTTCGGGTTCATGTCCCCTGCTTCACGTGGCATGCTTCTTTCTGGAATGATTATTCTCTATCTTTTCCTTGGAATATTTGCTGGGTATGTTGCGGTGAGGCTCTGGAGGACAATGAAGGGTGATTCTACTGGCTGGAGATCAATTGCATGGCGTGTAGCTTGCTTCTTCCCTGGCATTGCCTTTGGTATTCTGATGGTTCTGAACTTCCTTCTTTGGGCTAGTAAGAGCACTGGTGCCATTCCAATCTCTCTCTTTTTCATCCTTCTTGCTCTCTGGTTCTGCATTTCTGTACCTTTGACACTATTGGGAGGCTTTTTGGGAGCAAGAGCAGAACATATCCAGTACCCTGTGCGCACCAATCAGATTCCAAGAGAGATCCCGAAACAGAAGTACCCTTCATGGCTACTGGTGCTCGGGGCTGGGACACTACCATTTGGAACTCTTTTCATTGAGCTATTCTTTATCATGTCCAGCATCTGGCTTGGCAGGGTTTACTATGTATTTGGGTTCCTCTTTGTGGTGCTGGTGCTACTAGTGATAGTTTGTGCTGAGGTCTCTGTGGTGCTCACATACATGCATCTGTGTGTTGAGGATTGGAGCTGGTGGTGGAAATCCTTCTTTGCGTCGGGATCAGTTGCTCTCTATGTTTTTCTATATGCTGTCAACTATCTGGTGTTCGATCTGCGCAGTCTCAGTGGGCCTGTTTCAACTGCACTGTACCTGGGATACTCAATCTTGATGGTCTTGGCTATCATGCTGGCGACTGGCACTATTGGGTTCCTGACATCGTTTTGGTTTGTTCACTATCTCTTTTCTTCTGTCAAAATAGACTAAGGTAAATTTGGGAGATCGAGGATTGTGAGGGAATTCTTAGCACAGCACAGCAGTATCTGGTACCATTTTTCTACAGCAAGCTTGGGTTTAGCAGGTGGCTTTCCTCTCTCTTCGACTTGCACACCTTGAGATTGGCTGTGCATTCATGGTTTTCAATAGTACAGTCCAGTAAGATGAGGGAAGACCTTTTTCTTTTAAATCAGAATCGTCAGTAGTAGAAGTGCTAATCTGGATTAAGCAGTGCCAATATACAAAGGGCCTGTGAGATTATTAATGACCTTACTTTTGCAAGTGCTTTGCAGATTCTGGATTTAGTTGGCTCTTCAAGTTGTATGTTTCAACTAGGCACTGATCTTTTTGTAGTCTATAGTCTTTGTTCTTTGTTCTTTGTATTATACTTTACATGCATGCAGGGTACTTGGATAAGCAGAGCTTTGGATGCATTCTTTTATCTTTTTATGTATGGTAAGTATACATTTACTGTAGCACAGCTGACATGCACACGTAATAGCAGCAAATTAAATTAAGGTCTTTACATACAGAAACCCTGTCCACGAGTTGGGTGGGTGAGATCCCTTACATTTGGGGTGAGATATCTCCTTTTTGTGTTTGAGGGTATATTCAAAGGCAGGTGGGTTGTAGAGATCTGTCATTTCTTGTTTTGTGAAAAGGCTCTAATGTTTGATTAAGTAATTGGTCGTGTATGCAGTTATGCCTGATTTTTGCTGTGCATCGGTTTTGGGGCTACATGTGTAAACCGTGATGGAAGCTCTCAGCATTGTTTTGCAAAGTATTATATAAGGGCGTTTGACGTGTAGCTTTGATCCATTAGAGAAAGAAGCTTGCAGGTTGATTGAAGATGTATGCATGTTTTCATATGAAGTAAAGCTAAACCTAGACCATAGACAAGGAAAAGCATGCTAGCTGGTTCGTCATACAATTAAGTTGTGTGCATACGCCTGTGTATAATGCATGCAAGTTTTGGTGTGCACATGTGCATCTATCACAGGGAGACATATGAAGGCAAGAGTGCGTGCATGTGTGCTTGTGTATGTCGTGTGCAGCAGAATTTGAGAATCCAATGTGCAATCAAGCTTCAGTTTACCTTGGGTTGGGCCTTTTGTCTGGTTTGTTGAACTAACATCAGGGACTGGAATTGATGGCTTGATTGAAAGTAAACCACAAGTTATATCACAGTTTGGATCACCAATGTGAGGTGAGAAGCGGATCACCAATGTGAGGTGAGAAGCTTTGTTATGATCCAAATGTATGTTTGGCTGCTGTTGTTTCAGTTGGGGAGCCTGTAAGTGGACAGCTGTTGAGACGAGTATGGCCTACCCTTTCTAGATAGTTTTCTTTTCACAGCAAAGAGCTTTCAGAAACGTTTTCTCTCGCATGCTCAGCGGTACTGACACATCCAAGCTTTCTGGACACTTTCCTTTGTAGCTATGGCTATATTTAGAGACAGACTTTCAAAAGGCTTGCCTCTTTTGGGCTGGGGGGTATATAAAGGACGTGAGAGAGAGAGAGAGAGAGAGGGTGTGAGGATTCCGTGTGTAGGGTACCCTTTAGAATGCTTCCTCAGTGAGGGGGTTGCGATGGATTTGAAATAAGCATGTCTTAAAATCTGTGTCATACATCACACATATATATAATTTTACAGAAGTACGTTTTGATGTTTTTATCCTGGTTTAACCTATACATACGTCTCACAACCAAGCAAACAAATTTTATCTTCAATTCTATTCAAATGAACATTAGTTTCCTCTACTTTGATTTCAATATCCGCTATTAGAATGCAACATTATAGAAAATGGCAAAGTAAAAAATCAATATCAACCACCCACCTCCTCTCCACAATACACGCTGCAAAGCAAACATAAAGGTTTAGAAAGGGCAAATTTGTAATCATGCAAAGCTATAAGAAGGAATTTTTATGTTTTATAATAGTATCTGGGTATATTTTGTTTTCTTTTAACAACATTTAAATCATGAGAAGAATGGGCCTTTGAGAGAGTCTACCTCATTCTTATAAACCCTAGGTAGCAAGTGTGAATATGACCGGTGGGACATAGCATGCCTCATAGCCTTCTTGTCCTTGAAAGTCTGAGTTTTGACAAGTCTCTTTTGTAAAGAAATTCACAACTTCCAAGAGACATATCCAATTGGATAAGTGGGAACCTAAGAACCCACATAGTTGAACTTGAGAGGAGGATGAGCCGTGCCACATGGAGCATCCTTCCTTTGTAACCAAAACCTGGTGGTGTTGGTGTCAGCACAATGATGAAGGGTTGCTGCATTTCTAGAGATCAATACAATATTAGTTAAGAAATCCATTATTTGAGGAGGACTTGGAGTGTGTGAGAGTGGCAAAAGAGAGCTATGGTGGACGGAAGATGAGAGAAGACATTGTCAGAGATGATTAAGATATAAATTAAGACTAATCACAAAATCACGACTTTGTTAGAGCATGAAATCAACACTAATAGAGATGATTAAGATATAAATTAAGACTAATCACAAAATCACGACTTTGTTAGAGCATGAAATCAACACTAATAGAGATGATTAAGATATAAATTAAGACTAATCACAAAATCACGACTTCATTAGCAAGAATGACATACAATGCTTCATTTTCATCCACATGAGATCTTTTACATACATATCTCCAAGAGATACAGACCCTTTTGGTCCACATGCTACTTGCCTACATCCACATGAGATCTTACATACATATCTCCAAGAGATACAGACACTTTTGGTCCACATGCTACTTGCCTTCATCCACATAAATGTTGCAAATGACCTTTGCCCCACATTCATTGACCCATACATTATTTTCACATACATATGACCATACATAACCTCCCAAGTCCTAAGGTTGCTACCCACCCATAAATCATAATGGAAATGACATAAACCTACATGGCTTGACATGCACATATACATTTGTGCACCACATTTTCAACACCTCCCCTTGGTGCCCATATGGATCTCATCTCAAGGGAGTAACGTGACATACATGACATGACATTCTTTTCCCCCTTCTTTGATGGAGACACATACACATTCACTTAGCCTACACCATCGGTGGCTAGAGGTGATTACATCAACATGACATGAGATATAACATACTCATAGATAATAGGACATAATCATAGACATCATCATTTCTAGAAAAGGTGTTCTTTTGGAGCATCATCAAGAGTTGCTTCTATCATTACATTTGATTGTTGCTTTTCCTTTGATCAACAATTCTTCTCAAGATGACCTATCTTGCCACATGCATCACATATAAGCTTGGGCTTGTATTTGATGATGACATTGGACCATTATATGTCCCATTCTACCAAAATGGTTACATTTGAAAGTTGGATTTGTTAAAGAAAGTAGTTTCCCTGGTGTTTGTTGAGTTTTATTGTGTACCTTTTAGCTTCTTATCCTCTTCAAGCAAGGAGGATTCAACACCTTCAAGAGTAAGATTTGGAAGATTAGTAAAAGTTGTTACCACTGAAGAAAACTCTTGAGGCATGCTTTTGATTAAGATTGCTATTGCATCCTTCTCATCCACCACAGGTGCCTTGATACTTGCAAGTTGCATCATAATACTCTTCATCTTACCTACATGCTCCACAAATGAGTCTTGAAACTCTATATCAAGCCCATAGAATTGAATTTTCAGATTTATTTGTGAATTTTTTGCCCTAGCTCTAAACACTTTCTCTAGCTCATCCTAGACTTCTTTGGCATGCTCTCTCATGTGTTGAATGACACTACATGCTCCACAAATGAGTCTTGAAACTCTATCTCAAGCCCATAGAATTGAATTTTCAGATTTATTTGTGAATTTTTTGCCCTAGCTCTAAACACTTTCTCTAGCTCATCCTAGACTTCTTTGGCATGCTCTCTCATGTGTTGAATGACACTATCCCTAAGCCTTTACCCAATGATGGCAATGGCTTTTTTTGTCTTTATTTATCCATGCTTTGACGTCACCCTCACTTCTTTTATTGAGCTCATCTCCATTTACTACTCCCCAAAGCTCCTTTTGCATGAGTATATATATATATATATATATATATATATATATACATGACTTTTGTTTGCCATGTATGAAATCCTTCACCCCACTGAATTTATCCATTAAGATTTGGGTAACCATGGCTTAATAAGGAGGATCTTACTGAGATTTATCATTGTATCTGAGCAGTGGCTACTCTCTTACAATGATTTGGACAAGATTTGGCTTAGATTTGGATGCTAATCATGATCAGGACTACTAATCCCAAGAGAAATGTAGGCAAATATTGGTTGTGCAATTGAAATAGTTTCACTTAGAATTGAACCAAATGATTTTGGACAGTGAAATAGTAGCAAGTGAGGAAGGGATTAAACCATTAATGATTGATATTCGTCACCTTAATCTTGGATTAATGAATCAACAATGAAAGATAGAAAGAGTTATAGGTCTTCTCACCCAAGAACCACCAATCAAAAATCTAACACCCCCAGCGTGCTCAACAATATCGAAAACCCTCGAGGACGTCTAAAATGTGTCGAATTTTTGCACGAGTTGAGCAATTTGCTAATTATCCCCAAATTTGCAAGCGACTGTTGTAAAGCTTCCCATTCACAAACAGTGCCGTTTTGAGCTGATTCTTCTGAGCTACGTGGACACCCTAATGTGCTCTATATCCCCCCTAGAAGGATTTGGACATTGCATGAAGCACTCCAATGATAGCCACTACTTCTGTGCAATGAGCAAAGCTGATTATGATTAATAAATACTATTAACGATACTACTAATCTAGAGTTGAGAATGCAATGTTGAACCTGGCTCTGATACCAAGTTGTAAAATCCATTCATTTGAGAAGGATTTGGAGTGTGTGAGAGTTGCAAAAGAGAGCTTTGGTGGGTGGAAGATGAGAGAAGACATTGTTAGAGCATGAAATCAACACTAATAGATATGATTAAGATATAAATTAAGACTATCATCCTTACATACATATCTCCAAGTGATACAGACACTTTTGGTGCACATGCTACTTGCCTACATCCACATAAATCCACATAAATGCTGCACATGCTACTTGCCTACATCCACATAAATGCTGCACATGACCTTTGCCCCACATTCATTGACCCATACACATTATTCTCACATACGTATGACCATACACAACCTCCCAAATCCTAAGGTTGCTACCCACCCATAAATCATAATGGAAATGACATAAACCTACATGGCTTGACATCCACACATACATTTATGCACCACATTTTCAACACCCCCTCCTGGTGCCCAAATGGGTCTTATCCCAAGAGAGTAATGTGACATACATGACATGACATTATTTGCCCCTTTCCTTGATAGAGACACATATACATTCACTTAGCCTACATCATCAGTGGTGGCTAGAGGTCATTACATGAACATGACATGAGACATAACATAATCATAGACATAAAACACAATCATAAACATCATCATTTCTTTTGGAGCATCATCAAGAGTTGCTTCTACCATTACATTTGATTGTTGCTTTTCCTTTGACCAAACAATTCTTCTCAAGGTGACCTATCTTGCCACATGCAGCATATTCAAGCTTGGGCTTGTATTCGATGACAACATTGGGCCATTATATGCCCCATTCTACCACAATGGTTACATTTGAAAGTTGGATTTGTTAAAGAAAGTAGTCTCCCTGGTGTTTGTTGAGTTTTGTTGTGTGCCTTTTAGCTTCTTATCCTCTTCAAACAAGGAGGATTCAACATCTTGAAAAGTAAGATAAGTAAGAGTTGTTACCTTTGAAGAAAACTCGTGAGGCATTTTTGATTAAGACTACTATTGAATCCTTCTTATCCACAGGTGCCTTGATACCTGCAACACTTCATCTTACCTACATGCTCCAAAAATGAGTCTTTAGACTCCATATCAAGCCCATAGAACTGAATTTTCAAATTTATTTTTGATTTTTTTGCTCTAGCTCTAAACACCTCTAGCTCATCCCATACTTCTTTGGCATGCTCTTTGTTTGCTGATGTGATGAATGATATTATCCCCAAGCCTTAACCCAATGATTGCAATCGCTTTTCTATCTTTATTTATCCAAGCTTTGATGTCACCTTCACTCCCTTCATTAAGTTCATCTCCATTTACATTCAAATCAAAATTAAAAGCAACATTTAAGGCTCCAAAATTATATGTTTTTTGGAGTGTGACCTTCTAATCAACATCGGTCAATATTGGATAACCCCAATAGCTTGGAATGGATGAACAAACTGAGATAAGCCCTAGGCTAGTCCTCGTCTCGCTGTTCAAGTCAAGAGCTACCTTAGCCTTGTTGAAACATCAAAGAGATGAAAATAGAATGCCTTAATGTAACTGCTTCGAATCAAAATAAAAAACAACATTTAAGGCTCCAAATTTGTATATTTTTTGGAGTATGACCTCCTAATCAACATCGGGCAATATTGATAACCCCAATAGCTTGGAATGGATGAGCAAACTGAGATAAGCCCTAGGCTAGTCCCTATCTTGTTGGCACCAAATATGTTCAAGTCAAGAGCTACCTTAGCCTTGTTAAAACATATGTCATCGGGCCTTGCCTTGGAGACACAATTGTAGCTTCCTGATGTGGGTGCACTAGATCATTCATCCCATCCTCACTCCTTTGTCACACCGGAATGCTCCTTGCCAATAGGATAAAGGGAGAGCTCTCTTTGCCTAGATGGAGGCAAATTGAGATTTTCCTTTATAGTTGTTCAAGTCAAGAGCTTACCTTAGCCTTGCCAAAGCATGTGTCAGTGGGTTTTGCTTAGAGTCGTAAATACAACTTCCCATGTGGGTGCACTAGCTTGTTCGTCCTTTGCAAAAGGGGTGAAGGGAGAGCTCTCTATGCCTTGACGGAGGCAACAAGAGATCCATCTTCTTGATGGTTCTCTCTCACAAAAGGTGGGGGAAGGAGAGGAAGCTAATGCAAGAAGAAAACCTATAATCAAACCTATCTAGCATGCATCCATCAAGCAAGCAAGATTCAAAAGCACGCAAGCAAATAAGAAGATGAAAGAAGCATGCATCCATCAAGCAAGCAAATAAGAAGATGAAAGAAGCATGCAAGCAAATAAGAAGATGAAAGAAGGAGGGAGAGCTTACAAGTAAACTATTGCAAGGGAATGATTGTGTATTGCTTATTGTAAAAAAATAACTTATATACAAGTGATTGGTTTTCACACGAGGCCGACCAAAATTAAAAATGGTGTTGCCTCTACTACTAGTCTTAAGCAACTATGTACGCTAAGTTTGTAGACTTTCTTTATTTTACATTAAGCTCATGGTGGTAAGGTTGCTTTGTATGTTCCAGTGCCTTCTTATATAAAAGTTTAAGTACCCATTCGCGTGGGTAAGATGGCAAAGCACCTCGGGGTAGTTTGCGTAGGCAAAACCATGTTAACCAATGAAGAGGAACATACCCCCTTCTTAATGGTGACTGCGTGAACCAGGCTAGTGGTGAAGCTGGTGCCGAGAAGTGGATGGTGTGGATGGTCCAGGATATGCCATGGAGTTGGCGACCAAGGTTAAGTGGTATAGTTCGGGACTGACCTACAGCCAAATATAGGGAAAAGTGATGGGTGCAGCTGTGGGCAACCTTGATGATGGTAGGCAGCTTGTCTAGATAGCATGGGAAGTGATAGGTGATGTAGAGGTACTTCATGACGGTATTTTGTAGGTGGCCTTTGTTAGTTGTGGAAGTAGTGTGGACCCTTCAACATTAGGTAATTGGTATAACTATAGGGTTAGCATTTGATGAGGTTGGTTACAGGTGCATGTGTTTGTGCATGATGTGAGAAGCAAGAAGTTATCTCCAACACAAGGACTTATCCAACACAACTTCTTTCTTTGACTCTTTTTGCTGCTTTCTTTGGCATTTTCTTGAGTCCTTTTTCTTGGGGAGTCAAGATCAGTACCTTGTTAGATGCATGGCAACAGATTTGCTTATGGTGGTGCCCACAAGTATAAGGGAGTTGTGCAGCCTTTGTGGCTCGATGGAGTTGGCATTGTTAAGCATGTGGGATGGAGGTAGAATGGGTGGGGTGATCGAAGATGAGGTATGGAACGTCCCTGTTGATTGTAGGAAGGTCCACACAATGGGTCATAGGGCTTGTGCCCGCCATGGTCCCCCCATCTAGAAATGTACCTAGATGGTTGTTAGTGATGATGAGGCTCAATGTAGGCTTGTGAAGGAACAATGCATATGTGTCTATTACATGTAGAGCTCATGGATATTGTAGGTGGCATGCATGGGCATTGGGCAAAAGGTGGCCCCGTGTAGAAGCTTCTTTTAATGAAAACTCTAACACTTTCCTTTCTTCGATAGTTTTCATTCTAGTTTCTTTATCTCTTACACATGGTTTGATATAGGAAATTAGTAGTTGATTTGTAATGGGGCCAAGGCCAATAAGGCGAGTGTGATTGAGGTTGGGTTATCCATGATAATGGAAGAATTTTAGGACACCTAGGTTGGCTTGAATATTGGTAAGTAGCGTGTGGCTTGTCAAACATGGTTGAATGGATCCAAGCGTGTTTTGAGTCTCATTTTGAAGTGGTGGTGGATATTGGGCCTTCTTGCTAGAAGCATAGTGATGTCGGTGAGATGGGAAGAATGGAAGCATTACAGGCCGTAGCTTGGGGGTGGTGGGAAGAATGGAAGCATTACATGCTGAAGTTTGGTGGTGGCAATAGGTAGGGCTAGCTAGTCTAGAAATCCTAGTTGTCTTGAAAAAAATTGACCTCTACTGAGGTATCTGCTTCTTTACAACAGTTATGGTTACGATGACTATCTAAGTCCCTGTAGGTCTTACTCTCATGGTGGTTTACAATGCCAAAGGATGATGACGGATGCGAGGAATCTAGTTATGTTTACATTTCACTTAGGATAGAGGTGTGACTACAAGTAGGCTGGCCTTAGCTGGTCTAAGAAGCCCATTTGTTCCTTAATGTAGATGGCCTCGGATGAGGCTTCTTCTTCCTTGCTCGAAGATGCTTCCTTCTTCGTCTTAATCTTATTGATGTAGCTCTTGATCTTATTCCTTGCTCGAAGATGCTTCCTTCTTGGTCTTGATCTTGTCAAAGTAGCTCTTGATGTAGCTCTTGGTATTCATGCTTGATTTCATTGTGTTATGAAATCCATGTTGGTAAAGATAAAATATTTTCTCAATGTGTTCATAAAGCCTTACATGATGATTATGTCCATCCCTTTCAAAAGATACATAAGGGGGTCTTAATCTTATCTATATTCAGTGCCTTTCCCTTGTATAATTGATTAATGAGCATGATCAATGATTACATGATACATAATAGCTCATAAATTCGTTTGGGAACACCTTTTGTGTTAAGCTTTTAAGACTTGGTGTAAACAAGCATGGATGCATAATGGAAAACCTTTTATATTTCAAGGTGTTATAAGGAAATTGACTTTGGTCCAATATGCAAAGGCAATGATGGTAATGATGTACATGCATGTGAACTCCATGTGGTTGATATGAATGATGGCCTTGGTCATCATCAACAATGTATGCATATGAAACCTCATAATGATTTTAGGGTTTGGGAAGGTCTTACCACCGAGAAAAATTCCCATGGTAGTGTCTAATCCATTGACAATAGAGATTTGATTAGTACTAAGTGAAAGGTTTAAGCAATGATAAACAAATGCACTCCCAAAAGCATGTTTAGAAAAGTAGTGTGATTTGGAGCATAAGATTTGAGCACTAAACCACACGAAAAATTGATTTTGATGCTGTAGGAAGTTGTAGAAAGTGCCCAATGTCATATTTGAACCCCCAATGGCACCAAAAACCCTATATAATTAGCAAATAATGGCTAAATTAATAGAATTAATTTTCTATTAACAGGGCAAAAAAATGAGGCAACTTTGAGTAGATAGGGGACAATAAAAGAGCAAAAATCTCTTTGTGGCCTTCAATAGCAGTGGTTTATTCCTAGAATGAATTCATTAATCAAGTCATTAACCTTTTTAATCATGGATTAAGCAAAGCTTTACCAAAGTAGGTCTCTGAGGAGTGCATAGGTTGAACGCGGCTTCTACAGTCATTTATTCCCAAAACCCCATGGAGGTCATTCAAATGCCTCTACTTTTACTTCGTTGGAGCGCTAGAGAAATTTCCCCCAAAAACATAGGCACTAGCATAAATGCAGATCTCGCCTTGATTTCTTGTTGTCGGCCCCACTTGAGTGTGTGGAGATGGTCGCCTAGGAGCTCCATTGACTAGCTTGAGCTTTGGATGTGAGTGAGAAGAGAGATTAGCCCTCCAATGGCCGTGGGTAGAGAGGAAGATGGAGAAAAAAGCTCAAAATGAGATTTTAATTAGTATTAAACATAAGTGTTAAATGAGATTAAACCATGAGCTAATAGAGATAAGGGTGTATTGGATCTAAGCTCTGATACCATGTTGGTATCAGAGAGGAAGATGGAGAAAAAAGCTCAAAATGAGATTTTAATTAGTATTAAACATAAGTGTTAATGAGATTAAACCATGAGCTAATAGAGATAAGGGTGTATTGGATCTAAGCTCTGATACCATGTTGGCTTTCATGGTGGATCAAACATGATGATAAAACTTCTAATGATGAAGATAACATTAAGCTAAGCAAAATAAGATTAACCTAATTACATAAGTTTAGAGTAAAGAGCAACATAATGACAACAAGATGATGGGTGAAAGTGTTGTACACTTCTATTAGATGTGAGCCTCTTATATAGGCTAGAGTATAAGTGATTATGGCATGATTAACCCTTAAACAAACCCCTAAGAGACCCTTGAAGTGAGCACCCATTGCCTAGATTTTAGGGAAAGTAAGATCCTCCTCCACTTGAGCTAGTAGGTGCCTAGAATATGTTGATTTAGATCCATCTTTGACCATAGTCTACCGAATATAAGAGTTCCTCCACCCAAGTCTATGTTTATTTGGCTCATTTATTCCCAAAGCTCATTGCTTGAGGTAGATTCAAAGAGGCTTGCCTTCTTATCAAGGAAACACTCTATTGAGTGGTGGTTTTTTATAAAAAGAATGTGGCGGAGAGGGAGAGCTTGAGTTCCTTGCAAGCAAACACACACACACACACACACAAGAGAGAGCAAGATGCACAAGAGAGATAGATGGCTGAATTTTTATCTATCTTCTTCTCTTCTCTACAACCATATAACTAAAATATAAGATTACATACGATAAGGGAAAATACTCTCCTAAAATAACATACAATGTTCAGTCGATATAGTGTGAACTCGACTATATGAGCTGGCACTATAACTATGCCATAACTCTAGTACTCCAAAGCGGCTATCACACAGCCTGCCATCCACTAGTGGCATATCAACCATAATCTCACCAACCATGCCAGTGGCATAAGTGCAAAATCTATTACCCAAGAATCGGGTCATGAATGTCCGCAGCACTAGTTGAGCTCAATATCTCAACACTTTCCTTCAAGCTCAACTTCACACACTACACTCCAAGTAATCTCCTAAACTTGTGGAGTTTCTTTGTTCCCAATGCCTTTGTGAAGATCCACTTGATCCTCTATGCTGACATATACCAGATATACATCACCTTCTAAAACCTTCTCCCTCATAAAGTGATAATGCACCTCAATGTGCTTCATTCTAGAATGGTATACTAGGTTACTGGCCAATTGTATGCTACTCATATTGTCACAATAAATGACAAATGCCCTATCCATGGGCTCACCCATATCACCAAGTAGCTTTTGAAACTAAGCTACCTCATAAGCTGCCATAGCAGCACCCCTATACTCTGCCTCTCTACTCAACAAAGCAACTATTGGTTGTTTCTTACTACTCCAGCTCAAAACATCACTCCAAAATGAAAACATAAAACCACTAGTAGAACGCCTGTCTATGACACTACCAACCCAATCAGCATATGTGTACCCATGTAGATGTATCTTTGTATTACATAAACTGACTCACAAGACTAATAGCATAGCTCAAGTCAAGCCTAGTAATAATCATGTAGATTAAGTTATCTAATATGCGCGTGTATGTAGTGGGGTCCAAAAGCTCACCTGTATCTATGGAAATCTTTGTGTTCTACTCTAATTGCACTGAAATAGGCTTATAGCCTATCATACCATACTTGGACAACATGTCCAAGCCATACTACCTCTGTAATAACAAAATGCCATGAGGTGATCTCACCATCTCTATGCCCAAGAAATACCGCAGCTCACCCAAATCCTTCATATCAAACTTTTATTTCAAAAGCCTCCTAACATCATATATGTCAGTATTACTATCACCAGTGATAATCAAGTCATCCACATAAATAACTAATAGCAATTTCCCTCTATCTTTCTTTTTCACATAAAGTGAAAAATATGCATCGGATATTTGAAATCTAATGGTAACAAGATACTCCCCGATCTTGTGTGACCATGCTCTCAGTGCGTGCTTTAAGCCATACAGGGCTTTTTTAAACCTACAGACAAAATCTAGGTGCGTATCAATGTCATAACCTGGTGGTTGCATCATGTGTACTTCTTCTTGTGCAAATCACCATGCAAGAAGGTATTCTTTACATCCATCTAATGCAAAGACCAACGCTTTACTTTCATAGCAATGATTGCTCTCACAGTTGCCATTCTCACAACCAAGCTGAATGTCTTCTCATAGTCAATGCCATAAGTTTGCATATAGCCCTTGTCCAACCAATCTCGTGTTATACCTACTCACTGAACCATCTGTGTTATTCTTGACCTTATACACCCACTTACATCCAATTGCCTTCTTTCTCGTAAGGCAAAGGCACTAACTCCCATGTTGCATTTCTATCCCATGTCGCCATCTCCTCATTCATGGAATCTTCCCATTTTTTAATTTCCAAGTGCCTGCTTAAAACAAGTGGGCTCCAACTCCTATATTTCTTTAACCATGTAAGCATAATGATGGGCTATACATCCATCATATCTCAACCTGTCAAGGGTACCTAACCCTCGTAGACATGCATACACCTGGATCACTACCAGGTATCCTCAAAACAACCCTGGTTCTCCTTACAAACCAGAGACGGAATGCCAAGCTCCTCATCAAGTCTCTACTCAGAGCCACTAGAGCTCCCATCCACATATGAGTGACCTGTTGACAGATCATGCACAAAAGGTACCTTTTCCTTCTCTCTTTGTATGATACATGTATACTTACATCTGTCCTCAACCTTCTTGACCATGGATTAACATTGGATCCACTGCTATAGAGGACTCTCCAAGTCCATTAAGTAGTTATAATTGCTTCTCTACATGTGGTGCATCGCCAATACTTCTTACATTTTCATCTTCTATTGCCTTCACTACTACTTGTGTGTACCAGCTACTCATCTCATCAAATACAACATCTCTGCTTGCTTGCATCTTGAGTGGTAGGATTATAACATCTATAAAGTTTATGCTCCAAAGCGTAACCAATGAAGATGCATTTCTCTGCCTTTGGATCCAACTTTGTTCTCACTTTATCATCAGGAACATGCACATATGCAATACACCTAAACACTTTCAAGTGAGACACATCCAATTTTATGCCTATAAACTTTTGTTCAGGTGTTGTACCATGAACTTTTGTAGTGGGGGTCTTGTTCATAATGTACACATCAGTTTGCTACTACTTTTGTCCAAAAATAATGTGGCATATTGTTTTCAGACATCAAGGTAGAGTGTACCTACATGTAAATTCTCTTAATTCCTTGCTTTCTCAAAAAAGCACTGAATTCATTGGAGAAATATCTCCCCCACCATCTGACCAGGCATTTTATTTGTATTCCTTTTCCCTTCTCGATCGAGACTTTAAATCTATGAAAGTGAGCAAACACCTTAATTTTCTCCTTCATGAAATAAACCCACACTTTTCTAGTGTGATCATCAATGAATGTAACATAATGTAGTCTTGATCGGTCCCATACATCTGAATGTATAACATCTAATGGCCTTGCATTGACATGCTTTTCATGTGAGAAAGCATGTTTGGCATGCTTCACATACTTTATGTATACCATCAACATTAAACTTTGGCAAACCTACAATATTTTGGGCATGCATAAACTTCAGGCCGCTGTATATTCACATGACCAATGCGCTTGTGCCATATGTCAATATCTACAAATGACACATGTTCCATACGCAAACATAACTGCCTTTACCTCATGCATGTTCACATTAAAATTAAACATCCTACTATTTATGTTACCCTTTGTAATTAAGCGACACTAGTTTTTGAAGTCTTCTCCATTAAACATCCTTGAGGATTAAACCTCACTTGTAGACCCTGCCTAACCATCTGTCCAATAGAAACCACGTTCTTTGTAATATTTGAAACATTAAGTACATCTTCCAAGTACTTTATTTTAACATCTTGCATAGACAATGACACTTTACCGACATGTGTAATGGGATGCATAGTATCATCACCTGCTTCTACATAACATGGTTTTTCCATTTTATACATATTTCTAAACCATTCACCATGATTGGTCATGTGGTTAGAGGCACTAGACTCCATATACCATATATCCTTAGATCTTGACACATCTCTTATTGTGGAACCTGAGCATGTGTTGCATCACAAACAGTTGCTCACTTCTCATCAACACCATGTTTACTAGATGATGCATAGTTGCCTTGCTACAACTTTCCACTTTTAACGTCATTCTACTTTTTAATGTAGTCCTTTACCATGTGCCCTGGTTTTCCATAATAATAGCACTCTATGCTATTTGCACTCTGATTTCTTTGCCAACCACCTCAGCCCCCCTTTGGCTTCCCCTACCTCTGGACTAGCCTCTCCCATCAATGTATGATTGTTGTTGTTGCTGCAAATCATTTGACTGTTGTTGTCCATAATTCTGGTTTTTATGTCAGCCACATCACCTTGGCCTTGACCATGACCTCTAATCTCTACCTCTACCTGAATTGAAGTAGAAGGCATGGTCAGATATGTTCTTACTTTGTGAAGAAGATTCCTCACCTAGAGACTTTTCTTCTATGATCAGCATAGATACTAAGTCCTGAAAGTTGGGAACATTCTCTCTGATTACAATGGAGGTCTTGAATGGCTTGTACTCTTTGCCAAGCCCATTTAGACAGATGCTCACTGAATCATCATCTTCCACCAATAAATTGATCGACCAAAGGGATTCAATAATTCTGCCCTTGATCTTTAAAGCATACACATCAATAGACATACTTTTCTTATCTATAGTATGCAACTCTTATTTTAGCTACAGTTTCCTTGCGTTTGTTGGTCTAGAACATCTACACTAGATTCTGCTATACAACTTGCTGAAGTGTTGGAATGCTGTATGTGTCTAATATTATGTCTTTGATACTAATTGAAAGCCAATACACCATTTTCCTTGTACCGTGGTTCCAGTCCTTAAATGCCTTTACATCTAATGGAGTGACATTCTCTTTAGGCAACTCTAGAGGCTCCTCATTGTCTCCTTTGACATAGTCCCAAAATCCTTTACCCATCAGGGAATTGGTCATTTTGAACTTCCAAAAATGGAAGTTATTCTTGTCTAGCTCCTCATTCACTGACAATCTGATTGATCCACAATACATGTTTGCCTTAGTTTTACCAAAAACCTACAAACAAATAATTTCTATATACAACCTTTAACACAACAGTTTCTTCTGTGTATAGCACAATTAGTATGTCACCATATGTGACCAGAGTATATGTACATACGTACACCCAAGACAAATAATACATGTGCAAACACTATCTACACTTTCAAAATGCATTGTTGTATTGCAATAACTAGATTTTGACCAGAGATAGTTCTCAATTAGAACTTCCCAAAATTGCTTGAAAACACCTTGTAGTGATGGAACGGAGACTAAAACGCACCCAAAATGCGATTATGGCCGTAGAACTTGAGTAAAAAGTATTGAGTACCTTACAAGAACCTCCAAGCCTATGAAGATAGCTCCTCGGTCGGAGATGTGTAGTTCTTGGAGCTACCCATGGGGGTGTCATACCTAAACAAGAAGCGGAAGAGGAGATGATGATCTCACCTATGTACTGCTTCCTTGCTTGATTTATTCTTTCCTCTTGCTTGCCTCCTTATCTCTCACACAATTGGAACTCTAATACCATAAAGAGAATGTAGGGGAGAGGGAGAGCTTGAGTTCCTTGCAAGCAAATACACACACATAAGAGAGAGCAAGACATAAGGGAGAGCTTGAGTTCCTTGCAAGCAAATACACACACATAAGAGAGAGCAAGACATAAGAGAGAGATGGATAGATGAATTTTCATCTATCTTCTTCTCTTCTCTATAACCATATAACTAAAAGATAAGAGTACATACTATAAGGGAAAGTAGTCTCCTATAATAACATACAATGGTTGGTCCATAGTGTGAACTCGACTTTATGAGTTGGCGCTATAACTATACCATGACTCTAGTACTCCAAAGTGGCTATCACACAACATGCATCCACTAGCGACATATCAATCATGCCAGTAGCATAAGTGCAGAAGCTATAATCTCACCAACCATGCCAGTATCATAAGTGTAGAAGCTATCACTCAAGCGAGTAATCAATGTCCACCATAATCTCACCAACCTAACCAAGTCCTAGGTCTTCACCCTCTATCTACTCCTAAATCATCTTTTCCCAAGCATCTTGCTAGCCCAAGTTTTTACCAAAGTGCTACTAATGCATGCTTAGAAATTTACACGTCTAGTCCTAGAGTTCCACCTATATCTTGCATATATTCTAGACCCCCTACATGCGTTTCTCATTTACCACACATGATCCACTCATGCATGCTTAGAAATTTGCACAAGTCTATCCATATCCTATACATTATAGATCTCCTACATATATTTCTCATTTACCATGCATGCACCACGACATTGCTTGTGTGTGTTCATCCTTCATGCATGTGTGGCCCAGTACACTTCTCATGATCACATGCATATGCGACTCACTTTCTTATGCACATTTCTTATCATCATTTGTCATTGACCTCTTCATTTACGCCATGTGAATTTCACATTATCTGTTGTGTGCATTCACCATATCACTCATACATGTTCATCATTTGCCATGTCATTTTGGCACACATTTTTCACATTACTCACATTGCCATGTGCTCGTGTTGGTGGTGAAATTCTAATCACAGAAAATATGATGTTAAAATTCATGTCAATTATGTGAAATCATTGTC
This sequence comes from Cibotium barometz, assembly GCF_041138505.1. Lineage (NCBI taxonomy): Eukaryota > Viridiplantae > Streptophyta > Polypodiopsida > Cyatheales > Cibotiaceae > Cibotium > Cibotium barometz. Next base: position 31,943,665 of record NC_141059.1, read on the forward strand.
AATGCCCATTTTTAAGGCCAGGTTTATTATTCTATTGAGTGAGAACCTCCTTATTTTAGGAATTGCCTCTTGCTTGAGGGATCTTTACAAGTTGTAGGCCTTTAATACGTGTGAGCACACTCCTATTTGGGGTACTGTCAATGAAAAACTTTAAACTTGAGGAAAGATTACTCTAGTTGAATGACAACCATATGCACTTGAAAGATTTGTGTGGTGTTTGATTAGTTCATCTCTCCATTTTCTTGGAGGAGTTGTTATATTGGAGGAGTTGTTAAACCATTTCTAAGACATCCACAACATGAATGCTGGCCACCTTATCATCTTCAACAATTTTGGCTCGAAGGTGTTGAAAGTGCTAGATTTTATTGGAATGTGCTTATATTCTATTATTTTGCATGTGTGGTTGTTGCTTGTTTTTAAAGGCATACCATAGGATCTTAGGTGGAGAGTACTAGTCGTGGATTAGGTGTTTGTACAAGCTAGAGTGGCCTAGGAACTTATTTTTTAACTTTGGCTGCCCTCGAGTGTAAACACTAGAAGACACACATAAAAGGAAAAATGTACCTCTCACCACTTATTTTGTTATGCATAATCTAAATGAGTGCTCTTTTCTTCTCCTCCCTTGCCTATCTCTTGTGTGTGTTGAGCTCTTGTGTGCTTCATTGTGTGAGTGAGGGAAAGAGAGAGAGAGTGAGGGTTGACGAGCTTCTATTGGAGTGCTGCGGAGTGACTGAGTGGGGCCCTTAGGTGTGCATGGCAATGCTACATATGAGAATCCCAGGTGACCTGCATTCATGAGATGAGTGACACACCACAAATATTATATTGTGTGCCAGGCCAAGTCTCGTTGGTTTCTTGGTTGAGATATTGTGCTTTAGAGTGCGGTTGGCCAAAGCCCCACGCCATTGGGTTGTTCCATGCCTTCTTTCCATGGCGCCAGGGCTTCCCATAAGTGGTGTTACTACTGGTGGGAATAGTCCCACCGCATAGCCACAATGTATTTTGAATGCTTGTGAATGGTTTAATCTCATGAGATTTTTGTTTTCGGTTCAAGAATGAAGCAAGAAGGAAACCCCCAACAAATGGTATATTTTATTGCATTGTGGTTACTTTCTATTATTATAATTTCTTATTAATTTCTATTGTAATTTTTGTTTAGCTTAGGGAATGAATGTTTTTTATTTGGGTACCTCAAATTTAGGTTTTGGGCATAGGATTTATCCCAATTTCAACTCATTATATGAAGAAATTGGAGAGAAAACAACTACTTAGGGCGGACTTATTAATGAACCAGATTAATTTTAGCATTTTGCCCCTTTTCTATGTTTTTACATTAGTGCTAATAACGTGGATCAATTGGGCTTAATCTCCTTATAATTTGGGCCATTAGTAGCTATTAGCCTTGATTAGCTAGCCACATTTAATGTGGGTGAGCTTTTTGGTAGGCTTTTAGGCCACAAGTCAAAGGAGATAAATTGGGAAAAGGAAAAATTTCAAAATCCTGACAATACCCCTTTTCGAGTAGTGGTGAAACCAGAAATTGCAAATCGCAACTATGAAAAAAAGGTTAAAAGTTAAAAAATAGAGAAGGTAAAAGGGAAAAGGAAGATTAGGAATATATATATATATATATATATATATATATATATATATATATATAGAGAGAGAGAGAGAGAGAGAGAGAGAGAGAGGGAGAGAGAGAGAGAGAGAGAGAGAGAGAGAGAGAGAGAGAGAGAGAGAAAACACACGCACAAACTTGCCTATTATAGATTTTAGGCTGTTTTACGATCATTTTAAATACAAGACGCAAAAAATTTACAATTTTCTATAGTTAAGGGACCCATCTTAACCCTAACTAGCCTTAACTCACACTTACGGTCTAGACGTGTATTAGAGGCCGATTTAGACGATAATGCATCTATTGAGCTAGGTGCGTACCAGCCTATGCTAGGCCCTGTTCCCCTGGACCTTCATTCGTCAAAACCCACTTTAGTATTATACAAGGACCTATAATAGGGGAGAGTGATACTTTATCTGACTTCAAGTCAATGGAAGGATCGCTAGTCCCAAGAAGTGAACCCTAATCAGGCCTCACTAGCTCGGCTAACTACCAGTCTTTTTAACCGCATAGTTAGCTCAGAGGTTCAGCTTCAACTGCTACCTCTGCTAAGCCGAACCTTAGTACATACCAACCACATGATGGAGGAGATGAGGTAAACTCCAGAGAGACACCTGATGTAATCGTTTACAAAAGCAGGGAGCGTTCATGTTTATATCTCCATCTATGCACCTTCAGCAACTGTGACCATTGACCCACCCCCTGTAAAACAAGTGCTTATGTTTGATGGTAGAAAATTTAAAGAAGTGTAAGAAGTAGAGGAAGAATTTAAGGCTGCTAGAGCCAAAGAAGAAGAGACTTTGCAATCAGCACAACAATGATTTTAGCAGCCCAAATAGCTCACTATACCCAAAGCTAGGAGTCCCAAGTCAGGACCACACAAGTAGTGCCCAATAGCCTAAACACATGCAATAACACTGCATCTACCTCAAGGAAAGAACTAGGCATGCAAGCTTTGGACCAATGTCCTCTTACAGAAGATTGGGAGTATGATGACACATAAAACCCTTGTGGATTTATGCACAGCTCAAATTCTTTGGTGTTGTCAATCAATCTCTGGGAGGACAAACACTTGCAGGGCATCTGCAACAATTGCATGCATAATATCATCGAATATGAAAAAATCCAAAGACTTATGATGCAAATCAGAACTCCAAAGCAAGAGTGCCCACAATGAGTGAAATGGTAACACCCCTTGTGTGCCCTGCAAATCCTACTTTTGTAGTATCACCTAATTATACCATGGACCCACCCACATCTTCTATCCCAAAAAGCCATGTAGGGACTCAAGAGCATGCTAGCATGAGTTTCACATTCTTAGATCCTAGAGTTATCCCTACCCAAGTCACTGCTAACGCACTGCCTGATCGAGTGGTAACTGACACATCATTATTATCTTTGATCCACAAGCCCACCACCACGGTAGAAGCCATCCCTAATTTTAACACATTCCTCCCTGCCTGGCCTAGCACGTCTACTACCACCATTTTGAGAGGATCATTAGCTTCACATCCACCATTCATCACATCTCATTCTAGTGCACCCATGACACATCCATTTCATAGAGTGAGTGTGCTACCAATTCCTGTTGTGAGATTGACTGCACTTAATGCCCACATGACTGTAGCACCTATTGGGGCACCAATAGGACACACACCTTATGTTGTACATCCAGCTCCACCTGGATTTAGACTAATGTGTCCTCCTACAATGCCATGTGTTGCACCTACACCTATTGTACCTGTCATGTGCCAGCACTAGCTCTGCCCAGAGACCCAATTTCTTTTGCACACTAGCCCTGGAAAGAGCAGTATAGCTGAGAGCATATCGCCTATTATGAGATATAGGGGATCAACATAGCTATGGAAAGGTAGCCCAAATAGCCAAGGTAACTGAGAGATTCACTGGAGATGGTAGTCCTAGGAGACATGTGGAGGTATTTAATCAAGTGTGTGAAGCCCTAGGAGAATGAAAATGTCTTTAGTCTAACATTCGATGGTAAGGCTGGTGATTTGTATAGAACTCTCAAGGTCAAGGAACGCTTGAACTTCACCGCTCTTAGGAGATTGTTCTTGAAGCAATTTGTGCATAAAGGAGTCTTATGGGGTTTAGCCTCATAGCTACACAAAGCAGAGAGAGAAGAAGAGGAGTCAATACAAGATCTCATTAGCTGGCTCAAGCATTTGAACTCTCATTGCCTTCCACATGAATGATATTCAAATAATCAACTGCTTGATATATCCATGGGATTAAACATGCAGCGATCTATAATGGCTTAGTCATTAGAGGGATTACTTCATGGGATGAAGTCACAACAAATGCCATCCAATTAGAAGATAATATGATGGTCAAGGTAGCCAAAGCATCGGATTCTAAATTGCTTCAAGAGTCACTAGACATAACACTTCTACCGTTAAACTAGCGGAGATAAAATTCATAGACTTCATGAAAGCACTCAAGTAGGGGATGAAGACAAATAAAGCTCCTAAAAATGTACATATATACCCAAGGAGAGAGCTTCAATGGTGCTCAATCTGCTGGCTGACAAGGGCATTCAACCAATGAGTGTCCAATCCTAAGGGCACACTATAATGGAAATTGTACTTTTTATAGATGTTATGGTCATGCGGATTCACAATGCTACTCACATTTACAAACCCTTGCTAACGCTTCTAGACCTAAGCAATTGGCTTTACCAGCCATAATGCCTACTGCCACACCTTAACCCAAATGGCATAGAAACCTATTGCAAAGGGGATTTACAATACACAAAATGTGTCATTACCTCCATTAGTTTTGGGACCTCAACCCCCACCTCCAAGGATAACACCATTAAATCAAATAATCTTTTAAGTGTCCATAATACAAGGTTGACTTGGACAGTGCATCACATGTTGTTGACTCCACTGAACTTTATCCGACCTACTATGTTGTTGATGGAAGAGGCAGAGTCAAACCAGTATACCAGCCAGCTGCAAATAGCAAGAGGTTGAGACATCAACAACTCTACTATCAAGAAAATTCATCTTCAATGCTATCATTGTCAAGGACCACACCGAGTCTCGTAGTGTCCCATAAGAAACTAACTAGTCACCCAAGCTGCATCTTCTAGCATGCCACCTACAACTTGTAATCATTATGGGCATGAATCATCGGATCAAATATTTCCCAATGAAAGTTGTAGTTGCAAATCAGCAAAATTGTCCTACCATCATAGCTCTCAACATTATTGGAGGGGGTGGTCAAACTCAGAGATCAATTTTGAAAAATCCTAACCCCTTGGGAACGCAATAACAAGACTCATGGCTCAAAACATACCTATTATGGAAAATAAAATAGAAAACTAGGCTACTTCAATAGGAGGATCCAAAAACAAGAGGGGCCAAAGATGAAATAAATCCATAAAGGGGGGAAAATTTGAGGAAACGGAACGGGTGAACTTGGGAACACCTAACAAACTAGTCTACATGAATAATATTGATGAGGATTCCAATTTAATGGACACACAAGATGGTTTTGAGAAAACCAAAGACAAACAAAAACCAAGGAGACCAAAGAGGAAAGGATGCAGCCACCATCAAGAAACCAAACAAAACTTGGTTCATACCCTGACCCTTTAAAATAATTGGAACAACTTCATGAGCTCAGGGATATGATCACACAGTTAGAACCAAGACCAAAACAAGTAAACATCTCTGAGATTGTTCATCCAAACAACCTAAAGCCTGTCGCAAAAAACAACCCACGAACCATTAGATATACCTAGTTTCATCCTTGAGGTCAATGAGAACTCACCTATCCCAAGCATGGATTTTGAACTCTTTAGGAGAATGTTTGAGTATGAGAACCTTGAACCCATTCAAGAGTTGGAGATTCCAATCTCACCAGCACCCTCATATGGTAGAGAGGTGACGGGTACTCCATTGAACATCCCTAAGTTGATGGATTTCATGGCTTCAAAAATTGTGACGATAATCATTACATGTTTATGTGGAGACCTGCTGCATTGAAATCGCTTCTTAATGGGGAACTCTTTACTACTGCCCTACAGACATGTATAAATAATATCCTTCCTATTTGATACTACACCAGAGCCTAAAATGGATGAGGACCACCAATTCTATGGTCAAAATACCATTAAACAAACTGGGATAATACTTTGACAGTGATGAGACTAATGCAGCCCTCTCACTGCTAAGGGAATCACAGTACTGGGAGTCCTAGATGGTGGTTTGGGAGTGAGTTTAATCACCAAGAAGTATTGGGGAAAGATGGGTAAACCTTTTCTTAAAGTGCCTGACGTCATTGTGAAGATGGCGGATGTAACAATTGCCAAACCTATTGGGATGTTTACATTAGGATCAAGGTACTGAAACATTGGGTGATGTATACCTTCACGGTGATGGATTTCTCTAAACAACCCGACTCTTATGAGATCATCCCAGGAAGACCGTTTATGGGTGAAGATAAAATGGTTCATGATTGGGTAAGGAACCATGTCTACTTGTAGTTCTATGATTCAAGTAGACCTTGTGACTAGACATGTACATCCTATGGGTAGTTATGGACTTTTTGGCAATCAATTGGATACCACCATCAATTGTCTTCCATGACCATCCCAATTGAAGGTCACAAATGAAGGTGATGATTTAAATTGGACTCAAATGATGGCTACTATAGACATTTGGGGAAGGCCAGGGTGGTCAACATGGGTAACACTAGATGGCGAGGAACTTCCCAAAGTTGTACCATTGCAAATGATGAGTGTCATGTACTTAGACAACAAGGGAATTAGGGAGTATAGTGATCTTGAATCCACATGGGAAGAAGACTCTATTCATACACTTCTAACTCTTACACCTCTAGTGATGATGAGTGTCATGTACTTAGACAACGAGGGAATTAGGGAGTATAGTGATCTTGAATCCACATGGGAAGAAGACTCTATTCGTACACTTCTAACTCTTACACCTCTTGTGATGAGGAGTCTAGAAATGAGACAAAATAGAACTAAAGCAAACACATGTGAGTGGAATTTAACCTAGCAAAATTGAGACAAGTGAAATAGAAACAAAATTGGATGAAGAAGCTTCTCACCAAAACAAAATAACAATGAAGAAACAAAATAAACAAAAGAGTTATAAGATAAACATGCACTAGCAGTTTGCAAGAAAGAACAACCAAGGCCCAATGGCTATAGTACATTAGTACTGTAGATGTTTATTAAAATTTTATCAATAATTAGGGAGAAGAGTTACAAAGAGTCATGTATTGTGGACCACCCCCAACTGATATAGCCCAAGTGGAAGTCTCTAGCTAACCCAAACTTAATTGTTCGGCCCGAAGGAACCAAAACTGTGCACTAGCCTAAAAGGAACAAGAGGCTGAGGCTAAGGCTGTCAAAGTAGCTGAGGAAGAGAAAGAACAAGAACCTGACTTATGCTAGATATCAAAGCATTACAAATCATACACCATAGGGGATCATAAGTTAGTGTTTAACAATGCAAAACGAGGACCTATGAGTGAGGAGAGCAAAGTCTATGATGAACCTACTAAAGTGAAGGAGGTAGATGCAGAATTTGGTGAAGATTCTAAGCTAGTCTACATCATTAAAGACCTCATTAAGGAAGAGGAGGTTGAGCTCATTGCTCTCCTTAAGGATTTTAGGGATTTCTTTGCATGGACATACCATGACATGAAAGGAGTTCCTGCAGAGGTGGTACAACACACCATTGTTGTAGAGGTGGTATAGCACACCATCCCATGGTACCCAATGTTAAGCTTATCCAGCAGTGACCCTATCCGATGAATCCCAAATATGCAAGCATTGTGAAAGAGGACAATGACAAGCTAATCAAATGTGGATTCATCTATGAGATTGAACATTCAAACTAGGTGTCACCTGAAAAAGAATGGAAAATTACAAGTATGTGTTGATCTCAGAAAGGTCAATGCAATATAACAAGATGAGATTATTACCCCTTGTCGTATTCAAAACACATACTCAAACAAGTAGCTGGCAATGAAGCATATAGCTTCTTAGATGGATATTCAAAATATAAACAAATTTCCATTGCTCCGAAGGATCGAGAAGCTAAAATTGCTTTTATTACGGAACACGGAGTTTATGCTTATAGAGTTATGCCATTTGACTTGACACACACCACCAGCCACATTCTAAAGACTTATGGATACTACTTTTAAGGACTTCTTAAGAAAGTTTCTTGAATCTTTCTTGGATTATTTGTTCATTTATTTGTCTTAGAAAGAGCACCTAGCATGCCTAAAAAGGGTGTTTGAAAGGTGTCAATCTTATCACATATTCTTAAACCCTTACAATGCTACGGAGTTGTTCTTGCATATATAGTGTCCAAAAGTGGGATTTCCACTGATGAGAGACAAATCAAGGTCATCTTGGAATTACCCCCACCAAAAAACTACAAGGAATTCCAAACATTCATGGGCCATGTCAACAACTACCGTTCGTTTATTCTTTCATCCGTTTATTCTTTTCTACGCAAAGATAGTTCGTCCTTTGTACAAGCTATTGATTCTATTTGTATGGACTAATGAGTGTCAACAAGCTTACGACACATTGTGAGGGGAGTGATGGCCTCTAAAACACCACTAGACACCACATAAAGGTGAGATATACTAAAACCAAAACTGGGGGCACCCAAACCACCTGTTCTAAAGCACCTATCAGCTCGAGTGATACCCTCCGAACCTTTGCTGATCAAAACATATCCAAATCATCTAAGGTTATCCTTTTAAGGTGTTTGATCCAAGAACTACCCTTCATTGATTCATTTAACTCAAAGTCCCTCTCTCTCTTCAATCCTCACAGAAGAACACCATCTTAATAGTCCATCCCTTGATCAACTTTGATCCTATACCACCTCCCTACTCATATCCAAACTATTATGTTGTTGAGATGGTTGATCCAATCAAGTGTTCCTCACTTGTTTCCAAGGACTTGTAGTTCCTCTCTCACCTCCAATCTCCGAACAAACCAGACCATTTTTTTCCCAACAATTGGAAAATGTTTGATCCTGTACAATCCCTCAATTAAGATCTAAATAATCCTATTTCATAACTATCACAGATTTAAACCTGAGACAATCATATCAGTTTCTCCTACTCACAGTTGGTCCCTCTCCAATGGTTCAAGCAAATCAAAATTCCTCTCACAATATTAGAAGCCGCCCCGCTAGAGCACAACTTTTGAATTCCTATCACACCCAAAAAATTAATGAAAATAAACCTATATAATCATATTACTCATTCCTTTTGATCCATACACACACAAGCTCAACCTTCAAAGCTCACCACAAATCGTCACTTGCTCATACCTTGATCTCTCAGACATAAAAAGCTTTAGCCAACCAAACTACACCCTCCTAATGATTGATTTAACATCAATTCATTTTCAGTTGAGCTCTCATGAATAAGATGAAAAATGATGGCAACTGTTACACTTTAAATTCTGAAGAACTTAACTCAAACGTAGAAGAAAAAGCACTCCGGTGATGAATTCTCAACAAGAGATCACGAGTCCTTAGTTGATACAAGCTCCAATCACACTGGAGTCTAGAGAGAAAGCTAAGTTCCAACAGAGCCACTATCTAAGGTCTTGGGATATGCGCAAATCCGATAGACAACTTACCTACTTAGTCCACTCTGCTCTAGCCTTTGATCTTCTAGGTCCATGATGACCAAATCCCTTTATAGATCCTCAATTCACCCCTGTTTAGCAGGCTCTCTAATTCCCCCCAATTTTTAAAAATTTATCATTTTTTTCTCTCCTGTATGGACACCAAAATTGGGAACTAACCCAACTACTATTCTCTACTGCATGGACACCAAAATTAGGAACTAACCCAACTACTATTATCTACTACATGGACACCAAAAAAAAAAAATTCTCTCCTACATGGACACCAAAATTAGGAACCAACCCAACTACTATTCTCTATTCCTACTTCTTTTGGGCTCTTGCTCAATTGGTGACACCTTCCCATGCTGCAAAGTGTACATGTTTACTATGTATGGGTACTAAATGCACATTGTATCATCACTATCTTTAACACCATCCCACATACAATCACACCCCCCCCAACATCCCTTGCATCATGAACATCCTGTGATCATCTAAAGCCATCCTCTCTTAGACTCATACCCACAATAGACCTATGGGTATCCCCATCACCATGTCCTTTCTCTCATATCATCCATATCCAATATTAAATATCATCCCAACACCATTTAAAACCCTGACATTTAGAGTTCACATGCTCAAACCCCTTTGCTTGTGTTTAGATATTGGCTATACATGGGTCAAAAATTCTTCTCACATATTGCCCAACCCCCCTAGTGAAACACTTTTAGGTGTTTCATCCAATTCTTGTTCTATAACTGTACTTTTTTCCCCAAAAAAATCCTTTATACAACTCCATTAGCAACATAATCACCATCCAATATCCACCTCTACCAAAGGACTGCACCATCAAAGCATACACACTGTCAGCTCTCTTTCTAATCCCTCCATTCATGTCAAACTTGAGCTCTTTACACACAACTTAGAACTCCTTGACATATTGTGTGCCTTTATCAAACTTTCATTCCATTTAGATCCCATAGCCCATAACCCTTCTGGATCACTGGCCTCATTAAGCATTTGTACAACACATCCACCTGGATCAAATGGGTAAAATAGTATTCTCCAAAGCCTTTCAACTGAATTGATCCATCCACCTGGATCAAACACCTCCAAACAACCTACAAACAACATCAATGTTGTGCTCTATCAAAAGCTTACTCTCTCCAAGTAGCCATTATGTCAACTCTCGTCTCAGTTCCTCCATCGATAGACACCCTAGTCTTATCATAAGACTTATAATTTTTTCCAATTCTGGACTCTTCCGTTATGCCCTCACCCCTCTTCTCAAATACAATATTATCACCATAAAGCTTTCCATTCACATCATCCTCAGGTATACCACCAAATACATCCATCAACCAAGGTGAACATCTCCAAGCACAAGACTACAAGTCTTCTTCAAGCACTCATCCTCTTGCAAAATAAATTTTGCATAAACGTCATCCTGCCTACTCTTCACAGCATCCAAGTCATCATCTAAGCCTTGGGTCTTTTTCAAACTCTTTGCATCAACAAGTCACAACCTTATTCAATCGCATCTCCACAGCCAGCTAACTAAATCTCCTCATCACCCATCTCCAAAGGCTCAATTTCATTTACAAACAACATTCTCATCATCCATAGAGATCTTCTGATAGCATTCCTCTTCCTGCAAAATAGAGCTCTCCATATCAACCATGTCTTAGATGTTCTTCAAACTCTTTGCATATCATGTAGGTCACAACTTTCTATCACATCATCATAGCCATCTGAATGGATACCTATATAACTCACATGCAAGGGTTCAATATCATTGATAGCCATTTGAATGGAGACCTATCATCATAGAGATATGTCCATCTAGACCATCTTCAAGATCCTTGTGTGCACAAATATCCCATCAAAAACATTTTCATGGGTGGGTAAGATGATCATCTCCTAGCATAATGCCATGTCTCCTCATGCCATTCCTCTTCCTGTAAAGCAGAATCAACACGGATACCATCGGCATGACCACTTGTTACATCATCCAGACTCTGAATGCTCTTCAAATAGTCTACATCTTGTAAACAACAACCCTTATCTAGCTCAACATAGCCATCTGGATGGATGTTCAAACCACCTACATCCAATGGTTCAACATCACTTGCAGCACCATACTCATCAATACTCATCAATCACATCAAAATAGGTAGCATCAATGTCATCAAAATAGGTAGCATCAATGTCATCAAAATAGGTAGCATCAATGTCATCAAGAAATAGATCAACAAAGAATGGAAGAGCATCATTCAGCTCATCCTGATCATATCCATCTCCCACTTTTAATGAATTTTGTGTCTCATCTTATACACATCCCAAGCTTCTACTTCACAATACTATCATCCTCTAGATCTGTATTAGCTTCCTTAGAAAGCATCCCAGCATTCAGCTTCACAACACCCTGAATATCATGGCATGGGTCTTTCACCTCTATTTCCAATAAACTTTGATCCAAATCTATTTCATCATTGATCCATCTGAAGACCCTATCACACAAGCATCAAGGCTTATCTTCTCATCACTAGTTAAACCAGTAGCCCCATTTAAAGATCTAGGAAGGTTAGCACCATCCTACTAGCAAAACATCAGCTCTCCTCTCATGTATGCCAACATATTTACATCACCAAACTGACCCTGGAGTTTCATCTATCTAGATACTTGACTCTCACTGACTCCAAGAATCCCTAGCATAGCAAGATTCAGACCTCCAACCTGCTAAGTCAACTTTGAACCTCTTGAAGTAGCCCATTCTGCCCTCTACATAGGTAGGGTAGCCTCCACATGTCTACTTACTTCCCTGTCTTTCCTTGCTAGCTTTTGCTTCCTCAATTTCTTCCTCCATTGCTCAGTTGTCATCCTTACAGCTTCAACAAATGTGTGTGGGTCTTTCAGCTCCACTTTCTCCTTGATACTTTCATGCAACACACCAATAAACTTGTCCTTCTTTAGAAAATCAAGGGCTTCTTGGTTTTCTCCCAAAGCTCCCAGAATCCTTCTCCAATAGCTTCAAACCTACCCTCAAAGGCTGGCATATCCTCATCTCCTCTCCATGGCTCAATCTGTTTAGCTCTCTCCACAAGTCCTCAAGAGTATCTGCTTTCCCATGTTTCCTTCTCAATGTCTCTTTCAACCTATCCCAATCCCCTTTTCCAGCATCAAAAACAACATCCTCATACCATTCCTTGGCTGGACCTTCCAAAAGCAAAATCACCATCCTTAGCTTGTATGCATCCTCATCCCTGTTTTTGCTACTCAAAGCTGCCAGCTCAATCCTCCTGAGAAATTGGTTGACATCTTCAATCATTTTCCCTCTAAACACTTCATATCCCATACCTCCCATGGTCCTGAGCCCTTAGCAAGAACTCTCTAATCCTCAATTGGGGCACCAAAACATGTGAGGGCTCTGATTAATGGCCTCTATGACACCACCAAACACCACACAAGGGTGAGATATACTGAAACTAGAACCGGGGGCTCCCAAATCACTTGCTCCAAAGCACCTATCAACTCAAGTGATACCCTATGAACCTTTGTTGATCAAAACATATCCAAATCATCTAAGGTTATCCTTCTGATGTGTTTGATCCAAGCAACTACCTTTCATTAATTCACTTAACTCATAGCCCCTCTCCCTCTTCAATCCTCAGAAGAACACCATCCTAATAGTACATCCCTTAATCAACTTTAATCCTATACCACCCCCTACTCAGATCCAAATTGTTATGTTGCTAAGATAATTGATCCAGTCAAGTGTTCCTCACTTGTCTCCTAGGAGTTGTAGTTCCTCTCTCTCACCTCTAGTCTTAGAACAACCCAGACCAATTGTTCCCCAACTGGGCGATCTCTGATCTTATGCAATCCCTCAATTTAGATCCAAATTGTCCTATTTCATAACTATCACAACATCACATTTTTCCCAAATGCTTTCCCTACACAACAACCTAGAGAAGTTAATGCTTATGTGTTCCTTATGCTACTTGGATCCAAAACTCAAATAGATCTGCAAGCTCCTATGCAACCACAACTGGTCCTATCAAGTTCAAAATTAAGCCAATTATATCAGCTTCTCCTTCTCACGGTCCTCCAATGGCTCAAGCAAATCAAAATCCCACTCACAATTAGCAACCATAGCACAACTTTTGAATTCCTCTCACACCCAGACAATTAATGAAAATAAACCTATATATTCAGAGTACTCATTCCTTTTGATACATACACACACAAGCTCAACCTTCAAAGCTCACCACAAGTCATCAATTGCTCATACCTTAATCTCTCAAACATGAAAGGCTTTAGACAGACTACACCCTCCTAATGACTAATTTAACATCAATTCATTCTCAATTGAGCTCTCATGAATAAGATGAAAAATGATGGTAATTGTTACACTTTCAATTCTAAACAACTTGACTCAAACATAGAAGAAGAAGCACTCGGTGAATGAATTCTCACAGCAAATCACAAGTCCTTAATTGATACAAGCTCCAATCACACTGGAGTCTGGAGAGAAATCCAAGTTCCTTCAAATTCCAACAGAGCCACTGTCTAAGGTCGTGGGATATGTCCAATCCCAATTGACACCTTACCTACTTAGTCCACTCTACTCAAGCCTTTGATCCTCCAGGTCTAAGATGACCAAATCCCCTTGTACCTTCTCACATACCATTTGCTACAAATGAATGATCCTCAATTCACCCCTATTTACAAGCTCTCTCATTCCACCCAATTTTTTAAAATTTGTCATTTTTTCCTCTCCTGCATGCACACAAAAATTAGGAACTAACCCAACTACTATTCTCTACTCCTACTTCTTTTGGGCTCTCCCTCGACTAGTGTGACACCTTCCCATGCTAACAAGTGGCATGTTTACTATTTATGGGTACTAAATGCACATGACCATATATCATCACTATGGGCATCATGAATCATAGCTCATCTCTAACACCTTCCCACATACATCCCCCACCATCCCTTGCATCATGAACATCTTGTGATCATCTAAAGCCATCCCCTCTTAGACTCATACCCACAATAGGCCTATGGGTATCCCCATCACCATGCCCTTTCTCTCATATCATCCATATCCAATATCAAATATCATCCCAACACCATTTAAAACCCTAACATTTAGTGTTCACATACTCAAACCCCTTTGCTTGTGTTTAGATCCTGGCTGTACATGGGCAAGGAAATCTTGTCACAACGCTGATAGGATTTTTTGTGCTCAGGGAATATGCCTAATAAAGATGTCCACCCCGACCCAAGAATGAGAAATAAAGCATAGAATATATGGTTGGAAACCTTAGAAACTAGGGACTGCTTTCTGCATGGTCATTTTCTAAACAATGAAAACTAGCCATTGCGACTCCAGTAAATTGAAGGGAGAGTACTTGCATGTACAGAAGGAGGTAGGAGAACAAGGCATGGTGACGGGAAGCTGTGAAGAGAGTCAAGATTTTGCATGGTTCAAAAATTGGGTTTTTTTTGTGTGTGAGGGAATTTTAAAGAGGAGATTTGTGAAGGAGACTCATGGAGAGAGACATGCTTGTGTTGTGAAATAGCCTTGGTTATAGCTTGCTATTTTGGAATCTATTTGTTTTTGAGAAGGCGGTGACGTAGGTTTGTTTTGATGAGAGGCTTGCCCAAAGCAGGGGTTGCACTGTTGTGGTAGAGGGTCTTGTAGGAAGTGGGTTCCCTAGGACCTCTAAATATTAAACTTGGACTAGATCAATCTTTTCTCAACAATCCTTTGCAATATCTATTGGTGGTAATCTATAAAGTATACCTGCAGTTTTATGTTATTGTTGTTGATCTTTGTGAAGTTGAGAATAGAGGATTCTTGTTGGTGATAATTGTGTGAAAATCCCTTGGCTTTACAATGTTCTCTTTTGTTTGTTCATTCCCCAAATCTCAAAGATTTTGAGTTTGGCTCAGTTTGTTTTTGCACAGAGGGACTGGTTGTGTGGGTTTGATGAGTTCTTTTGTTTTGGTCCTCTCAGTATTTTTGTGTGATGGTGAGAATCCTTTTGAGCAATGGGATAAAGGCTTGCCGGAAGTTGACAGGAGTGAAGAGATTGAAAGGAGACTGGATAGTAAGTTTCCATGGATGATGTAGCTATTTGATAGGGGCCAAACTAAGGGGGTATTCGTAGATTTTTGATCCAGGTGGGTGGATCAATTCAGTTAGAAGACTATGGAGGATGATGTTGTTCCCATTTGATCCAAGTGGAGAATCAACCAAAAGGAACTTGACTCATCTATAGGGTTTACATAAGGTTTTGCCAAATAAGTGGTTGAGCATAAATGCTCTAACCAGGGGGTTTCTACAAACTATGATAGGATTTTTTGTTCTCAGGGAATATGCCCAATAAAGATATCCACTCTGACCCCAGGAATGAGAAAGAAAGCATAGAATATGGTTGGAAACCTTAGAAACTAGGGGCTGTTGCATGGTCATTTAAAAAAAATGAAAAGTAGATGTTGTGACTCCAATAAACTAAAGGGAGAGTACTTGCATGTATAGAAGGAGGTAGGAGAACAGCGCATGGTGGTGGGAAGCTGTGAAGAGAGTCGAGATTTCGCATGGTTGAAAAATCATTTTTTTTTATGTGAGGGAATTGCAAAGAGGAGAGTTGTGAAGGAGAATCATAGAGAGAGACACACTTGTGTGGTGAAACAGCCTTGGTGATAGCTTGCTATTTTGGAATCTATTTATTTTTGAGAAGGTAGCTATGCAAGATTGTTTTAAGGAGATTGGGCTTGCCCAGAGTAGGGGTTGCACTATTGGTAGAGGGTCTTGTAGTAGGAAGTGGGTTCCCTAGCACCTCTAAATAGTAACACTGTTGGAACTTGGACTGGCTCAAGCTTTTCTCAACAATCCTCTGCAATATCTATTGGTTGTAGTCTACATAGTATAGCTGCAGTTTTTTTGTTATTGTTGTTGATCTTTGTGAAGTTAAGAATACATGATTCTTGTTGGAAATTATTGTGTGGAAATCCCTTCATTTTATAGTGTTCTCTTTTGTTGGGGATAATTGTGTGGAAATCCCTTCGTTTTATAGTGTTCTCTTTTGTTTGTTCATTCCCCAAATCTAAATTGTTTTAAGTTTGGCTCAGCTTGTTTTTGCACAAAGGGCCTATTTATGTGGGTTTGATGAGTTCTTTGTTTTTGCACAAAGGGCCTAGTTGTGTGGCTTTGATGAGTTCTTGTTTTGGTCCTATCAGTGTTGTTTGGATAGAGTTTTTGTTGAGGAGTGAAGACAATTGTGATGAGTGAAGAGTTGACTTTGGTTGAACCTGAACTATGTCAGTCAGCCTGTGTTTAAGTTGTGAGGCTTGGCAAAAAACATGGCATGGTTGATCATCTATCCCCTACATACCTAATGGTGAAGGACCAATCGTAGTTTTCGATGATTTACTGGATGCTACACTATTCAAAGTAGAGGCTATTCCAGAGTGAAGAGAGAAAATCGTTAACTTTTTAGCTAATGGTTTTCTAGAAGGAAAGGAGCTAAGGAAAGATTTAGCAAGAAAGTTGCTAAAAGAAAGCGAGCCTTACCAACTAATTACCAAAACTTTTTATAGATGAGGTAAGAATGATATTCTTAGATGCTGCCCACAAGAGGATGAATATCTCATGATCATGGAACAAGCACACCTGGGGGTAGCGCAGCAGGTGGACATTTTGCGGTAGAGATCACTACGAAGAAAATACTCTAATCAAGGTAATGGTGGACATTTTGCGGCAGAGATCCTTGCCAAGAAAATATTCCAATCGGGGTAGTGGTGGCCCCAACTTTTTAAGGACTGTGCACTATTTGTAAAAGGTTGTGATGAAACATTGTGCCAAGCCACAAAAGAAAGACATGATGCCACTCTATCCTGTTAGAGTTGGCCAACCTTTTAAAAAGTGGGGCTTGGATTTCATTGGCCCTATTAGTCCTACTAAACATGGCACACAAGCACGCTTCATCATTTTTGCCATAGATTATATAACTGAATGGGCTGAAAGCAAGAGCTTTATGAAAAGCGAATGCCATGGTGACTGTTAAGTTTCTCTATGAGAACATCATTACCCACTTTGGATGTCCATTTGATATAGTGAATGAACAAGGTAAGCATTTCATTAATGATATTATAAAAAATCTCACTACCACATTCATGATCACACAATGCAAGTCAATACCATATTACTATGACAAGCAAATGGCTAAGCAGAGAGCACCAACAAGGTTCTTATTTTGGTATTGATAAATATTGTTGATACTCGATGCACTCACTGCTTACAATAGCAGCTATATGGGCTTATTGCACATCATATGGTGTATGGACTTGAGGTAGTAATACCTTGGGAGTTCATGGTGTGTGGACTTGAGGTAGTAATACCTTGGGAGTTCATGATTCCCAACTAACTAAAAATCTTGATAGTAATGCATTGGTTGACCAGTTGTTTGTTTTGGAACAATTCGAGGAAGAAAGATAACTCACCATGTAGAATATTAAGAAGGACCAAAAAAAAATGGTGGTTTGACCAAAACCTCAAAGAAAAAGAGATCAAGGTAGGAGATCTTGTACTTATGTATGGGGTCCATAGTAAAAAGAAAAAGATCAAATACATTGGTAAGGGACCATTTAGGGTTTGTGGAGCTACACCACAAGGTAATATACGTGTTAAGACTCTTATCAGAGTTGAGCCTACCGATTTCCTTAATGGTAGTAAGTTTAAGAAATATTATGGATCTCTTACCGAAGAATCCTTACATGCTTCTCATGAAAAATAAGCCACCAAGGAAAGGGCCGCTCAAAAGAAGATCCAAGTCCAAGAGGAGGCAAGGAAAAGACAGGAAAAACGTTAACAACATTGAGAAGCAAACATTAGACCTACTTCATAAGCATATGTTGTGGAGAGGTATTCGACAACACGGATGATCACATTCCACCTCTCAGAATACCCATTGAATTACCTAGCCCCTATGGTAAGTGTTCTATAATGCTATGCTTGACACGGGTGCTACTCTCCTTTTCTACGTAGAATCGGTTAGGTAAACCTCAACTTGAAAAGTCTAACATGAGAATAGAGGGTATAAGTACCAAAAATACCAAAGTACTTGGTTTGCTTTAAAACTATCATCTATTGGTGATAACAAGCACTTGGTTGGTAACTTTTGGTCATGCCTGTAGGAAATTTAAAAGAACATGTCATTCTTGGATGGACTTGGTTGATAGTGTCTCAATGAAAAATCGATTGGACCACAAGAGTGTCTCACTGGCAAAAAATCCTAACCCTACACTTTTACACTCCACACACGTGTTTTATGGGACAACAGCCCTCTCTGCTATAGTAGAGCATACCATCATTTCACATCAGCTCATGGGACAGCAACCCTCTCTGCTATACAGTAGAGCATACCATCATTTTACACCAGCTCATGGGACAACAACTCTCTCTGCTACACTTTAGCACATTAGCATGCTTTTATATCTATTCAAGTGTGTGATTAAAGGTTCACATTCCTTCATATCCAATTTGTAGAATTGCATTAACAGATTTATCTTTGAATTTTTAGCTTGTGTGCCAAATAATTTATTATTGAGTTCATCCCATGCATCTTTTGCCCACTGTATCCCTGTGATGTGATGAATGATTTCATCATTTAAACAACGGAGTGTGATAAGTCCCAATGCTTTTTTATTCCTGCTCTTCCACTCATTTTTCCATCTCACCTCTGGGCATTCATCTCTTCCCTCAACTAGCCCCCATAGATTTTTCCTCATGAGCAAATACATGGTTTTTGTCTGCCATGTGTAAAATTGCTCCCCATTAAATTTGGCTATCTCTGTGCCGTACTAATGATGATGTGAAGGGGGTCTTACCTGGGTACTACTGCAACCGAAATCTTACTCTAGGATAGATTGTGGAAGAGTAGAGAATTCACAAGAATTGATTCAACCATAAAAACCAATGCTTTGCAAGCTTCAACTAAATCAAATTAATTGAAATTCAAACACTTAACAAAATTAAAATACTTAGCTCAATAGACCATGCTGGGTGCAATCTTCCCCCCCTTGTGCGTGGCCTTCCCCACACAAGGGTATTTAATTAGCTTTTCAAAAATAGGCCATAGCCCTTAAAATATACAAATTGTGCTTTTAGAGAGCATGGCACTCTTCTTTTACAAAAATATAGTGTCTAATATTGGGACTAGGGTAAAGCCATAGGCTTTAATAAATTCCACATTATAAATGTATCTTTCCTAAAGTTCAAAATGGAAAAATCATTTGCTAAGGTTGCAAGCTACTATTTATTTTAAGCAAAGAATGAACATGAGGTTTACCTTCTTGTTCTGAGTAGTCTAGATCGGAATTACCCTCTTGCTTGAATGATTCTTCTTCATGGTCGTCTTCTTCAATCATATTGACTCGAGCGGCTGCTGCTGGTATCGAACTCTTGGTACGCTCCGGACAATTCGGGGCTATGTGTCCTTCTTTGTGGCACTTGAAACATTTGATAGGAGGTGCCTTCGGTTTTCCACCATTGACTTTCTTATTGGTACTCATGTTGCCTTTAACCTCGTCCTTGCCTGTCATAACCTGGTTTATACATCTTCTTTGGAACATAAAAAGATTTAGTAAATGGTTTAGAAGAAGTACCCTCATGTGCTTTAATCTCTTTAGGAAAACTATTTTTGCATTCGGAATTAGTTGCCAAAGATATTGCAGTAGACTGTAATATTTTCTGAAATTTTTCAAAATTTTTCAGAAATGATTTTGAAATTTTCTGGCCTTTTCTAGGCAATTTCTGTAAATCACTTTTCTGCACCCAAAAATTTCAAAATAGGAAACCTTTTTGAATTTCTCTTCAAATTTGAAAATAGGAGGAGTAAAAGCTCAAAAAGGTGATGTGACTTGCATGGGGCTTGGGAAAAGTAGGTTTTGATTAGCTTTTGGTTTAGGGTCTTGATTAGGCTTATGGGGATTAAGGCTTTGGAAATTTTTTTTAAAATCAAAGAAAATGACGATTTACGCCCGGCAGGTTGCCCGCGTTGCGCCTATTTCCTCATGGATTTTGTGAAATTTTTTTTAATCGCTTTTCCACAGATAAACATGCTCCGTCCATTATAGATTTGCTAGTGCTTGAAGCTTTCTGATTTCTGAGAAAATCATGTGAGGTTTCTAGCTATGGGGATTTCATCCATGCGGTCATATTTTGATTTCTCTGAGTATTTAGAAAAACCACTTTTTGATAGAGAAGTATGGTTTTGCAGGGTGGTGAGTGGGTTTGTGAGTAGATCTAGTTTTGAATTTTTCGACCTTTGGGTAAAGACCTACAAAGCACCCTTCTGTCCAATGGATAAATTCCTGCACTTTCTTGATTTTTGAGAAGATGAAGCCCTTTCCTACCTTCTCCACAAATCTCCTAGCCCAAGCTATGATACCATTGTAACCGGAATCTTACTCTAGGATAGATTGTGGAAGAGTAGAGAATTCACAAGAATTGTTTCAACCATAAAAACCAATGCTTTGCAAGCTTCAACTAAGTCAAATTAATTGAAATTCAAACACAACAAAATTAAAATATTTAGCTCAATAGACCATGCTGGGTGCAATCTTTCCCTCCCTTGTGTGGCCTTCCCCACACAAGGGTATTTAATTAGCTTTTCAAAAATAGGCCATAGCTCCCAAAATATACAAAATGTGCTTTTAGAGAGCACGGCACTCTTCTTTTACAAAAATAGAGTGTCTAATATTGGGACTAGGGTAAAGCCATAGGCTTTAATAAATTCCACATTATAAATGTATCTTTCCTAAAGTTCAAAATGGAAAAATCATTTGCTAAGGTTGCAAGCTACTATGCTTGCCAAAAATTAAATATGATGAACCAAGACATTTCTTCCAAAGTAAACTCTTCATTTTCCATAGTCTTCATCACCTGAAAATATAAGCCTAATTAATAATTAAATTAATCCCACAAATATTAAACAGGCACAAATCATAACCAGCTCATGACTACCAGGCGTAAGTACCCCAGGAATCACCTTGCCATACGAACCTAACTGAAATAATCATAGATGGCCCCAAACATACGTCACTATACCGCACGTATTAATATTTATAGTGGTGTCACCCACGATATGACGCAAGAGTAACCTAGGCGTCCCCAAATTACTCAAGAGGGGATAAATAATATTTTTCTAGAGGACTTAAAATATATTCTCATGACACCTCTTGATCCAATTTCAAGATTCAAGGGCAGTGTCTACCCTTTTACAACTCAATCTGGTGTTTAGGTGATGATTACAACAAATTTATCAGCCTAAAATCACCAGAAATTACATTAAACCAAAGGTAACAAATCTATACGGAATGGTTGGAGTATCAAACCATCTTTGAATTGCAATCTAAAGTTATAGGGATATGTATCAGATACCTAATGGTTAATTTGAGCCCTCAATTATATCAAAATACGGTGATTAATACTGATTAATCATTGATTAGCAAATTAATCCTCTATTTTGTGTGCAAAAAACAGATTATGCAAGGAGTCCAGATCTAAGGCCTTAGAGTTCAAATGAGCTCACATCCTTTTAAGGCCATCAATAGCATTTAGTCTAGTAGAGGATTAAGCCAAGAAATATAAGATTTGACCAAAAATTGAATGCTTAATCTTTGTTTTACCAAAGTCACCTACAGATTTGATGAAGAGCTTGGATCTCACTATAGACTTGATCAAATCAAAATCTGTCTTCACCAGCTTGTAGAGCATGAAAATCCCTAGGGCCAAGAGGAATTAGAGCAATTTGATCTAGATTAGACAAGATCTCATTTTTTCTTAGGAAAAAAAGCGCCTATAGATTCGCAATTTTCAGCAGCTTGCATTGGCAGTTTGTAGGTTTGTCTTGATGGGATGAAGCACAAGGGTGATAGCTATGTGTGGCTAAAGTGGTTTGGGCTAATTTGATGTATGTAGGGAGATAGATCTCCTCCACCAACTGGGGGTACAGAGGGTTTGTTGAAAAAGAAGTAAAAATCTAATTATCTACTAATCCTAATTAGCCAAGTGATTAGCAAGATAATGGGCTCATAAACTTGATGGATTCTAGGCTAGGCTCTGATACCATGTTAAATTTGCAGCAATGTGATGAGCTATGGTGGATCAAATGCTAGAATCAACATCATTAACAAAGAGATTAGATAATAATTAAGATGTGATTAGTGCTGATAGCTTAATGTAGGCATGGATAATAAAAAACTAGCAAATTCTCATTAGGCCAATGCCTTAATTTATAGAGTTTACATCCAAGCATCCAATCCCACTGATTTCTCCTTGATTCACTCCACCTCTTTTGCTTGATTCTCTCCACCTCTTTTGCTTGATTCTCTCCACCTCTCCTAGAATATCTCCACACCTCCTAAATCTCCTCATGCTACCCTTTATTCTCTCCCAGTAGATACTTCTCACCGTTTCATAGGTTCTCTCACATTTACAGATTCTCTTTTACAGCCTCTTGCCCAAGGGCTTGTTCCCGCACACACCCTATTCACTTGTATATTTCAACAAAAACGTGGGTGGAAAAGCAGCTACTTGTTGCTCAAGGCTACTACGAAGGTGCCCATCAAATCTGGGTGCCTCGATAGTCAAAACCTCTTCCCCAACATAATACTCAAAGACTAAGAAAAAAGAAAAGTACTCCACAACACCGTCCACAAAAGCCTATGTGCGTTCCTCAAAGAACTCCACCAAGTCAACAAGTGTGGGTACCAAAAGGATTACTGCAAGCATAAAGGTATTACCAACAAGGAAATACCAACACTTAGATTTCCAAGCATATCACAAAGCCCCCTAAGCTTGCACAAAGAAGGAAACCTTAGCACCAAATGTATCAGCCCCACCAATTTATAAGGTTCATCAAAGATGGGTGCCTGTGCATGTGCTTCAACAACAAGGATACTATGATAGTTATCCCATCATATGATTGCCAAAATCAAACAACGTGAAGAAAGCCTCACCACCGACTTCAACCCTAACACCTTCACCTAAAGTTCAATAAAAATGGAGGCCTAAGCAACACCAACAAGCAAGTCACTCAACCACTCTCGTGCATTCACCTACACAAGAGCTTGTGTGTTCGAACAACAGCAATGGTAACCAACCAGTAGTCTCACCTACCGCCTCGACAACATTTGAGCCAAAAATTCAAGAACAATTCCCACGTTCTGTAATGAAGATTTATGAGCGCATCAAAGACAAACTCACAATGCTCTTTTCACCCTTTTGGATGTGAAGTGTAAGTGCAGAAGCTACGCGGCGGCGGTAGACATAAGAACCTATTCTCTCAAAAAGGAGAATAGCCACACGAACCTATTGCTCGCAAGGTGGTAACACAAAAATTTAAAAACACACACAAACACAAGGGAGTCACACATATGGTCTATTAAACAACTCCCAAGGATCTTAAATAGCCATTCCATTCTTGCTTATAGCTTACTTTTCTTTTGGCTATGACAATGTAGCGGCTACTTCATGAGGACATATCCATACTCATGCACTGGAGAACATTTGCACCAAAGCCTCACCATCACAACTTCTAGGTATATCTTTGCATGGGGGGGGCCATGGTGGGCGAAAGCCTGGTCAATGGTACAACCCATCGCCAGGAATTTTCCTTCAAATTGCAAACCTCTCCAAATGACGCTACCATCTTCACAAATCAATGATATTCAATTCTTAGTGAAGATATATATATTAGCCTCGCAAGTCGACGTAATTCTTTCAATCCTCGCTAACAAGTGGCTACTTCAACACAGAGCAGTTCAATAAGAGTCTACATGACTCACTTCTTGTACTTCATGTATATCTACTTCATAAGAGCACTTAAATATACATAAAAACATAAAAAAAGTACATGGGAAGAAGCATACAAGAATATGTCCTACTCAACAACATTTGACAAGAATCCTACCACACAAAGGGGCATCATCGAAGGCCAATTTCTTCAAATGATGAATGTCACTTCAATGAATCAAATGAGGAACTGAGAATCACCATCTCGTTCTGATGATTATGTCTACATTCCTTCGGATCCTCCCCTCTCTTCTCTCCCATTATTAACATCTCTTAGCATCCCCACTAACACAAATCGCATGTAACCTTGCTTATGATTGCCAAAAATAAAATAAGCAAAAAAACAAAAAAAAACATGCTCACACACAAATATAAAAAGGCAATGACTTGCAAAAAACCCCACCACCCCACCCTTTACGAATTCCCAATAAACCATTAATCTTTTCATTCATTAACTAGCTTTTCTCACACACAAATATAAAAAGGCAATGACTTGCAAAAAACCCCACCACCCCACCCCATTAGGAATTCCCAATAAACCACTAATCTTTTCATTCATTAACTAGCTTTCCTTATTCCTTCTGGAGGAACTAAGACCATTGAAGGTCACTCAACATCAAAGCCATCGACAAAGCTTGTCCATTCTCCCCACACAAAGGTCTTCAACGTGATCACGAGGACGCGATCACCATCAAGAAGAAAGGGGGGGGGATGTTAACCCATTCCTAGGGTTAACAAGATCTACCACCATTATCTTACATCAAGGAGTGATAGATACACCAAAGGGTCATACATTCAAGATATGAAGCAATAGTGTCCAAAGCTACAACTTGGAGGAGCACCCGTAATGGTGTGATGGAGTATTTATGGCGATTCCCACTTCAAGAGTGTGTGGTAGCAAGTTAGGATGAAGTTCTAAGTGACGTACTTCATGGATATATTATGAGAGTAGTCATTGCAATAGCATTAGGCCTCTTATGAGTCTAAAGTGCCCGGTCGACCACAGTTTAAGTAAGTGTGAACACTTATGGCCATGTATATAAGTGAATATCTCTCATAATACAACATACCCTCCCATTGTGCAATTGAGTCTTACTCTTGCTAATCTCTCTTCCTAATGCATACTAGTGAGTGTGTGTGAGTGAAGTGAGGTGAGAGGAGGGATGAGTACCTGTAGTGCAACGCGGCGGTGTGATAATGCTCACGGAGGGCATGGTGGAATTGCTTCTCAAGGAGTTGTAGAGCTTGGAGACCTCAAGGGTTACGAGCTCGGCCATTGGAAAGATCCTCACGACAGTTGTGGTTCACCAGGTAATCTTTTGTTGGATGTGTTTCAAGGGGGGTTAGGGTGAGCCATAACATGCTCAACGCCGGCAATGTGCATTACTACATCTATTATGTGATGCCTTTCGATAAGATGATGAGTCAATTAATGATACACATCGGTTTCCATTAACATAATGTACGGGCAAGCACATCAAAGGCACTAACTGATAGGACAAAGCAAATGGTGTCCAGGGTTCTAGGAGTAGATTGCAATGCCAAGGCAAGGAAGGTACAAATATGTGTGGCCAAAGAAATCGTAATGGCAGCACTAGTGCAAGATGGTGGTTTCTCACATTTCACTAGGGAACAAGAGTTCATCAACATTACAGAGGAGATGGGACCACTGGGTGGAAGACAATTAGTAGGCTAATTTGGTTGGGCAATTATGTTTTTATAAAAAAAGTTATTAAAATCTAGATAAGTAAAGTGTGAAATTTGAATAATTTGATTTTTAGGTTTCGAAAAGGTAAGTCACTACAGCCTAACACACAGGCCATTAAAGGAGAGCTTTGGCTTCGATGCACTTCTAAACCTGAAGCGAGAGTGCACTTATGACTTAGGACCCTTCTTCTTTGGTACAAGGG
This sequence comes from Cibotium barometz, assembly GCF_041138505.1. Classification (NCBI taxonomy): domain Eukaryota; kingdom Viridiplantae; phylum Streptophyta; class Polypodiopsida; order Cyatheales; family Cibotiaceae; genus Cibotium; species Cibotium barometz. The sequence goes on from NC_141059.1 coordinate 31,969,716, forward strand.
TCCTCAGGTGAAAAGTGCTTTGTTTTCAAGATGTCCACCATTGGACCCGCTTTAGGGTTGGATTTGGTGAATCGAATGTAACAGAACGGCTTTGGCGACTTGCGATATGCATGGATATAGTTTGACCACACCCGACGAGCATCAGATTGGGTAACCATGGCTTGCCATGTGTATGATCCAAGGTAGCATATTAAGAATGTAGAGTATAAAAGTAGTCAGAGCTGGTCAAGTGTGTTACATCATAAATGACTAGAGTTTTCACATAGCATGTAGGATCTTCTAACAATTGCGATGTGTGAAATGAAAGAGGAGGATATGGAGGCCAATGTCTGTTCTTGGAATGTATTAATGAAGTGATGACAAACCATGGTTGTGAAAGGGCATATTTCTTTGATTTCATGGCAAATGAGGCTCATGCTATTTGAAATGTAGTTTGACATGTGTTAAATGGTGGGAAAAATAACGTCCTAATAGATAGGGAGAGGTTTTGCCTATTTCATTGGGAGCAGAGCATGGTTTTCCACACAACAAAGTATGTGTGCGCTACATCTCAAGGAGAGCACAAAGCATTGTGCGAAAAGTGGTGCATGGCTTAGTGAAGCTACATCAATGGAGGCGCGATAGATACGTCAATGGTGGCGCAATGGTCCTGTGATAGATAGGAATATGCCAGTAAATGGATTCTTGGTTGAGCTGGTGGAATGTGCACATACAACAGTGGGGTTTAGTCATGATAACAATAGAGAGAAGTAATGATGGTCCAAATACCCCAAGAACAACCTAGCAGAAAGCACGCATGGAAGTTGGCTTGCAGGGAAAGGATATCGACGCAAGATTTCTCTTTACAATGCATGTACTACCAATATGAAAAATGCAATTTCGCAAAGCACTAAGGTAGTCTCTTAGTCTCAAGGCAAGCACATAGGGAGAGGACCAAGCTTGGAGAAACTACAAGAACGGTTGTTTACAAGCCCAGTCCAAGTGGTTCGATGTTACATGACCTTTTCTCCAAGTACAAGCTTTCAACAAATTTTACAATTGCTTTAAATAAGTTAACTATAAGTTTATACATTAACCTTAGAAGTAGAATTAAACGAAAAAATATTTATCAACACAAGACAAAAACATTGGGTCTAATTTGCCCCCCCATATGTGAGATCCGAGGTCTCACATATGAGTATTTTGATGATTTATTAAGGCATGAAGTAATTTGATACAATTAATACATCTTCTCATCAGAGACGAAAAGAGAAGATGGAAAAAAAAGAGAGCTTCATCCAAGGAACTTGCAATTCTTACAAACCATGTTTAATATCTTGCCCGATTCCTAAAAAGCGCTCGCTAGAAAATGCTCACCAAAAAATCCCCTGTAGCAAAATTGTAATTGGGTGTGATGATGAGTGTGTGTCACATGTGTAAAGCATTGCACGGGTCTTTAAATCTAAGCCATAACTTACACTTAAACAAGCAATTCAACCTGTCCTTTGCACAGTGAAGTTTTAGAGACATTTTTTGAGAATAGCGCTCACACACGAGGGCAGTAGATGTGAACCCCGTAACATTTCCGAAACACCGCAACATTTCCTGCCCATGGGACAAGTTTGAATGAAAGTCGGTCAATACCCACGTTCCAGCATATACACACACAAGAACTCCAGCAGCAAGCTCAATCAGTGTGATGGACCCAAACGACCCATTGCACGAAGCAGATGGCCCTTGTTCGGTGCGGCTACACGTGGGCGGCCTTGGGCCATCGGTCATCAGCAGTGACTTGGTGCAGACCTTCTCCAGCCTGGGCAAAGTCTCCTCTGTGGATTTTGTGCGCACCAAAGGCCGTAACTTCGCTTACATCACCTTCCAGGCCGCTTCCCCGCAAGACATCAAGCGCCTTTTTAGCCTGGTAATCTCCTTAACTTTCATTAAGTCTATCTCTACAACAGGCATCATTAATGTTTTCTATAACATAATCATTTTGCCACAATGAGAAAGGGCATCCTATATGGAAAGGGTATAGCCATGAAAGCTGTCCTCCTGGCCTTTGCTGACCTAGACCTGCCTTGGATACCACTTCAAGTAGGAGAAGGGGTGTGAGCTGTATGAGACTAGATGGGTCTGTGTGTACTGTCCAAAGCTGCCAATAATCTTTCAAGATGAGTCTGCTGATGTTTGATATGGTTTTGACGGGCAATTACCATTATGTGCATGTGTCGTATTATTGACCATTTTTCATGGGTGGAGTGTCCTTACAGGAAACCATGCATGCATCGTGATATGTACTGTTTTTTCACGGGTCAATCACCTTCATGAAAAGCAATGTATTGACAATGTAGGTCAACAACTTTCTTATATGCTTTTCTTGAGATTGTTTGATATCTATTCAGACTTACACATACACTGGCTCCAAATCTTGCACATAGCATGGCTCTCCCTTGTTTTAGTTTTTCCGAAGATTGGAGGTAGAATAATTTTCTATAAATAACCTCGTAAGAGGCAAAAGCTGTAGAAGCATGTACCGTGTTGTTTTAGGCAAACTCACAAATAGATGGCCAAACAGAAATCTACAATGAGTTGGCCTTTGACGTGCTGAAGTATTATGTCCACAATGAGCAAGGTAAGTGGGAATCATATTTGTCTTTAGTTTAAGTAGTTTTGAATGATTCATTTTCTTCAGCTATTGGCAGGACTCCTTATGAAGCAGCGTTGGAATACCATTCCACTCGCTGTTGACCAGAATCTTGTATTCAGTACGTGAAGCGAACAGATTGACGGAGTCTTAACGGGAGATCTTGGAATCAGTCAAAGACAGGTTGGCTAAAGCGCAGGAGGCCTACACTCAATAGGCCAATAAAGACCGAAGGGATGCGAAGTTCTCATAAGAAGATTGGATATATCTTCGGATTATGAAGCAACGACTGAAACAAGTGGGCAAGTGATGTCCAAAGTTATTGTTTTGGACATCACTTGCCCAAAACAATATTGTACTGTTTTTTCACGGGTCAATCACCTTCATGAAAAGCAATGTATTGACAATGTAGGTCAACAACTTTCTTATATGCTTTTCTTGAGATTGTTTGATATCTATTCAGACTTACACATACACTGGCTCCAAATCTTGCACATAGCATGGCTCTCCCTTGTTTTAGTTTTTCCAAAGATTGGAGGTAGAATAATTTTCTATAAATAACCTCGTAAGAGGCAAAAGCTGTAGAAGCATGTACCTGTTAGAAGTCATCTCCTGTCTAGATTTATACACCAGGGCCTTTGTTGGTGCCCGTCCTTATCAGGTGTTTTATCATTTTTCCTCACTCCCCGCATTTTTTTCCTATTTTTTCACATTTTTCTATGGCTTGGGTGGCCTCCGTATAGTGACAGGGGGGCATTTATGCTGGCCGACTGAATCTGTTCTGGCCGACTCACTGTAGCTGGCCGACTGGCTGTTTTACTGGTCGTGGAGATTCAGGACCAGTCGGCTACCTGTAGCACAGGCCGACTGGTCTATGGGGCCATATAAATAGGCCCCCAGCCCCCCATTCCATTGTGTATCATATTCGGGATCTTCTTGTGTATATCAGAGCAGAGTTACACGCCTACATCTCTCTCTCTCTTGTGATGTTTTTCTGCTTGCGTTTTTGCTCTTGTGTTCCCAGATCTGGTCATCATCTCCGCTGCGTATTCTGACACGGTATCAGAGCCTAGGCTCTAGATAGTTCTTGGGATTTGTGTAAGCAAGAGGGGGGGCTATTTTGTGGCTGATTGGTGGACTGTTTTGGACTGTTCGAGAAGAGGAGAAGCAAGAGGAAGGCAGGCTGATTTGCTGGACAGCCACTTGCAGGTTTTAGTTCTTCTTTGTTTCCACCCACCCACCCTATTCAGAGTATATCCCCGCAATGGCAGATCTGTTTGAGATGGCCGAGAGACATGTGAAGATCCCGACACTCCTCACGTTCCCGGTGGACCGTCAATTGGACGGGAGCAACTACGGCATATGAAAGGTGATGATGGAATCTGTTCTGGAGTCTTACGACCTCGCCGATTTCATCGTTGTTGGTGTTCCACGGCCGGAAGTAGAGGAAGGGGAGTACCGTCGATCCGAAAGGACCGGCAGGCCCAGACACAGATGTGGGATCGTGTCTATGCTAGGGTCCGTTCGTTTATCTTTCTCAACTGCACACCACAGGTAATCAATCATGTAAAGCATATGATGTTGGCCAGAGGTATATGGCAGCATTTGGCCTCACTTTACAACAGGGTATCGCCCATGAAGAGGATTTCCTTGGAAGTACAGATGCGGGTTATGAGCCCTGCAAAGTCGTCGATGATGCGGGAGCATATTAACAAGCTGCAGGCTCTTCAGTAGGAAGTTCTTCAGGCTGGGAAGGAGATATCGTCAGAGGACATGGCCATCACGTTGCTGTCACATTTACCCTCTTCGTACTCAGCATTTTACTCCTCTTTGATTACCAGTGGCAGGCTCAGCACCATCACGTGGGAGGAGCTTGTGCCCATGGTCCTGGACCAGGAGGAACGATTCACAAACCCTCCTCAGGGTGGAGGTTCGGAGGCCTTTACTGGCCAACGGTCGAAAGGCCGTAACTCGGGCAAAGGGAAGGCTTCATCGGAGAAGTCTTCTGAGAAGAAGTCTGACGCTGACCGCGAGAAACTGAAGGCAGAGAAGACCTTTAATGATTGTGGCGAGAAAGGCCACTATTGGAGGCAATGTCCCAAGCGAAAGACCGAGAAGGGTGAAGATTTCTCGGCAGCAATCATGAAGACTCCGGCTTTTGTGCACCTGGAGGTGGTGGACACCGATGTTTCATTTTCTTCAGGCAGGGAGGAGATTGGAGGACTCTCCGCAACGGATACTCGGGAGTGGATTCTCGATAGTGGTGCTTCCAGGCACATGACTCCTTCCCGTTCCGGTTTACAAGATCTCTGCAGGCTTTTTGGTCATATTCTTACTGGGGATACGTCCACTATCCCAGTTCACAGTGAGGGCAAGATGGAGATAGTTCCCGATGGCAGAGGGGGGAAGCATTCCTCCCAGGTGTTGTATGTTCCGGCACTTGGTTTTCATCTGTTGTCAGTGCATCAGGTTTGCAAGACTAGCGTACGGGTGGAGTTTGATGAGCATTTTGTTGCTCTCCGGGACAAAGCAACAGGCCAAGTGGTTTGGGAAGGCGGAGTGGAGAATGGAGTTTATAAGCTTTCAGCACTCTCTCTCCCAGGTCCTCAGGTTTGTAATGAGTGGAAGTCTGGTAATGGCCACTTGTGTGTGGATACGCTGCAGGAGCGGGCTTTCCGAGATCAGGTGGTGGATAGCTTGCCAGAAGATGGCAGCAGTTGGCAAGAACTTTCCAGTACTGATGGTGGTAGTTCTTGTGTTCGTCAGTCAGAGGAAGCTGAACAGGTCACTTATGCTCTGATGTCTCGTAGTGTTCGGGACATAGAACTTCCAGTAGTTGAGGATGTTCTTTCCACGGGGACCTTTCGGAAAGCCAGGTAGGTGGCAGGTGCTTACTTGCAGAAGGAGGTGTTTTCTCCAGGCTTTGTGGTTCCGGATTCAGAGGGGGTGGTTGACAGGACTTATTTGTGCACCGTAACAGGTGTTGATCCTTGTGAGCAGTGTGATGTCTCTGTGACTCAGAAGCTGTATGGTTCATTGATCTGGTTGATGGACACCAGATTGGACGGGAGCTTCTTGATGAGGCAGTTGAGCTCATGGTTGCAGATGTCTCTTTGGGAGGCAGGATTGCGTTTCCTGTGGTTTCTGCGGCATGCGAAGGATCATGGACTCTTGTACACAGGAGGGGGATTGCTGGATGGAGTCCGACTCAACGGTTGGAGTGACTCAGTTTGGGGAGGAGATCCAGACACGAGGGGATCTACTTCAGGCCCAGGAGCAGTTTTACGGAGCAGTTGGAGACAGTCATCTTTTGCCTTGTCGAGATCAGAGGCAGAGTACCGGGCTGTTTGTGATGCTGCTTGTGAGGTGGTGAAGATGCAGAGGTTGCATGGCAGGTTTGGGCTTCCACTGGAGGAACCCATGGTCTTCCAAAGGCACTTTGTTCGTGAATAGATCGTTGCTGATGACATCTTGCTGGAGTTCTGTTCGACGGAGGACAGTACGGTGGACCTCTTCACGCAGTCGCTATCTCAGGATTTGCTCAGGCGGGACCCTAGCTCCCAGTGGTTGGTTACACAGCCAGGAGCTGAGAGGGGGTGTTAGAAGTCATCTCCTGTCTAGATTTGTATACCAGGGCCTTTGTTGTGGGTGTGCCCGCTCTTATCAGTTGTTTTATCATTTTTCCTCACTCCCCGCATTTTCCCCCTATTTTTTTCCATTTTTCTATGGCTTGGGTGGCCTCCGTATGGTGACAGGGGGGCATTTATGCTGTCGACTGAATCTATTCTGGTCGACTCACTGTAGCTGGCCGACTGGCTGTTTTACTGGTCGTGGAGATTCAATAAATCTTGCTCCTTGGACTATCGGGCATCATTGTCACCTAAACTAGAGCATGTCCAAGTAACCATTATATAAGCAGAATAATCTTCAACCGACATGCATTCAAGGAAAAGTTTTTAAAACTTCAAAAGAAAGCAACATCAAAAGTAGGATCAATTTCCTATGAAAAGGTAGTTTAAGAGCTGATTTGTTCATAAAAAGAGCTTGGTGCTTGCAAGGCGACTGTTGACTACTATGGTTGTCCTCAATTGGTTGTCTCCATCTAGGGCTGGTTGTGGTTAGTGAGGAACTATCTTTGTCTTGGACTGAAACCATGCTTGAAGCAGTGCTCCAAAATCATCACTTAAACTTCATCAACTATGTCTAGTTCTGCTTCGTCTTTAACTACTAAAGGGACTAGACCTGTACATGGTTTCAGCCAACTAACATGAAACGCATCGTGCATAATCCAACTTGAAGGTAGCTTTAACTTCATTGACACCTCGTTGATCTTTCTCCGGATACGAAAAGATTCAAAGCTCCAAAACAATAACTTTGGACATCACTTGCCCACTTGTTTCAGTCGTTGCTTCATAATCCGAAGATATATCCAATCTTCTTATGAGAACTTCGCATCCCTTCGGTCTTTATTGGCCTGTTGAGTGTAGGCCTCCTGCGCTTTAGCCAACCTGTTTTTGACTGATTCCAAGATCTCCTATTAAGACTCCATCAATCTGTTCGCTTCAGGTATTGAAGACAAGATTCTGGTCAACAGCGAGTGGAATGGTCTTCCAACGCTGCTTCATAAGGAGTCCTACCAATAGCTGAAGAAAATGAATCATTCAACTCATTGTAGATTTCTGTTTGGCCATCTATCTGTGAGTTTGCCTAAAACAACACGGTACTGTCAGAATACGCAGCGGAGATGATGACCAGATCTGGGAACACAAGAGTAAAGTCTGGCACTAGTCCGGTGAGAGATACTTGTGGGTCATCTCTTTGGTGTACTCGGCATGAGAGATCTTGTGCCTAGACATAGACATCGACATTGACATGGACTTGGATATCCTACATCGGTATATCTGTTTGTTTTGTATTCGTTGATTGTATTGATCCTAGCCAGCGTGTCCGTGGATTGTTCATTAATAAATTCCTGAAAGGGGGTGGAGTTTGTTCCCCGCTCAGTGTGGTGTACTGTGGAAGATCCCTATTCCCTTCTCTCTCTCCCCTCTCTTTGTATATCTTTATCTCTTGGACACGTGGTTGAGTTTGTCACTGCATGCTCCGTTGGGCTTACAGGATGAGAGAAACTGGATAGTTGATTATTGCTGAAAATGAGGACGAGGGAAGCCCATAGGTTCTTACAAGCATAAGAGACTGTTACAACAGCCAATGACCCCCGGCAAATATGCAAGAATGAGATGAGATACGAGGAGAAGGGTGTGGGCCCTTATATATCTCAATGAGCAAGTCGGCCAGCTGCAGCAGGCCGACAGCATGAAAGAGTGCACAGAGCAGAAGCAAATAAGCACTATAGTGTGCTGAGTAGAGAGTGCAAGAGAGAGAGATATGGAGCAACTATGCTGAATATATTGAAGTGATCCAGTTCCAAGCAAGAGACAGAAATAGTCTCATAAGTGAGGAAGCAAAAGAAAGACAAGGCAAGATGAAAAGGTGAGAGGCCAGTCCACCTATTTATAGGTCGGAAGGGTTGGCCGACTGGACATGCTACTACTGGCCGATTGGACATGATAAAGCTGGCCGACTGGGAAAATACATCCAGGTTGGAAAAAATCCCAAAAAAATATATAAATAAGGGGTGGCCAGCCCACAATCAAGGGCCATGGAAAAGGGACCAAAAGGACACCAAACATGGGCAGAAACTGGGGATGAATGTGCTAACATCCCCTCTCAGCACCAGATGCTGAATGTACTCCGAGAAGCCGAAGATGAGGAGCCAAAGAAACCTGAGAAAACTGAAGGACAATACTCCAAACGCAAATCTCCAGCAAGAACCGGTTCACGAACATAGTGATACTCTATCTCAATGTGTTTCGTACGAGCATGAAACATAGGGTTCTTGTCAATGGCGATGTAACTCTGATTGTCACACCAAAGAAGAGTAGATCCGGTTATCGGTAGGAGGACAACCAAGCTCCTCCAATAATCTCCGCAACCAAATCGCCTCACATGCAGCATAACAAACCGCACGATACTCTGCCTCTGTAGAGGAAAGCGCCACAATAGGTTGCTTTTTACTGCTCCATGAAATGGCTCCAGGCCCGAGTGGAAAAACACAACCAGTGGTCGAACGCCGAGTATCTGGATCTCCAACCCAATTTGAATCAAACCATCCAACAAGAGTGCATCCTTGGCCATAGAAGATGCCAAAGTCTAGAGTGCCACGCAAGTACCGAAGAACTCTGAGAGCACACCGCCAATGTTGTTGATGGGGTTTGGATGAGAAAGAACTCAATAAGGTGACTGCGAAACATATGTCCAATCGATAGTAGGTCAACCAAACCAAACAACCGACGAGAACCCGATACTGTCCCTGATCAATCCCTGGAGATGCATTAAGAAGAGAAAGCTTCTCACTAGTATCCATAGGAGAAGATACTAGTTTGCATCCAGTTATCTGAAACCTGTCAAGAATCTCCCGTTTGTACTTCTACTAAGAGAAGAAAATGCCCTTCGGGGTCTGTCAAATCTCAAAGCCAAGAAAATAATGCAGAAGGCCAAGATCCATCATCTCAAACTCTGTCTCCAAAGCACCCATGGCTGAATGGATCCTCACAGAATAAGTGTAATATGCGGAAGCTTTGGAGAAAGATCGGTAACTTCAAAACTCAGAATTCAGCACTCTTTTCGCGACGGAAATTAACGCACAACACTTAAAAGGAGAAGTGCAGAAAATAGAGAGAGAGAGAGATGGAGAGGACACAGTATTGGGTCCCAATTACCCTTTGTAGGGTCCCCACCACGGATGTTGTATTTGCTTTATTACAATGATGAGAAAATGTGAAACAAAATACAGCAATCTTGGACCTTTTCTTGGCTGGAAAATCCTGCCCTTGACCTTCAGTTCTCCACCCCTTTGCTTAGCAAGTCCCTTGGCTTGTCTAGCCCTTGATTTGCTTGAGCACTTGGTGAATAATGAGATGGATGATTGGGATTATGGGCACTTCTATTTATACTACCCCATCAGGAGCAGTCAGCCAGCATAAAGGCAATCGGCCAGCCCAGAAATGTCCCACGACTGGAAATTCAGCATTTAATACTGAAAAATCCCATTAAATGCTGGAAAAATTCCCATAAATTCTGCGCATCTCTTCTTGGCTGATTGGTCATCAGGCACCTACTTCTGATTGGTTGGACACCACTTTTGCCCGCAATCCAAGGGCTGGGCAGCCTGTATGGGGTGCCCCATACTTGCCCTACAGCCATATAAAGGCTGTAAGCTCCTGGAAAAAGCCTTATCTTTGCCCTAGGACTGTCCTACAGCCCCTCCATGGCCGGTGGGTTCAGCCTGGGCCTTCCTGGCCCTCATGGGGGTGGTTCTACACCATTCCCATGCCCCCACTCAGACCCGGGGTAGCCCTATGGGCTAGCCCCTTGTCCTAACCACTATCTATTGAGTGATCTGGCATCCGGTACCATACCAGATACACAGAACCCTGTCATCATTCTAGAGGGAGACTCACAGCGCGGACTGGCACTATTTCATGTGCAGGACAGTGCACATCTGACCTTGGACTCATGTGCAGGACAATGCACACTTGACCTCGGACGATTGAGATGGATCCCTGGCTGACTCGTCCCAGACTGGGCTCACATGGGACCAGTTCACCATCCTAGGTCCTGCACCTTCTGCATAGAAATGTCTACGTGGCATCCAAGTGCGGGATGCACGTGACATCCCCTTCTGCTTAACTTGACGGAAGTTGCATAGCCTCCAAATAATCCGTCAATAACGCTGGATAGTCTTCGAAGAACTCTTTGTTGAGCCATACCGCTTCATGGGTTTCTCGGTGTCTTGAAACTTCGTGAGGAACTGTTGTAGTCTTTGGCCTGAGCCATGCTTGAAACAGTGCAGAAGGATCTGTTGTGGAACCATTACTTTTGCTTCATCAACAATGTCTGGTTCCGCTTCGTCTTTGACCTCTGAAGGGGGTGGACCTGCATATGGCTTTAACCAACTGACATGAAATATATCGTGCATAGTCCAACTTGGAGGTAGCTTTAACTGCATAGACACCTCATTAATCTTTTTCCGGATGGGAAAAGGTCCGAAGCTCCTGAAAGACAACTTTGGGCATCGCTTGCCCACCTGTTTCAATCTTTGCTTCATAATCCGAAGATAAACCCAATCTCCTTCTGAAAACTTCATATCCCTTCGGTCGTTATTGGCCTGTCGAGTGTAGGCCTCTTGTGCTTTAGCCAATCTGTCCTTTACTGACTCTAAAATCTCCTGGTAAGACTCCGTCACTCTGTTCGCCTCTGGTACTAAAGATGAAGTCCTGGTTAACAACGACTGGAAAGGTCTTCCAAACGCTGCCTCATATGGAGTCCTGCCAATAGCTGAAGAAAAAGAGTCATTCAAAACAGCTTGAACTAACGGCAAAAACGATTCCCACTTACCTTGCTGATCGTGGACATAACACTTCAGCACATCAAAGGCCGACTGGTTGTATATCTTTGTCTGGCCGTTTGTCTGTGGGTGGAATGCTCTGGAAAAATTCAGCTTAGTACCAAAATTATGAAACAATGCCTTCCAAAAATGACTGGTAAACTTGGCATCTCGGTCTGACACTATGGTTCTAGGAATCCCGCCAATTGGGTACCAATGCCGAATGAACAACTGGGCAACATCCTCGGCGGTTACATTGGCCCTGCAAGGAATAAGCATAACAAATTTGCTAAACCTATCAACAATAGTTAAGCACTGCGTATTACGCTTACTCGGACTGGGAGGCAGATTTGTGACACAGTCCATAAGGACCCTCAGGAATTGGCAAGGGCTCTAACAACCCTATTTTCTTTCCACGACGAGCTTTCACCTTTTGACAAATGTCACAGCGTTGTACATATGTAAACACATCACGCCTCATCTTTGGCCAATAGTATTGCCGTTCTAATTTCTCCAAAGTCGAATTCGTGCCCCTATGACCACTTGTAATGGCCCTATGACCACTTGTAATGGCGTCATGGGCATCATGGAGAAGAGTTGCCCGGAATGACTTCATGACACATAGTCGGCTTTTGTAGAAAAGCCAACCATCGCGTATCAGAAAATGGCATGGTCCTATGGCATCCAATGCTTGTTCCCACTGAGTACTGAATTCCTCGGAATCCGCGTACGTGTGCGTCATGTCCTCTAGTCGTGTACCAACAAGGTCAAATCTAGTGGTCTGAATCGTAGACACTTGTCCCTTCTTGCTCAAAGCATCGGCCACTGGATTGGCCTTTCCTAGAAGGTACTCAATCATACCACCGAACTGCTGGAATATTTGACTCCAGCAGTGTTGTCAGATCACTCCACTGTGCACTTGGCATCGTCTGAATCCAGCGCAATGCCTGATGGTCAGTGCGAATCTCGAAGTCACGGCCATACAGAAAATGTTTCCAATGTTTCAAGGCCTGTATAACTGCTAGGAGTTCACGATCATAGACTGAGTAGTTCTTTTCGGCGGGCAGTAACTTACGAGACATGTAAGCTACTGGATGACCATTCTGTTGCAATACACCTCTAATTGCGATGTTACTTGCATCGGTGATCACTTGAAATGGTTCGTCCCACGAGGCAAGGGCTAAACAAGGCGCTTCTGATAAAGCCACCTTAAGGTTCTGGAATGCCTCTAACGCTCGTGGAGTCATTCGAATCTTTTGCCTTCTTGTTTTCACTCCCTTTAGCAGATCGGTGAGATCTGCCGAGAGATCCGAAAACTTGTCGATGTGGGTGGAATATGCCTAGCATATACCCACAAATGATCTAATGTCATAAGCTGTCTGAGGTACTTCCCAGTTAACAATCTCGGCCACTTTAGCCGAATCAAGTCGAATGCCTTCAGCACTAATTATATATCCCAAGTAATGCACCTGGAACAGATAAAATTCTTGACTTCTTTTCATTGACATAGAGCTCGTTGCTTTCCAGCAACTTAAGGACTTTCTCCACATCAATGTCATGCTGCTCAACTGTAGCTGAAAATATGAGTATGTCATCCAGAAATATGAACACACACTTTCCAATCAAATCCCTTAAATATGCATCATCATGCGGTTAAATGTAGCTGGGACGTTCGTCAAACCAAATGGCATAACCACAAATTCATAGTGGGCCCGTTCTGTCCGAAAGGCTGTCTTGGGGATGTCCCCCTCTACAATCCGTACCTGGTGGTACCCACTCTTTAAATCCAGTTTTGAGAACACCTTTGCTCCATTCAGCCTCTCGAGAATATAGTCAATTCGAGGCATCGGGAATCTGCTCTTGATAGTTAGCTTGTTGAGTGCACGATAATCGACACACAACCGGAAAGACCCATCTTTCTTCTTGACAAACAAGATCGGTGTTGCGAATGGCGACACGCTGGGGCGGATGAAGCCAGCTTGCAACAATTCTTGGAGTTGGCGGTCCAACTCCGATTCCATTGCCTTAGAAAGGCGATATGAAAACTTGCTCGGGGGTTCCGAGCCTGGGAGGAGGTCAATCCTGTGATCCTCCGGTCTGGACGGGGGGAGTTGGGGAGGGAGGCTGTCTCGAAGAAAAATCTTCTGGAACTTTTCATGGAGAACCGAGTACTTTTCGGAAGCACTGGCCACCGTCTGGGTGTCTAGATGTAAATCATCGCACACTGTGCGCCTTTCCTGACTGCTCGCTTAGCCTGCAAGTGGCTTATGAGCGGAAAGTTCGGAATACCTGGCTCACACTTAATGGTCACCGGGGTGTTTGACACATTCCGATTGATCTGGAACGTGTGCTTGTCCCACTTGACATCAAGAAGAAACTCGTGAAACCTCTGGATACCCAGAATTATGTCTGCTCCTACAAGAGGGGCAACCATAAAGTCACGCACAAACTCTATGCCCTGAATCACTAACTTAGCACCTAGAGCTTCATACTTGACGCTCGTTGTCATACCTGTGCTAAAACCCTCAACCTGTTTGTCCACCGGAGTCAGCTCGAAACGGGCACGCCTAGCAGCCTGTTCCGTGACCACGTTCTCCGTGCTGCCGCTGTCAAACAAGACACCGACTCTCTGGCCACCTATGTAGCCAAAGGACTTGAGCAATTCGTTGCGCTCATACTCTTGGTCAAGGGCGCCCTTCTGCTTATCTTTGAGCTCCCGGCTAATAATTGCTCCAACTGAAGCACCGGGGTTTGAAGAACTAGGGTTAGCCGCTGGGAGCTGAGCTCACCACGGAAGCTGTGGAGGTGGCGGCGGCCTTTGGAGGCTTCTTCGGACAATCCCGAGAAGTATGTCCTTTTGTATGACAAAAGAAACATCTACCCTCCTTCTTGTACTGAGAAAGCTCCTCAGCACTCAACTTGCCACCTATCTTGCTTGCCTTCGCTTTCTGCTCTGGAGTAAGCTTAGACGCATTGTTCGAATTCTTGGAGTCAGAGGCTCCCGGGCTCTGTCCTGGGGAAGACCCCGTCTCGTTCTGGCTTTTGCCCCCCGAGGTGTTAGCCCTGGGAGAAGCCGGCTGGGAAGTCTTGGGCTTGCCACCATTGTGTTTCATTTCTGCACTCTGCGCAAGCGAGAGTGCGTCCTCAAAGGTGGCTGGCCTAAACATACGCACCTCCCATTGGATTTGCGTGTCCAGGCCATACAAAAACTGCCCTTTCTTGTCCGTATCAGATAAGCCTAATTGCAGACATAAGGTCGAAATTTTATTGGCAAACTGAAGGACTGGTTGCGTGTTCTGACGCGCAGCCCTGAACTCGTCTTCGAGTCGCTCAAGGTAGTGGTGCGGTAGAAACCACTGCTTAAGGTCGTGGACGAACTCGTCCCACATATAAGCTGCCATACCTGCTCTGGTGTGGGCATGAGCCCACTGAGTCCACCAAGGAATGGCCTCACCTTCCAAGTACCAACTAGCTAAGATCACTCTGTTAGTATCTGTTTTCCTCAATGCGGCAAAGTAAGCTTCAAATTGATGTAACCATGAATAAAGAGTTGTGGGATCGAGTTTACCATTATACTTACTGAAATTCATTTTCACGGGAAAATGATTCGAGGGCGCTGCCGGTGTCAATCTGGCGTCCAAAGCTCTGAGGTAACGCTCGTGTTCCACGCGTCGCATGGCGTCGTCTTCTCGTTGTCGGATCTCCAATGCACGCATCTGCAACTCAAGCAAGGAGCTTGGTTGCGGCTGTGACCTCGTGAGAGGGTCCCTGTGACGAGATCTGGTATCTGGGATACGGAAGGAGAGGGAGGAGGAGATGGAAAACGCGACGCTGGAGAGCGGATACGTTCCTCCAAAGCCAAGATCCGCGCCTTCTGCTCATCCAACTTGGCTGTTTGTTCTGCGAGTGCTCGCATCATCTGCTGGAACATGTCTGTGACACTCAAGCCGGCTGCCCTAGCTGGGTTGCTTGGTGCACTCTGGTTCCATGGTTCTGGGTCTCCCTCGTTGCCGAAGAATCCGATACCCTTTCCTCCAGAACAACTAGTTCATTGTCCATGGACAATCTAGGGCCGACAAATAGTCATCCCGTAGCCCCAAATAGGACACCCTCAAGATCCTTTAATCCATTTGAAGCCGACACCATGGGGTTAACACTCAATGTGAGACTCCAATATGTCTACACAAATGCTCAAGGAGCTGAGATCTTTAGGGATCCACAACAACGGTATCTTGTTAAGATCGCAGACATTTTCTCAGAACTTGATAGAGCACCTCTAGTCAATGACCAGGGTAACATGTACATGGGTGGAGATGGTGTTCGCTACGAAGTCACCTACCATCCAGAAAAGGTAGACAAATTAGGGGAGCTCTCTAAAACCGAGTTCTTAGACTTATCAGAACTTTCCAGAGCAAGGGAGTCTAGAGATGACTGGCTCATTGAGCCGGACATGCCTGGACCATCCAATGCCCAGTCCTCAAAGCCATCCATAGATGATTTACTTCTTGTAGATCTAAATTTGGAAAGGGATAGGAAAGGCAAGAGTAAAATGGATCAGGGGGCTGAAAGCCAATGGGAGTTTGTACGACAAATTCCAGTGACAAAGGTCTTACAGGATGACCCACTTCAAGAGGTCTATAAGGACTCGTTAGAGGGATATTATGCCACCACGAGATTGCCACAGCTGGATCTTCCTCTAGCTCATGTGGTGGTAGTTGAGAAGCTTGCAGGACACATGAACAGAATAATTGATAAATGGGCCAATGAATACCGAACCTTAGATTGGAAAGAGATTCGGGAACTCACGTGGAAAGGACAACCATTATTCATGGAAGTGTTCTCAACAAATACTGCCAAACCAGGAGAGACAGCCTTTCTTGGAGAAACTGTTGCTCCTCCCTTACGAGAGTTCACTAGCGAGGGACCTTCAACATCCAAGTGGACCACTGCTAGTAGCCCAACTCTAGCACCAAGATATCGACCTACACCAAATGTGCGACCACAGGTCACACAACAACATTTTTCTCATTATAACAATCGGAGGGTAGGGGAGCCAACTCGGCCTCCCATTAATGCACCTCCTGAAATGCGGGTGACAAGATCTTTGGAGGCAGGAAAATGCAATTCCTTTCTGAAACGCAATCTGACCGTAGAAGCTGATAGCTCAAATGGCCAAACCGAGCATGCCAAAGAGCAGAAGAAGAACCAGAAGAAAGCAGAGCGGTCAACTTGTACAGACCACTATCTTGGACTCCCTGAGCCAAGATGCTACCAGTCCCCTTATCACGAATGGTAATCTCATAACGAGAGAAGATCACCTCCGCACCCTGAGCTGTAAGAGCACTCACTGACAAAAGGTTAAATGCCAAATCTGGAATGTACAGAACGTCAGAGAAGTACCTCGTCCTCGGAAGAGCGGAAGATGGGGATAAGATGGGGATGATGCCATGTCCAGGCACTGGCACGGAAGAAGAATCACCCAAAGTGATCTCGCCTTACCTGGCAGTGAAGTCCTCGAACCAATCTCGATGGGGTGTTATGTGAGCAGTAGCTCCGCTATCCACAATCCACGACCGTGACTGAGAAGTCACAAGAGCAAGTATACGACGAGTACCTGCTAATAGAAGAATACCATCATCCTTCTTGGTCTGAGACACCGTTGTAGAGGAAGAGTTCTTTGCTTCTTCATCCCGCTTCTTCTTGTGACATTGAGGCGATTTATGACCCTTCTTGCCACAATAATGACACTCAATGTCCTTGTTTTTAGAAGATTTGCTTTTGTCTTTATCCTTGTTGTTATCCTTGGAGTTCTTGTCGAAACCCCCTTTCCCTTTCTTCTGTTGATTCTTCCCTTTATCTCGCGTAGCCAAAGCTCCATCAGAACCACCAGAGGTGCCGGTACTTGGGAGGAAGTTCTCCCCTCCATTATGCAGATTGAGTCTTGCTTTGAGGAGTAGATTAGGAGAAGAAACAAGAGACTGAAAATAAGCATCAAACCTCTTTGGAAGCTTGGAGAGAAGCCGAATAGCCATATCCTTTGTAGAGATTGTTGGTCATGTCCACTCTCGCTAGTTCAGGTGTGAACCAAATTACTCACGGGCACTTTTTCCCTGTGACTGGACACAGGTTTTTTCCCTGTGTGAACACACTTATGTGTGTTGGGCACTTAGCCCTAGGCCTTTTAGTACTCACTTGTACTTTCATTTTCATATCATCATTGAGTACATCTTTTCCAGCACTCACGTTTCTCTGTGCTTGAGGTTGTGTGTGTGTGTGTGTGTGTGTGCAGGCTAGCTTCCCTCCTACCCAACATTGGTATCAGAGCCTGGTTAGGGTTAGGGTTTGCTCGCTGCTGCTCTTCAACCATTGAGCTTTAGCCTATTGGCATTAGGGTTTTGCCCTCAGCCGCCTTGCCGCGACCCTCAGCTGCCCGCCGCCACCGCCAGCCGCCTCTGTAGGTCGCCGCCGTCAGACGCCTCTGCAGTCGCCTTCAGATCCGCCGCAGCTCTTGTGCGCCGCCGCCGCCGTTTGCTGCTCAGATCTGGCCCTACATTGTACGACTTCTGACGCCGCCTCTCAGATCCGCCGTTGCCCCTTGCGCCTCAGATTGGTGCGCTCCTTGCTGACTGCGCACCGCCTGCGTCTTCGCCGTCCCCGTCGTCGTCGACAGATCTGTCCTTGCCGCCTCCAGATCTGAGTTCGTCGCCTCAGATCTGTGCGCCGCCGCCTCTGCCGTCGCCCTCACGGGCAGCCTTTGCCTGCGCCGCCGTACGACGCCCTGTCGTCCCTCCCCTGTATTGCCCATAGTGCGCCGACTTGCTCCGTCCCTGTGCTGCCCGTATTGCGTCGCTGACTTGCTCCGCCCCTGTACTTGCCTGTACTGCTGTACCTGTCGATCGTGCTTTTGTACCTGTACGATTGAAGCTACTCACAATTTGGGGTATTTTTGCAATTTGTTTTTCAAATACTCAGAAATTGCTAAATACATTGCATTATTTTTGGGACTTTTCAACATTGAGCTCAAAAGTGCAAAATTTTGACCTGAAATTGCACAAATTGCCTGTTGAAATTTGGGGCTTTTCACCATTGAGCCTGCAATTGCAACATTGGCATTGATTTCAGTAGATTTGGTGCATAATTGTACTAGAAATTTGGGAATTTTGCAGAAATTGGCACTATTTGCAGGCAATTTTGGGTATTACAGGCCCATTTGGTTGGCATTGGGGAATTTATCCCAATTTTTTGGGTATTATAGGCACATTTGGTTGGGATTTGGGCATTTCTCCCAATTTTTGGACATTTGGTACATGTGACAATCGAGATCCGGTGTAGATTTGGTCTAATTGGCTGCCTAAAGATTAGGGCTTTTCTACATTCAGTCCATTTTTGGAGCATTCGACCAATTTACCTTTGATTTGCCAAGATTTGAGCACTTGCAGCTTTTACAGGTGTCAGCTGATTGTGTCTTTCACGGCACATGTATACATTTGTGGTTTGCTGTAGTATATGTATGCCATTGTGGACACTTTGATAGATTTGCATCATCGTGCAGTACACTTGTAGATTTGGGACATGCATATGTATTTCTCGTAGTGAAGGAGTTCCCTTTCAGTCCATTGGTTATCCTACTATTTATCTCCCGCATTCTTACGGTTTTGTTGGGCATTGCCTACTCGTGGTGACTTGTGACAGATTTGCTGTGCTATCATGGCCAACAGTAACAATGACCTCTTTGGAATGCTATCTCAAGAGGACAAGCTCAATGGGGATAACTACCCTATGTGGGCTTATATGATGAATCATGTTTTGGTTGCCAAGAATGTATGGCTATATGTGGATGGCACTAAGGAGCGTCCTCTTGCACCTCGTCGAGCGGAAGGTGAAGTGATTCACGCTCATCCTCTTGTAGGTCCACTTCCTACTTAGTAGCAGCGTACTTGGGATGTTAGGGATGCGCAGGCCCATGCATTGATTGCTCTCTCGTGCCACAGGCATATCATTCCGCACATTCGCTCTTGCACCACTGCAAAGGGTGCTTGGGATACCTTGACGGCGTTTTATTCAGGTCGCAATGAGGCTCGTGTAGCTTACCTTCGGGTCAAGCTTGAGACTGACCGCATGCTTGTAGGTGACTCTATCGATCAGTACCTTACGCATGTGAAAGACCTACGAGAGCAGCTCATTAATATTGATGAGGTCTTGATAGATGGCTATCTTGTTCAGACAATTTTGCGTAATTTGCCTGACTCTTATCAGACATTTGGTACCACTTTGTGGTTGTTGGCTCTGGCAATGCACCTAATGCGGTCACTTTTGACAACCTTGTGACTCTCTTGCTCGGTGAAGAGCAATCTCGTTCTAGCAGAAACAACATGATGTCTGTTGAGTCAGCAATGGCTGCTCCCTTTCGTGTGGGAATAGATGTGGGCCTAAACCTAGCCCATCGGATCCTCCCAAGACAGAGGACAAGCCTGAAAAGAAAAAGCATCGTAACTATTGCAGGAAAACAGGGCACACCATAGAGGAATGCAGGAAGCGTATTGAGAGTGAAAAAAAGAAGAAGTTGGCATCTTCTTCCACAGGTGCAGATCAGGTCAATTTAGGTACAGATCAGGTCAATTTGGCTACGCATGTGTTAGCCTTGACCCTTACATCTTCATCGCCTGCAAAGATGTCTTCTGATGCCATTGCTTTTGATGACTATGCTATATAGTCTTTACTCCATGGTATGCATTGTCTGGCAGATGCATTTTGGGGGGGAGGGGGGGGGGGTTACTTGCCCACATGCAGTTGGTGATGCCTGATAGTCACTTATGCTTGTTGACCCTTATGCTGGTCTATGCTAGACGCTTTCTCTGATGTGATGTCTACTGGAGATGCCTTTTATGCTGTTTTCCCTTGCAGCGGGATTGTTTCTACAGGGTTGACATTGTCACTTTCTCACATGTGATGTTTATTGGGAGTGCCTTTTACACACTTGGCCAGTGTTGGCTTGCTCTCATGGTTTTGACATGTCACATGTATATTATTCATTGTGGGATTATGCATCTTTACACTTGCCATACATGCCACTGATCATGGCATCGCTGAGAATTTACCTATTCTCTCATAGCATTGGTTGATACCCACCTCGAGCCCCCACTTTTTCTCCCCATTTTCAGCTTTTCCCATTGCTGAATTTTTACTTTTATCCGCCCTACCATTGCTGATTTTTTTCCTCATTGGATCCTCCATTGATGAGTTTCACTTTTGCAGCTTACATTGCATGTCTCACAGGCATGACTTCTGGATCCTGTTGCCTTTATACATGCGTATATCTGCTACCTCTTCTTATGCTTATCACTGGTACAGTTACAGAGCATTGATGTGGATTACATGCAGTTTAGCTTGGCATGTCGATGCTTGCCTTCATGGGGGTATTATGCGATGCCTCTTGATTTGATGCAGTTGATGTCCACATGATCTTTGCCATGCATTTTTGGTGATGCATTTTTGTACTACAGTGCTCTAGCATTAGCACTATTGACATTGGGGATTCTCCTTTTCCCCCGTCATATAGTGCTTGCTTTTTCCATTGACACTGCAATTGGAGCATAGTCCAGGGTAGCATTCACAACTTTATCACCCTGCTGCTACCCATTCACACCATTCACTTGAGGGGAGTTTGTTGGTCATGTCCACTCCCGGCTAGTTCAGGTGTGAACCCAGCTTACCCACGTGCACTTTTTCCCTGTGACTGGACACAGGTTTTTTCCCCGTGTGAACACACTTATGTGTGTTGGGCACTTAGCCCTAGGCCTTTTAGTACTCACTTGTACTTTCATTTTCATATCGTTATTGAGTACATCTTTTCCAGCACTCACGTTTCTTTGTGCTTGAGGTTGTGTGTGTGTGTGTGTGTGTGCAAGGCAGCTTCCCTCCTACTCAACAGAGATATCCTTGCCACAAACAACAAGCTCGTCCCGGAGATCTTTCATCTTCGAGATGAAAGCAGATAAAGATGGAAAGGCAGAAACTGATAAGCTCGTAAGCTGCTTTTCCAACACCAAAATCCGACCCGGAGACTTAATCTCATAGAGATCTGCAAATGCCTTCCAAACTTCATGTGCAGCATCCGCTGTACGCACATGAGAGAGCATAGAATCCTGATAGTTCAACATCAGAAAGGAGAAAACATGTCGATCATTCACTTGCCAAATATCAATTTGTGCTTGAGTCACACCACTGGAAGCAAGGGTGGGAGGGGTGGCATTGGCAGGCGTAACAAGCCAATCCCAGAGATCCACGCCACGCAAGGCTGATTTCACCTTCACCTTCCACAAGGTGTAATTGGAACCATCCAACTTTGCAGACTTAGAGAACATATGAAGTGTAGTCGGGGCAGCCATCACAAAAGCTTGGGCTCAATCTTAGAAATATGCACAATCTCGGAAGGATTGTCCACCACAGGTACCAAGGTTGCCACCAAAGCCCGAACCACCACAATACCCCCTCTGCAAAAGGGAATGTTCACTGGAGAGGAAAACGCAGCCAAAGAGGGGCTGCTGTCCTGAAAAAACAGGCCGCCTAGTTCCAAACTCCAAGTAGAAAAGCGCTGATGAGAAATTACCTTCAGACTGTAAGCGATGAAACCAAAGTGAAGGGAAAGCAATCAGCAACAGCTGTGCAGAAAATGCAGCATCCAGAGGGCTGCAAATGTGAGAAAAACGCAGAGGTGAAGGGGCTGTAGATAGGGCTGAATCTGGGGCAGCAGAGGGAATCACTTGTCAAAATACGCAGTGAAGATGATAACCAAATCTGAGACCACAAGAGCAAGTAGAGTGCAGAAAATAGATAGCACAAGACAAGGAGAGAGATAGATGCGTAACTCTTCTCTATACACAAGATCCTGAAGATGCAAGATACAATGAAGTGGGGAGCCCAATATCACCAGTTGGCCAGCTTCTCAGGGTCGGCCCTCACACGTGTGGAGTCGGCTAGCAGCAGAGAGAAGCTGGGATTGCTAGTGACCAGTCGGCCAGCATCTGGTACAGCCGATAGGTCCAATACTGCCTCCCACACCATGGAAAAATAGGGAAAAAATATGGAGAGTGGGGAAAAATGAGAAAACACCTACAAAGGGCGGGCACACCACAACAGAGGCCCTGGTGTCTGATAAAGACAGGAGATGACTTCTAACACCCCCCTCTCAGCTCCTGGTTGTGAAATCAACCCTAGGGAGCTGGAGTGCCGCCTGAGCGTAGCCTGAGGTAGAGACTTCGTGAAGAGGTCCGCCGCATTGTCCTCCGTCGAACAATAAAGTAGCAAGATGTCACCAGCCAAGATCTTCTCACGTACAAAGTGATACTGTATCTCTATGTGCTTGGTCCGGGCATGGAAGACCGGGTTTCGAGCAATAGCTATACAACTCTGGTTATCACACTGAATGACTGTGGGCTCCTTCTGTGGAAACCCAATCTCGCCTAGCAGCCTCTGCAGCCACACAACCTCGCAAGCAACACCACAAGCAGCTTGGTACTCTACCTCTATCGAAGATAGGGCAATAGTTGGCTGCCTCTTACTGCTCCAAGAAACTGCTCCTGAGCCAAGGGTAAAACTGTAACCTGAAGTAGATCTCCTCGTGTCTGGATCTGAGTCACTCCAACCTTGGAGTTGGACTCCATGCCCTCCTGTGTAAAAGAGTCCTAGATCCTTCGTACTCTGCAGATACCGCAATCGTGCATCCCAATGAGACTTCAATGGCGTTTGCATAAAAGAGCTCAACAGCCCCACGGAGAAGCTCAAGTCCAATTTGGTGTTTAGCAACCAGATCAATGAACCAACCAACTTCCGATACTGCGAGGCATCAACTGGCTCACAAGGATCATTAACAGTTAACTTTGTATTTGGGTTCATCGGCGAAGTAATAGGCTTGCAGTTCTCCATCCCAAAGGCCTCAAGCAACTCATGAACATACCACTGCTGAGCGACAAAAAATCCCCTCTGGGTTTGCCAGATCTTCAATCCCAAAAAGAAGTGGAGTAAGCCTAGGTCGGTCATCTCAAACTCCTTTGACAAGGTAGCCTTCGTCACGCCAATGTGCTCCATATGACCGTCGGTGAGAATGAGATCATCCACATAAAGGATGATAATCGTAACCATGCCGCGTTCTCGAAAGAGATACAGGTTGGGATCTGCAACCGATCTCTGAAAACCAGTCCGAACAAAGAAGGAATCAATCTTTTGATTCCAAGCCCTGGGAGCCTGCTGAAGACCATACAAGGCCTTACGTAACTTGTAAACCATCCCTTCTGATCTTGGAACAACAAAGCCTGGAGGCTGCTCAACATACACCTTCTCCTGCAGGTCACCATTAAGGAACGCAGATTTTACATCCATTTGATACACGGGCCACCTCTGAGAAGAAGCAAGGGCAAGAACGGTCCGAATCGTGGTCATCCGTGCTGTTGGTGCAAAGGTATCCTCGTAGTCGATGCTTGGCCGTTGAGCGTAACCTTTAGCCACGAGTCTGGCTTTGTGTTTGTCTACCGACCCATCTGACGCATATTTGGTCTTAAAGACCCATTTGACACCAATGACTGACTGTTTCGACGGCCTCGGTACCAACTCCCATGTGTTGTTCTTCTTGATGGCATCAAGTTCCACCTGCATGGCTTTCCCCTAAGTATCTCGATGGCATCAAGCTCCTTGTCCCGCATAATACGAGACATCAAAGCATAGTTTACCTGAAGAAGCTCCGCTGTATTGCTTTTGTCGCGGACTCTGTGTGATCTTCGAGGGCCGTCCTCTGTGGTCCACTCGGAGGGTAGCTCCGTGACACTTGACTCCCGAAGGGTGTCCATCAACCACCTGGGTACTTGAACAGATCGTGGAGCCTCCTGCCGTTGCGGGGGCTCTACTCCAGCTGCGGGCTCAACCTCTTGTACTGGCTGAGGTTGATCAACTGGAACAATGGTCCGGGAATCATCATCAGACTCCTCTGGATCTCCAAGAAGTGGCGGCTCCTCGACAGTGGATACTGGAACATGCTCGTCAGAGACCACATCCCGGCTGACAACAATCTCATTCCTCTCTGGATCATACAATCTGTATTCCTTGGAAAGAGAATTATACCCCACAAATATAAGCTTGCGGGATTTGGAGTCAAGCTTCCCCCTCTGCTTCTTCGGAATATGTACATACGCGTCACTCCCAAAAACACGAAAGTGGGAGATATCAGGTTTCTTGCCAAAGTATGCCTCAAACGGAGTCATATTAGGTTTTGAAGTCGTTGGAGACCGGTTGAGGGTATGGACAACCGTTGCCACAGCCTCTCCTCAAAGTGGACGAGGAAGATCACGATGCTCCAGCATGGTCCTCGCCATCTCCACCACAGGCTTGTTTTTGCGTTCTACAACTCCATTCTCTAAAGGCGATCCTGTATTGGCCAGTTCCCTCTTGATGCCATGGTCTGCACAAAATCTGAAAAAAAACATTCGAGGAGAATTCACCCCCTTTGTCAGCCCTGAGGTCTTTACCTGCAATCTAGACTCTTTTTCCACCATCATGTGCCAATCCTTGAACCGTGCAATTGCTTGGTCCTTCTGTGAAAGAAAGTAGACCCACGTGAATCTGGTACAGTCATCAACAAGCAGCATAAAATAGAGAGATCCTCCAGTGTGAATCAACTCCAATGTTTTTGAAGCCCGCCTAGAAGCCTGCTTCGGAAAGGATTCCATGTGCTGCTTACCACGTATGCAAGAACTGCAACGTCCTTGCCTGCTACCAACATCTGGTCCCGGAAAGCTCGCCGCAGTGCATCCACATTTAAGTGGCCAAAACGAAAGTGCCATAGATTTCCGAGCTGAGAACCTGTCAATGAGGAGAGTGCAGAGAGCTTGTAGATACCATTCTCCACACGGCCTTCCCAAACAACCTGGCCAGTCTCACGGTCCCGTAGAGCAACTGAATGCTCCTCAAATTCCACCCGAAAGCCGGTCTTGCATACTTCATGCACTGACAAAAGATGAAAACCAAGAGCAGGGACGTAAAGAACACGGGAGGCATGCTTGCCTCCCTTGCCGTCCGGAATAATCTCCATCCGGCCCTTACTGTGTATCGGAATGGTGGAGTTGTCGCCAATGAAAATGCGACCTGACTGCCATTTCAGATCCAAAAAGAAGTCTCGGGATGGAGTCATGTGCTTGGAAGCACCACTGTCAAGAATCCATTCCCAGGTATCCTTTGCGGTGAAGCCAACTGCCTCCTCGCTCGAAGACGATAAAGCATCTGAGTCCATCATCTTTAAGTGCACAAATGCAGAAGTCTTTGCAGCTGAGGCTGAAGAATTAGCACTTTTCCCAGTCCGCTTAGGACACTTCCTCCAATAGTGGCCTTTCTTGCCACAATCATTGTAGGACCTCTTGGCCTTCAGTTTCTCTCGTTCCGTGTCAAGCTTCTTCTCAGAAGACTTCTCCGGTGAAGCCTTCCCTTTGCCCTTGTTGTTATCCCGGCCTTTCGGCCGTTGGCCAGTTAAGGCCTCGGAACCTCCGTTGTGAGGAGGGTTCGTGAATCGTTTCTCCTGGTCCAAGACCATGGGCACAAGCTCCTCCTAGGTAATGGTGCTGAGCCTGCCTCTAGTAATCAAAGAGGAGTAGAAAGCGGAATACTGAGCAGGCAAGTGAGACAGCAAAGTAATGCCCATATCTTCTGATGATATCTCCTTCCCAGCCTGGAGGACTTCCTGCTGAAGGGCCTGCAGCTTGTTAATGTGCTCCCGCATTGTCGACGACTTTGCAGGGTTCATAACCCGCATCCGTACTTCCAAGGAAATCCTCTTCATGGGCGATACCTTGTTATAAAGAGAAGCCAAGTGCTGCCATATGCCTCTGGCCAGCGTCATATGCTTTACGTGATTGATTACTTGCGGTGTGGAGTTGAGGAAGATAAATGAACGGACCTTGGCGTTGACACGATCCCACATCTATGCGTGTGCCTCGCGGTCCTTCCTCGTTGACAGTAACTCCCCTTCCTCTGCTTCCGGCCGTGGAACCCAGATAACGATGAAATTAGCAAGGTCATTTGACTCCAGCACAGACTCCATCAGCCATCTCTAGCAAATCTGCCATCGTGGGGATGTAACTGAAAAAAGGGTGGGTGGGTGGGGAAAAAAAACTTTAAACCTACAAGTGGCTGTCCAGCAACTCTGCCCGCCTTCCTCTTGCTTCTTCTCTTCCCGAACAATCCCTAACAGTCCACCAATTAGCAACGCAACAATCCCCCTCTTGCTCAGAAAACTCCCAAGATCTTTCAAGAGCCTAGGGCTTTGATACCATGTCAAAATACGCCGCGGAGATGATAACCAAATCTGAGACCACAAGAGCAAGTAGAGTGCAGAAAATAGACAGCACAAGAGAAGGAGATAGACAGACGTGTAACTCTTCTCTATACACAAGATCCCGAAGATGAAAACAAGATACAATGAAGTGGGGAGCCATGGGGCCATTTTATATGGCTCCATATATGCAGTCGGCCTGCAATAGGGACAGTCGACAGGACAAAATGTCCACGACCAGTAAATATCACGAGTCGGCCAGCTTCTCACGGTCGGCCCTCACACGTGTGGAGTTGGCTAGCAACAGAGAGAAGCTGGGACTGCCAGTGACCAGTCGGCCAGCATCTGGTACAGCCGATAGGTCCAATACTGCCTCCCACACCATGGAAAAATAGGGGAAAAATATGGAGAGTGGGGAAAAATGAGAAAACACCTACAAAGGGCGGGCACACCCACAACAGAGGCCGTGGTGTCCGATAAAGATAGGAGATGACTTCTAACATCGCTGACCGGGAGCGATGATACCGTGAAAGAGTGCACAGAGCGGAAGCAAATAAGCACTAGAGTGTGTTGAGTAGAGAGTGCAAGAGAGAGAGAGAGAGAGATATGGAGCAACTATGCTGAATATACTGAAGTGATACAGTCCCAAGCAAGAGACAGAAATAGTCTCATAAGTGAGGGAGCTGTGGTCGTCCATCCTAGTATTTCTTTGGGTATGACCTGATGTCTCCTGTTTATGGAGTTTCAATAGAAAATGTAAAAGGATCTATCTATTATATGCACACACTCCATAATTCTATGGGTTCAAGTTTAATAAATGATATATACTCCATATTTTAATGGGGTACATACTTATAATAAGGGGTGATGTGTTAATAAATGCGGAAATTTAAAAATAGTGGTATCAATACATGTATGCTTGCACACCCTGAGGAGTGTGTGAGCTAGGCTTGCTAACTTGTTTTTTTAGCAATACATTGTACATTAAATTCATTTTCATGATAGATTTGGACACTTGTGTGTTATGGCTACAATGCACAACACTAACTGTATTTGGTTCTACTTGCTGTTTCAAAGCTTTACATGGCTGAAACTTGCTGTGTTGGGGCTGCGTACTGGTGATGCATGTTTGGGCTTGCCTTTCCGGTGCTTGAATGAATGAAGAATGACCCTAGACCAAGGTGGTTCCAAACGTAGTGAATGATACGTTTAGTATGTTTGGAAAACGTGCTGAAAAGATTCCAAACGTTGTGAACGCTGCCTCATATATATATATATATATAAAATTAATTTATAGTTTACTTATAAAATTTTGAAATATGAAGTTTGAGGATTCATCAATGAACATTAAAGCACTTACTAATACTATACAACCTTTAGTTTCAATTTTGCGGGAGGGAGAGAGAGAGAGAGACTTGAGCGTGTGCAGGGGGGAGAGAGAGAGAGAGAGAGAGAGTTGAGCGCCGCATAGAGATGCCAGCAAGAGAAGACTTGAGCACCGTACAAAGGCTGCCACACGCACGTAAGGAAAAGCGAAAAAAAAACGACGTTGACTTGCGTTCGTTTTTTTTAACTTGTAAAATCAAAAGTGCACGTTCACTAACGTTTCCAAACGTTATGAACGTTTGGATTACATCTAAACATAGTTTGGATGCAGCTATGGTAGGTTGTATGTTGGTCGGACAGCCCCTTTGAGGTCCCAAAACAGCTTAAAAAATTTCATTGATCATGTTTATATTATGTCCAAAGTATGTCCTGATCATTGATTAATGTCTTGGGCACCTCTGGCTGCCTATTGGGCTGCTAAAACTGCTCCAATCTGCCCAGATACAGCCTCTAACTTTGCCTTTTAGGCAGCTGCAAGTAAGATGCATGTCTACGTTGCACCAGATTAAGGTGTGCACTCGACGTGATTGTTCCTTTATCTATCCATGACTTGCTCTCTTACTGTGTTGGCAGAATGTAAGCACTCTGATGACATGCTAGCTGTCAGCTTTTATTGAAAGTTTGGTGGCTAGGAGACAGTCATACCTTGTGGGGTGCTTGAAGAGCAACTCTGAACTCTAAGCTGTGGATTGTCCAAGGCTATAGACTTGTTCAATTTATCTTGCTATGTATGCAACTTGCTATACCAATTTTACTGCTTTATAACCCCCAAAAAATGTTAGTTAAACTATGTTTTCTTGTCATTACAGTACAATGGTTGTATGTGGAAGGGAGGACGCCTCAAGTTGGAGAAGGCCAAAGAGTTTTATTTGGATAAGCTGCATCGTGAATGGACAGAACGTGATTGCTTGCAAGAACAGTCAGAGACACAAACCTCCAAATCTGAATGCACAAGCCCAACGAAAAGCATTCAAGTGCCAGAAAGTTCTACAGGCTTCAGCATTTATTTTCCAAGGTTGAGAAAGGTATTATGCCAATATTTCATTTCTATATGGTATTGTAAAACACTTGAATGACATTGTTGTTAGAAATCCCCCTTCCTCAACACGTGCACACATGAAAGGACCCTATATTGTTAAAAGATTCCAAAGTAAAATAGGCAATTGTTTTCAGATGCTGCTAATCGCCCATGCTAAAGCATAGACTCTTGATGAGCTTGGAGTGCACACCCATGCCAGAAGAAAGTGCCACCAGCAGAATTCAATCAAACATTTTACCTTTACATACTGCTGCTGGATTTGATGGGCTGAAGGTTGGAAATAGGAGGTACAATGCTGCTTGGTTGCAAGGTTGATGTGTACGTACTGTACGTTGTGTATATGTACGTACTGTAAGGTGTTCCGTACAGTAAAATTTTTTTATGTATGTAAAAATACGTACCATTGGCAAACAATAGGACATTCAACACCTTTCTACGTTTAAGGTATATAAAACATTCAAGAATCAAAATAAACCACTTTGCATGTACTAATTTCAAAACACACATCATATACTTGACACAATGGCACATTGTATATCTGTCAAGACAAAATAGACGTAGAAAGGCTCATACTAGAGTATACAAATAACAAATGTCTGATGTCAACCTAAAAGGCTCATACTAGAGCATACAAATAACAAATCATAAATGTCTGATGTCAAGACTCAAAAGTAAAAAACACTAAGCAATAACAAAGAGTCTCGACTCGACTCTCGAGACTCTACTCTCTGAATCTCAAAACTCCTCATCGGATGAGGATGATGACACTCCTGAAGAGAGCAAGTCCCCATCTGTCAGGACGTTGCCCTCTTCATCATACTCTGGCTCTGCCATCATACTCTATTGTCCTGGATCATCATCCTCCATAGGCTGAATGAGAGGAACAGCCTCATTTGCCCGTCTCCGAGGAGTACGGACAGGAATGATCTGCATCTCGCCCGACTAACGGGAGACTGAGAACTCGCACACATGACCTCGTCACACGTTGATCCACACTCTCCAGCTCTCTGTGCAGCATGCGAATAATCTCCTCCTGCTCGTTTCTCACAAGCTGCTGCTGCTACTGCTCAGTCTCCTCTGCAAGTGCACTCCCCTCCAAGATCAACTTCAATTTTGATGGATCTGTATGTTAAATAACAAAATGCAATTCAGCGTTCACATTATTAACAGCGTAGAAAGTAGTAATTAGTAATTACAAATATTCGCTTGTAATATGTATAAACGCTAGCCCAAAGTTTCAACTTTCAAACATGCTTGGGTGTCCCCAAAGCGTGGTAATCTCGCACAAGCTTCATATTTGCTCGGCAGTAGACTAATCTCTCTAGCTGTGCAGTGCTGAGCCGATTACGGATCTTCGTGTGAATTAGCGAATAAGCGCTCCAATTGCGCTCGCATCCACCAGCAGAGCAATCCTGCATGTCACATGTGACGTGTCAATGGTGACAAATTACAATGGACATTGGACATGGTCATAGACAATAGACATTGGACAATGAACCATGGTCCCAGGTCCATAACACATGTATGGAAAATGTAAAGATAGAAAACTTTACCTGTGAGAGGACATGTAAAGCGATACGAGTGAGTTTTGGAAGACCTTGTCTTCCATAACTCTGCCACCATGTAAGAGAGAACTTCGTTGCCTCCGGCCTCAACGCCACAGCTCTAGTAAAGGATGACCCTAAATTATTTTCATAGCTAGCGATCTCTGCATCAATGTCCAACTGCTCATCCTCCTTGCAAATCAAGCCAATGTACGCATCCTTGCCCTTTAGTAGACTCCTGTCATTAAAAAGAGTTGGCTTCTTGTAGAAAGGATGAAGCAATGCAGCCATCGCATGAATGGGCCGACTCATAAATGTCCATCTCTTGTCTACAATAGCCAAGATCTCTTCCCGACTGTAAAAGCATTGACGCAACATTAGTTAACAGGCTGAATTTTGATTATAGTATTATAGTAAATATTTAATAGATTAATCATTACAGAAGCAAGTACATACCGATCAAGCGCCAATGATCTACAGCCTCTGATGTGTGTCTTCATCTCTGAGAAGAGATGATAGACTAGGCCCATGGTGGAGCCCTCCATGTCTGTGAAACGCAGCAACACATAAATTGGCTGCAATGCTGCTATCATAGCCTGCACCTCGGACCAAAAGGACTCATCAAGCACCCGCCGCTGTATGTATCTAGTGGACTCCTCCTGTGCGTGATGCATCTCTCTCCACTTCGGGTCCACTACTGTCTGTAGAAGTGGATCCCTCACTGCATAGAGTCGATGCAACACAAGATACATATATGCAAATCTGGTCTTCAAGGGCCGCACCATGTCAAGTGTACTGTGACTCCTAAAGATAGCCAATGCCTGGTGCTTTTTGCAGAAAAAAGTAGTCATTTTTGTGGCATCGGAAACAATAGGCAACACCCATGTTAACTTCCCAATGTCCTCCATCAACAAGTCAAGACAGTGAGCTGCACATGGAGTCCAAACAATGTTCTTAAACTCTGCCTCAATCATCTCACCCATAGCCTTGCAATTGGAGGCGTTGTCAGTAATAACCTGCACCACATTCTCTGGGCCAACCTCAAGTATAGCCTGCCGGATGTGCTCATAGATAAAGTCACCTGTAATCCGCTCTCCAGCCTTTCCTGCATCAACAGCACGCAAGAAGTACGTGCCAAGGCAAGACGACACAAGAATATTAATGATGTGTCGCCTACGAATGTCACTCCAGCCATCTGAAATGATGGTGCACCCAAACTGCCCCCAACCTGCCTTCACTGGTACCAATGCCTTATCTATCAATGCTTTCTGCTCCTCAAGCATAGTGGTCCGCATCTTATTGTATTCCAACCCCGACCAATCCTCTGTGTGTCCAACCTGGGCTATGGCTCTGACCATCCTCTGCCACTGCTCAGTCCTCAAGACATGAAAGGAGATGTTGCACTCAATGAGAGTGCGAGCAATCTCCATCTCAGCCACTTTCTGGCGCTCCTTCACCCAAGAAAGAGAGGCCACTCGAGAAGGCAAGGTAGTCTGCCTTGGTGCATGCATCTCTCCATCATCCTCCACATAGTCCTGCTGCTCATGCATGGTACGAGCCCTCTTCCTACTGCCAGAGGGCTGCTCCTCCTGAACCTGTGAAGAACCACCCAAGTCTCCCAAGAGTGCATCATGGAGAGCATCATGTGTCTGTTGACTACCTTTCATCTTTTTCCCTGCACCCATTGCTGGAAAATTCTCAGCAATCAACTTATCCCTAATGTCCTTTGGTACTGCCTTGCACCCTGCACAGTTATTGGTTGTGCCAATGCCTGTCAAGTGCATAACGACGCGAGAAATGGTACTGGTGAGCTGAAAGTTGCAATACTTGCATTGCCATCGTCGCGTGCCAGATCCACCTTGCCCTGGCGTGTTGGCAATGCGGATGACATTGGTGTGCTCTTGCCAATATGGGTTAGTTCGCTTAGGCATGATGGCTCTTGAGACTTTTGTCTGCACCTGCCAAGTGCGCAGCACATATGCAAAGGACTCAGGAATAACTTATAAGCTGCAAGCCAGAGGTCTTGCGTGACGAGGAGAAAGAGATAAGACTCAAGAGGGAGAGAGAGAGAGAGAGAGGAAGATGCTTAGTTTACCTACAGGCACGCCAAAGTTCCAACGCTGTGCAAATGTTTTCGCCTGGTCTTTTTCGATAATTTTCTGCTCTCTGTAACGCACACTCTTTGCAATAAGTGTATACAATACAATGTACATTAATCAAAGGCCTAGTATGTACCCAAAGGCCATGCGGGCGCCCAATCAGACAACGCACGACGATTTTCAGCCCCAAAAAAGACCTCACGTACGGATCGATCCGTACATGTACGGCCGTACGGTACGGATCGGATCCGTACGTACGTATATGTCAACCTAAGTTGGTTGAGCTGAGGGGTCACTCGTTTAATGATGTGATCGGCTAGGTTGGTTGGCCAGCAAAGTGGCCCACAGCTTGCTGGTGGGTCAGCTGCCCAAATCTGCTCATATTGTTGCTTCTCCTGCCTAGTACCTAGTAGTACCTGGCGATCCACACTCTCCCATTATTCAAGGCAAGGGGAAGTGAAACACAATCACGTGGGCAGATGCTGTACCAACTAAGATACGATAGTGCAATGGTGATTGCTGAATACATTCTGCATCCTTGCTGAGATTGATGCTGATCCATGATGAATATTGAACCATGGAAAAGAAAAAAATTTGTGAAAACTAGCTACATAAGCAAAAGTATTCATGTGATGTCACATGGTGACAATGTATGGTCATACAAGTGATACCATCCCTTCCAGAATAGAATGCAAAGTAGTCATAATGTTAGACATCACCCCCTTGTTGCTGGCTTCCTGTTTGGTGTCCTATTTTAGCCTTTAGGGCTGACCATGTTAGCTAGAGGGGCTGGTCATCCCACATATGTTTTCCCATATTATTCCCCATTTTATGGAGTCTTGGGCTTTTTTCCCTAGTCATGGAGGATCTTTTGTTAGAAGTCATCTCCTGTCTATACATATACACCAGGGCCTTTGTTGTGGGTGTGCCCGCCCTTATTAGGTGTTTTCTTTTTTTTCCCCACTCTCCGTATTTTTTCCCCATTCTCCGTATTTTTCCCCACTCTCCGTATTTTTTCCCCACTCTCCGTATTTTTCCTTGGCATGGGCGGCTGCCCTGTGATGGCAGGAGGACCCAGTTGCTGGCCGACTGCATCAGCATGTTTATGTTCTCATTTTGGAGCTGGCCGACTGGACTGGACAGGTTGTGGACCTTCTATGTTGGCCGACTGCTGTTTGCAAGTCGTGGGTGTCCTGTCGGCTGCCCTACAGCAGGCCGACTGCTGTTGGTGGGCCATATAAAATGGCCCCCAGCCCCCTTGTCATTGTGGTATCATTCCCGGGATCTTCTTGTAACACGGGGAAGCTCTGGGAGTCTTCTTTCAGCCCTAAACACTCTTGGAAACCGTCTGATGCAAAACGTAGATATAGAGAGAGAGTAGAGAGAGAGAGAAGTGGTGGAAAATTCAGTATATTCTGTGGTACAAAAAGGTACCTAAATCTGTAGCCATGGGATGCCTTACATAAAAAGGTGGTAACTCACCAAAACAGTCCCCTATGGGACCCCTAATGACTCACACCCCTAGAGGGAGTGAATGATTAACACAATGAGCAAGGGGGCCTATTTATAGCCCTTGGAATACATGGAGAACTGGCCGACTGCTGGTCGGCCAGTCATAATGCCTTAAATGCTTATTAAATTGGTCCTCCTCCTTGCGCCTGTTGCTGCCCTTATCTGCTGGTTCAGCCGACCACGTCTATGGGCAGCCGACACCTCCTGTCCTGCAGCCGACACACTTCTGGCACTGCTGATGTCAGCCGACAGTATTTCTTGGCAGCGAGCCACCTGCATCACCCCTCCATGATCCCAATTTGTCCTGCTCCAAGTCAACCACAGATGCTACACCTGAGGTTCCTAAATTTTGGTTCTTCGCTTTATCTGGCTGCCTCTTCTGGATCTAGCCCTGAGAATGTCCATGGCATCTATGATGCACATGACACTTCTTGTGTATATAGAGCATAGTTACACGCCTCTACCATTCTCTCTCTTGTGCTGTTATTTTTTTTTGCATTGCGTTTTGCTCGTGTTCCCAGATCTGGTCATCATCTCCGTTGCGTATTCTGACATGGTATCAGAGCCTAGGCTCTAGACAGTTCTTGGGATTTGTGTGAACAAGAGGGGGACTGTTGTGTTGCTGATTGGTGGACTGTATGGGACTATTCGGGAAGAGGAGAAGCAAGAGGACGGCGGGCTGATTTGCTGGACAGCCACTTGCACGGGTTAGTTCTTCTTTGTTCCCACCCACCCACCCTTTTCAGAGTACATCCTTGCAATGGCAGATCTGTTCGAGATGGCCGAGAGACGTGTGAAGATGTGAAGATCCCGACACTCCCCACGTTCCCGGTGGACCGTCAGTTGGACGGGAACAACTACGGCATATGGAAGGTGATGATGGAATCTGTTCTGGAGTCTTACGACCTCGCTGATTTCATTGTTGTTGGGGTTCCACGGCCGGAAGTAGAGGAAGGGGAGTTACCGTCGATCCGAAAGGACCAGGAGGCTCAGACACAGATGTGGGATCGTGTCAATGCCAGGGTCCGTTCGTTTATCTTTCTCAACTGCACACCGCAGGTAATCAATCATGTAAAGCATATGACGCTGGCCAGAGGTATATGGCAGCATTTGGCCTCTCTTTACAACAGGGTATCACCCATGAAGAGGATTTCCTTGGAAGTACAGATGCGGGTTATGAGCCCTACAAAGTCGTCGACGATGCGGGAGCATATTAACAAGCTGCAGGCTCTTCAGCAAGAAGTTCTTCAGGTTGGGAAGGAGATATTGTCAGAAGACATGGCCATAACGTTGCTGTCACACTTGCCCTCTCAGTACTCAGCATTTTACTCGTCTTTGATTACCAGTGGCAGGCTCAGCACCATCACGTGGGAGGAGCTTGTGCCCATGGTCTTGGACCAAGAGGAACGATTCACAAACCCTCCTCAGGGTGGAGGTTCGGAGGCCTTAACTGGCCAACGGTCGAAAGGCCGTAACACGGGCAAAGGGAAGGCTTTAGCAGAGAAGTCTTCTGAGAAGAAGTCCGTTATACTGACCGCGAGAAACTAAAGGCAGAGAGGACCTGTAATGATTGTGGCGAGAGAGGCCACTATTGGAGGCAGTGTTTCAAGCGGAAGACTGAGAAGTGTGAAGATTCCTCTGCAGCAATCATGAAGACTCCGGCTTTTGTGCACCTGGAGGTGGTGGACACCAATGTTCCATTTTCTTCAGGCAGGGAGGAGATTGGACTCTCCGCAACGGATACTCGGGAGTGGATTCTAGACAGTGGTGCTTCGAGGCACATGACTCCTTCCCGTTCTGATTTACGGGATCTCTGCAGGTGTTCTGGTCACATTCTTACTGGGGATACGTCCACTATCCCAGTTCACAGTGAGGGTAGGATGGAGATAGTTCCCGATGGTAGAGGGGGGAAGCATTCCTCCCAGGTGTTGTATGTTCTGTCACTTGGTTTTCATCTGTTGTCAGTGCATTAGGTTTGCAAGACTGGCGTACGGGTGGAGTTTGATGAGCATTTTGTTGCTTTCCGGGACAAGGCAACAGGCTAGGTAGTTTGGGAAGGCGGAGTGAAGAATGGAGTTTACAAGCTTTCAGCACTCTCTCTCCCAGGTCCTCAGGTCTGTGATGAGTGGCAGTCTGGTAATGGCCACAATGGCCACTTAAGTGTGTACACGCTGAAGGTGCAGGCTTTCCGAGACCAGATGGTGGATAGCTTGCCAGTAGATGGCAGCAGTTGGTTGGAACTTTCTAGTATTGATGTTGGTAGTTCTTGTGTTCGTCAGTCAGAGGAAACTGAAGAGGTAACTTATGCTTTGATGTCTCGTAGTATTCGGGACAAAGAACCTCCTGTAGATGAGGATGTTCTTTCCACGGGGACCTTTTGGAAAGCCAGGCAGGTGGCAGTTAATTACTTGCGGAAGGAGTTGGTTTCTCCCGGCTTTGTGGTTCTTCAGAGGGGGTAGTTGACAGATTTCAGAAGGCCTTGGGTGGTCTTCAGCAGGTTTCCAGGACTTGGTTTTGCACCGTAACAAGTGTTGATCCTTGTGAGCAGTGTGATGCCTCTTTGACTCAGAAGCAGAATGGTTCATTGATCTGGTTGATGGACACCAGTTTGGACGGGAGCTTCCTGATGAGGCAGTTGAGCTCATGGTTGCAGATGACTCTTTGGGAGACAGGATTGCGTTTTCTGTGGTTTTTGTGGCATGCGAAGGATCATGGACTCTTGTACACAGGAGGGGGATTGACTGATGGAGTCCGACTCCACGGTTGGAATGACTCAGTTTGGGGAGGAGATCCGGACACGAGGAGATCTACTTCAGGCCCAGGAGCAGTTTTTTTGGAGTAGTAAGAGGCAATCATCTTTTGCCTTGTCGAGATCAGAGGCAGAGTACCGGGCTGCTTGTGATGCTGCTTGTGAGGTGCTGAGGATGCAGAGGTTGCATTGCAGGTTTGGGCTTCCACTGAAGGAACCCATGGTCATCCAGAGGCACTTTGTTCGGGAACAGATCGTTGTTGATGACATCTTGCTAGAGTTCTGTTCGACAGAGGGCAGTACGGTGGACCTCTTCATGAAGTCGCTATCTCAGGATTTGCTCAAGCGGCACCCCAGCTCCCTATGGTTGGTTTCACAGCCAGGAGCTGAGAGGGGGTGTTAGAAGTCATCTCCTGTCTATACATATACACCAGGGCCTTTGTTGTGGGTGTGCCCGTCCTTATTAGGTGTTTTCTCATTTTTCCCCACTCTGTATTTTTTTCCCCATTTTTTCTTGGCGTGGGTGACTGTTAGGTTGACATATACGTACGTACGGATCCGATCCGTACCGTA
This sequence comes from Cibotium barometz, assembly GCF_041138505.1. Taxonomy (NCBI): domain Eukaryota; kingdom Viridiplantae; phylum Streptophyta; class Polypodiopsida; order Cyatheales; family Cibotiaceae; genus Cibotium; species Cibotium barometz. The sequence goes on from NC_141059.1 coordinate 32,007,003, forward strand.
CGGCCGTACTGTACGGATCCGTATGTGTACGGATCGATCCGTACGTGAGGTTTTTTTTTGCGGGCTAAAAATCGTCGTGCGTTGTCTGATTGGGCGCCCGCCTGGCCTTTGGGTACATACTAGGCCTTTGATTAATGTACATTGTATTGTATACACTTATTGCAGAGAGCGTGCGTTACAGAGAGCAAAAAATTATCGAAAAAGACCAGGCGAAAACATTTGCACAGCGTTGGAACTTTGGCGTGCCTGTAGGTAAACTAAGCATCTTCCTCTCTCTCTCTTTCTCTCCCTCTTGAGTCTTATCTCTTTCTCCGCGTCACGCAAGACCTCTGGCTTGCCGCTTATAAGTTATTCCTGAGTCCTTTGCATATGTGCTGCGCACTTGGCAGGTGCAGACAAAAGTCTCAAGAGCCATCATGCCTAAGCCAACTAACTTGTATTGGCAAGAGCACACCAATGTCATCCGCATTGTCAACACGCCAGGGCAAGGTGGATTTGGCATGCGACGATGGCAATGCAAGTATTGCAACTTTCAGCTCACCAGTACCGTTTCTCGCGTCATTATGCACTTGACAGGCATTGGCACAACCAATAACTGTGCAGGGTGCAAGGCAGTACCAAAGGACATTAGGGATAAGTTGATTGCTGAGAATTTTCCAGCAATGGGTGCAGGGAAAAAGGTGAAAGGTAGTCAATAGACACATGATGCTCTCCATGATGCACTCTTGGGTGGTTCTTCACAGGTTCAGGAGGAGCAGCCCTCTGGCAGTAGGAAGAGGGCTCGTACCATGCATGAGCAGCAGGACTATGTGGAGGATGATGGAGAGATGCATGCACCAAGGCAGACTACTTTGCCTTCTCGAGTGGCCTCTCTTTCTTGGGTGAAGGAGCACCAGAAAGTGGCTGAGATGGAGATTGCTCGCACTCTCATTGAGTGCAACATCTCCTTTCATGTCTTGAGGACTGAGCAGTGGCAGACGATGGTTAGAGCCATAGCCCAGGTTGGACACACAGAGGATTGGTCGGGGTTGGAATACAATAAGATGCGGACCACTATGCTTGAGGAGCAGAAAGCATCGATAGATAAGGCATTGGTACCAGTGAAGGCAGGTTGGGGGCAGTTTGGGTGCACCATCATTTCAGATGGCCGGAATGACATTCGTAGGCGACACATCATTAATATTCTTGTGTCGTCTTGCCTTGGCACGTACTTCTTGCGTGCTGTTGATGCAGGAAAGGCTGGAGAGCAGATTACAGGTGACTTTATGTATGAGCACATCCGGCAGGCTATACTTGAGGTTGGCCCAGAGAATGTGGTGCAGGTTATTACTGACAACGCCTCCAATTGCAAGGCTATGGGTGAGATGATTGAGGCAGAGTTTAAGAACATTGTTTGGACTCCATGTGCAGCTCACTGTCTTGACATGTTGATGGAGGACATTGGGAAGTTAACATGGGTGTTGCCTATTGTTTCCGATGCCACAAAAATGACTACTTTTTTTCGCAAAAAGCATCAGGCATTGGCTATCTTTAGGAGTCACAGTACACTTGACATGGTGCGGCCCTTGAAGACCAGATTTGCATATATGTATCTTGTGTTGCAGCGACTCTATGCAGTGAGGGATCCACTTCTACAGACAGTAGTGGACCCGAAGTGGAGAGAGATGCATCACGCACAGGAGGAGTCCACTAGATACATACAGCGGCGGGTGCTTGATGAGTCCTTTTGGTCCGAGGTGCAGGTTATGATAGCAGCATTGCAGCCAATTTATGTGTTGCTGCGTTTCACAGACATGGAGGGCTCCACCATGGGCCTAGTCTATCATCTCTTCTCAGAGATGAAGACACACATCAGAGGCTGCAGATCATTGGCGCTTGATCGGTATGTACTTGCTTCTGTAATGATTAATCTATTAAATATTTAGTATAATACTATAATCAAAATTCAGCATGTTAACTAATGTTGCGTCAATGCTTTTACAGTCGGGAAGAGATCTTGGCTATTGTAGACAAGAGATGGACATTTATGAGTAGGCCCACTCATGCGATGGCTGCATTGCTTCATCCTTTCTACAAGAAGCCAATCTTTTTAATGACAGGAGTCTACTAAAGGGCAAGGATGCGTACATTGGCTTGATTTGCGAGGAGGATGAGTAGTTGGACATTGATGCAGAGATCGCTAGCTATGAAAATAATTTAGGGTCATCCTTTACTAGAGCTGTGGCGTTGAGGCCGGAGGCAACGAAGTTCTCTCTTACATGGTGGCAGAGTTATGGAAGACAAGGTCTTCCAAAGCTCACTCGTATCGCTTTACATGTCCTCTCACAGGTAAAGTTTTCTATCATTACATTTTCCATACATGTGTTATGGACCTGGGACCATGGTTCATTGTCCAATGTCTATTGTCTATGACCATGTCCAATGTCCATTGTAATTTGTCACCATTGACATGTCACATGTGACATGCAGGATTGCTCTGCTGGTGGATGCGAGCGCAATTGGAGCGCTTATTCGCTAATTCACACGAAGATCCGTAAAAATCGGCTCAGCACTGCACAGCTAGAGAGATTAGTCTACTGTCGAGCAAATATGAAGCTTGTGCGAGATTACCACGCTTTGGGGACACCCAAGCAGGTTTGAAAGTTGAAACTTTGGGCTAGCGTTTATACATATTACAAGCGAATATTTGTAATTACTAATTACTACTTTCTACGCTGTTAATAATGTGAACGCTGAATTGCATTTTGTTATTTAACATACAGATCCATCAAAATTGAAGTTGGTCTCGGAGGGGAGTGCACTTGCAGAGGAGACTGAGCAGCAGCAGCAGCAGCTTGTGAGAAACGAGCAGGAGGAGATTATTTGCATGCTGCACAGAGAGCTGGAGAGTGTGGATCGACGTGTGACGAGGTCATGTGCGCGAGTTCTCAGTCTCCCGTTGGGCGAGATGCAGATCCAGAAGTTTCACGACGAGAGACCATTCGGCGAAGAAAGCTTCCTGTCCGTACTCCTCGGAGACGGGCAAATGAGGCTGTTCCTCTCATTCAGCCTATGGAGGATGATGATCCAGGACAATAGAGTATGATGGCAGAGCCAGAGTATGATGAAGAGGGCAACGTCCTGACAGATGGGGACTTGCTCTCTTCAGGAGTGTCATCATCCTCATCCGATGAGGAGTTTTGAGATTGAGAGAGTAGAGTCTCGAGAGTCGAGTCGAGACTCTTTGTTATTGCTTAGTGTTTTTTACTTTTGAGTCTTGACATCAGACATTTATGATTTGTTATTTGTATGCTCTAGTATGAGCCTTTTAGGTTGACATCAGACATTTGTTATTTGTATGCTCTAGTATGAGCCTTTCTACGTCTATTTTGTCTTGACAGATATACAATGTGCCATTGTGTCAAGTATATGATGTGTGTTTTGAAATTAGTACATGCAAAGTGGTTTATTTTGATTCTTGAATGTTTTATATACCTTAAACGTAGAAAGGTGTTGAATGTCCTATTGTTTGCCAATGGTACGTATTTTTACGTACATAAAAAATTTTACTGTACGGAACACCGTACAGTACGTACATATACACAACGTACAGTACGTACACATCAACCTTGGACCGTGGCTGCCCTGTGATGGTAGGAGGACCCAGTTGCTGGCCGACTGCATCAGCATGCTTATGTTCTCATTTTGGAGCTGGCCGACTGGACTGGAAAACATATTGCTACTTCGGACGCTTGGATTGCTCCATCTGTAAAAAGGGTGATTTTGACACAGCTTTGTTACGAGGTTGAAGAGGCGACATTGGGCACAAAATTAATGTTTGAACGAACTTGACTCTTGAACTTTGAAGAGGGCTCAGGGGGAAGGCACACAGTGCACAATGCACGCTTGTAACTTTGTAAGATGTAACTTTGTAAGTTCAAAGTTGTGATTCTGTGAACTTGTAAGTTGTCACTGTACATGCATGATGCCACACACAATGCACATTGCACATGCCAGTGGTCCAGCAGGCAGCAACATTGCTCAATGTTGAGTGCACACTGCACATGTGACTCGTGACAAAGTCTCACGAGAGGGGGAAGGGGGGGCGAAGGTAGAAAAAAGGTGGGTGCAGGTAGAAAAGTGGGAGGCGCAGGTTGTAGAAGGGGGCACAGGTTGCAGTCGTGCAGGCAGAAAAAGCATAAAGCCTAAAGGAGACCTTGAGATTCATACGGTGTACCTAGGTGACGGGTCTTGAAGGCGAGCCTTGAGGCTTGTGAGTTGTGACTTGTCTTACTTTGCTTGGAAGTCCGGAGCCTCAACAGTCGACCGTCCGGTACAGGCGACAGTAGCGGCACAGGGGGAAACGTCAAATTAGCGTCGGTGGACCAAAAACCAAAAAAGCCCCAAAATTTAGGGCACCGTATGGTTTACCCTCTCGGACGTGAGCGGACGCTGACGTGGGCGGCTGTACAGAATTTGAAACAGACGTGTATGAAAAAAACCATGCTCCATAGAGTGTTGTAGGCAAGAATGTGAGAAGCCAACATGGTAGAGGCTAGTTTGCAGAGCAATAGAGTTTGGTCAAATGAAGAGAGAGGGCTCCAGTTCATAGATTTTGAACTCTCATGAGCTAGGATGACAAGTAAAAGCTATAATGACAAGACTTATCTCACTTTGATCCACAATCCTGCCACACATCCCGATTAAGAGATGGTGCCCCCTATAAACTTCATCTCTAAAAATATCTTAACTTGTAGACCTTCTATCAAAGGTGCTTCAACAAGTCCCACTATTTGCTTAGCTTATGGATTACACTGCCATTTAGATTCGGGTGTCTCAGGTGGATGAAGTAAGCCACCCATAATTGCATTCCGTATTGGTACGGATTCGTACAGTCCGGATCCGTACGACGTACTGATCAGATTACATGGATTTTCTAAAAATTGTTCCCAAACGGGTTGCTTTCTTGTGCGATAGGGTTCCATACCGTTTTTTTCCATTTCACCTCGTTTTTTTTGCTGCCTTCACGTATCTCGTACTTGCACGCATTGTATTGTTGCTGGCGGCTGCTCTTGTCATACCCATACCTGCTGCAGCCTGCTATTGGATTCCTTGCCCCAAGGTGCAGCCATGGCTCTCTCTCTCTCTCTCTCTCTCTCTCTCTCTCTCGCTCCTCTCTTAACCCTTAATTAAACTAATTCTATCCTTAATTAAATTAATTTTAATTTTAATACCCTTAATTAAACTAGTTATCCCCAATTTAAACCTATTTTTAAAAAATTTTCTGCCATTTCATGATTCATTTTAAAAAATTCAGCCCCTTGAACATCCCTACTTTAATCCCCAATTCAAATCCCCCTAATTTAAACCCAATTTTTTAAAAAGTTCCCTCAATTTCATGATTTATTTTCAGAAATTCAGCCCCTTGAACATCCCTAGGGCCTAATTTAATCCCCAATTCAAATCCCTCTAATTTTATGTATTTTCCCCAATTTCATTCTCTCTATTTTCAGAAATCCAGCCGCTAATGTGGCTTCTTGTTAGCAGTCATCTCTTGTCTGTACACTATGTCAGGGCCTCTGTTGTGGGTGTGCCTGCCCGTTTTTAGTGTCTTCCCATTTTTCCTCACTCTTCGTGTATTTTTTTCCCTATTTTTTGGAGGTGTGTTTGGGCTGTCGGCTGCCTTCAGGTGCTGCCCGACTGTTTTGGTGCTACCCGACCTGTCCCTTAGTGCTTGCCGACTGCATGTTCTCTGGCCGATTGACCTTTTTGCTGGTTGTGAGCAGTCAGGGCTGCTGTCGGCTGTTTATGGGCTGGCCGACCAGCAGCCTGGGGCCATATAAAATGGCCCCTTGCCCCCACACTCCACATTGTATATTTCCGGGATTTTCTTTGGTGTGTATATAGCAAAATTACACAAATTCTCTCTCTCTTTCATCTGTGTCTTGCTCTCTACAGCAGTTGTCTTCATTTCCGCTGTGCATTCTAACATGGTATCAGAGCCCCAGTGGCTTGAAACTTGGAGACAGTGGGACGTCGAGGGTTTGCTGATTTGAGGTGTTGATTGGAGACTATTTGGGCTGTATGAGACAGGTAGAAGGCGGCCATCACTGTTGGACAGCCACCTTGCATATTATTTGTAGCTTCTTCTTCTTGTTTTTTCCCACCCACCCTCCCTTCACAAGATCTTGTGAACCCTTGAGATGGCAGACTTGCTTGAGATGGCTGAGAAGCACGTGAAGATCCCAACACTCCCCACGTTCCCGGTGGACCGACAGTTGGACGGGAACAACTACGGCATATGGAAGGTAATGATGGAGTTTGTTTGGGAGTCTTATGACTTGGCTGATTTCATTGTTGTTGGGGTTCCACGGCCGGAGTTGGAAGACGGGGATTTACTCTCTATACGGAAGGAACGGGGGGTCTAAGGCACAGATATGGGATTGTGTCAATGCCTGCGTCCATTCTTTCATCTTTCTAAATTGCACACCACAGGTGATCAATCATATAAAGCATATGACGTTGGCCAGAGAGATTTGGCAGCATTTGGCTTCTCTGTATAATAGGGTATCACCCATGAAGAGGATCTCCTTGGAAGTTCAGATGGAGGTGATGAATCCTGCAAAGTCGTGGACAATGTGGAAGCACATCAACAAGTTGCAAGCTCTTCAGCAAGAGGTTCTCCAGGCGGGGAAAGAGATATCGTTAGAGGATATGGCCATCACGTTGTTGTCCCATTTGCCCTCTCAGTACTCAGCATTTTACTCCTCTTTGATCACCAATGGCAAGCTCAGCACCATCACATAGGAGGAGCTTGTGCCAATGGTCTTGGACCAAGAAGAGAGATTTACGAACCCTCCACAGGGCGGAGGTTCTGATGCAATGATTGGCCAGCGGTCGAAAGGCCGTAACAACAACAACAAGGGCAAGGGAAGTCTTCATCGGAGAAGTCTTCTGAGAAGAAGCCCGATTCAGACTGTGAGAAACTAAAGGCCGAGAGGACCTGTAACGATTGTGGCGAGAAAGGACACTATTGGAGGAAGTATCCCAAGCGGTCTGAAAAGAGTGCTGATTCTTCAGCTTCAGCTGCAAAGACTCCAGCCTTTGTGCACTTGGAGATGTTGGACACAGTGCTTCATCTTCTTCAAGCGAAAGTTGGCTTCACCGCCAAGGATACTCGGGAGTGGATTCTTGATAGTGGTGCTTCTAGGCACATGACTCCTTCCTGTGACTTCTTTCAGGATCTTAAACGGCAATCAGGTCGCATTTTCATTGGCGACAATTCCACCATACCGATTCACAGTGAGGGCTGGATGGAGATCATCCTGATGGCAGAGGGGGGAAGCATTCCTCTCGTGTTCTTTACGTCTCCGCACTTGGTTTTCATCTGTTGTCAGTGCATGAGGTTTGCAAGACTGGCTTTCGGGTGGAGTTTGAGGAGCATTCTATAGCTGTATGGGATCGAGAGACTGGCCAGGTTGTTTGGGAAGCGGAGTGGAGAATGGTATATACAAACTCTCAGTACTCTCTTCATTGATGACAGGCTCTTAGATTGGTGACTTGTAGCACTTTCGGTTTGGCCACTTGAATGTGGATGTGCTGCAACGAGCTTTCCGAGACCAGATGGTGGCTGGCTTGCCAGATGTTGGCAATAGCAGGCAGGGACGACGTAGTTCTTGCATTCGTGGTAAGCAGCACAGGGAATCTTTTCGGAAGTAGGCTTCTAGGTGGGCTTCGAAACCTTTGGATTGGTACACACTGACTTGTGTGGACCTATGTAGACGTCATCCTTGGGAGGTTCTTTGTATTTCATACTGCTTGTTGATGATTGTAGTAGATTCACTTTTCTTTCTCCGAAGAACCATGCTTTTGCTCAGTTCAAGGATTGGCATGTGATGGTGGAGAAAGAGTTTGGCTTGCAGATAAAGACTCTTCGGGTTGACAAAGGAGGAGAGTTTTCTTCCAATGCATTTGTGTGGAACATGGCATCAAGCGGGGGAGTAGTTGAGTGTAAGAACAGGACTGTGGTGGAGATGGCGAGGACGATGCTAGAGCATCGTGATCTTCCTCATCCACTCTGGGGAGAGGCTGTGGCTACGGCTGTCCATATCCTCAACCGTTCTTCGACGACTTTAGTACCGAACATGACTCCCTTTGAGATGTATTTTGGCAGGAAACCAGATGTCTCCCATTTCCGTGTGTTTGGGAGTGATGCATATGTTCACATTCCAAAGAAGCGGAGGGGGAAGCTTGACTCAAAGTCCCAAAAGTTTTTTTTTGTGGGATATAACTCTCTTTCCAAGGGATGCAGGTTGTATGATCCAGGGAGGAATGAGGTCGTCGTCAGCAGAGATGTGGTTTTTGATGAGCATGTTCCAGTTTCCACTGTCGATGAGCCGCCACTTCTTGGAGACCGAGATGATTCTGATGATGATTCCCAGTCAATTGTTCCAGCTGGATAGCCTTAGTCAGTTGAGGAGGTTGAGCCCGTGGCTGGAGATGGCTCCGTGTTTTGTTGGAGTATCGAGGTAGTTGTTAGACACTCTTCGGGAGTCAGGTGTTACGAAGCTTCCTTCTGAATGGACCACAGAGGACGGACCTCGAAGATTGCATAGAGTTCGAGACAAAAGTCATTCAACGGAGCTCTTACAGGTAAACTATGCTTTGATTTCTCGTATCATGCGGGACAAAGAGCCCACTTCTGTCAAGGAAGCCCTTGCACAGGATACTTTGAGGAACGCCATGTAGGTGGAACTTGATGCCATAGAGAAGAATAAAACTTGGGAGTTGGTTCCAAGGCCGTGGAAACGGTCTGTCATTAGTGTCAAGTGGGTCTTTAAGACCAAGTATACGTCAGATGGGTCGGTGGACAAACACAAAACCAGACTTGTGGCTAAGGATTATGCTCAACGGCTAGGCATCGACTATGAGGATACCTTTACACTGACAACGAGGATGAGCATGATTCGGACCGTTTTTGCCCTTGCTTCTTCTCAGCGGTGGCTCGTATTTCAGATGGATGTGAAATGTGCGTTCCTTAACGGTGACCTGCAAGAAGAGGTGTATGTTGAGGAGTCTTCAGGCTTTGAGGTTCTAGGATCAAAGGGGATGGTTTATAGGTTGCGGAAGGTCTTGTATAGTCCTAAGCAGGCTCCTAGGACTTGGAATCAGAAGATTGATTCCTTCTTTCTACGGACTGGATTTTAGAGATCAGTTGCAGATCCTAACTTGTATCTCTTTCGGCAATGCGACATGGTCATGTTGATCATCCTTTATGTGGATGACCTCATTCTCACTGGCGGTCATGTGGAGCACATTGTAGTGACGAAGGCTACCTTGTCAAAGGAGTTTGAGATGACCGATTTAGGCTTACTCCACTTCCTCTTGGGATTGGAGATCTTGTAGACCCAGAGGGGGTTCTTTGTCACTCAGCAGTGGTATGTCCATGAGTTGCTTGAGGCCTTTGGGATGGAGAACTGCAAGCCTATTACGTCACCGATGGACCCGAACAAAAAACTTACAGTTAATGATCCTTGTGAGCCAGTTGATGCCTCTCTGTACACCGGAAGCTGGTTGGTTCATTAATTTGGTTGCTGAACACCAGATTGGACTTGAGCTTTCCTGCGGGGTTGTTGAGCTCGTTTATGTGGACGCCGTTGAAGTCTCACTGGGACACAGGATTGCGGATCTTGCGGTATCTGCAAGGTATGAAGGATCTTGGACTCTTCTATGCCACTGGAGGTGAAACAAAGGGCCGAGTTTGACTCCGAGGTCGGAGTGACTCAGATTGGGGAGGAGATCTACATCAGGCTACAGTTTTACCCTTGGCTCAAGAGTTGTTTCATGGAGCAGCAAGAGGTAGCCAACTATTGCCTTGTCGTCTACAGAGGCAGAGTACTAGGCTGCTTGTGGTGCTGCTTGCGAGGTTGTGGCTGCGGAGGTTGCTTGGCGAGATTGGGTTTCCACAGAAGGAGCCCACGGTCATCCAGTGCGATAACCAGATCTGTATCGCTATTGCTCGGAACCCGTTCTTCCATGCTCGAACCAAGCACATAGAGATACAATATCACTTTGTTCGTGAGAAGATCTTGGCTGGTGACATCTTGCTTCTTTATTGTTCGACGGAGGACAATGCGGCAGACCTCTTCACGAAGTCTCTACCTCAGGCTATGCTTCGGCGGCACTCCAACTCACTGGGGCTGGTTCCACATCGAGGAGCTGAGAGGGGGTGTTAGCAGTCATCTCCTGTCTGTACACTATGTGAGGGCCTCTGTTGTGGGTGTGCCTGTCCGTTTTTAGTGTCTTCCCATTTTTCTTCACTCTCTGTGTATTTTTTCCCTATTTTTTGGAGGTGTGTTTGGGATGTCGGTTGCCTTCAGGTGTTGCCCGACCTGTTCCTCAATGCTGGCCGACTGCATGTTCTCTGGCTGACTGACCTTTTTGCTGGTCGTGAGTAGTCAGGGCTACTGTCGGTTGTTTATGGGCTGGCCGACTAGCAGCCTGGGGCCATATAAAATGGCCCCTTGCCCCCACACTCCACATTGTATATTTTTGGGATTTTCTTTGGTGTATATAGCAGAGTTACACAGCTTCTCTCTCTCTGTCATATGTGTCTTGCTCTCTACAGTAGTAGTCTTCATTTTCGCTGTGCATATTGACACTTCTAATATTGATTTTTGTAAATTTCAGCTTGTCCAAGATGCCTAAGGCACCGAATCCTTACTGGGATACCCACACCATGATTCTTAACAGCACATCATCAGCAAGTTCAGGCACCCGTCATTGGAAGTGCCGTTATTGTTCCTTGCAGCAGTCTGGCTCGTTCACGTGGGTCATTCGCCACATGTCAAAGATGGGGGGGCAAGGGAATTGGTGGGTGCCCAAGCATTCCACAGGAGATGGTTGATGCTATTAAGAGAGAACCCTAAGGAGTTTCCACATGGCAGAGAGATTTGTAGCACTATCGTTGATGATGATGTGTTGTTGGATCCTTTGCCTACAGCTGCAGCACCTAGTAGGAAGAGGGCTAGGGTTTCTGAGGATGAGGAAGTGCTTGCTTCTTCTGCATCTATTGGGTAGCCTTCTAGGCAACACGACATTGATTTCTCCTTGCACTCCATGTCATGGATCAAGGAGAGACAATGTAGGGCAGAGATTGAGATAGAGCGCTGAGATTCCCCCGGTCGGGGTTGAGCACAATCTTGGCAAACACTTAAGCTGTTAACATAATTAAACAATTTTAAATGGCGCAACACAATAGAGTAAGAAGCTGAATTTTATTTTTGCACACTGCACTAGGGCCGGAAAGGGCCGACCCCCCTTGTAATAGATTTTATTATCAAGGAAAACTGTTACAAGCCTCACGGGCATTCACATGCCAAACTGTTCAAGTGCATCCATGATCATGAAAACAGCATTGCAAACAAATTTGTCGTAGACGATGGAATCCATAGCTTCACTTGAGAGTAGCTTCGTTCCTTGATTCCTTGAAGCTTGTCAAACGCAGCTATGCTCCACTGGCATCCATACACATACACATGTGTGTGCCAGGACCGAGACATAGGAGACCATATTGACAAAGCATTCGAATCTCAAATTGAAAATTGCTTGCAAAATGCTCTTACCAAGTATTGGACGATCAATGTCGAGCTCCACCTCCGTGCGGACGAACTACAGCTTGAATGTGACCGTTTTCCACTTCCGGCTGAAATTAGGGTTTCTGATTTTTAGGGTTTTAAGCAGGTTATATGAGTCCAAAATTGGGCATTTTGGGCTCTTTAGATGCCTATGAGTAAGGGGCACAGCTTGGTATGGTTTCCTCCAAAATTAGGGTTTCTGAAATTAGGGTTTCTGCAGAATTAAGGTTTCTGAAAATTAGGGTTTCAGCAGAATTTGGGGGTGGTAGAATGGTTAGGAGACTCCATATTCATTTAGAAGAGAGAGATAGAGTGAAAAGGTGAGCAACTGGAGGCTTAACTGTGAAAGGAAGAATCTTCAAGCTTTCCATTGGAGTTGGGAGCAAGAGGGAATGAAAATCAGCACTCTCACCAAGCAAAAAGTTAGAGAGAATAACAAAAATAGGCTCTCTTGAAGGGGGGCGCCTATTTCTAGAGAGAGAGTGTAGAGAGAGGTAATTTTCAAAATGAGTAATAGCATGGTGGCAGGTCCTCATACTGCCACCCAGTCCATAACCATCCCTTTTCCACACAAATTTAGTGGGAAGGGTGCCTGGACACTCGCCTAGCCGACCGGAAGGAAATTCTAGTCTATTCTTACTTATAGTTTGTCCGCCCGAGCTTTAATGAAGTGTGGACGCCCAATCTCACTTATAACTTGGGCGGACACACTTATTAAAGTGTGGACCTGCAAAACAAAGAATACATTGCTTTAACTCATAAAAAAAAGTAAAGTGGTGTACTTACCACCTGTCTACAGCCCACAAACGAGGTCAGAATACAGTTTCACTCGCACGGTTCACAAGAGGGCGTCCCCTACATGTGAACTACACAAACAAATCTTGCATGCAATCAAATAGTTCATGCAAAGACAGGATTTTTAACTTGCAAACATGTTATGCAAGGATGCATTGAACAGTCTCCCTATTCATTTAGCTTGTAGTCCGTGGTACCACACTCTGGATTTGGGCGCAGATACACAATCCCAACCCATATATCCAGCCTACTGGCTCTCGGTGTAGACATAAGTCCCCAACCATAAGATGCCAGTCCATCCTACAGAACTCGTCCATAGGCCTGAAGCGCAGAGAATGCCCAAATAGTGACATCCTCCCCTGCTTCTAAACAGTTGACCGCAACTGAAATGCTTCCAAATATGCTTGAAGGAGCTGCGGATACTCCTGGAAGTATGTTTCATCCATCCATTTTGCATCCATAGGAGAATAGTTCTTGAATTTCACAAGGTAGCGCCTCTGGAGTTTGCCACCTGCAAACTTTCGCTCCTTATGAAACACAATTTGCTCTGGCTGCAATACCTCTTCCAGCTCTTCCACCTCTGGTGGATCTTCCATAACCGGTTCCAAAGGTTCCGGTCCCACATATTTGCGCAAGAGGCTCACATGGAATGCATTATGAATCTTCCAATGATCCGGTAAAGCAAGTCGAAAAGCCACATCATTGATCTTCTTGATCACCTTGAAGGGTCCATAATACCTGGTAGAGAGTTTTGGGCATGCTCTCTCCTTGCCAGACCTCTTCCTGAGTCTAGCTTTCTCAAATTTTAGCAATACCAAGTCATTCTCTTTAATGTCCAATTGCCTTCTATGCTTGTCGGCAGCTTTCTTATGCTTTGCTTGAGAGCGTGCAATGGCTGTCCGAACTTGTGAAAAGGCAATATCAAGGTCCCTGACAAAGTCATCAGCAGCAAATATCTCATCTTTTGTGCGTAAGATAGGTGGCAATACCACTTTGCCATAAATGATCTCAAATGGGGCCTTGCCTGTAGAAGCATGTACCGTATTATTGTATGCAAATTCTACAAGCGGTAGATACTTTTCCCAAGAAGATTTCTGATCTGTCACATAGCATTTAAGCAAATCCAACACAGCTGAATTTGCAGCTTCACTTTGTCCATCCGTTTGAGGATGATAAGCTGAAGAAAAATTCAGCTTTGTGCCCATGTTATCAAAAAGAGCTCTCCAAAAGAGGCTTGTTGTTCGGGGATCCCTGTCTCCCACAATTGATTTGGGCATACCATGGTGTTTAAATACCTGTGACACAAAAATTTTGACCATATGTTCTGGTTTTATGGTCTTTTTGACAGGTAGAAAATGTGCTTGTTTACTAAACCTGTCCACAATTGTCCATATTGCATCATTTCCATTTGGGGTGCGGGGCAAATCCATAATAAAATCCATTGCAATGCTTTCCCATGGCTGGTCCGGAATAGGCAAAGGCTGAAGCAAACCAGGAGTCTTTTGCCTATCAAATTTTACCTTTTGGCAGGTGACACATGCACGTACATAGGCTTCTATATCTTTCCTCATACCTGGCCAAAAGAAGTATCTCTCAATCATTTGAGTAGTAGGGAGTATCCCTCTATGCCCTGCATAAGGTGGTGCATGACATTCATCCAAAACTTTTTGTCTCATGTTTGAAACCACACATAAGCAGTTATCCTTCATGATATAACCATCTTTGACCACATAAGAAGCATGTGTATGACCAGTCATTAAATCAGCCCATAAATCTGAAAAATCAGCATCCAAATGGTACATTTCTCGCATAGTAGACAAGTCTTGATGAGAAGCAACCGAAATTGCAGCCACATATGGTTTTCTGGACAATGCATCTGCTACCACATTTTTCTTGCCAGGAGTATGCAAAATCTGAAAATGAAACATTGAGAGAAAATTGGCCATTCTCATTTGTTTCTCAGAGAGTTTAGTTTGCGTAAGAAAGTACCGCAAACTTTGGTGATCAGTTTTGACAACAAATTCAGCTCCCAATAAGTAATGTTTCCATACTGTGAGAGCATGAATGACGGCCAATAATTCCTTCTGATAAACATCAAGAGTAAGTTCAGCATTTTGCAATCTCCTGCTTTCAAATGCAATGACATGTCCTTCTTGATTTAAGACGGCTCCAATGCAATTGCCACAAGCATCACATTCTACCACAAATGGCTTTTGCAAGTCTGGAATGATTAAGACTGGCCCTGTGATAATGGCATTTTTGAGCTTATTGAAAGCATTAATCTCAACCTCTGTCCATTTAAACATAGGACGTTTCTTGGTGAGTTCATGCAATGGCGAAGCAATCATTGCAAAGTGAAAGATAAATCTCCTGTAATATGAACATAGACCAAGAAAGCTTCGGACTTCATGAATAGATTTAAGTTTTGGCCAATCTTTGATGGTTTGGATCTTTGCAGGATCCATTCGTACACCATCCTTTGATACTATGTGTCCCAAGTAGTGAATCTCTGAAAGGAAAAATTCACTCTTTTTGGCGTTGATCATAAGCTTATGCTGCCTTAGTTCTTCAAAGACCACTCTTAAGTGCTTTTTGTGATCCTCCTCATTCTTGGAGAATACAAGAATGTCATCAAAGAACACACCTGTAAAAGTTCTATGGTTTCTGAAAATTCGGTCCATCATGCGATTGAAAGTAGCCGGGGCATTTGTAAGACCGAATGGCATAACCAAATACTCATAGAGACCAAAAGAAGTGCGAAATGCTGTCTTATGTACATCCTGTGGCATCACTCGCACTTGATGATAGCCGCTTTTAAGATCAATGCGACTAAAACAAGATGATCCATCCAGCTTGTCCAAGATATCATCAATCCTCGGTATGGGAAACCGATTCTTGATGGTAATCTTATTTAATGCCCTGTAATCCACACACATACGGAATGAACCGTCTTTCTTTTGTACAAGAAGAACGGGTGAACAAAATGGTGAAGAACTAGGCCGCACCAAGCCTTTCTCAAGTAGTTCACCCACTTGTTTCATAATCTCTTCTTGTTGGCAAGCACTAACACGATATGCTGGCCTATTTGGAGGTGAATTCCCTGGAACTAATTCAATGCGGTGATCTTCTGGCCGTGAAGGAGGCATTACATTAGGTAAAGAGTCAGCAAAACAATCCCCGAATTCGCTTAAAAATTTCAGCCTCTCTTTAGTAAGAGTGTCCACATGTACATTACTGTGTTCCACGTTATCACGTACAAAAACCAAGTACGAAGAAACACTCTTTTTCATTGCTTTATTGATTTGTATATGAGATACAACGGGGATAGTATCACCCGACACACCTGCATCTAAATGATGCTCTCTACCTTTATACATAAAGGTGATTTTGTTGGTCTTGTAATTCTTGGTAGGCTCAAGGCGTGCATGCCAAGGTTTTCCCAGTAATACATCACATCCACTAAGAGGGGCAACGAGAAAGTTCTCGTGGTCGAGGTATCCTTGGATATGCATTCGCAGCTTTCCAATAAGGGGTGTAACCTTCACATCTTTTCCCAGAAAAGCTGAACATGCATGAATTTCGGGTCCCATGTCACCTACTTCAATCCCCAAGGCAGCAGCCATATCAGTGGAGATGAAGTTGTCAGTGGAGCAGTCATCAAACATGAATAAAGCTGGCTGGTCTTTTAGTTGTCCCCATGCTTTGCATACCATTCTATGCATGTTTGCATGTCCCGTGTTGCCCTGTACATCATATACCATATTGACATGCACTTTAGGCTCTTCTGGCTTCTTATTCTTGTTAGGGCATTGTGGAGAGATGTGACCTTTACTACCACATTTAAAGCATTTGCCTTCACGAATGTATTGTACCCTTTGTTGAGGAGTCAAGCCATAAACACCCTTTTTCTGCCACGGTTTCTTTTCTTTTGCATTTTCAGCTCTTTGAGGGGGCTTTACATCCTTCAAATCTGAATTTTCAGCTTTGTGCATGGCTTTGAAATCTCTTCTAAAGGGCTGTCCACCCTTTTGTACATTAAAACCAGCTTTCTCCTTACCCTTGTCCAAGCTTTGGTCAATTCTAGATTGCACCCATTTGACATTAAGCTCTTCGGAAGCCAAGACCGAGTTTATGAGTTGACGAAGAGTTTGGTTTGGATAGATTTGTAGTCCTCTTTGGAAGATGGGTTGCAATCCTGACTCAAATTTCCTCTTCTTTTCTTCTTCAGTAACGGTCATGAAGGGTAA
Organism: Cibotium barometz; assembly: GCF_041138505.1. NCBI lineage: Eukaryota > Viridiplantae > Streptophyta > Polypodiopsida > Cyatheales > Cibotiaceae > Cibotium > Cibotium barometz. The sequence goes on from NC_141059.1 coordinate 32,023,660, forward strand.
CACTTCCATTAATACCTCCCAAAATTTGGAGACGTAAGAGGTAATGGATTGCCCTTCTTTTTGCTCCAACCTGTCCCACTTCCTGCATATATCCTGAGTAAAATTTGGAGGCAAAAATTGATCATAAAACTTTTGTTTGAATTCAGCCCATGTAGAAATGGTGTTGCCGGAAAGCTTCTCGGCCAACCACCAATGAGCAGCAGTGCCTTTCATGTACATGCCCACATGTCTGAGTTTTGATGATTCTGAAAATTCTCCCTCATGAAAAGCAATTTCAAATTGGGAGATAAAAGATAGAGCTTTGGTAGAATCATATTCTCCATGAAAATACTCAAACTTAACTGTTTTGTCACCTGCAGTAAACTCTTTAGTCTTCTTCTTCTTATGTTGATGCGTTTCCTCTTCATCTCTCTCGATTGGTTGCTTATTTGCTTCATTAGTAGGAACATATCGCTCAATTCCATCATGAGGAGGGGCTGATTTATGAGTCGGTTCCTTGAGAAGACTTTCATGAGCTTTAATAGATGACCTGTGGGGAGGAGAAACATGTGCGGTAGAGGCATGATGAGAGGTAGCAGACGCCTCTTCTCTTTCCTGTCGCACAATAGATTTAAGCTTTGATGTTTCAGCTGCATGTTGATTCATAAGAGGAGGCTTTTTAAACCTAAGCCCTCCTTCCTTTCGAGTAACTACATCACCTTGTCCCATGAGGTAAGAGACAGCCATATCTCTTGGTTGAACCCCCAATTCCATGGCAACATTTTCCAATGCATCATTCACAAAAGGAGAATGCTTTGACACACGAGATACATGCCTTGACTGTGAGTCTTCATGCATATCCTTGAGTTGTTTTTGCATCATACATAATTGCCTTTTGAGGTCTGCAATTTCAGCCTGCATAGCATCATGTGCATCACTCTGTATAGCCTTCTCCTTACCTCGGGATGGCTGTCCCATATATACATGAGTTGCATTTCCTTCCCTTCTAACATAAGATGGCTGTCCGGCATGTGCAATACCATCATGTGACCCAAGAAAAACATTTTCAGCAGTGTATTGTTCATGCATTTGAGTATCATCATGCACATTGTCTCCTCTTGGCTTCACATATGTACTCTTCCTTGGATTTACATCCCGTGAAGTACCTGTTTGGCTCGCCATAATGCTTAAGAATGCTAACAGCTAGTGTAAGCTAGATTAGGACCGTCTTCCACACAGAAAGGAGGAAGATCCTAGGCTCTGATACCAATGAGATTCCCCCGGTCGGGGTTGAGCATAATCTTGGCAAACACTTAAGCTGTTAACATAATTAAACAATTTTAAATGGCGCAACACAATAGAGTAAGAAGCTGAATTTTATTTTTGCACACTGCACTAGGGCCGGAAAGGGCCGACCCCCCTTGTAATAGATTTTATTATCAAGGAAAACTGTTACAAGCCTCACGGGCATTCACATGCCAAACTGTTCAAGTGCATCCATGATCATGAAAACAGCATTGCAAACAAATTTGTCGTAGACGATGGAATCCATAGCTTCACTTGAGAGTAGCTTCGTTCCTTGATTCCTTGAAGCTTGTCAAATGCAGCTATGCTCCACTGGCATCCATACACATACACATGTGTGTGCCAGGACCGAGACATAGGAGACCATATTGACAAAGCATTCGAATCTCAAATTGAAAATTGCTTGCAAAATGCTCTTACCAAGTATTGGACGATCAATGTCGAGCTCCACCTCCGTGCGGACGAACTACAGCTTGAATGTGACCGTTTTCCACTTCCGGCTGAAATTAGGGTTTCTGATTTTTAGGGTTTTAAGCAGGTTATATGAGTCCAAAATTGGGCATTTTGGGCTCTTTAGATGCCTATGAGTAAGGGGCACAGCTTGGTATGGTTTCCTCCAAAATTAGGGTTTCTGAAATTAGGGTTTCTGCAGAATTAAGGTTTCTGAAAATTAGGGTTTCAGCAGAATTTGGGGGCGGTAGAATGGTTAGGAGACTCCATATTCATTTAGAAGAGAGAGATAGAGTGAAAAGGTGAGCAACTGGAGGCTTAACTGTGAAAGGAAGAATCTTCAAGCTTTCCATTGGAGTTGGGAGCAAGAGGGAATGAAAATCAGCACTCTCACCAAGCAAAAAGTTAGAGAGAATAACAAAAATAGGCTCTCTTGAAGGGGGGCGCCTATTTCTAGAGAGAGAGTGTAGAGAGAGGTAATTTTCAAAATGAGTAATAGCATGGTGGCAGGTCCTCATACTGCCACCCAGTCCATAACCATCCCTTTTCCACACAAATTTAGTGGGAAGGGTGCCTGGACACTCGCCTAGCCGACCGGAAGGAAATTCTAGTCTATTCTTACTTATAGTTTGTCCGCCCGAGCTTTAATGAAGTGTGGACGCCCAATCTCACTTATAACTTGGGCGGACACACTTATTAAAGTGTGGACCTGCAAAACAAAGAATACATTGCTTTAACTCATAAAAAAAAGTAAAGTGGTGTACTTACCACCTGTCTACAGCCCACAAACGAGGTCAGAATACAGTTTCACTCGCACGGTTCACAAGAGGGCGTCCCCTACATGTGAACTACACAAACAAATCTTGCATGCAATCAAATAGTTCATGCAAAGACAGGATTTTTAACTTGCAAACATGTTATGCAAGGATGCATTGAACAGTCTCCCTATTCATTTAGCTTGTAGTCCGTGGTACCACACTCTGGATTTGGGCGCAGATACACAATCCCAACCCATATATCCAGCCTACTGGCTCTCGGTGTAGACATAAGTCCCCAACCATAAGATGCCAGTCCATCCTACAGAACTCGTCCATAGGCCTGAAGCGCAGAGAATGCCCAAATAGTGACAAGCGCACTCTCATTGAGTGCAATATCTCTTTCAATGTGCTACGCATGGACCAGTGGAACAGGGTGATTGCTGTAGTTGCAGCTGTAGGCAATGTGGATGGGTGGATAGGTTTAGAGTACAACAAGATGAGGACTACCGTGTTGGAGGAAGAGGAGGAGAGGATTGAGACTTCTCTCCAACCTATCAAAGAAGCTTGGTTGCACCATCATTTCAAATGGTTGGAGTGACACAAGGCAACACTACATAATAAATATCTTGGTCTCTTCATGTCTTGGCACCTATTTTTTGTGTGCAATTGATGCAAGCAAGGCAGGGAGCGAATCACAGCTGATTTTATCTACCACCACATTTGTTAGGCTATTGTGGAGGTGGGGGTAGAGAATGTGGTGCGAGTGGTAACAGACAATGCCTCTAACTGCAAGAGGATGGGTGAGCTGATCAAGGAAGAGTTTTCAATTATATTGTGGACTCCTTGTGCTGCACACTCCTTGGATCTTCTTATGGAGGATATTGGGAGCTTGAGTTGGGTGAAGCCCATCATCGAGGATGCGACACACACAGCTTCTTTCTTTAGAAAGAAGCACCAGGCATTGGCTATTTTTCGCTCCCATAGTGTGAAGGATATCATACGACCCTCCAAGACCAGGCTCGCTTATATGTATTTGGTCTTGGAGCGTTTGTATGATGTTCGAGATGCTCTTCGCCGATCAATGGTTCATGCACCTTGGAGGCAAATGCATAATGCAAATCGTGAAGCCACAAGGGCCATCCAAAGAAAGGTGCTAGATGAGGAGTTCTAGACCGAAGCACATAGCATCACCATAGTCTTGAAACCCCTCTTTATCCTCTTGCGTGTCATAGAGATCGAGGGATCTACCATCTTTTCCACAAGATGAAGAGAGAGCTTGCAGCATGCAGAGTCATCTCCAGAGCTAGGTGAACACTAAATATTGAATTGTAAATTGCAATGTCTATTTAATATTTTGTAGTATGTACTTATGGTTGTTGGCATTCACAGGGTGCATGAAATTATGCGCCTTGTAGAGAGGAGATGGGATTGGATGCGTCGTCCAATTCATGGTCTGGCAGTACTATTACATTCTCTCTACAAGAGTGTAGATCTTTTCATGGACACCGCGCTTCCATCCATGAGAGATTAGTACATGAGTCATGTACTGATCGATGAGCAGCTGGCACACATTGATCGAGAGATGATAGGATACTCCAATAACCTTGGAGAATTCTCTAGTCGCAGTGTTTCTATGCTGCTAGAGGTATGTAAGATGCCTCTTGATTTGTGGGAGATACATGAATACCATCAGCCTCAACTAAAAGCCCTTGCACTTCGTCTATTATCCAAGGTAATAATACAAAATATATATTGATAAAAAATTCGGCTCTGGAGTGTAGGGTACATGCTTTAAGATTTGACTTGAATCTTCGTGGATTTAAGGATTGTTCCTCTAGAGCTTGTGAGAGGAACTGGAGTTCCTACTCTTATCCACATGCAGATCCTAAACCGCCTGAGCACGGCGCAACTAGAGAGGTTGGTGTTTTGCAGAGCCAACCTTCGACTAATTTGGAATCTTTGAAAGATGTATATAACAAAACAGGTAAAAAAAATTACGATATATACTTCAAAGTTCATGGTAAGCTTAAAGTGATTAGTCACTAATAACTACTAGTGAATACATGCTCCATAGGTTGATGTTGAGGAGTTAGAGCGTCGTAGCCAGCAACATGCCGAGGAGAGCGACATAGTACGTGATGAGCCGGAGGAGATATACAGACTGATTCACAGAGAGCTCGAGGCCATTGATAGACGAGTTACTCGAGCTCGATCTTGAGCTCTATCGATGAAACCGATCTCGTCAAGTGGGAAAGACTCCGTTGGACACCCACACGCATAATAGCACAACTTTAAAACCACAATTTGAAATGGACAACTTAATATAACTTGAAATTGAAATGAAATGAAATGGAAAGATGGACACCACCACTGGGGTCGGAACGGGCCGACCCCCCCTCAATATATGATACATTTATCGGGAGTATTTAATAAATACAATGCTCCATGGGTTCCAAGAACCAGATGATGTCCATGTACATATGAAACAGTACCAAACAAATAGGCTCGAAGTAGATACTCAAAGCAGAACGACCATTAGCGTGGTCCAGTCTCTACGGTCCTGTGCTTTCACTGGACTCCGTGGAGAGCGCCTCACTGGTGTTCCGAGACCATGCACAAACAGGCGCTCTCGTACTAACGCCTGGCTCTCCCGATCTCAGCACCTTTGGACCGAGGTTCGCCAATAGAGCTTGGACTACCCGGCACCGAACGGGTGTTGGCCGTATAGGGAGTTGGGAATCCCTTATCAGATTTAACACGAAATACTTTACTTAAATCTGAAATTCACTTACTTGTGGATGGCAGATAGAAGACCAATACCCGTGGTATTTGTGTAGAAGATGTAGCCACCCAGGAGATGTGAAGTCCTCTTGTAGTCGCCAGTGGAGAAGATGTGCAACCTCTTTCAAAGTAGGAAATAGAGAGGCAGCCTTAGGAGAGAACACCTTGTTGAAGAAGCAGCCACCTTGTTGGGGTGGCACAGCCCCTCGTAGAGAACTTAGTGCAGCCACCAAGATAAGTACAATCGCAAAGACCACAGCCGCCTGTTGTGAGAGAAGGAGTACCCTCTTGCAAAGGAGGAGATGCCTGGCTGCAGCGTGGAGGAACCGGCTGATTTGAAGAGGCAGCCGCCTGTAGATGGTGGGCAGCCTTGCTGAATGACAGGCGCAACACGTGAAGTTTGTAGCCGCGTGGAAGAGAGTCAAGCAGCCTGTAGTGCAGGGAGTACAGCTGCCGGTTGGAGGAGGATACACAGCAGCCTGCGCAGCATGTAAGGAGTAGCAGCCAGTCACCTGCAGGGGAGCATGGGGAGGTGCTTTGGCTGCAGCCTGTAGTGCAGAGGATAGGGCAGCCAGCAGCCTTAGATGCAGTCGCCTGTTGTAGAGGTAAAAGCATGCGCTGTCTGTATGGGAGAGGTAGCATGCACAGTGGGAGAGGCAGCATGCGCAGCAGTCTTGCTGCAGATGGAGCGCACAGCCTACTAGAAGAGCATGCGCAACAAGCTTCAGCCGCCTGGGAGCAGAAGCGTAAGACGCCGGTTCTTGATCTTCACGAAGATGGTGGAAGCGGGTGATGGAGGCGCACAAAATAATTGTATATCCAAGGTGGTCGTGGGATTCCTTTTTATTAAGGTGGGAGAGGGAGTGATACAACTAGTGATTTGGCTGGCCCCCCCACGCTTGCATGTGGGTGGCTAGTTCCAAAGGGGTGTGGTAGGTGACCATGCCCACTCCCACACTCACTTAAGTGGGGCTCCCCACCTTGGCCCCTAAGTGGGTGCCCAAAGGGGGTGCCCACTTTTAAGTGGGTGTGAACCTGTGACCTTATAAATCAAAAGGTTAGGAATAAAAGTATTAAACTAACATGTTAATTATACTTACCACCTGTTCACATGCACCAAAACTTGTCAGAAGACAAAGCAGACTTCACGACTCACTGGCAGGCGTCCCCGCTCAGTAACACGTCAAACAGGCAAACACAAAAATACATGTCATGCGAAAACAGTTTCAAACATGCAAATCATGTGTGCATGTGCAAATAGTAACATGGACATATCGCTCGTTCATGGAACAAGTACAAAATATCTGTCGGCACAAAACTGGCACGACGTAAAACATAAAAACCTGGTCTTCCTATGGAGCGACAGTCCCATAGGTAAGACACGGTTCCAGGCACGAGTTTCCCTATGGTGTGACAGTCCCATAGGCAAAACACGGCATGAATACTGGCTCTTCCATGGCGTGACAATCCCATGGGCCGAACACAGTCTAGGTCATACATTGGTGGCACCAGTCTGGCTCCCGTCCATACGACACCATCTTGCTAACACACGGGTGGCACCAGTCTGGCTCCCGTCCATGTCAGCAAAATATTGGTCTCTTCACATGAGACACCGGCCTGTCCTCAAGTGAACGAGACGCAAAAACTGGAGATGGACCAAATGGTTGGCCAATTGGTGACATTCCCCCGGGCTTCTAAAGAGTTGTCCTCAACTGAAAAGCCTCAAGATATGCCTGCAACAATTGTGGGTAATCAACAAAATAATCCTCATTTACCCACTTGGCATCAATAGGCAGATAATTCTTAAACTTCACAAGGTATCTTCTGGAAAGCTTCCTAGCAGGTAGCTTTCGCTCCTTGTGAAAAACAATCTGTTCTGGCTGGAGGATCTCCTCAATTTCTTCAATCTCTGGCGGATCTTCTGTGACAGGCTCATCAGGATCTGGCCCCACATATTTCCGAAATAGACTCACATGAAAAGCATTGTGAATCTTCCAGTGACTAGGTAAAGCAAGCCTGTATGACACTTCATTGATCTTGTGAATCACCTTGAAGGGTCCATAATAGCGAGGAGAAAGCTTAGGATATGATCCTTCTCGTCTTGGCCTCTTCCGAAGCCTAGCCTTCTCAAATTTCAGCAAAACCCAATCACCTTCTTTGACTTCCATGTCCCTTCTGTGCTTGTCAGCAGCCATTTTATGCTTATCCTGAGATCTTGCAATGGCTGTCCGGACCTGACCAAAGGCAACATCCAAGTCACGAACATATTCATCAGCTGCAAAAATCTCATCCTTGGTACGAAGGATGGGTGGCAATACCACTCTGCCATAGATAATCTCAAACGGAGCCTTTCCCGTGGAAGCATGGATCGTATTGTTGTAGGCAAACTCAACAAGTGGAAGATACTTCTCCCATGCACTCTTTTGATCTGCCATATAACACTTCAATAAATCCAACACGGCTGAATTTGCAGCTTCACTTTGGCCATCCGTTTGGGGATGATAAGCTGATGAAAACTCAAGCTTAGTACCCATATTATCAAATAAAGCCCTCCAAAAGAGGCTTGTAGTCTTGGGATCTCTATCCCCAACAATGGATTTAGGCATACCATGATGCTTGAAAATATTAGCAAGAAAAAGCTTTACCATATGATCAGCTTCAATGGTTTTCTTGACGGGCAAGAAATGAGCTTGCTTGCTAAACCTGTCCACAATGGTCCAAATAGCATCATTCCCATGCTGGGATCTAGGCAAATCCATAATAAAATCCATAGTAATACTTTCCCAAGGTTACGAGAGAATAGGCAATGGTTGAAGCAAACCTGGAGGTTTTTGCCTATCAAATTTCACCTTTTGGCAAGTAATACATGCACGCACATAAGCCTCAATGTCTTTACGCATGCTTGGCCAAAAGAAATATCTCTGAATCATGCGAGTAGTGGGCTTAATACCTCTATGACTAGCATATGGTGGAGCGTGACATTCGTCCATAACCTTTGGACGCAAATCCTTCACCACACATAGGCAATTATCCTTCATAAGATAATCCTCGTTGATAACATAAGAGGCATGTGAATGACCAGCCATCAAATCAGTCCATATATGGCAAAAATGAGCATCTAAATGATACAAATCTCTCATAGCAGATAAGTCTCCATGAGAGGCCACTGAGACTACAGCTACATAAGGCCTCCTGGATAGTGCATCGGCCACCACATTTTTCTTTCCTGGAGTATGCACAATTTGAAAATGAAACATGGAAAGAAAGTTTGCCATTCTCATCTGCTTCTCTGAAAGCTTTGTTTGAGATAGAAAGTATCTCAAGCTTTGATGATCTGTCTTGACTACAAATTCAGCCCCAAGAAGATAATGTTTCCATATCTTTAAGGCATGAATTACAGCCAAGAGCTCTTTCTCATAGATATCCATATGAAGCTCGGCATCATGCAAACGACGGCTCTCGTATGCAACTGCATGCCCTTCTTGATTTAGGACAGCTCCAATACAATCACCACAAGCATCACATTCAACGACGAATGACTTGTGCAAGTCAGGAACAATCAATACTGGACCACATATAATAGCATGCTTGAGCTGCAAGAAAGCATCCTGTTCCTTTGAAGTCCATTTGAAAGTGATTTTCTTCTTTGTGAGATCATGTAGAGGAGTGGCAATCATGGCGAAATGCCTTAATGAAACGCCTGTAATACGAACATAATCCCAGAAAACTACGTACTTGATGTACGTTTTGCAATTCGGGCCAATTACGAATGGTCTCTATCTTTGCAGGATCCATTGTAACTCCATCTTTGGATACAATATGACCCAAATAATGAATCTCTGAAAGGAAAAACTCACTTTTCTTGGCATTAATGAAAAGTTTATGCTTCCGCAACTCTTCAAATACTGTGACCAAATGAGTTCTGTGTTCCTGCTCATTCTTGGAGAAAACCAAGATATCATCAAAGAATACTCCTGTGAATTTGCGATGGGGTCGGAATATCCTATCCATCATACGATTAAACGTAGCAGGAGCATTGGTAAGACCAATAGGCATTACCAAAAATTCATATAATCCGAAGGCTGTCCTGAATGCAGTCTTATGGACATCTTGTGGCACCACGCGTATCTGGTGATAACCACTCTTTAAATCAAGTCTGCTAAAGCAAGCCGAACCATCAAGCTTATCCAAGATATCATCAATACGCGGAATTGGGAATCTGTTCTTGATGGTAAGCTTGTTTAATGCTCTATAGTCCACACACATACGGAATGATCCGTCCTTCTTTTGAACAAGAAGCACAGGGGAGCAGTAAGGTGAGGAACTGGGCTGAACCAAACCTTTCTCTAAAAGCTCATTTACCTGCTTCATGATTTCTTCTTGTTGTGCCGCACTCACTCGGGTTTGTGCGGGTTTGTTGGCACAAGATCTATGCGATGATCTTCGGGCCTTTGGGGAGGTAATTCACCTGGCAATGAATCAACAAAACAGTCATTGAATGCATAAAGAAAATTCAGCCTATCATTAGACATAGCATCCACATTCTGATGATTTGGCACAAGGCTATCACGAATTCCAGAACGAAACTTCCTCTTTCTTTCATCCTCAGTGATTTGCATAAAGGGAGTCACTTCCAGCAACACTTTCCAGAACTTGTTAACATACTGTTGCATGCTTTCATTGTCTCTTTGTTCCAGCCTGTCCCACTTTTGAGTAAGAGTTTGCTCCGCATTTGGTGGCAAAAACTGAGCATAGAATCTGTCTTTAAATTCCTTCCAAGTGGAAATGGGATCCTTGGTGATCTTTTCAGTGATCCACCAATGAGCAGCAGTCCCTTTCAAAAACATGCTAGCATGGCGTACCTTTGACTTTTCAGTAAGTCCTCATCGCTAAAAGCAATGTCGAACTATGCCACAAATGCTAACACTTTAGAAGCATCATGTTCACCATGAAAGACATCAAACTTGACAGATTTGTCACCTGCTTTGAATTCCTTGAGCTTTCTGGCATGAGGCTCATGGTCTCCTCTTTTTCTTTTCCCCTTATCCAACGGGGCAGCCCTATCTGCATGGGCTCCATGGGCCATCATAGAAGTTTCATGAGGCACGGTGGCATGTGCTCCACGAACTTGAAACTCAGATGCATGTGACTTACCTGCATATGGCAATGTCTCTCCACGAGACAACTCAGAAGGCAAATTTTTTTTGGAAGCAGACCTGTCACCCTTACCATGGAATTCATGTCTTGCATGCATGTGACTTTCATGCCCTCCATGAGCACTGGCATACATATATCTGTCAGGCTTAGTGCCTTGTGGAGAAGACGCATGTCGAGAGGTGACTGTCACCTCTTCCTTTTGCATTAAAGATTTCAGCCTTTGAGATGCGGGATCTCCATGCTTCAAACGAGGTGGATTTCTGAATTTCAGCTCTCCGTCATCCCCCTCTTTAATATCACCTTTGCGGAGAAGGTAGGCAAGTGCCAACTCCCTTGGTTTCTTGCCCACTTCCCGTGCCATTGATTCAAAAGTTACATCTACCATTGCATCAGGCACTTTGCACATGGGGATCTTCATGCAAAAACTTTAACTCTTGCTCTTGAGCCTGCAGAAGTTTTCTCATATGTTCCATTTCAGCCCTCATAGCATCAGGCTCTTGTTCAAGCATGACTGTCTTTCCTAGAGACAGTTGACCCTTTGATTCACTATCATTAACTCTTTCAAGGGGCTTGTGTCTTCCTCGCAGGGCATCAGACCCACGAGAGGCACTAGATGGACCCCTCGAATTTGGCACTTCCAAAGGGTTGCCTTGGCTGTCCATTGTGTTTAAAGTGTGCTAAAAGCGGGATGTCTAGTACACAGGTTCGTTTCCCACTAGAAAGAGGGAAACAACCGTGCTCTGATACCAATGAAGCCGATCCCGTCAAGTGGGAAAGACTCCGTTGGACACCCACACGCATAATAGCACAACTTTAAAACCACAATTTGAAATGGACAACTTAATATAACTTGAAATTGAAATGAAATGAAATGGAAAGATGGACACCAGCACTGGGGCCGGAACGGGCCGACCCCCCCCTCAATATATGATATATTTATTGGGAGTATTTAATAAATACAATGCTCCATGGGTTCCAAGAACCAGATGATGTCCATGTACATATGAAAACAGTACCACAAACAAATAGGCTCGAAGTCGATGTTCGAAGTAGATACTCGAAGCAGAACGACCATTAGTGCGGTCCAGTCTGTACGGTCCTGTGCTTTCACTGGACTCCGCGGAGAGCGCCTCACTGGTGTTCCGAGACCACGCACAAACAGGCGCTCTCGTACTAACGCCTGGCTCTCCCGATCTCAGCACCTTTGGACCGAGGTTCGCCAATAGAGCCTGGACTACCCGGCACCGAACGGGTGTTGGCCGTATAGGGAGTTGGGAATCCCTTATCAGATTTAACACGAAATACTTTACTTAAATCTGAAATTCACTTGTGGATGGCAGATAGAGGACCATTACCCGTGGTATTTGTGTAGAAGATGTAGCCACCCAGGAGATGTGAAGTCCTCTTGTAGTCGCTAGTGGAGAAGATGTGCAACCTCTTTCAAAGTAGGAAATAGAGAGGCAGCCTTAGGAGAGATAACACCTTGTTGAAGAAGAAGCCACCTTGTTGGGGTGGCACAGCCCCTCGTAGAGAACTGAGTGCAGCCACCAAGATAAGTACAATCGCAAAGACCACAGCCGCCTGCTGTGAGAAAAGGAGTACCCTCTTGCAAAGGAGGAGATGCCTGACTGCAGCGTGGAGGAACCGGCGGATTTGAAGAGGCAGCCGCCTGTAGATGGTGGGCAGCCTTGCTGAATGACAGCCGCAACACGTGAGGTTTGTAGCCGCTTGGAAGAGAGTCAAGCAGCCTGTAGTGCAGGGAGTACAGCTGCCGGTTGGAGGAGGATACACGGCAGCCTGTGTAGCATGTAAGGAGTAGCAGCCAGTCGCCTGCAGGGGAGCATGGGGAGGTGCTTTGGCTGCAGCCTGTAGTGCAGAGGATAGGGCAGCCAGCAGCCTTAGATGCAGTCGCCTGTTGTAGAGGTAAAAGCATGCGCCGTCTGTATGGGAGAGGTAGCATGCACAGTGGGAGAGGCAGCATGCGCAGCAGTCTTGCTGCAGATGGAGCTCACAGCCTACTAGAAGAGCATGCGCAACAAGCTTCAGCCGCTTGGGAGCAGAAGCGTAAGACGCCGGTTCTTGATCTTCACGAAGATGGTGGAAGCGGGTGATGGAGGCGCACAAAATAATCGTATATCCAAGGTGGTCGTGGGATTCCTTTTTATTAAGGTGGGAGAGGGAGTGATACAACTAGTGATTTGGCTGGCCCCCCCACGCTTGCATGTGGGTGGCCAGTTCCAAAGGGGTGTGGTAGGTGACCATACCCACTCCCACACTAACTTAAGTGGGGCTCCCCACCTTGGCCCCTAAGTGGGTGCCCAAAGGGGGTGCCCACTTTTAAGTGGGTGTGAACCTGTGACCTTATAAATCAAAAGGTTAGGAATAAAAGTATTAAACTAACATGTTAATTATACTTACCACCTGTTCACATGCACCAAAACTTGTCAGAAGACAGAGCAGACTTCACGACTCACTGGCAGGCGTCCCCGCTCAGTAAGTAACACGTCAAACAGGCAAACACAAAAATACATGTCATGCGAAAACAGTTTCAAACATGCAAATCATGTGTGCATGTGCAAATAGTAACATGGACATATCTCTCGTTCATGGAACAAGTACAAAATATCTGTCGGCACAAAACTGGCACGACGTAAAACATAAAAACCTGGTCTTCCTATGGTGTGACAGTCCCATAGGTAAGACACAGTTCCAGGCCCGAGTTTTCCTATGGTGTGACAGTCCCATAGGCAAAACACGGTACGAATACTGGCTCTTCCATGGTGTGACAATCCCATGGGTCGAACACAGTCCAGGTCATACACGGGTGGCACCAGTCTGGCTCCCGTCCATACGACACCATCCTGCTAACACACGGGTGGCACCAGTCTGGCTCCCGTCCATGTCAGCAAAATACTGGCCTCTTCACATGAGACACCGGCCTGTCCTCAAGTGAACGAGACGCAAAAACTGGAGATGGACCAAATGGTCGGCCAATCGGTGACAATCGACGGCTTCCTCACTTCTTCAGTAGAGTCGTCCTTCCACCTCGAGATGCACCAGGGTGTATACTCGTGGTGCACATTCTAGAGGGAAAGCCGCCAGAGCGATTAGTACGGTGGTCCAGAGCACCAAATGCAGACTCTTCGAGAGGAGATACCTGGGACCTCTACGATTGTTGAGGAAATATCAGGTGTACTGATGTACCAGGTGATGTGGAGGAGTGGGAGTCACTATATGATTCTGATGGGAATCTCCTCACAGATGGAGACTACTCATCATCCTTATCTTCAGGCTTGGATGATGATGAGTTAGAGGTGGCCATATGGCTATTGGCATTTGTACTTAGTAGTATGTACTGGGATTTTAGCTTCAGTAGGACTTCATGTTGTATGCAATGCAGCTCATTTGACATTTATATAGCATACATGTTTGCATTTCAATTGTTTTGTGTGTATCTTTGTGTACCAGTGTTGCTAAAGTATGAATGATTTATAATATGTGTTTTTTATATATATATATACACATTATTTTTAGAAAGTGAACGTACTTAAAGTACTCATCCTGATGTGTACTTTACATACTCGTACGCGTACCGCACCGTACCTAAAGTACTCAACCACTATGAAGTCACCTTGCCTAAGGCATTCAACCTTATTCATGTGACATTGGCTACACTTTCTAACGTAATCTTCAATATAGGTCCTCATCTGTGGCCAATAAAAGTTTATCTCGACTAATGCAAGAGTTCATTGAATTCTTGGGTGCCTTGTATTAGGAACATCATGACATTCGAAAAGTATCCTTTCTCAAATTTCATCAATGTCCGGCACACAAACTTTGGTACTTCATATCAGTAACCAATTCCGAATAGAATACTGCCGGATTATCTTCTCGTCGGCATGACTTTTTTGGAATTCCGGACTTCCTAGATCTCTTGCGGTTTGAACTAGCTGCTAGATCTTTCCAAAGAAGCGATCTCCTTGGCAAAGCCCTTGAAGAGAAAGATAGAGATTAGTCAAGATCTCAGCTAATGGGGAGAGAGCATCAACTTCAGGTATCCTCCTAAGTGCATCTGCAACCCAGTTGCTAGAATTGAATCTCAAAATTGAACTCTTGCATGAGTTCAACCCATCTCACTTTGCGATCTCTAGGATCTCCTTGATCACAAACGTACCTCAAGGAATGATGATCTATCCAAGCAACAAACTTGGAGCCATAGAGATATTGTTGCCACTTCTTCAAAGTGTGAACAACTGCTAGTAACTCTTTTTCCCGATTTGGATACTGCATTCCGGCAGCTAGGAGCTTTTAACTCTCAAAAGCAACCGGTCTTGTGCCTTGATAGAGAGGTGTCCCAATGACAAAATCACTAGCATCAGTCTCAACCACGAATGATCTACTAAATGCAGCATTGGTGTTGTAGTCACCAATTCTTTCAATGCTTTAAAGCTTGCATTGACGATATCATTCCACACCACCAAAGGACTGTGCTTACCCTGCTTTTTCCTCACCACTCCTTTCAGGGTGGAGTGAGTGGTGCCGATACCTTGGCAAAATCATGAATAAACTTCTAGAAAACTCTGGTAAATCCAAAAAAAGACTTCATGTGCTGTACAGGCTTCAGAATAGACCATTCATGAACTTTGCGTACCTTCTCTGGGTCTATGCGAATTCGATCACGGCTAATAACATGATCTAGATAGATACTTTCCGTTTTAAAGAAATCACACTTGGATTCCTTGGCATAGAGCTTTAAAATTTGTAAGACGGTCCTGAGATGCTCTATGTGCCCTTGCAATGTTTTACTATAAATCATTATATCATCCAAGAATACCACAATAAACTTTATCAGATATGGATGAAGTAGACCTTTCATCATCTACTGGTCCCAACACATGGATTTATCCCTGTGTCCCTAAATGTGTGGTGTTGCTAGTACTTTGAATGAAGATTTGCATGCACTGGGATGATTCATTTGACTTGTGACCCGATGACAGGTGCCTGACCAATGGCCTAATAAGTGCTTGGGATGACACGACACATTACATCATACACTAAGGTGACAACAGTGTGGGATGGGCACGTCACTGACATATGCAAGACGTGCATGACAATGACCTTGACTATCCCTTGGAGTACATTGGCGACTTGTCCTTAAACAAGGGCTCACAAAATGTTTATTGTCCGGACTTAGGGCCTTGCACTTGAGTTGTAGTATGTCCATGGCATCTAAGTGCCGGATGCGCATGACATTGGGGATCTTTCTACGGGGTAGCTTCTTCATATGAGCTGCATGTAGAGGCAGGTTAAAAGGTGGATGTCACATGGGAGTGCAGAGAGCTCCAAAGATGCATGGTATGTATTACACAGGAGGAGCTTAAGCAACATGCCACACTCCATTGTTCAGCATACTTGCCAACATTGTCACTTCATATGAATGTTCCATACATGCTTGCTTAGATATTGTA
Organism: Cibotium barometz; assembly: GCF_041138505.1. Taxonomy (NCBI): domain Eukaryota; kingdom Viridiplantae; phylum Streptophyta; class Polypodiopsida; order Cyatheales; family Cibotiaceae; genus Cibotium; species Cibotium barometz. The sequence continues at coordinate 32,039,558 of NC_141059.1, forward strand.
ATTTTCAATAACAGGAATTTATGTGGACTTAAAGCCGCTGGGTGACTAGGGCTTAGATGGCCCTCCTTGTGGGTTGCCAAGCTCACGAGTAGATAAAGTTTGTATGAGCTAAAAGTTTATGCTCTGTGGCTCTTGTGTGTTTTCAGGTAAAGAAAATTCCAGAGAGGGGCCAGGGAAAGCACAAGCGCAGCTTTGAGCGTGTGGATGCACTTCCGTGTTCCCTTTTACAGCTCTGCAATTGCAGCCATTGCATGGCCACCTTGATCAACCAAGACAGTATGACAAGAGAGCAATCTGTTACAACTGATCAGAGAGAGGAGCAGAGTAAGTCCCATAGATTTTGTGTACATTGACTACTTTTTTTTTCCTGTTGTGGTCTACATTATATATTTAGATGTCGAGGTTTGAACTCACGCTCCCTTGTGGGCAGTGTGGTATGATAACCATTTGGGCAAGGGTTTACCAACTCCCTAATATCTTTTCCTACTCAACATGACATGGTTGCAGGAATAAATTTTTTGTTGAAGGTCAATGTTGCACAAAACACACCACCTCCACACCCACATCCACATCCACGCACGTGCACACCCACACCCACACACCGGTGTCTTAGACCGAAACTCTTTTGTAGACTAGACGTAAATATAATCGCTCTCTCCCACTTTGTATGGCACTTGTACCACATCACAAGTTTTTAGCCACACGACTACCTTGTACAACAATTTCATTTACAAATATTCACAGCATAGGTAGCCAGTTTTTTCTTCTTTTTTTTTTCACTTTTTTCCATGACTCAGTATTATCATGGATTCATTGAGTTACTTTTTGGTCTCATAGACCATTTGAGTCTTATGAAAATGCCTTTCTTTCTTTGAGACAATGAGGGTTTAGAAGATTTATGTTCTTCTGCAAGAACAATATTTTGGCTAAGGACATTCAAGTTCATGATATGAAGTGCCAAAAATGTCCTAGTAATGAAGACAGAAAGGTCTGAAGGAAGGCTTTCTGTTAAATCCATGGGAGATTTTAGTTGGCACATGGGAGGGTAATTTCCATGGGTTTTATCTTGGAGAGGGAGTTTGAATCCCGGTAGGTCATCACCGGTGGTATTATGGCTGCTTTGCGACCACAAGTTGTAACACTTTGGGTGGGAAGACGAGCAGGTACCAAACCTTGCGAAGAAAAAGATGTAGAGGGCATACCTCTGTCTTGATGGTATGTTTGTTCTGTAAGAAAAAGATGTAGAGGCATAACTGTCTCGATGGTATGTTTGTTTTGTAAGAAAAATACACTAAGCAGAACTTGATTGTAAGACAAAGGACTTGAAGCAAGAGATACACGGATTGGTTTAAGCAGAAGGGTCCGGAGTGAGGGGGGCAGAAAGTAACTCCTTTAATTAGCATTAGTGGGAAATGGAGAATAATGCTCAATTATTGTTGCAAACCAAAGTTACAAACTGATGGCGTTTGCCCATCCGTGCGCTCCGGCAAGGAGCTTTGATGGTGATCTAGGTAGATTCTAAACAGAGGATGTCATGCACATATAAGGGTGCACTATTGCAGTGAAGATAGATCTCAATATCTACAAGATAAGATATGCAAGATAGGAGCTACCACTAGACTATATATAGTCTCCTAATGGCGGCAATGTACCAGCCTGCTATCTATTATTAGACCAACAAAGCGTGCCCCATCATACTCCAACTCTGTACATGGATACATGGGTACATCGTACCAAGTGTACCTTGGATGTATTCAACACCCGCATCCTTGCTTTCCAATGGTTCTTTCGGGGTTAATTTAAGAACCTACTCAATACACCAACTGCAAAGCTAATGTTTGGCCGTGTATTGCACAAGAAAATCAAACTCCTCACCAACCTCCTGTACTCCTTCATATCCACAAGTGGAGAAGTGTCTTCTGTTGACAACTTCACATCAACCTTCATAGGGGTGCCAACTAACTTGCATTGGCCATACCAAATGTCTGCTAGTATTTCTTCTGCATACTTTTGCCGAGAAATGAAGATGTAATCCGACCTCAATCCCTAAATAAAAATGTGTAAGCCCAAGGTCTGTCATCTCAAACTCTTAACTCAGCATCTCTATAGTTTGCCAGATCTTTTCCCATCAAAATGAGGTGGTCCACATGAAGGACTATGATCATGTACTTGCCCTACGGAGAGAAAATGCACAAATTTTCATTTGGCGGGCTTTTTTTTTTTTCCGAGAAAAGATCCTTTCATTAGTTATGTAAAAAAAACGCCCGTAGGGCTACAAAAGAGATCTCTCCTGCTCCTAACAGAGAGAAGAGCAGTGAATACATCATGGCAGCCCGGGAGACTCTCCCTAGGTGCTGCAAAATACAAGCATCAGTCTAAAGGACTGAGCGGCTAAATCATACAATGGGGGGGGGAAGAGCCAAACAGGTGGCCTGTAGTGCCAACGGGGGGATCCCGTGTGTAGGGTGTAGAACGGGCCGCAGCGCCAAGTGGTATGAAAGGCCTGGCGTCGTAAAATCGCCTCATCCGAGTCTCCCCGGATGCGGTCGTACTGTCCTCGCAGGGTGTGGATCAACTCCTGCCAAATCCCCCGAACAGTCTCTGCTGGTGGCTCTAATCTCCCCTCAAAGGCCGTGAAGCACCGGGCCCTCCAGGTGAACCAGATGGTGAGGCTGCTGAGGAGCTCCCATCGTAAATCCCTCTCCTGTGTCCAGCTGTCGGACGAGAAATCCGGTGCCGGAACCAGGCGAGGCTGGCCCCTAATAAATCTGATGGCCTGACTGCCCTGCTCCATCTCATAGCCCATAGCAGGCCCTGACGACATTTGGCGGGCTTTTAGAAAGACCAATACTCAAAAATATGTCGATCCGCTCAACGGGTGGATTCCAACCCCTACAATGCCTTCCGGAGTCTACATACTTTGCCTTTTGCACCTAGCATCACAAATCCTGGGGGCTGTTCAATATACACCTCCTCCTTGAGATGTACATTCAAAAAGGCGGACTTCACACTCATCTATATTAGTGGCCACTTCTTGTGAGGAGCCAAAGCTAATATTGTGTGAATGGTGGTCAATCTAGCTGTGGGGGCGAATGTCTCTCGAAAGTTGAACCCCTTGACATGTGCAAAGTCCTTCTTCACTAGCTTTGCCGTGTACTTTTCCAATGTTCCATCAGATTTGTACTTGGCCTTCTAAACCCATTTGGTTCAAATGACCTTGCATCTCTCTAGACGATCCACTAGATCCCAAGTGCGGTTGCGCATGATGGAATCATACTCATTCTGCATGGTCCCCTTCCAGTTTGGTTTTGCCACTTCTTCCAAACTTGTTGGCTCTTGCACCTTCATTATCTCACTCAACCATATTAACAATATGTGCCTATACTCTCTTCTGCTCCTCTAAGCTCTTTGACTGGTGAAGAACAAGTGTTGGTCCATCATCAAGAGCCGTGGGAGCGTTCGTGTCAAAAAGTTGCTTCACCTACTTCGGATGTGGCACTTTCTTTTGTGCATCAGCAGGCTTGCCATCTTCGTTTTCAGATTCCACCTTGTATGGAACGGGTGCGGGCCTCCCCTTCGCCATTGAAGCTAGAGTTTGTGGTCTTGCAGTTGGTGGCTATCTATTGGGCTACATCTTTGTTGATGGATAAAGTGGATGGATCCTCCTCCTCCTCCGCCTGATGGGGTTGTTCCATGAACACCAACCACATCACGGCTTACCATGATCTTGCTTGCCTCAGGTTCATATAGTTTGTAACCCTTTGACTCCCTAGTGTACCCTAGGAAGATACACTTTCTACTTTTGGCATCCCACTCAGTCCTTAATGAGCATGGAACATCCTTCTTTCCTCTCTCATTCTCAACCAACTTATGCCATAATTTAAAGTTTTCAAAGATATCTGCCTTATTCGGAAGAAAATACACCGACATCTTCCTACTAAAGTCATTGATCAGTAACATAAAATAGGAAGAACCACCCAGTGGAATGGTGGGCATCTTACCACAAAAACAAGCATGTACAAGCTCTAGAGGAGACTTAGCTCTGTTGTTGCTCTCTTGTGGAAAAGGTTGTTGATGTTGCTTGCCCATCATACAAGCTTCACATGCACCTGATGTGAGGCAGCTCAGGAATACAGGAAGGCCACTATAGCTCGCCGACTCACCACCTTCAGAACACTCACAAGCACAAGGGGCACCACCAGCTTCTCTAGCTGGAAAGAAAAATCTCTCTCTCTCTCTCTCTACCACCCAGAGATACCCAAAGAAAGGCAATTTCAACAGCTCACATATCTTATTATAAAAGCCTTTTATTCGTCAGCAAGGCTAAGCCACTCACATATCATCAACACAAACCCTGTTTGTCCATCTACAAGGGGTGATCCATCACCATAGATTTTATTAATTGACAAACTTCAACCCACTCTTCCTCGCACTCTCCTTTTATCACACATTCACAGCAAACAACTCACACACACACTGCCCAAGCTTCTCTTGGTCTCACACCAGAGGCCTCGAAACAAACGGCCACCTCCCGGTAGAAAGCCAGCAGTTGCACCAACACCTAGTCTCACAGACAGCCCAGCTCTCACATTGACGTTTGTCCTCTACCCGCTGGTCGGAGCTGCTTCACTGGATCACCTGGCCTTCCACACGGCGGTTACCTTTGGCTTTCGAGCGCTTACCACCTTCTCTTGCGGCTGCGCTTACTTCACACTGTCCTTTCACTCGACCCCCTGGTCTTCACTCCCATCTCCACGCCAGCTGCATCCAGTTACTTGCACTGTCTGCACTTGACAAGGGGGGGCCCCCACTCACGCTGTCTGCCAGCCCACTCCTATTTACACACGGCGGTTCAGCTTCCTTCGCACGTTATCACTCTCTTCACAGCGACTAACTCAGCAGCTCCGAGTCACCTGCACTAGCTGCATCCAGAGCCCTTCTCCTCTATGCGATGGCCACACAAGCGTCCCCCTCTTTTCCTTTCTTCTCAGGCTCTTTCTCCTTCTCTGCGCCTCCAGAACACCCCTGGCTTTTGCATACTCACAGCCAGCTTCTCTTGACTGCAAGGCGGCCTTCACTACAACGGCTTCACCAGCCCGTCTGCTGCCACTGAGCCTCGCTCTCCCCTGTCTCACGATCACCCCAGGGACTTCTCTACAGCAAGCGCTCTCTTCTTTTCTTCACGCCTCTGTCTGCACAGCATCCCTCCTTCTACTACCAGGCGGCCACTCCAGTGCTTCTTCGCCAGCCTTTCCTCTGGTCTCTGCAGATGCCCAGAACCGTCCCTTGCGCCCTTCTCACCAAAGCGCCTGTCTGCAGTACCACCAGCTCATACACGTCTCCGCCTCAGCCTCAGCACTCTTCACGTACACAGTCGGCCTCCCCTTTTTTGCAGCGCCTCCTTCCACTTTTTTTCCTGACCCCCGGCTCCTACTCCTCGAAGCGGCCCCTTCTTTCACGCCTTCTAGAGGTTGAGGTGGCGGCCCATAAAGACTTCCAAGTGGCCATTGGTTTTATTGGCCACTTGTATTACATTTAAATTAATTTTTTTTGAGCATTAAAATGATGGTTAGCCATGCTACTCCTCTCTTCTTTTCCTTGTACTTCGGGTTATCACACCGAGCCCATTACTTTTTCTAAACATGTTATCCATAAGCTCGTGATCACAGCAGCATCAACACTTACCAAACACGACATTTGCCCATACTTTGCCAACCTCAGCACACGCTTGCTAAAAATGGAGCACCATCTCTGCATCCAGAATTATCACATCGGGGTTCCCATAACACCTTCACGTGCAGGCATCAGCATCAGCTCGTAAAAAAAACATAAAACCACCCGCACATCACACAGTTGCAATAAAAACTTGAGATCTCCAGCATTTTCTCCGGAAAAAAACACGTGCATATACCAGCTCACAACAAAACCACTCGGCCTGTACATTTGCCAGGGCATTTAGGGCAAAGTTTTATTGCACACCACACATCCCATATGTACACGGACTCAAAACACCTTTACAGAAAAAAACCTGACATACTTTGCCCAACCCCCAGCCTGCTGAATCATTCATGATCAGCAGTAAAAAGCATTTCAAGACCTAAATCCATATCTAAAAACTGCCTTTCATCTGGAATCACATCTTCAGACACTGCATCCTGCACAATCACCATCAAGCGTGCATAATACTTCTTCAGCCTGTATCCATTTACCCTGGAAGCATGTAAAGTCCCATCTAAATCTGCCAATTGATAGGTGCCATTTGCAAATCCTTGCATCACCAAGAAGGGTCCTTCCCACTTAATTTGAAATTTCTTATGGAAGGCATTATCCAGCCTGCTATTATAACGTAATACCAAATCATCCTTCATAATTCCTTTGCTTTTAATTTTCTTGTTGAACTTCTCCAGCGTTCTTGCCTGCATATCTTCATAATGCTTAAAAGCATTATCCCTGTTCAGCTGTGCTTCTTGTAAATATAACAGCCGCTCTTTAAAGACATCTTTAGGCTCTTCCAAAAGCTTTTCCAACATTTTAACAGCTGGTATCTCCACCTCAATAGGCAATAAGGCTTCTTTCCCATAAACAAGATGAAATGGAGTGAAACCCGTACCAGTTCTAATTGCTGTCCTGTATGCCCACAAGGCAGCAGGCAACTCCAGATCCCAATTCTTGCCTTGTTGCTCTGTCACCTTGGATAAAATCTTGATCAATTCACCATTGAAACGCTCATTCAGGCCATTACACTGTGGATAGTAAGGTGTGGTAAAAGTTAAAACTACGACTGATCTTCATTTTTGTACACAAATAGTCCATAAGCTCTGCTCTGAAACCTGGACCTTGATCAGAAAGCAATTCCAATGGCACACCAAACTTATAGCAAATATCCTGATATACAAACTTTGCCACCTCCTTAGCAGTAATTTGTTTCAGTGCCTTTGCTTCTGCCCATCTAGAAAGGTAATCAACTGCAATCAAGATGTAACACTTCCCTCGGCTAGTAATAGGCAATGGTCCCACAGCATCAATTCCCCATTTTTCAAAAACATCATAAGCAAGAATTGTCTTCCTCATTTCAGACCTTAATATCCGTCTACTGTGAGCTTGGCATTGTTTGCATGACATGCACCAATGATTAACATCCTTATGTACACTTGGCCATACATAACCTTCCTGCAATACCTTATGCAAGGTAATCTTTGAGGCAAAATGTCCACCGCATGCTCCTTCATGGTTTTCCTTAAGAATTTTGTAAATTTCTTCCTTCCAAGGTACCCGTCGCATTATCAAATCAATTCCCTTCAAATACAAAGCATCACCAACCATCACATACCTTGCAGCTTTCCTGATGAAACCATATTTTTTTGATCTGTCAATATCATTAGGAATCATCCCTGTTAACAAAAACTCCTCAACATCTTGTAAATTCTCCCTGCCACAATAAAATGATGCATGAGCTTTAAGAACAAAAACTTCACCAATCATTTCCTGGGCTGCTTCATGAGCCTCCTCATTATGGCCTTGATCCACATGCTTAAGACTCCAAGCTTCAAATTCCTTTAGCAAACCCTTAATCTTGAAACACATTTCCTTGAGTAACATATTCTTTGACTTCCAAATTCCCAATACCTGTTTTACCACAAGCAATGCATCTCCTCGAATGCGAATCCTGTGTACACCATGCTTCAAACATATTTGCAATCCAACTTCCAGAGTCAGATACTCCGCTTCATTGTTGCTATGTGCATCCACCTTAACACCCTTTTTAAAAACAAGGCAACCATGTGGATCATAAAGCACCAAACCTCCTGAGGCTGCATCATGGCTTTTCCTGTAAGAACCATCAAAATATAATAAGTGTGCATTCACCAATTCAGCCGCATCCTCAATTGGCTTCTTGATGGTTTCCTCCTTTATAAGAAGAGAACCCTTCTTATATGTCAGTAGATCAGCTAAGGTAGCCCTGGTACTCTCTTCCACCAAGAATGAGAAAGTAAATTCCTGCAACTCAATCACCCACTTCATCATAGCCTCAGATAAATTTGTACCATTTATCAACCGAGGCAAAAAAGTGTAGCTCGTCAAAAACACAAAGGGGCGAGGCAACAAGTAATGGCGAAACCGCCTACATGTATACATCACACTAACCATAACAAGTTCCACCTCTGATAACAACCTTTCTCTAGGAAGTTTTACTCTGCTAGCACAGTAGACTGGTTGCATATAATGTGATTCTTTCCTCTTCTGTAACAACATGGCTCCAACTGCATCTTCACCTACTGAAGGATTGACATAAAATACCTGTTCCCAGTTAGGCACCTGCATTGTAGGAATAGCTCCCAACACCTCTTTCACTTTTTGGAAAACTACCTCACACTCCTCCGTCCAATGCAAAGGATCATGCTTTGCTGCTTGCTGCAAAGGATATAACAACTGTGAAGATAGAGAGATAAATCGAGCCATATACTTCACCTTTTGCACAAAAGTAGCCAATTGTCTTGTATTCTTTGGTGTAGGAAGAAGAAGAAGAGACTTGACTTTATCATGATCTGGATCAATACCATTCTCTGAAATAACATGGCCCAAGAGCTTCACCCTCGGTTGAGCTAAAAAACACTTTTTTGGATTTAATTGACCACCACACTCATCATAACGCTGAAAAACTATAGCCAGCTTATCACAATGCTCTTGCCTGGAGCTGTATATATAAAAATCATCAATAAAATCCTTCACAAACTTGTTCAAAAAAGGAGATAATACCCAATTTGCCCTTCTCTGATAGTAGGCTGGTCCATTCATCAATCCAAAAGGAAGAACTTTGTAGCAGAAACACTCCCACGGTGTAATGAAAGTCGTCTTGCGCTGATCTTCTTCTGCAATCTTTAACTGAAAATAACCTGAATACCCATCACAAACACTATACCTTTCATATCCAGCTACAGTATCCAAGATCTCATCCAAAAAAGGTAGGGGGTAAGAATCCTTCTTTGTAGCAGCCTTCAAAGGCTTGAAATCCACACATATACGCCACCTGCCATCCTTCTTTGGACTCACCACTGTAGGACTTACCCACTCAGCTGTATCCACTGGTGTAATGAAACCTGCACTCAACAGCTTATCAACTTCCTCTCTCAGGGCCTGCATTTGTTCTCGTCCCATCCTGCGAAGCTTTTGCCTAACTGTTTTTACACCTTCTTTCAATTCAATCCTCAAATCTGGCCCTTTAAACCCTTGAATCTCCCTATAAGAAGTGATGAACAATTCTGGAAAATGAGACAGCATATTAACATATCTAACCTTTTCTCCACTCGAGAGATCTGAACTCAGCATTCCCAACTCAGCATTCCCTCAATCAGCTCCTGCTTCTTCTTCACTTTTATCTTTGGCTGCAATAATTCCTCGATCACTTCATACGACCCCAAAGTATCTGCTCCCTCAGCACCCACTTCATGCACTTCTTTATCTTCATAACCTTGTTGCTTGATATTAGGAAAGCCATATCTGCCTCTTCTCCACTAGAAGCAGTGGTCGATGAATCCATCTCTCATTCAGAAGTAGTGGTGGTAGTTTCCTCTTCACTTGAATCCTGTGGCCTCTCCCACACATCATTCAAAGATCTCCTACTATGCATCTCAAAAGATTTTTTATTACCCTGCTTATTATGCAAAGAAATGGTCCCATACCTCCAGTCCTGTACTGCACCCACCACTCGCAACCAGGGTCGTCCAAGAATAATTGGAAAAGCACCAAGACCCGCAGGCATCACATGAAAATCTACAGTAGCTTTGACATTAAAAACTTCAATTTCCAATTCCTTTATCATACCAAGACATTTTACCTTTTGATGATTAGCCATCCTGATTCGAAAACCAGAAACCCCAGACACCCTCAAGCCTGACTGCTCCACACATGATTGGGTAATCACACAGATTTGAGCTCCTCCATCTATATAGGCCTGACCAAGGTTCCTACCTTTACTCCATACCTCCACAATAGGGCAAATATCTGGAAGCTCTTCTAAAGATAGTACTTTGACTGACCTCTTCTCTGACTTCTTTTCCATTGGATTCACAAGTCCCTTCCATTGCCTTCTCAATTTTGGCACCATCTCCACCAACTGCCCAAAGGTGATGTTGGCCTTCCTGTTCACCAAATCAGATTTCAAGTCATAGCTGGTTTGCCCATCCCCCAGTGGAAAATCTGACACCTGGAACCTTCTACGAGGCTTCCGTTTCCTTTTAGCTTTCACATCTTCTCCTTCCTGCTGCTTCCCCTTCTTACGGCTGGGTCCTGCCACTCCTTTTCCTTCTCTTTCATCCGTTGTGCGCTTGCCAACAGGCATCACATCCCCTTCTTCTCTAACTTGAACATTCTCTAGAGTAACAACATTCATGACCTTTGCCTTCCCCTTCTCCTCAGCGGTGATTCCACTGGGGCCTGCTTGATCCCTGATATCAATACCATAATCATTTGACCTATCAGGTAGCTGTGAAGGTAGTGGGTACATATCACCACCCATTCGCTGAGGCTTATCACAATCTGTACTCGGATGACCAAGCTCACCACAGTTCCAACATGTAGGGATGAAACGACGGCCCCTACCACGACCACGTCCATATCCTGCTTGTCCATCTCCCCCTTCATGATTATTGCCTCTGCCTCTACCACGTCCACCACCTGTACTTCCCATTAAATTTAAGCTCAAATTCTTCATAAGATCAACCATCTGTTTCATATCCTGTCGCAATCCCTCATCAGAACCTGCAGGAACCATAGGTACTCCTTGACTAGCTTGTGGCACCATCTGCATAGCTTGGGCTTCAGTGGGCTTCATCCTCTCGATCACTGCATTCATGGGTGTAGCCTCCACTCTACGAATCTCCGGCTGTGCTACAACTGGAATCATCCCTAGCTGATTCATCCGCTGCAGCTTCCAATCTATTGACTTAGCAATTTCCACCGCATCCTCAAAAGACCTGGGCTTCTTCAATTCCACTTTCCAGCGAATACTCCTCTTAAGCCCGGCTACAAACTTGTTTTTCTTCATCATGTCAGGCGGTACCTGGTCTTCCCCTAAAGCCTTGCATAGAGTCTCCCATAGCAAAGAAAATTTCTTGACATAATCATCAATAGATTCAAACTCACCTTGTGTCAGAGCTTGTACCTCATGCCAAACCTTGTCGGGGTCTTCTACCTTCTTGAACCTGTTGCTTAGTGCTGTCTTTAATCCATTCTCAGTCATATCAAGATGTGGAACAGCAACCCTCAATGACTCCTCATAAGTCCTGTACCAGGTCCTTGCATCCCCTTTCAAACAGATGCTCAGTAGCCGCAACACCTGTACCGACTCATTAATATGGTTGCTTATGCATGCAACCTCCATTCTTTCCAAGAAATCTGCCACATCCTCATTAGGGCTACCATAAAACTCTGGATAAGACATCATTTTAACCCCCAAACTTCACCTCAGATCCAAGAAAACCTTCCCTGAAACTCTCAACACCTAGGGCCTACACCCTGATAAACTGAAGGAAATGCCAGAGCAACTCCTCAGTGGGGGCACCAGAAAGATGTGAGGCAGCTCAGGAATATAGGAAGGCTCCTATAGCTCGCCGACTCACCACCTTCAGAACACTCACAAGCACAAGGGGCACCACCAGCCTCTCTAGCTGGAAAGAAAAATCTCTCTCTCTCTCTCTCTCTACCACCCAGAGATACCCAAAGAAAGGCAATTTCAACAGCTCACATATCTTATTATAAAAGCCTTTTATTCGTCAGCAAGGCTAAGCCACTCACATATCATCAACACAAACCCTGTTTGTCCATCTACAAGGGGTGATCCATCACCATAGATTTTATTAATTGACAAACTTCAACCCACTCTTCCTCGCACTCTCCTTTTATCACACATTCACAGCAAACAACTCACACACACACTGCCCAAGCTTCTCTTGGTCTCACACCAGAGGCCTCGAAACAAACGGCCACCTCCCGGTAGAAAGCCAGCAGCTGCACCAACACCTAGTCTCACAGACAGCCCAGCTCTCACATTGACGTTTGTCCTCTACCCGCTGGTCGGAGCTGCTTCACTGGATCACTTGGCCTTCCACACGGCGGTTACCTTTGGCTTTCGAGCGCTTACCACCTTCTCTTGCGGCTGCGCTTACTTCACACTGTCCTTTCACTCGACCCCCTGGTCTTCACTCCCATCTCCACGCCAGCTGCATCCAGTTACTTGCACTGTCTGCACTTGACAAGGGGGGGCCCCCACTCACGCTGTCCGCCAGCCCACTCTTATTTACACACGGCGGTTCAGCTTCCTTCGCACGTTATCACTCTCTTCACAGCGACTAACTCAGCAGCTCCCAGTCACCTGCGCTAGCTGCATCCAGAGCCCTTCTCCTCTATGCGATGGCCACACAAGCGTCCCCCTCTTTTCTTTTCTTCTCAGGCTCTTTCTCCTTCTCTGCGCCTCCATAACACCCCTGGCTTTTGCATACTCACCGCCAGCTTCTCTTGACTGCAAGGCGGCCTTCACTACAACGGCTTCACCAGCCCGTCTGCTGCCACTGAGCCTCGCTCTCCCCTGTCTCACGATCACCCCAGGGACTTCTCTACAGCAAGCGCTCTCTTCTTTTCTTCACGCCTCTGTCTGCACAGCATCCCTCCTTCTACTACCAGGCGGCCACTCCAGTGCTTCTTAGCCAGCCTTTCCTCTGGTCTCTGCAGATGCCCAGAACCGTCCCTTGCGCCCTTCTCACCAAAGCGCCTGTCTGCAGTACCACCGGTTAATACACGTCTCCGCCTCAGCCTCAGCACTCTTCACGTACACAGTCGGCCTCCCCTTTTTTGCAGCGCCTCCTTCCACTTTTTTTCCTGACCCCCGGCTCCTACTCCTCGAAGCGGCCCCTTCTTTCACGCCTTCTAGAGGTTGAGGTGGCGGCCCATAAAGACTTCCAAGTGGCCATTGGTTTTATTGGCCACTTGTATTACATTTAAATTAATTTTTTTTGAGCATTAAAATGATGGTTAGCCATGCTACTCCTCTCTTCTTTTCCTTGTACTTCGGGTTATCACACCCAGCCCATAACTTTTTCTAAACATGTTGCCCATAAGCTCGTTATCACAGCAGCATCAACACTTACCAAACACGACATTTGCCCATACTTTGCCAACCTCAGCACACGCTTGCTAAAAATGGAGCACCATCTCTGCATCCAGAATTATCACATTGGGGTTCCCATAACACCTTCACGTGCAAGCATCAGCATCAGCTCGTAAAAAAAACATAAAACCACCCGCACATCACACAGTTGCAATAAAAACTTGAGATCTCCAGCATTTTCTCCGGAAAAAAACACGTGCATATACCAGCTCACAACAAAACCACTCGGCCTGTACATTTGCCAGGGCATTCAGGGCAAAGTTTTATTGCACACCACACATCCCATATGTACACGGACTCAAAACACCTTTACAGAAAAAAACCTGACACCTGACATCTTTGAGAAAGCAGGTAGGTGTGCCACAATCCGGGACTTTTGCATCTCTTTCAAGACCACGTAATTCAAGTGCCCAAATGTGTCGTGCCACAACTTGCCAGTGCTCACATATCGGCCTGTGCAGAAAAACCTGATAACTCCATACAGATTGTTGCATCTCTCCCAACGTCATTGCCATTGGCATTCAAGATGATTGTACCAACCCGATCAAATTGATCCCTCATGTTACGATCCATTATGGCCGTAAAAGAGAGTAGGTTCCTCTTGAGATTTGGTACATAGAGGACATCTATCAACTTCTTAGTATCACTATTACTTGACACCAAAAAGATAGTAGTACGTGTGCGTTTTGTTGGACATTTGGGCATCATTCCGAACCTCTACCAAGATGGACTTCCCTACTGGTTGTGGGGAGCTATACCAGTCCTTCTGAGTGGTATATGTCAGGGAATGCACTCCACTATCGATGATCCACGAATTCCTCCATGAGCATAGAACTAAACCCTTTAAAAGAGTAGGATTCCTTAGCTGAGTGTTCAATGAGGTGACCAGGCTATCATATTTCTGGGGCAAAGATCTTGATCATGGTTGCATAGAAACGCGTTTCGTATTAGTTCGAAACATGCGAAACATTTCGTGTTGTACGAAACACGTTTTACTTGCCCGAATATAATAATATCCTACAACCCATCACCATCGTTTCGTACCTTTTTTTTCGTGCACGTTTTCTAGTGGTGGCCGCCTGCACGTTGCTCGCTGTTTTGTGTACTAGCTCGCCAATAAATCAGCGCCCGTATTAGCCCAATGAATCCAGATAAGATTGATATCATGAAGTGCAAGGAGATTTCTGACATTCCTTAGGAGGAGAGAGATATCTATTCCATGCTCTATGAGGAGATCATGGCTCTAGCTCGCACTACACGATCTCGTTGAGAGGCTAGTACTAGTGCTGCACCCGAGGATGAGGCATTTGAGGACTCAGCTACCGGCAGTGATCCTAAGAGTGAGGCTGCAGAGGCAGAGGATGCAGATGAGGATGAGCATGAGGATGCAGATAGCAGCTAGTAGCATCATTTTATTTGGACATGTTATTTAGTTTGGACATGTGATTTATTTTGATCGTGGATTTTGAGTCATGACTCATCACCCACGTGGTGATTCATTTGATTTATGTTTAGTGATCACTATGAATGAAGTATGAAGCTTTTTCTTGGTAGTGGGCAGTGGCCCAATGATCAATCGTGATTTGTGATATCATCATATCTTACATGTATTTTGTTTTTATTGAAATGAATTCAATGTGGTCTCTTATAAGTTATGTGACATGTCATAGGGCTAAATACATATTTTTTTGTATATTTCAAGTTAAAAATTTACATGTTTTTTCTATTTTGTTTGAAACTTTTATGAAACGTTTCAAAACGTATGAAACCCGTTTCATATCTGTCGTTTCAGAAACACCTGGCAACACTGATCTTGATGCATTGTTGTGTTAGATTTTTACTTGATTTGTTGATCTGAAGTGTTGCCATCTGATCTCATAGATCCTTGATCCGCGTAATGAAATGCTCGGCTTCCTCTCCATTAGAGAGCCTCTTTGCTGTTAGCTGATTCTCAAGGTTTTGTATCCTTGTTTGATTCACAATAGCCCTGTAGAACCACCCAGGCCATTGCCGCGATAGTCGTATGTTGAATTAGAGTTATCACAAAATCAGTGATGCTGGTGACGATGGCACATAGAGTATCTGCGTGCCTTCTCCTCCACGCCAAAGGATTTGGCGGTATTATCCATAGTGGATCTATCGGATCCATAGGACGTGGCTTAACATCAATCCTAGTAGTTGTCTCCCACAACTCATAAGAATCCAGAATGGACTTTATCTTAAACTTCTAGAGCATATAGTTGGTGCCATCCAACTTCCCATCGATGAACGGTGGTGGTTGAGCTCTTGCGACTCGTGCAGGTTGTGACATTTCTCCAAATTTGCTCACAAAGAACCACTTGTCCCCAAGCTTGTCTTGAGCCTGAGCATACTGCTTCCATGTAAGAAAAATACACTACGTGGAACTTTGATCTTACGACCAAGTACTTGAAGCAAGAGATATGGAGAATGACGCTCAATTTAAATTGCAAACCAAAGTTACAAACTGATGGCATTTGCCCCAGGCGAGGAACTTTGATGGCAATCTAGGTAGACTCTAGACAGAGTATGTCTTGCACATACAAGGGTGCACTACTACAGTGAGGATAGATCTCAATATCTACAAGATAAGATATGCAAGATAGGAGCTACCACTTGGCGGCAATGTACCATCCTACTATTATTAGACCAACAAATCACGGCCGACCATACCACAGCCAGCCATACCTCAACTGGGCACATGGGTACGTGAACTGACCCGGCAACCCAAGGACAAGGTGTCGCGCGGGAAGGTATCTTTCTACCCTAGAGTATGGTCCATTGACCCGCACTTGCATGCATCTACTGGCATGGTGCCAAGCGTACATAAGCTATCTCCTAATCATCCGACTACACATGGCCAACATCCCCAATGTCTAAACTCAGCACGACGGTTACTCCTCACACAGGGGGCCTTACAAAATAGAGCAACGCGTCACCCGCACAGTGACAATGAGGAGGGTGGAGCATTCGTTTGCAATATGTTCGGTTGATAAGTCTTTGAAAATGTACCTCATCTTCACCAATCCCAAAGACATGCAAGTGTCCTCCTAAGCTCTCTCCTAGGCATTGTGTATATTCTCAATGCCTAGATAGATAGATGAGGCTACTTATGAATTAAAGCTACCAGAGAGATGGTGTTCATCCAACATTTCAATCAAGTTGCTTAAGTAGAAAAGTAAGTATTAAGGATAATCTTGTAGAAAATAAAGCCCTTGTTTAGATCATAGAGCTATAAATTTTCTTTTAATGTGAGGACCAAACATACTTGACATTTGAAGTACATAAAAAAAATTGATAAGAGTTGAGGAATAAGCTACAGGAAAGCTCAACCTGGAGAAGATAAGCAATTTAATGAAGAGATTTCTTGATATTATTTTCGAGGACGTAAACATTTCCAAGGGGAGGGAAGTGTTGTCTAGATTGACGGGATTCCCTAGGAACAGGTGCGATTTAGGGAGTCTAGAGGGCCATACCAGCATTTGAGGTGGCAAATAATGTAGCAACGAAACCCGTTTCAGACCATTTGAAATGGACTGAAATGTTTCATTCAGTGAAACGTGTTTTTTATCTATCCAATATGTTTTCCAAAAAAAAAACATCTTATCACATATTCGCCCAATGCCGACTTTATGCTTGTTTCATTGTACTTTCACAGCCGCACATGTTTCGAGTGATTCTGTACCTGTCCTGACTCCCGACTCTCGCTGCCACTGCCTGCGCGCCGACTGAAGACTGTTGTCCACGACTCCACTCGACTGTTGGGCGAGTCCCGACTGCTATGACCTGTCTGTCCTGTTGTTCACAACTGCTAGCTGACAACTGCTGTGACCTGTCCATTCATAGCCGACTGCTGTGGCCAATTGTTGTGACGTGTTCACCTTCACGACTACTGGCCGACTGCTGTGACCTGTCCACCACCCACCTTCACGAGTCACGACTGCTATCCAGACTCCAAGCTTGGTGCAAAGTCTCAAGAGTCAAGGTAAGCCTAGCTGCCTAGGTGTGTTATGTTTCTATACTATTAACTATACAGCATAGTCACAAGGGACGGGGGACGGTAACGGGGGACGGGGACGGGACGGCCATATGTAGGGAACGGGGACAGGGGTAGGAACGACACTTCAAAACTACTTTGTCAGTACCACACACTCGCCTATACGGGCAAAGCTTGCATGTCCATGGCTGTGCACCACCTCCATGAGGGGATGGGGTGTGATTGACCTCATCCCACCATGTCCATCCCGTCGTCCTTCTACGGGTAGTTGGAACTTGAAGAGTCACTACCACGATGAGGATGCCATGGATGATGGATGCCTCCTTGTCACTTGATAGCTTGAGAGAGAGAGAGAGAGAGAGAGTGTGAGTGAGGCTTGAGCCTTGAAAGTTGAGGGAGAACTTGAGTGTGAGGATGGGTGTGTGTGTGTGAAGCTTGAGAGAGAGTGTGTGTGAGGGAGAGAGTGTGTCTTGAGAGGCTACAGCTTGCTTGTGAGAGCTTGAAACTTGAGACCTTGGCCCTTGAGGGAGAGTGTGGCTTGAAGTGTGAGGAGTGTGTGTGTGTGTCTTCTTATAGGGAGGGAGGCAAGAGAGAGGCCAAGGCCCAAAGCCTCAAAGGTTCAAGGCCTATGGGCCAAGGCTAAAGGCCCATGAAAAGCCCCTCCCAAACGGCCAAAAAAAGGGTTAAAAATGTGACCATTGCCCAAACAGTAACCTGCAGCCGTTCCCATGCAGCCGCCCCCCACAACCGTCCCCTCTTGGATCCGTCCCCGGAATGCCGTCCCTTGTGAGGGACGCCCAGCTGGGGACGTCCGTCCGTCCCCGTCCGTCCCCGTCCCAGTGTTCCTGGGACGGCGTCCCCCTGTTCCAAG
The DNA here is from genome assembly GCF_041138505.1 of Cibotium barometz. Taxonomy (NCBI): domain Eukaryota; kingdom Viridiplantae; phylum Streptophyta; class Polypodiopsida; order Cyatheales; family Cibotiaceae; genus Cibotium; species Cibotium barometz. Next base: position 32,057,606 of record NC_141059.1, read on the forward strand.
GGTCCGTCCCCTCCGTCCCCTGTGACTATGCTATACAGGTTGCTCTAGCCTTTGCCTGCAGCCTATATCAGGCTTTTTTTCCCACAACTAAAATGTGGATTTTATCCTATTCAGGGAACATGTGATAGGGTATTTCTCTTGCTGTTTGCAACTTTGCAAGATGCCTTGCACACAGGATCCCTTGTGGAGCAATGTCACATGGGAGAGCAAGTATGTAAGCTCAGGCTCTGGAAAATGGAGGTTCAACTTTTTTGCAAAAGTGCATCCTGGCAGCATTACACGGTTGAAGGCACACTTCACACATACAAAGGGCCATGGGGTGGGACCTTGTAAGGCCGTACCAAGGCACATTTATGAAAGCCTTAAGGCTTGAAAGGTTAAGGAACTAGGCCTTCCTGTTGAGGAGATCGTGGATCCTGAGCATTTAAGAGAGCCTGCCATGATTGTGGAAGAGCAAGATTCTACAGTAGGTGACATGCAAAGTCAGCATCATGGGACTTTTACTGTTGGGGGTAGCTCTAGCTCACAACCTCGAGTAAAGAGGACAGCTTTACCTTTGTTGAAGAAATGGCATGTGAAGGCAGGGTTTCAAAAGGATGCCATGAAGGAGACAACAAGGGAGACAACCAAGCTTTTTGTGCAGTGTGCATTGTCATTCAATATTTTGCGGACTTCTCGATGGAGGACAACAATTAGAGCAATCTCACGCATAGGTTGTGAGTGGAATGGCCCCTCATATGAGGCCTTGCGTACTACAGAGCTTCGGAGAGAGAAGCTAGCAATTGAGGCCCGCATAGTATGTGGGTCTTCTTTTCATTTCATTTTCAGTACTTTTTGATTTGTTGTTTCCATGATCAGAGTCTACACATGGAACTTTTGTAACACATGTTGTTCTCATAGGCGTTAGTAAAATCTCTCTCTCTCTCTCTCTCTCTCTCTCTCTCTCTCTCTCTCCCACATTGGAAATTGTGCAAAAGTACGCATGCCTTGGAGTTACTTTTACGGGTCCCAAGTTTTGCATGACCACAGCTGCCCCAGTGACCAACTAGCAAAGGGGCATGCCTCTCTAGGCCATATGGAGAGATTGTTGTATGGCACATTTCTAGGAGCCCTCCCTACTAAGTGTTGGCTCTTTGACTTTATAGTATGAACAATAGCTATATATGGTGCTCGAACTAGGCCTAGGTAAGGATGAGTGGAGTCATGCATGGTCAAGAGTAAGCTAGCAAGAGGACATGACATTATATGTGCAGAGTTTGGGGTGGCCTGACTGGTTACAGATGCCCTCTTTCATATTGTCACTTCAATTCAACATGTCTACACTCTCAATAGAGACCGCCTCCTGTGCTTGGCATTGGAGTCTTCTATGCAGTTACATTAGGAGAGGGAGAGGGATCGGGTCAAATGGGTTAAATTGCCCTCCTCATCAACACGGCCACCATCATTACCTACACGTGCATGGTATTTGGAGGTAGTTCAGTGGTTTCATGCACATGGCATAGATGGACCGTCTCCCCCCATTTCATACAGCTGGGATTCCCCCAACCTCCGCCTCTCACAACAGGAGATCAACTGGATCATCTGGTCAGATCTATTTGGACTACACATACATCGGATGTGGGTGTCCTTGGATCCTATCTGAGGATGGATTCTTTGAGATCCTGAGTACATATAGATACGCGTCACATGCTATGCGTATCGCGATTGGCCAAGTGAGGGTATTTGAAGGGATTCAGCTGTTAGGGTTAGGGTTTGAAAGGCACTTCAGCAGGAGGCGTGAGTGTGAGAGAGGAACACGATTGCTCATGTATTGATTGTTGATAAAAATGAAGTACAATAGCCACATAAAAGATGTGACCTAAAAGGTGTGTTCACATGGCCCGGCCATAAAGTGTGCCAGGTGGACCAAATCACTTATAAACCATTATAAGTGAAACTAAGCTAAAACTGGGGGAAAAAACCTCCACTAACTGAAGTAAAAAGTGCCCCAGTAACCTACTGATGATCACTAGCACTCCCCTTGGTGCATACACAGCATAAAACCCAACAAACCCCCCTGGAGTGATATGTGATCACTGTACATCATCCACCAAAAGGAAACAAATTCAAAGCAGTGTGGAATGCTTCGAATTTTGGACGTGGTAATGCCTTGGTGAAGATGTCTGCCACATTCTGATCTGTAGGGCAGTAGATCAGATTGATATCACCTGCCTGGAGTCTCTCCCGAACAAAATGATAGTGAATCTCGATGTGTTTCGTGCGAGCATGAAACACAGGATTCCTGGCCACGGCAATGGCACTCTGACTATCAGTATAGATAGGTGTAGGCTCCTCCACTGAAATATCCATATCAGTCGTAAGACGACGCAGCGAGACACTCAACGGTAGTAGTGTAAGCTGCTCTGTACTCGCCTAAGCATATGTAGTTGCATCAAATAAAATACTGTCATCCTGTAGTGACAGTTTCATCCCAGACTCCATAGGAGTGCTAATAGGCTTGCAATCCTGAAATTTAAACTTCTCCAAAAGTTTAGCAACATACTGAGATTGCAACAACCCAATGCTTCTGTTATCCTGCACAAACTGTATGCCCAAATAGTAGTGTACGAGCCCCAAATCAGACATGGCAAATGTCTGTTGCAGTATCTCTTTAAAAGCTGCAATTTTGTCATCATTTGATCCCATCATCCATGAGCAAAAGATCATCTACATAAAGACTGATGACCAGCAGATCTTTCTTTACATACAAAGTGGCTTCTGATGGACTGTTCACAAAGCCTTGAGTGAGCACGAAAGCATCTATCTTTGCATACCAAGCTCGTGGAGCTTGTTTCAAACCATACAAAGCCTTTTTCAGCTTGCATACTTTCCCTTCATGACCATGTTCTGCAAAACCTATGGGCTGATGTACATAAACTTCCTCCTCGAGGTCCCCATGTAGGAAAGTAGTCTTGATGTCCAACTGATGAAAACCCAACCACGATGTGCAGCCAATGCAATGACACACCTAAGTGTCGACATACGGGATGTAGGAGCAAATGTCTCCTCATAATCAATGCCCTTCTTCTGTGCATAGCCATTTGCAACTAGACGGGCTTTGTACCTGTCAATGGATCCATCTGCATGTCTTTTCAACTTATAGACCCACTTAGTAGCAATGGCTTTCTTGCCTTTGGGCAGATCAACCAAATACCATGTTTGATTCTTTTTAATAGAATCAAGTTCATCCTGCATGGCTTTGTTCCAATGCACATTGTCTCGTGCATCCACAAATGGATCAGGCTCATCATCATCCTTTAAACTGGCTGCCATAACCATATTTAAATCCATGATGTGTGCATGCTCATTGGTCCGTGTCTCCCTACGAGTACGACCAGCAAGAGGAGTCTCTAGATGGCTGTCCTGTAATGTCCTCAAATACCATCTAGGTATATGTCTGACCTGTGGAGCCTGTTGCCCCATATTTGGTTCAACTTCTGGCTCAATCTCCTACTAATTTCTGCACCACCTTCATGATTGGCTGGCTGTCCTGCACCCTCATGGGTTGGATCACCAACTGTGGAATGAAACTCCATAGGTAGTAGACCTTCAAACATATCATTTTCAGCCTGATTTGCATTATAACCAGCCATGGATATTTCTGATTTTTCATCAAAAATCACATCCCGACTAGTAAATATCTTCTTGGACAGTGGGTCATATAACCGGTAGCCCTTGCTCTCACGGCTATACCCAACAAAAATACATTTTGTGGCTTTATCATCCAACTTCCTCAACTCTTTGGGTATGTGTGCATATGCAAGACACCCAAAAGTATGAAAATGTGATACCGAAGGCTTGCGGCCATGCCAAGCCTCAAAAGGAGTAATGGAAACCAATGCCTTTGTGGGACATCGATTCAAAATATGACAAGCACACATAACAGCTTCCACCCAAAAGATATGTGGTAGCTTCTTTGCCTTTAACATACATCTGGCCATCTCCATGAGTGACCGATTCTTCCTTTCTGTAACCCCATTCTGCTGTGGAGTATAAGAAGTAGTATACTGATGTTTGATACCTCTACTCTCAAGAAAGGAATTCAACATGTGTGACATATATTCCCCCCCTCAGTCAGAACGGAGAGTCTTAACCTTGCATCCTGACTCTGTTTCAGTAAGTGCTACAAAGGCCAAAAATGCATCATATACCTGTGATTTCTATGTCAACGGATAGACCCAGCATATACGAGAGAAGTCATCAATAAATGTAGCAAAATAGAAGCAACCTCCTAATGACTTCGTCTGCATGGGACCACAAAGATCACTGTGTATAAGCTGCAACTTTGCAGTTGCTCGTAGAGCCTGATCACGTGGAAAGGAAAACCGATGCATTTTTCCCAAAATACATCCTTCACATATGTGATTTGGAGGCTTCTCCATAAGAGGTAGGTCTGTCAACATGTTATGTCGCTGCATAAGCATAAGACTACCAAAATTTACATCCCCCATGCGAGCATGCCATAACTCCGCATCAACCATAGCTGGAGTAAGAGTGAATGCATTATAAGTAGACTGATCCACTGGCTGAAATGCATCCAACTGATAGAGTCCATGACATAATGTACCAGTAAGCATCAAGGTCAAGGCATTAGCTTTGTCTCTGACCATGCATTTGTCATCATCAAAGTTGACTTGCATACCACACTGTGCTAAAGAAGAAATGGACAACAGATTCTTCTTTATCCTTGGTACATATAAGGCATCTGTAAGGTGAAGAATAGAGCCATCAATGACTGTGAGCTGAATCTCCCCAATGCCACGAACTGGATATGAAGCATTATTGGCACATTGAACAGTTTTGCCAACAGAGGCAGGGCATACATTACAAACAAATCCCTGCGAGATGTGATATGCTTTGAAGCACCACTATCAAAATACCAAGTCCATGCATGCTCAGTCACACTGAGTGCCTGTGAAGACCAAGAGGCATCATAACTGCATGTGTAGAAATAGTAATCCCTGTCTTCAACAACTGAAGCAGTCTCCGGAGGAGCTTTGTAGGCAATATTTACAGACATCCCAAATTCCTTTGCCTTCTCTTTGGCAATCCTCTTCCTACACTCTGTGATGTAGTGACCTGGCTTCTTACAGTAATGGCATTTGCCCTTCTTCCTGGGCTGTCCATCACCTTTCTTGGTATCCTGAGATGAACCACCATCACCTGAATTTTGATTTGAACTCTTTGGCTGAACCTTGCCTTTCCCTTTGTGACCTGTCGTAAATGCTTGTTCAGCACTTGTGTTCGCGTTCATGTTCTTCCTGATTTGCTCTTCCTGTAACAAGAGAGCAACAAGTTCCTGAATACTTAAGGGGCTCAACAGCATTCCTCATGCTGAGGTTCAAAGAAGTATGAAAAGCCAAGTAGGATCTTGGCAAAGAGTTTAAGATGGTGGACACAAGCTGTGTCTCAGGAATAATCTCATCCACATTGATGAGTTGCTCTCTCAAATCCTGCAGCTTGTTCAAGTGGCTAGACATATCATCTCCCTCATGCATCTTCTGATTTTCCAGCTCTCTTTTCAAAAATGAGATCCGTGCCTCATTACGAGCAGCATACATTTGCTCCAAAGTCACCCATGCATTCCGTGAAGAGCCAGCTGAACGAATATGAGGTATAATAGACCTCTGTACTGACAATGCAATAAGTGATAAGGTCTGGCATCCCATGTCTTCTGAGCATTTGTTCTTTGAACAGGTAGTGGCTGACTTGGTGCCTGTGCCTGTTGTCCTCTTCCACGAGCACCCCCTTGGGGAGGAGTCTCTGGAGCCAATGGACCTGGACGAGGTTCATCACCACTAACAAAATCCCAAAGACCTTTTGCCACGAGCACATTTCTCAGCATAAAACTCCACAAGGAGTAATTCATGCCATCCAACTTGTCTTCTTTAGACAAGTATGTGAACACATCACTTTGCTGTTGATTTGCCATTATGCAAGTGCACAATGCTGTACCTGTGTATCAAAAAACCCAATAGCAACAACCTTGAAAGCAACTGTACTCCACTGAATACAGCTTACCCAAATATGCCTGCACTCTCAATCCTCTGAATGTGCAACACAATGCACCACTGACTGAGTAGAGCAATGAAAATGGCTCACACAGTGCCAAAATGCCCAAAATTATTGCACCCAAAACCTTGCAAAAAACCTGTAGAGATTTCTTTGCAAGAAAACCTCCCTGTATCTGCCAGAAAATTTTCATAGAGAAAATGCCCAAATTTCAAAACATGTAAGGCTTACCAAAATGTGATTTCGCAGGATACTGTACGGAGGAGAAGCGGCTGTACGAGGCTGCAGGTACTAATCGACTGCTGTACGAAAACAGTCGACAAGTGCTATATGGAAACAGCTGTCGCGACAGGTTTGCTGCAGGTATGCGCAGCAGGTGCTGCTGGTCGCTGCAGGTACTGTACGGAGCTGGGCGTGCAGCTGACGGCGAGTGTACGGACAGTTGCAGGGTACGGAACAGAACAGGTCGCTTGTAGGTACTGTACGGGAGCTGCAGGTACTAGGCGACTGTGTACGGAGCAAAGCAGGCGCGTGTGCGACTGTACGTGCAGCTGACGGCGAATGTACAGACAGTGTTAGGCGAACCAGTACGGGCAGGTACTGTACGGAACTGACTGTCAGGAGCAGTGTACGACAACTGGCTGCGCAGGAGTGTACGGCTGTCTGCGCTGGAGGGATTGTACGGGCTGTTGCAGGCGAAGGCAGCTGATGGCGTGGAACTATACGGGCAGGACAGGCCAACCTGCTCTGATACCAAATGAAGGGATTCAGCTGTTAGGGTTAGGGTTTGAAAGGCACTTCAGCAGGAGGCGTGAGAGTGTGAGAGAGGAACACGACTGCTCATGTATTGATTGTTGATAAAAATGAAGTACAATAGCCACATAAAAGATGTGACCTAAAAGGTGTGTTCACATGGTCCGGCCATAAAGTGTGCCAGGTGGACCAAATCACTTATAAACCATTGTAAGTGAAACTAAGCTAAAACTGGGGGAAAAAACCTCCACTAACTGAAGTAAAAAGTGCCCCAGTAACCTACTGATGATCACTAGCACTCCCCTGGGTGCATACACAGCATAAAACCCAACAGTATTCTCCCACCGTCTCAGGGTAGAGGCTGGCTGAGCCGAGGATATCTCACAAGAGAAGAGGATATGTAGAGTATGTACCATGGGAGAGGTAGAGGATGAGGCACACTACATGTTGCCTTTTATGGGAGGAATTCGGCATACTCACACGGGTGATATAGTATGAGGATCAGAGACCTTGAATCTTGATGATGTATTCAGATGATGAGGATGGACTATTTTGGTCTCATAGGTCATTTTGGCCTTTCGCATATGTTTAATACAGCTTTCTTTCTTTCACACACACACACACACACACTCTCTCTCCCTCCCTCAAGGCTCATACATACACACTCTAGTCTCTCTCTCTCTCTCAACTTTATATATATATATATATATATATATATGTATGTATGTATGTATGTATGTATGTATGTATGTAGACGCCTCTCTAACGTCTCTAAAAAATACGAGTCTTTCGAGGCGCGTACCATACCGCCTTGTACCAAACGCCTCTAACAACCTTGCTTTGGGAAGCCTATGCACGACAACTGTATGATGTGCCAAACCTGCCTATACCACAAATGTCACACATCCCTAGGCCTTCATCATCTTATCTCTTTGATTTTCCCAATGTCACTAGGGCTCTTAAAAAGCTGCATAATGGGAGAGCAAAAGATCATGAGGATCTACGCGCAGAACATTTCGCCCACGGGCACCACGTATTGGCTCCCATTCTTGCCAGTCTTTTTAACAGAGCACTCTGTGAAGGCTTCCCACCCTCGTGGACTACCAACACCATTGTCCCCATCCACAAAGCAGGAGATCCCACGGACCCATGTAACTACAAGACTATCATGATTGGTCACACAATGGCCAAAATCTATGGGGCAGTACTAGAGGACATGATGAGCTCTATGGTAGAGAGGATGGGAAATAGAGCATCAGGCCAGGCAGGCTTCAAGAGAAACTTCTCTACGCTGGACCATATCTATACTTTACGGGTTATCATAGAGGAGGGAGGTCCTCAAAGAGACGTGTATTGTTGCTCTGTGGATTTCCGCAAAGCCTTTGACTCCGTCCCTCGATCTCATCTGATAGGATGCTTGCAGGAGCTCCAGTTCTCACATGAGATGATATGGGGTGTGATGGCACTATATGAGGCAATACTCGGCCGAATACGTGCACCCGGTCGGACCTCGGGAGATATATGTAGCACTATTGGGGTTAAGCAGGGCTGCCCACTCTCACCTACACTCTTTGTCCTATACATTGATGAGATCGCAGTATTTGTGGATAGTTTTGGAGGTAGAGGTTCACCATTGGCTCAGACAGTAGTGCCCATATTGCTATATGTTGACGACATTGTCTTGATCTCGGATTCAGTCGAGGGTTTACAAAAACACTTAAATGCATTGGACAGATTTTGCAAGGAGAGACCTTACGGTCAATTTGGGCAAAACCAAGGTTATGGTCTTCAACACATCTTATGCAGTCGCCTCACGATTTTCTTTCATATACAGAGATACCCCAGTGGAGTATGTGTATCTAGAGTCACTTTTACAAGCCCTTTGTTTTGCATGACCAATGCTGCCACTGACCGACTTGCGAGGGGGCACGCCTCCCTAGCCCGTATGGAGAGAGAATGTTTCCAAGCACAGTTCCAAGAACTCCGCATGAAGTGCTGGCTCTTTGATACTCTAGTACGACAGCGGCTATGTATGGTGATGATGTTGTCACGCATGATCATGAGTAAGCCATCCGTACCACATGACATTCTACATGCAGAGTTTGGGGTGGCCCCACTGGTTACAGATGCCCTTTTTCAGACTGTCACTTATATTCAGCATGTATACACGCTTGACAAAGATTGCCTCCCACGACTAGCACTAGAGTCCTCTATGCAACTATATGGCGAGAGGGAGAGGAAGCGATTGAGACGAGCTGGACTGCCCTCCTCCTCCGCAACACGGCCACCACCATTACCGACACATGCATGGTACTCTGAGGTAGTCAAGTGGTTTCATGCACATGGCATACAGATGGACCGTCTCCCCCCGTTTCAGTATAGCTTGGATTCCCCATACCTTGATCTCTCACGTCAGGAGATCAACCGGATCATCCGGTTAGATCTACTCGGACTACACATAACACTAGACATGGGTGTCTCCGTCAGAGATTAGTAAGAAGTGTGAGTTCTACAGAGATCACTTCTTGAGCAATGAGACTCTCCGTGGATGGATTCTTTGAGATCTCGGGATACATACAGATACCCATGTCACATGCCATGCATATCAAGATCGGCGAGGTCAGGGTATCTTCCCACCGCCTCAGAGTAGAGACTGGCAGAGCTGAGGATATCCCACATGAGGAGAGGACATGCACAATATGCATCACAGGAGCAGTAAAGGATGAGGCCCTTTATATGCTCAGTTGCCCGGCTTACTATGAGATACGGGGGAGATTCCATTGCCTCTTCCGAGAGGGATTCAGACCACTCACATGGGTGATACAAATTGAGGATCAGAGGTGCTTGGGCATGTACTTTATGGAGCTCAGACGATATAGGGATGTAGTGTTGAGGTAGCATGCTGAGAGACAACCCCGGCTCCAATAGGACACCTCACAGAGAGCCATCATAGATTTCTTTGTGGTACATACATCCACATCAGAATCTACCGCCCACAACAGTTACAACATCAGAGCCCACCACCCGTACCCACGCTCTAGCTCCACGCCCCAGAGGAGTTCTTAGTGAGAGAGCTCGATCCATTCTGCGAGCTAGACGTCCCCGACCCAAAGCATCAGGACCCTCAATCACACAGGGACGGATTCGTGAGGTTCTCTGCCGACATGTCACACTCCCATCACAGAGGCCTGACATTCACTCCATCAGATCGGTTTTGGCCGAGGCGGGTATCGACATTAGCTGATCACATGTACCGTCACATGTTTTCATTTTACTTTTTCTTTCAGTTTTCCATGGCTCAGTATATCCATGGTACCATTGTATTACTTTTGGTCTCATAGGCCTTTGGGGTCTTCTGTAGACGTTAATATACCTTTCTTTCTCTCTCTCTCTCTCTCCCTCTCTCTCTCTCTCTCTCTCTCTCTCTCTCTCTCACACACACACACACACACACACACTCGCGCACGCATGCACAAACATGTGTTTTTTGATAGAAGTATGATGTTGAGATGTTATATTTTGCACTCATTGACATCTTATTTTTGCTCAGATTTGAAATACAGCATTACAAGAACATCGGTGAAGGATAGCCACAAAACAGAGAAGTCTGATGTGAAGCAGCTGGTACAGGCAACTGGAGAGGCGACACAAGGGAACACACAAGAAACAGGTGATGTGCCGAGGAAGCGGGTAAAATTTGATTTGAAATCTAACATCACGTTTTTGAGTGGGGAAAACAAAGAATCAGTCACAAGTGAAGAAATCAAGGACCAAATGGTGCATGTGGATGCGGCAAGTGAAATACAGGAACTGAACAATTCAATTGGCACAAACTGGGTCCAGAAAGCCTCTTGGAGGTCCCTGGTTGGAGAAACGGGGCGCATCTCTTTCAGTTTGGGCAGTCTGCTGGGCCAAAACCTTGGTTCACTGCCTAGTGGGAGCGCGAAGTCAACCACTGATGTGAATTCAAGTCTTGGGCAGCTGCCCAGGTACACAAAGTCAAGCAATGTTGTGAGTTCATGGATAGATGGGTCTTCTTCTGTCCCTTCAATTGATCAGTCTGGCTCATCAACTCACCAGTCCAAGGTTTCGCCTGCCAAGAACACATCAAAGTTAATCAACAAGGCTGATGTCCAGAATGATTCAGGATCAATGAACCACCAACCAACAGTGTCTGTAGAAGATCCCATGGTCCAAGGTAGTCCGAAAGGGGTTCTTCAAACCTTTCAAATCTCAAAGCTTCACAGACAAAGCCATGATTCGACACAGGTGGTACAACAAAAACATCTATCACTACCTAGTTTGGGGAATGGCGATGACAAGGTTTGTACCTTTATGAAATCAGATAAGTCGGAGCAAGAATGGCTAGAGTCGAGACAGGCTGTCAAAGAAATTGTAAAGAGGTCCCGTAAAGATGCCTTAAGGAGCATGAAGATGTTTCATACAAAGCAAAAATATTAAGGTAAGGTTTGCCTGCTCTCCTTTTTCACAGGTTTCCTTAGTATTTTTACAGACGTCTCATGAGTCCATTGGATGGGCGAGGTCCATCAGAGAGGGGTGGGTAACATCTTCCCTTTTAACAGGCAGGGATTATGTATGTCAAACCCTTTTAAAGTTGGTGAATCACACAAGACTTTCAGCTGATATTTAAGTTCTCACTCCATGCTTGTGCTGACTTGGAATAATAGCCAGCTGTGTTTTTTTGGACTTATTTTGACAAGGAAGGAAAGAGCAGGAATGCTGTTTTTTCTCACACTACCGGTTAAAAAAACAAAGAAAAACCTCGTCTTTACTATACGCCCAAAATCTTGATTCCTAACCCTCTCCTAGTTGCCTGTTAACATATGGAATCCTAGATATGAAGTGGTTGCATTGGAATTTTGATTACAAGTATAAAATGTTGGTTCTTATCAGCACCTATTCATTTCATAAAGAAATAACTCAAAGCATGTAGATGCTTTCAAGAAAAGGGGGTTTGGAGATGGCATGGTAATAAGGAGGAAAATTTTCTCATGTTTCATATGATGGTATACATAGTTTCTCTAATCATAATGATAGTATTAAAAAAAAGAAGCTTTGTGAAGCAACGTTGAAGTTACATAGTGGATTCTAACTAGGACTACGGTTAGTCATCCATGGCAAGCTTGGTTTGTACTTGATTGCAAGTAAAGTTCGTCACATAGAGAAACCAGAAATGGGTGTAAACAAGCAACTTTAGAACAATCTAGAAACATTTATGGATTTGAATGTTCTTTCTTGTAGTGATTGTACAATGTTTGTCAAAATTATCTTGTTTGGAAAAGTTGTGAAATTTTCGTGCCATTAAGAAACCATGATACATGTAGAGTAAAAACAATCCACCCCCCAACCCCCCCCCCCCCCCCCCCCCCCCGCCCCCCCCAACACACACACACACACACACACACACACACAAACTCCAGTCTCATCAATCCGTGCGTGCGTGCGTGCGCGCGCGCGCGCGCGCGCACACACACACACACACACACAAACTTTGGTATTAACATGAGTCCAAAGAATGGTGAGAAAGCCTTTCTTGGTTGATCTTCAAGGATTGGGTGGCCTGGGTGTTCTGTATGGTTAGATATGTTCTATAGATGCTACTGAATGTGATTTGGAGATTAGCCTTGGCCTGACAAGCAGGAAGGCTTTGATTTGATGAAACTTTAATCTTTAAATGTCTACAAAGAAAATAATCTCTCCTTACAAAAAACGTCCTGTTTGATCACAATGTTTGTTTTGTCAAAGTAGTGATATTCTTGCCACTACGTCTACTATCATATTCTATTAAGTATGTCTTACCAATTTTGTCATTTTAAATTATTCTCAATTTTATTTTACCGAGTGATTAAAGGGAGTAGTGCTGAATGTTCTTCTTAGCTTTGGCTTAAAGTTTTACACAAAGAAAAGCAATAATTCATAATGATATGATGATATTGATAATGCAAAAATTTGGACAATCAAATTGCCCTACACTCAAGCCTTTGTATCTTTTCTACAAAATGCAACAGATAGGGAAAGTTGACTAATCATATTTCAGGAATGTCATCATGTTCTCTTTGAAAAAAGTGCAATAAATTTAATGTTTGAAATTTGTGTGTTTCTTCAAGACATCATTCTTCTTCACTAATTGTTCTATCCATTGCTTTTTTCAAGTGTATTGTTAAGAGTGTGGGATACATAAACTAATTGACATGTTCCTGTCTCAACATCATTGTAGTAACAAACGTCAATATGGTTTAATAAAGTGCAAGAAGAGGTGAGAGTTTCAAATGAAGACACCGACCAAGTGCAGATGCAAATTCCAAGATTAGGTGGAAGAAAAACATGCAAAAAGGAACAAAGAAGGCTAAAGATACATGTTTTTAAAAAGAGAATAAATCACAAAGCTTTGAGCTAGCCAGATGAAATACCCCACATCAAGAGGGGGGTTGAAACGCTACTAAAAGGCTTGGAAGGAGCTCTTAAAGCAACTTGAAACTCAACAATCATGGGTGGAAACCAAGTGCATAAGGAGAAACACATTATCTTTTGTATTTGAAAGTGGAGGGGAAGGAGCTCTTAAAGCAACTTGAAACTCAACAATCATGGGTGGAAGACCAAGTGCATAAGGAGAAACACATTATCTTTTGTATTTGAAAGTGGAGGGGAAAACACAATCTCGTTAATGCATTGTGTTGTATGCTCACTCCATAAGAGGCAGACACTTCCACCACCTTATCTTTTGCCCATTGATGCATGATATTTTACTAAGTTAAGTATAATAGAGTTGGTTGTCTCAATCAGGCCATGAGTTTGGGGATGGAAAAATTCAGCTTGGTGTGAAAGTTCTAAAACAACATTTGCAAGAAATAAGTGGTGAAATATGCTTGCTTATGGCTTTACCTAGGACTTCTCACGGTAGTGATAGAATTTGGACCACTTCTTAGCTTCATTTGCTTATTCTTTATAACTTATCATGCCAAGCTTAAACACATGAAAAACCTTGTCATGTAGTTTGCATAATGTAGAAGGTGATAAAGGAACTTTGAAGTTACTATACCTTTGAATATTTGTTTTTCTTAAGAATCTCCTCTTGTATGACTATGAGCAAAACCCCTCCTAGCTCACCAAAGTCCTCTAAACCCCTAAAAACTAAATCCCTATTCTTCTCCACACTCTCTCCTAGCACATTGCAACATTGGATATTTGTTTGCCTACATTTCTATTATGAACTTGAAATGATGGTCATTTAGTTCTTTATACTTTGAAAAAAAACCATTATGAACTTAATAACCTTTTTTTATTGCAGATAGTTGTGGAGGTAGAATATTTCAGCCACTAAAAAACAATTCCTCCAACAACCTTATCAAAGCCTAATCTCTCATACCAAAGTAACATTTTAACATTGGCCTTGCCTTGGGAAGAACATTTCCTATGATTTGATGAGCCTTTTCCCTATTTCCAATGTTACATACAGACATTGGACTTGCCTTGGAAAGAACCTTTGCTTATATACCAATGTCACATGCAAAGATCCACCTTAAAGCTTTGATACTAACGTTATATGCATGGACAAAGTGTATGTTTAAGGCTACTTAAATTGATACTTTAGGCACAACCAACTTATTTTAAATTAGGAGCCTTAAGTATGTTTAGCATCCTAAGCTTTGATCCACTACTATGAAATTCAACATAGTGGTGTTTTTCATTTTATAAACTCCTCTTGACCATCCTCCTCGTTGATCTCATCTCATTTCCTTAGGTTTTGTTTTAGGTTAACATAGTTTCACTTGCCCGACCTACCTTCTATAAGGCTTTTTGCCTTCAAACATGCACTTATCTTTTTTAAGATGGCACTAGAATATATAAAGCGGCCTTACTTGAAGCTTAATATTAAATAAGAAAAGTGTAAGAACTTTGTGTATATACTTGCTTAAGACAAGTAGTAGAGGTTGGACCAATTTTAAGTTTGGTTGGCCTAATGTGAAACTAGTCACTTGTATATAAGTCATTTTTGACACTAAGCAATACACAATCCCTTATTACAATAGAATATTTGTAAGCTCTTCTCTTCTCTATTCTTGCTTACATGTATGCTGCTTGATGTGGATGCATACTAGATATGGTGGGGGAGAGTATTTCTATAATGAGTTCAATGATTTCTTGAGAAAGTAGGGAATCAAGAGACAGTTTACATTTAGGTACACTTTGAAACAGAATAGTGTTGCGGAAAGAAAAAATACACATTGTAGAAAGTGGTACGTGCCTTAATGTCTGAAAAGAATATGCCACATTATTTTTGGGTAGAAGAACTAGCAACTGTGTGTGTACATTATGAACATGATCCCCACTACAACTGTTCATGGTATGACGCTTGAATAGAAGTTTATAGGTATAAAACTAGATATGTCTCACTTGAAAGTTTTCAGGTGTATTGCGTTCCTGATGAAGTGAGAACAAAGTTGGATCCAAAGGCAAAGAAATGCATCTTTATTGGTTATGCTTTTGGAGGAAAAAGATTATAGATGTTATAACCCTACTACTCGTCGTGAGATGGAAGTAAGTAGAGATGGTGTCTTTGATGAGATGAGTAGCTGGTATGCACCAGCAGCAGTGAAGGCAACACAAGATGCATATGTAAGAAGTGCTAATGCTGCACCACATGCAGAGCAGCAATCACACAGGTGCTTAGTGGATCTAGAGAGTCCTCTAGTAGAGGATCCCGTGTTAGTCCATGGTCAAGCAGATTGAGGATAGATGTAGAAGGTACACATGTATCATGTAAAGGGAAGGAAAAGGTAGATCAACCTTTTGTGCATGATCTATGAGTAGTACACTCATATGTGGATGGTGACTTTGGTGGCATTGAGTAGAGCCTTGATGAGGAGCTTGGCATTTCGTCTGTGGTTACTCCTAGTGTAAGGAGAACTACGGATGTTTTAAGGACACATGGTAGTGATCGAAGTGTACATAGGTCTATGAGGGCTAGGTACTCTATTGAAATGTTGAGATATGATGGATATAGAGCCCATCATTATGCTTACATGGCTAAATCAATACAAGAGTTGGAGACCACTTGTTTTGAGCAAGCACTTGGAAATACAAAAAATGGAAAGATGCCATGAATGAGGAGATGGCAGCATTGGATGCAAATGCAACATGGAAGTTAGTGCCTTTGCCTAACGAAAAGAAGACAATTAGGTGTATAAGGTCAAGCATAACACAGATGGTTTAGTGAGTAGGTACAAGGCAAGATTGGTTGCCAAGGGCTATGCATAGATCTATGGCATTGACTATGAGGAGACATTCCGCCCGGCTTTGTGAGAATGGCAACCAAGAGAGCTGTCATTGCTATGGCTAGAGTAAAGGGTTGGTCTTTACATTGGATGGATGTAAAGAATGCCTTCTTGCATGGTGATTTGCAAGAAGAAGTATACATGATACAACCACCAGGTTATGAGAGTGATGCATACCCACCAGATTTTGTGTGCAGGTTATAAAAGCTTTGTATGGCTTGAAGGAGGGACCCAGAGCATAGTCAAACAAGATCGGGGATTTTCTTGTTACCATTGGATTTTGTATATCCAATGCATATTTTTTACTTTATGTGAATAAGATAGATAGAGGGATCATGCTATTAGTCATTTATGTGGATGACTTGATCATCTCACTGGTGATGGTGATGCTGACATACATTATGTCAGGAGGATTTTGAAGCAAAAATTTGAGATAAAGGATTTGGGTGAGCTATAGTATTTCTTGGGCATAGAGATGCTGAGATCACCTCATGGCATTTTGTTATTACAGAGGTAGTATGGCTTGGACATGTTATCCAAGTATGGTATGATGGGACTACAAGCCTATTTCAGTGACATTGGAGAAGAACACAAATATTTCCATAGATATAGGTGAGCTTTTGGAGGACCCCACTATGTATAGGCGCATAGTGGGTAGTTTGATCTACATGACCATTACTAGATCAAACTTGAGGTATGCTATTGGACTTGTGAGTCAGTTTATGCAAGCCCCTAGGAAGCCACACTTAGATGTGGCTAGACAGATTCTCAAGTACATAAAGTCCACAATTGGTTATGGGATTTTCTATGAGGCTGGAACAAAGATAGAGCTACATGGGTATGATTGGGCTATTAGTGTCATAGACAAGAGTTCTACCAGTGGCTTTATGGTTTCGTTTGGGAGTGATATTGTGAGTGAGTTGGAGTAAGAAACAACGAACAGTTGCTTTGTTGAGTACAGAGGTAGAGTACATGGGTTCTTCTATGGTAGCTTGTGAGGAGGTAGCTGGGTTTCAGAAGTTACTTGGTGATATGGATGAGTCCGTGGGATAGGGCTATTGTCATTTATTTGGACAATATGAATAGCATACAGTTGGCCAGTACCCGTGTATACCATGCTAGAAACGAAGCACATTAAGGTGCATTATCACTTTGTGAGGGAGAAGGTCCTAACATGTGATGTAAATCTGTGATGTAAATCTGGTATATGTTAGCACAAAGGATCAGGTGGCTAACATCTTCACACAAACACATTGGACACAGAGAAACAAACATTGATGACCCACCTTGGTGATAGCTTCCACACTTATGCCATTGGCATGGTTGGTGAGATTTTGGTCGATATGGTGTAAGTGGATGACAGGCTGTATGACAACCACTTTGGAGTACTAGAGTTATGTCATAGTTATAGTGTGAGCTCATATAGTCGAGTTCATATGTTATTGTAGGAGAGTACTTTCCCTTATAGTATGTATTCTTATCTTTTAGTTATATGGTTGTAGAGAAGAGAAGAAGATAGAAGAAAATTCATCCACTCATCTCTCTTGTGTGTCTTGCTCTCTCTTGTGTGTGTGTGTGTGTGTGTGTGTGTGTGTGTGTGTGTGTCTGTGTGTGTGTTTGCTTGTAAGGAACTTAAGCTCTCTCTCTCTCTCTCTCTCTCTCTCTCTCTCTCTCTCTCTCTCTCTCTCTCTCTCTCTCTCTCTCTCTCTCTCTCTCTCTCTCCCCCCGCATTCTCTTTACTCCTCCTTGCCTTTGTCATAACCTACCTCACCATCCACAGCTTGCGTCGCTATCCCAACGGCTTGCAAAGCTATTTCATTAAATGACTTGCAGAGTTGCTCCATCAAATGCCATCTAATGACTTGCAGAGCTACTCTGATAAACATTATCCAATGTCCTTAAACGTGCTACTGCTACTACTGTCATACAGGAGGTAAATATATCGGGTGTTGGAATATCTCTATGGTGTTGTCCATACAACACAAGCCCCAAAGAAAAGGGGAAAAGTTCCCTTCAGAGTGTCCATACAACATACAACATAAGCCCAAAAAGGGGCAAAGTGCCCTCCGGAAGCCACCGCACGCCTTGGATTTTGGAGGGGACTTCTCCTCTCTTTTTTAAGGTTGGGAAGGTCTTCACGTCTGGTATAATTAAAAGGTGACATGTCAATGGTTTGATATTATGGAGGAGTATATGCCCATCGTGTAAATGTCATGAGCTATAACCATGCTTTAGTAGTTTTGTGAGGCTATTATTGGGGCATCTAGCTTGCATCACCTAGGTCACATAGAGAAGTATGATAACCATGATGAAGCCCATTAAAAAAAGGGTAAATGTGCCCCTTGGAAGCCAATGCTGGCTTCCACCAAAGGGTACATTGCCCTTTTTTTGTGTTTTGGGAAGGCCTGCACATCCAGTATAATCATGACCAACTCCACATCTATGAAACACAACTAGTAGGCACCTTAGGTCCTTTTCTCCATTAGTAAGAGAACTATAAGATAACTTAGAAAGCACACGTCCCACACGTGAAAACTTACCATGCCACAATGATTCCTACATATTTTGAAAAATCTATTTTTTTCAATTCTGTAAGTAATTAAGTTGTGGCTTGCTGAACATTGCGGTTGCGTGAGAATAAAAAGTTTATCGTGGTCTTTGTTCTTCGTATAAGGACATGAACTCTTCCCTCAACAAGAAGAGAGAAGAAATATAGAAATTGTGATTCGGCCCATGGTCAAGAATGTGTGTCGTAATTAAGAAGGCCGTGATATCTAGTGACACAAGCATGGACGAAATCCCCCTTGGTAATTCTCTCTCGAGTTGTTTGTTTTGATGGTTCCAAGATGTGAAGATCAGGTTTAAATTGATTTTTAGAGCTGGTTATGAAGGCAATATGTAATTGATTTGTAAAGATTTTTCACGTTTGTAAATCATAGATGTAAGAAATCTTGAATATCTATTGGTAAGATGAACTCGATCTTGAGTAAGGTGAGATTAATAATCTAAATTTTAATTGTGGCATTTGTTGTTTCATCTCGTTTATATTCCTTTTGATTTTTAGATAGCGATCAACTTAAACCCATTACCTCTTAGACTAAAGCTCATTAGCAGGTGTGCTAACAATTGTACAAATTGTTGGTGTTTGCTTGTATATTTGTAGAGTCATGGTTTAAATAATGTTTTTCTCTTATTTTCTATGATATCTAAGCAAATATAGGATTTTAAAATAGTTCAAAACTTTTAGGAAAAACAACCTTCAAGAGGTTCTTGAACGTTTTTAAGTTGCCAAAAGAAGCATCCATTTTGAAGAGATGGCACATGAAAGTGATATCTTGGCACATGTAGTGGGATAATTTCTTATGTATATTTTGTTTGCTAATTGTGATATTTTGAAGGAATGGCACATGAAAGTGATATTTTGGCACATGTAGTGAGACAGTTTCTTATGTATAGGTTGTTGCTAATTGTATAGGTTGTTGCTAATTGTCTATGCAAGACTAGGTAATATGTGATTACTAATTATGTGAATTACATATTTCTAGGTATATGTCACAATACAACCTTTAGTCATAAACAAGAAGATTGTCAAGTGAGCTGGAATTAAGCAATACACAACATTAAGTGGTTGAGGAATCAACAATAGTCCTCATCCCTACCACTTCACAAGTGGAATCATCAATAGTCCACCTCTCAAGTTCAAGAAGATGTGGTGGAACCAAGTGATGCACTAGAGTTAACACAAAATGCTACTAATTACAGCAAACGTAGGATGATTTTCATGAGGCCTTAGTGGCCAAAACTTATGTGCTTAAATTGACAAGTACTTGGAGATGAAGAATATGAAAAGGTAGAACATGCTTGCGTTAAGAGAAGTGGAAAAGGTATGTATAGCAATATTAGCTTTTGATTATGTATGTGAATAATTGTAAGAGGTTGTATAAGATTCTACATGATTGGCTTAAAGAGATTCATCAATAGGACATATAAAAATGTTATTATTGTTACTCTAATGGCCCTAGTTTCTTTAAGTATTTTTTTAAACATTGATTGGATTAATAGTAAGGCAATTAAGAAGGACAACTCACAATGGATAACAGCTTCAAAACAACTTACAATGTGGATAACGGCTTCAACAATTAATTCTACAAGGTATATGTCTTATAATTTCACATAGTTTCTTATCCTTGTTTTCACCTTTGTTTGTTGTAGTGCATGTAAAAAACTTTGAGTTGCATGTAGGAAAAAGGAGATCTTGCAAATCTTAGGAGGGCCTAAAGAAGTGCGAGATAGTTAGGGAATGCCAATAGATAATATGCCTTTTTGTGCTCACATGAAGAAGGAGATCTTGCAAATCTTAGCAGGGCCTAAAGAAGTGCAAGATAGTTGGAATGCCAATAGATAATATTCCTTTCTGTGCTCACATGAAGAAGGAGACATATTGTTACCATGCTTGTATGAGGGCTTCAGAGATTATTCAAGATCTAGACATTAGTGGTGAGCCATTGTTGCGAGAGGGTGCTAAAGCATATTTCAAGGACATGAGGATGCATCATTTCCAAAAGGCCTTTACATACTTAGAGGATACAATGAAGAATGGTGAGCCTATGGATAAACAACCAAAAATTAGAAAAATCTCTTGGTGTACATGTAAAGCTTAAGTGTATGATACATGCATTATGTCACTTTTACTCTTACAATTAGTTTAAAAACGAGATGATTGTGTGTCATGTGGCGTTTCAAAGGTAGCTCTCACATCTCATTAAGAGTGGGAAACTCGTACAACACCATGGGAGAGTCCATCTTGCATGTATCTTGTACATGGAAGGATGAGGGTTTGGTAGATTAGGAGAGTGTACATTTCCCATGGTGGATTGAGTACCCTCCCAATCAAGGTATGCATGGAAACACGTGAACTCATTCCCATGTATGATTGATCGTTCATATTGAGTGTACTTGAATTCAGTTATATTTACATTTAGCATACCCTTTGCTGCTATGAACCCTTCACATGGGTCTGCATCTTATCACCACCTGATGTGGATAGAGGCACAAAATAAAAAATGAAATTGGGTCGAGACTTGTTTGGAGCTAGAGTTGGTAGATTGCATGGTGGTGATGGATCACAAGGTGGTGGTGTGGACCACAGAGGTGGTGATGCTAGACACAGAAGCATGGATTCAAGTATACCTGATAATAATGGAGGTAGTAGCTAACTCGTGTTCATGTTGTGTTTTCATTAGAAAATTTTGAGATGGATTATAGCTAACTCCAATTAGTTGCATTAGGCTTCGACATTGGAAAGGAAGTTGAAAATGTTGATGGTAGGATTTTGAGATGGTTTGTTAACTCTAATTAATGCTTATATTAGGCTTCAACATTGGAGAGGAAGCTGAAAATGTTGATGGTAGGATTTGATTTATGGTCACTTCTAGGATCATAGCTAGCTTGTTCCAAAATTCTCATCATGTCGTTCTATGGCAGAAGACCTCAGAGCACCATTTACTTTTGTATGCCCTATTCATGGGGGGATGCATCATTTGGATGCCATTGCTTGTTCCTTAGCTTGCAACTTGGATATAATCACAAGGATTTTCCTCAAAATTTAAGTTGAAGTTAATGCTTGAGATAACATTATATAAGAGACTAATATTATATGTTAGTAAGCATATAAGAGACTAATCTTATACAAGAGACTAACCTTATATGTCAGTACGCACATAGTATAGTAAGCATATATGTACATATGTAAGCACATAGTAAGATTTTATATATATATATATATATATATATATATATATATATATATATATATATGTGTGTGTGTGTGTGTGTGTACATAGATAATCATATATATAATAAGTAAGTTTACTTTGGTGGTATGTTTCTCATGTAGGTGGTGGCATCATTCTTTTATAAGTACGTATTCTCTTAACATTGTTTTTTCAATCACTTATTTATGATGAATCAATAGTATTAACATCATTGTATATATGTGGGAGATTGTATGTGTAATCTAGAGAGTATATGTTTGTGATATTCTATGTATGGGAGAGTACTCACTTGTGTGTGACTTGTATCTGTATCTTGTGACCATTTTTTATAGACGGTTATTGGCAACCTTTCCAAAGAAGGATGACATAGTGGTTGATATAGAGATGCATAGCAAGAGTATGTGAACTTATCATGCACTTCTATGTATGTGTTGAAAAACACAAGGAAATTTATAACTATCTCAAGAGGGATATTCAAAGTGGTGACACACATAATCTAAGAGAAGAATCATCCAAGTCCTAGCACAAGCAAATAGTAGTCATGTGGACAATGTCTTTTCGGGATTGTTAGTCATGTGGGAAATATCCTTTTGTTTAGATTTACGATATGGGATTGCTATTTTTGGATTAAGATTTTTGTTGAATTAAGAATTGATATGTTGTGTTATCAATATCTATTGGAACACACATCATCTTAAATGTCCTTATCATGCATGTTATGAGAATTCTATGTTATAAGACTAGTATTATGATTTATGGTTGATTATATTACATTTAGGGACCATTAATGATCATATTACATTTATGGAACATTGTTTTTAAGGGTGGGCAATTAAATATGAAGTTGAAATGCACTAGCCATTTATCTAGCTTGCAAATTTAATGATGATAAATAGTCTTCTTGTCATGGTACCTTGTATGCCTTTTGCTCTTCATTATATTTTTTTGTCTCAAATGCTAGTTCACTTCTATATTTTTTTGTATACAATGTATTGGGTGTGATGAGATTTTTAACCACACAAGAGACATAAATGATCTAAAAGCTTGCCAAGCATTTTTGGAGGCTAGCAAAAAACTTGCCAAGCAAGCTCATGAAAAAATCACACCCAAACACCACACTTTTTCAAACTCTAGGAATTGATAGCGAGTTGGTAATGCCTCTAGCTGGCCATGTAACCTCATTTTGTTTGGTAGAGACATGTCTCTTTTGCAACACCATTAGGGCCCAGACAACCCAAAGGGTAATCCCCACAAAACTAGTCCATAAACACACGCAATGCAAGTGAGAGTATAAACTCTTTAAAGGAGCCAAATTTGGAAGCTTTTTCCACTATGAACCATGTTCCAATTCCTTTCCATTCGGATGCGGAACAAGGAATCTAGTAAAAGAAAAAGAACCCATCCCAAATACTACTTCCAACCCCCACAATGGCAACAACCTAACTTTCTTAGCCATTTACATGAGGTTTAAGACCAAGAGGCTTGGATTTTGTTGCATTCGACTAAGAGGCTACTTATTAGTAGTTTTGATAAGGAATGAGAGATCCACTCCAAAAACATTGGCTACAAGCTCTAATTTTGTGGATTAGAGTGTAGCTTGTTATGAACCCCCTTAATCAAGATTAGAAACATTAAGCCAGCCCTATACAAGAGCTAGAGACCAAGAAAAACCAAAAATGAAGCCTAACCAACTCTTGTGTTGGGGATGTAAGCCCCACAGTCGTGTGAGAATCAGATGTAATACGAGTCCTAACAAACGTGATGTGAGCCTACAGGGACATGACATGAGCAACATAACTAGATGTGATGTGAGACAAGCTATATATGTGACATGAGCTTGGTTTTAGATGTAAGCCTAGATGTAAGCCTAGTGTGGTAATCATACCTCATATTATACCGAGTGATTAAAATTCCCTTAAAGACTTGTAAGATCATATCTACCAATGTCACATAAGGTTTTCTTATCATTTGTACGAGCCTCAACTGCTAAGAAAATTCATGTTCTTTTCAATTATTAAGGACTTATGCTCATCACCAACCCTTTTCTAGGCTTGCACCCTAGCTCACTAGATCTGTGTGAGCTTATTTCATCCAAACCCACATGAGTCTATTTCATCCAAAATCATGTGAGCCCAATCAAATGTGACGTGAGCCTAGCTCACCAATTTCATCCAAAAAATGCATCAATCTATTTCATCCAAACTCGCATGAATCTATTCCATCCAAACTACTACTTGAGCCAAGATCACCAAACCTGCATGCATCCTATGACATGCGTCCTACTAGACATGACTGTATGCATCCTACTACACATGGCTGCATGCATCCTACTAGACATGACATGAGCCTATTAGTAATCTGCATTGAGTTCTACTTCACACACCATATCCATATCTTCTGATGGTTCTTCAATTAATACTTGGTTGCTTTTAGCTTGTGGTGGTTGTGGCGATAGAACAAGTTGCGAGACAGAGGTGAAGTGTCATGTACGCGAAACATCCCCCTAGGTAAATAGGAAGAGCTTGGTTATCCTGTAGCTGTAATGATTTGTAATGATTTACACAGGTGGTGCTAGTACAGTCAATGGAGCTGTGCAACTTTTTGAACCTTGGATATCTGCACATGGAGGTGTCATGATTCCCTAATTTTACATAGTGTAGTGGCCTTGCTCTTAATTATGGGAATTCGGTGGTAATGTTATTCAATCTACACATAGAGCACCACATCAATTCTCTACGGGGGTAAAGATGGGTATACCCATGCCCAGATGTTTATCTTCCCTCCTTTACCTTCAATTTTTCCAGTATAGCATTACTGAGTTCGTCCACTGTTATGGCTCACCCTAACCCTCCTTGAAACACATCCAAAAAGAGATTACTTGGTGAACCGCAAAACTGTCGTGGATCTTTTCAATGACCGAGCGCGTAACCCTTGAGGTCTCCAAGCTCTACAACTCCTTGAGAAGCAATTTCACCACGTCGGGCCCGCGAGGAGCATTGTCACACCACTGCGTTGCACTACGGGTTGTTCCTCATTCCTCCTCTCACCTCCCTTCACTCACTAGCATGCATTAGGGAGAGAGATTAGCAAGAGGACTAGCAAGAGAAAGATTCAATTACACAATGGGAGAGTATGTTGTATTATGAGAGAAATTCACTTATATACATGGCCATAAGTATTCATACTCACTTAAACTATGGCCGACCGGGCACTTTCGGATCATAAAAGGCCTAATGCTATTACAATGACTACTCTCATAATATATCCATGAAGTACATCACTTAGGAATTCATCCTAGCTTGCTACCACACACTCTTGAAGCGGGAATTGCCATAAATACTTCGTCGTCACACCATTACGGGCACCCGTCCAAGTTGTAGCTTTGGACACTATTGCTTCATATCTTGAATGTATGACCCTTTGGTGTTTCTACCGTGACTTCTTGATGTAAGATAATGGTGGTAGATCTTGTTAATCCTAGAATTGGATTAACATTCCCTTCTTCCTGATGGCGATCACGTCCTCATGATTGTATTGAAGACCTTTGTGTGGGGAGAATGAACAAGTTGTGTTGATGGCTTTGATGTTGAATGACATTCAATGGTCTTTGTTCCTCCGAAAGAAATAAGAAAAGCTAGGTATTGAATGAAGAGGTTAGTGGTGTATTGGGAATTCCCAATGGGGTGGAGGGTTTGCGAATGATTGCATTTTTATATTTGTGTGAGCCCCCTTTTTTTGGCTCACTTTGTTTTTGGCAATCATCAGCAAGGTTACATGTGATTTTTTTTTGTGGGGACACTAAGAGAAGTTAATAATGGGAGAGAAGAGAGAGAAGAATCCGGAGGAACATAGACTTTAATCATCAAAACTAGATGGTGATTCTCGGTTCCTCATTTGATTCATTGAAGCGACATTCATCATTTGAAGTAATTGGCTTGTGATGATGTCCCTTTGTGTGTGGTAGGATTCTTGTCAAATGTTGTTGAGTAGGACCTGATCCTGTCTTCTTTTTCCCATGTGCTTTTTATGTTTTTATGAATATTTAAATGCTCTTAGAAGCAGATTTAAATATGTTTTTATGTTTTTATGTATATTTAAATGCTCTTAGAAGCAAATTTTCATGAAAAACAAGAAGTGAGTCATATAGACTCTTATGGAACTGCTCTGTGTTGAAGTAGCCATTTGTTGATGAGAGGATTGAAAGAATTACGTCGACTTATGAGGCTAATATAGAGATCTTCACTAGGGATTGAAAATCATTGAGTTGTGAAGATTGTGGCGTCGTTTGGAGAGGTTTGTAATTTGAAGGAAAATTCCAGGCAATGGGTTGTACCATTGATCAGGCTTTCACCCACCATGGCCCCCCCATCCAAAGATGTACTTAGAAGTTGTCGATGGTGAGGCTTTGGTGCAAATGTTCTCCAGTGCATGAGTATGGATATGTACTCATGGAGTAGTTGCTACCTTAATTTAGCCAAAAGAATAGTAAGCAATAAGCTTAACAAATATATAGTGGCTATTGCGTGATATGGCTTAATCCGTGACGGGGCTTAAATCTTGAAAGTGCGAGTTCTTAAGCTGTGAGATGAAACACCGCGAATTGTAATTCCATGAGATGGAATTTTGTGAACTTACAGGTTTTGACCTTGAGGGTTTTTTTTAAAAGAAATGGGTCTTCTGGGTCATGATTTGCAAGCAACAGCTTCTTGTGCGCTCATTTCTCACTTCCAGAGGGGTGACAAGAGCATTGTTATTCTGTCCTTGATGTGCTCCTAAGTCTCCATATTGCTTCTTGAATTCGTTGCTGAAATGATATTGCGGCAGTAGGGAAGACTGCTGATTGTTTGCTTGAATAGACAAGCTCTTGTGTTGGTACTGAATGCATGAGAGTGGTACTAAATAGACAAGCTCTTGTGTTGGTACTAAATGCATGAGAGTGGTTGAGTGATTTACTTGCTGTTTCTTGGGCCTCCATTCTTATCAAACTTTAGGTGAAGTTGTTGGGGTTGAAGGTGGTGAGGTTTTCTTTACATTGTTCGATTTTGGCAACCATATGATGGAATTACCATCATAGTATCCTTGTTGTTGAAGTACATGCACAAGCACCCATCTTTGACGAACACTGTAATTTAGTGGCCGATGTGCTTAGTGTTGAGGCTTTTTTCTTTGTGCAAGCTTAGGGGACTTTGTTATGCACTTGGGGACCCAAGCTTTGGTCTTTCTTTGGTAGTACCCATTGTGCTTACAACAGTGTTTTTGGTACCCTCACTTGTTGCATTGGTGGAGTTCGTTGAGGAACTCGCATAGGCTTTTGTGGATAGTGTTGTGGAGTACTCTTCTTCTTCCTTGGCCTCCTAGTGCTGCGTTGTGAGGAAGAGGTTTTGACTATCGATGCACCCAAATTTGATTGGCACCTTCATAGTAGCCTTGAGCTACAAGTAGCTGCTTCTCCACCCACATTTTGATACTATTAAGATATCGTGATTGTGGGAGTCTTGGTGGAGTTTTCTTTAGGGTTGATGTGGAAGGTTTGGGGCCCTCCCTCCTTGACTTTAGCTGGTGTTGAGATTGCAGGTTTGAGACTCATGGGTATTGTTGTTGATGATGAGTTTAGAGTCTCTTGTGGAGTGGCTGTCGATAAGACGAGGCCCTTGAGCATGTGGTTGTCTCCTTTGTTGAAGTTTGTCAATGAAGATGCATAAGCTCCGCAATCTTTTCTTTGAGTTCCCTATTAGAGATAGATGGTTTGGCTCTGGGAACTTCTTCAGGAATAGCTGCTTTTTGCGAGGTTTTGGCATCGAATTTCGTAGGTGAGGATGGGGTTAAAGGAGTAGATGCTTTATCGGAGTCGGTTGTTGATGCAGATGATAGGTCATTGTGTAAAGGGGCTTTTGTGGAAGAGCTTGTATCCTTTTATGTTCAGCATCATAGATATCCATTAAGGTTGGATCCTCTTCCTTGCAATATGGTATTGCAAACTTTTTGTCGTTGACCATCATGATGACTCTATCGCTAGCAAAGCACAATGGTGCTTAGGCAGCAACAGTCCATTTATGCCCCGAGATTAAATCTGCTTCCAACACATACTCAACCACACTTACAAAGTAAGGGGGTTAGTTTCAATATACATTGTATGTTCAAAGTACCCCATGCATGGCATGTTCAAGTCTTGTGTAAAGTATATTTTTTCAGGATGTGCCGTGAGTGTTGGTTGACCTAACAAATTGCATAGCTCGAGGGTCATGAGATTGTGTTCTTGTGTTGGATAAAGTTGTGCTTGAGCTATGGTGATTTTATTTGAAATTTCCAATCCAACGAAAATCCTAAGGATCTTTTGAGTAAGATATGTTGGAAGTTCCATCTCTTGCAAGGTTTCTTTCTCTCGTAATAGCAATTGTACATTGCCTGCAGGAGTGTTCAAGGTGACTATTTGCATGGATTCATCTAGTAAATACAACGATTCACTTATCCAAGGTCCACCAAAGACGACATCATACTCAAGGGAATCTAGGGTAACATGAAATGTAAATTCCATATCGCCATCGATTGTTTGAGTAGTGTACCTAAAGTAACCTGGAACTTCAATGTTTTGTCCATTGGCTCCTCTTGCAAGACTATTGCTTGCAAGGATGAGTTTAGGTTGTCCCAATGACACCCAAGTGTCTATTGTCTCATGATGTTATGACTAGCTCGAGGGCTAATCAATGCGCGTTTGCACGGCTGAACATCATTGCCTGCTATAATTGAAGACCAACTGGGCCATCACACAAGTCAGGCTATTATACCAAGGCTTCATAAGTGCACTTCTTATCTCTAGAATTGTTTCTCTTTAAATTACTAGTGGGAGAGCTGCCACCATTATGCTCTCTTTATTTGCCAATCCAAAATTTGGGAACATACAGATCTCATGCCCAAGAGTCAAAGGTGCATGAGTTCTCCTAATGTTGCATATACAAAGTACTATATGTTGATATATGCCAAGAGTAAAAGGAACATGAATCCTTGTTAGTTGGTGCATAGATAAAACTTTACTGTTCATTTACTTAGCTCCAAACCACAATGAGTGCTTACAAATTTACTCCATTGAGTCCTAGTAATAGCTCTCCCTCTTGACCATGGGGGCCATTGGACCTAGCTCTTATGTATCTTGATCTCTCATTTGTATAAGCTACATACAATCCATTAATGTTATACAAAATTGAGGATAGATAGTACCAAGAAATTGTACTCTATAGTTCATAAAGTGAAGACCTTAACACACCCTCGTTTGCATAAGCTGCATACAATCCATTAATGTTATATAAAATTGAGGATACATAGTATCAAGAAATTATCCTCTATAGTTTATAGAGGGAAGATCTTAACACTTACCCTCGTTTGAGGATATGAGATAACCAAGCTTTGAGGGCAATGATTACCATCCCCCATACAAAAAAAAAAAATCCTCTTAAATATGACCACTCATTATTAGGGAGCTCTTCTTCAAAAACAGTGTTGATTCTTGTTCGCATTAGACCCCACTCATGCCTATCATCATCGTCCACTTGAATAAAGCCCTCCCTAGGCCTTTTCAAACTAACAACAAGAAATGGTGCAGTAGTATAGCCTCAATATATAGCTGGCTCTATCAAATCTATCCACAAGATCGGTCACATCCACTTGTGCCATCCTAATAGCTTCATTCACAACCAAACAACACAATGGAATTAGAGGTGTATCTATCCCCCTCGTAAAACATAGAACTTTGACAAAGAGTTTTGAAGAAGGCCAAACTCATCTGTGTCTTGAGCCCATGAGGAATGAGAGCTGCTTACTCTTGGTCTTCATCTCTTTCATCATGAAGGCCAAGACCAGTTACTGGCTATGGGTGCTGCTTTGTCCTCTTCTCAGCTAGCAACCATACCATGATAGAATCTTCCAAAGGAACCATGGGTGTTTCGGTTATTTTTTCAGCTTCAGATCCTGTGTTTGTTTTATATTCCCATTCACTTTCATCCTTTGTTTTGGGTCTCAGCTTTTTCAAGAGTACCCAATGCATACACTGGCACACTTGGTCCTCTAACAATTCTTAATGAGGGTTGTTTAGAAACTTGCAAATCCTTAAAGTCCTATTTTATAGAGTTCATTATGTCCTTGTATAACTCAGGGTGAGCTATTATTTTTTTTATTTTTTCACATGAAACCTTAAGCTTTCACACCATGAAACACTGAGTGTTTCACGCTATGAATTGGACTTCACGGAATATTAAATTTGAAATTTTTTTCTTCATGTGAAACCTTAGGTTTTCACGCCATGAAACACTGAGTGTTTCACACCGTGAACCGGATCTGCTTCATGGAATATTAAATTCATTTTTTTCTTCGTATAAAACCTTAGGCTTTCACGTCGTGAAACACTGAGTGTTTCACACCGTGAACCAGACTTTACGGAATATTAAATTTGATCTTTTTTTTAGTCTAGTGAGAAATTCGAATTTTCCTTTTTGGGAGGGGAGATATTTTTAAATTTAAAATGAAAGGGGTACGAGAATTTTTTCAAAAAAGTAAGTGGGAATTAAAAAAAGTCAACCTTTTAATGACACCCCTTACACCCTTCATAAATAACTCCCAAAATGGATAATTTTGACAACTCATGAATATCTACTCACTGAATGCTCAGTAGCTTTAATGAGTTATGTAAAAAAGTGATTAAGTATTAATCTAAGATTAATCCTTTCACTAATCTTTCCCTCTTTTACACTTATCAAATACTCTAATTAACCATTAATCCCTAATTAATTCACACAATTGAGCACATCATTGGATAGAGCAAGGAAATGCTAATCTTTATGCATCAACAATTGTGTAAATTAATCTAAATTAGGAGATTAATTAGACTCTTAATTATAGTCTCCTCTTTTAAGACAAATTTAAGCAAAGAGAGTCAAATTTCTCCAATTGATGAAAAATTTGATGTGATTAGGTGTTTTGATGCATCTAGATACTCTCAAAATAATCAAAAACACTAATTTCGACTACTCATATGATCAATTTAAACCCTAATTAACATATTTTCTGATTTTTTGGCCTCTTGAACAAGATTAATTACCCTTTATAAAAAAAACCAGTCCATTAAGAGAAATTAGTCAAATTCAAGGGTTTTTTGATATTTTTAAGAGGTTTTTTAAAAGATTAAGCTACTCCTAATGCTTGCTAACACTCTAATCTAAACAATTTCAACAACAAACACACAGTTAAACTAAAATTAATGATCTTAGATCTATGTTTAAACTAAAGAGAGCCAACATTCATTAAGAAATGTATTCTCTTGCATTCTTTAATGCAATGAATGCAAACTAAGCCTAATATAAACTATGTGCAAGCCCTAAGAACATGAAAAACCACAAAATAACAAATTAATCTAAAAATTAAGCAAAAAGCATTCTTTTCAAAAAAATAAAAGAGAGCTATTCTACACCAAATCTCACACAAATCACCATCAAATCCACATCTTTTTCATGGCAAATCATTAATCAAGATAATGGGAAATGGGTTATGCGTAGATTAGAGGCAAATTGATGAAAAAAGCCTAGGGATGGCTCCCTGATAGCGGCACCAAAATGTTATGGCTCACCCTAACCCTCCTTGAAACACATCCAAAAAGAGATTTCCTAGTGAACCGCAACAACTCTCGTGAGGATCTTTCCAATGGCCAAGCTCGTAACCCTTGAGGTCTCCAAGCTCTACAACTCCTTGAGAAGCAATTCCACCGCGTCTCCCGTGAGCGTTGTCACACCGCTGTGTTGCACTATGGGTCCTTGTCCCTTCTTTCACCTCACTTCACTCACACACACTCACTAGCAAACATTAGGGAGAGTGATTAGCAAGAGCAAGATTCAATTACACAATGGGAGACTATGTTGTATTATGAGAGAAATTCACTTACATACATGGCCATAAGTGTTCACACTCACTTAAACTGTGGTCGACCAGGCACTTTAGGCTTATAAAAGACCTAATGGTATTACAATGACTACTCTCATAATATATCCATGAAGTATATCACTTAGGACTTCATCCTATTTGCTACCACATGCTCTTGAAGCGGGAATTGCCATAAATACTTCGTCACACCATTACGGGCGCCCGTCCAAGTTGTCAACAGCTTTGGACACTATTACTTCATATCTTGAATGTATGACCCTTTGGTGTATCTACCGTGACTCCTTGATGTAAGATAATGGCAGTAGATCTTGTTAATCCTAGAATTGGATTAACATCCACGGGTTTTCGGCTTGCTTGCTCCGAGTTTCAATCTCTTGGTGACTCGAAACACACGAAGTCGTTTGCTGCTACCGAAGATATTTAACATCTTCTGGTTGTGGCAATTCTAGTATATTATCTTCATATTAAATTGCTAGTTTACAACATGCATCTAGAGTAGCCGGTTGGGCTAATACCAGATAATCATGCATCTTGTGGTCTCTAACTCCTTTCTGGAGGAAGCAAGGCAGTAATAACTTATCATCCCTTAGCCTTTCCCGTAGTTTGCACCTTGAATTTAAGTGCTTTAGCTAAGACACATAGTCTCACATCGACTCCATTTCCTTGTGTTTGATGTTGTGCAGCTGTGCCACATGACTCTATCTATTACCACTTCTGTGGCAAAGCTGGGTACAAACACATTCTTGAGTCATGTGTGAAGTTAACCTTATCCTCGGGTTTGAGGGTTCGGAACCATTGATGCGCTTTTCCTTCTAGGGTAAGTGAGAAAGCATGAATCATTGTTACATCACTGACTGGCCTACAGGTTTTACATGTGGACTCAAAGATCTCTACATGTTAAATAGAATCTCTACATTTTACATCACTGATGAGACTGGCCCGCAGGTTTTACATGTGGACTCAAAGATCTCTACATGTTAAATAGGATCCCCATCCCCAAAGATTTTTTATAATGAGATTTGAAATGATGTGTGGCTTCATTTGGGAGGGTTGAGATTCTAGAGCACTGCCTAGTTCCCTGACCATTCCCCGGCCCATTTTTACAGCCATATGCAATAGATCCGTCCTTTTGGCTGCATTTAGATCTATGGTTGGATCCATCCTTGGTCATTGAGGAACTGCTCCCCCCTACCTAGATCTCATCCTCTTCCTATGTTGGCTCTTCTAGGCATTTCCGATCTATGGGATGGTCCAGCCACTTCATTTTGGAATGGCTCATCATTAGCTGCCTATATACGCCTTTGCAGAATTAAGAGTTCCATGTCCTATAAGAACGTGGGATGATTGATTATTTGCTCGATGTCCTTTTTGCTGTACAGGAGGTCTTCCACTTCACTCACTTCTCTTGGTAGATTACCCTCTTCATCTAGGGTTACAAACCCTTCCTCCGCTACTCTGGACTCTTCAGTAATGGGTTCTAAGTTTGGAATTTCTCCCTCACTTCTGCCCATGACTATTTTTGACTCTTTACTCCATAATTGAAGTAAGTTTACACTTCCCATCTTCTTTTGTTCGGCTCTAGCCCTTTGAGTATTGAGCTCTTATTTCCTTAAGCTCAATTCTCGTAGAGCTACCATTCTACCTTAATTATTTTTAGATCTAATTCTACGTCCTCTAAGGTTGGGAGGAATACTTGACCAATCTTGGCTGCACTTTCCATGTCTCTTCTCATTCGGGGGGTGCCAGTGTTTGACAGCCTCGAATTTGAAGTTTGGATGATAGGTACTTCTTGTCTTGGACCAAGTCTAGAACTGATTGACGGACCCATGCTCGCAGATTGCGTTTCTCATCATTGTTGGTTTGGAGACTAAAAAATCCTTAGGCTATGTCAATGATACCATTGGATGTGGTAGGGGAGGGTGGTTTCTCCTCTTCCCCAAACCTAGAGTATGGATTATTCACTTACGAGTTTTGACGGTGGTCAAATTCCTTAAGACACTCAATTGAGTGCTTACTGAGTGGCTTGAACCCACACTCTTTTGATAGGAAGATCTTGGATGATTTGATGCACTATCGTCAGGAGTGAGGTCATCTTTGATGAGCTTTCCAGACCTCAAGTGCATGTGAATATGATTTAATAAGCTATTTTGATGCCCCAATTAAATTTTGACTGATTTTTGAGGCAGTGAGATTGCAGAGAACAGTTCACGGCGTGAAGTGTCAGAAAATAGTTCACATCGTGAACGATTTTCTGCACTTTCAGGTATTTAATTTTTTTTTCTTTGGACTTAGAATTCCACATTACCTTGTTATGATTTTCAATGTTCTCAAGACTTCCTTAGCCTTAATCCGACAATACCAGGTTCATGAGTTGGATTTGATTAAATCGTAAAATTACAAAAACAGTTCATGCCATGAAGGGAAAAGGTTTCATGTCGTGAAAAGCAATTGGTTCTCGTAGTGAAATGAAAATGTTTCATGCCGTGAAGTGCTCTGAAATAGTTCATGTCGTGAACGATTTTCTGCACTCACGGTTCTTAATTTTGTCAGACCTCGTTGTGTCAGAGGTGTCAGGATAAGGCTACCTATTTTTGGCAAGGTAATCCCATGATTTGTAGCGTTAATCACGGTGTTGATGCTGGGAAAATTTCACAGCGTGAAGTTGCAGAAAACGGTTCATCTCGTGAACTATTTTCATGTAGTTTCACATGGAAACTTCCCACGTCGGCTGAGGTGGTTTTGGGTGCAAAATCCTTATCCAATTGCTTCCAAAATGATTGTGCCATGCCTAAGGAATGTAATACAAGCTCAAGTCACAATCAGTGGTGTGAGGTGAAAAAAAGAAGAAAGAACCTGCCTCTATAGCTCTTCCACCTCCCAAAATTGGAAAAACTACCACGAACGGGGCACCACCAGCCACCGGCAAATTTTATTCACACGCCACACGCACCATATGTACATTGATCAAAAACACCTTTCAGATTTTAGCCTGACAAGTGGCTTCTTATTTTTGAAAATTTTATAAATTTTTAAAAAGAAAGAAAAACATAACCCCACCCTGCTCGTTCACATTGACGATTCTTCTTCCCAGACCACTCCACCATACAAATACACAACATACACAACCAATTTCTCACGATTTTTCACTTGCACTCAAATCTTATCCATTCATTTCCTAAACAATGCACTACCAGAATGCAAAGGCAATTATGAATCTTATGTAATGGGAGCTAAAACTCAATTTGAAAGAGGATGCAAGAAACAAAGGTGTTTCCCCTTCGATAGAGTGGCACCAAATCTGTTATGGGCTACCACACCTCCAAGAGGGAATTCAATGCATTCACTTAAGGGAAGAGCAATAAAACATAACTGTCATAGAGGAAACTTACTAATGCTTTGAACTTGTGTCCCTTAAGGCCTCCAAGCTCACTTGTGAAGTTCCAATCGGGCCAAGCTCCACCTCTATGCTATCACCATAGAGTCGCTCGCACCATCACATAAGGCAATCACTCTCTCTCACTCTTCAACACAAGCATGCAACATACAAGTATAGAGAAGAGGGACAAGTGCTAGAATGCTCTCTCTCAATCTCTCTCTCTCAAGACACAAACAAGAGCTCTCAATAGCACAAAGGGGGAATATGTCCATTCATTTATGAGAAAATGCCTTATATATGGTTGGCCCTTATTCACCCTTGGGCGTCTAAAACTTACTTAACTAAGGCCTTGGGTGGCCAATATCTCATAATGTATAACTTTTATAGTGCCTTTGCATGACACTTATTAATGTCCTCAAATGGAGGATCATATTTGTTGATACAAAATATGATTAACATGTGGTTGTGTATTGGAGTGGCCTTGGAGGAAAGATCCGTTATTTTTTTCCTTTCAATTTTGATGTTGGTATCACCAAAATCGTGAACGTGAACGAGCAGTGTGATACTTTGTTTTTCTTTCTTTGAAAAAATCCACAAAATTCATAAAAATAAGAAGCCATTGGCAACTTGTATTACATTCTTTATTCCTGGCACAATCATTTTGGAAGCATTTGGATAGGTAATTTGCACCCAAACTCCTCTCTGTCATGCGAGAATTTTCCACGTGAAACTGTAGGGAAAACAGTTCATGACGTGAACTAATTCTTGCAATCTCTCGGCATGAAACATTCCCAAAATAACCGCGGTAATTCACGAGATTACCTTGCTAAAATTAGGTCGTCTTATCCTAACACCTCTTACAACACGGGTCTAACAAAATTTTAATCCGTAAACTAGCAAAAAATGCTTCACGACGTGAAACATTAAATAATTCACGACATGAACGATTTACATTTCATAGCATGAACTACATAGGAACTCACGACGTGAACGATTTCCACTTCACGACGTGAACTGTTTCTACAGTTTCTCGACTTAACCAAATCTAGCTCATGAACCTGGTATTGTCAAATTAAGGTTAGGGAAGTGCTTGAGACTAGTAAAAATTATAACAAGGTAATAGATTTCTGAATCCGAAGTAAAATTTGGAGCACGTGAAAGTACAAAAATTAGTTCACAATGTGAACGGTTTGCCATTTCACGACGTGAATGGTTCTCTAACTTCTCACGCCGTGAACTGTTATTTGCATTCTCACGGCCTCAAAAAATAAATTGACAGTATCTTACCAAAATTCGATTGGGGTAGCAAATTAGCTTATCAAATCATATTCACATGCACTTGAGGTCTAGAAAGCTCATCGGAGATGACCTCACTCCCGACGATAGTGTATCAAATCAACGATGATCTTCCTATCAAAAGAGTGGTTGTTCAAGCCACTCGATTACTCAATTGAGTGTCGTCTTAAGGAATCTAACCAACCATCGAGACTAGTAGTGAAGAATTCGTGGAAGAAGGGCTACAATTATCTGGGTTTGGGAAGAGGAGAAACCACCCTCCCCTACCAGATCTAGTGGTATCATTAATATAGCTTGGGGATTTTTTGGTCTCCAAACCAGCAACAACGATGAGGAAGCGCAATTTGCAGGCATGAGACCGTCAACCAGTGCACTGGACTTGGTCCAAGGCAAGAATTACCAATCCAACCTTCAAATTCTAGGTTGTCTACACTGGCACCTCCCGAATGAGAAGAGACTTGGAAAGCACAGCTAGGACAGGTCAAGTATTCTTCCCAACCTCTCAAAGGAAGTAGAATAAAAGGAGATGGGAAATGTGAACCTATTTCAATCATGTGGCAAAGAACCAAAAATGGTCATCGGCACAGGAGTGAGTGAGAAATTCCAAACTTAGAGCCCATTAATGAAGAGCCAAGAGTTCATGAAGGGTTTGTAACCCAAGATGAAGGGGATAATCTACCGCGGGAAATGGGTGAAGTAGAAGACCGCCTGTACACCAAGAAAGACATCAAGCAAATGATCAATCATCCCATGTTCTTACAAGACATGGAGCTCTTGATTCTAGAAAGGCGTACGGAGGCTGCTAATGATAAGCCAATCCAGAATGAAGTGGCCGAACCGTCCTATAGACCAAAAATGCCTAGAAGAGCCAATGTTGGAAGAGGACGAGGTCTAGGTAGGGGGAGAGTAGCTCCTCAAAGACCAAGGGCAAATCCAAATATAGATCTTAATGCGGCCATAAGGACAGATTTGTTGAATATGGCTATAGAAATGAGCCAAGGAATGGTCAAGGAACTAGGCACTGCTCTAGAATCTAGACCATCCCGAATGAAGCCACACATCATTTCAAAGATCATACAAAAGTTCTATGGGGATGGGGATCCGATTCAACATGTAGAGATCTTTGAGTCCACATGCGAAACCTGTGGGCCAGTAAATGATGTGACCATGATTCATGCCTTTTCACTAACCCTAGAAGGAAAAGCTCTTCAATGGTTCCGAACCCTCAAGCCAGAAGATAAGATCAATTTCATGCGGCTCAAGAATGTGTTTGTGCTAAGCTTTGCCAGAAGTGGTGAGAATAGATGGAGTCCTGGTGGCACAACTACATAACATCAAACAGAAAGAAATTAAGTTGATGCGAGACTACGTGTCCTGACTAAAGCACTTAAATTCAAGATGTAATATACGGGAGAGGCTAACTGATGATCAGTTATTTCCATGCTTCCGAAGAGGAGTCTGAGACACAAGATGCATGATTATCTAGTATTAGCCTGACCGGCTACTCTGGGTGCATGTTGTAAGCTGGCAATTAAATATGAAGACAATATGCTGAAAATTGCCACAACCACAAGATGTCAAAATATCTTCTATAGCAATGACTTCGTGAGTTTCGAGTCACCAAGAGATTGGAACTCGAAGCAAGAAAGTTGGGAACATGACTGTGGATGAACTCTGTAATGCCATAGTGGAAAAATTGAAGGTGAAGGATGGAAGAGAAACATATGGGCACATGGATATACCCATCTTTACCCTCGTAGAGATTTGGTGTGGTGTTCTATGTGTAGATTGAATCATAATACCACTAAATGCCCACAGTTAAGAACAAGGCTATTACTCTATTGTGTGCACTATGTAAAATTAGGGAATCATGACACCTCCATGTGTAGGTATTCAAGGTTCCAAACCGTAGCACAGCTGTCAAACAGGTACCGGCACCTAGAGCACCACTGGCCTTACCAGCACCACCTGTACAAATAATTACAGCTACAGGATAGACAAACCCTTCCTATTTACCTAGGGGGATGTTTCGAGTACATGACACTTCACCTCTGCCACCACCTATTCTACCACCACAACCACCACAGGCTAAAATCAACCAAGTATTGATTGAGGAGCCATCAAAGGATATGGATATGGTGCGTGAAGTAGAAATCAGTGTGGTGATTACTATGAGGAAACTGTAAAGATTGCACCAGAATTTTATGTCTTACAGAATAACACACTAGTACCTATGTTTCAAACCACGAGAAAGTGGAAAGGTAAAGACAAACACAAATATGAGGAGAGGACCACTACAATGTTTTGGTTACGGTGGACCACATCAAATCGTTGAATGTCCATGTGGTTCATACGCGTTAACCTCAACAATTGACTGCACCACCCAATGACATGCCAATACTTACTTGTACTAAATGTGGGATTGATCATTTGATCAAATATTGTCCATACTGCGTAAGTGGTTCGGCTTCCACTCTAACTAGGCCACCGTCTAGACCATAGGTGTGCAACCTGGAAACATCATGCCACACGAGCCCAAGCCCAATTAGGGAACAAAGGGAAGAACCCAGTAGATGCAACCACTTCTAGAACTGGCAGGAGAAGGAGGGTAAAAAAAGTGGATAAAGATGACACCAGAGTCACAATTCAAGATGGATCTGAAGAAGATACGATTGACACACCGGATCCACTCAATCAAGAGAAGAGAGGGATCAAGCACTCAAACCAAATGAACCTGACCAAGAAGCACAAGGGAAAAGGCCATCAACCCCTAAAGGAGTCGGTGAATACCCAAATTCTAAAGAAGAGATAAGGAAGCTTGAAGAAGCCAGGGCCCTAGTAAAGGAGTGTCAATGACTTCACAAAGCTAAATTACGAGCTAATCGGGCCAAGGATACAATGCATCCAAGAAACAAACCAACAATGTATCCAAGGATACAATGTATCCAAGAAACAAACCAACAAGGGAAAGGGAATTGGACGTGCCTACTCCAATTCTAGAAGAGTTGGAAGAGGGATCTCAAGGAAACATGATGTCAAGAATGTTTGAGGAGGTTGCACAAGATGAGTCCATTCATTCATTCCCTACTAGGGATGGATATGAGATACACACATGGAAGGAACCCTCAATTGTCAGAGAGCCCAGAGACATAGGTAGTCTCGCAGCTGTACTGCCCACTTCTGTGCAAATGCCATTGAGAGACAACTGCTACACAGTTCACCAACATTGTGGGCAGACATAAAAGAATGGGTAGAAGGCGGACTAAGGCCAACCGACATTGCAAAGGAGATTCAGTCACCTGTAGCAGAAAGAACCTTAAAACACGCAAGGGAAAGAACAACCAGAGTCGTCAATGGGCATTATTACGAAAGTGACGACACTAATGCTACAATTTCCAGTTCACCAACATTGTGGGTAGACATAAAAGAATGGGTAGAGGGCGCGGACTAAGGCCAGCCGACACTACAGAGGAGATTCAGTCACCTCTAGCAGAAAGAATCTTAAAACCCACAAGGGACAAAACAACCAGAGTCATCAAAATAATGGTTAATCAATTGGGGCATTATTACGAAAGTGACGACACTAATGCTATAATCCCAATTCATAATAACGATACCCACAAGCACCGGCTATCCTGGATGGTGGGGCGGGGGGTCAGCATCATCACAAAACGATGTTGGGAAAATGGGAAAAAATTCGATCTGAAAATAGTAGATCTTATCATTAAAATGGCAGACGGAACATCTTCAAGACCCATTGGGCTTTTAGAGAATGTGCGACTCAAACTCTTTACGTTATGATAGATTGAAGCAAGCACTCGCTAGTGCGGCAATTCTGAGACCATTTAATTGGGACCTTATATTTCATGTGCACATCGATGCATCAAACTTTGTTATTGGATGTGTATTGGCACAGCCTGGTGAGTTCAAATCGGACTACCCAGTTCGCTTCACTAGTCACCAATTGAATGATGCATAGGTGAATTACCACCACAGAACGAGAAGGGTTGGCCATGGTTTATGCTGTCAAGAAGTATCGACATTATTTATTAGCCAACAAATTTGTATTCTTTGTAGACCATCATGCTTTATTATACTTGGTGAACAAGCCTTCCACCCACCACGAGAAGAATCACATGTTGGTTGTTATTACTATTAGAATTTGACTTCACGGTTATAGTAAGAAAGCGAACACAACATGTGTTGGTCGATCATATGTTGAGAATTCCAAATGGGGAACTGGCACAACTGGTGTTGATGTGATGACCTTCCTGATGCTTATTTGTTCAAACTCGACATGGTGCCCGAATGAAGCAAAGAAATATCTGATTATCTAGCTTATGGTTTTTTGCAAAGAAGGAACCTTGAATAAAGATAAAATGCATCAGCTTGTTAAGTTGGCTACACCTTATTAGTTAATTACTGGAGAACTATACAAGCTAGGTAAGGACAATAACTTAAGGAGATCCATGTGGGAAGACAAATTCATCACAATATTGGATGAAGCACACACAGGGATAGCGGAGGACATTTCGTTGGGGACATTACAACTCACAAGGTGCTTCAAGCAGGACTATGGTGGCCTATGTTGTTCGGGGATGCCATAGAGTTTGTTAAAAGGTGCGAAGAATGTCAAGATAGGATGCCACTTACCCTTGTTATTGTAAGACAACCTTTTGAGAAATGGGGAATCGACTTTGTTACCTATTAGTCCAGTTGCACATCCATCTCAAGCCCGATATGTGATCATGGACACAGACTATTTCACGAAATGGGTAGAGGCCACAGCCTCTAAGCGCGCTGATGCACGAACAACAACTAAGTTCTTATATGAACAAATCATTTCAAGATTTAGTTGTCCATTAGAATTAGTCAATGATCGCGGTTCACACTTCATTAATGAGGTGATTGATCACTTACTTGTTGAATTCCTTGTAGTCCACAGCCCCTTATTATCCACAAGCTGATGGTCAAGTTGAGAGTATTGTGACATGAAAAATTGATATCTTTTATTTTGAATTTTGTACATAATTTGATGGTTTCTCAATGGTAATAAGGTGGAAACTTGTCCAAGAAGATTGCGGCGCCCACAATGGAATAATGGTGTGGTGATGCGGCGGCTTGGCGGCTACCCTGATAACAGCATTCTATCTTCAAATATAATGGTTTTACTTGATTTAGGGTGCACACATTGTAAATGCCACAAGTATGCTTGATAAATACTTTGGTATGGTAGATAGGCTAGTGATGTGGAAAATAAAAGTGGGCCTTCATGCTCACATGGATTTTAATTGTATTATTAATATAGTATTCACCATAAGGCTACAAGTTGGGGAGTGTGGAAGGCATGTGGAGGAGTGTGTGTAGGCACATAATTGGAAAAGATTCTTCTAGAATGCCTACATGGAAGAGGAGAATTCTGCCATGTGTAAGTAAGATCTCCACCTACATGCCACTTAGACTTGGCTATTATCTCATCACACTTTCAAAGTAAAAAAGTCTTCAATTTAATAATCAATAGAAGACTTAGCCTAAGAGGACAATTGATGGTGACATCTACCCTTATGTCACTGAAGGGTTGAAGATTTTTATGTTGTAATTTATAACAATGGAAGAGAGGGTGATTCTCCACCTATAAAAGGAGCCCTCCTCTCCCTTTCAAATTAAGGAATGAAGCCTCCTCAATTGAGAATTTTGTGTCATTGCCATTCTCTCTCTTTAAACCCTTATTCAAACACTCTCTTACATGTGAATGTCTCATTTAGCATTAGCTCCTCATGCTTAACCCAATTTTGGACCTCTTTGATGATTCATGTGATAAGTGGGATAAGGAGTTATTATCTTGGTGGGTGTGTGACTTCTCAAGATAGCCCTTGTCTTATTGCCGCCCTTCTTTGGAGGTACCAATGGTTTTAGCGGTAATGAGCATGTGGAAAGACTTTGGGGACCATAGGTAAATCTTTATGATTGTCCGCTGAGCAATGTTAACCCTTACCCTTACCCTCTAACTTGAATCATGAAGGAGATGAAAGGTAAGAGGCTATGTGAAAATTGAGGTTTCATGCAAAGAGAGGAAGTGCAGTTTTTGTGGTCTTATACCCAAATTTCAACCGATAATTACTCATCATTCGAGTATTGGTTTCTAAAATTGATTATATGGCTAGGAAGCTTTTTATATATTCTTTTCACTCATGTAACTAATTTCTTAATTCTTTACTTCATTGATGATCAGAATTTCTCCCAAAGTTGTTAACTTTTAGGCGAATTTTGACAGTTTTATAGTCTTGTAGTAAAATGCTCATAACTTTTCGCTCGGTTGCCCATTTTTGAAAGTTTTTATATAGGCGTGAAGTTCTCTTCAAGCTCTACATAGTTATGTAATCCTCTTTTATACAGCCTATATGGATTCAAAATTGCAATTCTCTATATATCTCTATTTTTAGACTCTTGGCCATTATTTCAAATCCCATGTATCTTATCCTCTTATTATAAGTGATTGCTATATTCTTTTACTTTAAGATGTTCCATCCCAATCACCCAATTCAAAAGAACGGATGAATCTTACCAACATTCCCTGTATGTTTCCGTTCACATACTCCTGAGTCGGAAGATTTTCTTCCAACAAAGAATTGCCCTCTTGTTTGGAGCTGCAAGACTGGCAAAAATTCTTGCTTCTCCTAAGCCTTTCATCTTTTCTTCCATGAATTATGATCTCATCTCTTATGTGTTTATCTTTATCTTAACCTAGGGAGAGAAAGGGAGGTGAGGAGGCTGTAAAGTTCCATACAAGTGTGTTTTGATTCTAAGAAGTGACCGAAGTTAAAACCCTAACTTTGTGTCC
Organism: Cibotium barometz; assembly: GCF_041138505.1. Taxonomy (NCBI): domain Eukaryota; kingdom Viridiplantae; phylum Streptophyta; class Polypodiopsida; order Cyatheales; family Cibotiaceae; genus Cibotium; species Cibotium barometz. Next base: position 32,100,917 of record NC_141059.1, read on the forward strand.
TCTTTTGGTGGAGTTGATGGGCAGGTTTTACTTAGAATTATTGTTATTTAACCTCAAGGTCTTGCATGATTAAAGAAAAGTTATTTTGAAATAAGTACTCATATTTTGGTGCAAGATGTTCAACATTCCAGTGTTCCAAGGATCGGAAAGAGAAGACTCGAGGAGTTATCTCCGAGAGTTTACCGAGCATGCCGCTTGATGGGTTGGTCTATGAAGGAGAGGAGGGCAGAAATACTTCCAGATTTCTTGGAGGGTGTGGCCTTAGCTTGGCATGAGACTTTGCCAAAGGATTCCAAAAATGATTGGGAAAGGTTGACCAAAGTAATTAAGGAGAGATTTGGGATAGTGGAGTCACCAAATGCTTTACTATTACAATTGGATCAGATTTTCCAAAAGGAAGGAGAGTTAGTTTCTGCCTTTTCAGTGAGGTATGAAGCTGTGTTCATCAAATATCAAAGCTGCTTTACATATTGTTGCTTCTTTTTTTTACCTTCTATGGGAGATTCAAAGAGTTCTTTAGCAATGGAGCACCTTAAGATGAGTAAGTTTATCATGGCTTTGGATCCCCGCTTGCATGGAAAAGTTCTTAGCAAAGATCTCACTAATTTTAAAGAGGCTCTTCGTATTGCTTTGAAGAAGGAGGCCACTCTTCATATTGAGTGCACATTCCAATCTTCTCTAAGTGTGCCGAGCCCACCACGAGTAGAGATAGCCTCAACATCTCAGGTACAAGCTCCATCCTTGGATCATAACATTGCACAACTTATGGTGGCAGAATTTGCTGATTTGAAGTTACACTTAGTCAACGCAAGGCCACCTAGGGTTCCACGAGTTGAGGATAAACCTAGGGGATAGAAGTAGTGTCACATGCTATGAATGTCAAGAGAAGGGGCACTATTGCACTGAGTGTCCAAAATTGAGAAAAAGAGAGGATAAAAGTTCAGCACTTTTAGAGGAAACATGCTCAGAAGCAGAAGAAGAAGAGGAAACATTGATGCCATTAATGGCAAAAAGGGGTCGTAAAACTAAGAGCCAAGAAGAAGAACAAGAAGATAAATATGAAGAAGAGGAGAAAAATAAGAAGAAGAAGAAGTCATCTAGGAGAAAAATTGGACAATCTGACTTTCCTCTTAGACAAGGATCTCTTAATTATGACCTCTTAACAGATCTTAGAGAAAAAATAGCGGCAGCTTTTGGCACTATCTCCAAAGCTCAGAAAGGAATGGGGTAAGCTGGCTAGCACAAGGGAATCTAAGAAAAGAAGAAGAGGGATAATGGGAGTCCTATGGCTCAAAAGGTGGATATTGATGTAGGCGATAATGTGCCAGTGAGATTGATCTCATCATTAAGGGGCAAACAATTTCTAATGCATACATTGATGGAGGTGTCTCAATCAATGTCATGAGTGAAAAAAGAAGAAGAAAGATGCCGATTTAAAGTTGTGGCCTCGACTCAGCAAAGATGTCTATGAGTGGTGCAGAAGCTGTGAAGTATGCCAAGCATATGGGCATAAGCAATTGGTTCCCAAACCCTTAAACCCTATCCCAGCATATGGTCTATTTGAAAGGTGGGGATTAGATTTTGTGGACCCACTTCCTCGTTCCTCACATGGAAAGTATTACATATTGGTGGCCACAGATTCTACAACAAGGTGGCCAGAAGCAAAGGCCATGGTCAATAATAAAGCAGTGGTTGTGGCATCCTTTCTTAGGGAACACATATGTGCCTGATTTCGGTGTCCATTAGAAATCCTTACGGATGGGGGGAGGTCTTTCAGGAATGACTTGATTGAAGCTTTGGTGCAGAAATTAAAAATAAAGCATGCTATGTCAACTCCCTATTATCCCCAATGTAATGGTTTAGTAGAAAAAACTAATGGACTGCTTTGTGGATCTTTGTCTAAGCTAGTGGATACTATGAAGAGAAAGTGGGATGTGCATTTAACCCTTCTCTTAATGTACGATATGGGGAATTGAGTGTGTCGGTATGTAGGAAGCATAGGGTATCAACCTTAATAACAAGACATTTATCTAATCATATACTAATCCTACAACTAATGAGACAACACTAATCTAAGGTGGATGAAAATGAGCAAGATTCATTGTGATGAATGTGTGTTATTTAAGTCTAGTCTCAAGTTCAGCTAGGATACATGATGGAAACATGTACTAAGAGAAAGACTTGAGATGTTGTGCTTGTATTCCATTGCTTGAAATGTCCTCCTTTTATATGAGGAGAGTACAGCTTTAGCATTTCTTTTGCATGTGAGATAATTCTCACTTGGTGATGTGGCTTCTCACACTTGCTTCATATTTTCCTTGTGCTCTTTGGCACCACATTTCTCAACACCTCTCACCCAAGACATGCTATATCACCCATGAGATGAATATAGCGAGAAACGAGAGGCTGACAACAAAAAATGGAGGTTGTGTCACCCATGAGGTGAATTCCCTACAAAAAAAGAACCAAAGAGGATGTAGACCTCCAAGGATATAGATCTATATACATGGAGCAAACCTTCTTAATGCAATTGAGACAAAAAAAATGGTGGAACTTGCTCGCTTGGAGCTACAATTTCCCTAAAAGAAACCTTACTACCTGGCTAGTGACATCAGAGTTAGTCAAAATTTCTTGTCTTGGGAGATGTGTGGACCTCGTTAAGGCACCCACCCCTTGTACCATTCACAGTGGCCAACACCATGGTGAACAATTCCCAATCCATGAATGTCGGTTTTTTTTAAAGTAGAGTTTTTCATTAGACATAGATTCTATGTGACCCCTGCACACAGGTACTCTTACAGATACAATGGAAGAATGCATTACCCTTGTTTGGAATGGGATGGAATGGCCCAACCACTGATTATGTAGTTAGATATGGCAAAGAAGAACCATGATGATTGAGCAACCCCATGGAATGGTTATGGTAAGGATATCCCGAATCCTTCAACATCCAAAGCCTAGTCATCTAATTACACATTATTATTATAGATAACCTAAACTTGCCGCATTGATTCCACTCCCTCAAACCAATATGAAAATCCAAAACCTCATGGACAAAGAAGAAGACCACCCCCCCAAATGTGAACCTCCACATCCCTTCAGGGAGGAGGTCACCAAGAAGGAGTGAGTAACCAACAATATCCTGGCTAGCCAAGGCTGGTACAATGCCCAAACTGCTTGATCCTAATCAAGAAAAGACCCAATAAATGGACCTAATACCCATGATTCTAGGGCCAAGAGTCAACACTTTGAGGGATACCAACAAAGCTACTAGAAGCTCAAGGCTTCTACGAATGAAAATCCTACATTTAGGTTCCAAGATTAAAGAAATTGTTCCTCGGGTCTCTACGAACACACCCTCAAGTATCAAACCCTACATTTGGGCTCCAAGGTCAAAGAAATCATGCCTCGAGTCTCTGTGAATACACCCTCAAATATCAAATCCAAGTGGGTGTAGTGGCCAAAAGCCATGCCTTTGATGCCACCCAAAGATCAAATCACACGACGCTCATGCATGCCAACACCATTAAGAAAGCAGTCCAAAAGAATTTGTGGATGTTTCACCAAGTCCATATGCGGTGTCACACCCCCATCCAAATCAAAGAGCCACCCTTGATTCCAAGCCCCAAAGAGAGTCGTATACACACTCCCTTAATGCTAGTAGAGCAAACCCCCCATGCTTAGAGGGATCACCAAGGTCCCACAACACCCATGTGTGCCATGCCACAACATCAATTCCCTTGATGGAAGGTCAAAGGTCAGACAAAGGCACCAACAAAGCCAATAACAGTGGTGTCTAAGCTTTTTTCATGGTGGATAGGCAAGCAATTATGTGCCTTTTCTCATTTCCTCCACATGGTAAGCCATAACCTTAAATCTCAATGTACATCTGTAATATAATACCCCCATCCAAATGTATAATCACATCTACCAAGAATGATTAAAAGTCTTAAAACCTAAAAGAAAACTAAAACTAAAAACTTACACATACGCACTCCTTACACAGTGTTATTGGCTAACCAATAGCTCTCATAGCACAAAGGGGGTTGTGTTCTTTCATTATGAGAAAATGCCTTTTATACATCTGGCCCTTATTCACACCTGGGCACCCAAAACTTACCAACTAAGGCCTTGGGTGGTCAGTATCTCAAAATGTAAATCTTTTATAATGCCTTTATATAACACTTAATGTCCTCAATTGGAGGAGCATCTTTGTGTTAATCCAAAATGGGATTAACATCCCCCCTACCTGATGTAGGTTCTGTCCTCAGAACCTTTACCTAGGTCGAAAGACCTAGTCGGGCCGAACTCGTGTGTCTATAGAAGTTTCGGTGGGCTTGAAATGGATTGGCTCTTGAGACCAGGGGGATTTGCTTTGATACGGGACAAAATAGAGACTATTCTCAAGTTTGAAGCCATTGCAAAGCTGTTAGAATGGAAACCTACTATTGGTGATATAGAGAGTGGACCTATGGGAACAGATAAGTTGCTTCATTGCCAAAAGTCATTTCACAGTCGCTCGCAGGTCTCAGAACAGAGGTAAAGTGACCAGAGATAAACATGTGATCCCCTCACCAAAAAGCAATCACACTCCAGCAATTTGTAACTCACGTCTTTCTTCACAATAATCCTTGCAAGAGTGGAGGCACCAAAAGAAAGGAAGTGTGTGTGTGTTGGCGAGTGCATGTGTGTGTGTCAAGGCTAACAGTGGTGGTTATATTAGGATATTCTATATGCTCCTTATCAAAATTATAAACCACGTTAGTGAGAATAGCCTCCAAATGCTTATGGATATTTTGATAAAGTTTAATAATACCAAAAGGATGACATAATGTGGGTTTTTATAGGTTTAGATGCTGATGGGTATTATAAACTTCAGACTAGCCATGACTAGTATCCCATTGGTAGCTACATACAACAACCTCGTAGTTGGCTAGTATCATTGGAATATCATCTGGTAGAAATAGGTCAAGTTTATCTCAACACTGTCATCCAAGATGTTTGACTGTTATAGCACCCACCAACTACAAAGGTTTAGCACTATGGGATGCAAGGGGAAAAAGAAAATATCAGCTGGGTCAGTTAGAATTATATCCCCCCGTAGGATTCCAATTATTATGGTTGGGTTTGCGTCCCTTTCTGTGTTCTGATGAATTCATCCAGTTGATCGGTTCTTTGATATCTTTGTTGGAGGGAAGCTGGTGTTCTAGATCGTGTATTCTAGAGTCTTTGGTGGAGTAGTGTGGAGATGGATGCTTCCCGCGCATCTCGAGCAATGGCCAGCTCTTCATATCTTCTTGCTGCTTCCTCCTTGCAATTCTGGAAGCTGTGGCTTCAACATTAGCCTCTTTAATCTACTTTAGCCCCCCACTCCTCTACAAAGCTTTGGTTGCTAGCTAATTGTTGGTGTACATGCTCAAGCACCTGTTGATGGGGCTGACTAGCATTTGATCTATTTCCATCGCTTTGCAGTCAATCACCTCATTGAGGGGACTTTTAGTTTCTCAGCATGTGCTTTGTTCAGTTGTTTTCTTTCTATTTGGAGGCTTACCACTTTTTTCTGCTTTAGCAATGGTTTCATTAAGTACGTTGAGCTGCCCTGTATGTCCTTCTTTCGTAGCTTAAAACGTGGCATGGGCTTCCTTTAACTATTGTGTATGTTGCTCTTATTTTTCCTTGTTATATGCCACTTCCTTTTAAAGTTGTACCTTGGCTTGCTCTAATCTATCCTTGAGCTCCTCATTTTCTTTGGTGGTGCAAACTATAGTTTTGTTAATTAACCTGTTATTTCCCTCCAAAGTTTGGAGCCTTGCCTCTTGTTCTTTGACTACCTTTAAACTCTTTAGGATCACTTCTTTATGGGTGGCATCTGCCATGGCTATTTGCTCCTTAAGCGCCTTTACCTGGTCAGTGGAATCCTGGACATGTCTCCAAAGTTCAGCATTCCTATCATGCAGCATGATGTAAGCCGTAAGCAAATGACATCTCCATACCCTTTGCTCATATATGCACTTATGGAGACTGAGCCTTCTGTTGGTGCACCAGTAGCATGTTGAGGCCTTCCATGGTCTCTTCTAAGAAGAAGCGATCAGCATCGAGATTATGCAAGAAGGATCCTTCTCCTATTGTGTCCTCAGTGTCCATTCGCCTTCGCTTATTAGGACTAGTAAGCTCTCTTTCTCTTCTCTAATTCTTGAGTTTCTTAAGCTGCCTATGGCTATGTTGAGGTGACTCTCACCCACATTTGTTTGTGGCAAACTATTATTCCACTAGAGCCTGTGTTGCACCAATCTCCGCTAAGGTGGACTGATCTGAAATTACTGAATCGCGGAGAGGGGAGAGGTTTTTGAAGACTAACTGGGAGGGCTTGAAGGCACAGTGTGTAGTGTTGACTCTAGAATGACACTTTCTGTCAAGATTATGTGTTCCTTTTCTTTTGCTTCCTATTTCTCTAGGACTTGTTGGAAGGATGCGATGTCTTGGACTACCTCTTCTTCTAGTTGTTGCATCTCTGATTCAACCTGTTGTTTGGAGGTTGCCCCGCATCTTTTTACTTTGCTTTGTCTTCTTACCACCCTTAAGCTCTTGAAGTAGTTCCTTAGTCTCCTTCAGGACCACTTGTCCTTGCTGCCTGCAGCTCTTCTGGAATGAGGGTAGATGGCTCCATGGATCCCTCAGACTAAGGTACCTCCGCCTCCAGAGTGCCTTGGGAAATGGGAAGATTAGTTGCATGGCTAAGTACTTTGGTTAGTGGAGATAAGGATTACACACCTTGGATTGGTGTGACTTGAGGTAATTCTCCATTTATCAGTGGATATACCAAGCCCAGTCCTCCTGTTTTTTCTCATGGACCTTCGCTAATGCAATTGAGAGGGACCCTGTTATATCTGTCCACTGGCTTTACTTACATGAGAATTGACATTGCTTTGCAAGATTTCTCATATGCTTGATCCTTTATATTCTCGTATTTCGCCCCATTCAAGTGAAAGGAAACCCTCTTCATCATGTCATCCATGGTCATCTCTGATCAATTGTATGGACATGTGTCGATAGGGTTAACTATAGAGATTCCCATAACATTTCCTCTGTGATAAGGACCTGCTCAGTGGAGCCATCCACTTTGTGACTATACCTTGCTTGGTATTTCTATCATAAGACTTCAAAAATTCTACACATAAGTCAGGGTTGATGGTGCGGGGAAGGACCTCTGCCATTCTACGCCAAGTCTGACCTTCTCTAACTTATTCTTGACATTGGTATCTTTTCTAAGATCTTCAAACACTCCGAGATGTGATACTGGAATATAATCTTCTCGTGAGCTGTATGAATGTCTTTGTGGATCACGATACCTTGTACTTTCTATGCATACGGCCCAAGGTAAGTGAGCTTGGTCCCGCATGGTGCTCTTTTCCTCTTTTTTGCTGGTGACTCTACTGTTGTCTTGAGTTATGGTTGGGTTCCCCTCAGCCTTTGGTTTGGAAGTAGCAGAGGAGGCCATCTGTAACATTTGAAAAGAACATCAATCATTGTGACTGGTAGGAGCTCACAGTTCTCCTCTTTTTTTTAGTGTGTGTTTGTGTGTGTGTGTGTGTGTGTGTGTGTGTGTGTGTGTGTGTGTGTGTGTGTTTGTGTACAGTGATGTTTGATGGGAAGAGCGTATTAGTGTTTGTCGAGGGTTAGTCCTAATCCGTGAAGTAGCAGGCCATGAAATGGTCGAGCGTGAAGTAGCTGTGCGTGAAAGGTTATTCCATGAGGTGTTAACCCGTGAAGGGCTTAACTCGTGAAATGCTTAACGTGTGAAGGGCTTAACACGTGAAGGGATTAAAGAGTGAAGGGCTTAAAGTGTGAAGGTCTTAACGTGTTAAGGGCTTAACCCATGAATTGTTAGTTCCTGAAAGCTTAACTCATGAAAGGATTAACCCGTGAACTGTTAGTTCACGAAAGATTAACTCATGAAAGGATTAACCCGTGAAGGGCTTAACCCATGAAGGTCTTAACTCGTGAAGGGCTTAACTCATGAAGGGATTAACCGTGAAAGGCTTAACCCGTGAAGGGCTTAACCCGTAAGATAGCAGTATGTTATTTCATGAAATAGCAGATTGTTGTGTCACAATTATCAATGTGGAATGAGTGTGTTAGCAGTTAGCGCTTGGTGTATGAGCAAATGACTTTCATGAAATAGCAGATTGTTGTGTCACAATTATCAATGTGGAATGAGTGTTAGCGGTTAGCGCTTGGTATAAGCAAATGACTTTAAGTGAACGGTGCATTTTTATCCAAACCGAGAGTTTAGTTTCAGACTCCATGAAATAGCAGACTGCTATTTCACAGGTCAACTTCCTTGTCATGTGAGTGGATTTTATTGGAGGCATCTTCTTCTAACGTGGACGGATGATGAAAACAAGAAGGGAAAAGATAGATGCAATCAAATAAGAGCTGTAAAATGCAGAAATGTGTTTGAACGTGACCTAAGAGCTCAAACTATGCTTTTATACAAATGAATGAAACAATCAAAAGTGTGTGAGGAGCTCCTACCTAAGAATCGATGGTCACAAGCAATCAAATGCGGATGAACACCAATGACATGCATGCTAGAAAGAAGACGATGAAGATGATGATGCCAAGAAGAGCGATGTAAACAGGTCAATGAAAAATGCACAAAAAAGGAAAAAAAGATGTATTTATGATCTAGTCATCGGCCTCTGCAGCCATCTTAGTTGGGTATGCTACATGTCCATCTATGATTCTTGAAGTGTTTCACGATGTGAAATAGTCCTGACCATTTCACGATGTGAACTAGCTTGAACCGATTCACGACATGAAATAACTTGTACCCTTATGCATGCAAATATTGATTCCCTATGGTTTCTTATATACTCACACTTCAAGGCCACATGTTATGCATTCTGAGGAGTAGAAGTGTACACGTGAAATGAATGAACATGTTTCACGGCATGAAAAGCATACCCCTTTACCTTGTATCCAATTGCTTGGAGCTGGGTACCCCTCATCATCCTCCTTTCTTTTATTGTCACGGGAGCCAATGTTGTACTTTGGAGCCTGTTGGTATGTGTTGTTGAAACTTCTGCATGAGAACTTTTGATTTTTTCTTCCATCAAGTGGAGGAGTACATCCACCGAATCCTGGTGAACCTATTTTGCTTCCTGTGCATGTGAGTGCACGTCTCCTTTACCCTGGTCCACGGCTTGGTTCAGCTTTTCCTCATTGGTGGATGACATTGGTGGTGTTTCACTCCCTTGTTTACTTGGTTGAACTTGTTTCTTTCTCCATACCAACTTTGGTGATTCCTTAGCACTTAATTTAGCTGAGACTTGGCTGAGACTTGGCCTGTCTGCTGTGCTTATGGATCTCTTCTGGTTTTCTGGAGGTACATGCAAAATTGGGTTTTGGATTGGTTTTTGGTACCCATACTGTTTCATTTCCTTAATAATAGCCATGTGCTGCTAGTAAGTCTTTTCGGACCCACCGCTGTTGAATGTTGAGTTATGTGCGGGCTTACTTGGAATACAGCTTCCTGGCCTTGGTTGGATTCCCTTGTCTCTTACTTGTAGCATGGATTTTTTGCCTTGATACCCATGAGGTTTTTTCTGTCTCATAGTATCCTTGTGCTTGAAGCTGGGCTTTGGGAACCCAGTGTTTTTTGCCTAGATACTTTTGCTGCCTTTCCTTTGGTTCTCTTGAAGAAGGATGATCTGTCGATGTGGATGCTTGTTCTGTTAAGCCTTTTGTTTTTTGTGGCATTAGAGACTCCATGTCGCATGCCACTGTCTATTTTCCCTTATTCAATAGACTCCATAATGGCATGGTGATGGTGTCTTTATCATCATTGAGTTGTACTTCCCATTTTTCCCATTGGATGTGACAGTTGCTAGCGCAAATTCAGGATCCTCCAAGAAGCATCTCCTCTTCCATGGTTCCTATAGGCATAACAAACACCTTCCCGACCAAGGGATTATTTCTGATTGAGATGTTTATATTCAAAAGTCCTATTGTTTGTGTAACATATGGGTGCACACTACGAACGTGTGCATTAGTTGCCTCTAGGGGGGTTTGTTTAAGGCTACCCATGTCTCATAGGAAATCAAGTTATGCCTTGACCCCATATCAATAATACGATGCTTATTGCGTGACCCTCCTTTGTAGAGACTTTTACATTAAGTCATGCAGCTTCAATATCTAGGTCACCCTTGTCAAGCAAGGTGAGTGGAGCCATGTTTACATGTAGCGTTCTCCCTTGGAGTCTTTGTTTTGCTTTGGCTTCCCTCGCTTTGGATTCCTCTTGAGCTTGGTTGATCTTTTCCTTAACTAGCTCTTTCTTTTGTTTTAGGAGATGCTCTTGTGTGAGCATTTCCTGGGTCAAGGTTCCATAATATTTCTTGAGTTTTCTTCCATTGATATACCCTTCCATTTCCACCTCTTTGATAGTTTCAATTTGGACAGACCCTTAAGGGGTGATTTTGGACACTCTAGAAGGCCCTAACCCTCTGTGCCAAACGAGTGTTTTTTGACCATAAGCACATGTGATGCAATCAATCGGGTCTCATCGAGTTTCTCCAAGTCAACCAACCTCTCACCCAATGCATTTTTTGTGAGCCTTTCCTGCGACAATTCACAGGCTTGGATCATAGATGAAATCCACCGCAATGAGCTTATCAATTTCCTCCTTTACAAATCGCTACATATTTCGAATTCATCTGGTATGGTTTTTGCCTGGATGGTATCAATCCCTCCATGATCGGAATAGCGTGTTGAACCACCTTGGGTGGTACACCCTTCATTTTCGTGTATTTCCAAGCAAAATAGTCTTTGAATTCTTTTAAAAGAGCAATGAGCTCTTCTTCTTCCCACAATTTTAAGTCTTTAGCAATGTAGACAGGTTTGGTATCCTCTCCTAGCTCTGCAATGTCTACCTCCTTAACTTCTACGCTGGTTTGTCTCGCAAGACGTAGATTGGCCATTTTCCTTTACTCTTTTGGCATGTTAATTGGACCACCTTTTGTTCATCAATGGTATATGTTTTGAAATGGTCTAGCACTGAGAGTAGGTCTGGCTTGTCATCCTCCTCATCTTTTGTCCGTGCCATCACCTTCTTTGCCTTGCACTCAACTTCAGCTAGAGCTTTATTTTATTTTCTACATCCTGCCTTAGTGAGTTTAGGCGTCTTTTCCTTTCCATTATATAGTGGTTTGAAACATTGGTACTGGCATGTTATTCTATAAGACATAATACTCTAGTGTGATCTCCGTGCCTCGCACATGATTTCTCCCTTATCCAAGGGCTTCTCAATCAACACCGGATGTGGTGGTAGAACGGGTGGCGGCAAAGGCGACATGTCTTGCATTTGAAACATCCCTCTTGGTAGGTAGGATGTATCTGGCTGCCCTGCAGTTGCATTGGTTTGCACTGGTGGTGCTGGTAAGGCTAGCGGCACTCTGGGTGCTAGAAGTTGTGCCAACAAGGGTTGGACCCTCAGATATCTACACATGGCAGTGTCGTGGTTCCCCAATCTTTGACAGTGAGCACAATAGAGTAAATGCCTTGGTCTTAAGTGAGGGCATTTGATGCTCATGTGATTTTTTCTACAAATTGAGCACTAAATCAATTCTCTCCAGGGGTAGAGATGAGCATTCCCTGATGCTTCTCTCCCATCCCTAACTTTTAATTTCTTTAAGATGGCATTACTGAGTTCTTCCAATGTCATATTGCCAACTTGCTTACTCTTGGTTCTTATGTCTTGATAACTAGAGACTGGCGATGTTGTCACTACTAAAGCTGCCTTGGCATCTTCTGGCTACTGCAACTTAAGCATATTGTCCTTATATTCAATTGCCAACTTACAACAAAAGTATCTAGAGTAGCCGGTTGGGCTAACACTAGATAATTATGCATCTTATGATCTCAGACCCCTCTTGAGAAGCAAGGCAATAAGTGATCATCAGTTAGCCTTTACCTCAACTTGCATCTTGAATTCAAGTGCTTGAGCAAAGAAACATAATCCCGCATGGACTCATTTTTCTTTTGCTTGATATTGTATGTTGGATCAGATCCCCATATCAGACCTCTATATGTTGGATCGAATCCCCATATCCTAAGAATTTTTGCACAAGCTTTGAAATGATATATGTGGCTTCATCTGGGATGGTCTAGATTCTAGGGCAGTGCCTAGTTCCCTAACCATACATCGACCCATTTCCGTGGCCATATTCAGCAAATCCGCCTTGTGACTACATTTAGATCTGCGTTGGGATCCACAATTGGCCTTCGAGGAGCTACCCCCTACCTAGATCATGTCCTTTTCCTGGATAGGTTCTTCTATTCGTTTGGGTCTATGGCTAGGTCCGGGTTATTCCCCATTGCTTAGCTCATTGTAAGCAGCCTCAGCCCGCCTTTGTTGGATTAGGAGTTCCATGCTCTGCAAAACAAGAACATGGGATCATTGATCATTTCTTGTATATCCTCTCTTGTTGTATAGAGACGATCCTCACCTCCTGCTTGCAGGTGAGGATTGTCCTCCTCTTCTTGTGTTTCAAGTCTTTCCACTAGTCCTTAGTTCCTCATTGATGGGTTCTAGATTTGGTATCACTCCTTCTGTTATTCCCATCCACATGTTATTGGTTATATTTCTAGATGTTTCTGGTTCTTTGCCGCGCGGTCAAAACGAATTCAAATTTCCCTGTGTTAGCATTCCTAGGGGCCAGAAGGATGGGTTGGTAAATCTGGTCTTAGACATTGTCCCATGCTTGTTGATGGGCCAGTGCCCACAAATTGTGCTTCATCTTTCGTGCCGTGCTGGAGACCAAAAAATTCCCTGGCCATATCAAAGATTCCGCTGGATCTCACAAGAGAAGAGGGTTTTTCTTCCTTTCCAACACCAGAGAATCTTAGCCCTTCTTCCATGGATTCCTCATGACTTGTTTCTATGGTCAGATTCCTCCAAGCTAAAACACTCAATTGAGTGCTCGCCGAGCGGCCTAAGCCAACACTTTTTTGGCAAGAAGAACCTGGGTGATTTGATCCACTGTCATCTTTCGGGGGTAAGGTCGTCTCTCCAATGAGTTGTCCACACCTCAAGTGCATGAGAATGTGTTTCAATCAACACAAGGAATGGGATATCAATTTTTAATAATGATCTTATTCAAAGCTCTATAGTCAATGCACATATGATAGATCTGGTTTTTTTTGTATATTAATAGTATTGGGGCACCGAAAGGAGAACTTCTAGACCTTATGAGTCCTCAATCTAAAAGTTCTTCTATTTGTCATTGAATCTCGTTTTGTTGAATTTTATTTTATTTATAGGAAGCTTCATGTGGTGGTTGACTACTAGGGATGATCTTAATTGTGTGGTCTTCTGAACGAGATATAGGTAGACCTAGGGGTAGATCATCAGCAAAAGAGTATTTGAACTTATCTAAAAGGAGTTGTTGACTAGGTGATAAAGTGTGGTTATTTGCTTCTATTTCATTTACATATATCATATAGACCTTGTCTCATTTACATAAAGCACGTTTAGCTTGTGTGTGTGATAGTAGTGGAAAAAGTTCATTCGTGGCATCACTTTGTTGGGGTAGCCTACGACTGCACTACTTCATCTTCACCACAATGGTTTTTAAGAGTTCCTTCTTCTCCACCCAGTACATAGCCAAAAACATACATATGCTCAAAAATTTAATTACATATGCTCGTAGCATATCTTCCAAGACTTGGTTGACTCTCTTGATTCGACCATCACTTTGAGGATGATTAGCCATACTCATACTTAGCATGGTGTCCAATCTCTTGAACACAGCACACCAAAAGTGACTGTTAAACTTTGTATCTCTATTACTAACTATATTGGTAAGCCATATAGTTGATAGATATTTTCAATGAATAACCTTACGAACTCAAGCATAGTCACTATCATTTTTGTCGGAAACAAATCGACATATTTTAGTTAGCCTATCTATGACCACCCAAACCGAATCGTGGCCTCTCTTTGTTTTAGGTAATCCAACTATAAAGTCCATTGAGATACTCTCCCACTTGCCATTTGGGATCTCTAGTGGACTTAATAATCCACCTACCTTTAGGCATTCTGCTTTATGTTCTAGTTTTCTCTTGTTTTATGCTATGCTATCTTATAATCTATCAATTTGATTCAAGTCTATGCTTTAATCTTCGATGTATTTGTGAGTTTTTAATTATTTCTTCAAAAAGTACATAAGGTTCTGTGACAGTGGTATTGGATCTGGGTACTTGCAATTGAAGAATAGGGAGGCTCACAAAAATCCAAAGGATAACCAAAGGATAACACAAAAATCCAAAGGATAAAGAAGACAAAAGCTCAAGAACTCTTGGATAAAGGTTGAATGGTTCATGGCATTTGAATGAAGGGCATAGAGAGATTGTCACCCTTTTTGCCAAGACCATCCTAGATAAGTGAAAACCACCCTTCTCTTTACAAAACCACCTTTCTCCTTAGTTCATCACTCTCAGATCGGGATCCATGGATGTAATCACCATGCCTTGAAGCTCCGAGTTAAACTCTCAAAAAGCAAACATATGTGCATAATTTCTCAACCTTGCAATTGATGGCAGCCAAATATTCTTCTCTTTTTTCCTTCTTCTTTTTTCACTTCTATGCTGCCTGAATTTAGCTACGCTATTTTTTTTCCTTCTTCTTTTTTCACTTCTATGCTACCTGAATTTAGCTACGCTGTTTTTTTTTAAAATTAGTTTTGCCTTAGACAAAGCCAAGCCTCGTTAATAAGCTAGCTTTTAAATATTAGCTGTCAAAGGCTTTAAATTTGTTATCTAACAAAATATAAAATTTAAATTAAAAAAAGAAACTGCGTTCTACCGGGTTGTTTTTTTTTCTCTCCCTGAATTTTTCCATCACCAGTCTCTTTTTTGCTATGTGCTGGCAAGTTTTATTTTTCTTCTTCTTCGTTTACACGTTGCGCTACCAGCGGCCTTTTGTCACAGTCGAGCTACCATGGGGAAAAATAGCCATCATTTAAAGCTTAAGCGATTAAGCTTTATAATGTTTAAAGACTTATTGCTAAAAAAGCTTATAACCTTAAAAAGCATATATTTTACTAAACTAATTCTTTAAGCTTCAACCCCCTCAAAGTTTTTTTTTTTAAAGAAGAGAAAAAGATAGGAAGCTCTACAAAAGCCAAAAATTCAGCAAGTGGACGGTTTTCTCCTTCAATATTTTTTGACTATTTTTTTGAAGACTTCTTCAACCAGCTATTATTTAGATTTATTTTGACATCAAGGAGTTATTTTCTACATTGGATGTTTTCTTGGGCAATTTTCTCGAGCTTTTGAATATTTTCGGATCCATGGTTATTAGTTGTTTTTTCAACATCAACAAAAATTATTCTTTTCATCTTCTCTTTGGCATACGAGCTCTACTTTGAATATTTTGCCAACTCCTTGAATTCAAATACGTTGGCAACACTTTATCACTTGTTCGTACATCTATCTACCCCCAATCATTCAAGAACAACTTCAGTCACTTCAAAATCAAATTCTTGAAGAAGTTGAGGATGGATCTAGAAGACAGGTTATCCCACAAAAAGAGGCATAGACATGTCAGTGCTACATCTTCCAACTCAGATGTGGTGATCAAATTCCAAGAACCATACAAGCCACTCTTAGAGCTCAGGAGCCTACAAAAGAAAAGAAGATTAGCCACAAAGCTTTTACTTTTCATAATTTTGATGGCAAGAAGGACGCTCACACCATACTTGCTTGGCTTAATCAATTGGTTGATTATTTTTCGGGGGAGAAATTCTATGAGAAGGACAAAATCAAATGTGCTACCAATCACTTAGTGATTTCTTGCCTTCACAATACAAAGCTAAGGCTAGACAACAATGGTCTATATTCAGACAACTTGACAGAGAGAATATATCGGTTTATGTGGATAGGTTTTGGCAAACTTTGATACAAATACAAGTAATTGAGAAGGTTAGCACCAAAGATCAAAGAAGAAAGCAGGTTTGAAACCTACAATTTAATCAGAGGTGAATATATTTCAACCGCATTCTCTTAGCTCGGTATTTCATTAGCCTTGATTTGTGAAAAGAAAAATGGTTTTCCCAAGAAACCAATGACATCCCAAACCTCGACATCAACATTTTTGGAGCCGAAAACCTCTCCAAAATCATTTGATACATCTGTTAATGACCATAACATAGGTATTGACACCAAGGTAGACGATTCACAAAAAGCTTATAAAGATGAATCAAAGAAGTGTTACAGGTATAACAAGATTGGACATATCGCATCCAATTGTCCACGGAAGTCAAAATTTATTTCACTTGGACTCAATATGATCGATGACGAAGAAGAACAAGATTACCACAATGACTACTCTGACCCTTGAGATAATATATACATTTTATTTTTTATTTTTACAATAAATTTTATTTAAGACTTTTTGTAAATTCCAAGGAGAGTTCTTATGCATTAAAAGTAGAACTTCTTGGAGAAACTGGCCCTTTTATATTGAACTATACTTTATGGATTTTTCATTATGTATTAGTCTGGTGGTATGGGACATGAGTTTAATCATGTGTGAAGGATTTAGATACATACTTATCTCTAGATTTGTGTGGGATAATTTATGGTGGTATGGGACACTAGAATTTATTGCACATAGAAGTCCTTGATACAATGTCTCTTTGTTATAATTAGAGAGGATACTTGAATTTATATACTATATAACAATTGATCTCCTTTGCTTGCAATAAGAAAACATGCAAACTGAGGTCAGTTGCTTATCCAATCAGGAGGGATGTTACATAATGTCCTCCCTTTAGGTAAACGGGGACACCGAATGCTAGTGTGCCATCCTAGTGAATTGGTATCGTGAGTGACTCCACATTAAATACTGGTTACCTAGTGTTATTGGTATAGCTTGAGGCCATCCTTGACAAGTGTATGTTGTTGAGGTGTAACAAGTAGTGTCATGCTTGACAACTGTATTGTGGTCAAAGTGAAACACGTGGATTATGCTAGACAACCGCACACGATCGAAGTGTAACAAGTGGTTTATACAATTGATATGCCATGCTAATTGAAAGTGTAATAAGTGGCAATACACGCCATGCTAGATGATGTGCATAATGATACTCTCATCGTATGGTAAGTGTATGTTGTGTTTGTGCTTATCAATGTTTCATATTGGGATTAATTGTAGAGAAGGGCAATTAATTGAAACAACTAATGTGTTTAGTTTGTGAGATAGGTGATGAGCAGTGCATGTGTCACATATGGAGGATCTTGTCTATATCATCTCGGAACATTATTGTTCTATATTATTTTGTTGGTCACGTGCCAAATGTTAGTACGTATTATTTATGCATGCTTGTGTGTGGCATTGCTATATTCATAGCTCATATGTTAGAAGAGTTTTGATTATTTACACTTAGTGTGTGAACAAGCTCTAGTGTTTGAGCCATTTTTGTAAAAGTGAAAAAGCAAGCCCAACATGTATGAGGGGGGAGATTGCACCCAATAGTGTCTTGATGGTGATGTTGTTCTATTTTTCTCTTATTTGATGCTATGATATGCTCTATCATATCAATTTGATTCAAGTCTATGCTTTAATCTTTGATGTATTTGTGAGTTTTTAATTATTTCTTCAAGAAGTACATAAGGTCATGTTGACAGGAAGGCAGCTGTCCATAGGATGGGTAGGTATGCAACCTCCAACTATAAGGCCTAATGTGGAGCTTGGAGGTTGCATGCAAATTTACTATGTTGTAAATGTTTATGCTCAGACGAGGGTAAGTTGGGACGTGCATTTGCTAGGTGGTACCCAACAGAGGTGGAGTGTCCACATAAAACATTCACATCGAACGTAAGAGCATAAAACCTGTTCTTAAGATTTTGCAAAATGTGGAGGTAAAATAGAATTATATTGCCAAAACTTTGCTGATTTTTCAAAAATGGATGAGATAAATTTTTAGGATGAAAAATGTAGGTTCATTGCACTTCCGTATAAGTGGAAACGAAACGCTTGTCGAAGCGTGGCCATGGCGTTGAAGCTCGGGGATGTGGTTCCTGATTTCAAAGCGGACTCAACGCAGGGCACCATAGCCTTCCACGACTTCATCGACAAGCACTGGGCCATTCTCTTCTCGCACCCCAACGACTTCACCCCCGTATGCACCACAGAGCTGGGGTCGATGGCGGGCTACATGCCGCAGTTCATGAAGAGGGGGGTGAAGGTCCTGGCCGTGAGCTGCAACGATCTTCTCTCACACTTGGAATGGATACACGACATCGAGAGCGTGAGCAAGGAGGGCGCCATCGTCTCCTACCCCATTCTCTGCGATCCCGATCGCGCCATCGCTGTGCAGATGGGCATGCTGGACCCGGACGAGAAGGACTCCTGCGGCGCGCCTCTGTCTGCCCGCGCCGTCCTCATCATCGGCCCCGACAAGAAGCTCAAGGCCTCCATCCTCTACCCGGCATCCACAGGTAGGAACTTTGCCGAGATCCTTCGTGTTGTGGATTCACTTCAGCTCACTGCACACCATAGCGTAGCTACCCCTGTCGACTGGAAACCCGGTGATCCCTGCATGGTCTTGCCCACCCTCTCGGATGAGACGGCCAGAAACAAGTTTCCCAAGGGCTTTGAAAGGATCCCTGTTCCCTCTGGAAAAGGTTACCTTCGCCTCACACCCCAACCTGACCTATGAATGGGCAAAAAACACATCGGCAGCACAGTATGCCACATAGAACATCCTCTCACCGCTCCAGTGACTTCTTTTTTTTGCCTGCTCTTTAGGATGCTGGAAATGCAGAGATGCTAGCTTCTGTGTCCCTCTGGTTGCTTTTTCACATAGGGTGTCCTCGCCATCTGTGAATCAACATAGCAATGCACTACTTACTAGTTTCAATAAACAGACATCACACCCGACTATAACATGGTGTGCCAAATTGAACATTATGTCATGTGGTGGCCTTTTTCCTGCTTCTGTTGAGCCTTTTCTGCGCTTTTATAAGAATTGCTGGAATTGGAGGAATATCTTTGCCTGCAAAGCATTTTGATAGCTTCTTTTATTCTATTGGACATTGTGGCTTCGATTCGGTGGCCTTTTACTCGAATGTGCAAGAAGTTTCATCATGAAGACATACGAACTAGTTTTTTTTTAAAACTTCATATGCACAATCCTTTGCTTGTATGCTTTTAGCCAGGCTCAAATTGCTTCTGATAAATCACTAGTTTCTACTGGCAGACAACTAACCTTTATCTAGGTTGTGTAATGGATCTTTAAGGAGCAATCACCAGAGGTTGTGATGAGGCATAAATAGATTGTTTGGGAAGAAAGAAAGTCATAGTGGCACTTTATCCGGTTTGTTCTATGGAAAGTGTAGTGACCAATATGCAGGTTTGTGACTTGTCACAGTGCTTCATGCCTTTGCGTATGCAATACAGTGGTTAGAATCTTGTGTTACCAAAGAAAGAGACTATTGGATTTCGTGCGTGTGTGTGAGAGAGAGAGAGAGAGAGAGAGGGAGAGAGAGATTATATTAGCATACGCAGGCCCAAAAATGACCCATGGGTTGTTTAATACAAGCAATGGGCCCCAAACGCCTCAAAAACACAACAGAAAAGAAAAAATGATCTACTAGTCAGCCTTTGTGACCTGAAGGCTGAGGGTCTGCTTGTTTGGGGTACAAAATTCGTGGATGATAGCTCTTCTGTCTCAGAATATTGCTGACTTGCTTGCAATTGTTGCATAGAGAGAGAGAGAGAGAGAGAGAGAGAGAGAGAGAGAGAGAGAGACCCGAAGGGTGTATGAGACCAAACAAAATGCTACAATGGTACCATGAGATAACATGGTCATGAAGGAAAAAATAACATAGACAACTGTCCACATGTACAATGAATGAGAGAGAGAGAGAGAGAGCTATTGGCTTCTTGAATGCTTTGACTTGGCATTACTAGACACACGTGAAGAAGGATGAAGTGCGGTGTGAATCCACTTGCATTGTATGGACAGACTCGGCAGCAACCAGACTGAATAGGGTGGACACATGAAACCGGCCTCTGATAGAAACCAGAGTGCGGTAGACTAGCAGTCACCCGTCCACTTGTAGTCTAGATGTGAAAACAAAACAGATTGGAGCTAGAGTGCCCAAATCTGAAAACAAGGCGACACCTGTTGGCCCCAAAGCTTGGCGCCCCTTGCGGTATTTCTTTATTCAATTAAACTAATATGAATGGCTGAGTACAACAAAAATCAGCCAAGAGATTACACCTGTATGTCCAATCTGACGGCCCACAAACCTTCTTAGCACAAAGGATCTATGCACTCAGATCTGTGTTCCACAATAACACACTGTGCCTCCCTCTGATCAGCCAAGACCACTAAGTAGGGCAGCCATGAGCATACATCTGGCATATCTCAAGTGCATGATACAACATCTCAGCTCATACATACATATGTTGTCCAAACTCTGTCTCAACTCTTGTCAATCTACCATACCCCTCCTCTCACAAGGGGCTAGATAGCTCATATCTGCAACAGACATCAAGCAGTAGAAAGAGAGATTGATGAACAGAAATGGAGCTTACCAAATTCAGCTCGTGAAACAGCACTGGAGGAAGCAACGGTACCAAACTGTACTTGCAGGCACTTGTTTCCACAACCCTGCTTCACACATGTGCACGTACTTGCCTGTACCTTCCTCCTTTTGTTCACCTCTATGCTGTCTTTGAAAGTACAGATCTGAAAAACAGCCCCGTACCCGTCTGGACTACCTCGGGATATGTGCCAGGAGTTGTACTTGCACACGCAGCCTGCTGTCCACACTTGTACACGCCTGAATCTGCGTAATCAGACCTGTCCAGCACCTGTGCAACGCCGCCTGCAGCAGTACTTGCGGTACTTGACTGTCCGTACACTGTACGGCAGTTGTACAGTGCTGTACTTGCTGTTGTACCTGCTGGTACAGCCTGACCAGAACCTGTGTGCAGCAGAAATCCTTGCAGCAACTCCTATGCGCAGCCATCAACAGAAGAGAAAGAGGGTACTTGCAGCAGATCTGGCCGTACAGTGCTGTACGGCTGGTTTGCACTCAGAAAAACAGTAGCAGCAGCACGACTTCTCCAACGACCCTTCTCTTCCTCCTTTCCACGCTTGAGTACATGCGCATGAAGGCTCCACGACTCTCTTCCCCAAAAGCTAGAGAGAGGGGGAGGAGAGAGAAGCACTCACTCCAAAAGTGGAGTGGCTCTCCTCCCCAAAATAATCCCTAGGGTCCCAAACTTTAAAAGTCCCTAGGGGCCACTAAGGCCTAGGGGCAAACTTTAATAAACATTAAAGTTTAATGTTCTAGTTCCCCCCTTCACACCTAGGGATGTCCACACATCTTAAACTCTGTCTGGGCACCCCCCCATGTGAACATAAAATATTCTGACTCTGCAACCACCATGCCCGCACTTGTGCTGTTCCATTTTCACAGGGCCATGACATACCCCCCTCTTGAAAAATGGCAAGCGTCCTCGATTGCATTCTGGTGATGCATCAAAATATTCAAAGTGAAATATACAATATGGCAAGATCAGCGTCCCAATCTCTCTAAGCCATACACATGTATCAACATTCACTGCAAGCCAATGGCATAGTAATAGTCCAAGTTGTATACCACTGTGAACCATACATATCCACAAAAATCTCATGTGACTAGTACACATATATCATAGAAGTCCCATAAACAGATGTACTGTCAGTCTCAGTATCTTCGGGTGAGAGAAAATCTGCACCAAGCGACCTCTAGATGTCATCTGAGCCTGTCTTTATCAAGGGAGTGGAGGTGCTACCCCCCTCTTGAGCATCAGGTAATGCTCCAGACCCATGCTCTGCTGAATCTGAATGAGCCACAACAAGATTCGGCTCTAACTCAAAGGCATCGAGATAAAGCTGCAAAACCTGAGGTGAATCTGTTAAGTCACCTTCCTCCATCCACTTCGCATCCATCGGTGAATAGTTCTTGAACTTCACAAGATAGCGACGGGAAACTTTACCTCGTACCTTCCTTTCTTTATGTGTCAGTATCTGCTCTGGAATCAGAACCTCATCAAGTTCCTCAACTTCCGGTTGAGCCTCATCTGATACATCCTCAGGCACATCCCCACGGAAAGGTCTAAGAAGACTCACGTGAAAAGCATTGTGAATCCTCCAGTGATCTGGTAACTTCAAACGATAGGTTACCTCACCAATCTTTTCCAAAACCTGAAAAGGCCCATAATATCGCATGCTCAACTTAGGGAATAAGCGCTCTTTACCCTTCATCTTCTTGAGTCTAGCCTTTTCAAAGCGCAAAAGAACCCAATCACCCAATGCAAACTGTAAATCACGTCTGTGACGGTCTGCGGCTTTCTTTTGCTTCTGCTGAGTTTTCTGGAGGGCCAACTTAACTCTCCGGTAAGCTTCATCCAAGCTCTCCACATACTGATCAGCCTCAAAGATCTTATCCTTTGTATGCAAAATGGGTGGAACCTTCTTCCCTCCTTCCACAATCTCAAAAGGCGCCTTGCCTGGCGAGGTATGTACAGTGTTGTTATATGCAAACTCCACCAAAGGAAGATACTTTTCCCATTGTTGCTTGTGCTCTGACACATAACACTTGAGAAGATCCAATACTGTCGAGTTAGCCTCTTCTGACTGACAATCTGTCTGTGGATGAAATGACGATGAAAACTTGAGAGTTGTACCCATGTTGTCAAACAATCCTCTCCAAAACAAACTCGTCATCCGTGGATCACGATCACTAATGATAGACGTAGGCAAGCCATGATACTTGAAGATGTTCGCCATGAACAACTTCACCATATGATCCACTTTAATTGTCTTCCGCACGGGAATGAAATGTGCGTGCTTACTGAACCTGCATATGATAGTCCAGATGCCATCATTTCCCGTTTGTGTCCGTGGAAGATCAAATACAAAATCCATGGCAATGCTCTCCCAAGGTCTATCCGGAATAGGTAAAGGTTGTAATAACCCTGGCGTCTTCTGACGGTCAAATTTTACCTTCTGACATACGATGCATTGCCTCACAAAGGCATCAACATCTCTTCTCAAGGTTGGCCAATAAAAGAAAGTCTCCACTGCTTTGACCGTGGCGTCAATACTGTCACAAACCCCTATATTCTAGGGACATGCGGATGCGTGTCAGGCCTAGAAACATGCGGAGGCATGTATGTATTATACCTGGGCATGTGTATGGATCATATGAGTGGATGCATATGAGTCCAAGGACATGGCAGGACATTTGTGGACTTTTGGGCGGTGCCCGTGTGGATTCCGGCCATGCACACATGGTGTGTTATGATGGCAGGCGGAATATTTTTAAGTAGCAGAAATGCTTATGGAACTCCAGGTTATCTATGCCTGCGAGTGATTGTTTTATCTTGTTACTTGAGCCCACCTCTCATCCAAGGTGTGTGGTCAGAGTACCAACACGGAGTGCAAGTGGTAAAGTGGACATGACGGGACTTATGTCTATGCCAAGGGTCATGTGGACCGATGTCTTGTTGGCAGGAGACTTATTTTGTCTCGCCCATTTACTTGGGACATGGATTATGATATCTGGACTTATGGGAGTGTTTTGTCTCGCCCATTTACTTGGGACATGGATTATGATATCTGGACTTACGGGACTGTTTTGTCTCGCCCATTTATCTTGGGACATGATTTTGATATTGGTATTATGGAGACTTATTTAGTCTCGCCCATTTCTTTGGGACATTGCGGACAACTTTTAAGAAGCTGGGGAGGATGTCACCAGACTGGACATTTCCCAGTCTGAAAGGGGTCTGGTGGACTCCAGGATGTTTAAATATTTGGAAAGTACACGCTTTGGGAATAGGGGATTATCCTAGAATACAAAGGACCACACTCCTAAAATTTAGGAGAGTTGCTATTTTTGGCCCGACTCCGAAGGAAATTCTGTTCGCGTCATTACATCTGGAATTGAGCAGATACCAAGAGTTGGCAAAGTGCCTATGACAGAATGTCTACCAGTTGGGATATTTTTAGAGGTAAAGATTATGGAAGGACCCATCTCTTAGATTGGGACATGTGGCAAGAAAGTGGACCAAAGTGAGACAAGTGGCCCGACACTTGTTAGAAAGTGGATCAAAGTGAGACAAGTGGCCTCACACTTGTCACTTCAGCTATTGTGTGGCTCTCCACTTGTCATTGTAGCCTTCTCTTGCCATTTTAGCTCATGGGAGGCCCAAATCTGTAAATTGGAGCCCTCTCTCTTCATTAAGAGAGGCTCTCTTGCTGCACACTAGCCTCTACCACCGTTACAGGCTGCCCTAATGATGGCTACTCTCTTTCTCTCTCTCTTGAAGGCTGCCCATGAAGAATACCGGCTGTTGGGGACTGTTTTGGAGGCTTCCATCGCGAAGAAATACTGAAGGCAAGGGTATTTAATCATTTATTATGATTTCTAGCCATTGTACTTGTTGTACCAGCATTTGTACTTGCTGTACTTGTTGTACCAGCCCTTGTATTGACTGTACCAGCTTTTGTACTTGTTGTACCACCCATTGTACCGGCTGTACTAGCTTTTGTACTTGCTGTATCTGCTGTACCAACCACCGTACCGGCTGTACCAGCCCTTGTATTGGATGTACCAGCTTCTGTACTTGTTGTACCACCCAT
Source organism: Cibotium barometz (assembly GCF_041138505.1). Lineage (NCBI taxonomy): Eukaryota > Viridiplantae > Streptophyta > Polypodiopsida > Cyatheales > Cibotiaceae > Cibotium > Cibotium barometz. Next base: position 32,125,624 of record NC_141059.1, read on the forward strand.
TGTACCAGCTTTTGTACTTGTTGTACCTGCTGTACGAGCCACCGTACCAGTTGTACCAGCCATTGTACCTGTTGTACCAGCCACTGTACCGGCTGTACCAACCATTGTACCTGCTGTACTGGCTGAATGGAGAGTTGTACTTGCTGTACCAGCTCTATTGCATGAAGACCCGTGGTTTTTGGGGAAGAATCAGTACCCACACGGAGGTATATGGATTATATTGTTGGCTCGGCATTTCTACAGCCTATGTTTCGGCTTGGTAGCCTTGTGTTGGGCTGTGTTATGGCATTTGTATAGGGATAATCCGGCATCTCCCGTAGGGAGAGTAAGGCCCTCAAAGCTTGTACATGATATTATTCTCCTTGGGTAATAAAATACTCCAAGGGGGGGGTCGGCCCATTCCGGCCTCTATGTAGTGTCACACGTGCAAGCTCCATTTTCAGCGTTTGTGGATGTTTTGTCCAGCTTTATGTTTTATGCAAAGTGATGATGGATATGTGTTAAGGCTGTGGCCATGTTTAAATGTTTTAATATGCACTGATGGTATCAACAAGTGTGTCAAAGGCCCTAGTCCCTCGGGCACCCATCGCGAGTTTCAAATACCTCTATGACCTGCATACGGTGGAGCATGACTTTCAATCATAACCTTGAGTCGCAATGGCCTGGTAACACACAGTCTGCCATGCATCAATAAAAACCCATCTCTGAGAGTATAGTGCTCATGCCGCTGACCCTCAGACATCTGATCATACAACCTTTCAAAATCCTCATCATGGGCATACTGCTCTTTCATTTCATCAAGCTCATGATGATAAGCAAGTGAAACTGCAGAGACCTGTGGCTTGCGTGACAAAGCATCTGCCACTACATTCTTTTTGCCTTTCACATGCACAATCTGGAAGTGAAACATTGACAAAAAGTTTGCCCAACGCATATGCTTCTCTGAAAGCTTAGTCTGCGTGAGGAAATAACGCAAGGTCTGATGATCTGTCTGCACAGTGAAATCAGCCCCAAGCAAGTAGTGTTTCCAAATAGAAAGAGCGTGAATTACAGCCAACATCTCTTTCTCATACACTTGTAAATGCTTCTCGGCATCTTGCAAAACTCTACTCTCATAGGCTATGACATGTCTCTCTTGCATGAGAACTGCACCAATGCTACTTCCACATGCATCACATTGGACAACAAAAGCCTTTCGGAGGTCCGGTAACACCAATACTGGGTCCGAAGTAAGCTTTTCTTTGAGCTTTTTGAATGCTGTAATTTCCCGATCAGCCCATCTAAACGGAGTTGCTTTCTTCGTCAAAGCATGAAGAGGCGAAGCAATTTCAGCAAAGTGCCGTATGTAACGCTTGTAATAGGAACACAATCCTAGAAAACTGCGTACATCATGCACGGTCCTCAAAGTTGGCCAATTAAGTATTGCTTCACCTTTGGTCGATCCATACGGACTCCTTGACCAGACACAATATGCCCAAGAAATGTATTTCTTGCAAAAAGAACTCACTCTTCTTGCCATTAACCACCAACCTATGGTTTCTGAGTTCTGCAAACACAATGGCCAAATGCCTTCTATGCTCTTCCTCAATTCGTGAATGCACAATCATATCATCAAAGAATGTGCCCACAAACTCTCTATGAGGTCTGAAAATCCTGTCCATCGTTCTGTTAAATGTGGCAGGCGCATTTGTCAAACCAAAGGGCATAACCAAGAACTCATACAACCCAAACGTGGTTCGGAATGCTGTCTTATGCACATCCTCGGGTCTAATTCGTATCTGATGATACCCGCTTTTCAAGTCAATACGACTAAAAATTGTGGAGCCTGTAAGCGGTCCAAGATGTCATCGATCCTCGGTATGGGGAATCGATTCTTGATGGTATTCTTGTTCAGCGCTCTGTAATCAATACACATGCGCCAAGAACCATCCTTCTTCTGTACTAAGAGCACAGGTGAGCAAAAGGGTGATGAGCTAGGCTGTATCAACCCCTTATTCAATAGTTCCTGCACCTGACTCATAATCTCTTCCTGTTGGGCTGCACTAACACGGTACGGCGGTCTATTCGGTGGAGTACTACCAGGAATCAGATCTGGAGTACTACCAGGAATCAGATCTATGGCATGATCTTCTGGCCTCTCAGGAGGTAATTCTCCTGGCAATGACTCGGAAAAACAGTCTTGAAACCCACTTAAGAAATCAGTCCTGTCCTTATCTAACATAGACAAATTAGACTTAGACTCATCATCCTGTGCATCCTTTACATAAATCAAGTACGCGGAAAGATGCTTTTTCATTACTGATGAAATCGCCGAAGCGGATACAATAGGAACAGATTCCCCTTTGAGTTTTACATCCAATACATGCTCTTTCCCTCTATGAGTCAGAGTAATTGTCCTATTGTAAGTATCCACCACCGCATGTACCCTGTGGCACCATGGCATCCCCAACAAAACATCACAGCCATCCAAAGGCATGATGGAGAACTCCTCGCTGTCCACATAACCCTGCAAATGAAGCCGAAGCTTCCTAATGATAGGAGTAACGGATTCTGTATACCCTGGACAAGCCATATTAGCCTCATGTAACGGCCCCATCTCCTCCGCGCGAATCCCCAATCGGCCAGCCAAATCTGGTGAAATGAAGTTGGCTCTAGCACCTGTATCAAAGAAGATCAAAGCATTCTGATCTCTCACTTTTCCCCATGCCTTGCACAACTCTGTAGCTTCACCACCTAGCTGCTCCCCCACAAGATCAAGAACTAAGCCTGCAAAAGGCTTTGGTTTCTTTGGCTTGGGCTCTTCTTTATTGTCAGAGTCCTTTTGGGACAATTGAATGACATATGTCCCTCTTCAGTACAGTAAAAACACTTTTGAGCATCTCTCAAAGCCTGTCTTTCCTCAGAAGTCCTCTTGGGCATTGGCAACTTCTTATACTTTGTCTCTGAAGACCCTTTAGCATCACGAGAAGCATGCCCAAATTTTTCAGCTTTCTTGCTCAATTTCTTACTGCCTTTGAAGCCAGATGAACCACCTGTGAGTAACGCATTAGCTGTCATAGCATTTTCAATCATTTGCGACATGTTCGTTACTCTTGTCTTTATACAATAATCTCGTACCTCTTTGGGCAGCCCACAACAATACTTCTCTACCTGCTCAGATAATGGCACGGCACGGTAAGAAGTCACTGGGAGTAAAGCTTCTCAAAACTTCTTGTTATAATCCTCCAAACTATCACACTTTGAAGCATCCAATTTGTGCCATGCGGTCATAACATCCACCTCAAATGTAGATGTGAGCCATACGGAAGAGAAAACCTGTTTAAATTGGACCCATGTGGTGGGTGCTATGCCCTGCAAAAGAAGAGTAGACCACCACTGCAAAGCATTGCCCTTGAGAAAAGTGGCAGCTTTCCTCACCTTAGAGGACTCTGTGTAATTCCCACCAGAAAAAGCAGCATCAAACTGCTGTAAAAAGGTAAGTGCTTTAAGTTTATCCTTGGCCCCATTGAATGTGTCAAACTTCACTGCAGCTCCCCCTTCCTTGCAATCCTTCGCCTTTCCCATAGGCGTTGGATTATCATATGGAAGTGGTTTCGCAAGATTGCTGCCCCCAACATTCATACCCATCATTGGGTCAACATTTCCCATTCCCACACCAGGCATACCATACATTCCAGCCATGTTTCCAAACATTCCATTATGCATACCTGGCTGCATGCCACCAAACATATTGCCTTGCATCCCAGGTTGCATGCCTCCAAACATATTTCCTTGCATACCGGACTGCATACCACCATACATATTCCCTTGCATGCCAGGCTGAAAATTGGCTCCAAAAGGCCCGTACATACCCATGCCTCCTTGAGGATAACCCCCAGTCATGGATTGGAACACCAAGCCACCACCAAAATAACCTGGATGCATATTTTGCTGAGGAATGGGTGGCTGTCCATAGAAGAAACTCTGAGAGTTTGCACCATAAGCATGCTGCATATTCGGAAGCTGGCCAAAAGATGGTTCCTGTGGGATGGCACCACTATGACCCTGAGGAAGATTCTTTGAACGAACCTCCTCCTTCTTTTTCTTGGGCTCTGTGCGGGGCTCTATGCGAGATCTCATAAATTCAGCAAATCTCTCACTCTGTATGAGCTGCATAAAAGTATCCATAACACTAGCCAAACGATCTTTGAATCGAGCATCATCATCCTCTTTACCATGTACATCTTCTGGCTGTGTTACATCCTCATAAGGCTCAACATCTGCAGCCTGTTCTCCTGCAAAAATATCCTCAGATACATCTCTTTCAGGAGAAGTCTCTTGCTCTTCTTCTTCATGATAGAAGTACTCATCCTCTGTATCAGACATGTTTGCTGAATTTTTCAGCGATGGCTTTCTTCAAAGCAAACACGAGCTCACCCCCTTCAGAAAGTTGATGATTGGTCCCGGCAACGGAACCTTGAAACCGGTCTCTGATAGAAACGAGAGTGCGGTAGACTAGCAGTCACCCGTCCACTTGTAGTCTAGATGTGAAAACAAAACAGATTGGAGCTAGAGTGCCCAAATCTGAAAACAAGGCGACACCTGTTGGCCCCAAAGCTTGGCGCCCCTTGCGGCATTTCTTCATTCAATTAAAATAATATGAATGGCTGAGTACAACAAAAATCAGCCAAGAGATTACACCTGTATGTCCAATCTGACGGCCCACAAACCTTCTTAGCACAGAGGATCTATGCACACAGATCTGTGTTCCACAATAACACACTATGCCTCCCTCTGATCAGCCAAGACCACTAAGCAGGGCAGCCATGAGCATACATCTGGCATATCTCAAGTGCATGATACAACATCTCAGCTCATACATACATATGCTGTCCAAACTCTGTCTCAACTCTTGTCAATCTGCCATACCCCTCCTCTCACAAGGGGCCAGATAGCTCATATCTGCAACAGACATCAAGCAGTAGAAAGAGAGATTGATGAACAGAAACGGAGCTTACCAAATCCAGCTCGTGAAACAGCACTGGAGGAAGCAACGGTACCAAACTGTACTTGCAAGCACTTGTTTCCACAACCTTGCTTCACACATGTGCACGTACTTGCCTGTACCTTCCTCCTTTTGTTCACCTCTATGCTGTCTTTGAAAGTACAGATCTGAAAAACAGCCCCGTACCCGTCTGTACTACCTCGGGATATGTGCCAGGAGTTGTACTTGCACACGCAGCCTGCTGTCCACACTTGTACACGCCTGAATCTGCGTAATCAAACCTGTCCAGCGCCTGTGCAACGCTGCCAGTACTTGCGGTACTTGACTGTCCGTACACTGTACGGCAGTCGTACAGTGCTGTACCTGCTGTTGTACCTGCTGGTACAGCCTGACCAGAACCTGTGTGCAGCAGAAATCCTTGCAGCAACTCCTATGCGCAGCCAGCAACAGAAGAGAAAGAGGGTACTTGCAGCAGATCTGGCCGTACAGTGCTGTACGGCTGGTTTGCACTCAGAAAAACAGCAGCAGCAGCACGACTTCTCCAACGACCCTTCTCTTCCTCCTTTCCACGCTTGAGTACATGTGCATGAAGGCTCCACGACTCTCTTCCCCAAAAGCTAGAGAGAGGGGGAGGAGAGAGAAGCACTCACTCCAAAAGTGGAGTGGCCCTCCTCCCCAAAATAATCCCTAGGGTCCCAAACTTTAAAAGTCCCTAGGGGCCACTAAGGCCTAGGGGCAAACTTTAATAAACATTAAAGTTTAATGTTCTAGTTTCCCCCTTCACACCTAGGGATGTCCACACATCTTAAACTCTGTCCGGGCACCCCCCATGTGAACCATAAAATATTCTGACTCTGCAACCACCATGCCCGCACTTGTGCTGTTCTATTTTCACAGGGCCATGACAGACAGGTAGTCGGGCAGGGCGAACAGGCAGCCGGATGGCAGGTTGGGTGCTGAGCAGCAGGGAGCAGGCCTGCAGTATTGGAACGATCGTGCGAGTCTGCCAGATTTGCAAGGGGCTATATAAAGAGGGCCAAGGTCTTTTTGTCATTCATTCAGGTTCCCACTTGGGACTTGGGTCATAGGTAGGAGTACAAGTGACCTTTTTCAAGGGAAGCTAAGCTTCCAACATGGCATTGTCAGACAAGTATATGAATACGATTTTGAGTAGGTTAGGTCACTGCTTTCTCTCTTGCGTTTTTATCCAGTTGTTTGTGCATCAAGCATCCAGTGGGAGTGCTGCGTTTTCCATTGAGTGATGATCTGGCCACAGAGGCTTCCGCATGTGACATTGGTATCAGAGTGCCAGCACTCAGCAGGATTTCCAATGCTCCAAGAGCAGTCCCAAGAGAAGGTGCACAGTCCGAGGCAGGGAACACAGCTAAGGTTAGATCTCCAAAGGAGGATGGTCGGTGTTCAGCAAAGCCATTGGGAAAAGGCAGTCCATGGGTGGGTGCCAAAGGGCATACCAGTGAGCCCATAGGAAGGACACCAAGACCCCGTGTTCAAGGGACAGGGCATGAAGGCAGGGGGACTCAGTGGATCAGGATGCAGGTTCTTCAAGTGGAGCAATCGCGGAGGATAGCAATGTTTCCAGGTCAAGTCAAGTTGCCAGACGTCCAAGGATGACAGTGAGGAGACACGACAGGGAATGAGGGATGATGACAGTCATCCAAAGTGGCAGGTTGGATCCCCGTCATCAAGTCTAGCGGGGGGGGGGTGTCACGTGCATGCCACCTGGACATGCTTCCGCACTGATCCGGACAGGCAGCAGGACATAATCAGACACCTTTTAGGGCTGAGTGGGACCAAGAGAAGGCGTGGACCAGGCAGCAACCCAACAGGAGGAATACGCCAAGAATGTGCTGGTGGGCAGCATTAAATGCTGGTCGGCCAGTTTGGGTCCAGTAGAAGATAGGTAGAACCAGAATGATCAGAGCTTCAGGTGTATCATCTGAAGTGGACGTGGAGCAGGACAAGTGGGATCATGGAAGGCAGCAGACAGCTGAAGCGCAGGATCCAGATAAGTGCAGTAGGCTGGCTGCAGAAGTGAGTCGGCTGCAGGACAGGAGGTGTCGGCTGCCCATAACAGGGTCGGCTGAACCAGCAGATAAGGGGGCAGCAGCATGCGCAGGAGGAAATCCAGTCGGCTGGCTTAAAAAAGGCAATGAACTGGCCGACCAGCAGTCGGCCAGTTCCCCATGTAGTCCAAGGGGCTATAAATAGCTCCTCTTGCTCAAGGTTTCATTCATTCAAACCCACTAGGGGTTGGGATCACTAGAGGTCCCATAGGGGACAGGTTTTGGTGTTTTACCACCTTTTCAAGAAGGCAGCCAAGGGCTGCAAGATATGTACCTTTTTGTACCATAGTATATACTGAATTTCCAGCACTTCTCACTCTCTCTCTCTCTACTCTCTCTCTACCTGCGTTTTTGCATCAGATGGTGCGTTTTTGCATCAGAAGGTTTCCAAGAGTGTTTAGGGCTGAAAGAAGACTACCCAGAGCTTCCGCGTGTTACATTGGTATCAGAGCATGAGGCTCAGCAAAGCTAAACACTGATTCAGTCCCAGATGATGGTGTATAGGTCCAAGGTACAGGAAAGTACACGGATTCGAAGCCCAAGGCGAGGAGCACAGAAGCGGGAAGAACTCCCAGGAGGTTTGTTGGTGGTGTTCCACAGTGCCAGATGGGGATGGCAGTTCCGTGAGCCAGGTAGGTTCATAGGTCATCAGAGACAGAGTCGTTTGGAGAACAGACCGGATTTTCAGAGAAAAAGGTTTGCCAGGGATGGAAGATGACAGAGGGACTTCGGGACAGGATTGGGATGATGACAGTCATCCAAGAGCAGGTTGGATTCCCGTCATCAAGTTTAGCAGAGGGGGATGCCATGTGCATAAGCAATGCCATGGACCTTCTCAAGGCTAAATCCAGAAGGGGCAAACAGATAAAGACCATGAACCAGTAGAAGATAGGTAGAACCAGAATGATCAGAGCTTCAGGTGTATCATCTGAAGTGGACGTGGAGCAGGACAAGTGGGATCATGGAAGGCAGCAGATAGCTGAAGCGCAGGATCCAGATAAGTGCAGTAGGCTGGCTGCAGAAGTGAGTCGGCTGCAGGACAGGAGGTGTCGGCTGCCCATAACAGGGTCGGCTGAACCAGCAGATAAGGGGGCAGCAGCATGCGCAGGAGGAAATCCAGTCGGCTGGCTTAAAAAAGGCATTAATGAAGTATGAACTGGCCGACCAGCAGTCGGCCAGTTCCCCATGTAGTCCAAGGGGCTATAAATAGCCCCTCTTGCTCAAGGTTTCATTCATTCAAACCCACTAGGGGTTGGGATCACTAGAGGTCCCATAGGGACACGTTTTGGTGTTTTACCACCTTTTCAAGAAGGCAGCCAAGGGCTGCAAGATATGTACCTTTTTGTACCATAGTATATACTGAATTTCCAGCACTTCTCACTCTCACTCTCTCTACTCTCTCTCTACCTGCGTTTTTGCATCAGATGGTGCGTTTTTGCATCAGAAGGTTTCCAAGAGTGTTTAGGACTGAAAGAAGACTACCCAGAGCTTCCGCGTGTTACATTGGTATCAGAGCATGAGGCTCAGCAAAGCTAAACACTGATTCAGTCCCAGATGATGGTGTACAGGTCCAAGGTACAGGAAAGTACACGGATTCGAAGCCCAAGGCGAGGAGCACAGAAGCGGGAAGAACTCCCAGGAGGTTTGTTGGTGGTGTTCCACAGTGCCAGATGGGGATGGCAGTTCCGTGAGCCAGGTAGGTTCTTAGGTCATCAGAGACAGAGTCGTTTGGAGAACAGACCGGATTTTCAGAGAAAAAGGTTTGCCAGGGATGGAAGATGACAGAGGGACTTCGGGACAGGATTGGGATGATGACAGTCATCCAAGAGCAAGTTGGATTCCCGTCATCAAGTTTAGCAGAGGGGGATGTCATGTGCATAAGCAATGCCATGGACCTTCTCAAGGCTAAATCTAGAAGGGGCAAACAGATAAAGACCATGAACCAGTAGAAGATAGGTAGAACCAGAATGATCAGAGCTTCAGGTGTATCATCTGAAGTGGACGTGGAGCAGGACAAGTGGGATCATGGAAGGCAGCAGACAGCTGAAGCGCAGGATCCAGATAAGTGCAGTAGGCTGGCTGCAGAAGTGAGTCGGCTGCAGGACAGGAGGTGTCGGCTGCCCATAACAGGGTCGGCTGAACCAGCAGATAAGGGGGCAGCAGCATGCGCAGGAGGAAATCCAGTCGGCTGGCTTAAAAAAGGCAATGAACTGGCCGACCAGCAGTCGGCCAGTTCCCCATGTAGTCCAAGGGGCTATAAATAGCCCCTCTTGCTCAAGGTTTCATTCATTCAAACCCACTAGGGGTTGGGATCACTAGAGGTCCCATAGGGGACAGGTTTTGGTGTTTTACCACCTTTTCAAGAAGGCAGCCAAGGGCTGCAAGATATGTACCTTTTTGTACCATAGTATATACTGAATTTCCAGCACTTCTCACTCTCTCTCTCTCTCTACTCTCTCTCTACCTGCGTTTTTGCATCAGATGGTGCGTTTTTGCATCAGAAGGTTTCCAAGAGTGTTTAGGGCTGAAAGAAGACTACCCAGAGCTTCCGTGTGTTACATTGGTATCAGAGCATGAGGCTCAGCAAAGCTAAACACTGATTCAGTCCCAGATGATGGTGTACAGGTCCAAGGTACAGGAAAGTACACGGATTCGAAGCCCAAGGCGAGGAGCACAGAAGCGGGAAGAACTCCCAGGAGGTTTGTTGGTGGTGTTCCACAGTGCCAGATGGGGATGGCAGTTCCGTGAGCCAGGTAGGTTCATAGGTCATCAGAGACAGAGTCGTTTGGAGAACAGACCGGATTTTCAGAGAAAAAGGTTTGCCAGGGATGGAAGATGACAGAGGGACTTCGGGACAGGATTGGGATGATGACAGTCATCCAAGAGCAGGTTGGATTCCCGTCATCAAGTTTAGCAGAGGGGGATGTCATGTGCATAAGCAATGCCATGGACCTTCTCAAGGCTAAATCCAGAAGGGGCAAACAGATAAAGACCATGAACCAGTAGAAGATAGGTAGAACCAGAATGATCAGAGCTTCAGGTGTATCATCTGAAGTGGACGTGGAGTAGGACAAGTGGGATCATGGAAGGCAGCAGACAGCTGAAGCGCAGGATCCAGATAAGTGCAGTAGGCTGGCTGCAGAAGTGAGTCGGCTGCAGGACAGGAGGTGTCGGCTGCCCATAACAGGGTCGGCTGAACCAGCAGATAAGGGGGCAGCAGCATGCGCAGGAGGAAATCCAGTCGGCTGGCTTAAAAAAGGCATTAATGAAGTATGAACTGGCCGACCAGCAGTCGGCCAGTTCCCCATGTAGTCCAAGGGGCTATAAATAGCCCCTCTTGCTCAAGGTTTCATTCATTCAAACCCACTAGGGGTTGGGATCACTAGAGGTCCCATAGGGACAGGTTTTGGTGTTTTACCACCTTTTCAAGAAGGCAGCCAAGGGCTGCAAGATATGTACCTTTTTGTACCATAGTATATACTGAATTTCCAGCACTTCTCACTCTCTCTCTCTCCTCTCTCTCTACCTGCGTTTTTGCATCAGATGGTGCGTTTTTGCATCAGAAGGTTTCCAAGAGTGTTTAGGGCTGAAAGAAGACTACCCAGAGCTTCCGCGTGTTACACGGCCAGATTCGCAAGGGGCTATATAAAGAGGGCCAAGGTCTTTATGTCATTCATTCAAGTTCCCACTTGGGACTTGGGTCATAGGTAGGAGTACAAGTGACCTTTTTCACTTCCAACATGGCATTGTAATAGACAAGTATATGAATAAGATTTTGAGTAGGTTAGGTCATTGCTTTCTCTCTTGTGTTTTTATCCGGTTGTTTGTGCATCAAGCATCTAGTGGGAATGCTGCGTTTTCCATTGAGTGATGATCTGGCCACAGAGGCTTCCGCATGTGGCCTTTTTCAAGGGAAGCTAAGCTTCCAACATGGCATTGTAACAGACAAGTATATGAATAAGACTTTGAGTAGGTTAGGTCACTGCTTTCTCTCGTGTTTTTATACAGTTGTTTGTGCATCAAGCATCCAGTGGGAGTGCTGCGTTTTCCATTGAGTGATGATCTGGCCACATGCGGAAGCCTCTGTGGCCAGATCATTACCCAATGGAAAACGCAGCACTCCCACTGGATGCTTGATGCACAAACAACTGGATAAAAACACGAGAGAGAAAGCAGTGACCTAACCTACTCAAAATCTTATTCATATACTTGTCTGTCACAATGCCATGTTGGAAGTGAAAAAGGTCACTTGTACTCCTACCTATGACCCAAGTCCCAAGTGGGAACTTGAATGAATGACATAAAGACCTTGGCCCTCTTTATATAGCCCCTTGCAAATCTGGCCGACTGGACCCAAACTGGCCGACCAGCACATTCTTGGCTTATTCCTCCTGACGGGTTGCTGCCTTGTCCACGCCTTCTCTTGGTCCCACTCAGCCCTAAAAGGTGTCTGATTATGTCCTACTGCGTGTCCAGATCAGTGCAGAAGCATGTCCACGTGGCATGCACGTGACACTCCTTCAGTTGTCAAGCAGCCAGAGATGGCCTATTGTCACCATTTGTGCAATTGAAGGTGACCACCATCGTTCACCATCATTTAGGAATAGCAGCATCTTCCGCCAACTTGGTCATTTTCTATCTGAGCATTAATCTCACGGAACTCTCAACAGCCATTGTACTTCTTTATGTTGTATGAGTGGGTGTAACGGGGTGTGAGACAATTCACCAAGTATGGAAGATTAGACCATACCATCGCATGACCATAAATAGTTGGCTGACCTCCCCTGTTGCGGTATTTTTTTAACCAAAAGACTCTCTTGTCCAAGGTTGGAATGATCAGGAGCTACCTCCACTGGCTCATTTGTGTTATCTGATTAAAATTGAGAGATGTAAACATTCAAAGAGTATTGTGTCGGTTTCGGTGTACTGGATGATTTGTTGCGCAAAAGATTCTATCATGGGCATACCCACCATTGGGGGTGAATACTCACTGTTACAGGGTAATTCGGTTCTCCCATAAGCCTTGAAAGTTGTTCCACTGTGTCAAAGTCTTCAAAAGTGAAGCAAAAATTGAGAGATGCTTAATAAAAGTTACACCGCGTGTGAGTTTTCAAAATTGAAGCATGAATGAATGTGTTGAATTTACCACTTTTCCATGCATTGTAATGGTAGGGCAACCCCTCACATCATTCACATGCATTAAATCCAAGTATGTCCATGCTAGAAAACAAGTTCACGTGTGCAAAGAAAATATGTGAAGCTAACATGATGCATAATCCAATTATACTTGGGATAATCCAATATCTTCAAGCATTGTATATGTGTAGTCTAGCTCCTTGGGTATGAAATCCCGTCTAGGAGTGTGATGACTCATAATCAATATTCATAAGATTTATATGCACAATCATCCATACTATGATTATATCATGTGGTTAATTGACCAAACATGGGATTCATATGCATAATTATGCATATTGGTGAATACTTCCGTGGATAATTAGCCAAACTAGTGAGAGTGGGCTTGGGATCACATAATCTATACAAGATTAGGGTAGATCCCTAGTGTATGATTGCATTGTGCAAGTCTTTTGTTGTACATCATTCTTCAACACTCTCATAGCACCAAGAGGACTATATTTGGTATCAAAGTCTAGGGCTTTTGCCAAATTATGTTTTCTAGCATCCCTTGTGTGTTATTCGCCTAATTAGGGATAGATTGATAAAATTATTAGAGCATGTTTAGGGCTCGAGAAAAGTTACTTTGGGTGCCCTTTGCTTAGTTCCAATTTTCAGCATTCTTCATCATGGCAATAGATGAGATTGTAACATGCGCCATGAGTAGAAACGCTTCAAAGACAAGAAAACAATGCAAATCACAATGTTAAAAATTGAAAATCAAGTTTAGGGTTGAGAGAAATACATAGAGAACATCCAATTGGGTTCCAATCCACCCTCTTAAGAGCCTTGACCGCTAGTCAATGTATTTCCTTGATTATATTGCAAGAAAATGAATGTACAACACAACTTGCTTACCATCCACTTGTATGGACTTACAGGGACTTGATTTGGTACTACATGGGCCACCCTGTAGAGGTGTGCTTGTTGTCTATATAGTCATCCAATGGCCTTGATGTTGGCCACCTTGTGTGGTGCATTAACCTTGCTTAGATGACTACTACACAATTGTGTTTGCAAGGTTGCAAATTGTTCACTCTTGCAAATTGCTAACCATTGGTCGCCTACAAGCTGTGCATTAACATTCCATATGGCTACTTAGGATACTATTTTATCTTTGATATTGAGTGGATGAGATATATTTTGCATTAGCGTCAATAGAGTAGACTATGAGTTGAAACTTGTGAAACCATCTCATGTCTAATATCACGTATGTGACTGTCAAATATTTTAGTGTGAAATCGTGCATGAATTCCACATCTTACTAAACCTAGCACTATGTGCTCTTGACTAGATCCTAAAAGTTATACTTGTCCCAAAACCATGGAGTGGCAAATCCTGTAGCTTGATCTTGGGTTGATGCATGGTTGGAAGGTATGTTGAATTATCCCATATGCAAAATCATCGAAAGTTAATGAGCCATATATAGGCTAGAGTCGCACCTTGGTATAGGTATCTCTTCGAGCTTCTTGTTTTGGGGAGGGGTAGTGTAGGAGACCTGCTTGTTGTAGAAGCATCAGACGCAAGGTCATAGATGGAGTTTGGAGTTGATGTTCAGTTTGTTGAGCTAGGCTCACAAGTCACATTTGAGTGGGCTCACATGATTTTGAATGAAATAGACTCGCGTGGGTTTGGATTAAATAAGCTCACACAGATCTAGTGAGCTAGGTTGCAAACCTAGAAAAGGGTTGGTGATGAGCATAAGTCCTTAATAATTGAAAAAGAACACGAATTTTCTTAGAAGTTGAGGCTCGTATAAAGAACACGAATTTTCTTGGAAGTTGAGGCTCGCATAAAGTCTTTAGGATGTCATGTGCATGAAAGATGCCATGGACATTCTCAGGTGCTGGTCGAGAAGAGGCAACCAGATAAAGAGTACGAACCAGATAAGGCTAGGATTTGGAGCACAAGGTGCAGATGAGACAGTAGGATGGACTTGGAGCAGGACCTGACGGACTTAGGGGATTCAGTCGATTGCAAGAAACAGGGCGTCGGCTATACAAGAAAGCGTCGGTTGCATTATGCGTTTCCAGTCCTGGAGAGGCGCAGTCCGACCAAGGTTTATGGAGGTCCAGGGCCAGTCGGTTGGTCCGACAGCAGTCGGCCAGTCCAGCTTTGAATCAAGAGCCTATAAAAAGCACCAAAGGCACTTTGTGTTAGTCATTCACCCCTTTAGGGAGTGGATCATTAGGGTCCTATAGTAGGACAAGATTTTGGGTGTTTACCACCTTTTTGTACAAGGCAGCCTATCGCTGTAGTGGAGGTGCCTTTTTGTACCATATCAATATACTGAATTTCCAGCATCTCTCTCTCTACTCTCTCTCCATATCTGGGTTTTGCATCAGATGGTTTCCAGTAGTGTTTAGGGTTGAAAGAAGACTCCTAGAGCTTCCGCATGTTACATTGGTATCAGAGCATTAGGCTCAGCAAAGCTAAACGCTGAATCAGTCCCATATGATGGTGTACAGGTCCAAGGTACAGGAAAGTACACGGATACGAAGCCCAAGGCAAGGAACACAGAATCAGAATCGGGAAGAGCTCCCAGGAGGTTTGTTGGTGGTGTTTCACAGAGCCAGAGGGGATGGTAGTCCTGCGAGCCAGATAGGTTCTCGGGCAACAGTCCCAAGGGAGGTTTTATCCTCCAAGGGGTGATGTGAGAGTGCCAGACTCATTTCTCCGGAATAAAGACCAAGATAGTGTTCAGAGTCAGGGCAAGAATGGATTGTTGACTAGATGGAACAGATGCATAGATCTTATTGTGAGACAGAGTGGTTTTGGAGACCGGGTCGGGCTTTCAGAGAAAAGGGTGGCCAAGGATGGATGGATGATAGAGGGACTTCGGGAAAGGATTGGGATGATGACAGTCATCCAAGAACAGGTTGGAATCCTGTCATCAAGTTTAGCAGAGGGGGATGTCATGTGCATGAAAGATGCCATGGACATTCTCAGGTGCTGGTCCAGAAGAGGCAGCCAGATAAAGAGTATGAACCAGATAAGGCGAGGATTTGGAGCACAAGGTGCAGATGAGACAGTAGGATGGACTTGGAGCAGGACCTGAAGGACTTAGGGGATTCAGTCGGCTACAAGAAACAGGGCGTTGATTGTACCAGAAAGCGTTGTCTGCATTATCCGTTTCCAGTCCTGGAGAGGTGCAGCCCGACCAAGGTTTATGGAGGTCCAGGGCTAGTCGGTTGGTCCGACAGTAGTCGGCCAGCCTAGCTTTGAATCAAGAGCCTATAAAAAGCACCAAAGGTACATTGTGTTAGTCATTCACCCCTTTAGGGAGTGGATCATTAGGGTCCTAGAGTAGGACAAGATTTTGGGTGTTTACCACCTTTTTGTATAAGGCAGCCTATGGCTGTAGTGGAGGTACCTTTTTGTACCATATCAATACACTGAATTTCCAGCATCTCTCTCTCTCTCTACTCTCTCTCCATATTTGCATTTTGCATCAGATGGTTTCTAGTAGTGTTTAGGGCTGAAAAAAGACTCCCAGAGCGTTCGCATGTTGCATAGGAATTGCAAGTTGGTATTAAAGCCTTTAGGTTTGACTTCTAGCCATGTGTTTAGTGCCTAGTTTAGGTTTTGATTAAGGTTTTATTGGATATTCACTTTGTATGTTGGCTCGTCGTGCATTGTGACTTCCAAGCTTGGTTCTCTTAGGCTAGGGTAGGACAAGTCTAACATTTCCTCTCCTCTCTTATCCTCTACACATGATTGATTAGATAGATAGATAGATAGAGAAAGAGAGAGAAAGCAGCACCTCACTAGCTCAAAATCTCATCAATAGTGGACAAAGGGCCAAGTACTAGTAGTCCACTAGATATACATATGACATAGAAGAAGAAGAGGCACGATTCCATAGCATCTGCAGCTACACTACACACATCTAGTAGATAGAATTAAGATAAGATGTAGATGTCATCCACCCAAATGAAGAGATAGGGAACACATGATCCAAAGGCTCAATGGCTAAGGGAGCTTGGGCCACTACTAAAAGGGGTTCAAGGACATGAGCATGGTGAGTTGACATAATGAGTTGGCAAAAACAATCTACTCAAATTGATAAGGTCAAGCTATTTACCAATATCATTCGGTGTCGATTATCACACTCCAAAAGACATAGTTTTTGGAGTCTTAAATGTGTTGATTTTGATGTTTTGAATCTTGTTTATTTGAGCAGGTTTTGGAAGGGGAACTTAACTTTCTTAGCCATTCACATGAGGTTTAAGCCCAAGAGGCTTGGATTTTGTTGCATTAGACTAAGAGGCTGCTTATTAGTAGTTGCGATGAGGAGTGAGAGACCCACTCTAAAAACATTGGCTACAAGCTTTAATTTTGTGGATTAGAGTGTGGAAGTTATTTATTTTTCGGTTCTTGCATTGTTTGCACATTCGGTAGCATTAGAGAACATAAATTCAACAAAAAAACAACCATTAAAACATTCAATCACTTGTATAAACCCTTAATTAATTAGTCACAAAGGAGGAAAGTGATGGGACCTTAGATAAAAGATCAAAAAAAATTGATGGGACCTTAGACAAAAGGACACTTTTGGAGGATTCGTGCGAATATATTTTATTTTTTTTCTTTTGGTCTTCGCACATATTTTATTTTCTTTTTCTTTTGTTCTTCTCAGTCTAATAGTTGTGCGAACGAGGGGAGAGAGACAGTTGCGAGGCCATTTTGGGGGGGAGGGGGGGGGAGGGAGTGAGGGTGTGGGGTTGTGCGCAGAGAGTGAGGGAGGGTGTGGGGCTAAGCGCACAGAAACGCAGACAGGGAGGGAGGGTGTAGGGTAGCGTAGAGAGAAATGGGACAGCCTTAGTACTATTTAGGTTTAACCTCGGTCCTCAATACTATTAATTGATTGGTGCCCCTCAAGGGGCACTAATTAATTAATACATCTAGTAGACTGAACATGTCTACTGGACATATTCACATGGTTTTAGAAGTTAAATTAATTTCTTCATTTCACATGTATAAATAAGTTCACTTGCAAATCATGGGTTTCACTAGTGTATTCTCAATACCGAGCTTCTTATCATGTGCTTCGAGATCATCATCAAATTCCTCATCATTGGCACATCATTGACCTTGAATTCTTCATTGACAAAAGTATTATTATTTGTGATGGCATGTTCATGTAGCTTATCTATCCCAGCATGCTCTGGATGCATTGACAGTTAGGCAAGGCAATTCGATGCTGATGTATACTCCTTTGAGCAAATGGGGTACAGATGTTATAACCTTATCACACGTGAGATGAGAGTGATCACAAAGTTCAGAATCGGAGTCAACATATTGAGTCAGCTCAAGTCATGTTGATTACAAGAGGAATCCATCACTAAGGGGACGTATTGAAAATTCTAGTGGACATTGTGTGTTTGAGAGGAAGAGCGCAAGCCTCCTCGAATGCACGTTTTGGTTGGTGACATTGTGTGTTTGAGAGGAAGTTGAGATAGGTAGATTCCTAGCCACTTGGACTGATTGAGAGATTCATGGGTGTGATTAAGAGAATCATGGGGAGGTGGAATGGGTTTTGGAGTCTTGATGGAGATATCCATTGAGGTGATTGTGAACCTAGATGCTTATTGGTTATAAGCTCATGTATTCTTAAGCTCATTTGTGAGTGAATTTACAATGAGATTAGGATCTTTCTTATGCTAAATAATTAGTGTCTAACCTTGTTTTAAGAGCATTATTATCTTAGTTAATCATTTGCTATGAACTACATTAGCTTTTTGCAGTTTTTCAAAGCCATGACAATTGATTAACTCTACTAAGTTATCTTCCTTAGTGAAACTCCCATTTTGCTTATCTTCTAATGAAGTTCTCTCCTCACTTATCTTTCTGCTCCCTACTATTGATGATTGTATCTATAAGTGGAGTTGGTGGAGGGTCAAATTGGAGAAGGTTGAGCAACTATTATGGCTATGGATGACGTGGGATACTTTTTAGATAGAAACTTTTACAGTGTGCCTTTTGTTCTAGGATCATGATTGGGCTTGTCTATATACAGACTTGGAACTAAAAGATCTTTGTGCTTAGGGTTGGGCTATGAATTGTCCTTGGTTTTGTGCCATCTTGTCCCTAAAGCATGACAATTTTGATGCATTGGATAGGCCAGCTTTTGGCTTCCCATTATTGTGCATCATCTCCATATTTTATGCATGTCCACAAGGTTAAAAAAAGTCTAGAAACAGAAGCTTCTTATGTACCATTGGGCTTGGATAGTATGGTCAATGCCGTACATGAAGTCACCCATTATCCTTGTCCTTTTTTAGCAACTACAAGGCCAACTAGGTGACCTTGTTGGCAAAAATGAGCATGGGTTGCATGCCTTGCCATTGATCCCAAAACTTGTCCTTGAGAAGATCAAGGTCTTGGGATAGCAAGAATGCCTTTTTGAGATCCTTCTCAATTAATAGGCAATAAATTGGCTCATTGGATCCTTGTTCTTAGGTAAACAATCTTGCCACCATTTGGTCAGGCAAATACGCTTAAGCAAGGTCAGCGGTTCGTACTTGACCACTTGCTCAAGTACTAGCTCTAAAAGAGCCCACAACTTTCTTGCAAGCTCTTGGGCTTGTTTCATTTCTCTTTCTCCAACACACGACGTTGTGATACTCCTTGAGTTTCTTTGGAAGGTTTTTATAAACAACGGGGTTTTTTTTCTTTGGAAGGTTTTTATCATCACAATTGGCTTATTTTCTTTAGGAAGAAAAAGCTTGAGTGGGAGATTGCACTTGTTGTCTCCAAGAAGGAGGTAGCTTCGGAGCTCTCATTCAAACCACCTTTTTGCGATATTCATGACATCGTTGTCCTTGATAACTGATTGTGTGTTATTATGTTTATGTGTGCTCTTCAAGGTCTTCTTCTTTTAGACCTCTAATTCTAGTTCATTATCCTTTTTAGGGGCCACAACCTTTGGGCTTCCTCCTCATAATCTTTTGCTACGTGCCCAAAGTTGAGCTTTCGGTTATTAGCAGCCTTGGATGTTCCCTTGATTGTTTCCCTTATCTTAGCTTGGAGCCTTGTGATGGCATTAGGGGAGGCTATATGGATAAGCCCTTCTTGTGGTATCATTAAGGGAGACTATATGTATAAGCCCTTCTTGTACACTTAACAAATTAAGGCTCGTTGATGCTTCTCTTCGTTGGGGTGATTGCTACTATGTTGGGACAATCCTTATAAGCATGGTCGAATCCGCACTTATAGCATATGCCTCCATAAGAAATTACGTTAGGTTTTGCTACTCATAGCATGTCCCTCCATAAGGAATTATATTAGATTTTGGCACTCATAGTAGGTTCCTCCATTAATAATTATGCCCGGGTTTGGCACACTTATATCATGTGCCTCCATAAGGAATTACATTTAGGGCGTGGCATGAGATTTAGAGTCCACCTTGATGGGTTTCCTTTGGTACCAATGAGTTGTGTCATGGTTTCCATGTGGCATCATCGGGAATAAGCACAAAGTTGTTATAGGCCTTAGCATCACACACACCAAACTTGTATGATTTCGACAAAGTTGTTATAGGCCTTAGCATCTCAGTAAGACATATGTCAAAAGTAGCCAAGAAGGACAAGTGATAATAACTTCTGTGCTTAGGCAATCCAAAGTTGAATGCTTCTTCTATCTCTTAATGTAATTCTGGAGAAGAGTGTGAGAAATATCCTATATAAGGAGCCCTCTTTCCCACTTGTAAAGCACATTAGAAATATTGAGGCATAGAGTTTCCCTAAATGTTAGATCTATCTCACTCTTGTAGCTTATTACTTTCCTACTTGATGTGCGTTAGTAATGAAATTCTCATCTCCTTGGGTCTTGATGGTGATGTACTAATTTAGCAAGCTTGTCTTTATATATATGTGAAGGAATTCATGCTTGTGTTTGTGTCCTCTCTTATTGTGACTCCTCATTACCTTTTCTAGCATGTGCTCAATTTAGTCTTGTTCCTCTTTTCTCATTGTAGTTCAATAATTGTGCACCCAACAAGGTTACAAATGAGGAGCCCTAGCATTTAGATTAGCGAGAGTGTACATATTTTGGTTCCATTTCCGGGACCTCATCAAATTTAAGGGGCAAGGAGAGGAGCTTAACCTTATAGTCATCAAGTTCTTCATTGTCACCAATTGAAGTAGACTTCTTCCAAATTGTTATGGGAGATTAAGTAGTACTACATAGGGTAAATCACAACAATCAAGATCATTCTCAATCTTATTTGAAGTGGAGATAAAACCCATTTCATTTCTATGGTTCATCCAAATCTTCCCATTCAACCTTATTAACACTTCTAACCCTCACCTACCTTGTCTATGAATCTTATAGTGAGTCAAAAGATTTTTTTATCAACGCATTGTTTTTATTTTTGGTGCCAAGAGATTAAGGGAAATCTTAGAATCACCTCAACCCCTTATCCTTCCTATGCTTGAATATGAATTACCATGGGATGTGTAGGTATTGATCTTGTTTTAAGGTTGTGATCCTTAATCAAGAAGAAAGGAAAATATGTGTTGTTTTCCTCTTTGCATCCATTACCTCTTATGCCCAATAGCATAATAACCTTTTGCTTGACACAAAAGTGAGGACCCTTCCTTATGGATGTGCGACATGGATACAACATATAGTATGCTCGATATGCTAAATAGATTTGTGAGTAAGGGGTGTGTTATGTCCTTGCCATATATATAAGGTGTGTGTTATAGAAGGAGATAATTAATTTTGGGGATCTTGTCGCTTCTCTTTTTCTTTTTCTTATTATTTTACACCATCTAAGTCATAATGGAAAAAATACCTGTCTTCATGGAAGTCATAATGGAAAAAATACGTGTCTTCATGGAAGTCATGGGAGGATCTAGAGGAAGTCATGGGAAAAATTACCCGTCTTCATGGAAGTCATGGGGAAGATCTAGAGGCTTACTCATGGGGAAGATATAGAGGCTTACCTTCATGAGTTTAAAAGAGATTACATTAGAATGGGGATAGGAAGTCTACAGAATGGGAAAAATTATTACCTTCATTTTACGAAAGAAGTGCTCTTAAACTGGGTAGAAGAGTGAGGAAAGAACTGTTGAGTGATTGGGATAAGCTAAGTGCAACCTTGTTGTATGAATTCTTACGTGAAGAGAAGCATGATCAACTGCTAATTGGGCTCTGATATCTTTCTCAAAGTAATGATTCTTTGAAGGGTTATGGTGAACATACCGCTAAGTTGAGTGTATTAAATGTCATTTACACAGAGTTGGGGTCAAGAAAGCCTTATCAGTCATAGTAGGGATTGATGGGTTGATCTTGTAGCAGTTCATCTATGGGTTAAAGCCTAGGATATGGCAAATGGTCAATTATAATATTGAGCTAGGGCTGTAAAGATAGCCCTATATGTCACAAATCAAGTTTTGAGGAGGAAGATATAGATCAACCAAAGCCTCAGGTATTGCCACTTTTTCCTACACTAATGGTTACAACAAAAAAGTATGGCTACTTCCAATGCATGTAGATGTGGTAGTGTCTCAACTCATGACAAGGATGGATCAACTATGGCTTGACCTTTTACAAGCTCATGAAAGAAGGCCAACCCTAGTGTAAATAGATGCAAGAAACATAGTAAGAAATCATGGACCTCCTGATCTTTCATACATTACATGCGATGGGTGCCAAGAGAAAGTGTTGGAATTAGGGTTGCAGGAAAGGACACAAAGCTTGGAGAAGAAGAAGCAAGAATGCACACAACACAAAGTGTATTAGATTGTGTCAATGTACAAAAGATGAGTTAGCCCTAGAATGATGGGCATATATACAAGCCGGGGGAAAAAACCTCCTAAAGAGGGAAAAAGTGCCCCGACGGTCCTAAGTGTGTTCACACACATCACTGCCTATACATATGGCAACAAATCTCCCCTGGGAGTGATGGTGTGAACGAGAGCTGGCACTCATGTATAGGGGAGTGCCATGCCCAAAGTAGATCAATCCACAAAGGGGAGCAAGCCCAAAGCTTTGCGGAAAGCTTCGAACTTCTCACGAGGAAGCGCCTTTGTGAAAAGATCGGCGAGGTTGTCTTGTGTTGGCACATAGGCCAAGCTGATCTCTCTTGCTGAGAGTCTCTCCTTGACATAGTGATAATGCACCTCAATGTGCTTTGTGCGAGCATGAAAAACTGGGTTTCTCGCAACTGTCAATGCGCTCTGATTGTCAGTGAAGATAGAGGTGGCAGACTCCTGTCCAACACCCAAGTCAGCCATAAGCAGTCTGAGCCACACACACTAAACCGTAGCTGTGAAAGCTGCCCTGTACTCAGCTTCACAACTAGAAGTGGCCACAGTAGGTTGCTTCTTGCTCAACCAAGATATGCATGAGCTACCGAGCATGAAACAAAAACCACTTGTGGACACTCTTGTGTCATAGCAACCAGCCCAATCTGAGTCCGAAAAAGCATGTAAATCTGACGGCAACGATCCCCCCTTGGGATAAAACAACCCAAGATGTATGGTGCCACTCAAGTAGCGAAAGATGCGTTTAACTGCCTTCCAATGCTGAGACCCTGGGCTATGCATAAACCTGCTCACCTGTGAGACTGCAAACTGAATGTCTGGCCTCGTAATGCATACATAAATGAGACAACCAACAGCTGTTTGATAGAGTGTGACATCAAAGTGATCTCCAGCATCATGAAGACTCAACTTCAAACCTGTCTCCATTGGAGTAGCAATAGGCTTGCAGTCTTCAAGGCCAAATCTCCGCAACAATGTCTCAATATACTTTGTCTGACACAAAGCAATACCTCCATCACACTACTTAAATTGTATCCCTAAATAATGATGCAAATGCCCCAAATCTGACATCTCAAAAGAGGCATTCAAATCAGCCTTAAAATCAACAATATGACTTTCATTTGGTCCTGTGAGCAGCATGTCATTGACATAGAGAGCAATGATTAGATGTACACCATCCACACGTTTAACATACAAAGTGCTTTCTGTTGGACTATTCTGAAAACCATGTGCAGTCAAATATGCATGTATCTTTTCATACCAAGCTCGTGGAGCTTGCTTTAAACCATATAAAGCCTTTTTTAACCTGCACACTTTGTTTTTCTGCCCTCTTTGAACAAAACCACGAGGCTGCGATACATACACCTCCTCATGCAAATCTCCATTTAAGAAAGCAGTCTTTATGTCCAACTGATGTACATTCCAACCATTATGAGCTGCCAATGCACAAATGCTACGAATGGTAGTCATACGACAAGTGGGAGCAAAGGTCTCATCAAAATCAATGCCCTTTTCTTGAGCATAACCCTTTGCAACAAGTCTAGCCTTATAGCGATCAACATTGCCATCTGGCTTTCGTTTCAACTTAAAAACTCACTTACATCCAATGGCCTTTTTACCAATAGGCAAATCACACAAAGACCATGTACCATTCTTCATTATAGCATCATATTCACTTTGCATTGCAGCCAACCAATTTTCTGAATTTTGTGCCTCATCAAATGAAAGAGGTTCTTCCTCTTCACACATACTAGACACAGCTAAAGCATAACAATCTGATGCATAAGAGGCATGCTGAAAACCTGAACGAGTACGACTAGTCATAGGTGCATCAATCTTACTATCATGTAAGGTTTGCACCAGCCATTTAGGCATACCTCTAGCCTGCTCATTTTCAGTCCTATCCTCATGAATTACATCCTGTAAATCTGCATCAGAAATAGACTGATCTATGATGTCATTTGAAATCTGCATAGGCTGAATATTTGCCTAATTAGGACTTACATTTGAATTCCCACCTGTAAAGAGAGGCAACAATGTATCAAATACATCCCGTGAGCTCACACCTGTCTCTTTGGTACATGATAACAAAGGCTGCACAGCATCTTCCACAAAAACAATATCTCGACTAATCAAGATACGCCTAGACTGCGGATGATACAATCTGTAACCCTTGCTCTCAGCACTGTAGCCAACAAAAATGCACAGGCACTAAAGCATAGGCCAAGCAACCAAAGACACGAAAGTGACCAATAGAAGGCTTACTGCCATGCCAAGCTTCGTATGGAGTAATAGACTACAAGGCCTTAGTGGGACACCTGTTGAGTACATATGCAGCACACATGACAGCCTCAAGCCAAAACTCATGTGGTAAAGCTTGGCTCTTGACCATACATCGTGCCATCTCCATAAGTGACCTGTTTTTTCTCTCAACAATACCATTTTGCTGAGGGGTATACGGCACTGTACATTGGTGTTTTATCCCACGACTAGCCGGAAATGCATCAAACTCTTTAGACATGTACTCCCTCCCTCGATCAGAACGAAGGGTGCCCACAGTACAATTGGATACATTTTCAACCATAAGAAAAAACTGTTTGAAGCACAAAAACACTTCGGACTTTGCCTTCAGCGGATATACCCATGCATGCCTTGAGTAATCATCAATGAAAGTCACGAAGTACAAGTGTTTACCAAATGACGGAGTTTGCATAGGCCCACATACGTCACTATGTACAAGTTGCAATTTACGAGTGGCATGCACAGAACCATCCTTTGGAAACGCAGAACGCTGCATTTTGCCCAAAATACAGCCTTCACAAACATGTTTCAATGGGGCCTCAAGAGGGGACAATGAAGCAACCATATCAAATTTCTGTAAACGCAGCAAAGTAGCAAAGTTCAGATGACCAAAACGAGCATGCCATAGTTTTGCATCTGAAACTGCCTTTTCATCTGAAACTGCATTTGCTGAATCTTCCACACACTTGTCATAAGAATTGAGCCTATACAGCCCACAAAACAAAGGTGCCAGATGCAATAATCGTATCACCAGAAGTCAAATCATGAACAGTACATCTGTCATCCACAAATTTGACTACAAATCCAAGTCTAGCAAGCGCAGAGACAGACAATAGATTCTTCTTTATCCCTGGCACATACGAAGCATCTGAAAGTGTGAAAGCACTGCCATTTGCAGCAGTAAGTATAATTTTACCAATGCCCTTCACTGGGTAAGAAGCATTATTGGTACATGTGATAGTATTCCCATTAGGGACAGCCTCAAGAGAAGTGAACATATCACGATGCGAGGTAATGTGCTTTGTAGCACCACTGTCAAAATACCATACATGAGAGTCAATAGAAACTGCCAAACATGCATCATGTACAGATGGGTCATACTGGCAATACACGCTAAACGCCCATTATGTATCCTGCACAACATTTGCAGAATTTGCATTTGTAGAAGCATCCGCTATTGTGGTTGCATTTGACTCTTTCTTCTTTGCCTCTTTAGCCTTTAGCTTAGGGCAATTCTTAATGACATGATCATTTGCCTTACAATAGTTGCACGTGGTCTTTTTCTTGCCTT
Organism: Cibotium barometz; assembly: GCF_041138505.1. Classification (NCBI taxonomy): domain Eukaryota; kingdom Viridiplantae; phylum Streptophyta; class Polypodiopsida; order Cyatheales; family Cibotiaceae; genus Cibotium; species Cibotium barometz. The sequence continues at coordinate 32,151,232 of NC_141059.1, forward strand.
TATCAAGAGCCTTCTCAGACTTATTGTTGCTACCTGTGGAAGGAGAAGAAGTTGCAGACCTACTAATAGGAGAAGAAACAGTGGAAGGGGCTACCTTACCACTTCTTCTCTGCTGCTGGGCAGCAATAAATGCTTGATCAACTGCACGCTGCCTGGCCCTGTTTTGCCTGGACTGCGCTTCTTGCAAGAGCTTGTTGACTGAAGTATCATACTTGGCAGCATCAGGTCTGTCCTCATTAAGAAGTCTCCACGTGGAAGCAAAAGTCTGATATGTCTCAGGTAAAGCATCAAGAACAGTCTGCACAAGAGAATGATCAAGAATAATCTCACCTGCAGAAATCAACTGTTCTTTGAGATCTTTAATCTCAGCAAGAAAAACATTCATGTCATCATCTTCTTGCATAATCTTTAATTCTAGCTCTTTACGCAGGTAAGCGATTTTTACCTCGTTACGACGTGCATACGAACCAGCTAGAATATCCCAAGCCTATTTTGCTGTTTTAGTTGAACGAATATGTGGGGTGATGTTACGTTTAACAGAAAGTGCAATCAAGGCATGAGCCTGCGCATCTTTACTATTCCAACGAGCTTGTTCAGCAGTGGGTAAAATAGCAGCAACAATAGAGCTGCTAGAACCTGCAACATCCTCAACAGATCCTATATCCACAGAACCTGGACGTACATCCATACCCTGCACAATGTTCCACACTCCTTTTGCAACCAAAACATGCTGCATCATGTATGCCCAAAGTGGGTAGTTGCTGTCTCCATCCAGTTTGTCTTCAGCAGACAACATACGAAATACATCATTGTTGTTATCAGCCATGGTGGCCACTGACTGAAACTGATGCAAAAGCTACTTGTAATGAAGCAAAGACTGAACAGAGAACAACTTGTGCTATGTAGCACGGTCCACAATAGAATACGTATGCCTGTTTTTGCAGAAAACTGTACTGTCAAAATTTCTGTAAAAAATGACGAAAACACATGTGCAGAACTTGAAATGCAAAAACGGAGCCCGAAACGACCTCAGATGCAAATTCTGAGAACGCCAAGCCCTTTGGGCTTATTTGCAGAGTATAGGGACCTACAAGCGCTCGTGAAAGCTCACCTCAATCGGAGAACGTGAGTTGGAGGGTAGCCCTGGAAGTCGATGCCTGCTCTGATACCAATTGTTGGAATTAGGGTTGCAGGAAAGCACACAAAGCTTGGAGAAGAAGAAGCAAGAATACACACAACACAAAGTGTATTAGATTGTGTCAATGTGCAAAAGATGAGTTAGCCCTAGAATGATGGGCGTATATACAAGCCGGGGGAAAAAACCTCCTAAAGAGGGAAAAAGTGCCCCGACGGTCCTAAGTGTGTTCACACACATCACTGCCTATACATATGGCAACAGAAAGGGCACTATCAAAGAGATTATCCTAGAAGAGCTTCTTTTTTCTCCAATCTTGTAAAGTTAATAGATGCCACTAAGGAAGAATGTGTTGTTGAAGATAAGGGTAAAGGTATTATTGATGTGCATACTCAAGAGAAGATACCTAGGAACGATAAGGATATAAAAGAGAGAAAATCTATTCAAAGTGAAAAATGAAGGAAAAGTCTCTTTGAAAGTGGAAAATTAAGGAAAAGGGTGAAAGCAACAAAGTTTTATAAAGAAGAAGGCACTAAGGAGTTGCCAACTTTGGCCTCTCCAAGGGTTGAGGGCCTTATTCCATTGTAGAAGATATGGGGTTACAAAAAGCAAACATCACTTATGGACAGCTTGTTACATTGGCTCCTTCTTTGAGGAGGGAGTTAAGAAGTGGCATCAATACTAAAAAGAAAAAGAGGGATGTGCAAACGCAACTTACTAGGGCAAAAGTGGACATCTATTCTCCTCAAGTTGCTGTGATATATAATGGTTTGCATGTAAAGAATGTTCTTGTTAATGGTATTTTTATAGTTAATATAATTTCTGAAAGTTTAATGGAAACATTGGGGCTTAAGAATAGTTATAGTCTGGTGTTACCTTATGGATGGCAAACAAGGTAAGTGTGAAACTTAAAGATGCTGTGACTAATATGGTAGTTTTTATCATGGGTGTATCATATTGAGATATCGAGCTCAACTAGTGCATTGTGGACATTGATGACCCACTTGGGAGATAGCTTCTGCACTTATGTCACTAGCATGGTTGGTGAGATTATCATTGATATGCTGCCATTGGAGATAACAGGCTATGTGATAACCACATTTGGATTATTAGAGTATGGCATAGTTGTAGCGTCAGCTTATATAGTCGGGTTCATACTGTGGAGAGTTGTAAGCTATAGTAGGAGAGTATTTTGTATAGTATGTACTCTTATCTCTTTGTGTTAATGCTTATAGAGAAGAGAAGAAGATTTAAAAAGATTAGCCATCCATCTCTCTCTTATGTCTTGCTATCTCTCGTGTGTTTGTGTTTGTTTGTGAGGACTTAATTTCTCGCTCTTATGTATTCTCTTTATGGTATCCAAGCTCCGATTCATGTGAGAGCTAAGGAGGGAAGTAAGAGGTGAGAACAAGGTAAGCAAGGAAGCAGTATACGAGTAAGGGCATGTTTTTCTCTTTGATTTTGGAGCAACATGCCAGAGATTAGTTAGATGAAAAACCCACATCTCAGTAAGTGCAGGTATATAAAGCATGACGTGAAAGAGTTAGAAAGATGATGAATCTATTAGTGTGACAGATTCTATAATTGTGTATATGTAGGATGCACAAACACCGAAGGAGGCTTGGGACACCTTGGTGAAGATGTACATCATAAACACCCAAGCTCGGAAGATGTAGCTAAAGCAAGAGATGCATAATGTGACTAGGAAAGTTGAGTAAATGATTATTGAGTGAAGGTTAAAGGGCTTGATTTGCAAAGAATACAGCCAGTTTTAGACCTCCATTAAAGTTTGAGAGAACTTAAATACCTATATATATACTTGATTTCCTCAATCATTCTTCCATGGCTTATTGGAGAATCTTTTCAAAACACCAATGTAGTGTTGCTTGAATGCAAAGGGTAATAGAAATGGCTTGATGTTTACTTTGGATGTAAACATGAATGAGGTGAATGTAACAGTGTTTGCACATGAGACATGTGTCATTAAAGATATTGACATATAGTACAAGCGTATTGGTCATGTAAATATACAGTTGTTTTGTCTAAAATATTATGGCACATTTTGTCGAAGTTTAAAGTCGATGGTATGCATAAAGTATGTGAAGCATACTGGCTTGGTAATAAGCAAGCCAAACATGCTTTTTCATATGAAAATCATGCCAATTCAAGGTCATTAGATGTTATACATTTGGATGTATGGGGACCAACCAAGACTGCACCAATTTACAAGTTGTCGGTATTATGTTACATTTATTGATGATCACACTAGGAAAGTGTGGGCTTATTTTATAAAGGAGAAAAGTGACGTGTTTGCTCACTTTCAGTGATTTAAAGCCTTATTAGCCTTGGTTGAGAAGAAAAAGGCATGTAAATAAAATGTTTGAGATCAAATGGTGGGGGAGAGTATTTCTCCAATGACTTTAGTGATTTCTTGAGAAAGCAAGGAATCAAGAAAAAAATAGGCACATTGTAGAAGTGGTAGGTGCCTTGATGTTTGTGTTATGGGCTACCACACCTCCAAGAAGGGAGAAATAGAATACAACTGTCGTAGGGTACTTACCAATGCTTTGAGCTCATGCCCCTTGAGGTCTCCAAGCTCACTTGAGAAGCTCCAATCCTCTAAGCTCCACCTCCACACTGTCACTGTAGAGTCGCTCACACCACCACACAAGGCAATCACTCTCTCTCACTCCTCCACACACAAGCATACAAGTATAGAGAAGGCACATGTGCTAGAGTACTCTCTCAATCTCTCTCTCAAGACAAAATCAAGAACTCTCATAGCGCAAAGGGGGATTGTATCCATTCATTATGAGAAAATGTCTTATATACAACTGGCCCTTATTCACACTTGGGCGCCCAAAACTTAGTCCTTGGGTGGTCGATATCTCATAATGTATAACTTTTATAGTTCCTTTGTATGACACTTATTAATGTCCTCAAATGGAGGAGCATGTTTGTTAATCCAAAATGGGATTAATATCCCCCCTACCTGTAGGTTTTATCCTCAGAACTTATCACCGAGGTCTAAAGACTTGGTCGTCGACCCTGGTGATGATAGAAGTTTCGGCGTGATTGAAGCTTTTTGAGGGTTCTTCAGAATGCATCGTGTGATCTCCCCAGAACCTAGTGTCAACCATATCTTCGAATGTTACATGCATGTATGTGGGTAGACACCTTAGGCTATGATAATATAACATTATGCCTCTATCACTAGGTCCTTGATTCATGTCGAATTGTAGCTGATCAGCATCATATCCATCATATCTTTCTTTAGGTTGATCTATGAGGACCACAATCAATTTTAGGAATTAGACACTGGCGACAATTTTTGGGTCCAGAATGTGGCTCCATGCATATATCCAAGTCAGCAATTGCTTCCTTTGCTCTCCTATACCTGTAAATGTTGCTAGCAAGAATATAGGAATGTTGTAGCAGACATGTAAATCCCTTTGCTTTGCCTCTTGGAACTCTAATGGTGTCCACTTTATTTTCAATGGCATATACAAAGCGTCCACTCTCTGTGTTGGTGGTGCACACATATATTGATGAGTATATTCTGGAATGGTAAGGTACTCTTTCCTCCACACCGGTTGTATACCAAAATCTTCCAAATTGGGGTTGGCATCATCTCTGACAATGGTTGTATATCCCCCTCATGTATGGACTGGATTAGCCTTTCACCTGCGGAAGCAGTCTCTAATCATGAATGTAACAATTCTGATTTCAAGGAGATCTGCCAAGTGTGGGTTTGCCAGCTTTGTATGTCGTGCCACATTTGACCATAATGTGCCCTCTCCAACCAAGGGCAATAAATTTTCTAATTCTAGATTTGGTGCTCGGAGAGGGTATGGTACATATGGCTGCTTCGTTAGAGTAACATCCAAATAGGCTTCTGGCAGGATCTGCCGCGACGAGTAGGTTCAAAAGGTGTTATTTGCATTTACACTTTGAACATTAACTTTGGCTTGAGTAGAGGATTCCCTACTTTGATTAAACCCTCGTACTCTGCAGTAGACAAAGACTCAAGAATAGAATTATTAGTAAATGGCTCAAGAGTATCTTGGAGTAGAGTGTGACTAACCTCTTGAGTTGGTTGTGGTGGAGACGGGTCGAGTGCCGAAAACTCCTCGAGGGCGAGAGTGTTAGTGGGAAAAACTAGAGGTTGAGTAAGAAGTCTAGAAAATATACAGTCGGCCTGAGATTTGTTACAGTAGGAGGAGCAATTGGATATGGATTAAGTAATTTACTTGCAACATTTGAATATACAGGGTAAGTTGGATTAGGTGATGAACTTGATGCTTCTTCTTGACCCTCTCTAGAACTAGGAGCTAGGTGGCTGGGTTTGTTGAGCTTCATAAATTATTGTAGCTCGGTGATATCCTCCAGAGATATGTTAGGATACTCAATATGTATTTGATCAAAATTGTAAAGTATGGTGGTCAACATGGCGTCTAGATGTTTGTAGATATTTTGATATAGTTTAAGAATGCCAAAAGGATGATATAGTGTAGACTCACAAAGATTTAAATGTTGGTGAATATTATATACTTCTAACCACCCATGGCTTATGATCCAGCCAATACTAGGCCCCTCCAAAAAATCCCCATGGTTATAGTAGGTCAGCATCACGCTCTATATTTTGTTTAATAAGTGTTAATTCTCTTAGGCTCAGATCATCAGATAGATTGATATCATATTGTAGTAAAGAGAGTGTTAGTGTAGACATTAAGAGAGTCAAAGTTTGAGGAGGGGCCCAAGGAGTTACTGGCAAAACGAACCTATCTCCGAGGCTCGCTTAAGGAGTAGTTACAACTCGTCAGTTGGCTCTTGTCTTTGGCTGCGTTCCTAGAGTGCCAGCTGGTGCTCCAATTCCTATATGCAAGAATCCTTGGTGGTGAGAAGATTTGATATACTTGTTTTCGCACCATTCTTGCGACATCCAATTCTTCAAATTGTCTTGTTTTTGCTACCTTCTGTGCTCGTTTGGTCGCAACTTCCACTCCTTGAGCCTCTGCAATCTTTTGAAGTCTTTCCACGGCCAAGGCTTGACTAGCTTGGAGGTGTTATGTAATCTACAACATTGCCTCTTTGTGTATATCCATCATCTTCTGCATTTCCAAGTTTTTGGTGTTCATGGTCTCATTTACTTTTTCTGCATTTGCTTTATTGCTTTGTTCTCTTTCTTGTTAGAGTTGGAGCACTCTTTGTTCAGCATCCTTAAGGATTGTGACGGCGGATAGTGAATTCATGTTACCTTGTAGTTCTTCTTCCTTAGCCTAGGAGGTATTATGGAGCTCCTATGCCTGTTTAGCTTGGATGGTTGCTTGTTCCTTGTTATGTGCCACTTCTCTTTGAATCTGCTCCTTTTCTTGTTCCAGTTGTGCTTTCAAGTCTATATTTTCCTTGATTCTTTGTACTAAGTTTTGGCTAAGAGCAAGATTATTGTTTTCAAGTGTTTGGTATCTCACTTCTTACTCCTTGGCAACCTTTAAGCTTTTTAGAATTACATCTCTATGTGTTGCTTCTACTGCTGTTAGATGCTCTTGGAGTGTTTGAACTTGATTGGTTGCATTCTGGACTTGCTTCCATAGCGTTGTATTTCTGTCATGAAGCATATGAGTTGTCAGAAGATGGCATCGCCACACTCTCTGCTCTTATTCCCAAAGAGAAGCGCTTGTTTTCGCTGCTCCTTCCAGTCTAGAGTGTGGAAATTGTAAGAGACCTTCTAGGCCTTCCATAGTCTCATGAAAGAATTTGTCGTAATCCATGTTATGGAGGAGGGACATCTCTGTAATCCCCTTAGCATCATCCAAACGGTGCCTCTTGTTGGGGCTTGGTGTCTTTTCAATTCTTTGTTGCTTTCTTGTATCCAGTTGCTCTTCAGGGAGTCCTTAGAGTGATGTGGCTTCTTTGTGGCTTGGGTGCTTTGCTTTTGGCGATTTTTCCTGTTGAGTCTCTTTATGCAACTCAACGAAAGTAGGTGTATCTGACATTGTTGAATTCTTAAGAGGAAAGGTTTTTGAAAATCAATTGTGCCGGACTCGGAGGGGGGGTTTGATAATGTGTCTGTGCTGTTGTCCCCTCTGGAGGTGTTGATAAGCTGAAACTTGCTACTTTCTAGTGCCCCATTACTTCCTGGTAAGATGCTATTTCTTGGGCTAGCTTGGCCTCTATTCTTTATGTTTCCTTTGCAACGTCAAGCATAATTCCTCGCATCTTCCTTTCAGTTTTCTTCTTTTTGCCTTTCTTGAGCTCCTTCGTGATTTCGTTTGTGTCCATTAATAAGGCTTGTCCTTCCTGCATTTCTTCAGAGGTAAGTGGTGGTGGTGCTATTTGTATTGCCAACAGTTGCATCCATTCTTCCAGTTCTGGATCTGGAAGAGGTCGCTGAGCTATGTGATTCAGCACCTTTGTTATCAAGTATGGATTGCATACCTTTGAATGGTGTGCCTTTAGATAATTCTCCATTTCTTTATGGATGTAATTTGCCCAGTCATCTTCTCTTTCTTCATGTACTTTGGCTATCCTGTTAAAGGGGAACCCTGTTGTACCTGTCCATTGGCTATACTTTCATTATGAGTAACATTGCTCTGTAGGTCTTTTCTGTTACCTCATCCCCGATGTTGTCATACTTAGCCCCGCTAGAGTTGTAAGAACTTTTTTTCAGCATGGTGTCCAGGGGCATCTTTTCTTAATTATGAGAGTGTATCTTAAGAGATGGTGGTAACTGTAGGGCCTCCTGGATTAAATCTTCTATGATTAAAACCTGTCTTGTGGTCCCATCTGCTTTAGTTACCTTTCCCCTCTTAGTGGCCTTGTCGTATGACTTGAGGTACTCCACACACAACTCTTTATCAATGGTTCTTATCAGTGGTTCGGGGGAGACATCCTACCATCCACCCTAGATCAACTTTCTCTAGTTTTTCCTTAACTTTTACAGCTTCCAAAATCTGCAAGCACTCAGGATTGTGGTATTGCAAAGCTATCTTTCCATAAGCAGTGTGGAATTCCTTTCCTTATGATGGAGCCATGGAATGCCTGTGCATACTAACCGAGATAGCTCAATCTCATGTCCCGTGTGGGTCTTTTCCTTCTAGTGATCCAGTTACACTAGCTTGTGTCACTACCAGAGTCTCTTCAGTTTCTGGGTCAGAGAGGTAGCTGAGGTCGACATTTGTAACAATGAGAAGAAGGTTAGTCTAATGAGTAGTGAGGGCATGTGATATGCCTTGTTGTTTTCTCTTCTTCTTCTTCTTTTTGGGTGTGTGCAAGGTTATATTTGATGATGAGAAGTGTGTTAGTGGCATGAGAAAATAAGGAGGTATAAATTTCTAATTGAGAAGGTGCACATCGTGATAGTGCAAGTTAATGTACTGTGAGATAACAGGGTACAAAACCCGTGAGGTGGGTAAACACCGTGAAAGTGCAGGGTGTAAAGCCGTGAGATGTCTTTCCATGAGCCGAGCTAAAATCGTAAAATTGCAAGCTTTCTGTGAGACGGGCTAAAACCGTGAAAGTGCCTAAAACTGTGAAATGGTATTTCCATGAGTTAGTCTAAAACCGTGAAAGTGCAGGCTTTCTGTGAGATGGGCTAAAACCGTGAAAGTGCCTAAAACCGTGAAATGGTATTTCCATGAGTTAGTCTAAAACCAAGAAAGTCCCTAAAATCATGAAATGGTATTTCTATGAGTTAGTCTAAAACCGTGAAAGTGCAGGCTTTCCATGAGACGGGCTAAAACCGTGAAAGTGCCTAAAATCATGAAATGTTCTGAACCCGTGAAATGGTATTTCCATGAAAGTGCACGGTTCTATCCTGTGAAACATTTTTTTTTGAAAGTGCAGGGTTAAGTCCCATGAAACATTTTTCCATGAAAGTGTAAGGTTAAGTCTCGTGAAATATTTTTTTTGCTTATACCCTATTTAAGGGTTAATTGGTGAGTGTAGTTTATGAAGTGTCACGGGAACAATGGATTCCTATGCAACAATTAGATTTTGTGAAAATATAATACCGTGAGAGTGCAAGGTGTGATTTACCAACGTGATTGCGGTGTTTGTGAGATGATGAGGATGTATGTGTTTGGAGATACGGGGAGCAATCAACCACACCTATGCAATTAAATAAACTCTTGTATTTGTGTGAACTTCCAATCATGTAATTTATGCTCAAGAAGAAAAGAACTAAAAAAACGAAAAGAAAATGTGTAGGCAAGGTACAAGCTCCCACCTCAACCTGGATATGTCGATTTTGTAGGAAGATGATTAGACGGGAATCGAAAGCATGGAGATGCAAGCTCAGGGATCGCACACACGATGGAGATGACGAACATAGAATGCATAAAAAGAGAAAGAAATTTGATTTTATGGCACGGCCGTTAGATTGGGTGGTTGCCTTAATGAAGAATTCCACATGGCTTCCAATGATTGGTCGAAAAAATGTGACCATTTCATGGCGTGAACCAGTTCTTCACGGCATAAATTGTTTGGACTGTTGCACGACGTGAACCATTTTGAACCCATTCACGATGTGAACCATTTTGTACCAATTCACGATGTGAACCATTTTGTGTCGTGTGTGCAAGGTTTGATACCTTACATTCCTTTCATGCTCAAACACTCAATCATGTATTCAAAGGTTAGATGAAGTGAATGATCCCCGTTTTTACCTTGTATCCATTTTTGAGTAATGGATACCTTTGTACTTCTATTTGTTTATTGCCATGGGTTCTTTGGCACTTCTGGGAATTTGTTGTTAAAGTCATTTTAACTTCGTGGTTGAGAGTGCTTGATATTTCCCTCCATCCAACTGAAGAGTGCTTCTATTGAATCCTGTTGATTGGGATTTGTATCTATGCTCATTTGTTGCATCTTTTCCTTCTTCTCAACAACATTGCCCAGCTCCTCTATTGTGGTGGGTACAAGTAGTGGGTTTGTTATCTTTAGTTCATCTTGCTGAATTGGCTTCTTTCTCCACACCAATGTTTGTGCATTCCTTGTATTTATTTTAGCTGGGATTTGGCTTTGGTTGCCCTTACTGTCCTTTTCTTTGTTTCTGAAGGTATTGGCAACAATGGGCTTTGGGTGGGATTTGGGCACCTATATCGTTGCATTGCCGTAGTAATAGCCTTGTGCTGCTAGCAATTCCTTTCGAACCCATTAATTATGAGAACCTTGTGGAGTAAGATTTTGTTTGGAATACTGCCAGAGTTTACATTTGAAGGCCATCTCTATCCCTTATCTGATTTTTAAACTTTTTTCCCTGATTCCTTATTTACTCCCTTCTCATCATTGTAGAGCTGGTTTCCAAGTTGACCCTTAGGCACCCACTACCTACTGAGTACATGGTGACTTTGGCTGTTTTTGCGTATGGATTGTGGGGTTGATGCCTTTTTTGGTACATGAGCTGCTGTTACTGTGTTTGGTGTTTACATATCCTCAATTATGGCTTGCTTCCCTTTGTTTATTGGGCTCCATAAGGGCATGAAAATGACATTATTGCCCTCGTTTAGTTGTGCCATTCTCTTTTCCCATTGGATGTTACAGTTACTGGTGCAAATCCAAGATTATCCCAGGATCCCTCAACTTTCCTAGTTGTCAAGTGCACACTTCGTACTTGTGTGTTGGTGGCTTCAAGGTGTGGTTTGTCTAGAGCTACCCATGTCTCATATGAGATTAGATTATGACTTGATCTTGTATCTATCAATGCAATGCTCATCATATGACTTTTAGTCGTAGAGACTTCAGTCCTGAGCCGTGCTGGCTTAATGCCCATCATCAAGGAGGGTTAGTGAAGCCATGTTCACATGTAATAGCCTCTTCTGGAGTATCTGTCTAGCCTTGGCCTCTCTTGTCTTAGCTCCTTCCTGATCTTGCTTGATTTTTTCTTTTGCAAGCTCCTTCCGTTGTTTTAAAAGATGCTCTTGCATGAGCATCTCTTGGGTCAGTGGTCCAAAATATTTTTAAAGCTTGCTTCCATTGACTTAATCCTCCATTTGTACGCTCTCAATTCTTTCAATTTTGACCGACCGTTGAGGTGTGATTCCGAACACTCAGAAAGGTCCTAATCCTCTATACTTGAGTTTCTTTTTTTTATTGCTTCCTACACCATACATGAGGACAAGGCCCCCTCGTTTCTAGTTCCTTTTGTTTCAAGTTATTGTCAAACCAACGTTTTCTTCGTAATTTTTCGACCATAAGACCATGTGATGTAATTAGTCTGGTTTTATCAAGTTTCTCTAAGTCTATTAGCCTTTCAGTTAATGCATTCTTAGTCAATCATTCTTGCATTGCAATTCTCAGGCTTGGAACTAGATACTCCATAGGCATTACCACGTCAACACCATAAGCTAGCTGGAAGGGAATATATCCCGTTGCTACCTCATACGATGTTCGATATGACCATAAAGCTACCGTTAACTTATGTTCCCAATCCGTTCGACTTGCTTCTAATGTTTCTGTCAAGATAGTACACAAAATCTTGTTTGTACTGTGACACAAAGTTGGGGTTTTGACTTCGGTCACTTCTTAGAATCAAAACACACTTGTATGAAACCTCACAGTCTCCTCACCTCCTTTCTCTCCCTAGGTTAAGATAAAGATAAACACATCAGAGGAGGTGAGATCATAATTCATGTAAGGAAAGATGAAAGGCTCAGGAGAAGTAAGAATTTTTGCCAGTCTTGCAGCTCCAAACAAGAGCGCAATTCTTTGTTGGAAGAAAATCTTCCGACTCAGGATTATGTGAATGTAAACATATGGGGAATGTTGGTAAGGTTCATCCGCCGTTTCGAATTGGGAGATTGGAACGGAACATCTTAAAGTAAAAGAATATAGCAAACACTTATAAGAGGATAAAATACATGGGATTTGCTTTTTGATAAGAGATTAAGAGAAAGTAATCATTATTAAGAAGAAATAATGGCCAAAAGTCTATAAAATAGAGATACACAGAGAATTGCAATTTTAAATCCATATAGGCTGTACAAAAGAGGATTACATAGGTACGTAGAGCTTGAAGAGAATTTTGCACCTATATAAAAACTTTCGAAAATGGGCAACCAAGCGAAAAGTTATGAGCATTTTACTACAAGACTATAAAACTGCCAAAATTCGCCTAAAAGTTAGCAACTTTGGGAGAAATTCTGATCATCAATGAAGTAAAGGATTAAGAAATTAGTTACATGAGTGGAAAGAACATATAAAGAGCTTCCTAGCCATATGATCAATTTTAGAAACCAATACTCGAGTGATGAGTAATTATCTGTTGAAATTTGGGTATTAGACCACAAAAACTCCACTTCCCTCTTTGCATGAAACCTCAATTTTCACATAGCCTCTTGCCTTTCATCTCCTTCATGATTCAAGTTAGAGGGTAAGGGTTAACATTGCTCAGCGGACAATCGTAAAGATTTACCTATGGTCCCCAAAGTCTTTCCACATGCTCATTACCGCTAAAACTATTAACCATTGGTACCTCCAAAGAAGGCTGGCAATAAGACAAGGGCTATCTTGAGAAGTCACAGGCCCACCAAGACAATAACTCCTTATCTCACTTATTACCACATGAATCATCAAAGAGGTCCAAAATTGGGTTAAGCATGAGGAGCTAATGCTAAATGAGACATTCACATGTAAAGAGAGTGTTTGAATAAGGGTTTGAAGATAAGAGAATGGCAATGACACAAAATGCTCAATTGAGGAGGCTTCATTCCTTAATTTGAAAGGGAGAGGAGGGCTCCTTTTATAGGTGGAGAATCACCCTCTCTTCCATTGTTACAAATTACAACATAAAAATCTTCAACCCTTCAGTGACATAAGGGTAGATGTCACCATCGATTGTCCTCTTAGGCTAAGTCTTCTATTGATTATTAAATTGAAGACTTTTTGACTTTGAAAGTGTGATGAGATAATAGCCAAGTCTAAGTGGCATGTAGATGGAGATCCCACTTACACATGGCAGAATTCTCCTCTTCCATGTAGGCATTCTAGAAGAATCTTTTCCAATTATATGCCTACACACACTCCTCCACATGCCTTCCACACTCCCCAACTTGTAGCCTTATGGTGAATACTATATTAATAATACAATTAAAATCCATGTGAGCATGAAGGCCTACTTTTATTTTCCACATCACTAGCCTATTTACCATACCAAAGTATTTATCAAGCAACTTGTGGCATTTACAATGTGTGCACCCTAAATCAAGTAAAACCATTATATTTGAAGATAGAATGCTATTATCAGGGTAGCCGCCAAGCCACCGCATCACCACGCCGTTATTCCATTGTAGGCGCCGCAATCTCCTTGGACAAGCTTCCTCCTTATTACCATTGAGAAACCATTTAACTATGTACAAAATTAAAAATGAAAGATATCAATTTTTCATGTCACATCTTTCTCCCCCCAGCAGATCCTCCATGCTTATCTTGGGGGTCTGCTGGCCATGGTGCTCGAGGGTAAAATATCTTTTGTCGGTACTCATTGGCACGTCCGTGAACCTCCTGGCGGCCACTTGCATTCTCTAGAAGATAGGTGTTATTTTTGAGCTTTTGCTTTATCCTGAAGGGGCCTTCCCAGCGTCGTGAGCGACGAAGAAGCTTCTTATCTAGCCGTTTCTCCACACGGCCAGCATACCTCATGACTAAGCTTCCTTGCTTGAGTTCTGACTTCTTCTTCTTTTTCGTATGATTAAGTGTTTTTTGAATTAGTACCCTTGTATATTCCCACCATAAGCTCTCCCTCTTTGTTGTCTTTGAGATTAGAAGAGAGTGAGTCTTCAAGTAAAATTGTGTGAGAAGCAAAGTGCTAGTCAGTGAACATAGAGAAGTAGGAATCTCCCAAGCATATGCATTTAGGAGAGCTGCCATAGTGGAATCTCTTTAAACTTCACAAAAGGATGTCACATAAGATCTTGCATTTTCATGCTTGCAGAATCAGCAAAAGAATAGCTGGCCAACTAAATCGTCCACAAAGAGACATAAATCTGCCTGCTATCACCACCTGCGAACGAAAGAGTGAAGCACAAAATGTGAATGGCAGTGGGTCAAGCACACATAGCAAAGAAAATCAACATCGCCAGCAGCAAGGCGGCCATAGCCCAAGATCAAAAGGATGAGAGACCTGTTGTGATCACGATGTGTGGTTGTCTGTAGTTTGATGTCACCTTCAAGCTTGTGGAACTAATTGTTCAACCGACATAATGTGTTGATGTTATGTTGATCCTCCCATGCCTAAATATTTTTAGGATGAAGCATTAGCACTACAGTTTATATCATGAACATGATGCCCACTATAGTATTTCATGGCACGATTCTTAAACAAAAGTTTACTACTCATCTCATAACACAACATCCTTGATCACTATAATCTCACGTGTGGTGGGGTTATAGCATCTATAATCTTTTTTCTTAAGGAAATATATTACCAATAAATATACATTTTTCTACCTTGGGATCCAAGTTACTTCTTACCTAGTTGATATATGCCAGTGAAGGATTTTATAGATGTTGTGTTTGATGAGATGAGTAGATGGTATATAATAATGAAGGGTTCTATAGATGTTGTGTTTGATGAGAAAGCTAAACCAAATATGGAGCCGTGCCTCCGACACTATTCACTCACCAGTCAGGAGTCGGGCCTGCCCAGTCATTAGTTCCAACTTTCGCCTCGAGTCGACTGCACCAACTAGTAACCAACCACGACAATTCTCTCGAGTCCCCACTGCCCAGTCTGAACTCTGGTCGCCTACAATTCTCCCAAGTAACCATGCTCCTTTTTGCTCTCCGTAGGGAGTGACACTGCCACCTGGTCGCTTGCATTGGCCACCCTGGTCCCTCGTGAGTAATGGACTCTGGAGTCGAGCCTACCTACGGCAATCCTCCAGCCGGACTCTGATTGCCTCCCACCGGCCATGTATGCATCTCACTACTCGAGTAGTGTGAAGGAGTGCGTATAGAAACCAAGCAAAATCCTCTTGCCTTAGAGAAACCAAGCGAGTAAATATTGTGATCCGCGTACATATTAATGGTTGAAAAACTACCATACAAAACACTGGTTTGACAAACCAACTCAAGGATAAGTGCATGAGGGTAGGAGACATGGTACTTATGTATAGTGTCAATAAGACCAAATGAAACTCAAGTATAGAGTCCAAGGTCTTTACCAAGTCATTGGAATTTCTCCTTAAGATGTCGTAAAGATAGAGACCCTGAATGATAGCAAGCTAAAATGCTACTTGGACCTCTTGTTGAAAACATGGATCGAGTTCTCCTAAACAACTTAATAACAAGACATTTATCTAATCGTATACTAATGCTACAACTAATGACAACACTAATCTAAGGTGGAAAAAAATGAACAAGACTCATTGTGATGAGTGTGTGCTAATTAAGCTTAGACTCAAGTTCAGTTAGGTTACATGATGGAAACATGTACTCATAAAAAGACTTGAGATATTGTGCTTATATTTCATTGCTTGAAATGTCCTCCTTTTATATGAGGAGAGTACAACTTTAGCATTTCTCTTGCATGTGGGATAATTCTCACTTGATGATATGGCTTCTAAGTTCTCACACTCACTCCATATTTTCCTTGTGCTCTTTGGCACCACATTTCTCAATACTCCCCTTGGTGTGCCAAATCTTTGGGTTACTCAAGGTGGTTGGATGTCGGGTACAAAGTCTTGTTTTGACTTTTTACTTTCTACATTCCCCTATGTGCTGTGAGCAACTTTGGCCCATGTGCTACTTTGGCACTTCCCCCCCCTTAATGCTTACTTTGTCTCTTAGGTGAGGGATGAATGTCTAGCTTGGATACATCATTGGTCCCAGAGGCTGGTTATAAGCACTTTTTGTAGGAAGTAAGAATTTTTACCAACACATTTTTGTTTAAGAAATGGGTAGTGAGAGGATTTTTTATTGCGTGGTCATTTGGCCGCATACAACATATTTGAGATTTTTTGACGATGGGATGTCATTGCGATCCGTCTTGTTGTTGTAGCTCTTGGTGTACTTGGTGATCTTGTTGTTGGTGAAGATCCGAACGTGGAAGCGCATTGTGGTGATTTTTGTTAAACCCATGTGAATGAGCCAATTATGCTTAAAGAGAACCTTGGTGTGAACACACCCTTAAGAGAGGATAAGCATAAGATCCTTTGAACCATACAAAAAATAAAGAAAGGTTTTCCTAATACTCCTGGATCAACGGCGGTGAGCGGGCTTCACACTGACCGGATGCTTTCTCTCATCGCTGTCGGCTTCTTCACCTTGGGCTCGCAGCCCTACAGGACTATGCTCTTCAGCTCTTCTTCCGATCGCTAGCAAAAAACGTTGAAAGCTGCTGAAAATATATATATATATATGTATATATATATATATATACATATATATATAGTTATATATATATATGCGCTGCAGCGTGGAGTAGAAGAGAAGGTCGTCGCTGCAGCTGACAGAAGAAGGCTGCTGGAGGCGCAGCAAAGAAATAAATAAATATATATATATATTCGTTAAAGCGTGGCTGTTGGGCGGCCGGCAGAAGGCGGAGTGGAAGGCGTCGGCAGCATGGAGTGAAGGCGGGCTGCGAAGCGCTGTGCAGTGGAAGGCGTCGGCAGCATGGAGTGAAGGCGGGCTGTGGAGGGGGCGTCTGCAGCTGACATGTCAGTACAAGGGGTGGAGAGGCCGTCGAACAGAAGAAAACGACGGCGATGGGCTGAGTGTAGGCGGGCAGAAGCGTAGAAGGCCGGCGTGGAAGACAGGCGAAGTGGGAGGTAGAAGGTGCCAGAAGGCGTCAAGCTGAGGGAGAGCGGCTGAAAGCGAAGGCGAAGCGTTGCGTGGAGGGCGTCTGCATTGGGCGCGGGCGCAGCTTGCAGTAGAGTCCGTGTGGGTAGCTGCAAGAGAAGCAGCGCAGCAGCATAAGAGGAGCAGACGGCTGGCAGAAGCGACTGAGGGAGAGCGAGGCGCATTGAAGACGAGTGGGTGCGGCGGCAAAGAATCCGGCGAGGCGAGTGGATAAGGTTGGTACATTTTTTATTTTTTATTTTTTATTTTTTATTTTTCATGTTTTTGTATTTTTTAAATAAATAATAATAATAATAATAAAAAACAATAAAATAATAATAATAATATATATATATATTTTAAAAAAAGAAGAAGAAAAAAAAGAGAAAAAAAGGAGAGAAAAGCGAAAAAAGAGAGAATAGAAAGAAAGAAAGAAAAATTTTAAAAAAATATTTTTTTTAAAAAAGAAACAATTATTATTTTTGTATTTTTGAGTCCATTTTTCATTTCTTAATTTTTTGTAAAACTTTGCATAATTAAAGTAGCTTGCATTTTTTTTAAATTGTGTGCATAATTAGTATTTTTTTAGCATAATTCATATTTTTGTGTAATTAGTACGAAATTTATTAGTTTATTAATAAAAAACAAAAAACAAAAGAAAGAAAAAGGAAGAAAACAAAAGAAAAGAAATAGAATTTTTTTTAAAAAAATCTATAAATTATGTGTTTTTTTTAGGAGTCCATATTCTTTGCATATTTTGTAATTTTTTATTTTTTGATTTTTTGCATAATTAGGGTAACTTGCATTGTTTTAAAATTTTTGTAATTTTGTGCATAATTAGTATTTTTTACTGCGATTTATATTTTTAATTAGAGAAAAAAAGAAAAAAAAAATAAAATCATTTAAAAAAAATAAAATAAATAATAAAAAAATCAAAATAAAAAAAATAGGATAGGTATTTATACACATATTCATTTTAGTTGCATTTAGTGGTTAGGTAGGGTAAAAATATATATATATATATATACATATATATATATATATTAAACAAAAAAAAACAAAAAAAAAACAAAACAAAACAAAAAAGAAAAAAAAACACATAAAAAACCAAAAAAATTTGACCTTATACACTTGCGGTCGGTACGTCTTATAGATTCTGCCATAGCGCCTAGGGCACCTTCTAGAGTACCTACGCAGGAAAGTGGGACCCAATCGGTAGGAAATTTGGTAGATATTGCTGAAACCCTTTCTGAATTCCAATCCGATACCCTTTCCTCTAGAACAACTAGCTCATTGTCCATGGACAATCTAGGGCCGTCAAATAGTCATCCCTTAGCCCCAAATAGGACACCCACAAGATCTTTTAATCCATTTGAAGCCGACACCATGGGGTTAACACTCAATGTGAGACTCCAATATGTCTACACGAATGCTCAAGGAGCTGAGATCTTTAGGGATCCACAACAACGGTATCTTGTTAAGATCGCAGACATTTTCTCAGAACTTGATAGAGCACCTCTAGTCAATGACCAGGGTAACATGTACATGGGTGGAGATGGTGTTCGCTATACGAAGTCACCTACCATCCAGAGAATGTAGACAAATTAGGGGAGCTCACTAAAACCGAGTTCTTAGACTTATCAAAACTTTCCAGAGCAAGGGAGTCTAGAGATGATTGGCTCATTGAGCCGGACATGCCTGGACCATCCAATGCCCAGTCCTTAAAACCATCCATAGATGATTTACTTCTTGTAGATCTAAATTTGGAAAGGGATAGGAAAGGCAAGAGCAAAATGGATTAGGGGGCTGAGAACCAATGGGAGTTTGTACGACAAATTCCAGTGACAAAGGTCTTACAGGATGACCCACTTCAAGAGGTCTATAAGGACTCTTTGGAGGGATATTATGCCACAACTAAATTGCCAGAGCTAGATCTTCCTCTAGCACTGGTGGTGGTAGTTGAGAAGCTTGCAGGACACATGAACCGAATAATTGATAAATGGGCCAATGAATACCGAACCTTAGATTGGAAAGAGATTTGGGAGCTCACGTGGAAAGGACAACCATTATTCATGGAAGTGTTCTCAACAAATACAGCCAAACCAGGAGAGACAGCCTTTCTTGGAGAAACTGTTGCTCCTCCCCTACGAGAGTTCACTAGAGAGGGACCCTCAACATCAAAGTGGACCACTGCTAGTAGCCCAACTCTAGCACCAAGATATAGTCCTACACCAAATGTGCGACCACCGGTCACACCACAACAACATCTTTCTCACTATGACAATCGGAGGAGAGGGGAGCCAACTCGGCCTCCCATAAATGCACCTCCTGAAATGCGGGTGACAAGATCTTTGGAGGGGTTTGGTGAGGCTGGTAATAGGGGACCTACACCAATTTTGGATGCATGTGGACCATCTTACCAAAGAGAGGAACAATTCCCACTGAGAGTGAGAGGCCGTAGGCCCTATGATGAGTATTCAAGACAAGTAAGGCCATTAACTCTTCAGAAACTGGTAAAGAAGTACGAAGGGTCGGGAGATCCATATGACCATGTAGCAGCATTTAGGCAAGCAGTTCGAGCTGAGCAAGTGGCTAACAAGCATACTCAAATTGAAGGATTTGGACTCACTCTTGAAGGAAAAGCCCTTGCTTGGTTTCAGGCATTAGAGGCTTCAGACAAATCTTCTTTACGAGTTTTGGAAGAGAGATTCATTGCTGCTTTTTCCTTGATGGGAATTCAACATGACACGGTAGCACACATCTACTCTTTCAAGCAAGGCGAGAATGAGAGTGTTAGAGACTGTGTAAATAGAATGAAGCAGTACATTAATCGTTGCCCAGAAGATGAGAAGCCCGCTCAAAGTCGATTAATTTCTCTCTTCTTAAAAGGACTCAAAAATTCAACACTGCATACACATCTCTATGCGGAGAAGCATACAAATTTCAATGAGTGTTGCCATGATGCTATGGATTTCACCGATAACTTCAAATTCCAAGATGGTTCTGGCCTTGAGATGAAACCTAGAGATCAGTGGGGTGATGACCAAAGTTCAGGGTCTAGCGCGCTAGTAAATCCAGACCAGATAGCTAACCTAGTACTAAGGAGATTGGGACAGACCTATCGCCCACCCATGCAGCCACCACAACAGCAGCAACGAATGAGGAGTGTACTACCTACAGGTCCTCATCTTTGTGGAGCATGTGGCGGTTACCATAAAACAGAGGAATGTAATACCTTTTCTTCTCTAGTCACAAACCAACCCACAAAAAAGTGGTGCCAAGCCTGTGCTTGGAACTTTACCCATACAACACAGGAATGTACTCGCATTGCAAGAATGAGACAGGAGCGTGAGCAGCCAAGGGGTGGAGGGGCTTCACAAATGTATCAACAGTATACTAATTTTGAACGTAAGCCACCGATGGCACAAGATCAAGCACGACCTGTTCTTGGTGCTCAACCTCCTGCTCCTAGGACTGCTCCTGTAAGGGTTGTGGACTACGACAATTCAAATATGTGTAGAGAATTGGTAAACCCAGGCTATGTGGAGGAGGAATATGCATCATATTCATCCAAAGAAAATCTCTTTGAAAGTCCCGCATACCCAAGCCCAGCACTGGAGACTCAACCCCAGGGGAACAAAACTCTTTAATGTTGCTAGGCGGCTACCAACCTAGGACTCCAGGCCCCTCAGGTCAATGGCAGCCAAGGAAAGTAGAGGCCAAACTAATGGGCCCCTGTTATGAGTGCGGAGAACCCCATTGGGCTTGGGATTGTCCACATCGCTCAAGGTAAGCATCTCGATCCAATACAACAGTACAACAGTCTCCACCAATTGAAAGATATTGTCTAGGGTGTTGTGTAGAACACTTCCCAAAGGATTGTTTGCTGAAACCACATGAGGAAGGCACCTCTCAACCAAAGGTCTCACTCAACCTTGTAGGGGCAGTTCCATCACCACCTTCATCTGAGAATGAGGATGTCGTGCCACTTAGAGTCATGACTAGATCACAGACACGAAATGCCGAAATACAGACTGATGAGACACCTCGAACTAGGGATGCAAAGACAAATCTACTGGACAAGACCCTACAGTCCAATAGAAAAAAGACCATTAGGAGGAAGAAGAACCGAAACAAGCAAACTAAAAGTGCATCCACTAGTTCTCAAGAAGCCTCTAAACAAAACATGAGGGATAAAAATTTTACATCCCAAGAAGTGCATGAGGAACATCAAACTCACTAGTGCTAAACAAGATGAGACTAGTATGACCGAGGATAGTTCTGGGGGTTCTGTTTTTGTGGATAAAGTGAATGAGACTCTAGATGCCATCATTGATGCTCATAGAAGTCGCATTGCAGCTTTATCTGAGCTACCCAAGAAGCTTCAAGAATACCCAAACCCTCGTGAGGAGAAGATCAATCTAGCTGTACATCAGCAACTCATTAGGGAAGCTTAGTCAATACTTGAGGGACCACCACCACCTATTCCTCGGGGTCCAACCTCTCTTAAGCCAACATTAGAAACCATACCAGAAGTGTCATCAAGTCGGGAAATGAAAAGTGAGCTCATTTCACAAGCTCATAGCGAAAGGTCTGCACCAATTGACACCCAATTGAAAGGAGGTATTCTGCCACCACCTAGCCTTGTATTCCCATGCAATGATGAAGTTATTGATGCTAATGAGGACATGGCAAATGAGATGTGGGGTGCAGTTCATGAGAAAGTTAATGAGAACATGTCCTCTATTAGTTCGCCTCCATTCTCTGAGGTGGATTTTACCAGGGGCACGGAAAACAACTTTAGACGCCCAAGCATCCAAGAGGAAGTTCAAACAATTGTTTCTCCTAGAAGTAAGCATACAATGAAAACCTTACCATCATATCTGGGAGAATATGAGAACTGTTCTCAAACCTTGAGGATACCCTCCATGCATAAAAGGTTGACAAAGGAGAAGGATATGAGTATCGTGCAAGCTATTTTGTCAGCACCAGTGGCTTGTACCTTACCTTTGCTTGATTTGATAAAAATTCAACCTGAGTTGTGGAATGATATTGCCACATGTTTGTCAGAGCAGTTATTGCTACAAAAGGGTCACCATGAGTATACTATACACCCTGAGACAAAGCATGTTATGCCAGTTCCTATCAACAAAGTAGGAAAATTTTGTGAGGACGATTAGGGAAATGCTACCCTCCCATTAGAAGTGCGAAAAGTAGTTTCAACTGTAATACTTGATAGTGGTGCAGGAGTGGGCATTGTGACAAGGTCCATTTGGGAAAAGTGGGGCAAACCAGCTATTAGGAGTACCAGGATGCGCTTGCAGCTAGCAGATGGAAGCTTAGAACATCCCCTTGGGCTACTTGAGAACATATTGGTCACCACATGTGGGATTGAATATGAGCACACCTTTGCAGTAGTGGATTTTAGAAAACATCCAAACTATGAAGTGATATTGGGTAGACCATTCATGCGACAATTTCAAATGATTCAAGATTGGGGATACAATTATTTGTACCTCCGACATGATTCTGTCATCACAAGAGTCAACCTAAGGAATCACTCATATCGTGATGTAACAAGGTCTCCAATAGATGAGTTTGATTCTGCTTCATCTGAGGGCTCAAGAGTTACATTGTCAGATGGGCGAGAAGATCTATGGATGTGTGGAGCCTCATGTAGGGATTTCAACACTGAGAGACTTAAGGGTAATCGAAGTGTATCAGATGAGGCATACATTCCACAACCCTTCCCTGAGCATTTAATTGATCCATTAGAATGGAGTCATGTCCTTGCAACATTATCGACATGTGCTTTACCGAAGCCAATTCAATTTTGTGACTCAGATGGATATGATATTATTCCTATACGAATGGTACAACCACGTGACCTTCTAGATGATTTGTACTATAGGAATGCATCCACAACAGCACTGCATGTTGAGGAAGTCTCAGTAGAGGATTTAACACTCGAATCTGCTAATGATGCTGATAAGGAAGATGGGTGGGACTCTGATTTTAATAATGATGTGACAATCCCTGAGGAAGAGTTAGGAAAGGCACGCCTACTCTTGAGAGGAAGGGAGGTTCAAGTAGAGATCCCTCGAAGCCGACCTAAGCGTAAATGCTGTAAGAGCCATAAAAGAATCCGTAAACAAGATGAGAGGGAACGATGTGAGAGACTACAAAAAGAAAAGGAGGAGTCTAAGAGTGAAAACTCTCGACCACCACCTCACTTCTCAGGAAAGAACGGATATCTATACTATGTCCAAGCACAAGATAGTATCAAAGACCAAGTAAAATGGTCAGATGGATTCCAAGTAGGAGAAAAGCTAACAACTGTTAGCAAAAATCGTAAAAAAACGAAGAAACAAAAACCAAAACTCAAGTCTAAAACCGATTCAAAAAAGAGTGTCGGAAGTGCAAAGACAACGGTTGAACAAAAAAATCCGATGCAAGATGGCAAAGGAGAGCTCAAAACCGCATGGTCTTCAATGAGTGAAGACTCAAGTGGACAAGAACAAGGTCTCAATGTTCCTCCCAATTTCACACAGTACACTCTTCAAGATCGGAAGATTGTTCTTCAACAGCCCATGCAACAAAAACCAAGCATGCCAGGGGTTTCATACGATGGTCCAGAAGATGCAAAAAAGATTGATATTGCTAAGCCAGGAGAAGAGCCTCGCTATGTGTGGATTGCCACAGACTTGTCCTTAGATGAGGAGAAGTTATTAATACAAACAATAAAGGAGTATCGCGATGTTTTTGCTTGGAGTTATAAAGACCTAAAAGGAGTTGATCCAAGCATATGTCAGTATACAATTCCATTGCGAGAGGATGCAAAGCCCTCCAAGCAACGTCCTTATACTTACAATGAAAATTTTGCACGGAAGATAAAGGAAGAAATAGACAAGCTCTTAGAGGCAGAATTTATCTATGAGATTGAACACACTGAATGGGTCTCCCCTATTGTAGTGGTGCCCAAGAAAAATGGAAAACTTCGAGTATGTGTAAACCTCAAGAAGGTAAATGCAGCTACTGTGCGTGATCATTACCCACTTCCAATCACGGATCATGTTCTGGAACAAGTTGCAGGGAAAAAGGCATATAGTTTCTTGGATGGATTCTCCGGTTACAATCAAGTGTCAATTGATCCAAAGGATCAACACAAGACAGCCTTTGCTACTGAAGATGGCATCTTTGCCTATCGTGTTATGCCATTTGGTCTAACAAATGCACCAGCAACCTTTCAGCGGTTAATGAGTCATGTATTCAAGGAGTACCTTCGGCAATTTCTTGAGATCTTCATGGATGATTTATGTGTTCACTCACAAGAGCGTGATGATCATATAGAACACCTCAGACTTGTGTTTCAAAAGTGTTAACTTTATCGTATATGCTTGAATCCTGACAAGTGCAAATTCATGGTAAGACAAGGAAAAATTTTGGGCCATATTGTTTCTCGCAATGGGATTTCAACAGATATGGATAAAATTGATGTCATTGTCTCATTACCTCGGCCTATCAACCCTAAAGGGGTACAAACATTCATGGGACATTGTGGCTATTACCGTAGATTCATCTACATGTACGCTGTTCTAGCCAGACCATTATATGCTCTTCTTGTAAAGTTTAATTGGACTGATGAGTGTGAGGAATCCTTTGAAAAGTTGAAGCAAGCATTAGTGACTGCACCCATCTTACGGGCACCAGATTGGAACCAAATCTTTCATGTCCATATTGATGCTTCAAACTTTGCACAATTGGATGTATTTTGGCTCAATCGGGAGAACATAATAAGGATTTCCCAATCTCATATGCTAGTCGACAGCAGTTGAACAATGCTGAGAAGAATTACACCATAACAGAAAGAGAAGGATTGTCCATGATATATACAGTGAAAAAGTTTTGCCATTATCTTTTGGCAAACAAATTCATATTTTTTGTGGACCATCAAGCATTGCTATATTTGGTAAATAAGCCTTGTGCAACTAGAAGGATTGTGAGGTGGTTTATCATCCTTCTTGAGTTTGATTTTGAAGTGGCAGTTCGAAAAGGAACAACTCATCTTAGGGCAGATCATTTGTCTCGAATCACCTCTGGCGAAGCTCCTGTGGGTGTGGATGATGATATGTTAGATTCAACACTTTTCCTTGTAGAGATAGCTCCTAGATGGTCTGAATCCATTTTAGAAATTTTGACAAGTGGGCAGATACAACTAGCGGGTCCTAATGTGGACCTATGGCGACTATTCAAGTTAATCTCAGGGAGATTATATCGTCAGGGTAATGATGGAGTGTTGCGACTTATACCTAACC
This sequence comes from Cibotium barometz, assembly GCF_041138505.1. NCBI lineage: Eukaryota > Viridiplantae > Streptophyta > Polypodiopsida > Cyatheales > Cibotiaceae > Cibotium > Cibotium barometz. Next base: position 32,176,459 of record NC_141059.1, read on the forward strand.
CTGACCAATATGAGGAAATCTTGGAATGGGCACATGCAGGTATCAATGGAATCCATGCATCAGCTACTACTTGTGTGCGACGTATATCTCAGGATGGGCAATGGTGGCCTACCATGCATGCAGATGCTGAAACATTTGTTCGTAACTGTGCTTCATGTCAAATTCAAAAGCCAATTCATAATGTTACATTATTCCAAATTTCAACTACACCAAGTTGGAGTAAGTATATTGTGGACTATCTTCAGCATGGTCATACGAATCAAAAAATTCCTAAACATCGAAAGCGTGCTATTAAAGTTGAAGCGGCAAACTATATGCTGATAGAGGGCCAACTCTACAAGAGGGGCAAGGATGGCAACTTATGCATGTGTGTATGTGAAGCTGACTATTTGAAAATCTTAACTCATGCACATGCAGGTGTTGGGGGTGGACACTTTTCGGGCAATACCACAGCTAAGTTGATTAGGTGGTCTGGGCTTTGGTGGCCAACCTTACAAATGGATGCCGAAGAATATGTAAAACGTTGTGACGATTGTCAAAGGACCAAACCTCCCATCACAAAGGACAATATGCCATTGCGGCCTATGTTAAGCACACGTGCTTTTGCAAAATGGGGTATTGATTTTGTCGGTCCCATTAAACCTCCAGCTCGTCACACGCATGCTGAATATATTATAGTCGCAACCGACTATTTGACCAAATGGGTAGAGGCAAAGGCTACAGTAAAAAATGATGCCAGAACCACAGCCAAGTTCTTGTATGAGTACGTGTTTACACGCTATGGCTTACCCATTGAGATCGTTAGTGATCAAGGTGTACACTTTGTAAATGAGGTCATAGAATTTTTGCTTCAAGAATTTATGGTAATTCACAAGCGTTCTGCACCCTATCATCCCCAGACCAATGGACAAGCTGAGAGTACTAACAAGATTCTCTGCACAGCACTCACAAAGATTGTTGAGGGACATAGGACTGATTGGGAACAAAAGTTGCACTCAGTTCTTTGGGCATATAGGACAGCCTATAAAACATCTGTGGGCACAACCCCATTTGAGCTTGCTTTTGGGCTAGATGCAATTCTTCCCATTGAATTTCTTGTACCTACTCTACGAGTAGCTAAACAATTGGGTTGGACTGGTCATGAGCTTTCACAACACATTGATGAATTGGAAAAGCTTGATGAGACCCGCTTATTGGCGGTAATGGGGATGTATGCCGAGAAGAGGAGACAAAAGCAATGGTATGATAGAAATGTAACAACTGGCCGATTCAAAAAAGGAGACCTGGTGCTCTTGTACACACTTAAGAAGCATAAGAGAAAGCTCAAGAAACGTGGCCTAGGACCGTTTGTGATTAATGAGCTTACTCCAAGTGGTGCAGTGTGTTTAGAGACACTAGAAGGTGAGCAAATGCCTAACTTCATTAATGGAAGTCGTCTCAAGAAATACAATGAACCATTAACTGAAGCCATGCTTCAACAGATGCATGCCGCACAAACACGGAAAGAAGCACTTGACCTACTTAAACGTCAGGCTCAAGAAGAGGCTAAAGCTAGAGTTGCAAAAGCCAAGGAGCATCGCAAAGCTTCTATGTTGGCCCTACAGTTGGCTACTGATGAACCATATGTCGATCCATTCAATATTCAAGTGTGCCTTCATCTTCATGAGACTACCTACTTTGTCTCTGCCTTAATTGACTCTGGTGCAGATTTTAATGTTCTCTCGTTTGACACATGGAAAGCCTTGGGACAACCACCACTTGTGCAAATTCCTGTTGACTTACGAAGCTTCTCAGGGGAAGATAACCCTATAGAGGGAAAATGTGTCATTATGATGTCCATTCAGGATCACCAGATGTCAGTGCCCTTTTATGTGGCAAGTAAGTCCAAGGCAGTAGTAGAGGCTGTTCTCGGTCGATCGTGGTTAAATGCTACCAATTGCTCATTAGATTGGAAGAATAGACAATATAAGTTGCAAATTGATTCGGATTGCATCTTGGGATCTGCTACTCCACGAGCTTTATCGAGTCAAAAGGGCAATGTTTCTACCTTACACAACCCACTCTCAAAATCTGCTCTTGAAGCTCCAAAACAAATGATGTGGATAGTTGATGAGTACTCAAGTGAGGGCCATGGCTGGCATGTTCCAACTACTCTAGTTGTTGCTCAAAGAAGGCCAGGCAAGAAGGAATTATCAATTTGGTTACCCAAAGATGCGTACAAACTTGTACCATCTAGCCCAGTTGCTAAGCCTCCTAAGAAGCACATCTTTTCCAAGCCTAAACCTCAGATTGTTACTCGTTGGGTCCCAAAACATGTTCTTAAAGCACAAGGCTATTATGAGGGGGCAACAGCAATTTGGCTTCCAAAATGCCATGGTTTGCTAGGGGTAAAAGAGTGTTTCAGAAAGATTACAAGAGCCACCCTTGATTTTCCATATCAGTGGGTGCAAAAGAAATCAACACAAACTCTTCAAGATAGGATAGGTGGCTGTGATAGCACCTACAAATCTACTTATGTTGATCTTCCTAAAACATGTATTGAAACACCGGTTGTCCCAATTTCTCCTTGTTACACAATTCCACCATCAACTTGTGTACCTAAGACAAGTCCAAATGAGTCTCATTTGAGCATAGATTCTAGCATTTCAATACCTAAATCCTCTTATCTTGCTCAAATTCCAAGACAATTGCTAAAATTCCCACCTCTTAAAAAGGATATACCTAAAACCAAAGATAAGGCATTAACACTACAATTGAAGCTCTTCGGTAAATCAATGTTTGAATAATGTGGTTCCTTATGCCTTTATAGGATTGTGCTCTTTTTGAGATAATCTTGTTTTTGATTGGAATTGTAATGATGGATATGAGTGTTCTAAATTTCATTGTTCTACGTCCAGATAACTCCTAATGGATATTTGGCGAGATACATGTCCACCATGCATTGACCCTGATAGTACTCGACCTGATCATCGTGGGGGTTATAGTGCTCCTCCGTTTCAAACACATTCTAGGTACTTCTATGCTCCCTTAGGTGAAAATTGCTGTGGGCATCACTTTGTCACGTTATTCTATCAACAGCATCACCCATTTCCACATTGTCAAGAGTGTGCACGACTCGTATTAGGAGAAGCTTCACATATTTGTTGGATATACCGCTCTTACTTTAGACGATATGGCACGGGCTTAATGAAACAAATTGTGGGAATTACACTCCAACGCCATAATCTTCTTAATGTGAGAATACCAGAGAGAGGACCAAATCAACGTAGATTACCTGAGGAGGTTCAAGCACAACAATGGAGGGATACAAGTTTAAATGACTTGTAACCACCGATCTTGCAAGCCCTCCTTCCCCAAGCCTCAACATGTCAATATTGGATCAATATGAGTACCTATATTGCGCAGTTCCAAAATCGAAATTGTCTGCTTAACCTTCCCAGTTGTCCCTGCATCCTGAGGAAATTGATACCATCTTTCCAGCAGAAGTGGACACGGATCCACCACCAGCGCAAGGGTAAGCTCAGCGACTCCACAATAAGATCGACAAGCCAGGGCACTTTTCTTCCATTGGGTTTTTCCCCTCGGATATATTCGGTGATTGACACCAATAGCAAATTTTATTCTTTTCTTTTCTTTTCTTGTTTGTTAATAACCATTTTGCAGAGATCTCAGCTAAACAAGAGCATCAAACACGCCCCAATAGTCCACCTACCGTGCACACAAATTAGGAAGGGGGGAGACATGCTACGCCTACAAAGACCAAGGAGGAGCAATCTGCACAAAATCAGTAATGCATCAATGCAAATGAACAACATCAACGGGCACTACAACAGGTGTATTCAAATCTTAATCTTCTATTCTTTATGTGCTTTTATCTTTTGCATATATGGTTTGCATGTTCACACACTATTGGCTGGTTTAAGTTTTCGATTAGTTGTTAAAATATGGTGAGTAAATTCTAGATTCTTAGAGGACTTAGTAAAAGATATTTCTATTTAAAGACAGTGTAGGATATATACCAATGGAGTATGCCAAGTTCTTATGCTTTCAAGGTATATTAGTTATTCCTAGTGGTAGCTACCTCTTAGGTATGAGCTAGGTGCTAGGAGTAATAAAAATTTATGAAAATATACCCTGAAAAAATATATATACAAAGTGAATTGAGACATGACGTGTCTACAGCCATGAGGAATGCTTGGTAGGACCTGGGGTTGTCTTAGCACCTTGGGGACGATGCCTTGGTTTCCATGGGGTGAACACTGACGTCTAAAAGCTTCAGAAAAAGACCTTCAAGGAATCTATCGCCTTGATAGATGTTGGTAGGACTCTGGGGTACATTATGGACCCTCGAGACCAATGCTCTCATCTTCATGGGGTACTCCTTATGTCATAAAAGAAAGAAAAAGGGTCTGTCGCCCTTGAGATACTTAGCGGTTTTTAGATTCTCTTGGCGAAGGTCTCTTTGCCATTGCTTGGCTCTCATTGGAATGGAACCTTAATCTTTATCACCTTCTACAAACACATTAAAAAAAAAAAGGAGTTCCAATCACCTTTGCTCATATTTAGGAGTAGGTTTGCCACTTAGGAATAACTTAAATACTTGTAGGACATTGAGACTGCGGTCATAACCGGCGGTGTACAAGCACACTTGCCTTTGCATAGCACTATCTACCACTTATTCTCACTTTGACTAGTCTTTACTCACCTATTTTAGTACTCTTTAAAACTCTAATCAGCCTTTCACTTGTATGCTCACATGTGAAATTGTCATTGTTGTTTTTTTCTTTTCTTCTTTTCTTTTTTTTTTTCAATAAAAGGCTTTACTTGTATCCATTGTTTTTTTTTGCAGCTTGTGCTCCTACCGCGGTCGAGGACGTGCACAAAATAGAAAGGGGGGAGTGTTGCATGACGAATGAAGATCAATGCAAGGATGCAACAAAAAAGACACTTAGGGCTCTTGTAAAGAGTTCCAAGTTGTAGATGAATGTGGGAGTGGGCTTGACAATAATCCCACATGGGAACTTTTGGGAGTTTTAGAGTTTTTGTATAAAAAGTGACCCATTTGAGAGCTAGGGGGACTCTTTGGTCATTTGGTTGAGAGGCTCATAGAGAGAGCTTGCTCCATAGCTCCTTCTCATGTGCTCTCCCAAGGCTCTCCATCTCCATTCTTGCTTCAATCTTGTACTCTCTATTCTCTACGTATTCAATGATTTGAGGTTGCGGTCTACACACTTGCTAATCTAGATTTCTTAATGATGTTTTGATGCTAAAATCTGACTTGTGAATTGTAGAGTGCATGTGATGAAGCTTGTGCATGAAATGATGTGTAGTTGAGGCTTGTGTGATAGCTCTTTGCATGTTAGATTCTTTGCATAAGTTGTATTTTTTTATGCTTAAGTGTAGCCTAATCTTGATGCGTTGATTATGTTAGATTGAGAAGGAATCAACGATTGATTGCTTGATTGTTGAAGAAGGATTGAGTAGGATTAGAAGTCATTAGTGTGTGGTTAACTAATCTTCTCCCATTCGGGATAGCCTCTATGCGCTAACCGGGTTGCATTCACGGATTGACAAAGTGTGTGGGTTGGAGTGTAGCCTCCGCTATGCTATGATGTCCCAAACAATGAAGGCAGACTACAAATGTTATAGATCTTGGTGCAGTTTCAAGAAAGTGCAAAAATTTGATACAATTTCAAGAGTGTGCAGAATCTTGGTGTAGTTTCAAGAAGTGTGCAAAATACAGTTGCTGTGTAGACTCAAGTATAAAGTTAAAGATTATAGTGTAGAGTACAATTCTGTTTTGTAGATCTACAGTGTAGAACATAGAAGTTTATAGATTATGCAAAGTTTATTGTGCTGAATCAAATCTTGATGCAAATAGCAACAATAAGTGATTCTTGATCAAAATCCTTCTAATCTTGTCACTTTCTTGCAAAGAATTTGGACAAAGATTACGAATTTGTTGGAGTAGTACAAATCTACACAAATGAGTATAAATCTTGATGTATTGCAGACAGCAAAAAAAATGTTGAAAAGACATTGTTGTAAGTACATTCTGGATTACAGTATTTTAAGTACATTTTCATCAAGAACTGTACAATATGCTATTATATTATAGATCTACACATCAATGTTATTCAGAAAGCATGTTGATGAACAATTGATGCAAAAGTGTACAAGCTTTACAATTTCAAGTGCATAAATTCAGAAAGTTAGTTGGTTAACACTATGTTTGCAAGTATGGCCCTGTTGGGAATTGAACCCAGTCAATTGACCACACAGTTCTCTTAATTTGCATACAAGGTTTCTTGAGTGTGAAGATCTCAAAGAAATAGTGTAGAGTTTGGATGAGATGGCAAACAATTTGCAACTTGGATCTTGACATCATTAAGCCTTGAATTTCTAGCTTTTTGCAGAACATCATCGTGCACAAAGCAATGTAAGATTCATGCTAGTCATTTCAACTAATACGGATCAAGTACAGGATGCAAATGATGTGATACAGAAATAACACACAAAGTAGGTGCTTCTCTACAAGAAGAGTCCTTTGTGGCATAAGAGATAGCCTGTTCTCTACATAGTGCACATGTGATTTGGCCTACATTACAAAGAATATTGGAATAGGCCACTCACACCACCGATGATATGACCACCTTGGTGACAAATTAGGTCTCATATTCATAAACATCTCTATATGTGTTGTTGCCGGAGTGTTGGGCATATGTACTGGCTGTTGTTGTTCAACATAATGAGCCAATAGGTAATGCATCACAGATAGCTCAGCAACTCAAGAAAGAGACAACAAGCAATAGACTAAAGGATCTAGTCCTAACAGAGTGTTGTTGCCATGGATGTTTTCAATACTCTCAAGCACCAAGACTGTGTGTGGATATGGTGGCTAAGCCTTAGCATTACATTCACTCAGTCGGATGTTTACTTCTGAAAAGATGCAGGGGAGAAGAGAGCTTGAGCTCTTGCAACAAGCACACACACACTCACAAAACCCTAAAAGAGAACACACAAGGTGAGAGGCTGAAAATCTTCTTCTTCTTCACACAACACTCAACACACCATATACAAAGATAGAGTACATACAATATGAAAAGATACTCAACCAAATATATACTAGGGTTCTCTATAGTGTGAACCTAACTAAATGAGCTGGCACTATAACTATGCCAGTCTCTAGAGTGGCTGTCACATAGCCTGTCATCCCACTGGCCGCATATCACCCATGATCGTACCAACCATGCCAGTGGTGTAAGTGTGGGGCTTATCCCCCAGGCGGGTCATCAGTGTCCACTGCCTCACTAGATGAGCTTGATATCTCAACACTCCCCCTCGAGCTCAACTCCATCTCATGTACACCAACAAGTGAAGCCCTGAATCTACGGAGCTTCTCTGTACCCAATGCTTTGGTGAAGATGTCAGCGACTTGATCCTATGTGTGCTGACATAAACAAGGTCAACGTCTCCTGCCAAAACCTTCTCTCTGACAAAATGGTAGTGGACCTCTATATGCTTCGAGCATGAAAAATGGGTTCCTGGCCAACTGTATACTGCTAATTTTGTCACAGAAAATGACAACTTGTCTATCTACTGATAGACCCAAATAAGCAAAAGTAGCTTTCTCAACCAAGCTACCTCACATGATGCCATAGCAGCACCTCTGTACTTAGCCTCTGTACTGGATAGAGCAACTGTAGGCTGCTTCTTGCTGCTCCAAGTCACAGCAGCACTCCCCAAAGAAAACATGAAGCCACTAGTAGATCTTCTATCTGAGATACTACTAGCCCAATCAGCATCTGTGTACCCATGTACACATATCTCTGTCCCAGTTTCATAAAATAGTCCATAATGCAAAGTAGACCTCACATACCTCAGTATGCATCTCAATGCATCCGAATGCAGCTTCTGAGAGGAACCTCCATAAACTGACTCACCAACCCAATAGCATAGCTCAAATCTGGCCTGGTGATTGTCATGTAGATCAAGCTTCCTACTATGCGTCTATACATAGTAGGATCCTCCAAAATCTCTCATGAATTTGCACTCAACTTGCCATTCTGATGCAATGGCACTGAGATAGGCTTACAGCCTGTCATACCATACTTGGACAACATGTCCAAGCCATAGTATCTCTGCAGTAATCCAATACCATGTGGTGACCTAATCACCTCAATGCCCAAGAAATATCTGAGCTCCCCGAGATCCTTCATCTCAAACTTCTGTCTAAGCAAGATCTTTACATCAAAGATCTCTGCATCATGGTCCCCCGTAATGATCAGGTCATCTACATAGATGACAACAAGCACAACCCCTCTATCACTGTGTCTCACATACAACGAGAAATTCGCATTGGCTACATGAAATCCAATAGTGACAAGATATTCAAAAATCTTGTCAGACGACCATGCTCTGGGTACTTGTTTTAAGCCATACAAGGCTTTCTTCAACCTGCAAACATGCTCGGGGTGACTCACATCCTCATAACCTGGTGGCTGCAACATATACACCTCTTCCTGTAAATCCCCATGCAAGAATGCATTCTTTACATCCATCTGATGTAAAGACCATTGCTTTGACGCAGCCACTACTATCATTACTCTCACTGTTGCCATCTTGGCAACTGGGCTGAAAGTTTCCTCATAATCAATGCCATATGTCTGCGCATATCCTTTGGCTACCAATCTAGCCTTGTACCTGCTTATGCTTCCATCACTATTATGTTTTACTTTGTACACCCACTTGCATCCAATGGCTTTCTTGCCTTCAAGCAATTGCACTAAATCCCAAGTCTCATTTCCATATAGTGCATCCATCTCCTCATCCATAGCTTTCTCCCAACACACATTTCCAACAGCCTCATCAATGCATGTGGGCTCTACAACCTGTACAACTTTTGCCATGTATGCATAGTGATATGCCACATAACCATCATAGATAAACCTTTGCACAGGATTCTTCACTCTCCCAGATCTTCACAGCTTTGCATTCATGGCTTCCATAGCCTTCTTTACACCAGGTGTTCTCATAGCTGGTATCCCAAGATCCTCATCAAGGCTCATCTCTGAGCCACTAGACTCTCCATCAACATGAGAATGCCTTGTAGAAATGTCAGGCATACTAAGGGGCTCAATCACTTTCTCTTTGCCTTTATGTGATATACTAATCACATTTGCAGGACTGGTATTATGATGCAGCCTGCCACTCCATGGTCTATCAAGTGAACCACTAGATGAGGACTCTCCTAGTCCACTCAAAGAGTCCACTCAAAGACTGTGAATGCTGACTTGTATTCTGTGCAACCACATTTCCACTCACATCAGCTCCAACAGCTTCTTTTTTAGCAGCTGCTCATCTCATAAAAAACAACATCCTTGCTTACCCTCAACTCACGTGTAGCAGGGTTATAACACCTGTATCCCTTTTACTCAAGGGAATACCCAATAAACACACATTTTTCAGCTTTTGGATCCAGCTTAGTTCTCAGCTCATCTGGCACATGCACATATACAATGCATCCGAAGACTTTCAGATGAGACAAATCAGGTTTTTTGCCAGTAAACCTCTCCTCTGGAGTTACATCATGTATGGTTGCAGTTGGAGTCTTGTTCATGATGTAAACTGTTATAGAAACAGCCTCAGCCCAATAGATATGCGGCATATTCTTCTCTCCCATCAATGCTCGCGTAATCTCAGCAATGTGCCTGTTTTTTCGCTCAGTAACTCCATTTTGCTGCGGAGTGTATCTGCATGTAAACTGTCTCTGAATACCATTCTTCTTCAAAAATTCAGAGAACTCATTAGAGAAGTACTCCCCCCCTCCATCTGACCTTAGGCACTTTACATGTTTCCCTGTTTGCTTTTCAACCATAACTCTGAAATTCTGAAAATGAGTGAACACCTCACCCTTTTCTTTCATGAAGTATACCCACTCTTTCCTTGTGTGGTCATCAATAAATGTCACATAATACCTGCAGCCTCCCATAGACATGGTCTTTGTAGGACCCCATATATCTGAATGCACAACATCTAGTGCATTTTTGCTCACATTTCTATCACGTGGAAATACATGCTTTGTTTTCTTTCCAAATTAGGATGCTTCACATATTTTCTGCATACCTTCAACTTTAAACTTTGGCAGCCCTGTCACAATTCCTTTAGCCTGCATAGACTTCATTCTCTGCACATTCACATGTCCAATTCTTTTATGCCAAATGTCTGTGTCTGCAACAATTTCTAAACCATTTACAAATATCGCAACACTCACTTCAGGTATGTTTACATTCAATGTAAACATTCACTTCAGGTATGTTTACATTCAATGTAAACATTCTGCCCACTCTGTTGCCTTTTGCAACCAACCTGCACTTGTCTTTAAAGTCTTCAACATAACAACCACATCAGGATTAAACCGAACCTGCCAACGCTGCTCAATCATCTGGCCAACTGAAACTAGATTCTTTGTTATGTTCGGAACATGAAGTACATCTGCAAGGTACTTCTTTTTGCCACCCTACAAATAGACAATGGCACATCTCCAACATGGGCAATTGGATGAGCAGTGTCATTCCCTGTTTCCACAAAACCTGGTCTTTCAAGGTTTTTCATCTCCTTGAACCACTCCCCATGACTTGTCATGTGGTTCGAAGCACCTGAATCAACGTACCATACATCATCTTTATGTGCTGCTTCAACATTTTGAGACATGGCATTAACGACATGTTGCATAACAAATAGCCTTTCATTATTCTCATTTTTTCTGTTCGAGGATGCATAGTTGTTTTGCTACAATTTTTCATTTTACATATCAGCCTGCTTCTTATAACAATCTGCCTGCACATGTCCAGGCTTACCATAATAAAAGCATCCACGTGTATCATTATACTACCTTTGCTAATTTTCACGACCTCCCTGACTCCCCCTGCCTCTGAATTGGCCTCTTCCACCTGCGTGTTGTTGTTGTTATGAATTCTGGGAATGTTGTTATTGCTGCTTGCTGGCCATAATTCTGATTACCTGTTTGGCCACCTCCTTCGCCGCGTTCACGACCTCCTCTACCTCGTCCTCTTCCTGAACTTGTGTAGAAGGCCTGTTGCTCTGAACTGTTTTTGTTTTGTGAAGACTGTTGGTCTTCACCCAAGCTCTTCTCTTCTATAATCAACATAGACACCAAATCTATGAAATTGGGAATGTTTTCCCAAGTCTAAATAGACGTCTTGAATGCCTTGTATTGTGGCCCGAGACCACGTAGACATACTTCCACCTTATCATCATCATCTATTGAAACGCCAATATATGCAAGGGATTCCACAATACCCTTGATCTTTAATGCAAGGGATTCCACAATACCCTTGATCTTCAATGCATAGTCATTCACAGACATACTCTTTTTCTCCATAGTATGAAGTTCATTCTTTAACTATATCTTTCGTGCCTTGGTATTTGTTTCATAGAATTTTACCAAGGTGTCCCACGCCTCCTTGGGGGACTTGGCATCCTGTATATGCCTAATCATGGTATCCTGTATACTGATAGAGAGCCAATACATAACTTTTCTGGCTCCTTGGTTCCAATCCTTGAAGTCTTTCACATCTGCAGCAGCAGTCGGATTGATCTCCAGTATCTCTGGTGCCTTTACATGCTCACCTTCTATGTAGTCCCAGTAACCTTTTCCCATCAGAAAATTTGTCAACCTGAACCTCCAAGCATGGAAGTTATTCTTGTCAAGCTTCTCAGTAACAATCTGGTTTATGCCATCATTTGGCATCTTGCCAGACACACAAATTTACCAGAAACAGCACTCTGTGGTTTGTCCTGCACAAACTGCTGTATTTTCTGCAGCGGTACTCAAATGTCATGACCTCAATGTGCATACATACACCCAATGGCAACTGTTGCACTCCTTGCAGCACACACAATGTTTACACAACCAATCTGTCTTCCTGCAGTTCTTAAAATAGAGTTCTGCATAGAAACGATGACTTACTCCCGCAGGTTCGAAATCGCATGCTTTCTGAAACGGAGGTCCTAACGCGCCCGAAACGCGTTTTCGACACGAAAAATAGGGTCCGATAGGACATTTGAGCTGCCCTATAGCTTTACTCCCGCCAAGAAAGCTCCTCAATCAGAGATCGTTTGCCGGTGCCTCCCGTAGAGCTCCCGACAAGGGTGGTCGCCAACACAAATAGGGAAGAGTAGATGAAGCTCTTACCCTCCTCGTACCGCTTCCTGTGCTTCTCTTGCTTGCAGCTTAGCGCTTAGCATGAACCAGGCTCTGATACCATGAAAAGATGCATGGGAGAAGAGAGCCTGAGCTCTTGCAAGCACACACACACTCACAAAACCCTAAAAGAGAACACACAAGGTGAGAGGCTGAAAATCTTCTTCTTCTTCACACAACACTCAACACACCATATACAAAGATAAGAGTACACACAATATGAAAAGGTACTCAACCAAATACATACTAGGGTTCTCTACAGTGTGAACCCAACTAAATGAGCTGGCACTATAATTATGCCAGTGGGTGGCTGTCATACAGCCTGTCATCCCACTGGCCGTATATCACCCATGATCTCACCAACCATGCCAATGGTGTAAGTGTGGGGCCTATCCCCCAGCGTCCACCACACTAGATGAGCTCGATATCTCAACAACTTCTACATGCAAACCAGGAAGAACTTTGAAGGTCATCATCGAGCTTCAGCAGCACACCATCATAAAGCTCTTAGCCTTCTTGTATGAGCAGTTGATCCATTGTGGAAAACAGCTACTTCATACAACTTAGTGCAACTTTCATATGCAGAAAGTCATTGCCTCTCTGAGGCTTGGCATAGTGTTCTTTGCAAGTAAGGTGGAATCATAGCAAAGCCAACAGCACATCACCCGCCATTGCAAGTGCAAAGCCAACTTCGCTCAGTTGTTTCTATTGCAAGCGTTGCAAAGCCTATGTAGTCGAGCACTCATACAAACAATATAAAAATAGTAAGAGAGCTTGACAGAGGCAAGTAGGCAAGCAACGGATAGAGGCAAGTGGGCAAGCAAATAGAGCAACCTATCTCTATTCCTAGTGACCATGGGGATACATTAGATGACCATAGTGATGCATCCAACGATCTTGATGGGAATTTGACTAGCCATGATCATTCGGTTAGTCATACATCCCTAGTTACACGTGGGGATGACACTTCACATGTTGATGAGCATATCATAGACCATGAGGAGCATAGACCCAAGGTTTTAGTATTAGATGTGTTGGGCTGCTCCTCTAGAGTGTTGGGCTGCTCCTCTAGAGTTGTCATATGTGGAGAGATTTTGGATATGACCACTACTCCTAGTTTTCTTAGCATTCCTGGGGCAGCATTCGTGTGGATTGAGTTGTGATTGAGCTGTCAGGGATAGTTCATGAGAGTAGTGATGAGTTCGTGGAGGTGAGACATCGTAGGAGTATGCATATCGATCATATTTTTAGCATATCTTATGACATGGACCTCGAGAGCTTTACATTTGATCTAGATACTTTCTTAAATCAAGTGTTGTTGGAGATTGATTTGTCATGGGATTTAGGTCATATAGGGACACCATTAATGGAGATTATCTATACCTTTGGGGATGACTTTAGTGGCCTTGGAGATTCCATTGATAGTGAGTTGGTTGATACCACTTATCTCTCTTGTGTAGATACCTTCTTGTCAGTGCTGATGGTGATCTAGCTTTTGTCTTAGAGGGACACACACATATAGTGTCTTGCCACATGGAGATATTGTGCATGGGTCGGATCATACTTATACATACATTGATATGGTGGATCATGCCTTTGACTTTTCGAGTGGTGCTACATGGGACGATGGCAGGGGTTCACATTTGACTCTACATGAGGCCAACCTCGAGCTATGTTCATTTGGCTCCCACGGGTGTCGACACGAGCCTATGTTCTTTGGAACCACGACATTTCCTTTTGGATGCATTCTTTGCCACATGAGGAGCATAGTTTTTGGATATGTGGCTTGACATTCAGATGCACCTATGACATATCTCAGTCTTGGCCTACATGATGGTTCTTTTACATGCTAGGACCATTTGACATTTTGGCCAAGATTTTTGAGCTTCTTCAGTAGATGGATACCTTTCGTGCCAGATTCACACTGTGGTCATGTGAGGATGGAATTAAGAGTTTCCCTTTCGACGACCCTGGAGCTACTATTTATTTGGAGTCGAGATTTCCTTTTGATCCAGGAGCCATCATTACTATAGCTTCAAAGTTGGGCTTTCCTTTCAACCCAGGAACTACTACCATTTTAGCTTTGATAGTTTGAGGTATATATCCTACATATTCTTTTGATCCTGGAGGATATTCGACTAGCTTTGTCATCAACAGTGGTTCCTTGTCCTCTCCACTTGCACACCAAATTGTCGTGGGACCACTGCCTTGGAATTTTCATGCCTTGGATTTCCCTTCGATCCAGGTGATTTCATAGATAGCCTCATCATCACGGAAGACCTTAATCCTTTCCATTTGACCATGGGGGTCATATGATTCATGTATGGGTTTTCCACTACATTGACATTCAGCCATGGATGTGATTTTCGATCCAGGTGATTTCATAGATAGCCTCATCATCACGGGAGACCTTAATCCTTTCCATTTGACCATGGGGGTCATATGATTCATGTATGGGTTTTCCACTACATCGACATTCAGCCCCATGGATGTGATTTTTGGTTTTTTTACATAGCCACTTGTATATGCCTTTTTTTTGTGCATGACCATCCTTTGATCTTGAGGACAAAATCATCATAGGAGGGGATGGTTTGTGATGAAGAAACAAATTTAGATTAGGTTAGGACCTTGGTCATGGGCTCAAGTATAAAAGGGGGCTCATGGACTACTATTGTATCTTTTGACATTAGTGATCATAACTCTTAGAGCCTCATGGCTTTCAACCTTGGCTTATGAAGGTTGTTTCCATCCTTTGGTGAAAGGCTGAATCACTTAGCATTATGCATGATTTCTTACTAATTGCATGTTAATCAACATAATGATTATTCCAAATCTCAGCTTATGATGACTTCATTTTTCACGCACCAACATCTAGCGATCTTGACTCCCCAAGAAAAGGGATGTCGAAGAAAGCAGTAAAGAGAGTCAAAGAAAGCAATGAGTTGGAGAAATATGTGAAAGGTAGGAGGAGTAGACACTCAAGGGGCACACCTTTCACCCATTTCTTATACACGTCACTTGCATAATTCACTATATCTCTCGCACCTAATGGTACGCATGCACACATGCACCTGTAACCAATTTCATCAATGCTAACCCTCAAGGTACATCTTTGGATGGGGGGACCATGGTGGGCACAGGATTGGCCCATGATATGGCCCATCACTTGGAGAACCATCGACCTTGCACCTCTCTAAGAGCTTCAATACATGTAACCTCTCGACTCTAATTTAACACATAATCTCAGCCTTGGCCTACATTTATGCCACAAAGAAGCCCCATCTATAGGCGTTACGCTATGATATTGGGGCATAATATCATGTCGTGCAAGATAATTTGGACCTCTATCATCTTCCCATGCAAACCATTCCATGGCTCTCATTCCATCACTTACAGGGTGCCTCCAGGGTCCCACTTCTACCAAGTGCCTGCATTTGTGCAAGACCCAAGAAATTATTCACAATATATGGAGGCCTTACACATGACAAACTTCTACTTCACATCTACCTTGCATGCTGCCTCAACAAGTTGCCTACTACCACCAAGGCTATCCAAAGCTTATTATTAATATTTCTTACATCCAATTGGGATCAATTACAAACCATACCACTTAACCTCGCATGCCAACATATGGCATATCTTGGACCATCCACACCTTTCCACCCTGACATCAACTTTACATGCAATCACCATTAGGAAGGGGGTATGGTACCATTCTGTAGGTTGATATGGTTTCACCCACCTGACCTACCATAAGTCACTTTGCCACTTTACCCATTCGAATAGGCACTTATCTTTTGTAAGACAACACTAGAATATATGAATCAGTCTTATCATGTGCTTAATGTTTAAATAGAAAAAGTCTAGGGACCTCGTATAGATACTTGCTTAAGGCTAGTAATAGTGATCGAACCATTTTGAAGTTCGGTCGGCCTAGTATAAAAACTAGTCACTTGTGTATAAGTTATTTTTGACACTAAGAAATACACAATCACTCCCTTGTAATAGAATACTTGTGAGCTCTCCTTCTTGCTTGCTCTGTACTCTATTGAAACTTACATTGATGGATGCTTGCTGGATAGTGTACTCTATTGAAACTTACATTGATGGGATGCTTGCTGGATAGGTTGGTTTGTAGGTTTCTCTCTTACATTAGCTTCTTTTTCTTCCCCCACCTTTGTGAGGGAGAACCATTGTGAAGGCTATCTCTTTTGGCCTCCATCTAGGCATAGAGAGAGCTCTACCTTCACCCCATTGACAAAGAAGCACTCCATTTAGTACCAAATATAAGATTGTGAACTTATTACCATGATCATATTACTTTATTTAATTGTATGGGCATAATTACAGAATATCAATATTAAGGCTTCTCAACTTATATTTCATTAAGCAAAAAAATGTAACCAATTAATAATGTATTGTTAAGTGTATCTTGTAACAATATTTTAATGGAAAAACCATTGAATCAATCAACTTGTTTTGTCAACCTCGGTTTTTTGACCCATCCAACCATTAATAGAGCTAAAATTTAAGTCAATTATAGCTAAGATAAAAACAGAGCTTAAGTTTAAGTCAAGAACATATATGCCATACTAGATAGAGAAATGTCCTATTAAACACCAATCTAGAGATATTTCCATAGCTACTATTGTGGAGTTTTAGAAGATGGCATCATGCCATGCCTTAATAAACTTACAGAATTAAATCTATTAGTTAGAATAAATAAATGAATAAAATTAGTTAAAGTATTAAAAAATAACTACAACAACTATTCTAAAATTCTACGGTTTAAGATGCTGAATTTGTTGGAAAACATGGATCTAGGCTACACTATGGAGGATCAAAACTAATCAACCCCATCAAGTGATTAAGAGAGCTGGAAGGCTTGATAAATGATGTAATTTAAAAAATATTAAAGAAAACAAGAAGATAAACAAATAACATAATCACCTTGTTTAGAATGATCCACGTACTTCATTATTTAGCTCTTCATGGAGCCCCAATCCATGCTTTGTGTGCACCCTTGTCCCTTCCATGTGTCAATAAATGCTCACTCTCTATGTGCCACCTTGTATTTTCCATGTGCTACCTTTTTGACCTTTAACTTCACCTTTTACAAATTACCATATAAATCAACCTTTGTCATGTTGGACCCTAATGTGCATGCTCCTGCCCTTGCTCCACACACATTGCACCCTCACACATTGTTTTTCTCAACACCTCCTCCCCTCAATGTGACGAGGGTCTAACCTCTAACATGTGTTGTCTTGACCTATGTACACTCCATGCTCATATGGTTGGAGTAGTCCATATAGGATGCTCAATGAGCTAGAAGGTTGGCTTCGTCTTGACACTTTACACACCAGGAGAGTGGGGTCACAATAACAAGGGGTGAGAAGTCATGACTCTCATACTCTCTACTTCCTTTAGTAGCTTTCAATTGCTAGGTTTATTGGCTTGTTCTTCACTTCAAGCTCAGAGGCTTTCAACTTGGTCTTCTTGTTTGCAAATGACAATGTTCCCAGAGCTCTTTCTTTACCCTCACATATACACATTGCGTGCTTGTTTGGCTGCATTACCTCAAAGGTTACATCTTTTTCAAATTAATGGTAGTCGAGGCTTTGCCTACTCATATTGGTGGTGAAAAAATTTTATTCGATGATATCATTGATGATGTAGATCCTGCTGATGAAGTGTATGTCAATGATGTTGCCCAGGCTAGAAACCCATGAGAGTTTACACATTAATCCCATACACACTCGGGGGGTTCACTATAAGTAAACCCTCTATATCACGTGCGTTCAAGGCCTATTTTAGAAATCCCTTATCTATGAATTTTTCATGAATAAAACATACCCTTTTTCTATTTAACCTGTGAATACCCTCTTTAAATAGTACCCTTATGTATGTAAAAATGTGTAAAAAAGGGATTTTAAAAATCCCTTCTGTTGAACCCACGTGCTATGTTTACATATTCATGAGTGACCCCTTTGAGCACAAAAATGTATTTCCTTATGTAGATAATTTATTTAGTGTGGAGGCCCATAATCAATCTCACATGAATAGCCTCTAAGAACTCCTGAATGAAAATATATTTACACCAAAAGGTTTTAGAACACGTTATCTCAAACGTGTGCCTATGATTCTTTTTCTCACTCGCGTTGTGTATGGCGTCGGTTGTTAGCTGTTGTTTTTGATTAGAAGGGAAGAGCCACCACTGTTTGATATACTCGGTTACCTTTCCATGACCTACTAGTACTAAGCCAAAGATATTGTTCATACTCTGTGAGATGCATCTTTCTAGGAGCAGCTCGAGATGATGTTACTATTGCATATGGCCATATGCTGCACTATGCTCTCTGATTTTTCTTTGCGTTGAGGTTGCCTGTTGTAAACATATTTCCTCCTCTACTAATGCTAGCTAAGGTCACTTGTTTGGTGGTTTTGTTTATTGAGTTGTTTACAACGCTATTTAAAAAAAGACTGGTAGAAACAAACCTTATGCTTGTGCCACCTCAAAGCCCTCTCACTTTCGTGTTATGCTGGGCGGGTTCTGTTGTTGTGAGCTAGCTAGGCTTGACTATGCTGCACAAAGGAGGCCTCTTGCTGTGTGACGCCTATTTGAGAGTTTGCCCAGTGAAGATGTTATGCGGACTAGGGATGATTCTTATTATTGAAGGTGTCGTTCAGCTATTTGTGCTGATGAGATCACTATTGAAATATATGATATACAATTGGTAACGGGTGAGAGAAAAAGGTCATGCAAGTGTGAACACAACCCAAATAAAGTGGGCATGTGGGTGGAAAAGGGATCTAGGGTTGGCCCAAACCTAACCCTTGGTGGACCCACCCCATATAAAGGGCACAGGAGGCCTCACTTATTGCAACATAAGTAACACAACACTTGAAGGTGAAGGTTAAGCCAACTTTGGAGTGGCTAAAATAGAAGGTAATATAGAAGCTTTCTATACATCTTGTGTTCTTGCTCTCTCTCATATATGTTGCTCTATCTTGCCATCCAACTAATTGCTTCCGTTGTGCATACTCCCCATAATTTTGACATGGTATAAGAGCCTTGCAAAGGCTAAGTTCCCCTTCTATCCCCTTTTCTTTCTCTCCCACTATAATAAGCCATTCACATCCTCATCAAGAAGGACGGTGGCAGAAGAAGGTGAGAAGTAAAAAGGCATCAAGAAGGAAGGCAACAAAAGAGCTTCCATCATCAAACAAGTTTTTGAAGCTTGGAAGAAGAAGAAGACGATCCTCATCATCAACAAGAAGAAGAAGAAGAAGAAGAGGAGAAAGAAGAAGAAAATGCAAGCAAATTGGTAAATTTTTGTTTTTTTCCGTCAAGAAATTCCATCAATATTTTTCCGTCATGGATCTTCTTCAAAGGTGCATGGGAGTTTCTTTTGTGATCATTTGAAGGAGTGGAAGGTGTGCTACATATGTTCTCTTAATCAAAGAGGGCAACATCATCAAAAGGCGCATCCAAAAAATGCATCATGCCATCTCAGGTTTTCCTGGTTTTTCGTCTGTTTGCCATCCGTCAACTGCAACATTTTTCATCTCGTCGTCCAACATTTCGTTGCCATCGTTGGCTAGTATGGTGAGTGCCACCTTGTATGATGGCTAACCAAGTGCTTTGGCAAGCCTTGCTTGCTATACCACAAGCAAAGCAAAGCAACGAGGTCATGGGAAGCCTTGCTTGCTATACCACAAGCAAAGCAAAGCAATGAGGTCATGGGAAGCCTTGCTTGCTATACCACAAGCAAAGCAAAACATCAAAACCAAGCTCTGCAACCATTAGGAAATTTCAGAGGTCATTTGGAGGGCCTTTTAGAGGAGAGAGAAAATAGAGCGCAACCAATGAGGAAGAAGCAAACGTAACGTTGAAAAATAGCTTAATTCATTGAAAAATTTCAAAAAATAGTCACGTTCACATTCAATGAGGGTATCTTTTTAAAGAATGATCGAGTACACATTCAATGTGGGTATCTTTTTCAAATGAGGTAGAGTTACTTTATTAAATACGGCTTACGTCATCATTGGATAAGAAAAAACACTTCGAAGCTAAAATTTGTAGACACTTGAGTCTATACATTTCTTTTGATGGTATTTTGATGTAGAATTTGGTGCTTTTGACATCACCATTGTATCCATAGCGGCCAAAAACTCCCAAAATAACTTTTGAATCACTTAAATCGGACACTTGGAGAGGCAGAAACAACCAAAAGAAGGGGAGAAGAGGCTTATGCAATTTGGCATGCATAGAGGCCTCCATTTGGAAGTTCCCTTCCAAATGGAGGCTTATGCAATTTGGTGCATATAGAGGCCTCCATTTGGAAGCTCCCTTCCAAATGGAGGCCTCTATGCACGCCAAATTGCATAAGCCTCTTCTCCCTTTCTTTTGGTCGTTTCTGCCTCTCCAAGTGTTCGATTTAAGTGATTCAAAAGTCCTTTAGGGGGTTTTTGGCCACTCTGGACGCAATGGTGATGCCAAAAGCACCAAGTTCTACACCAAACTTCCAGTAAGTGTAGATTTTTTTTAGGAGAGTAGCGTCAAATTTTTGGAAAAGGTGCCATATGATTACGTAAGTGCCTTTTGCAAGCCCAAAAAGTTAAGAGCGACTTGTAGCTAGTGCACATATTTCAATACCTTATCAGGTCCATTTTTTTATAACTTGCAACAGTTTCTTGTCAAGTACACATTTAATGAGGGTATCTTTAAAAAAAAATCTAGAAAGAGAAAATACATGTTTGTGAATTTCTTACAAGGCCCTAGAAATGACCTCCAAAATTTCCTAATGGTGATTTTCAACAGAGAAAAAGAAAAAGAAATTGTAGCCTTGTTTTTTTCTATCACACCATTCGTCTCGGAATTTCTGTCAGTTGTGTCATCATTCCGGTCGTCCAACCTCATCTCATTGCAGCAAGCCTAACCTCATGCCCATTGTGCACAGAAAACACCACCATCATTCAAGGTTGACGAGTGTGGCCAAAAGGACAGCAGCTCTGCAGCGCAAGTAACTTGCAGCCACGGCAGCTCCATCGACTGCTTTGTCTGTTTTTGCAAGCATCAGCAGGTAACGATTCCCTTCTGCATAACAAGCATCAGGTAACAATTCCCTTCTACATACAAGCACAACCAACACCATCTCTGTAAGCAACATATGTCGACAACGGCAACGACGTTGAGCAACACAGAAAACTCAAGCTTCTACAGTGCAACAAATCGTCAACAATCGCCATGTACGTTTTTTCAAAAAAATAAAATAAAAAAATCATCATAAAAATGGTCAAAGGTTTTTTTCTTTACGTTAAAAAAAAAACCTTTCTCTAAGGTTTTATAAACCCTTTGGAGGTTCTTTAAAAACCTTTCTATAAGTTTTTCTTTAAACCTTTATCTTTAAAGTTTTTCAACCCTTTTTCTCTAAGGCTTACAAAGCCAAAGGATGCACTTGCTCTTGTTCATAAAAAATCAAGAGGTATTTTTTTTATCTTTGAACCTGCTTCAAGCACATCACTCTTCAAAAGTTGAATTAATTTTCACCTTGTAAAAAATGGAGTTAGAAACTGTCTTTGTTTATTGCAAAGTGGTAAGACCTCTCCTACCCCTATCAAATATGACGAAGGAGATGGGAGCCTTGATTGAGAAGTTTGATGGCGAGGGCTTCCATACTTGGAAAGTTCAAGTAAGATATATGCTAAAGGTCAAAGCAAAGGGTGGATCTACATCTACATCAAAAACTCAAGCCTTTGTGATGAAACATGGTACATCCAAATCCAACTTGAAATGTATCTTTTGCAAGAAGATGGTTTCATCAAAGCAAAGGATCAACAAGAATGGTGCATGAAGCCACTATGGAAGAGATGGTACCAAACATGTTGCTAAAGTTGAGGAGAATTATGTAGATTCCTTAAACGTTCCAGATAAGCAACTCTTCTAGTTGAGGAGTGAAGCACGTTTGCTAGAACTAGGAGTGAACCACATATCTCTATAACTCATCACTTTTATAAAAGCCTAATTTATAAAGGCTACCTACCTTGTAATCTATCCTATGGTTGAGAGGGGGTCATTTTGTTCTTGTATGTCCAATGCTTACCTTGTCCATGTTTGGCATTGTCTCATGGTGGCATTGAGAGGGGGTGTTGAAATATATGATGTACAAGTGGTAAAGGGTGAGAGAAAGAGGTCATGTAGGTGTGAACACACCCCAAATAAAGTGGGCATATGGGTGGAAAAGGGATCTAGGGTTGGCCCAACCCTTGGTGGATCCTATATAAAGGGCAGGAGGCCTCACTTTTTGTAACACAATACAAGTAACATAACACTTAAAGGTGAAGGCCTGGTTAAGCCAACTTTGGTGTGGCTGAAATAGAACGTAATATAGAAGCTTTCTATACATCTTGTGTTCTTTCTCTCTCTCATATATGTTGCTCTATCTTGCCATCAACTATTGTTTCCATTGTACATACTCCCCATAATTTTGACAATCACCTACATATGCTCTTTGTGGCTATATGCCTCTTCCTTTTTCTCAATAATGGGAGTGTTGTTTCAAGTCTACTTCATTGTTGAATACAATACTGGGCTGGGAAGTGTTACCTTCTTCCTAAGCTATTGCACCTAGCTATGCTCTCTCTCTCTCTCTCTCTCTCTCTCTCTCTCTCTATCTATCTCTCTCTCTCTCTCTCTAATTTATCACTCTTAACACACACAAAAAACACTCCTAATCAATCCTAGACTAAACTAGATCCACACTACATCCTAGCCACCATGGCTCTGATACCATGTTGGAAAACATGGATCTAGGCTAGGCTATGGAGGATCAAAACTAATCAACCCCATAGTCAAGTGATTAAGAGAGCTAGAAGGCTTGATAAATGATGTAATTAACAAAGGATTAAAGAAAATAGGAAGATAAACAAATAACATAATCACCTTTCTTATAATGATCCAAGTATATCATTATATAGCTCTCCATGGAGCCCCAATCCATGCTTTGTGTGTTGTGCCTTCCATGTGTCAATAAATGTGCATACTCCATGTGCCACCTTGTACTTTCCATGTGCTTCCTTTGACTTCACCTTTTACAAATTACTATACAAATCAACCTTTGACATTGGACCCTTAGCTTATTTCTTTTTCTAATGTACATGCTCCTCTTCTTGCTCAACACATGTTGCACCCTCACACATTGTTTTTCTCAACATTTACATAAAAAATAGCCTCAAGATTAAATCAAGTTAATAGTAACTCAAGATTAAATTAATAATAATTTGTTATTGTCCTTTTTTGTATATAGAGTGTGATTTCACTTTTGAAATATCTTCAAAATTTAAAAACAAAGGTACGATTTTACCTTTGCAATTTTTAGAGCAAGGGTATTCCCCGATTACCAGAAAAAAGCTTATTTCTAGCTCTAGGCCAATCCTGCCCTCTTTCATAAATCAAAGGTATTGCAAGGATCACTACTCTCAAACGTCTTCAAAGCCCACTTAAACAATCTCTAATTTTGTTTGTCCATTAATTTTCTAAGGTACAATGTTAGGCTGCATGGTGGCACATATACTGACATAGAAGATACATTTTATTAAAATCAACTGATGCTGAAACCCTAGTTTATTGTATGGTCAAAACTGCATGGCACATAGACCAGAGCAAAACTGCATGGCACATAGTCCAGAGCAAAAGATATAGTGTATTAAAATCAATTGATACCAAAACCCTAAAATCAGATAGAGCAAAAGATATAGTGTATTAAAATCAATTGATACCAAAACCCTAAAATCGGATTGATGCCAGCACTAGCTCAGTTAGACAAAGCAGTCGAGTATCTAGCAACAAGTGATGAGGGTTCGAATTGCCCTTGCGATGGTCGTTTTCTTATTAAAAAAGAGGGGGGTGTGTGAGTATGCCAACAATTTAAAAAAATCAGATCTATAATTATTAAAGGTGCCAAAAAAACATTGGTTTGTCTTATTCAACCATAAATCTTCTTCAACACACAGCCTGTTTTCCAAAAAAGACAACCTGAGGTCACTTTGTCTTATTGACACACGTGAGGGTGAGACCAAGACACCTGCAAGGGGCATTTTTAAAAGTGATCTCAACCCAACCCTACATGTGTGAATAAGACAAAGTGAGAGCCTGAAATCTATCCTTAGTGGAACTAAGGGGGCTAGCTCTTTTTTTCAAGAGATGGATCTAATTTGTGCATTCTCTCATACGTATCCAGGTCGACAACATCCGGAGATTCAAGAGCTTCATTCCAAACTGTCAAAAGAAAAGCAAACCATGTTACAGTCTGTGAAAGCCACCCACCACCTACCGCCCACCGCCACCCCCACCCCTGCTTATCAAGACCACCCCCACCCACCATTACACATATACACAGGCACGCACGCAGAAGCAAAAAGGAAAGCCACTCACGTTGACGGAGATAGTTTTGAATGTCTGAAACCCTCTTCTCGGCTGTTAACAGATCTCGTGATCCACCTGCAGGCTCAGTCTCTTTAACGTCTCCTGCGCGTTGCATGTTTGGAAAGGTACTTGCAGCCTGATTGGGGCGCTGTGGCTGACTCATGTTCTCTTCTTCGTGAGAGGTGCGATTACAACAATAGCGTTCTTCTGTTAAGAATTTAAAAGCGTTCTGCTTTTTTGTTTCCCTTTAAAAACTTAGTGTATAGCCTAAATTAGGCAAGCTTAGCTAATTGGAGGGCGTCCAAAGCCGGCGTGCTAAAATAAGGCACCCCAACGTTTTTTGAAATGATTACGTCAAAACGCAAACCTTTGGGTTTGAATTGAAGATTTAACGTTATCAAGTGTCTACGTAAGTGCATGCGATGTGCACGTGTCGTCTCTATCTTCTCTAAGAAGGCGCACACTTTCTCGCCTCACTCTGTCACCTTGACACACAGAGGATAACGTGCTGTACATGGTTTCGCTTTTGGTGCTTTGCATGTGCCCGCCTTTCCCTGGCTATGGAACATGCGATTCTGCAACGATGGACCTTGACGCAAAGAGGATAACCTGATAAGCAGGGTTTCGGTTTCGGTTTCGGTTTCGGTCCCGCCTTCCCTGCAGTGGTCATGCAATTCTTTAGGGATGAGCATGCTTCGGAAAGAAAGTCATGCGATGCACCCATTGTCTCTTTCTTCTCTCAGAAGGTGTGTACTGTTACCCCACTCTATTACCTTGCTGCACAAAGGATGACGTGCTGCTGCATGGTTTCGGTTTTGATGCTGCTCTCCGTGACGCAATGGCCATGTGAAGCTTCTACACGATGCTGCACAGGCCGTCCGATTCTCAAGGGTTGTATGTGACCGCTTTCCCAAGGATGGCCATCTGATTCTATATGGATCGCTATCCCGTTTTACTGCTGTGTGAATGATGTTGAATGTTTTACAACATGCCAATCATGTGCCCTACAACAGGAGGAGTCTGAGGGCCTGAGGACTTTTGGAGAAGATTCTGAGTCCGATAAAAGTTCTGAGTCAGTCTCAGGTCTGAGGCAGAATTTGGACAGGTTCAGTTAGAGAGGGAGCAGAAGAGGGTCGGTAGAGGGTTTTACAACATGCCAATCATGTGCCCTACAACAGGCAGGTGTGGTAGCCTTCTATCTACTGTTTCTTTTTCAGGCGTCTTGACTGCCATTATTTATTAACGATGGTGTCGTTCTCCTTTGTCGTGTGCTTGTATGGATGGCTCTTAAAAGGTTTCCTTTGCATGATGTAGCTAATACGATGCTTGGTGTACATTCACCTTGTCTTGTCTGCCATGAACCACATCCAACACAATCGTCCTGCAAATTGTCCATCTTCCAAGATAGTGACGCTGCCTGAAGGTCCCTCGTCTGTCTGTCGGGAATGTGCTTGCTGTCAATTTAGAAAATGAGATCATTAGGTTTATTTTTTATATGATTGAATGAGCATGAAACTATTATGGAAATGTGAATTGTGAAATTAATTATGGAATTATTTGATATTTTATGTGATATTTATGGTACGCTCATTTGCCGCACGGTCGTGAGTGGCTAAGCATGAGAGCATGGAGCAATGGTCGCATTGTGGCAGATAAGGGAGATTTAATGTGTTGTGTTTTTGGTGAGCAGATCAGTGCACGAAGTAGTGTGGGCGAGATGGATTTTGGCCGGTGCACGTCTGTTAGATTTTGGTGTGCGCCGATGGTCGCCCACCCATAGTTTCATTTAATTAAATTGCTACAAATTTAATGTAAATAGCCAAGCTTGGGGACCAAGTTACTTTTTGATATTAATAGCCCAATGATCAGGCTATTTTTGAGCACTTGCTTTTTGCTAATAAATAAATACATGCATGAGAAAGCGTCTCGGGGGATGCACTACTAAGAAACTCTATGTATCATGTGCATTCAAGAGGTATTCAAAAAACCCCTTACTTGTGAATTTTCCATGAATAAAATGACTCTTTTTTTTTATGGACTTATGAGTTTTTTTTCAAAATCGATCAAAAAACCCCTTATATAAATGTATTTCTGTAAATTTACCTTAAAATTTTGAATTAAGAAACCCCTTCATTTGAACTCACATGGTATGCTTTCATATTTTTAGGTGAACCTCCCGAGGGAAGCGTGCTCACTCAAACATGGGCGGAGATTGAACCCATTCTCTTGGTCGTACATACTTTGCTTTTATTTGCCAGGTTATGTTAAGGCTATGGAGGTGAATTAAACAGCATTGGTATCAGAGCTTAGATTATATTGGCTAGTTTGTCACATCGTACAAAGCCTCCTCATGCCCATGCATCTTCACCCACATCTCATCATGGAGGTCAATTGATGGAGTGGTCTCTTCCTCTACTCTCAAGTAGAAACTATTAACCAGTGGGCAATCCACAACCCCTGCGTGCAGCGGCCATCAACAATCAACATAGAGTCACAAACAACGATCGGCAATACAAAGCTGCGTGAGGAGAGTAAGTGCATAACAGGCGCAACACCGTGCGCCAAGTACAATCACACAAACAATCGGCAGTCCATTAGTGAACAACAATGCACAAAGCTCGCGCCGATGATGCCCGTGATGAGGAGGGAGGTGAGAAGCAACAAGGAGAGCTCTCTCTCTCTCTTGTGCACAAGGCGATTTGATGGCGGTACACGACACTGGCAACAACGTAGCATACAGGTGACAAAGTTCTCTCTGCAGCAAAAAAAAAAGCTTTGCTTTATTTTCTCTCTTAGACAGCAACGTACGCCTCTTGCATGGGCTTTTGCTAGCAACCTTGCTCCTCATCTACTACACCATACAGTAATCTGATCGTACGAATGAACTCGGCTCGTCCAAAAAATCTAAATGTATACCTGTCTTGAAGTGTTTCGTCTGCAATCCAACATTTCTATAATGGTTGGTTGGATTCAATCCAGAGAATTAAGGGCTCTTCTCCATAGTTACAGGAGGCTTTTCCCAACATCTTTCCTCTTCCAAAGAAGGCTTGTCAAGGCTCAAGTGTGGTATCTAAAGCCTTTAATTAAAAAGCTTTTTGCTTTCAATTTTCTTTACTTCATCATGCTATCATCAAGCGCGACAAATCATTGCAACACAACTCTAACATGGATACCCTTTTTCCTGATGCCACTCTGGAACAATAAATTTATTTGTTGCAGCAACTTCATGATGCTAAACGCCAATTACAACACCACGACCAGTAAGGGACATGAATGCTGAGGATGATCGAATCGCTAAAATTTTATGAGCCGCGTTCGACGCTCAACAAACCCACAAAGAACAAAAGCTAAGTCGTCCCTCCTTTATTTTTTCTTGCTTCGATGGTCGCAAAGATGGAAAAACATTTTTTGTCATGGTTGAGTCAATTTGTTGACTACTTTGCCGAAGAAAGTTTTTCCGAGCGTGACAAAATTAAGTGCGTAACCAACCCCATGAATTATAAAGTTGCGTTCTGATGGAACGTGCTCCGTAATAGTATTGATCTCCCTACCACTTAGGTATCATTCCAAGAGAAGGTCAAAGAATCATTCTTACCACCTTAGTTTTATCTTCACGTGCGTCGCGCATGGTCAAATTTCTCATGGATTGAAGGTGAAAACGTCAGTCAATATACTGAGCATTTTTGGCAATGCCTCTTACTCCTTCGCATACTTGAAGACGTGCCTGAAGATTCACTTCAACGCAAATATGAAGATAAAAGCGAGTCATGAAAAATGTTCACAAAATTGTGCAAACATTCACTCAACTCCATTTTTGGAAAAAAAACCAAAAAATGTAGCTTTTTCAAATTTATGGAGACAAAAGACATACTTTCATGTCAAACATTTTAGAAAAACCACTACTTTTGTGGAAAAAAATGCATAAAACATTACTTACATTTTACTCTAAACCCAAAAACGTCCAATTTGAAAAAAGAATTACAAAGGAGAAGAAACTCTTCCAATAAACTAGAAGAGCCATTGGACCTTTTGCTTAAAAAAATCAATTGTTTTCTAGCGTAAGTGTCCATAATTTTTTAACTTAAATCCATACACAAGAATTTCTATATCATACAAATTAAGCATGTCCACATGTTGACAAATTACGCTTTTCTTTCCTTTTTTTGCTTTGTTTAAGCATATCTCTAGATCATACTTTCTCTTGAGCACGGATAAGTTTTGTACCAATACACATTTCTAGACTACATGTATGTAGCGTGTTATCTACAAACTGATAGGTGGTAAAATTGACGTTACTTTTAGACCTAATATAATTTGATAAAACTCTCTTACATGGGACTAGTGCATTATCTAAGAAAATAAATTTTCTTTGTATACAAAGTTGATCCAATGGTTGAATTTAAGCATATTTTGATATTAAGGTAGGTAGGTATATAGAGTCCATGATATTAAGTAGACAGCATGGAAATCGTAGACAGCATGGCAGATATTAAGCTCCCGGCAAAAGAGAGTTCCTCTTCTACCCGCCGACACCGTAGAGAGATGACAGGTGCTAGAGTGTCAGCATCTGAGCGGACACAGCCATTGTCACAGCCAGCCATGTCAGTAGAAGAACAGGAACAAGAGGATTTATTTCATGCGCAGCTCGTGAGCATGGTTGGTACCTTTGAATAGCTGGTGAAGAATCCCAGAATGAAGAGATATTTGCAGTCAAGGACGAGGGATTCCCAGGCTGAATCATCTTAGCATGCAGTTGAGAGGGCACAGGAACAAGCGCCAAGGATGCCACAGCATGTAGAGCAGACACCAGCAGTGGCAGCTAATCCAGTGCGGCATGTTACACAGGCACAGGGTCAGGGCAGTAATGCACAAATGGTTCTACCGACCATTCCTCCTTTAGTTGCTGCCCAGCCCGGTTATTTTGGTGGTGGGTCTGTTTTCCAGGCCATGGCTAGACCATCCACAGCTTTGCCAGGTTTGATGCCAAGAGCGTCACCAAGGCTGATGCCTACAGAATATGTGAACCCTCTTTATGCCAACATAGGTGTGCAGCCTAGACTTCAGACACATTTCAGCCCAGTTTTGATGCCTGCAGCACCTGTTAGTGTGGCTGAATTTTCTCAGCCACATGGACAAAGGGAAGCAAGGATTGGTGCAGAGAAAGTGCACAAGGATTTACTACTCTTACAGCCGCCAGTCTATAATTACTTGACCCCCAACAGCAGTAAGCAAAAGGATTACAAAGAAGGCGGTCAAGCAGTGAAGTTTGAGACTTTCAGTGGGATGGAGGACAAATTGAAAGCGCTGACTTTCATTCAGCAGTTTGATGCAGCATTCACTGGAGGCAACTTCACAGAGTCTTCTAAGGTGCGAAAGGATGCTACTTTCTTGAAAGCTAACGCATTGTAGTGGTGGACCTCACTGTTGAAGCAAGGACAGGCACCTGCTACATGGGTCCAATTCAAGCAGCAGTTCTCTTTTGCATGGCTGACAAACACTTATGTGATGACAGCATGGCACAAACTGGATGCAGCTAATTGTGCAAATCTGGAAGAGTACAATAAGAAGTTTTGGGATGCACTCTTGCCAGTAACTTCTTACAGGACAGTGCCATTGTCAGAGCAAATAGAGAAGTACTGCTGTGGTTTGCCCAAAGAGATCAGGGATTACTGTAATAAGACCAATGTTTCCAACATGACTCAACTAATTGAGAATGCAAACATGGCTAATGCACTACTTCAGGGAGGTTCAGGTGGTTTCAAGAGCACAGTGAAGAAGGAACCTCAAGGCAAAGGACAGAAGAGGCCACTGTATGGCAAGTCATTTGAAGAGAGAAAGGCATTGATGCAAGCTGGGAAATGTTTCATCTGTGAACAGAAAGGGCATATGGCTACAAAATGTCCACAACAGCCAGCAAAAGATGCGGAGGATAAAGAAGGGCCACCCAAGAATAAGACAATGCCGAGTGCAGGATTTAGAAGAACAGGAACAAGAGGATTTATTTCATGCGCAGCTCCTGAGCATGGTTGGTACCTTTGAATAGCTGGTGAAGAATCCCAGAATGAAGAGATATTTGCAGTCAAGGACGAGGGATTCCCAGGCTGAATCATCTTAGCATGCAGTTGAGAGGGCACAGGAACAAGTGCCAAGGATGCCACAGCATGTAGAGCAGACACCAGCAGTGGCTGCTAATCCAGTGCGGCATGTTACACAGGCACAGGATCAGGCAGTTAATGGTCAGGGCAGTAATGCACAAATGGTTCTGCCGACCATTCCTCCTTTGGTTGCTGCCCAGCCCGGTTATTTTGGTGGTGGGTCTGTTTTCTAGGCCATGGCTAGACCGCCCACAGCTTTGCCAGGTTTGATGCCAAGAGCGTCACCAGGGCTGATGCCTACAGAATATGTGAACCCTCTTTATGCCAACATAGGTGTGCAGCCTGGACTTCAGACACATTTCAGCCCAGTTTTGATGCCTGCAGCACCTGTTAGTGTGGCTGAATTTTCTCAGCCACATGGACAAAGGGAAGCAAGGATTGGTGCAAAGAAAGTGCACAAGGATTTACCATTCTTACAGCCACCAGTCTATAATTACTTGACCCCCAACAACAGTAAGCAAAAGGATTACAAAGAAGGCGGTCAAGTAGTGAAGTTTGAGACTTTCAGTGGGATGCAGGACAAATTGAAAGCGCTGACTTTCATTCAGCAGTTTGATACAGCATTCACTGGGAGGCAACTTCACAGAGTCTTCTAAGGTGCGGAAGGCTGCTACTTTCTTGAAAGCTAACGCATTGTAGTGGTGGACCTCACTGTTGATGCAAGGACAGGCACCTGCTACATGGGTCCAATTCAAGCAGCAGTTCTCTTTTGCATGGCTGACAAACACTTTTGAAGTGGATGTGATGACAGCATGGCACAAACTGGATGCAGCTAATTGTGCAAATCTGGAAGAGTACAATAAGAAGTTTTGGGATGCACTCTTGCCAGTAACTTCTTACAGGACAGTGCCATTGTCAGAGCAAATAGAGAAGTACTGCTGTGGTTTGCCCAAAGAGATCAGGGATTACTGTAATAAGACCAATGTTTCCAACATGACTCAACTAATTGAGAATGCAAACATGGCTAATGCACTGCTTCAGGGAGGTTCAGGTGGTTTCAAGAGCACAGTGAAGAAGGAACCTCATTGACAAGGCAAAGGACAGAAGAGGCCACTGTATGGAAATCATTTGAAGAGAGAAAGGCATTGATGCAAGCTGGGAAATGTTTCATCTGTGAACAGAAAGGGCATATGGCTGCAAAATGTCCACAACAGCCAGCAAAAGATGCGGAGGATAAACCAGTTGGACAGGCTGATTTGGCATGCCCTGGGCATTCAGTTCTTGTCACTCCTATACTTGGCAAACTTCCCATGCATATACAGAGTTATGTGGACACAGGGAGTTTCATATCATGCCCTTGGAAGGATGTGATGTCCTCTTGGGAATTCCATGGTCTCATAGGAAACATGCAATGTTGGATGCTTTCAACAGGAAAATCACAATTGTACATAGGGACAAGACTCATGTTCTGGATGTGAAGCTGAAAGGAGAGTTTGAACCTGAATTTTGAATGACCTGTACACTTGTATCATATGTTTGGCAATGTACAGTTTTGACATTTGTTGTCAATAAATGAATGAATGGACTTTCAGTGCTTTGAAGTTGTATCTGTTACACTTCAATGAATGATTATACGTGTTGTGACACTAATAGTGCGGGGACACGTGCTATCGCCCTGTGTTGCATCCGGAAACATGTATATTGAAAGGCTCGACTTGCGATGGCACTAATGGTAGTGGGGAATTCCTATCATCGCCCTGTGTCATCCGCTAGCAAGTGATACATGCAATGGCATTAATAACATGGGGAATCTTGTTATCGTCCTATGTCATCCGTTAGCATGTGTGGTATGCAATCGAGGTCGCTTGATTCTTTCAAGAGGGGGGTATGTCACCAGGTGGTGAACTTTTGCAGTTGCTTTCCTTGTATTTACCTAAGTAAATACATATATTTTCTTTTTTTTTTGTTCTTTAGTTGCTGTTGATTTCTACCCTCAGATATCTCTTGGATCAAGCTTCGACATTGCATGACGAGAGAAGGTGGACCATTGGGACTTCGTGCGATTGATGGTTTACTTGAGCCTTGAGACCCTGAAATCCCAGAAGATTGGGCACTGAAGACTTGACGAACAGTGGACTAGGACAGTGTACTTGGCCACTGAGAATGGTGCAGGACAGTGTGCCTGGCCATAAATGTAGATACACATTTGTGAATGTCCATGAAATGAAAAAGTCACTATGTTATGACCACATTACGTTTTCTGATGTGGTCACGAAAGAGAATGTTGGTCAGATGACCTGAAGGAATGCTTTGGGCATATCTCCTAAAATTTAGGAAAACTGCTATTTTTGGACAATCATTAGATTTGAAATCTCTTTGTGTCAATCTCTCCGGAATGTTGCAAGGATCAATAATCACCAAAGGACTGATGTCAAAATGTTAGCAGATTGGGAGATTTTTAGACCGGAAGGCTGGAACGGGAAATGAGCTGCATGACTGCCATGTGGCAGCTTTTAGGCCAGTTTCTAAGTACAGGAAATTGGGCGCTTGCTTATCTGCCCTCTGGGCTCATTTTTGTAGGTGGATTGTTGCAGGTTAAGAGCTATTGGAGCTTCCCCTTCCCTGTTCTCTATGCACTGAGGGTTGAGCTTGCTCCCCACAGCCTCTCTTAACCTATATTCAGCTATGGAAATGCCCCTGTAGTGGGCTACTCTCATGAATTATGTACAGCTGTGTGGGGAATATGCTTTTTGGCCGAGGAAAGAGCCTCCTTTGACAGGAACAGGAGCAGCTAACTGCTGCTCTAAAGCAGGAACAGGTGAGGGTAGTTACCTCACCACGCAGGTGACCAATTCAGCACTAGATCAGTGCTGTTTTTGAACTGTTCAGGGGCTGTTCCAAGGCCCAGTTGATGCCAGATTGCAGAGGGACCTTGCTAGGGTCTACCAAGACAGTGTGGTGGTTGTACAGAGCTGAAAACAGGTCTGCACAGAAAATACAGCAAGCTGAAATTCACTGTTTTGGGCTTATTTCAGTGGTAGAAGGCCAAGGAAGAGGACCAGGGACTTGGGATTTTGTTCAGGGAAGGTTTATGTACCGAAATGCTGTCGAAATTCCCTTAAAACAGGGGATTCTTGGCTGTGAATTGCTCTTGTAACTACAGATACCATACCCTTGTAATTTCCCTTGAATTAATTGATAAATAAATACCGAAAGGGGCGCCGGACTTCGGGGCCAATCTGGTGTTGAGCGAGGGAGCGAGGATTATGTTTGTGTGTGTGTCATAAAGTCCAGGTATTTAATTGAAAGAATTACTGCGTTATGTGTCCATAGCCCGGTTTCATGGTTCCGTTTTGCCGGGACAGGGTCCTCTTTTCTGCAAGAGCCTGGACACGGATTGCATTGGGTGAACAAGAGACACACACAGAGAGGTACAACTGATTACAGGTGAGAAAGATTACGAGATCTTTCTTTGGATATTGGATTCCTTTGAGGGCTCAGTAGATAGCATGGCAGATAAGGGAAAAGGGTCTAATTTTAGACGGTAGTGAGTACTATAATTTATCACTTTACTTTATTTTGATCTAATAGTTCGATTGTGAGTTATAGTCTTTGCAAAAACACAGTTTTTAGTTTATAACAATTGAATTTTGAGCCATGAAAATGACAATAGTTGTTGTTTTAAAAAATTGATAAAAATTTGGATTCTAGAATCCACTTTGTTGATTCTAGAATCCAAAATTCGTGACAAACTGGCGTTTCTATCGTGATAGTGAAATTTTCGTCCAAAAAAAGAAAAATTTTGGTCCATAATAATTTTATTTTTATTAGATGAAAAATTTAATCCGTCGGTGGAAAACATTTTCATGGACATAATTTTTTCCGTTGATGGAAAAAATTTCAGTCGATGAGAATTTGGATTCCAGAATCCACTTGGATTGTGGAATCTGAATTCCGTCGATGGATTGAAATTTTTGTTGACGAATTTTTTTTTGACAAAAAAATTCCATCAACGAAAAAAATTTTGTCAAAAAATCCGTCGAGAGAAAAAAAATTCTGTCGAGGAAATCCAAATTCTCATTGATATTTTTTTTTGGAAAAAATTTCCGTCAATGGAAATTTATTTCATCGATGGAAAAATTTGCATCGATGAAAATTTGGATTCTAGAATCCAAATTACGAAAATTTTTTCCATCGTCGATAAAAAAAATCCGTCAATGAGAATTTGGATTCTAGAATCCAAATTTTCGTAAACAAATTGAAATTTACATCGTCCAATTGAAGTTTTTGTCGACAGAAATTTGGATTCTAGAATCCAAATTCTCATTGACGGAATTTTTTTTCCCATCGACAGCTTTTTTTCATCGATGAAAATTTTTACCGTCGTTGACGAACTAAATATTTCGTCTTATAAAAGTGAAATTTTTGTTCATAATGGACCAAAATTTCTCTTTTTTAGATGGAAATTTCACTATCATGATAGAAACGTCAATCTTTTGAATTCCAAAATCTACTTTGTCAACAAAGTGGATTCTAGAATCCAAATTTTCATCAATTTTTCAAAATGACAACTATTTTCATTTTCATGGTTCAAAATCTAAATGTTATAAACTAAAATTTGTGTTTTTGTAAAGACTATAACTCTAAATCGAACTACTAGATCAAAATAAAGTAAACTAATAAATTGTAGTACTCACTACCATCTTAAATTGACCGTTTGGATCGTTGGTTTTCTATTTGAATCTGTGAGTGTGTATGTGTGTATGGATGCATGAATAAAAACAAAGGGTCCATGATTGATGACAAAGCAACTCGTTAGTCTCTCAAGGAGCTTGCTTACATGAGGAATCTTTCGGCATTTGAAGAGGAGGATTTGTACAATGCAAAACACGTTCTTACTGAAAACGACAGACGTAGGCTAGAAAAATGGCAAGTCAAGGCTAGGCAACGACCATTCAAGGAGAAGGGATTCTTTTCCAAGGATTTATTCAAAATCTTACACTTTGAATGACAAAAAGACACCATTAAACGCATCACGACCTCGACGCAAGCTTGGGCATGTTCCAAACAACAATTGGCTAATGAATGTGTGTCCCAGTATGTGCATGTTTTGGCTGCTCAGGTCCTGCAAATGCACAAGTTCAGGCAGCTAGGGATCAGCTATACTCTCTCATGTATCATGCATAGTATCACTAGAAGAGGCACTCTCTATGGAACAATGCTTCACGGAGCCTAGAATTGTAAGAGGCAATAAAACAATTGGGCACTTGGAAATCTCTAGGTTGGGATGGTTTAACTATGGAATTATTCTTGCACTTTTGGGATGACCGCAAACATGCGTTGTTTTTCATGCTTAATGATGCTTGGCATACTCCCAAAAAAGAGCGTTTGTGAGACCATTGATTGGCGGGGCCAATAATCCTAATGCCCATCGTATAAAAATTGGCCACCAAAATGTTGGTCAATAGGGTAAAAGGGGTACTTTATGCAAGCTTACACACGGTACAATATGGTTTTGCTCCACGCACACACATAACGGGTACCATTTCAAATGCCTACATTGGGATTGAATATGCAAATATACAAAACAAGATGTGCTTATTTTGCAAGTGGACATAGAGAAATCCTTTCACACAATGCAATGGGACTTTATTGTGGAGACCATGTGCAAGATGGGATTTGAAACTAATTAGATGTCCAATCTTGTGTTTTGGTTGTATCAGGGCAATAAGGCATCATGTATTCTTGATGGTGGTGAACTCTCTAACTCGTGGTCTTTGGGTAAGTCGGTGTGACAAGGATGCCCTTTGGGTGCCTTGTTATATGCCATAGCAACTCATCCTCTTCTTCTACACCTCAAAGGGTTCACTATATGTAAACCCTTTGTATCACATGCATTCAAGGCCTACTTATAAAATCCCTTGTCTATGAATTTTTCATAAATAAAACACACCCTTTTTCTATTTAACCTGTGAATACCCCCTTTAAATGGTACCCTTTTTGAATGTAAAAAATGTATAAAAAGGAGATTTTAAAAATCCCTTATGTTGAGCCCACGTGCTACACTTACATATTTATGAGTGACCCCCCCCCTCCCACCCCCACCCCCTCGAGTTCTACACATGGATTGTCTTACTCAACAAGGTGAATTTGGTGGTCTTCAATTGCCATTTGGCAAGCATTTTGTGGCACAGGCTTATGCATATGATTCCTTCTTCATACCATAGGATAATCCTCATGATCTCCGAGTTGTAATGGATACCTCGGATATGTTTGGTACAACTGTCTGTAGGACTGCGAATTAATTTTCGTAAATCCAAGCTTATTGCTCTCAAGCCACAAGCTTAACACAATGTCTTATGGCTAGGGGACCTTGTTTCTCCCTAATCAGCTAGTTAGACATTTGGGTTACCCACTTGCATGGCACACGTCATTCAAACTCGAGGCTGATTGGTTTTTGCAAAGAATAAATGCTAAATTGCAGTACTGGAACATGGCCTTACGTGATGTTCGACTCTGTATTGTGTAGTCCATTCTCATTGCATATATACAATTCTTCTTGCCGTTGCTTACTTGGACAAAGAAGCACTTGGATGAGGACATGTCTACTATAACAAAGTAATTTGGAAAACTAAGCACAATACTAAAGGCCTCAGATTGCTACGAAAGAAAAGCTATGTACACCAAGAAATCATGGAGGCGTCAGACCTTCATACTCATGTTATTACAAGCTATGCACAATACTAAAGGCCTCAGATTTTTGCAAAAGAAAAAGCTATGTAAGCGAAGAAATCATGGGGGTGTCAACATCCTCAGCCTTCATACCCATGTTATTACAAGGAAAGCCACTTTGCTTACTAATTTTGTGGCTCAAAAATAGCCTTAGGCGCGGCACAGATCTTAGCAGCCATGTGCAACACTTTGCAATCCCCCACATTTAGTGCATGGACTATAGATTACTAGGAGGTGGTTTCAAGCACTTTAGAGGGAGAATTCCAAGCTGTCCCTACAGCTCTAGGCTACTCATGGACTGGAAATTACTCATAGAGAAACTAGAATGGCATGGAAGACCACCCGCGGTTGGAAACACCATGTGGCTGGAAAGAATACATTGGAGTAGGTTGTTTCGTGCTCTGTTAAGCCTTCTTGAGCCATGGAAAGCTTTCTTCCTATCACAAAATGGTGTACGTTTCGTGGTGGATGTGCCCTCTTACATGTAGCCTCTTCAGTAGTACCTCCACTGAATCATGAGGAACATTTGAAGGACTAGAAGATCACTCCACCACAAGCTACACAATTACATGAAAAGGGTCAACATCAAATTGGTTGCTCTTCCTTGGATCACAGATCATGCTAATGCACTTTGAACAATACACAAAAGAGATAGATGGTGGGGTGGTTGTTTGAGGAGAATATGGAAAAATGGTTTGCCACTAAAAGAAAGATTGTTCCCTTTGGAGATGCATTGCGGCCGTGAGTTCTACCTCTGTTATTCTTGAAAAAGTGGCACATTGTTATGGCAAGACGTCTCTGTTTCATGCTACACGCGATGAGACAGTACCCCATTTGCTATGGTATTGTGATTTCTCTCGTGCCCTCTTGGACAGACTCTCAGAGCATCTTTACATATGCTATTCCCAGGAGCTCAATTTTTTGGAAAGACATTCTGGATTTTTGCTTGGATTCTGCAATGATATACCACCTTCGGGTATTTATTCTTCACGTGGACTACTTTCTAGCATTGTGGACAATATGGCAGGAGGTGTTGGCACACACTAAATAGAAGCCTTCAGATCAGTAGTTGCAATTGAATTCTAGCAAGTGAGGTGTTGGCTACTTCACGACTTTTGGAGTGGCTTGACAAACTTGTTGAGTGGCCAAAATTCAATAGAATGGCTCAGTTGGGACTACTGAGAATTTTGGATCACTACAAGACACTGCTGCCATACACGCGTTCAATACACGCGATAACGGGCACGTGTATGGTCACGTATGTATATGAGTAGTATCGGGCGCGTGTATATTGGCATCTAAATTTGCGTGTATTGAAGTTTTAGAAACGTGTCTACCAGAATCTACTCACCTCTAAACCTGTTTGATTCCATTCTCCATACATGGAGATGTGATTCAAGGTAATTCAACGTGCTCGTACAATGCATCCTTGACATCGATTACACATACACTTGATCCTTTGTCCCAACCACACATCGCGATTATGATGACGCATTGTCTCATCCTCACCAGAACTGCTTGAGGAGGTTGATGACATCCTATGTACAAAAGAGCAAACACAAAATCATAATAATCAGTTTTTAATGAAAGTATCAGAATTTCTATAAATCGCGTGTAACAGCGCGTCTATATCCTTAAAATTGCGTGTATCAGCATGTCTACATCCTTAAAATTGCGTGTATAAACGCGGCTATATCCTAAAAATTGCGTGTATAAACGCGGCTACATCCTAAAAATCGCGTGTATAAACGCGGCTACATCCTTAAAATTGCGTGTATAAATGCGGCTGATTTATTATACACACAAAAATACACGTGTTGTTACACGCGACAACCTGTCTATACCTAAAATAACCCGCCTTCTCCAAATAAATATTTTCAAACTAAGATTTCCTCTCCTTCATCGCCGCCTCTTCCAACAGAGCACTAAACCTAAGTGCAAGGAGTAGACAAGGAGCACACACGGGTGAAGGAAACCAGCCAAAAAAAAGACTCACTTTTTCAGAGGTGAGTCAGTTTGTCCTTTGTCCTGTCTCTTTCCTTCCATTTGTTTATGCTATTGTCTCTTTTCTTTATGCGATTGTCTCCGTCCTTCTCTGGTAGTACTTTTGTGAACGATTGTGACAGTGGGCTTTTTTTATAATAAGGACGATTTGTCGAAGGTCGGTCGCTTTCAAATTTTTTTTTGCGTAGGCCGCTTGTAGGAACGCGTGTATGTCTGCGTGTATCCTGTTTGCACAATCGTTCACGCACATATACACGCGTTTTTGGACGGGTGTATACACGCGACTATGCATTTGTGCTAGCTTGCATTTGTGCTTTGATGCAATCATGTATATACTTTTATTTTTGCAGATTCTTCATGGATCCAAGTTCTTCATCCGATCCATTTGCATATGGCACTTGGATGATGGAGATGCTAAATCATTTTGGGAGCCATCCTGGTCCAGTTGAGCTTATAGAGTACATGTATGCCCATCCCCCTCCTGGATTGCTTGGTATCTATACCCCGTCCCCGAGTATCCATGTCACTCCACCACTGCCGTCTATGCTTGCGAGTCCGACGAGACGGCATGCAGCTTCTCCTCTTCCACGCCCACCGAGGAGACATACCCCGTCCCAGACACACTCACGCACACCCTCCTAGGCATCATCACGTCAGGGCTCACAGCCACCATCGTGTACTCCCTCATAGCCACAGTCACGTAGACAATCCCCCAATCGTGACTCCACCCGCAGT
Source organism: Cibotium barometz (assembly GCF_041138505.1). Lineage (NCBI taxonomy): Eukaryota > Viridiplantae > Streptophyta > Polypodiopsida > Cyatheales > Cibotiaceae > Cibotium > Cibotium barometz. The sequence continues at coordinate 32,216,678 of NC_141059.1, forward strand.
ACAGAGGAGAGCAAACGCCGCAGTAGGAAGAGTGGGAGTGGAGGATGCGGTGAGCGCTTTGGTGGGGGAGGTAGTAGGGCACGCGGTGAGAGAGGAGATAGAGGGAGAAGAGTTAGAGGAGACAGTGAGGATGAGGAGGAGGTGAGAGAGGTGGAGGGAGTGATCTGCTATGATGTGATGGATAGGGGCAGGGTAGTGATGGATGCGAGGGGAAAGAGGTAATGGAGTACATGTGTGGGGTAGTTTCAAACTTGTATAGAAATTATTTTATTAGATTTAAAGATCAAAATATCTGATTAGTTGGGGAGGTGATAGATGCTGTACATAGTCGGTACCCCAATCCCCCACATGCGACATTCTCGGATGTATGGGGAAGGACGCGAATAAGGGAGATATTAAGTAATAAAAGATCTCACCTTATGAAACTCGCGTATGATGATGGGCTAAATGTAGCTGCGGGCTATCCTGCCGAGAAACCTGCCACTGTGCACAAACGCGAGTGGAAGGAGGCAAAGAGACGAGCAGAGGGTGGCGTGAAGAGCAGGCAGCATGTGGAGGCACGACGGATCCAAGATGGAGACCATTGGATCTTCGCATTTCGGATCTGGCGGCGTCGAGTCATGGGAGGCAGAGTTCGTAAGTATCTTGCCACTTTATTTGATTGTTTACTTAATTCATTGATTCTATGATTATTTGATTGTTTACTTAATTCATTGATTCTATGATTATTTTAATCTTACAAATTGTGTTGATTATGATACAGCGACGGGTTATGGGGAGGAAGCCCATAGCCCTGATACTGGGGGTATGCTCGCCGGCATAGCAGACGTGACACGTGGGCCCTCTTCAGAGCCGAGGGACGTATTATGGACGCGCAGTTTGAGATGGCCATGAGACCATACGGTCGACAGGTGTACTTGAAAACTCTAAACGAATGATTTTGGTTTATTGAATTACATATATATATACTTATATACTATATATTACTTGAACAGGCACAAGCTGCTGCTGCACCTGCTGATGATCTTGTCCCACTGATGATCCACTTGCCGCCACTGCAGAGGGTGGACGTGAGCACTACTCATCGGACATTCCGACCGATGTGAGCTCATCTGATCATGGAGGGAGCAGCGAGTCATCATCTGGGTCTGAGTAGTACTCAGACTTATAGTATCACATTCCATATTGAGGATGTGGTTGTATATATATTTTTGTAACTGAAGCCATGGGCTACTTCGACATATGTACAAGTTAAAGAGTACAAGTTGAAAAATCCATTAATGTTTTCGGGTTCCACATGGATATGTACAGTTATGGGAGAAGGTGAGGGCAACACTTACACCGTTTGGTGATATTCCTCAGTTAGAGGATCAGCAACCTTGGTTAGATTGGGCATTTAGAAAGCCTCATGAAATTTTCCATCGTATAATAAATCAAGTGTACCATATGATGGTAGAAAATAAGCATTGGATCAATGAGAAGGCTAATAGGGTATGGAACATCAGGAAGAGTAGGGCCTGGTGGTGGAAGGAAGTAATCTTATAGGGTTGGTGGTCTACAATTCCATATCAAGGGAAGGTGTTCCTATGGCACATGGTAGTTCGAGGCCTACCATTGGGGGTGAAAGCAACGGATTGCTTCTAAAAATTGTGTGTTTTGTGCAACATGCTTGGAAACATGCCCGCATCTTTTCATTTCATGTTTGGTTGGCAAAGAAGGTGTCATATTTCCTTTCTCACATATGGACTCCGTTGACAGATAGGCCTGTACAAGTTAAAGAGTACAAGTTAAAGATTGGAGTTTCGACAAGATTTCGAATGGGCCAAATAACCTAGAACATTCAATTTTCTTTTATTTTTCAGGAGGATAGGTTTGTGGCATATCTGGTTAACTAGGAATGGCTTCATATTTGATGCAAAAGTTGGTATTACATCTCACATAGGTACTATAAAAGGGCTAGGGCTACTATTGTGGCAAGTCTCTTCCTTGCGCGGTTAGCTCATTTGGTGGAGAATGACATGGCTATATATTAGATGAGGGTACTCCGAGCTACACCTATGGTTTAGAGTAATTAGTGAAGGAAAGCTAGTACATCACATGGCGGCCATGTGGCCATTTGTAAAATAATTTTGGTAATATATCATATCTGGTTAACTAGGAATGCCTTCATATTTGATGCAAAATTTGGTATTACAGCTCACATAGGTTGTATAAAAGGGCTACTATTGTGGCAAGCCTCTTCCTTGCAGGGTCAGCGCATTTGGTGGAGAATTACACGACTATATATTGGATGCGGGTACTCCGAGCTACACCTGTGGTTCAGAGTGAGGGAAAGCTAGTACATCACATGGTGGCCATGTGGCCATTTGTAAAGTAATTTTGGTAATATATCATATCTGGATAACTAGGAATGCCTTCATATTTGATGTAAAAGTTAATATTACAACTCACATAGGTTGTATAAAAGGGCTACTATTGTGGCAAGCCTCTTTCTTGGTCAGCTCATTTGGTGGAGAATGACACGGGTATATATTGGATGAGGGTACTCCGAGATAGGGCCTGTGTACATCACATGGTGGCCATGTGGCCATTTGTAAAGTAATTTTGGTAATATATCTTCTATTACGAAGAGAGAGAGAGAGAGAGAGAGAGAGAACGTTGTTTTAATGTCGTAGGAACAATCCCAAGAGACCCAAGAAGATCTATCCGTCGACAGGAGTGAGATTCGAACACAAGACGTGTTGAATAACAACTCCATGAGCTAACCGATCTACCACACATTGGGTGAGAGAGAGAGAGAGAGAGAGAGAGAGAGAGAGAGAGAGAGAGAGATTGCAATTTATTTCCATGGTCATCTTTGACAATGTGACCACTTTGCAACAAAATCTTAAGGACTCTAGAGCTTCTCATTATTGCCATGACCCTTGATTCGATATCCCAATTGGTTAGAAATTTAATTATAGTTTAATTCTTACTTAAAAGCATTCTTAAGGGCAAGATATATATTCTTAAGGGCTAGCCTAATTCAAGTAAGGGCTACTATTGTGGCAAGCCTCTTTCTTGGTCAGCTCATTTGGTGGAGAATGACACGGCTATATATTGGATGAGGGTACTCCGAGATAGGGCCTGTGTACATCACATGGTGGCCATGTGATGTACACGGCTATAAATTGGATGAGGGTACTCCGAGATAGGGCCTGTGTACATCACATGGTGGCCATGTGGCCATTTGTAAAGTAATTTTGGTAATATATCTTCTATTACGAAAAGAGAGAGAGAGAGAGAGAGAGAGAGAGAGAGAGAGAGATTGCAATTTATTGCCATGGTCATCTTTGACAATGTGACCACTTTGTAACAAAATCTTAAGGACTCTAGAGCTTCTCATTATTGCCATGACCCTTGATTCGATATCCCAATTGGTTAGAAATTTAATTATAGTTTAATTCTTACTTAAAAGCATTCTCAAGGGCAAGATATATATTCTTAAGGGCTAGCCTAATTCAAGCTACTCTTGTAGGTGTGAGAAATAAAATGAAGCTAAAATGTTATTGGATATCAATGTATCACCCTTATATTGTAATGTCTACTTGGGGGGTGCACTTCTAAAAAATCATATGTATCATGTGCGTTCAAGGAGCATTTAAAAAACCCCTTAACTAAAATTTTCTCCCCAATAAAACCACCCCTCTTTACTTATGAACTAACGGAACCTTTTTTGAAGTTGAATTAAAATACCCCTCTTGTTATTGTAATCTTGTTAAATTTTTTCTAAAGTTTGAATTAAAATGCCCCTCCTTTTGATCGCACGTGGTACACTAAAGTTTTTTGAGGTGAACCCCCCAAGAATGTCTAAGCACTAGCTAGCTCATGTTTTGTAAGGCCCCATTATGAGAAGTAGCCACGCTTAAGCTAATTGAGCACCCAACATCCTCATATGGGATGTGGTCTAGGAGACCATATGGTGTAGATAATACTTAGATAATGTTATTTCCCACCCCACCCTAATCTAGGCTAGAATAGTTATACAATTGTCATTCGACTTAAGCTGCAAAGTGCTCCTTCTATTTGGTCGCTCCTCTCCTCCGCAAGATGTGTCACTCATCATGGTTGTTTTACTTCAATAGATGGTTAATCTCTAGGCTCTCACTCTCAAGCAAGAGGCACAATGCATAACCTAATCACACTCAAGTTCTCTCTCTCTCTCTCCTTCACACATGAGTTGAGCTAAGAGTCTCCAATATAATAGTGAGAGTTCACTTATATACTATCTAGACTATTAATTGAAATTTAGCATTGCTAGGGAAGGTCATAGCAAGCGATAAACTCCATGATTTAAGACTAATTAAACCACTTAAATAAGGATTAACTAAAACAAGATGATTGCATTAATCAAGCTCTTAAAACTCATCTAAGTATTACATTTTATGGCTCTCAAGGATCTCTCATCCATAAGATACATGCACCTTTGTGGTATCCATGTGTCAATAAATGCTCACACTCCATGTGCCACCTTATTCTTTCCATGCGCTATCTTTTTGACCATTGACTTCATCTTTTACAAGTGACCACCTTGTTCTTTCCATGTGCTATCTTTTTCACCATTGATTACATCTTTTACAAGTGACTATACAAATCAACCTTTGAGATAGGACCCTTAGTTTTCCTTCTTCCTTTGTGCATTCTCTCCCCCTTTCTCTACACTTGTTGCACCCTCATACATTTCCATTTCAACACTCCCCCTAAATTTGATGAGGTTATATCACCTAACATGCTACATTGACCTACACTTCTAGCTATATGCTTGAGTGGTCCATCTCAGCTCGCCTTGTAGGCTACAATGTTGGCTTTGACTTGACACTTTATACATGGGAGGATGGGGTTACAACTAGGGGTGAGAAATCATGCTTCACATACTATTTACTTTGCTAGGTTTATTTGCTTGTTCTTTGATTTAGACGTAGATGCTTTGAGCTTTCTCTTCTTATTTACAAAAGAACTTAGTGGTTGTGTACCTAGACCTACTTTCCTAAGAGCTCTTTCTTTGCTGTCACATTAACACTCTCATTTCATGCATGCTCATTTGGCCATGTTTTTTAACAAGTCTATAACAAAATATTTTACAAAGAAAGACATTCAATATAGATGTCATCAATGATGTGCTTGTTGATGAAGGCCATTAGGAAAAATTTAGACTCAAAAAGGCCCCTCTAAGAAATGGGTTAGTGTATAAAGTGATTAAACTTGGACACATGTATAGAAAAACCTAATGATTGCTTACTTTTTATTTCCCCAAACTATTATATTCTTCCACTTTAGCCCCTACACATTCCCACTCCACCACTTATTAGACCCTACAAATTCCTACTCCACCACCACCGATTAGCCCCTACACTTTCCTACTCCACCACCTTTTAGACCCTACACTTTCCTACTCCACCATTTCTATACTACAATAAATTCCATAACTCCTTTCCACATTAGTAGAAGTAGCAACCCCCACCATTCCTACCAAACCAACTCACTCACGTAGGTAACCCTAAACCTTAAAATTTCACTTTTTCAAAAAATCTCAAAATAAAAAATGAACTCTCTAACTACATACAATACCAAAAATCAATTTTATATTCCTTATATCTCTTTCCTATTGACTAACCATTTACAACTATACCTTTTATAAGTGTAATCATGATCACTTTCCTACTCTACCACTCCTACACTACAATAAATGACTAGATATTCCACCTAAAGCCTTATGACATTTAAAAATGCATGAAGTAGTCTCTTATTCCATAGTAATGAATATAGTTCAAAATTTGTAAGCTTTTATCTAAAACAAAGTGCCTAAAAGGATAGGTATATATGTGATTGGCTCTCACAAAATGCACAAGCAAAGCATAACATTCTACAGAAAATGTGTATAAGATTTGGTCCCAAGTCGATGATTTTTTTACTAGCTATAAAAATCCTTAAAGTTTATTTTTTTGAGACATCTAAATACCTTATAATTTTCATTAAGACCTAAAATTTGGAGTTCTAAGTGACTTTTGAGCCTAAGATGGATTGTTTTACACCATATATATGTTTTTGAAGCAATGCATATGGAAAGCAATGAAAAATCGGCTAATTAAATCCATTGATTCAAATATATTCCAAACAGCTCTATATTATGATTGTAATTTGGCCTATGAATTCTTATGGAATTGAAAATCCTAGAGGTAACCAATGTGATCCTAGAAAATCCCAATTTTTCTTCACTATGTACCTGATGATATGATGACAGGAAACCTTTTATTTTCATGAGATTTTCACTAGCCATGTGTTCTAAATAATTCCATAAAGTTGTTCAGTAAAGAGGACATAACTATGTCCATGGACACTTTTATGACCTATTAACCAAACTAGTGTTGAACCTACATATCACTAAAAATCAATTTTAAATTGCTTATATCTCATTCTTATAGTAAATACAATCATAATTACTCTTTTAATGGGACAAATCCATTTTTTCTCAAGAAAATATAACCCTTCCATCCAAAAGATATTACAAAAGATACATTGGTGATGGTGGAGAGGCGGGGGATATTACAAAAGACTTGGAACTCTAGAATGGAAAAACTTATAAGCTCAATTTTTGAATGTGCAATATTGTCTCTAACAAATATAAGTTCAACTTGGGTGCACCCAAGAAGCCTATCTTACAAAGCATAAAAAATCATCTCAACTGACACAAGAACTTATAATGCTTCAAAATGAACAAATAAATCTCAAATAACAACAATATGCTATAAACAATCAAACTATCTCAAGCACAAGAGCGAGTAAAAAATCTTGAAGGAAGAGAAATCTCAGGCAGACATGCAGCCAACAAGCCCCCCTCACCTCCATCCCCATATCCACTCAATGATAAAGGGCGTTGGAGGGTTAGGGGAGGCATTTTAGGATGAACTACTCTTTATAGTAGCGAGGTCCAAGGTACTCTATCTTGTATGTGGAATAATTTCCATGAGCCAGCATTCCAAAACCCTCCCTAACAAGTGAACTTTTAGACAATGTTATGATGCCAACTTAGGGGTTTACAATGCCAGTTACGATGACCATTTTACAATGTCGTTTATGATGACCTCCATGGCTAGTTACAATGCACATGCCACAACTTAGGTGTTTTAACCGCACCGAGCATAGAAGAAGGTCTTGTTGGAGGATTATTTTATAACATGCTAGAACCCCAAGGCCAACCTATGAAAGGTTGGGTGGGAAGGAGATAAAGCAGCCTTATGGATGAGGAGACGATAGCTAATGTGGCTGAGCGCAAACAACCAACAACCACGGGACCTTATGTACTTCTTGATAAAATAGTTAAAAACTCACAAATACATCAAAGATTAAAGCATAGACTTGAATCAAATTGAAATGATAGAGCATAGCATAGCATAAACAAGAGAAATAGATCGTCACCATCAAGGGTGAAATCTCCCCCCTCATGCATATAGCTGCGCTTCCACGACATGAGTATTTTGAGAATTCTATTCAATAAATAACCTAAGGAGCTATCAATAGTTGTGTGTACAAAATTGGGATTGCTTTTCCACTTTTACAAAAATAGCTCAAGTACTAGAGCTTGTTCACACACTAAGTGTAAATAATCAAAACTCTAATAACATATGTGCTAGGAATATGCACAATCATGTATAAATATTATGTAAAAATATTTGGCATGTGGCCAAATAAAATAATACGAAATAATATTGTTTTGACGACATGATATAGACAAGATCCTCCATGTGCAACACACGTGCATTGTTCATCGCCTATCTCACAAACGCAAACACATTAGTTGTTTTCAATTAATTGCCCTTCTCTACAATTAATCCCAATATGAAACATTGATAGGCACAAACACAACATACACTTACCACTTGTTTCACTACAATGAGAGTATCATTATACACATCATCTAGCTTGGAGTGTATTTCCACTTGTTACACTTTCAATCAGCATGGCACATAAACCACTTGTTACACTTTGACCATGTGCAGTAGTCTAGTATAGTCCACTTATTTCACTTCGACAATGTGCACTTATCTAGCATATTCCACTTGTTTCAGTTTAACCGCAATATAGTTGTCAACCATGGCACTACTTGTTTTGTGCACTTATCTAGCATAGTCCACTTATTTCACTTCGACAATGTGCACTTATCTAGCATAGTCCACTTGTTTCACTTTAACCACAATATAGTTGTCAACCATGGCACTACTTGTTTTTGCACCTCAACAACATACACCCGTCAAGCATGGCCTCAAGCTATAACATTAACACTAGGTAACCAGAATTTAATATGGTGGATCACCCACGATACCAATTCACTAGGATGGCACACTAGTGTCCAAGCATTCTCGTACAACTAAAGGGTGGACATTATGTAACATCCCTCCTACTTGGATACGCAATTAACCTTAGTTGCGTGTTTTCTTATTGCGATCAAAGGAGATCAATTGTTGTATAATATATAAATTCAAGTATCTTCTCTAATTATAACAAATACACATCTATGTGTAATAAATTCTAGTGTCCCATACCACCAGAAATTATCCCACATAAATCTAGAGATAAGTATGCATCGGAATCCTTCACATAGGATTAATCTCATGTCGTCCCATACCACAAGACTAATACATAACAAAAAATTCATAAAGTATAGTTCAATATGGAAGGGCCAATTCCTTCAAGAAGTTCTACTTTTGATGCATAAAAAATCTCCTTGAAACTTACAAAAATGTCTTAAATAAAAATTATTGTAAGAATAATAAAATGAAATAAATACATTACCTCAAGGGTTGAAGTAGTCTTCGTGGTGGTATTCTTCTTCTTCTTCATCATCGATCCTATTGAGTCCAAGTGAAATAAACTTTGACTTTTGTGGATAATTTTATGCAACATTTCCAATATCTTTACACCTATAAAACTTCTTTGAATCATGTTTATTATCTTTTTGTGAATCATCTGCCTTGGTGTCAATACATGTGTTATGGTCATTAAGAGATGTATCAAAATATTTTGGAGAGGTTTTAGGCTTCAAAAAAGTTGATGTCGAGGTTTGGGGTGTCATTGGTTTCTTGGGAAAACCATTTTCTTTTCATAATTAAAGGCTAATGAAATAGCCAAGCTAAGGGAATGTAATCGAAACATATTCACCTCTCATCGAATTGTATGTTTCAAACCTACTATGAACTTCCTTCTTTGATCCTTATTGCGAAGGTTTGCCAAAACCTATCCACATAAGCTGATATATTCTCTCCGATAAGTTCACTGAATATAGACCATCGTTGTAGAGCCTTAACTTTGTATTGTGAACGTAGGAAATCTTTCTTGATGAGTTTCTGAAATCTCTTCCAAGATTTTGGTTTGCACTTGTTAGTTCTAATGACATTCCACTATAATGTTGCATTGCCCACCGAGTGATTGGTAGCACATTTGCTTTTGTCCTTCTCTCAGAGAATTTATCCCCCAAAAAATAATCATCTAGTTGACTGAGCCGAGCAAGTATGGTGCGAGCATTCTTCTTGCGATCAAAATTCTAAAAAGTAAAAGATTTACAGCTAATCATCTTTTCTTTTGTAGAATCTTGAGCTCGAAGAGTAGCTTGTACAGTTCTCTGAATTTGATCACCATCGGAGTCAAAAGATGTATCACTGACATGTCTATGCCTCTTTCTACAGGATAACCTATCTTTTAGATCCATACTCAACTTCTTCTCAACAAGAATATGATTTTGAAGTGACTAAAGTTATTCTTGAATAGTTGGGGGTAGAGGATTCATGATGAAAGAGAGATGTGGAAAGATAAAGGTTGCAAATTTTTAAATGTAGAAGTGAAAAATTTGCTGAAATAATAACAATACTTAGCTTTCACCCGCAATTTGTAAGAAGTTGGAAGCTCGTATGTCAAAGAGTAAGTGGAAAAAATAATATTTTTTGATGTTGAAAAATCAACTAATAACCATTGATCCGAAAATCTTCAAAAGCTCGAGAATATTGCACAAGAAACACATCCAATGTAGAAGATAACTCCTTTTGCCACCGAAACATTCAAAGTAATAACTCGTTGAAGAATTTTTCAAAAGAGTTCAAAAATATTGAAGAAGAAGGATAATAATTTCTTGATGTCGAAATAATGCCAATAATAATGGGTTGAAGAAATGTTGAAAAGGGTCTCTGAAAACTTTGTAAAGGCACCCTTGTGGCAATTGCTAAGTTTTTGCATTGGTAAAGCTTCTTCTTTCTTTTTCTTTTTGTAGGTTAAAGAGGGATTTAGGCTTTGATGAAGATTGCAAAAACTCTTGTACAAATAGTGTTGCAAAGAGGAACTTGGAAATCTTTTTTTAATTATAAAACAAACCCACAATCTACTCTTGGAGATCATTTGGAAGGTATATAAAACCTTTATTTTAAATATTTTGAGATCCTTATAATTGGTCAAAATCCGTACAAACACCATCATAGACCGAAATCCAAACCAATCTTGTCCAAAGCTTATTAAAGTTTTGAAAAAAGCTTAGTAACTTGCAGTAAACAACTAGCTGACGACCAGCACTCAAGGGAATCCACCCTACAAAAAAGTCCACCCCCACGTAGTGCAATCGAAGAGTAACAAAAGGTCTACCAGCCACATCGTGTAGTGGAGGAAAAAGAGGAAAGAAAGGGTGCTCCCGATTTTCCACCGGCAGTTGGAGGATGATTTAATTTAGGAAAATAATAATAATAAGGGAAAATCCACCAACGCAACAACGATTTATGGAGAAGGGGAGAAGAAGAAAAAATTTGAACCCTCCATTATACAATTCCTCCTCTAGCCCTCTGTCCTGAAATCTTAGAGTAGGATAATGATTCTCATGCCTTGCTCCATACATCCATAAAGAAGAATCTCCAAGCCATCCTAAATTTGCTAAAACCACTTTTGTGAAACTAGGTGTGGTTTCTCTTGCATAGTACTAGTTTTGCAAGAAAGGGTGGCATCAATTGCTAGCTTGTTATGTGCATATACTAGGAGACTAACCCACATTAGGCTTGTGAACATGGGAGCATGGGAATAAGATCTAGTGGAGCATGGGTTAGGACTAACCTTAAGGGTTGAGATTAGGGTCAAGCATCCAAGGGTCACACATGGGAAATGAAGAGTCAAGAGTCACGTGAGGGCCCTCTATATAATAGGGGCATGGGGCACACTCAAGGGGGGAGGCTAGGTGATGTTATGTTCTCTTGTGTTATGTAGAGGATTGCATCTGCTCTCATACCATTTCACACTACAGCTACAGACTGCTGGATTGGAGTCATACCTCTTGGTAATATGGGACATCAAGGTAAAGGTATGAGATACTTCATTGTAATTCATGTGTGCATTCCTTGGATGCGGGGGTGGTTGGGTGTGGCTGAGATTATGCTTGATTTATGTGTGTTTATGCATGACAATTATCTAGAGAGATCTTAGGTTTTAACAGTGGTATCAGAGAAATCTCTAGTTAATTGTTGTTATTTTTCCTCTCTTATTCCAAATTTAAGCATTTTTTAAAGTAAATTTTAATATTTACTAAATAAAAATGTTATTTTGTTTATTTGTTTTGATGATTAATACGTGGATCATCGATATGGTGATTGGAACGCGTGTTTCTTCTATTCAATGGACGAATCAATGTTGTGGGAAAATTCCATGAGTTCGATGCTGTTTTTTCCTAAACAAATTGGTTTAAAATAAGCATTTATGGAATTTTTACCAAAATACCACACATTTTATTGTGGATATTTGTGGTAGAGTGAATTCCCTGAATTTTAATAATTTTTAAGAATTTTTTCTAATTTTTAAGAAATTTTTAAATCATTTTTATGGTTAAAATGTATTTTTTATGCATTTTTGGTGGGTTTTCCCGTGAAGATGATATCAATATTCTACCAATTTTTTGCTAAAATGCAGTGACTAGGGCCATTGGAGACGAACTTAGGAGGATAGCTGAGGGAGTCAATTGTATCAACTTGAGGGGTTTGGAGAGTATTCAGGTGTCCGGCTGTGTCAGTAGCTAGAGGACTGAGGACATCAGCTAAGTGGATTGGCACTTTGATTTGGTGTTTTACTAGGATTGTGGTGCTAGGTGGTTGTTCCCTCCTCACGGTGGTGTGTTTGGACAAGATATAGAGGTAGTTTTCCCCCCACCCACTGAGAAGGGCTTTGAAGCACCCTTCAATCTATTTGCAGGTCTGAAAGATTTTAGTAGAGCAGATGGAGACCATGATGACATATCCGATGTTCCATGGTCATGCTAGTGAAGATCCAGAGGAGTTTGTGGTGGCAGGAATGGAACTGGCAGCCTTTACCTTGGTAAGGATAGAGATGAAGATAAGTTGACATTGTTGTCTATGTTGTTGAAGGGAGATGCCAAAAGGTGGTTGCAGACATGGAGACCCAGTTAAATCAGGGTCAGGCATATGAAGACATCAAAGTGTCTTTGGTGAAACATTATAAGAAAAGTGAATCCCCAGATTCTCTATGATGGCAAGAGATTTAAAATTTAAAGCATAATCTATCTGATATGTTTGACAGATTTGTGGACCATTTTGAAGATCTATGAGGAAGATAGGACACTTCCTTGGGATCAGAGCACCCGCATGTTCTTTTCAAGAAGGACATGTTTATCCAGTCCCTTCATGCAGATCTAAGGGAGAAAGTGGAGATAAAGAGGCCTAGAAATTTTGAAGAAGCCTTGAGAATTGCTAGAGAGGAGTGGAATCTACAAAGAATGGCTTAGAAGTAAAGGGAATTTCAAGGTAAAGGAAGGCCAGTTGTGCCTGGGGAGAGAAGAGCAGAAGGAGTTGCTCCAGTAGTCCCAAAGGTTATTGATCAACTCATGCAGGATATTAATCATCTGACTCAGCAGATGGAAAATTTGAATCTGAACCTTTTGTAGGAGGCAGAGATGGTTTTAGAGGTAGGGGAAGAGGAGGAGGGGAGTAGAACCCAACATGAATGTTTAGTGTTTCAACTATATGGAGAGGGGTCATATACCTTCTCAGTGCCCTTACCCTAGGAGGATGGGAGGTGATGTTTATCCTTTGGCACCTAGGACAGAAGAAAGGCAGGATGTCAAGAGGGCAGAGGAGATGCCAAATCAGTAGGCAGGTGCCACAGGTTCAATAGACAACTGAGAAATAGGCCTATACAAGGAGAGGTAAACTTGATTTGAGTGAATGAAGAAGCAAAAATTTTAACCAATAAAAGGACTAGAGGTACAAAGGTAGAGGATGAACCAGGGCCATCCAAGAGGAAGTAAGGAAAGCAGGTGGAAGATCAGCACAAGGAAGGTAAGAAGAAGACCAGGACCAGCACAAGGAAGGTAAGAAGAAGACCAGGACCAGAAGACACATTGGCATGCAAGATTTTCCCTTAAGTGTCCCCATGAGGAAGAGATGACCTAATGAAAGACCTTCAGCCCAGAAGGGACCTAGTCTGCCCCCAAGTCTTGCAGCTATGCCCTAGACTGAGGACATGGAGTAAGCTGGTCAGCACAAGAAGCTCCAAGAAAGATAAGAAGGGAGGTCAAATTAATGTAGTGCAGGTAAAAGGAGATAAAGATTATTTTCCAATTATGGATGCCTGGGTGAACAAGCATAGAGTCCCCAAAGTATATATTGATGGTGGTGCATAGGTATGCGTAATGACCCAGTAGACAATGGAAGCTTTGAGACTGAAGGTCGGAGCCCCATCTAAATTTAGAGTCAGAATGTCAAATAGTGCAAAAGTCAGATGTTTGGGAATTGTAAAGAAGCTGTTGGTGAATGTTTTGGGACTGGAAGTAGAAATAGATGTACATGTGATGCCGGCAAAGTCTGAAGCATATCCACTAATTCTTGGGAAACCATGGCTGATTGCTATGAGGGCAAGACAAGACTAGTGGAGAGACTGGTGCAACGGACATCTAATTTTGGGGCTAGACCAGCCTGTGAGAAGACAAGTCATATATGATATGGCTAAGGGAAGGGAATAGATTCTGGAGAGTAGTACACAATAGAAGAAGATGAGAAGACCAACTCTGTAGAGGATTCAGATATAGAAGAAGTTAGCTTAGAAGATGATGGGGAAGAGGTTCAACTACTCGAGCTTGATTCTGACCTTGTGTGTTTGTCTATACAACTATGCGTAGAGGAAGGGAAGAAGCTGAAGTATGAAGTTGAAGTACAGCCAAGTGGGGAAGAAGTTTTACAAAAGATGCTGGCCAAAGATTCTACTGAGGCTGAGAGAAAGAAGTATAAAGGTATGTTGTTGTAGAAATATCTAGACATGTTCATCTCTTCTTACACATAGGTTAGGGGAGTGTTTGCAGTGCAGCATCATATCTAATTGAAGCCAAGAGCTAAGCCAATTGTACAGAGGTTGAGAAGATTGGGAATTGTACAACAACAGGTGTTGAGAGAGGAAGTGGATAAACTATTGAAAGTAGGGTTTATATTCCCAGTTTTGATAACTTTGAATGGGCTTCACCAGTGGTGATGATCACTCCAAAGAAGAATGGTAAATGGAAAGTATGTGTTGATTTTAAGCCCCTGAATGTTGTAAACTAAAAGAGATCATTACCGATTGCCTCCCTACGATGAGATTTTGGATAGTGTGGCTGGACATGAAAGATATAGTGTGTGTGATGGATATTCATGATATTTTCCTATCTTAATTGCTCTAGAGGACTAGAGGAAAACCACTTTTATTACCCCTTGGGGATGTTTTTCTTATAGGTTTATGCCCTTTGGGCTAATAAATGCCCCTGTAACCTTTCAAAGGTTTATGAATCTGGTGTTTGAGCCCTATCTAGGGTCCTTCATCAGAGTGTTTATTGATGATTTTGTATCTATAGTGGTAGATGGATCCATTGTGAGAAGCTTAGATTATCTTTAAAGAGACCTGATGATTTGGGTGGTCAGTTGAATCCAAATAAATGTCATTTGGCTCAAGCCAAGGTGACTCTTCTTGGTCATGTGGTTTTTGAAAATGGATTGAAATGGATCCTAAAAAGGTGAAAGCTTTGCTTTGCTGAATTTTACTCACGAGGTAAGATATCTTGCCAAATTTATCTTTCTTTTATCTTAGGCTTTATATCCATTGCAGCAGGCATCCCAAAGGGATCCTTTTAGTTGGCAAGACAAAGAGGAAGAGGCCTTCATGCGAGTGAAATAAATTTTGAGCACTTTACCGGTGGTCATGCCTCTCCTAAATAGAGCACATAATGTTTTGTGAACCCTAGTGTGGGTGAGGACGTTGTGGGTGCAATGTTGTTAGCAACAAGGGAAGGAACATACTTATATGAGGCCTATTTATTTTGTCAACATAACTAAATAGACAAGGGGAGATGGCATATTCTAAGGCAGAGTAGGTGATGGTGGTGGCTGTCGTATCTCTTAGAAAATTTAGGTGCTGCCTACTCCCAAAGCCTTTTACTATTCTAACCCATTATTACCTGCTTCCTCATCTGAACCTTTCTAACATTCCTCCCAAGATATTGTCCAAGTGATTTGCTGGAATTGCAAGAATTTGAGTTTACTTGTATGGTGGAGGACAACACTAGAGCTACATGGCTGATATTCTGACATATAGGTAGAATCCTGTGGTGTTGAAGGAGGAAACAGTGGTAGAGAAGAAAGTGCCTAGATAGGACCAGAAAGCAGGGCTGTCAAATGATTTTACTCTGTTCTTTGATGGGGCTTTCAAGAGGATCTCAAAAGTGGCAAGTGGAGGTATACTCTTATTGTATCTAGAGGGTAAAGAAGTATTTAAAGAAGGGATTAAATTGCAAGTGAAAACCAACAATGAAGCTAAGTATGCTACCTTAGAGTATGGGCTTCAGCAATGCATTAAGACGGGAATCAGAAGGCTGATCATCAAAGGGGATAGCTTGTTAGTCATTACGCAACTTCAAGCTGTTTGGAAAGCCAAAAATCCTAAATTGAAGGAATGGAATTTTGAGATAAGGAAGATGTTACATATATTCTAGGAAGTACAAAATCAGTATGTGAAGACGGAGCTAAATCAAGCTACAGATGCATTAGCAAAAGGGGGGCTAGGCAAGCATCTGGATGTGTATTCCATCACTGTAGCCCATCCTAGCTATGTTGGAAGAGAGAATTTATAGGAAATTGAAGATTTTTTACACACAAATCTTGTACCTTTGAATCAATATAAAAGGCAGAAATATGGTTTTATAAGGAAAGCTTTGCAATACATTATTTTGAATGATCAACTATATATGAAAGGCAAGGAAATGATTTTGAGGAGAGTTCCAAACAGGGAGGAGATATTTTCCATTTTGGCCTCCTACCATGAAGGTGTCTATGGAGGTCATTTTTCCCTGAAGCTAACACTAAGGAAGATTTTGATAGCTAGGTATGTTTGGCCTAGTTTGAGAGGAGATATATATGACTGGTTTAGGATCTGTGAACCCTGTCAAAAACAAGGTAGAAGAGTTTTGCAATACGAGTTGAGTAAGAGCATTGTATCATATGGGGTTTTGAAAAGTGGGGATTGGATACAACTGGTCCTCTGCCAACTACTGCTAGGGGGGCAAGACCTATATTTTGACTAGAGCAGACTATCTTACCATATGGGCTGAAGCTAGATGTGTGAAGCATATAATTGCTAAAGAAGTGGCCAAATTTGTATTTGAAGACATATGTGCTAGATTTGACATGTCTTTGGAGCTGTTGATAGACCAGGGGCCTGGATTCATAGGAGAGGTCATACAAGAGATCATGCAAAAATTACATATCACACATAGGTACTCCACTCCATATTATCCATAGTGTAATGGGCTAGTAGAAAGATTCAATGAAGAGTTGTGCACTATGCTGACTAAGTGTTTAGAAGAGCATCCCAAGCAATGGGATTTACATGTTTCCTCAGCTCTATGGGCTTATAAGAGGACACCCGTCAAATCATCTACTGCGTTTTCACCTTATCATCTTGTTTTTGGGAAAGAGGCCATGATGCCTATTAAGGTTGCATTTCCCAGTTTACAATTTCTTCTGAAGCATCAAGAAAGGGGCTTAGATGAGTATGAAGAGAGGTTGCTAGATCTTTAAGAATTGCATTTAGCTAGAGAGGAACCTTGGACCACTATATTTAGTTAAGCAATCAGAGAGCTGAGCATTTCAATCAGACTGTTAAGGACAAAGGTATTAAAGAAGGTGATTTGGTGCTCAAGTACAACAATAAACTAGATAATACCTTCCAAAACAAGTTTCATATTAAATGGGAGGGTCCCTTCAAGGTGATACATATATATGAGAGTGGTACTTATTGGCTAGCTAACTTGGATGATCAGTTGCATTCAAAAAGAGTCAATGGTTACAAGCTCAAGCCATATTGGTGCAGAATTATGACAATTCAAAAGGATTCAAAAATGTTGGATACCACCTTGGCTTGCTGGAGATGTTCCAACTAATGCATCGGATATTTGTTGGAATTTGGATGTACTTTTCTTTGAGGATTGTTTTGGGCATGAATGCTCTAACCAAGGGGTGTTGGGCAAACTATGATGGGTTTTTTTATGCCCAAACCTTTGAGCCCAATAAATGTGTTCACCCCAACCCTAGAAAATAAAATAAATCATCGAGCATGGTTAGAAACCTTAGGAAATAAGTGGTTGTTGTATGACCACTTTAGGAAATAAGTGCATGTTGTATGGCCACCTTAGGAAATAAGTGGTTGTTGTATGGCCACCTTCTAATTATAACCAACTGTTGTCACCCTAGCCAAAGAAAGAAAGAACTTTTGCATGTGTGAGTGGGAGAGGTAGATGTTCGAGAGCTAGAAGAGAAGTGCATAGTTGTAGAAAGCATTGAGAAGAGCATTGTTGTAGAGAAGAAAATTGTGAGAGAGCCAAGGGGAGTTTTGGTGAAGCAGCTCTGTGATATCTTGCTACTAAATTTTGTTTTATTTTAGGAAGAAGGCGATGTAGGATTTGCTTGAGGAGGTTTAGGTCTACCCCCAGAGTAGAGGTTACTAAGGTGGTAGAGGGTCTTGTAGGATGTTGGTGCCCTAGGACCTCTAAAGTTGCAACTCTATTGGTGAAACTTGGAATAGCTCAAAGATTTGCTCAACAATTCTTTGTAGTGTTCAATCGTGGAAGCCTGCAGGGTGTAGTTGTTGCAGCTCTTTTTGTTGTTATTGGTCTTTGTGAAGTTGAAGATACAAGGTTTTTTGTTGGGGATAATCATGTCGAGGTCCCTTGGTTTCATGGTGTTCTCTATTTTCTGTTCAATCCCTAGGTCTTAGGGTTGTTGAATAGGCTAAATTATCATCTATATGCATAAGGTTTTTATAGTTTTTATTGAAGAGTTGTTTATGCTCTAGTTTGTATTATGCTCTATATGAAGAAGGTTTTAATAGTTTTGATTGAAGAGTTGTTTATGCTCTAGTTTGTATTATGCTATTTAAGATTGTCAAGAGAACTCACGTGTGAGTGAGGATCTCAGGATTGCTAAGTCAAGTCTGTATCAAAAAGCTTTGTTTTTTTAGTCAACAGGGTCTGAGAGTGTCAAAAGTTCATAGCTGGTGTTAGCTGTGTGTCTGGATTAGTTAGCTGATGTTGTTGAAATATATCTCTTGACTTGTTTTACACTTGTGAATTCTGGGTTGACAATCAGAGACTTATCGAAAGTCAGATCGAAAGTCAGTCGGATAGCTTGGAGACTGGATGGTGGTTGAGATTAGCTGAGGACTGTGTCAGGTTAGAAAGGTGTGAGCTAGGATCAGTTGAGCCAATAGGAGTTAGTTGATGGTATACAAAGGTAGATTTTGACTTTTTGGGTTGAGGGTAAATGATATAGGGTTTTGGTCTGACTATCAAATTTTCAGTCAGTCTCACAACAACATTTTTTCTCTCTTGCTAGTATACACCCATCTTGGGGTATACTTATCATCTTTTGTACAGCACACATTCATCATCTATCTATCATATCATTGTTTGCTCCCTTGAGCTTCTCCACTATGTTTGTGTGTGTGCGCGCATGCCACATTCCTGCAACCGTATTTCTAATATTTGGTATCATAGCATACGTTACTCACCCATGTGTTGATGCCTACCCTTCATGCCAAGTCGCATGTCTTCTTGAGTTAGATCAAGAAGCCCTTTTGGCAAAAGAAAGAGGACTATGGAGAATGTAGTACTTTGTACTACAACTTGGTAGTCAGATTTTTGTTTCGGGCATGTTTTGGGGGCCGTTTGCACGATTTTCAGTTTTCTACAGACATCTACGGGGACCACATTTGCAATGTTCTTCATCGGATTTTGGAGTAGTTTTGTTAGATCTACTATGTACAGGTGTGAAAATACACGAGAAAGCATATGCGGACTTCACTTCAATGACATTGATCTCTCCATCTTACACTATACTCTGCATTTCTTTCATACACCTTGCAGGTCTCCATTGTCAATGACCTTATTAGAAACCACCTTGGTTTCACATGGCGCATTACCACAACTTAGCATATCTCCTACACAGGAACAAACAAAGTGGGATAGAAGAGATGCATAAGCACATCCATTGCTTGCTTTGTTAGCTCTAAGAGGAGTATCATTCCTCACATTCGATCATGCAAGACTACCAAACATGCTTGAGATGCACGTGTGTCATTGTAATAAAGCACGTGCTGCCTATATATGCAATCAATTAGAGTCAGAGCATATGGATGAGGGATACTCCATGGACAATCTCCTTACAAAAATCAAGGATTTTAAGAAGCACTTGGTCAGTGTGTTAATGAAATATATTCTAACAATTCATTGGTTCTTCCTACTATCTTGAATGTGTTTCTAGACTCATATTAAGGTTTTTCTTCTACCATCCATGATGAAAGGCAATCCAAATGCCTTGAAGTTTGCGGAGTTGGTTTCTGTGCTCTTACAAGAAGAGCAATCTAGGCAAAATAGATCTGTCATGCGTACATGAGATCATGCTTTTTCTACCAATCTCAACAAAGAGGCAAAGTTAAATTCTTTCCTTAGGGTAGTTACAAGCCAAAATCAGAGTCATCGTCGCAAGCTTACATACAAGGAAGGTGACAAGCTAAATAAAAAGGAAAAATGCAACTATTACAAGAAACCTGGTCAATCACTACATTAATGAGTGTAGGAAACAGCTTGAGAAGAAGAAAAAGAAAGACTCAAGTATGGTCATAGAGCTGATGCATCAACATCCAATGTAGAAAAAAAGAATCTAAAAACTATGCACATGATGATTGTGGGCTTTCATTATGTAATGCAGTTATGAGCCTTTGCATAAGGATGTATGGCTATTACAGATATACATGTCTGCTATTTTGACAGTGGTGCTATTAAGCACATTACTTCTCATCACAGTTTGTACTCATCACTTGAATCTGCTTTGCAAGGAAACATTGTAACATGTACAAACATCTCCTCGTATCTCGTAATAAAAGGAGCTGGTAAAACTATTCTCACTACCATTACTAAGGCTAGCTTAGTAGTTTAGTTTGAGGATGATAGGTGTATTGTTCATGATCGCAATGACGGCAAGACAATTGTTGCTTCTGGTACTTTATCTCATGGCCTTTATATGCTAGATGTATATGAAAGACAAAGGCATGCTATATGTATAATTTCTTCCACAAAGGCAATGGGTGATGCTAAGTTGTGGTATGCACGCTTTGGTCACTTGAACTTTGGCATTTTACTGTGTTTGCATAAACATGACATGGTGTCTAAGCTGAAGCCCCTATCAAACATGTCTGTGAGGGTTGTATTCTTGGAAAAATGCAATGGGCATCATTTCCCAAAGATGGCTCAGTTAGAGCTGTCCGAAAATTGCAACTTATACATAGTGATAGGAGGACACCATCTATTGGGGGCTACCCCTATTTTGTGACATTCATTGACGATTATTCCAGACATACCTGGATATATCCATTGAAATGGAAATCATAGGTTTTTATGTGCTTTAGGTACTTTGCTGCTATGGCTCAAAATGCTTTTGCATGTAAGATTGATAGCCTACGTACTGATCGAGGGGTGGAGTATATGTCTAAGGAGTTTCATGCATACATGGCTGATCATGGAATATATCCATTGAAACATAAATCAAAGGTTTTTATATGATTTAGTCCGCCTTTGTTGCTATGGTTCAAAATGCTTCTGCATGTAAGATTGGTACCCTACGTACTGATCGAGGGGAGGAGTATATGTCTAAGGAGTTTCATGCATACATGGTTGATCATGGGATAAAACACCAATGTATTGTGCCCTATACACCTCAGTAAAACAATGTAGCTGAACATAAAAATAGGTCTTTTATGGAGATGGCACATTGTATGGCTAAAGTCTAGGAGTTACCTCATGGTTTCTGGCTAGAAGCAGTCATGTGTGTAACATATGTTTTGAATAGGTGTTCTACAAAGGCTTTGCATACAATTACACCTTTTGAAGCTTGGAATCACAAAAAGCCCTCTATGGCTCACGTACGCATTTTTTGTTTCTTGCTTATGCACTTGTGCCTAAGTAACTTTGCAACAAGCTAGATGATAAGGCTATTAAATGTAGTTTTGTGGGATACATCTCGAAAAGTAAAGGTTACCATCTCTATCATCTTGCTACCAAGCGGATTCTTATGAGATGTTGTATTTGTGGAAGATGCAATTTAGCCATTGCCTTTATGTGAAAAATAGCAAAATGTATGGTCGTAGGACATATTCGACACTCTCCTTCCATTGTTCAATGCAAGACACATTGATATATAGCATTTGGATAATCCAAGGAATGCTGAAAATCAGCCCACATAGGTTACAAATCAGCATGTTTGTCAGCTCACAGATCAGCCCACATAGGTTACAAATTAGCATGTTTGTCAGCTCACAGATCAGCCTATTGATGAGGCAAATGTGGATGATGAAGTTGATGTGATGAAATAAGGGAAATTGTGGAGTCAAAAAGTATGCCAAAATGGCTAGTGCAAACACTACGTGTGACAGCAAATTGGCCACTCCATTGCCTAGTAGAACATGTGTAGGCTCTCATCATACATCTCTTATTGATGCAGGTTATGCTCTTATTGCTAGTTTATGTGATGAAGAGGAACATGTCTCCTTTGATGAAGCAAAGGAATTTGAAAATTGGATGAGTGTTATGCAATCTGAGTATGATTCGATACTCAAAAAAGATACATGGGATTGGTAGACTTTCGTCTTAGGGCAAGAAGACCATTGGTGTGCAAAATGGGTTTACAAGCTCAAACGTAAAGCAAATGGTAGTGTTTGAGTGATACAAAGCTAGGCTTGTTGCAAAGGGTTATGCACAAGAGAAAGGCATTAACTATGGGTGAAACCTTTGCACCCACGTCATATGAGTACCATGTGGACTATCATTGCATTTGTAGCACATAAAGGTTGGAATGTACGTCAATTGGATATCAAAACTGCTTTCTTGACTAGAGATTTGCATGAGGAGGTCTATGTATTTTAGCCTCATG
Source organism: Cibotium barometz (assembly GCF_041138505.1). Taxonomy (NCBI): domain Eukaryota; kingdom Viridiplantae; phylum Streptophyta; class Polypodiopsida; order Cyatheales; family Cibotiaceae; genus Cibotium; species Cibotium barometz. The sequence continues at coordinate 32,239,192 of NC_141059.1, forward strand.
CTTTTGTTAGAAAAGTCGGGAATCAAAAGCATGTAGATTGAAGAAATCTATATATGGTCTTAAGCACGCTCCTAGAGCATAGTATAAAAAGATACATGCATACTTGGTTGCAAAGGGTTTTTACAACAGCCTAATTGACAGTACCCTCTATATTAAGGGGACTAAGGATGCTTTATTGGTCATCATGTTATATGTTGATGACATGCTGCTCATAGGCCCTAATGATGATCATATTTCATCTTTCATAGCTGATTTAGAGAAGTCTTTTGAGATGTCAGATCTTGGACCGTTGCACTATTATTTGAGCATTGAGTTTTGGTAGCGTAATGATGGCATTGTTATGCTGCAAAGAAAATACATACATGCATTGTTGAAAAGGTTCAATCTTGAAAACTGTAAACCTTTGGCTACACCTATGGAGACAGATTATCAAGTATTTTCTTAATCTACCCTCACATCAAAGCAAAGGAGGTAGTTGGAAAATGTACAAAATTATGACTTTGAGATCACTTACACAAAGGACGCATTGCCTAGAATGTAGGCATGTTCACTTATGGCCATTTTGCAGGTGCATTTTGATTAGTATGTGGACATACAAGAGGAATATGGGAATGATGAAGGTGTTTCCCACATGATAGAAAAATTACAATAAGGGTCACATGAAGATTTCTCTCACTTTCGATTATAAAATGGTCTCCTCTACTACAAAGACAAGGTATATCTAGCACCAAATTTATCCTACAAGGTCCTTGAGAAGATGCATTATACCCTAATGGTGGGGCATTTGGGGATTTTAAAGACTTATGATAGAGTGAGGAAACGTTTTTTTGGAATGGCATGTGGAGGGATGTGAAAAGATGCAGGGGAGAAGAGAGCTTGAGCTCTTGCAAGCACACACACACTCACAAAATCCTAATAGAGAACACACCATATACAAAGATAAGAGTACTCACATATGAAAGGTACTCAACCAAATACCTAATAGAGTACTCACATATGAAAGGTACTCAACCAAATACATAATAGGGTTCTCTATAGTGTGAACCCAACTAAATGAGCTGGTGCTATAACTATGCCAGTCTTTAGAATGGCTATCACACAGCCTGTCATCCCACTGGCCGCATATCACCCATGATCTCACCAACCATGCCAGTGGTGTAAGTGTGTAGTCTATCCCCCAGGTGGGTCATCAGTGTCCACCGCCTCACTAGATGAGCTCAATATCTCAACAGGATGTACATGCCAGTGGTGTAAGTGTGTAGTCTCTCCCCCAGGTGGGTCACAGTGTCCACCGCCTCACTAGATGAGCTCAATATCTCAACAGGATGTACATGCTTTTGTTTCCAAATGTATCCCTTGTCAGCTCAATAAGGATCCCACTCATAACCTTGGAGGTTTTCTTCAACCATTGCCCATTCTCAACAAAAATGGACACACACATCAATGGATTTCAATACAGGTCCTTCGCACAAGGAAGGGATGGGAAAACATTTATGTGGTTGTAGATCGATTGACAAAGGTAGCCCATTTTATTCCCAAAAATGAAGTCCATTTCATTCCAACAAAGATCACATATACTAGATCTATGGTTGCCAAGCAAATCTTGGGAACATGTGTTCAAGATGCATGGATTACCTCAACACATTATGAGTGATCGTGATGTGAAATTTTATGGGTACATTTTAGAGAAATATATGTAAGAGTATGGTCACCAAGTTAACTCCAAGTACGTCCTATCTCCTTGAAATGAATGGCCAAATGGAGCAAGTTAACAAATAGTTGGAAAGCTAGGTACTATTGAAGGTCTTTGACCATTTTTTAAATGCATAGTTTGGCCCAAGTCCTCCTAGGCACCAAGAGGAGGTCCCCTGCATGCCAGGTGGTGGGCATTAGAAATTTTAAAAATAGACCCCCGCCCATTATTACCAAGCCCAAGATCTAGCGGGGAAAGAGGGGCTCCTTTTTTATTTTCTGAAGTACACCCACCCTTCTATCTATAAATTTGTTGATGTCAAGATATCATCATTTTTAATATTTGTCATGTTTTGGAAATGTGTACATACCATCTTTATGACATAGACGTTCTAATTTTATATTACCATGATAGCTATCCATTTTTAAATCACAATATATTTTATAAATTTATGTGGTCACTCTCACCATGCTCAATAAAGGTTTTTGTAAATCATGCTTGTTGATAGATTTCACTCTCTCTCTCTCTCTCTCTCTCTCTCTCTCTCTCTCTCTCTCATCTCCCTTACCCTCTCTCTCTCTCTCTCTCATCTCCCTTACCCTTACCCTCACCTTCACTCTCATCTCTCATCATGTCTTCATCTAGCATCATGTCTCCATCAACATGAGAATGCCCTGCAGAAATGTCAGGAATACTAAGGGGCTCAACCACTTTCTCTTTGCCTTTATGTGATGTACTAATCACATTTGCAGGACCGGTATTATGATGTAGCCTGCCACTCCATGGTCTATCAACTGAACCACTAGATGAGGACTCTCCTGGTCCACTCAAAGATTGTGATTGCTGTGACTTGCATTCTGTGCAACCACATTTCCACTCACATCAGCCCCAACAGCTTCTTTTTCAGCAGATACCAGCTGCTCATCTCATAAAAAACAACATCCCTGCTTACCCTCAACTTACGTGTAGCAGGGTTATAACACCTGTATCCCTTTTGCTCAAGGGAATATCCAATAAACACACATTTTTTAGCTTTTGGATCCAGCTTAGTTCTCAATTCATTTGGCACATGCACATATGCAATGCATCCAAAAACAGATGAGACAAATCAGGTTTTTTACCAGTAAACCTCTCCTCTGGAGTTACATCATGTATGGCTGCAGTTGGAGTCATGTTCATGATCTAAACTGCTGTAGAAACAGCCTCAGCCCAATAGCGATGCGGCATATTCTTCTCTTCCATCAATGCTCGCACAATCTCAACAATGTGCCTATTTTTCTGCTCAGTAACTCCATTTTGCTACAGAGTGTATCTGCATGTAAACTGTCTCTGAATACCATTTTTCTTTAAAAATTCAGAGAACTCATTGGAGGAGTACTCTCCCCCTCCGTCTGACCTTAGGCACTTTACATATTTCCATGTTTGCTTTTCAACCATAACTCTGAAATTCTAAAATTGAGTGAACACCTCACTCTTCTCCTTCATGAAGTATACCCACAATTTCCTTGTGTGGTCATCAATAAATGTCACATAATACCTGCAGCCTCTCATAGACATGGTCTTCGTAGGACCCCATACATCTGAATGCACAACATCTAGTGCATTTCTGCTCACATTTCTGTTACGTGGAAATACATGCTTTGTTTGCTTTCCAAATTAGCATGCTTCATATATTTTCTGCATACCTTCAACTTTAAACTTTGGCAGCCCTGTCACAATTCCTTTAGTCTGCATAGACTTCATTCTCTGCACATTCACATGTCCAATTCTTTTATGCCAAATGTCTGTGTGCAACAATTCCTGAACCATTTGCAAATATTGCAGCACTCACTTCAGGCATGTTTACATTCAACGTAAATATTCTGCCCACTCTGTTGCCTTTTGCAACCAACCTGCACTTGTCTTTAAAGTCTTTAACATAATAACCATCAGGGTTAAACCGAACCTGCAAACCCTACTCAATCATCTGGCCAACTGAAACGAGATTCTTTGCTATGTTCAGAACATGAAGTACATCTGCAAGGTACTTCACTTTGCCATCCTGCATAGATAATGGCACATCTCCAACATGGACAATTGGATGAGCAGTGTCATCCTACATAGATAATGGCACATCTCCAACATGGACAATTGGATGAGCAGTGTCATCCCCTGTTTCCACAAAACCTGGTCTTTCAAGGTTTTTCATCTTCTTGAACCACTCCCCATGACTTGTCATATGGTTCGAAGCACCTGATGAATCAACATACCATACATCATCTTTATGTGTTGCTTCTACATTTTCAGACATGGCATTAACGACATGCTGCATAACAAACAACCCCTTTCATTATCCTCATTGTTTCTGCTCAAGGATGCATAGTTGTTTTGCTGCAATTTCCCATTTTGCATGTCAGCTTGCTTCTTATAGCAATCTGCCTTGCACATGTCCAGGCTTACCACAATAAAATCATCCACGTGTATCATTATACTGCCTTTGCCAATTTCCACGACCTCTTTGACTCCCCCTGCCTCTCTGAATTGGTCACCTGCGTGTTGTTGTTGTCGTTGTGAATTCTGGGACTGTTGTTGTTGCTAATGCTGGGCCATAATTTTGATTACCTGTTTGGTCACCTCCTTGACCGCGTCCATGGCCTCCTCTACCTCGTCCTGTTTCTAAACTTATGTAGAAGGCCTATTGCTCTGAAACTGTTTTTGTTTTGTGAAGACTGGTGGTCTTCACCCAAGCTCTTCTCTTCTATTATCAACATAGACACCAAATCTGTAAAATTGGGAATATTTTTCCGAGTCTGAATAGACGTCTTGAACGCCTTGTATTATGGCCCGAGACCACGTAGACAGACTTCCACCTTGTCATCATCATCTACTGAAACACCAATAGATGCAAGGGATTCCACAATACCTTTATCTTCAATGCATAGTCATTCATAGACATACTCTTTTTCTCCACACTATGAAGTTCATTCTTCAACTGTATCTTGTGTGCCTTGGTATTCGTTTCATAGAGTTTTACCAAGGTGTCCCACACCTCCTTGGGGGACTTGGCATCCTGTATGTGCCCAATCATGGTGTCCTGTATACTGATAGAGAACCAATACATAACTTTTCTGGCATCCTGTATGTGCCCAATCATGGTGTCCTGTATACTGATAGAGAGCCAATACATAACTTTTCTGGCTCCTTGGTTCCAGTCCTTGAACTCTTTCACATCTGCAGCAGCAGTCGAATTGATGTCCAGTATCTTCGGTGCCTCTTTATGCTCACCTTCTATATAGTCCCAATAGCCCTTTCCCATCTCAGGAAATTTGTCAGCCTAAACCTCCAAGCATGGAAGTTATTCTTATCAAGCTTCTCAGCAACAATCTGGGTTATGCCATCATTTGACATCTTGCCAGACACACAAATTTACCAGAAACAACACTCTGGTTTGTCCTACACAAACTGTTGTATTTTTTGCAGCGGTACTGTAGTAGACTCAAATGTCACAACCAGTGACCTCAATGTGCACACATACACCCAATGGCAACTGTTGTATTTTTTGCAGCGGTACTGTAGTAGACTCAAATGTCACAACCAGTGACCTCAATGTGCACACATACACCCAATGGCAACTGTTGACCTCCTTGTAGCACACACAGTGTCTGCACAGCCAATCTATCTTCCTGCAATTCTTAAAACAGAGTTCTGTAGAGAATCAATGACTTACCCGCAGTGCTCGAAATTGCCAGCTTTTTCTGAAAAACGAAGGTCGAGACACGCCCAAAACGTGTTTTCGGCCCAAAAAATTTAGTCCAATAGGACAGTTTAGTTTCCCTATAGCTTTACTCCCGTGAAGAAAGCTCGTCAATCAGAGATCGTTTACCAGTGCCTCCTGTAGAGCTCCCGATAGGGTGTAGTCGCCAACACAAATAGGGAAGAGTGGTTGAAGCTCTTACCCTTGTACCGCTTCCTGTGCTTCTCTTGCTTGCAGCTCAGCCCTTAGGCTTTGATACCATGAAAAGATGCAGGGGAGAAGAGAGCTTGAGCTCTTGCAAGCACACACACACTCACAAAACCCTAATAGAGAACACACCATATTGAAAGATAAGAGTACTCACATATGAAAGGTACTCAACTAAATACATAATAGGGTTCTCTATAGTGTGAAGCCAACTAAATGAGCTGGTGCTATAACTATGCCAGTCTCTAGAATGGCTGTCACACAACTTGTCATCCCACTGGCCGCATATCACCCATGATCTTACCAACCATGCCAGTGGTGTAAGTGTGGGGCCTATCCCCCAGGAGGCGAGGGTCATCAGTGTCCAGCACCTCACTAGATGAGCTCGATATCTCAACACGATGTACATGCTTTTGTTTCCAAATGTATCCCTTGTCAGCTTAATAAGGATCCCACTCATAAGCTTGGAGGTTTTCTTCAACCATTGCCCATTCTCAACGAAAAATGGACACACATTGCAATGGATTTCAATACAGGTCCTTCGCACAAGGAAGGGATGGGAAAACATTTATGTGGTTGTAGATTGATTGACAAAGGTAGCCCATTTCATTCCCAAAAATGAAGTCCATTTCATTCCAACAAAGATCACATATACTAGATATATGGTTGCCAAGCAAATCTTGGCATGTGTTCAAGATGCATGGATTACCTCAACACATTGTGAGTGATCGTGATGTGAAATTTTGTGGGTACATTTTAGAGAAATATCTGTGAGAGTATGGTCACCAAGTTAACTCCAATTACGTCCTATCTCCTTGAAATGAATGGCCAAATGGAGCGAGTTAACAAATAGTTGGAAAGCTAGGTACTATTGAAGGTCTTTGACCATTTTTTTAATGCATAGTTTGGCCCAAGTCCTCCTAGGCACCAAGAGGAGGCCCCTTGCATGCCAGGTGGTGGGCATTAGAAATTTTAAAAATAGACCCCCCCATTATTACCGAGCCCAAGATCAGCGGGGAAAGGGGGGCTCCTTTTTTATTTTCTGAAGTTCACCCTTCTATCTATAAATTTGTTGATGTCAAGATATCATCATTTTTAATATTTGTCATGTTTTGGAAATGTGTACATACCATCTTTATGACATAGACATTCTAATTTTATATTACCATGATAGCTATCCATTTTTAAATCATAATATATTTTATAAATTTATGTGGTCACTCTCACCATGCTCAATAAAGGTTTTTGTAAATCATGCTTGTTGATAGATTTCACTCTCTCTCTCTCTCTCTCTCTCTCTCTCTCTCTCTCTCTCATCTCCCTTACCCTCACCTTCACTCACATCTCTTACACCCCCACTCTCATCTCTCATCATGTCTTCATCTAGCATCAAAAAACTTCCTCTCAAGGAGACCATTGAAGTTGTTTTCAAGAATCTTTGTAAGAAGGCCTCCAATGATAAAAGATGAGAAATCTATGAGCATATCAAGCTTACTCTAGAGGCTCATAAGCTTTAGGAGAAGCTTCTATCAGATGAAGAAATCAACACAAGTGATCTATATGTGTGGGATCATAAACTTAGAGCTGCCACACCATCGATACTTAGCACACCAACGTCAGGGAAGAAAACGAGGATCCCCTATGTGAGGAGCTTAAGAGAGCAAAGTAGCCAAATTGGTAAAGTAGTGTCATCCACATCCTACAAGTAAAGAATAAGGTAAATCAAGCTCATTTTTTACAAATGAGGATCGAAAGTGTATGCTTTAAATGTTTCCTCCATTCAAGGTTTTTACAAATGAGGATCCAAACTATATGCTCTAAATGCTTCCTCCAATCGAGGTTTTTTTTGGAGGGATTATTTTCTAAAGTTCACTCTTATATCCATAAAGTTCACCTCTAGTCTTTTTTTAATGCATGGTTTGGCACAGGGCCTTTCAAGAACCAAGGGGGATCCCCATGCATGCTTGGCATTAGGAAAAAAAAGGTCCCCTGTTGGACCTTGGATCCAGTAGGGGTGGGTGGGGCATTTTTGTTTGCATCTACTAATACCCACCATGCATGCAAGAGTGATGCCTAGGAGGCCTTGAGCTAAACCTTGCATTCTTGGTGTGCTTTGAAAGTAAACAAACAAGCCCCCTAACCCCCGATGTAGACTCAAGGGAGGAGGGGGTCTTTTTTTAAACTTCCAATGCCCACCTTGGGTCCATTGGGGGTGAGGGGGCCTTTTATTTTACTTCCAATTCCCATCAAGCATGCAGGGTTCCTCCCCTCACTACCTGGAATCCCCCATGTATGGCTACTACTTATTTCCATTGTGTATCACATGCCCCCCCCCCCTCAAAGGGAGTGGCCCGTTCCATAAAACCAACATCAAAAAAGTAGTTTTGTTTCAAAGATGAAATTAATTGTATATGTGGAACTATAATAAACATAGTTTTACATAAGCTTCTTGCTTTTTGCATCAAAGCATTCAAGGACTTCGTTGGGGTTATCATCTCCTAAGAGAAAGGGTCTCCCATGGTCTTGTAACACTTCCCTAGGGGTAGAAGCCTAGACTAGTCCCGTCACCCCTTTAGCCAAAACGTTTGTGCTTGTAGAGGAACCAAACACTAAGATGGCGGTCATCTTACATAGCAAAATGACTTGTTTGCATCTTTGTATTGGCCGCATCGCCAAGGTGTGATATAAAGCCTTGCACTTCATGAGCTGCTCTATACTATTTGGCATCATCTTTGCATGGATTACAATAATCACCAAGGGATTAATAAGCCCTATGTAGTGCACAAGGGATCTCTTCCAAATGTATTCCTTCTTACCCACTAGATTCATCAATCTCGATTTCTCCTTACATACATACACCATAGAAACCAAAATGGCATATGATAGGAAAATTTCTCCAAATGTATTCCTACATCCTCCTCTTTGTCCACCACTAAATTCATCAAATATATCCAAAATGGCATATGATATGAAATTTCAGCAAACCTTCTCCAAATGTATTCCTACTTCCTCCTCATCCACTAAATTCATAGATCTCAATTTCTCCCTGCATACATACACCATAGAAACCAAAAAGGCATATGATAAGAAAATTTCAGCAAAATAAACATATAAAGGAGAATTACATATAACTAAATTTATTACCAATCTCTCATGATCTACTTTGATAAGGATTTTAAGGAGGATTTTGTGATTGATCCTTGGCTTTCCTCATGTTTTAAAGGTGGTTGGGGCTCCATGATAGATGGAGCCCGCTCTTGTATGTCTTTCATTATGCCCTTGACATATGGGGTACCTTGACATATGGGAGCAAGCTCTTATGTTCCTTCAGGTTCTTGTACATCTTGCATCTTGAAGTCAATCAATGGTGATGCCTCAAGGACATTAACCTCGAGTGTCATTCTCCCTCAAGCTAATTAATTCATCGGTGTGGGTGATGCTTAAAGGATATTGGCCACACTGCATCTAGAGCTTCATCCTCCCCACAAGATAAATAATTCTTCAATGTTGAGGAGGAAAAGATAGTTCCTTCCATCCACAACCATTGAGTGGAGGCTTGTACTTACTCTCGAGTGTCCCCTGCCTCCTTCTCCTCCTCCTTCTCTTCCTCTTCCTCTTCCTCTTCCTCTTCAATGTTGAGGAGGAAAACATAGTTCCATCCATTAACAACCATTGAGTGACAGTTTGTACTTACTCTTGATAAGTCTCCTTTGGGTCCCCCTCCTCCTCCTCCTCATGTTCCTCTTCCTCTTTCACAATATGTGTCTCTTCCTCTACCCCTACCTCTTCCTCTTGATCTTGTTTCTCAAGGCCTTCTTCTATACTTATCAATGCTAAAGCTCCATGTCTTTTCGCTTCTTCTGCATCCTCTAGTTTGAATACATCCATTGGCTCAAATGTGGGCAATGGTAATGTTTTAGAACTTGACGTCGTTTTGCTATTAATGTCGGTGATGTCCTCAACTTCTTCCTCTTGTAGAAGTAGGATAAAGGTTGTTTCCCATGAGAGTAACTTAAGCCCTATATCCTTAATCCCTTTGGCCTCTACGAACTGGCTCTCTATCTCCCACTAGTAGTAGATGGTTGTTTGAGTTAAAATTCTTCATAAAATGCCTCAAGCTCTTTCCAAAGGTGGCATCATTTGCCATAAAGGTGAACTAAGAAGTCAAATGGAACCCATCCCTTCCTAGAGTCATCAAAATGAACAACTTGTAGGCTAACATGTGTGCCTTCCAAGAATCATAAAAATGAACAACTTGTGGGCTAACATGTGTGTTTATGATGTCCCCATTCCTCTCAGTTATCTTAAGCACATTGATCTTTTGGGTGAAGATCTAGAATAGCTCATCAGATTTGTTGATATAATTAAGTTTTGCTCATGCAAGCTTCCATGGTGACTTTCACCCATGTATTGGACTCCATGTAAATGATGTCTCGTGTTCCCAACTTTGTGTTAATGAGTCATCTCCTTCCTCAAAGTTTTGGACACTATCTCATGTGTGCCGATTGTGTTCCAGCATGCATAGATCTTTTTCCTATGTTGGAGACATCCATATGTGTTAATGTAGCAATCCATTGTGAGCCAACGATGAGCTTTATGATGTCTCAAAATTTCAGCCCATTGATAGTTGTGTGGATGAGCCTCCTTCATCTTTATCAAGAACTCTTCACACTTGGCTTTATGATGCATTGATTGATGATTGTTGTGGGCAACCAGCACATGTGGATTGGCACCGAGCTTCGTGGGATGGTTTTTCTTTGGGCACTACAGCTTCTATTGATGCATGTATCCATGGTTATGATGATGACTTTACAAAAGAGATGGATGCCTATGTTCATGAGAGATTGGACGGTTGTGCATCTACTTTGTGTGATGCTCATGGTGTGGACATATGTGATGCTCATGCATCTTTTAGTGTTACTCATGCTTTTTTTGGTGTGGACAGTCATGCCTTGGATTCACCTATGGATAGTGTTGGTCATGCATTGATAGGTGGTCCGTGGACTATATTTGTGACTCCAACTTATGATGATTTTTTGAGTTCGTATTGGAAGGTTTATGATTGTGAGCTCTATGAGACCACTTCATGTGTGGATGCCTTATTAGAGTCCAGTATTGATGGGGGTCATGCCTATGTTAAATTTGAGGGTGTAAGATTCCTCCCCCAACCCCCTTTTGATGTCTAGTATCTTCCCCTGTAATCAATCCCTCTTCAGAAATATAAAGACCTTGTTTCTAACTGTTTTAACTTAGAGAGAGAAAATATTCTAGAGAGAGAATATTCAGATTTTGAATATTTTTAGATAGAAAAATTTCTCATATTATTAAAATGAATTCTCCTGAAACAGAAATTCAAAAAGAACTTTCCAATGTGCAATTGGAATTAATTGGAAATAGGTATAAAGAACCTTAGCCTAAGGGTCTAGATTTTCAAAAAAATTTGGATTATGATCCAATTAAGGTTCCTATGGGCCAATAGCATCAATCCATGTGTAGGGAGGAGATAAATCCAATTTGTAAAAGAAGATACCCAAAAATGAGTAAATGCTCACATAAGATGAAGAGTTGAAAATGTACAAGGTTTATTAGTAAAAAACTATGAGCAATATTAAAAATATGAAATATTTTGGGTATCCAAAAATGAGTAAATGCTCACATAAGATGAAGAGTTGAAAATGTACAAGGTTTATTAGTAAAAAACTATGAGCAATATTAAAAATATGAGATATTTTGGGCATCCAAAAATGAGTAAATGCTCACATAAGATGAAGAGTTGAAAATGTACAAGGTTTATCAGTAAAAAACTATGAGCAATATTAAAAATATGAGATATTTTGGGTATAATGATTCCATTTTGACACATATGTAAGGAAGGGGAGTTCTTTAAAGGAGGTGCATATTTCACATGCTTGAATGAGTTTTAAACTCATAAAAATTGAGATATTTCATCTCTCCTCTCTCCTCATTCAAGTCTAGTTCCAAAAAGTTAGCTTAACTGACCTAAAAATGGTCAAAAAGTGACCAAACTGACTTGGAAAATTCTAGAATCAGTTTGTTTGGTTAGGAGCTCAATTTTTCCTATAAATAGAAGCCTCCCCCTTGTTGAAAATATATAGTGTCTTATGCATTATTACTCTACTCCACCTAAGCCAAGAACTGTGAATTCTTTAATAATTCACTAGTTTTTGACACTTCCCTCTTTCTTTAATCCCCATTGGTGGCTCCATCAACATACTAAACCAATTGATTGGTTGGGGGCCTCTACCGTGAACAAAGAATCAAGCAAATTGTAAGGTAAGTATGATGAATTTTGATCTTTTCTATAATTTCTCAATGTTTCTCTCTTCTCAACCCCTCTCAAGCTTGAGAAGCTTAATTGGTATGGTTTTTGAATGCTATTAAAGTTAATTGATTAATGATAGTAAGAAATTACATAAATTTCCATTTATGTTTAATTCTAATGGTTTTTCTCTCTCTCACTTAAGAAATAGTCATACTCATGACCCATTCTTAATCTAAATGAAGCTTTTCATAAAGTTTTTTCTTAATCCAAGATTAATCTATGCTTGAGAACAAATTAATAGTTTTTTTATCTATGCTTTTAGTTTATGATTTAATCCATTAAGTGTTAATGATCCAATTAGGGATTATTCTAATCATTTCCTTAAAGATAACCTATCTTTTAAAATAATTGAGATTTATTAGTTATAGTAGCGGAGCTATGGTAAAATTTTATAAAAATTTACACATAAATAATTTCATCCAAAGCATGAAAAGAGGATTTTCTACCATATTCTAAGAATTATCATCCTAGATTAATTGAAAGATATACATTGTAATCCTAGAGAAATTATTTTTTATATTATGCATAATTGATTTTCATACATAGAGGTATGCATAAGAGATGAATATTTTATTATAAAAGAGTTACTTTTAGCATAATTGAAATTCATGCATAGAGGTATGCATAAGAGATGAATATTTTATTATAAAAGAGTTACTTTTAGCATAATTAAAATTCATGCATAAAGGTATGCATAAGAGATGAATATTTTATTATAAAAGAATCACTTTTAGCATAATTGAAATTCATGCATAGAGGTATGCATAAGAGATGAATATTTTATTATAAAAGAGTTACTTTTAGCATAATTAAAATTCATGCATAGAGGTATGCATAAGAGATGAATATTTTATTATAAAAGAGTTACTTTTAGCATAATTGAAATTCATGCATAGAGGTATGCATAAGAGATGAATATTTTATTATAAAAGAGAGTTACTTTTAGCATAATTGAATTTCATGCATAGAGGTATGCATAAGAGATGAGTTAGGATGTGATAAGATGAGTTAAGAAGTGATAGGATGTGTATGGGATGAGGTAAGAAGTGTATGTGATGGGATAAGATGTATATGGGTTGTGATAGGGTGAGAATATGGATGTAAATGTGGATGTGTATGTATGGATGTATGCATGTGGATGTGTATGCATGTAGATGTGGATGTATGCATGTGGATGTGTATGTATGGATGTATGTATGTGGATGTGGATGTTTAAATAAGGATGTGAAAATGGATGTATGCATGGATGTGTATGAAGAATAATGAAGGTGAATGTGTATGGGAAATAATGTGTCGTTGATATGAATGAATGGATGGGGATGAGTACACATATAACTGGAATGTGGAATAAGCAATGTGGATTGATGAGGGATAATGTGGAAAAATGAGAGTTAATATAGAAACTGTATTTTGTGACTGTTTGAAAATGCTGTTTGTAAATGACTGTTTTATGTCAAGAATGCTGGGAAAGCATTTTGACCATCTTGTGATTAAGGTCGTGGAGACTTAACTGATAAAGTTGCAACTGCTGGACGGAGAGTCAATGAAGGACGTCTCGCGTAGCAAGGTCGGCCGAGGTCTTGACCAGCCTCGATGCGATTAAAATGGTGAGCTTCCGGTACGGTGGATGAGGGGCCAAGGAAGCGGCCTATGAGTGAAGCGCTAGGTCACCTGCGAAGGATCCTAGAGGGTGCTGACCATACGGTGCTCGGGCTCTAGGTCGCCCAGGATACCCACGCGTGCGTTGAGGAAGATATTGGAACAAGGAGTAAGAGTTGTTTTTTGAAACCGGGCATGGATCTGGTTGACTGACCTTGCTGGTCCTCAAACGGATGAGTCCATGGCTCTTTTGTTATGGATCTGTTGGTTGATCTTGCTGATCTTCAACGAGAGTCCATCTTGATAAGTGATTATATTGCCGGGTATTATGGGCTAGGAACTATAGAAACGGCCCCTGAGTGGACAGGTGGTGAGCGTTCTAGTTGCCAGTGATGCCATAGATACTCTGATGAAGGAATGATGGGACAATTGAATCAACCGGATAAATTGGAAGATTGTGATCAGTGATACTATGGTTTTATTAAAGGATTGTTTTTGGTTGAATCTAGTGAAAAGGCAATTTCATATTGGGTGTGTAAGTGGTGTGACTAGTTTTATGTTTGCATGAACTTCCGGCTAGGGGGCCTTGGAACTCTTTTCCTTGGTACCTAGGACAAAACCTAACCAAATTCCAAATTGGATCCCATCACTACAGTGGTTGGCTAACCCATGGGATCGGATGGGCGGTTGGCTAACCCATGGGATCGGATGGGGTTAGGCTAGAATGATGGATCCGTAAATCAAGACTCAACTTTTGTTATTACGATAGATAAAGTAAATCCCGGACAGTAATTGTTCTATGGATAGGAATCAACGATTGTGCCTCTTGAATGGGGAAAAAAGCGTTGATCTCAATGATCCAAGTGCAAGTTTCTTCCTTGATCTGATCAAGTATCTTGAAGATGCAATTGGATCAGCTTGATCAGAAATGTTCTTGACTACGTTAGAGTAAAAAGCTTTCCTGGTGGAATCGCCCGTGCTTTTCGGTAAAGGAAGTTTTTTCGGGTTCGGTTTTGGAACAACCGACGGATTAGTCTCTTATCCAGATATCCGTGGGTGAGGCCCCGAATGTGGGACCCCTGTCCCGCGCGAGAAGTGCTACTTCCGCTGCTAGTATCTTGAATCCGTTGCTCGGTGGGAACAGGGATCTTACAGTTGGTATCAGAGCATTTGGTTAATAAAGATCAATTGAGAAGACAAATATGTCAAAAATTTATCAAGAAACACAAAAAGGTTATAATTGTGTGATATAATTCATACAATTTGATATTCAAACTGAAATTCGTAATATGGTAATTGGGTCTTCAGATGGAAGTACCACAATTATATAGAATCCCTGACTTGCTTGAGGCCTAGACATGATGGTATTTACCTTATAATTCCAAGGGCCGTGACTACCGTATATACCGAGAGTATAACTGCAGCTCTTTACTGACAGTATATACGAGTAAATCTAAGACTTGAAATTATAAGCGTTAATGCTATCCAGATGATGATTTTGAATGTGGTTGATATGATTTCTAATTCTGTTTGAGAATTGATGAATTGATTTGGATTCTGATTGAAAATTCTGATTGAAAAATGATGATTTCTAAAATTAGTTGAAATATATTAATCTGAACAAAACCACAATGAGGATGAATGGGACGAGTCCCTATGATGATATTCATAACTGGAATGATGATAATGAATTCAGTAAATCACTATAAGATTAGTGGATTGTGCTGTCAGATTGCTACTGTTAACACTTGACCGGTAGATCAAGTTAAGGGATGACAAATTGAGAACTTACTTGAATGAAAATTCCGTGGAGGAATGTTCAGAAAGAAATTTTTGGTCTAATGGACCATTATCACGTTAAAAATATGAATGTTATGATCTGAATGAATTATATTTAATGATGAGTTCTATATAAGGGATATTTATCCCAATATTCTGTTGGGTTGACCAGAATATAAGGAACCCCATAATAAATTGGATCTTAAGAAAAAGAGTTGTCCTCTACCTTGCGAGATGAGGACATCTGGCACTTTTTTAAGTGGGGTAGAATGTAAGATTCCTCCCCAGCCTTCGAGGTATACAGGAGTAAGAATCTCCCTTTTTTATCTTATAATTATTCCCTCTCTAAAATAAATAAAAAAAAGATTCTGTTTAAAAAAGGAAGACCCTTTCCCTAGAATACTTCTCAGGAGTCCCACCTGTTTTAAGGATTCAGAACAATGAGTTCAGAAGTGAAAATCGGTGTTTTGGATACCAAAGTTTTGGTTTTCATTCGAGTACGGCCCAAAAGAAGTTCTTTATCTCTTGGGGAGTATAAGAAGTTATCCCCCAGATATTGTGAGCCTTATCTGAATTCAATGAAAGTAGGTGACTTAGCCTACAAGCTTCTTTTATCTCCTCATCTCAAAGTTCTTAATGCCTTCTATAGAAAATGTACCAAACCCAAATCATGGAAAGACGATAAAACTTTAGTGACAAGATACCGTTGGCTTCTAAGTTACGCTAGCTCCTTCCTTTATATATGTCATAACTTTTACTTATCACTCACAGTAATCTTACTCCCATCGATCTCCTTTCTTCTTAATCTCCTTTATGGCTTGGCAACAAGAATTAGTTTTATCCATAATGATTTCTCACCTTCAAGACGCAAGTGAATCTCTGAAGAAGGATTTTATAGAACAGTATGAGCGCTCACTTTTTTCTCACCTAGGAACTTCTGTAGCTCAGACCAAATGGCGGACCTATCAAGTCATAACTAGGGTAACACCCTGGGGTCAGTAGCACTTTCATAACAATGTCCGCTTGGCCATGGTTATTGAAGCTTTGGGTTTGGGTCCCCGATACTACTGCATCATGAGATCAAGGCATCTCGGTTTTTCTGAGCGGGTCTTCTTACTGGCGTGTTTTCTTCCTCATCAGAAGATATGCCTTTACCCCGTTTTTGGCTTGCCTCTCAGAGGTCCTTTTGTTAGATCACCTCATACCACTGAGATAGGTGCGACAATAACCAGCAGAATCATTCCCATAGATGAGTTACCCTATACTGGTGCAGCTTGTGAGTGCTGCTTTTGTGACCATATGATGGACGGGCTTATGGAAGTGTAAAGAGTTCTTCTATTTTTACTATAAGTTTCGAGAATGAATAAAGTTTAAATCTTGTTCTTATCTTGAATCTTGCTCTCTTTGAGACTTTTCTTGGTGGTTAATCTTTATTCGTGCATCTTGCGAAATTATCCCAAGTTGCGAGATGAGGACATCTCGCGTTTTTTAAGTGGGGTAGAATGCAAGATACCTCCCCCAACTCCCTTTTGATGTCTAGTATCTTCCCCTGTAATCAATCCCTCTTCAGAAATATAAAGACCTTGTTTCTAACTGTTTTAACTTAGAGAGAGAAAATATTCTAGAGAGAGAATATTCAAATTTTGAATATTTTTAGATAGAAAAATTTCTCATATTATTAAAATGAATTCCCCTGAAACAGAAATTCAAAAAGAACTTTTCAATGTGCAATTGGAATTAATTGGAAATAGGTATAAAGAACCTTAGCCTAAGGGTCTAGATTTTCAGAAATTTTTGGATTATGGTCGAATTAAGGTTCCTATGGGCCAATAGCATCAATCCATGTGTAGGGAGAAGATAAATCCAATTTGTAAAAGAAGATACCCAAAAATGAGTAAATGCTCACATAAGATGAAGAGTTGAAAATGTACAAGGTTTATTAGTAAAAAACTATGAGCAATATTAAAAATATGAGATATTTTGGGTATCCAAAAATGAGTAAATGCTCACATAAGATGAAGAGTTGAAAATGTACAAGGTTTATTAGTAAAAAACTATGAGCAATATTAAAAATATGAGATATTTTGGGTATCCAAAAATGAGTAAATGCTCACATAAGATGAAGAGTTGAAAATGTACAAGGTTTATTAGTAAAAAACTATGAGCAATATTGAAAATATGAGATATTTTGGGTATAATGATTCCATTTTGACACATATGTAAGGAAGGGGAGTTCTTTAAAGGAGGTGCATATTTCACATGCTTGAATGAGTTTTAAACTCATAAAAATTGAGATATTTCATCTCTCCTCTCTCCTCATTCAAGTCTAGTTCCAAAAAGTTAGCTTAACTGACCTAAAAATGGTCAAAAAGTGACCAAACTGACTTGGAAAATTCTAGACTCAGTTTGTTTGGTTAGGAGCTCAATTTTTCCTATAAATAGAAGCCTCCCCCTTGTTGAAAATATATAGTGTCTTATGCATTATTACTCTACTCCACCTAAGCTAAGAACTGTGAATTCTTTAATAATTCACTAGTTTTTGACACTTCCCTCTTTCTTTAATCCCCATTGGTGGCTCCATCAACATACTAAACCAATTGATTGGTTGGGGGCCTCTACCGTGAACAAAGAATCAAGCAAATTGTAAGGTAAGTATAATGAATTTTGATCTTTTCTATAATTTCTCAATGTTTCTCTCTTCTCAACCCCTCTCAAGCTTGAGAAGCTTAATTGGTATGGTTTTTGAATGCTATTAAAGTTAATTGATTAATGATAGTAAGAAATTACATAAATTTCCATTTATGTTTAATTCTAATGGTTTTTCTCTCTCTCACTTAAGAAATAGTCATACTCATGACCCATTCTTAATCTAAATGAAGCTTTTCATAAAGCTTTTTCTTAATCCAAGATTAATCTATGCTTGAGAATAAATTAATAGTTTTTTTATCTATGCTTTTAGTTTATGATTTAATCCATTAAGTGTTAATGATCCAATTAGGGATTATTCTAATCATTCCCTTAAAGATAACCTATCTTTTAAAATAATTGAGATTTATTAGTTATAGTAGCGGAGCTATGGTAAAATTTTATAAAAATTTACACATAAATAATTTCATCCAAAGCATGAAAAGAGGATTTCCTACCATATTCTAAGAATTATCATCCTAGATTAATTGAAAGATATACATTGTAATCCTAGAGAAATTGATTTTTATATTATGCATAATTGATTTTCATGCATAGAGGTATGCATAAGAGATGAATATTTTATTATAAAAGAGTTACTTTTAGCATAATTGAAATTCATGCATAGAGGTATGCATAAGAGATGAATATTTTATTATAAAAGAGTTACTTTTAGCATAATTGAAATTCATGCATAAAGGTATGCATAAGAGATGAATATTTTATTATAAAAGAATTACTTTTAGCATAATTGAAATTCATGCATAGAGGTATGCATAAGAGATGAATATTTTATTATAAAAGAGTTACTTTTAGCATAATTAAAATTCATGCATAGAGGTATACATAAGAGATGAATATTTTATTATAAAAGAGTTACTTTTAGCATAATTAAAATTCATGCATAGAGGTATGCATAAGAGATGAATATTTTATTCTAAAAGAGAGTTACTTTTAGCATAATTGAATTTCATGCATAGAGGTATGCATAAGAGATGAGTTAGGATGTGATAAGATGAGTTAAGAAGTGATAAGATGTGTATGGGATGAGGTAAGAAGTGTATGTGATGGGATAAGATGTATATGGGTTGTGATAGGGTGAGAATATGGATGTAAATGTGGATGTGTATGTATGGATGTATGCATGTGGATGTGTATGTATGGATGTATGCATGTGGATGTGGATGTATACATGTAGATGTGTATGTATGGATGTATGTATGTGGATGTGGATGTTTAAATAAGGATGTGAAAATGGATGTATGCATGGATGTGTATGAAGAATAATGAAGGTGAATGTGTATGGGAAATAATGTGTCGTTGATATGAATGAATGGATGGGGATGAGTACACATATAACTGGAATGTGGAATAAGCAATGTGGATTGATGAGGGATAATGTGGAAAAATGAGAGTTACTATAGAAACTGTATTTTGTGACTGTTTGAAAATGCTGTTTGTAAATGACTGTTTTATGTCAAGAATGTTGGGAAAGCATTTTGACCATCTTGTGATTAAGGTCGTGGAGACCTAACTGATAAAGTTGCAACTGCTGACGGAGAGTCAGTGGAGGACGTCTCGCGTAGCAAGGTCGACCGAGGTCTTGACCAGCCTCGGTGCGATTAAAATGGTGAGCTTCCGCCGGTACGGTGGATGAGGGGCCAAGGAAGCGGCCTATGAGTGAAGCGCTAGGTCACCTGCAAAGGATCCTAGAGGGTGCTGACCATACGGTGCTCGGGCTCTGGGTCGCCCAGGATACCCACGCGTGCGTTGAGGAAGATATTGGAACAAGGAGTAAGAGTTGTTTTCTCAAACCGGGCATGGATCTGGTTGACTGACCTTGCTGGTCCTCAACGGATGAGTCCATGGCTCTTTTTATATGGATCTGTTGGTTGATCTTGCTGATCTTCAACGAGAGTCCATCTTGATAAGTGATTATATTGCCGGATATTATGGGCTAGGAACTATATAAACGGCCCCTGAGTGGACAGGTGGTGAGCGTTCTAGTTGCCAATGATGCCAAAGATACTCTGATGAAGGAATTATGGAAAATTGAATCAACCGGATAAATTGGAAGATTGTGATCAGTGATACTATGGTTTTATTAAAGGATTGTTTTTGGTTGAATCTAGTGAAAAGGCAATTTCATATTGGGTGTGTAAGTGGTGTGACTAGTTTTATGTTTGCATGAACTTCCGGCTAGGGGGCCTTGGAACTCTTTTCCTTGGTACCCGAGACAAAACCTAACCAAATTCCAAATTGGATCCCATCACTACAGTGGTTGGGCGGTTGGCTAACCCATGGGATCGGATGGGGTTAGGCTGGACTGATGGATCCGTAAATCGAGACTCAACTTTTGTTATTACGATAGATAAAGTAAATCTCGGACAGTAATTGTTCTATGGATAGGAATCAACGACTGTGCCATTTGAATGGGGAAAAAAGCGTTGATCTCAATGATCCAAGTGCAAGTTTCTTCCTTGATCTGATCAAGTATCTTGAAGATGCAATTGGATCAGCTTGATCAGAAATGTTCTTGACTACGTTAGAGTAAAAAGTTTTCCTGGTGGAATCGCCCGTGCTTTCTGGTAAAGGAAGTTTTTTTGGGTTCGGTTTTGGAACAACCGACGGATTAGTCTCTTATCCGGATATCCGTGGGTGAGGCCCCGAATGTGGGATGTAAGATCCCTGTTCCCACCGAGCAACGGATTCGGGTACTAGCAGCGGAAGTAGCACTTCTCGCGCGGGACAGGGGTCCCACATTCGGGGCCTCGTCCACGGATATCCGGACAAGAGACTAATCCGTCGGTTTTTCCAAAACCGAACCCGGAAAAAACTTCCCTTACCCGGAAAGCACGGGCGATTCCACCAGGATAACTTTTTACTCTAACGTAGTCAAGATCATTACTGATCACGCTGATCCAACTGCACCTATAAAGATACACGGTCGGATCAAGGAAGAAACTTGCACTTGGATCATTGGGATCAATGCTTTTTTCCCCATCAAGAGGCACAGCCGTTGATTCCTATCCATAGAACAATTACTATCCGGGACTTACTTCATCTATCGTAATAACAGAAATTGAGTCTCGGTTTACGGATCCATCAGTCCAGCCTAACCCCATCCGATCCCATGGGTTAGCCAACCGCCCAACCACTGTAGTGATGGGATCCAATTTGGAATTTGGTTAGGTTTTGTCCCGGGTACCAAGGAAAAGAGTTCCAAGGCCCCCTAGCCGGAATTTCATGCAAACATAAAACTAGCCACACCACTTACACACCCAATATGAAAATTGCCCTTTTCTTAGCATCAGCTAACTTTAAAACAATCCTTTAATAAAACCATAGTACCACTGATCACAATCTCCCAATTTATCCAGTTGATTCATAATTTTCCATCATTCCTTCATCAGAGTATCTATGGCATCATTGGCAACTAGAACGCTCACCACCTGTCCACACAGAGGCCGTTTCCATAGTTCCTAGCCCATAATACTCGGCAATATAATCACTTATCAAGATGGACTCTCGTTGAAGATCAGCAAGATCAACCAACAGATCCATATAAAAGAGCCATGGACTCATCCGTTGAGGACCAGCAAGGTCAGTCAACCAAATCCATGCCCGGTTTCACAAAACAACTCTTACTCCTTGTTCCAATATCTTCCTCGACGCACGCGTGGGTATCCTAGGCGACCCAGAGCCCGAGCACCGTATGGTCAGCACCCTCTAGGATCCTTCGCAGGTGACCTAGCGCTTCACTCATAGGCCGCTTCCTTGGTCCCTCATCCACCGTACCGGAAGCTCACCATTTTAATCGAACCGAGGCTGGTCAAGACCTCGGTCGACCTTGCTACGCGAGACGTCCTCCATTGACTCTCCGTCAGCAGTTGCAACTTTATCAGTTAGGTCTCCACGACCTTAATCACAAGACGGTCAAAATGCTTCCCCAGCATTCTTGACATAAAACAGCCATTTACAAACAGCATTTACAAACAGTTTACAAATACAGTTTCTATATTAACTCTCATTTTTCCACATTATCCCTCATTAATCCACATTACTTATTCCACATTCCATGTATATGTGTACTCATCCAATCACCTCCTTTTCCATCTCTTCACTTCAGATTCCTTCACATCACCTATCATATATTCACATCCATATCCACATCCACATCCACATCCACATTCACATCCATACATCCACATCTACATGCTTATCTCCATTTTCACATCCTCATTTATACATCCACATCCCATATCCACATTCATACATACACATCCATATCCACATCCACATCCACATCCACATCCATGCATCCACATCTACATGCTTACCTCCATTTTCACATCCTCATTTATACATCCACATCCCATATCCACATTCATACATACACATCCATACATCCACATCTACATCCACATACATACATACATCCACATCCACATTCCACATTCACATCTATACATCCACATCTACATTCACATTCACATGCATCCACATCCACATTCCCATACATCCACATCTATACATCCACATTCCACATTCACATCTACATTCACATTCACATACATGCATCCACATCTACATGCTTACCTCCATTTTCACATCCTCATTTATACATCCACATCCCATATCCACATTCATACATACACATCCATACATCCACATCTACATCCACATACATACATACATCCACATCCACATTCCACATTCACATCTATACATCCACATCTACATTCACATTCACATACATCCACATCCACATTCCCATACATCCACATCTATACATCCACATTCCACATTCACATCTACATTCACATTCACATACATCCACATCTACATTCACATCCACATTCCCATACATCCACATCTATACATCCACATTCCACATTCACATCTACATTCACATTCACATACATGCATCCACATCTACATGCTTACCTCCATTTTCACATCCTCATTTATACATCCACATCCCATATCCACATTCATACATACACATCCATACATCCACATCTACATCCACATACATACATACATCCACATCCACATTCCACATTCACATCTATACATCCACATCTACATTCACATTCACATACATCCACATCCACATTCCCATACATCCACATCTATACATCCACATTTACATCTATGCATATACATCTTCATGCATATATCCATTTTCATGTTCATACATCCACACTCCCATCTCCATATCCACACATCCATTCTCGCCCTATCACAACCCATATACATCTTATCCTATCACATACACTTCTTACCTCATCCCCCCATACACATCTTAATTCATCTTATCACATCCTAACTTATTTCATAAGCATCTTATCACCTCTTATCACACCTCTTATCACATCCTATCACTTTCCATACGCATCTTATCAATTCTTATCACATCTCATACACCTCTTATCACATCTTATCACATTTCATATCTTTTTAAAAAAAAAAAAGAGAATTCTTTTATTTGATATAAGATTTCTCTACACATTTATTTATACATAAATTCCATTTAAGGAGACTAACACTTTCGAAATTAAAATCAATCTTTTATGCATCTTCTTATGCATGATTTCAATTTGGTAGGGAATTATACTTTTAGAATAAAAGAATTTCTCTTATGCATCTAAGTTAAGCATAAAATCCATTTATGAGGAAAATCATACTTTTAGTATAAAAAGAATATCTTTTATGCATACCTATATGCATGAAATCCAATATGATAAAAGTAACACTTTTGATATAAAATTTTTTCCTTTATGCATACTTCTATGCATGAAAATTAAAATGATAAAAGTAACACTTTTGATATAAAAATTTTCCTTTATGCATACTTCTATGCATGAAAATTAAAAATGATAAAAGTAACACTTTTGATATAAAAATTTTCTTTTATGCATACTTTTATGTATGAAATAAAAATGATAAAAGTAACACTTTTGATATAAAAATTTATCCATTATGCATACTTCTATGCATGAAAATAAAAATGGTAAAAATAACACTTTTGATATAAAAATTTATCCTTTATGCATAATATTAAAATTTAATTTCTCCATGATTATAATGAAATTCTTTCAATTAATCTAGGATGATGATTCCTAGAATATGGTAGGAAGTCCTCTTTTTATGCTTTGAATAAAAAAAATTTTATGCATAATTTTTATAAAAATTTTGCCATAGCTCCGCTGCTATGACTGATAAATCTCAATTTTTCTAAGGGATAAAGCTTATCATTAAGGAAATAATTAAAATGATTCTCTAATTGGATCCTTAATCCATAATGGATTGAATCATCAATATACATAAACTAAAAGCATAAGAAAAAGCCATTAATTTGGCCTCAAGCATAGCTTAATCTTGGGTTAAGGAAAAGCTTTATGAAAAGCTTGATTTGGATTGAGAATGGGTCATGAGTATGACCATTTCTTGAGTGAGAGAGAGAATTTACATAAGAATCATTAGAATTTAAACATAAATAAAAATTAACTTCAATAGCATTTATTAAATTATGTAACTCTTCACTACTATTCAAACTTCAATAGCATTTAAAAAAAACCATACCAATTAAACTTCTCAAGCTTGAGAGGGGTTGAGAAGAGAGAAACATTGAGAAATTATAGAAAGATGAATATTCACTAATTACCTTACAATTTGCTTGATTCTTTGTTCACGGTAGAGGCCCCCAACCAATCAATTGGTTAAGTATGTTGATGGAGCCACTAATGGGGATTGAAGAAAGAGGGAAGCTCCAAAAACTAGTGAATTATTAAATGAATTCACAGTTCTTGGCTTAGGTGGAGTAGAGTAACGATGCATAAACACTATATATTTTTCAACAAGGGTGAGGCTTCTATTTATAGGAAAAATTGAGCTCCTAACCAAACAAACTGATTCTAGAATTTTCTAAATCAGTTTGGTCAATATTTGACCATTTTTAGGTCAGTTAAGCTAACTTTTTGGAACTAGACTTGAATGAGGAGAGAGGAGAGATGAAATATCTCAATTTTTATGAGTTTAAAACTCATTCAAGCATGTGAAATATGCACCTCCTTTAAAGAACTCCCCTTCCTTACATATGTCATATTTTTAATATTGCTCATAGTTTTTTACTAATAAACCTTGTACATTTTCAACTCTTCATCTTATGTGAAATATGCACCTCCTTTAAAGAACTCCCCTTCCTTACATATGTCATACTTTTAATATTTCTCATAATTTTTTTATTAATAAACCTTGTACATTTTCAACTCTTCATCTTATGTGAAATATGCACCTCCTTTAAAGAACTCCTCTTCCTTACATATGTCATACTTTTAATATTGCTCATAATTTTTTTACTAATAAACCTTGTACATTTTCAACTCTTCACCTCATGTGAGCATTTACTCATTTTTGGGTATTTTCTTTTTACAAGTTGGATTTATCTCCTCCCTACACATGGATTGATGCTATTGGTCCATAGGAACCTTAATTGGACCATAGTCTAAAGATTTCTGAAAATCTAGACCCTTAGGCTAAGGTTCTTTATAGCTATTTTCAATTAATTTCAATTGCACATTGGAAAATTCTTTTTGAATTTCTGTTTCAGGGGAACTCATCTGAATTAGAAGAGATATTTTTCTATCCAAAAATATTCAAAATCTGAATATTCTCTCTCTAGAATATTTTTCTCTCTCTAGGCTAAAACAGATAGAAACAAGGTCTTTATATTTCTGAAGAGGGATTGATTACAGGGAAAGATACTAGACATCAAAAAGGGGGTGGGGGAGGAATCTTACATTCTACCCCACTTAAAAAAATGCGAGATGTCCTCATCTCGCAAACTGGGATAATTTCGCAAGATGCACGAATATGAGACTTAGAGAAAAATTTTAATCAAGATTAACCACCAAGATAAGTCTTAAAGAGAGCAAGATTCAAAATACGAACAAGATTTAAACTTTATTCATTCTCGGAACTTATACAGTAAAGATAGAGGAACTCTTTACACTTCCATAAGCCCGTCCATCATATGGTCACAAAAGCAGTCCTCACAAGCTGCACAAGTATAAGGTAACTCATCTATGGGAATGATTCTGTGGGTTATTGCTGCGCCTATCTCAGTGGTATGAGGTGTTCTAAGAAAAGGACCTCTGAGAGGCAAGCCAAAAACGGGGTAAAGGTATATCTTCTCATGAGGAAGAAAACACGCCAGTAAGAAGACCCGCTCAGAAAACCCAGGATGCCTTGATCTCATGACGCAGTAGTATCGGGGACCCAAACCCAAAGCTTCAATAACCATGGCCAAGCGGACATTGTTACGAAAGTGCTGCTGACCCCAGGGTGTTACCCTAGTTATGTCTTGATAGGTCCGCCATTTTGTCTGCGCTACAGAAGTTCCCAAGTCAGGGAAAAGTGAGCGCTCATACTGCTCTATAAAATCTTTCTTCACAGACTCCCTTGCGTCTTGAAGGTGAGAAATCATCATGGATAAAACTAATTCTTGTTGCCAAGCCATGAAGGAGATTAAGAAAGAAAGGAGATCGATGGAAGTAAGATTACTGTGAACGACAAGTAAAAGTTACGACTTATAAAAAGGAAGGAGCTAGCGTAACTTATAAAAAGGAAGGAGCTAGCGTAACTTAGAAGCCAACGGTAACTTGCCACTGAAGTTTTACCGTCTTTCCATGATTTGGTTTTGGCACATTTTTCTATAGAAGGCATTCAAACTTTGAGATGAGGAGATAAAAGAAGCTTGTAGGCTAAGTCACCTACTTTCATTGAATTCAGATATAAGGCTCACAATATCTGGGGGATAAGTTCTTATACTCCCCAAGAGATAAAGAACTTCTTTTGGGCCGTACTCGAATGAAAACCAAAACCTTGGTATCCAAAACACCGATTTTCACTTCTGAACTCACTGTTCTGAATCCTTAAAACAGCGTGACTCCTGAGAAGTATTCTAGGAAAAGGGTCTTCCTTTTTTTTTTAATAGAAACTTTCTTTTATTTTAGAGAGGGACTAATTATAAGATCAAAAAGGGAGATTCTTACTCCTGTATACCTCAAAGGCTGGGGAGGAATCTTACATTCTACCCCACTTAAAAAAGTGCGAGATGTCCTCATCTCGCCAAGTAGAGGACAACTCTTTTTCTTAAGATCCAATTTATTCTAGGGTTCCTTATATTCTGGTCAACCCAACAGAATACGGGGATAAATATCTATTATATAGAACTCATCATTAAATAAATTCATTTCAGATCATATCATTCATATCTTTAACACGATAATGGTCCATCAGATCGAAAATTTTTCTTTCTGAACATTCCTCCACCACGGGAATTTCAGTCAAGCAAGTTTTCAATTTGTCATCCCTTAACTTGATATACCGAGTCAAGTGTTAACAGTAGCACTTTGACAGCACAATCCACTAATCTCATAGTGATTTGCTGAAATCATTATCATCATTTATCATTACAGGGACTCGTCCCATTCATCCTCATTGCGGTTTTGCTCAAGTTATTATATTTCAACTAAATTTCAAAAATCATCATTTTTCAATCAGAATCCCAATCAATTCATCAATTCCCAAACAGAATTAAAAATCATATCAACCACATTCAAATTCATTATCTGGATAGCATTAACGCTTATAATTTCAAGTCTTAGATTTACTCGTATATACTGTCAGTAAAGAGCTGCAGTTATACTCTCGGTATATACGGATAGTCACGGCCCTTGGAATTATAAGGTAAATACCATCATGTCTAGGCCTCAAGCAAGCCAAGGATTCTATATAATTGCGGTACTTCCATCTGAAGACCCAATTACCAAATTACGAATTTCAATTTGAATATCAAATTGTATGAATTATATCACACAATTACAACCTTTTTGTGTTTCTTGATAAATTTCTGACCTATTTGTCTTCTCAATTGATCTTTATTAACCAAATGCTCTGATACCAACTGTAAGATCCCTGTTCCCACCGAGCAACGGATTCGGGTACTAGCAGCGGAAGTAGCACTTCTCGCGCGGGACAGGGGTCCCACATTCGGGGCCTCGTCCACGGATATCCGGACAAGAGACTAATCCGTCGGTTTTTCCAAAACCGAACCCGGAAAAAACTTCCCTTACCCGGAAAGCACGGGCGATTCCACCAGGATAACTTTTTACTCTAACGTAGTCAAGATCATTACTGATCACGCTGATCCAACTGCACCTATAAAGATACACGGTCGGATCAAGGAAGAAACTTGCACTTGGATCATTGGGATCAACGCTTTTTTCCCCATCAAGAGGCACAGCCGTTGATTCCTATCCATAGAACAATTACTATCCGGGACTTACTTCATCTATCGTAATAACAGAAATTGAGTCTCGGTTTACGGATCCATCAGTCCAGCCTAACCCCATCCGATCCCATGGGTTAGCCAACCGCCCAACCACTGTAGTGATGGGATCCAATTTGGAATTTGGTTAGGTTTTGTCCCGGGTACCAAGGAAAAGAGTTCCAAGGCCCCCTAGCCGGAATTTCATGCAAACATAAAACTAGCCACACCACTTACACACCCAATATGAAAATTGCCCTTTTCTTAGCATCAGCTAACTTTAAAACAATCCTTTAATAAAACCATAGTACCACTGATCACAATCTCCCAATTTATCCAGTTGATTCATAATTTTCCATCATTCCTTCATCAGAGTATCTATGGCATCATTGGCAACTAGAACGCTCACCACCTGTCCACACAGAGGCCGTTTCCATAGTTCCTAGCCCATAATACTCGGCAATATAATCACTTATCAAGATGGACTCTCGTTGAAGATCAGCAAGATCAACCAACAGATCCATATAAAAGAGCCATGGACTCATCCGTTGAGGACCAGCAAGGTCAGTCAACCAAATCCATGCCCGGTTTCACAAAACAACTCTTACTCCTTGTTCCAATATCTTCCTCGACGCACGCGTGGGTATCCTAGGCGACCCAGAGCCCGAGCACCGTATGGTCAGCACCCTCTAGGATCCTTCGCAGGTGACCTAGCGCTTCACTCATAGGCCGCTTCCTTGGTCCCTCATCCACCGTACCGGAAGCTCACCATTTTAATCGAACCGAGGCTGGTCAAGACCTCGGTCGACCTTGCTACGCGAGACGTCCTCCATTGACTCTCCGTCAGCAGTTGCAACTTTATCAGTTAGGTCTCCACGACCTTAATCACAAGACGGTCAAAATGCTTCCCCAGCATTCTTGACATAAAACAGCCATTTACAAACAGCATTTACAAACAGTTTACAAATACAGTTTCTATATTAACTCTCATTTTTCCACATTATCCCTCATTAATCCACATTACTTATTCCACATTCCATGTATATGTGTACTCATCCAATCACCTCCTTTTCCATCTCTTCACTTCAGATTCCTTCACATCACCTATCATATATTCACATCCATATCCACATCCACATCCACATCCACATTCACATCCATACATCCACATCTACATGCTTATCTCCATTTTCACATCCTCATTTATACATCCACATCCCATATCCACATTCATACATACACATCCATATCCACATCCACATCCACATCCACATCCATGCATCCACATCTACATGCTTACCTCCATTTTCACATCCTCATTTATACATCCACATCCCATATCCACATTCATACATACACATCCATACATCCACATCTACATCCACATACATACATACATCCACATCCACATTCCACATTCACATCTATACATCCACATCTACATTCACATTCACATGCATCCACATCCACATTCCCATACATCCACATCTATACATCCACATTCCACATTCACATCTACATTCACATTCACATACATGCATCCACATCTACATGCTTACCTCCATTTTCACATCCTCATTTATACATCCACATCCCATATCCACATTCATACATACACATCCATACATCCACATCTACATCCACATACATACATACATCCACATCCACATTCCACATTCACATCTATACATCCACATCTACATTCACATTCACATACATCCACATCCACATTCCCATACATCCACATCTATACATCCACATTCCACATTCACATCTACATTCACATTCACATACATCCACATCTACATTCACATCCACATTCCCATACATCCACATCTATACATCCACATTCCACATTCACATCTACATTCACATTCACATACATGCATCCACATCTACATGCTTACCTCCATTTTCACATCCTCATTTATACATCCACATCCCATATCCACATTCATACATACACATCCATACATCCACATCTACATCCACATACATACATACATCCACATCCACATTCCACATTCACATCTATACATCCACATCTACATTCACATTCACATACATCCACATCCACATTCCCATACATCCACATCTATACATCCACATTTACATCTATGCATATACATCTTCATGCATATATCCATTTTCATGTTCATACATCCACACTCCCATCTCCATATCCACACATCCATTCTCGCCCTATCACAACCCATATACATCTTATCCTATCACATACACTTCTTACCTCATCCCCCCATACACATCTTAATTCATCTTATCACATCCTAACTTATTTCATAAGCATCTTATCACCTCTTATCACACCTCTTATCACATCCTATCACTTTCCATACGCATCTTATCAATTCTTATCACATCTCATACACCTCTTATCACATCTTATCACATTTCATATCTTTTTAAAAAAAAAAAAGAGAATTCTTTTATTTGATATAAGATTTCTCTACACATTTATTTATACATAAATTCCATTTAAGGAGACTAACACTTTCGAAATTAAAATCAATCTTTTATGCATCTTCTTATGCATGATTTCAATTTGGTAGGGAATTATACTTTTAGAATAAAAGAATTTCTCTTATGCATCTAAGTTAAGCATAAAATCCATTTATGAGGAAAATCATACTTTTAGTATAAAAAGAATATCTTTTATGCATACCTATATGCATGAAATCCAATATGATAAAAGTAACACTTTTGATATAAAATTTTTTCCTTTATGCATACTTCTATGCATGAAAATTAAAATGATAAAAGTAACACTTTTGATATAAAAATTTTCCTTTATGCATACTTCTATGCATGAAAATTAAAAATGATAAAAGTAACACTTTTGATATAAAAATTTTCTTTTATGCATACTTTTATGTATGAAATAAAAATGATAAAAGTAACACTTTTGATATAAAAATTTATCCATTATGCATACTTCTATGCATGAAAATAAAAATGGTAAAAATAACACTTTTGATATAAAAATTTATCCTTTATGCATAATATTAAAATTTAATTTCTCCATGATTATAATGAAATTCTTTCAATTAATCTAGGATGATGATTCCTAGAATATGGTAGGAAGTCCTCTTTTTATGCTTTGAATAAAAAAAATTTTATGCATAATTTTTATAAAAATTTTGCCATAGCTCCGCTGCTATGACTGATAAATCTCAATTTTTCTAAGGGATAAAGCTTATCATTAAGGAAATAATTAAAATGATTCTCTAATTGGATCCTTAATCCATAATGGATTGAATCATCAATATACATAAACTAAAAGCATAAGAAAAAGCCATTAATTTGGCCTCAAGCATAGCTTAATCTTGGGTTAAGGAAAAGCTTTATGAAAAGCTTGATTTGGATTGAGAATGGGTCATGAGTATGACCATTTCTTGAGTGAGAGAGAGAATTTACATAAGAATCATTAGAATTTAAACATAAATGAAAATTAACTTCAATAGCATTTATTAAATTATGTAACTCTTCACTACTATTCAAACTTCAATAGCATTTAAAAAAAACCATACCAATTAAACTTCTCAAGCTTGAGAGGGGTTGAGAAGAGAGAAACATTGAGAAATTATAGAAAGATGAATATTCACTAATTACCTTACAATTTGCTTGATTCTTTGTTCACGGTAGAGGCCCCCAACCAATCAATTGGTTAAGTATGTTGATGGAGCCACTAATGGGGATTGAAGAAAGAGGGAAGCTCCAAAAACTAGTGAATTATTAAATGAATTCACAGTTCTTGGCTTAGGTGGAGTAGAGTAACGATGCATAAACACTATATATTTTTCAACAAGGGTGAGGCTTCTATTTATAGGAAAAATTGAGCTCCTAACCAAACAAACTGATTCTAGAATTTTCTAAATCAGTTTGGTCAATATTTGACCATTTTTAGGTCAGTTAAGCTAACTTTTTGGAACTAGACTTGAATGAGGAGAGAGGAGAGATGAAATATCTCAATTTTTATGAGTTTAAAACTCATTCAAGCATGTGAAATATGCACCTCCTTTAAAGAACTCCCCTTCCTTACATATGTCATATTTTTAATATTGCTCATAGTTTTTTACTAATAAACCTTGTACATTTTCAACTCTTCATCTTATGTGAAATATGCACCTCCTTTAAAGAACTCCCCTTCCTTACATATGTCATACTTTTAATATTTCTCATAATTTTTTTATTAATAAACCTTGTACATTTTCAACTCTTCATCTTATGTGAAATATGCACCTCCTTTAAAGAACTCCTCTTCCTTACATATGTCATACTTTTAATATTGCTCATAATTTTTTTACTAATAAACCTTGTACATTTTCAACTCTTCACCTCATGTGAGCATTTACTCATTTTTGGGTATTTTCTTTTTACAAGTTGGATTTATCTCCTCCCTACACATGGATTGATGCTATTGGTCCATAGGAACCTTAATTGGACCATAGTCTAAAGATTTCTGAAAATCTAGACCCTTAGGCTAAGGTTCTTTATAGCTATTTTCAATTAATTCCAATTGCACATTGGAAAATTCTTTTTGAATTTCTGTTTCAGGGGAACTCATCTGAATTAGAAGAGATATTTTTCTATCCAAAAATATTCAAAATCTGAATATTCTCTCTCTAGAATATTTTTCTCTCTCTAGGCTAAAATAGATAGAAACAAGGTCTTTATATTTCTGAAGAGGGATTGATTACAGGGAAAGATACTAGACATCAAAAAGGGGGTGGGGGAGGAATCTTACATGGGACCCCTGTCCCACGCGAGAAGTGCTACTTCTGCTGCTAGTATCCTGAATCCGTTGCTCGGTGGGAACAGGGATCTTACAGAGGGTCACACTTGGGACACTAGGGAGGACTACACATGCAGTGATGATGATGCATGTGAGGATTTAGTCTATGTTGATCATAGCTATGTGCATTGCATTGATGCTAGAGTGACAGCTATGGAGTGTCTATGGGATGATCATGATCAAACCTATGCTCATATGGATATTGGCTATGAGGTGTGTAGCTTTGGACCTTGTGGATGCCGACACAAGGTGATGGTTTATGCATCTAGGGCATTCACTTTTGGATATGCTTTTTTCCATTTGGAATGTAATTTTAATGGAGAGCACATGACTATCTCCGTCATAAATGCTGGTCCTTTACATTTTCCAATTGATCTAAGAGGATGCATGCTTAGCCTCACCTCCAATGATGATTTTTGATATTGGCTATTTGAGCCAAGGGGTTCTAGAGCCATTTTCTTGGTGAATGGATGATGTGGATTTCCATTTAACCCAGGGGCTACATGGTTGTCTCTATCTCTTGGGTGCATTTGGTGGATCAAATATGATTTTGCTTGGGTGCATTTGTCTCTATCTCTTGGGTGCATTTGGTGAATCAAATAAGGAGGCATAAGAATGATTTTCCTTATTGGAATTTCCTATAAATCACTATTAGAGAGCTTCATACTACTTGGAGATCATGGAACTTGCATTTGGAAATGTTGAAAAAGGAGGTACCATCATAGAGAGCAAGTTTGGGGCGGTTTTGCATGTCTAAGATGTAGTTTTTGGCCATTTGAAGCAATTTATAGCCATGGATCATTCAAGAATGTTCTCACATGAGTCTTTTTTTTCCATATACTTGTTAGACATGGACTTAAGCACTTTTATATGGATGCCTACCCATTTGGAAGCCTGAATGTTATACGAAACCTATGGGCGGGGATGGTTTGTAATAAGGTGCTAAAGGACTATGGTTTTGGGCATGGTCTCGGACATGGACCTATTTGGGGGTCAAGGTATTACTAAGTGTGAAAAGGGGCCAAGGGTATATAAGACAATTATAAGGCCAAGTTAAAAATAATCACTTTTATCATCTTTACTCAATATCAATTCAAGTCTTTCTTATGCAAGCTTCGATGGTGATCTTCACCCATGTATTGGACTCCATGTAAATGATGTCCTGTGTTCCCGACTCCACATTAACGAGTCATCTCCTTCCTCTATTCTTTCAGTTTAAGAAAAACAAATTAATCCTTGCATGTTATTCATTTATTTACAAGGATTAATCTAGATGATAATTAGACACATGAAAGCATGTGTCTTAATTTCAAGATATGATAATTAGAGACATGAAGGCATGTGTCTTAATTTCAAGATATTGATGTTGGCACTACTATGCACTACAAGTTTGATTTTCCACATTACATCCAATTCACTAATACATGCACCTTTTCTTGCCCTCTATTTTAGGAGAGCATAGAAAACTATCTAGCTTGCAATAGAATAAGGATTTTATACATCCTTAGCCAAGTAATGAAGAATATATTCACATATTGAGTTCACCAAAATAATTGAAAGTTGCAAGCCTCTAACTAATAATCCCTTGTGGAGATTTTCTATTTTTCATGTCACTAATCAACTAGGTTCAATTTTTTCAAGTGGCAAGAAAACTATCAGTGTGCGACCACTAGAGGACCACTATTGATGTGGTTTCATCATTTAAAAGGTGTTCTTCTTCATGATTATTGTGCTAGCTCTTGATAAGTTTAATTTTATTTTTTAAGAGAAACTTTAAGGACCATCTTTCTTTTAAGAGCTGCTTTGAGATGGTTATTGTAGGTATTAGGCTAACGTGGATCAAAAGTGTCGAAAGTTAATCGACATAGTAAGATAAATGTGTCCCATTGATTAGGATGGATCCAAGGAAAAAAATGAGGGGCTTTTTTTATCCCAAGGGCTATTTTAGAGGGGTGTTTGATATTGTTGGGCTATTTAACTAGAAATAGTTTTAGGAATAATCACCCAAAATTTTCTAGTTTTTTGTTCTAGAGACAAATTTGCCAAAAGTACACTACATACTACCTCACATGGGACCTCATGTACTTTTTGAATAATTAATCAAAACTCACATACACATCAAAGATATACTATAGACTTGAATCAAATTGATAAGATAGAGCATAGCATAAAACAAAAAAAATAGAGCAACATCACCATCAACACACTATTGGGTGCAATCTCCCCCCTCATGCATGTAGCTCCACTTCCATGACATAAGTATTTTGAGAATTGTATTCAATAAATAGCCCAAGGAGCTATTAATAGTTGTGCATACAACTTTGGGCTTACTTTTTCACTTTTACAAAAATAGCTCAAGCACTAGAGCTTGTTCACACACTATGTGTAAAATAACTAAAATTCTTCTAACTTATGTGCAAGAAATATAGCAATGCCACTCACAAGCATGCATAAATAATTTGTATAATCTTTTGGCGCATGGCCAATAAAATAACCTTGTGCACATTCCATTTATTAAGATGGTTTCTACACAAAGTTAATCAAGCATATTTTTCTACGATTATTATGCATCAAAAATATAATAAAATATATATCTATAATAGTCCTCTTGTTTAAAGAAACAACTATCCTCAGTTGTGTAGAAGAAATTGAATAACACAAAATGTTGGTAGCAACATCATGTTTGTTGTGCTGGTGACGACATAACCTACAAGGTAAACTCAGAGGTCCAAACATGGCTCAGAGGCTGATCAAGCATGGCTCAGAGGTTCTTATGGACATAGAATACCACAAACATACTCAAAGGTTCAGTGACAAAGCATGGCACAAAGGCATGCTCAGAGGCTTGGGTGAGCATGGACTGCATCAATAAAACTCATGGAGAACCTAAATTGATGACCCTCGTACTTATCATCAAATAAATAATAATAATACGAAATAATATGATATAGAAAAGATCCTCTATGTGTGACTTGCACACTATTCATCACCTATCTCTCAACGTATACACATTAGTTATTCCAATTCTCTACAATTAGTCCCAATATGAAATGTTGATAGGCACAAACACAACATACACTCACCACTTGTTTCACTATGATTAGAGTATCATTATATACATCATCTAGCATGGCATGAGTTACCACTTGTTACACTTCAATTAGCATGGCACATCAATTGTATAAACCATTTATTACGCTTCGACCATGTGTAGTTTTCTAGCATAGTCCACTTGTTTCACTTTGACCATAATACAGTCATCAACAAGCATAGCACTACTTGTTACACCTCAACAACATACACCCGTCAAGCCTGGTCTCAAGCTATACCAATAACACTAGGTTACCAATATTTAATGTGGAGTCACCTACCATAATATCAATTCACTATAGGATGGCATACTAGCATCTGGGCATTCCCGTCAGCTAAAGGGTATACATTATGTAGCACTACCATATAAGATACAAAATTTCAAAGATTCGCCCAAGTTTCTAAACTTTTAAGTACATATATTAAAACATTCACCAATCCATCTATACTTATACTATTTTAATAGTGTCTTATTTTTTACCCTGGATAGATCCTGCAATGCTTACATGCCCAATGTGTAGGATTTCTAGTCAAATGGTGTGGTATGATACACATGATTACGTAGAGAAGTACATTAATGTCTGCTACTAGAAGAGACTAGGAAAATGTAATCAAAGAAGATTACATAGTTAAAGCACATGCATAGGACTATACTATTAGCTATAAGATAAGTTACAACAAGAGAATTATCGTACATTACTATATTAAAATACACTATGGAGTGAGTGAGTGTGTCTACTTCTCTATGTTGGCTTAATACTCACTATTCCGTATTCTCTATCTACTCACACAACTCAACTATGCCTAAGCCTACATATATATCTCACTTATACATCCTCACTTGTCAATTACATTCAAGATCCTAACTGCTTTTATAAAGTATTGTATAAGTATTCCAACAATGGGTTCCTGGTGGGCAGCTAGCAACAGTAACATTACAGCTAGGCATGTGACTAGACATGGCACTACTAGAGGCTATTAAGAAGTGGGTGGCAATAACACCACATGTAGGCACTCTAGTTAAGGGTGGATCCCATGGATCAACAATTGGTATGCCTAGTGGTTTTTCTTCAGTAGCCTTTTTCCCTTGTCAGAGTGGAGGTGGTGTCACTACACTTGCAAGTTTTCAATGCAAGTTTTCAAGCCTCACTTTTCTCTACGTCTCCTCTCCACTTCATATGCATCTGCATCTTTTGTGATTCACCCTAAAACACCTCTGGTTGTAGATCCTCTCATCTGATCAAATGGCTTATGTTCACACCGATTGAGAACACTTGCGTGCCTTGCAAGGTAGGGAGAAGGAGAAGAGAATGGGTCTTACCCAATTACACCTCTTGCCACTCTTAGTAGAGTAACCCTCTCTTGTGGAGAGATAGGGTCCTCAACCTTTCCTTTTTCATTATCACTAGAAAGGAGCTTTGCAAATGGATGGGGAGCAAAGAGAGAGAGAGAGAGATATGGAAAGCTCAACCTCTACTTTGATGCCATGGTGAGAGTGAGAGCACAAGAGAGTAGAGAAGAGAAGGAGAGAGGGAGAATAGAACATACATCAACACCATCACTCACTCACACACAAACCCTAAAGTATGCATGCAATAAAGAAGAAGAGAAGGCACACAAGCTGTTTTAACCATAAGAGCAAGAAGACTCAAACTCAATTGTGAGAATGGGATTATGTATTTTCTTATTAGTCAAAATTTCTTATATACAAGACTCATTTGTATAGTGCTTGATTGCCCAAATAAAGTATGGGGGGCCCAATAAGTTAGTGTAGGCTGATTTCCTAGTCTAAATGTACATTACCGGCATTACACGTCATAAGCGCAGTGTTTCATAACTATCTTTTAGCATGACACAAGTTGTAAGCTCAGAGATCTCCCAGAATCAATTTACATAAGTGCATTGCATGGTACAAAAAATATGACTTGAAGATGGTTCAGCACATTCGAAGTAATATTAGCCAATGTGGTTTTAACATACCCTCATCCCTAATCACGATTTCATCCTCGGAAATGAGGCTCTATGAAGGCTAGTGGTAGAAGCCACTGAAGTTCCAATATAAGTCAAAGAGCAAGACTTTGTGTACTAGTGTGGATGGTTCAATGAAAGGCTTTGTAGGATGTCCAAAAGTTTGTTTTGAACATATCTTCAAACATGAGCATGTGCCAACCTTACATCCATTGCACTTGCTTATAGTAGTTGAGTATCTGGCAAAGAGTTGGTGGGCCCTTGTTGATGTCAAAGGCCATGTCCTAGAGACCTTCATCAAATGTGTGCCACTCAATTCCACTAAAAGGATGATGGTGAACTTGAAAAAGTGGATGATGATGACCATATCAAGGCCCGATACTACATCATAATCTTGGATGACTTTTCACATTATGTGAAGCATCCGATCTTCATCATGAAGGAGTAGGGGTGGTTGAGGTGGAGGTATCCATGGGAAAATGAACTTCAACTTTGGTTCTTCTCTATCTCTTGATCAAAAAGGTCCCATGCCCATCTATGTGTTCGATCAGAAAATAAACAGGGCTGATCCTAAGATACCTTGGATCATAGCATGGATCATAGCAGTATGCCTTCCAACACAGCCTAGAGAAGGTAGGGTCATCTTGAACCACATAGGTTGCTCCCCCACCATGAGGTCATGCATTATTGAGGCTACCATGTGGTCATTTGTATCCCCCACACAATCCCTCTTGCAAATGACATTTGGACTACTGAGATTAAACTTATGTTCCAAATAAATCTTATTGATAAGGCAAATATCAAGGTGATCCAATGATCCTATTGGTATGAGGGGTAGGGTCGAGGTATTTCCACTAATCGTGAGGCATTTGTCAAGGTCAACCCCATCAAGAAAATAATGCCAGTTAAATGGGAGATCAAGGAGTGTGCATCTGCTATACTGCTCACACTAGTGGGGGGTACAGGGTTCTCCCCTTTTGCAAAGACCTAAGAAGGGAGACCAGGGTGATCAGCTTACAACATGGAGGCTTTGGTCACTCCATTTAGGACATCCCATGGAGAGGTAAGTGGTGGGGGTGTCTTGGGAGATGAAAGGGGTGAGGGAAGTGCTGGAGATGCAGGTGGGATAATTTTGAGGAGTGGCAAGTGGTGAGGTGAAGGCAAGGAGAGGGTGAGCTGATGTAGAGGGTTGGTCCAGGGGAAGGGAGATCAAGGCATAGAGGGTCTTGTGCTGCTGCAGTTTGAGGCTATCATTCGAGGAGGCTAGAGGGTGTTTGGGGAGGGATGGCAAGGTTTAGCAAAGGTTAGTAGGCTGCATCCAACAATCCTCTCTGTCTCTAAGGTGACCTGCTCTAGTTGGGTTGTCTAGCTTTCATCTCTATAATGGTTGGGGTCTAGCTTTCATCTCTATAATGGTTTGGTCTTTAGCTTCAATCACCCTGCAAAAATCTTGGAAATCCTTGAACATCTAGTCATGAACAAGCAGAGTGATGGATTGGTCCTTGGCTTCAATCACCCTGCAAAAATCTTGGTACTGCATGGACATTTGGTTGTGGACCTTGTCCATGGGTTGTTGCCTATTTTGTGCCATGGTCTCAGCATTTTGGAGTGCAGCGATAGGGTGAGTTCTTCCTGTGTTTAAGCTCTAGCTGCCCACGATCCCTCTATTTCTATGTGTAGAACCTCTAGTTTTCTTTAGAGATGATTGATTTAGGAGTCGACTTCAAGGGCCTAGACTTGCAGCCTACCTATCAGTAAGGTCAATGGGGCAGTAGTTTGTGAGTTGCTGGACTAATTAGTTTGTTGAGTTGCTGGACTAATCAGTCCAAAAAATTCAATTCCCTATTTCTTGAATGGTTTTGTAGAGACATATAAGGTATAGAGGCATTGACATTCATCATAATCTTTTACAAACCCAGTTGCATCTCCGAACAAAGTAGGCCACTACAAGCCTGCTAAGAACTTTTTTTGTGATGGTGTCCTCCATTGATGTATTCGAATTCCTGAGAACATCTCATGATCCTGCCTTGGCCTAGCTTGTATAATTGCCCTGCAACAACAGTCAATTGGTAAGGGACTGCATTTTTGATAAGGTTTCATTCCCTATCTCAATTAAGGGGTCTCTCTTGGGAAAAACCATTAGGCAAATAATGGGAAATCTCTTCGGTCCATTCTAGAACAATGCAGAGTTTGAATAGTGGGGTCTCTCTTGGGAAAAACCATTAGGCAAATAATGGAATAATGGGAAATCTCTTCGGTCCATTCTAGAACAATGCAGAGTTTGAATAGTGGGGTGTTAGGAAGTTCATCCTCCTCCACTCTGACCATGGGGCATTGGCATGCACATGCTTTGAGCCTCACCATGAAATCAAACTCTAGTAGGATGAGGAGACATCAAGTTATCCTTTCCAAAGTGCAAGGCTCATTATGGACCAAGTAAATAAGCACCTGTGCTAATGGTCTACGAAAAACACAAATTTGTTTGCCAAAAGATAAGCAATATTTCTTTATAGTATAGACCATTGAGAGTCCTTCCTTTTCTATAGTGGTGTAGTTTTATTCACAATGTTCTATAGCAATTGGCAAAGCTAACAGCCATGTTATGCTCTCCTGGTTGTGCCAAAACACAACCAATTATGAAAGTTGAGGCATCTATGTGCACATGGAAAATAATGTCCCATTTGGGAGATCTTAGGATTGGTGCACACTTTCTAAGGCTTTTTGACACTCATCCATCCACTCAAAGATGACAAGTAGTCTGTACTAGGGTCTTGCTATTGGATGTACACAGGATTATAAATCTTTCTATAGTATCCGAACATGTCCCATGAAACACTGGACACCCTTGAAGTTATTGGGTTGTGGAAGCTTAAGAATTAGCTTCACCTTATTATCATCATCAGCAGTAGAGATATTATGTTCAAAAACAATGTGGCCTAATATTACTCCATGCCTCACCCAAAATTGACATTTAAGTGGGATAAGGGATATTATGTACAATGTACATTATTCAATTACCTTCCTTACGCACCAGAAATGCGCTTTTAATTTGAATTGACACAAAGGTCATCCATGAATACCTCAAGGAACTCCTAAGGTATTCCTCATATGACGTCCACATAAGCCTTTAGAAAGTGCCTGGGGCATTGGATAGGCCAAATGGCATAACTCTGTATGCATAATAAGTACCCCATTCTGTGGCAAATGCATCACTTGGGTCTATTTCCACTTGGTTATATCCCGAGAACATCAAGGAAGCTATAGGCCTCCTTGCCTTTGCTACTTGTCTAGCACATGCTCAGTTTTAATGGTAACAGGTACAAGTCCTTCACCATGGCTACATTAACCTTTTTGATGTTAACACACAAACCTGAATCTTTTCATTTTTCTTTTTAGGCTCTATGACTATTGGGGATAGCCATTCAGTGTGCTCTATCTCATAAATGAACCTAGCTTTGATGCATTTGTCGATTGTCCTTGACCATTTTGGAGTATTTTGGATTCATCTAATAATCCTTGTGCCTTGATGGCCATGCTCCTTCCATAATGGAAATAGTGTGTTTGACCACCTCCGAAGGTCACCATTCATGTTACTATATTTCCAAAAGCAGTCTTGGAATTCTATGAGTAGGTCAATGAGATGTTTTTCTTCTTTTGGAGATAGGTCTTTTCCAATGTATACAGGTTTGGGATCCTTGCCAGGTCTTGCTTTATTAACCTCCTTAACTTTAGTGGTCCATCGAAAGATGTTCCAAGATTCCCATCAAGGGTTCTCTTTTCCTTCTCAAAGTGTACAAAATAGTCACCCACATCATATGTTTTGAAATGCTCAGGCATCTATCTAAGGTCTTCAGCATAGGCGCGCTCTTGCAGGATGTGCTTAACTTCTTTTTCAACCTCTACTAAGGCTTTGTTTTTTGCCCTTTCTATAGAGCAAGAGAGTTTTATAGACTCATTAGATCCTAAAAGTTTGTCTCTCTCTGTGGAAATTAACTTGACCAAAATTTTAGAAATATTGAGCTCTCTTTGTCTCACAGATGGCAAAAGTATACATGGGAGTCTATGGCCTCGATGTATCAAGGCCAATGGTCTTCATTTTCTCCCTTGAAAAGATATAAGTCATCCCTTTTATCTTTTTGGGTCCCAATCTACCACCTCTTCGTCATAGTATCACCTTCAAATTCTAGTGCTCTTTGCATTGTTATAACACTCAACATATATACCGAAGCAAGCTCCTTGCCATTTTCTATGGCATATTTTGTGCCTATCTTCGTTTGGGAGGATATCCATAGTTGCAAGAATATGCATCCAATTTTCAGAGTCTTCTAGCTATGGAAGTGAGACAAACTCTAAGCTCTCACATTCGTAGTCCATGTTTTATAACAAGTCTGGTACGTGTTTAGCTTAGTGGTGTTACTGGTGGTTATCAAGTCTTCGGTAAAAGGTCCACCACTCATAGGATGAGTTTTCCATGTTTGTAAGTTAACTTTAAGGGTTTCATTCCTTTTCCAAATGTAGATGTGGTCTCTGTCATCGTTATGGACCATTCAGGTCTCTCTCATAAGGGTCTGCCAAGGATGCAGTCAGGAATTCGATTGTTGTTGTGAAAAGTTCATCACCACAAAAGAGTGGCAGAAACTTAGACCAAAAGTCTTGATTGTCAGATTCTACAATAATAACCCCATAAGTCTAATTTAGGAATTTTGGCACTTTTTCAAGTGCCATTTTTCAAAGACCTAAGTAAAATGTGTCAATTTTTTGTGAAAAATAAATAAATATTTCTTTTTGAGCTTGTAAATGTGGTTGTCTTTATTGTTTAATCTTTACCATACAAGATAAAATTTATGAAAAAAGCATCACAAAGAAGTGTTTTTATACCAAATAAGTAGGATTTGAAGATCTAATGAAGCAAATCAAATTGTAATTGATTCTTTAATCAATTGAACAATGTAAAGCATTTTACGAGTTATTTGATAGATATTCTAAGTTCACAAGATAAAGAATGCCTTTAACTTGAGCTAAGGTTCAAGTTCCATTTTTCAAAAGGTGAAGTACATTCCTATAGTTTCATAAAGAAAAGTTGATGTGAAAGCCCTTTTGAGCTTATAAGTATGACAGGTTTTTCTAATAAATATTGATAAGATTGAAATTTATGTTGCTAGTTTTGTCATGTCACCTTTGACATTTGAAACTAACAAGGTTGGATATATTTTTCTCAACTTTTTCAAATAGTCATGTGGAATGTGAGTTTGGAGCCAATAAATCAAGAACCTTGTGCTACTTAAGGAAAGATTGTGGGAAATTTTTATGCCCAAAGTTTTGAGCCATGCATTATTGAGCCTAAAAATCATGAGGAAGCCTTCTTATATCCTTGCTTAAACTTGTGAACCCAAGGCTAAGCCCCATGACCTAGGCTCAAACTTAAAATTGAGGCTTAATATCTTGGGGGGGTCTTAAAAAGCCAAGTCTAAACAATATTTTAAGTCAACTAGTTACCTGAGACCCTTGTTTAAACTTGAGTTTGAGCTTAAGTTGTTTGAGTCCCAAGCCCCATGCTCAAACTCTAAATCTTGAGGTATTCTTGTAAGGTCATGTCTAAAATTTTAATTTAAGCCAATTTCACAAGACCCTTGCTCAAACTTAAGATGCTTGAGGCTAAGTCCTAAGCCCAAGCTCAAAGCTAAGTTTGGGCCTAAATCTCTCAAGGGAGTTCTGATAGGCCCTTAGGCTCAACCTTAAGTTTGATCCTTGACATTTTGATGATGAGAATTAATAGGTCTTCGAGCTCAAACTTAGCAGAGAGTCTAAGTGTTAAAGGTGTTGGAGTGAATGTATGTTAATGTGACTCGTTCACATATAGTTGTTGTATAACATGTTTATAATACCGCAGTGTTGGAGATTGCAGGTTTACTGCAAGTAAAAAGCACCATTTAGTAAGTTTCTCCTATAAATAATCATGTCTGACAGACTATCCAAGATTATGAGTGAAAAGATGGATAAGAATTACTTCCAAGCATGGAAGTTCAGGGGATGACCAAGTTCATCACATATCTCCAAGTGCAGAAGTAACTTGCTGCAAATAATCATATCTAATAAACTATCCAAGATTGTGAGCAAAAAGTTGGATAAGAATTACTTCCAAGCAGATGGCCAAGTTCATCACATGTGATAAAAAGAAGCCAACGATTGATGAAGAAAATCCGACCCTATAGCAGGTTGTAGGCATATAAAGCATGGCATAAAAGAGACATAAAGATATTGTATTGGTTGTTTGATAGTATGACAAATTTGATGCTTGTGCATATACATGATGCACAAACACCTAAGCAGGTTTTTGGGATACCTTAGTGTGAAGATGTATAGTGCAAACACCAAAGCTCGCAAGATGCAGCAAAAGCAGGACTTACATAATCTGACCAAAGGAAAGTTGAGCATAAATGATTACTCAATGAAGGTTAAAGGGCTTGCAGATGTCCTTGCTTCTGTTAGATCACTAATAGATGATGATGCTATGGTCTTCATGAGCTTAAATGGTCTTGGCAAAGAATACAACCAGTTTTAGACCTCTATTGGAGTTCGAGAAAACTTTCCTAAATTTAAGAAAATGATTGCTCTCCTCATCTGTGAAGCGATAAATATTGGGAGAGATTCATCCTCTGGAAATGCAAATGATCAAGCCTTCTACTCA
The DNA here is from genome assembly GCF_041138505.1 of Cibotium barometz. Classification (NCBI taxonomy): domain Eukaryota; kingdom Viridiplantae; phylum Streptophyta; class Polypodiopsida; order Cyatheales; family Cibotiaceae; genus Cibotium; species Cibotium barometz. The sequence goes on from NC_141059.1 coordinate 32,284,126, forward strand.
TATATAGATAGAGACAAAGGCAAGTCATCATCTAGAGGATGAGGTGGTGATTAATTTGGAAATAGAAACTAGCAATAGCAAACAATAAGAAAATCAATCGCATACATGTGGAAGAGGCCATGGCCTCTAGAGGTAGGGGAGCCAGACGGAACAAGGTGGTTGGTAAAAAAAATCAAAATGTAAATAGCATAGAGTGCTATTACTGTGATAAACCAGGGCACATGACAAAGAACTGCTAAAAAGCAGAATGATACCAAAAGTGAAAAGTTGTTGCATCATTAAGTAAACAAGTTGATGCCAGCAGTTGTTGCATCATTAAGTAAACAAGTTGATGCCAGCAGTTGTTTGTCATGCAACACATGCTTGATCAGCTACACAATAAGAGATGTGTCAGGATCAAGAGATGTGATGCCAGCAGTGAGCAGTTGTTTGCCAGCAGTCAGTTGTTTGTCATGCAACACATGCTTGATCAGCTACACAACAGGAGATGTGTCAGGATCAAGAGATGTGATGCAACACATTATCAGGTCCACGACAGGAGATATGTCACGATCAAGAGATGTGATGCAACAAATGCTCAGCTCTATAATCAGATATATCAAGATCAAGAGATGTGATGCAACACATGCTCAGTTCTATGACGAGATACATCAAGATCAAGAGATGTGATGCAACACATGCTCAGTTTTATGACGAGATACATCAAGATCAAGAGATGTGATGCGACACATGCTCAGCTCTATGACGAGATATATTAAGATCAAGAGATGTGATGCAACACATGCTCAGGTCTATGATAGGAGATGTGTCAGGATCAAGAGATGTTTAGTATGTGGATTCTAGCATCTCTAATTACATGACGAGTCATTGTTGCATGACGAATGAAGATCAATACAAGGATGCAACAAAAAAGACACTTAGGGCTCTTGAAAAGAGTTCCAAGTTGTGGATGAGTGTGGGAGTGGGTTTGACAATAATCCCACATGGGAACTTTTGGGAGTTTTAGAGTTTTTGTATAAAAAGTGGCTCATTTGAGAGCTTATGGACATTGGGAAAACTCATGTTTGAGCTCTCTTGAGACTAGCTCTCCCTCTTCTTCCATAGAGGTGCAAGCTCTTCTCTCTCCCCATCTACATTGTTGTAAGTTCTATTCTTTTGTTAATTCAATGCAATGAGTTGATATTTGTCTCTCTTCTCATGTCAATTCTCTAGTGTGCATGTTTCTTATTGATAGCTTCAAGGGTTGTGTGCATGCTAGGGAAATGAGTATTTGAGAATGAAGAATGCTTTGATCTTGTGTAAGCAATAGCTAAGCTTTCTTCTTGTTTGGATGTATGGATGAGTGGAATGTGGAGTTGAGTGAGCAATAGCAAGATTGAGCTTGAGTGTGTGTTGAGTCTATGTCATTAGTAGTAGTTTTCTTAGCATTCTCTCCATCAAATGGATAAGCTTTTGTGCACCGGTACGGGTTGAATCCCTAGCTCCGAAAGGGATGCAAATCCCATTGGATTGAGCTAAGTGTGGATCATACTACTCTTGCTACAAGTGAGAGAGTTATTCCGTCTCTCCATTGGCGCCGTTGCCGGGGAGAAGACTCAAATCCGGTTGAGAGTGTGTGGAAACCACCACTATTTCCTCTTTTGGTCATTGAGCGGTTGAGGTTTCTCCCGCATTGTTTTTTATGTTTTATTGCTTTTATGCTTTTTCAAGTACCGTTCATTATGCTTACCTTCATTGTTTTTTGTCATTTCATTCTTTCATGCTTTTCGTTAACATGTAATTAGTATAAATAAATAAAAAGAAAAGAGGTGCGTTGCTAAGCTCTTCCATAGCTTATGCAAGCCCCATAGACTCCCAAGCATGAAGTCCGCTTAAGGAAGAGAGGTAGGTTGAAAGCATAGAAGGCGACTTTTCCTTTATAATTTTGTTGTTTTGTTGGGAGACATCTCCATCATTAGAAGCAAAGACAAATAGATATACCTATATATATATATCTATATATATATATATGTATATATATAGGCGAAGGGAGGCGGTCAGCTGAAAAAAAGAAAATTATAAATCTATATATATATATATATATTTATAGATTTATATTTTTGCAGTGATGTGAGGGCTGCATCGTGGAAAGGCGGCTGAAAAAAAAAAGCGTGCAGCAGACGGCTTTTTTAAAAAAACAATTATATATATATATATATAATCGTTTTTTTTTACGTTGGTGAGGCGGGTGGCATCAGCTCACCCGCAGGCGACGCCGTTGCATTCCAAAACGCCACCGCAGTCCCCAGTGTTGCAGGACCCAAGGCCCGAGCTGGCGTCGAACGCACAACCAGTTTTGCCCCAGATTTGGCCTGACCATGCGGCGGGTGGGTTGAGGGCCGTGGTCTGACCGGGCGCTAGGAGAAGCCACCAGTGAAGGCTGCAGAAGCCGGCGGTGCTAAAGAGCTGCTGGCTGTGGTGGAGGAAGCGAGTAGCAGCGAAGGCCGGGCAACGAAGGTCAAAGCGGTGGTGACCGGCTAAGTGAAGGTTGACAGCGGGGCGCAGCAGGCATCAGCGAAAGCAAAAGAAAGCTTAAGGCGGCTGCTGGCAGCAACAACAGAGGCCGGGCAACGAAGATCAAGGCGACGAAGGCCGCGGTGGGGTGAAGAGCTACAGCAGCACAGCTGGCGAAGGAAGCGGAGGGTGTGAAGGCTGCTGTAGCTGTGGAGACGAGCGAAGGCCAGAGAGGCCTGGTGGCTGTAGCAGACGGAAATGGAGGTGGCCGCAAGGAGGTGAGGGTCCACAAGGCAAGAGAGGCCGACGACTGCATCTAAGGCGACTTCAGGTGCTGGCGGGGTCAGGTGGGTAGGTGGCCGCTGAAGAAGGCGAGCAAAGAGAACGTGCGGCAGTGAGAAATCCGGGAGTCAGCGAGGCGGCGGATAAGGTAGGTGCATTTTTATTTTTATTTTTATTTTTATTTTAATTTTCATGTTTTTTTTGCATTTTTAAATAAAAATAATAATAAATATAAAAAACAACAACAAAAAAATATTTTTTTAAAAAAAAACAAAAAGAGAAAAAGAGATTAAAAAAAAGAGAGAGAAAGAAAAAAGAGAAAAAAAACAATTTAATTTTTTATTTAAAAAAAAAAGAGAAAAAGAGATAGAAAAAAAACAATTTATTTTTTTTTTTATTTTTGAATCCATTGTTCATTATTTAAATTTTTTGCATAATTAAAGTAGCTTTCATTTTTTATTTTTATTTTTTTAGAATTTTTGTAAATGATGCATAATTAGTATTTTTATATTTTTTTGTAATTAGGCACGAAATTTAGTAGTTTAAAAAAAACAAAAAACAAAAACAAACAAACAAACAAATAAATAATTTAAAAAAACCAACAAAAAGAGAAAAAAATAAAAGAAAATTAAAAAAAAATTGGTAAATTAAGTGTTTTTTAGGAGTCTACTTTTTTGCATAATTTGTAATTCTTTATTTTTTTAATTTTTTGCATAATTAGTTTAACCTGCATTTTTTAATTTTTGTAACTTTGTGCATAATTAGTATTTTTTTAGTGTGATTCATAATTTTTGTGTAAATTTAAAAAAATAAATCAAAAAAAACATAAAAACATAAAATCATTTAAAAAAAATCATTTAGAAAAATATATAATAAAAAAAGAAAAAAAAGGGGTAGATAGTTATGCCACACACATACTCCTTTTAGTTACATTTAGTGATTAGGTAGGTTAAAAAATATATATATACATATATATATATATATATATATATATTATTTAAAAGAAAAAACAAAACAAAACAAAAACACATAAAAAACCAAAAAAATTTGACCTTATGCGCTTGCGGTCGGGACGTCTTGTAGATTCTGCCATAGGGCCTAGGGCACCTTCTAGAGTACCTACGCAGGAAAGTGGGACCCAATCGGTAGGAAATTTGGCAGATATTGCTGAAACACTTTCTGAATCCCAATCCGATACCCTTTCCTCTAGAACAACTAGCTCATTGTCCATGGACAATCTAGGGCCGTCAAATAGTCATCCCTTAGTCCCAAATAGGACACCCTTAAGATCCTTTAATCCATTTGAAGCCGACACCATGGGGTTAACACTCAATGTGAGACTCCAATATGTCTACACAAATGCTCAAGGAGCTGAGATCTTTAGGGATCCACAACAACAGTATCTTGTTAAGATCGCAGACATTTTCTCAGAACTTGATAGAGCACCTCTAGTCAATGACCAGGGTAACATGTACATGGGTGGAGATGGTGTTCGCTCTACGAAGTCACCTACCATCCAGAAAAGGTAGACAAATTAGGGGAGCTCTCTAGAACCGAGTTCTTAGACTTATCAGAACTTTCCAGAGCAAGGGAGTCTAGAGATGATTGGCTCATTGAGCCGGACATGCCTGGACCATCCAATGCCCAGTCCTCAAAGCCATCCACCATAGATGATTTACTTCTTGTAGATCTATTTGGAAAGGGATAGGAAAGGCAAGAGCAAAATGGATCAGGGGGCTGAAAACCAATGGGAGTTTGTACGACAAATTCCTGTGACAAAGGTCTTACAGGATGACCCACTTCAAGAGGTCTATAAGGACTCGTTAGAGGGATATTATGCCACAACTAGATTGCCACAGCTGGATCTTCCTCTAGCTCATGTGGTGGTAGTTGAGAAGCTTGCAGGACACATGAACAGAATAATTGATAAATGGGCCAATGAATACCGAACCTTAGATTGGAAAGAGATTAGGGAACTCACGTGGAAAGGACAACCATTATTCATGGAAGTGTTCTCAACAAATACAGCCAAACCGGGAGAGACAGCCTTTCTTGGAGAAACTGTTGCTCCTCCCCTACGAGAGTTCACTAGAGAGGGACCCTCAACATCTAAGTGGACCACTGCTAGTAGCCCAACTCTAGCACCAAGATATCGTCCTACACCAAATGTGCGACCACAAGTCACACCACACCAACATCTTTCTCACTATAACAATCGGAGGGTAGGGGAGCCAACTCGGCCTCCCATTAATGCACCTCCTGAAATGCGGGTGACAAGATCTTTGGAGGGGTTTGGTGAGGCTGGTAATAGGGTACCCACACCAATTTTGGAAACATGTGGACCATCTTTCCAAAGAGAGGAACAATTCCCACTGAGAGTGAGAGGCCGTAGGCCCTATGATGAGTATTCAAGACAAGTAAGGCCATCAACTCTTCAGAAACTGGTAAAGAAGTATGAAGGGTCGGGAGATCCATACGACCATGTAGCAGCATTTAGGCAAGCAGTTCGAGCTGAGCAAGTGGCTGATAAGCATACTCAAATTGAAGGATTTGGACTCACTCTTGAGGGAAAAGCCCTGGCTTGGTTTCAGGCATTAGAGGCTTCAGACAAATCTTCTTTACGAGTTTTGGAAGAGAGATTCATTGCTGCTTTTTCCTTGATGGGAATACAACATGACACGGTAGCACACATCTACTCTTTCAAACAAGGCGAGAATGAGAGTGTTAGAGACTGTGTAAATAGAATGAAGCAGTACATTAATCGTTGCCCAGAGGATGAGAAGCCCGCCCAAAGTCGATTAATTTCTCTCTTCTTAAAAGGACTCAAAAATTCAACACTGCATACACATCTCTATGCGAAGAAACATATAAATTTCAATGAGTGTTGCCATGATGCTATGGATTTCACCGATAACTTCAAATTCCAAGATGGTTCTGGCCCAGAGGTGAAACCTAGAAATCAGTGGGGAGATGACCAAAGTTCAGGGTCTAGCGCGCTAGTAAATCCAGACCAGATAGCTAACCTAGTACTACGGAGATTGGGATAGACCTATCGTCCACCCATGCAGCCACAACAACAGCAGCAGAGAATGAGGAGTGTACTTCCTACAGGTCCTCATCTTTGTGGAGCATGTGGCGGTAACCATAAAACAGAGGATTGTAACACCTTTTCTCCTCTAGTCACAAACCAACCCACAAAAAAGTGGTGCCAAGCCTGTGCTTGGAACTTTACCCACACCACACAGGAATGTACTCGCATTGCGAGAATGAGACAGGAACGTGAGCAGCCAAGGGGTGGAGTGGCTCCACAAATGTATCAACAGTATACTAATTTTGAACGTAAGCCATCGATGGCACAAGAGCAAGCACGACCTGTTCTTGGTGCTCAACCTCCTGCTCCAGGGACTGCTCTTGTGAGGGTTGTCGACTACGACAATTCAAATATGTGTAGAGAATTGGTAAACCCAGGCTATGTGGAGGAAGAATATGTATCATATTCATCCAAAGAAAATATCTTTGAAAGTCCCGCATACCCAAGCCCAGCACTGGTTGGACACTCAACCAGGGGAACAAAACTCTTTAATGTTGCTAGGCGGCTACCAACCTAGGACTCCAGGCCCCTCAGGTCAATGGCAGCCAAGGAAAGTAGAGGCCAAACCAATGGGCCCCTGTTATGAGTGCGGAGAACCCCATTGGGCTCGTGATTGTCCACATCTCTCTAGGCAAGCATCTCGGTCCAATACAATAGTACAACAGTTTCCACCAATTGAAAGATATTGTCTAGGGTGTTGTGTAGAACACTTCCCAAAAGACTGTCTGCTGAAACCACATGAGGAAGGCACCTCTCAACCAAAGGTCTCACTCAACCTTGTAGGCACAGTTCCATCACCACCTTCATCTGAGAATGAGGATGTCGTGCCACTTAGAGTCATGACTAGATCACAGACACGAAATGCAGAAATACAAACTGATGAGACACCTCGAACTAGGGATGCAAAGACAAATCTAGTGGACAAGACCCTACAGTCTAATAGAAAAAAGACCACTAGGAGGAAGAAGAACCGAAACAAGCAAACTAAGAGTACATCCACTAGTTCTCAAGAAGCCTCTAAACAAAACATGAGGGATAAAACTTTTACTTCCCAAGAAGTGCATGAGGAATATCAACCTCAACCTGAGCCTAGTGCTAAACAAGATGAGGCTAGTACGACTGAGGATAGTTCTGGGGGTTCTGTTTTTGTGGATAAAGTGAATGAGACTCTAGAGGCCATCATTGATGCTCATAGTCGCATTGCAGCTTTATCTGAGCTACCCAAGAAGCTTCAAGAGTACCCAAACCCTCGTGAGGAGAAGATCAATCTAGCTGTACATCAGCAACTCATTAGGGAAGCTCAGTCAATACTTGAGGGACCACCACCACCACTTATTCCTCGGGGCCCAACCTCTCTTAAGCAAACATTAGAAACCATACCAGAAGTGTCATCAAGTCGGGAAATGAAAACTGAGCTCCTTTCACAAGCTCATAGCGAAAGGTCTGCACCAAGTGACACTCGATTGAAAGGGGGTAATCTGCCACCACCTAGCCTTGTCTTCCCATGCAATGATGAACTTCTTGATGCTAATGAGGACATGGCAAATGAGATGTGGGCTGCAGTTCATGAGAAAGTTGATGAGAACATGTCTTCTATTAGTTCGCCTCCATTCTCTGAGGTGGATTTTACCAGAGGCACGGAAAACAACTTTGGACACCCAACCATCCAGGAGGAAGTTCAAACAATTGTTTCTCCTAGAAGTAAGCATACAATGAAAACCTTACCATCATATCTGGGAGAATATGAGAACTGTTCTCAAACCTTGAGGATACCCTCCATGCATAAAAGGTTGACAAAGGAGAAAGATATGAGTATGGTGCAAGCTATTTTGTCAGCACCAGTGGCTTGTACCTTACCTTTGCTTGATTTGATAAAAATTCGACCTGAGTTGTGGAATGATATTGCCACATGTTTGTCAGAGCAGGTATTGCTACAAAAGGGTCACCATGAGTGTACTATACACTCCGAGACAAAGCATGTAATGCCAGTTCCTATCAACAAAGTAGGAAAATTTTGTGAGGACGATCAGGGAAATGCTACCCTCCCATTAGAAGTGCGAAAAGTATCTTCAACTGCAATACTTGATAGTGGTGCAGGAGTGGGCATTGTGACAAGGTCCATTTGGAAAAAGTGGGGCAAACCAGCTATTAGGAGTACCAGGATGCGCTTGCAGCTAGCAGATGGAAGCTTAGAACATCCCCTTGGGCTGCTTGAGAATATATTGGTCACCACATGTGGGATTGAATATGAGCACACCTTTACAGTAGTAGATTTTGGAAAACATCCAAACTATGAAGTGATATTGGGTAGACCATTCATGCGACAATTTAAAATGATTCAAGATTGGGGATACAATTATTTGTACCTCCGACATGATTCTGTCATCACAAGGGTCAACCTAAGGAATCACTCATATCGTGATGTAACAAGGTCTCCAATAGATGAGTTTGATTCTGCTTCATCTGAGGGCTCAAGAGTTACATTGTCCGATGGGCGAGAAGATCTATGGATGTGCGGAGCCTCATGTAGGGATTTCAACACTGAGAGACTTAAGGGTAATCGAAGTGTATCAGACGAGGCATACATTCCACAACCCTTCCCCGAGCATTTAATTGACCCATTAGAATGGAGTCATGTCCTTGCAACATTATCGACATGTGCTTTACCGAAGCCAATTCAATTTTGTGACTCAGATGGATATGATATTATTCCTATACGAATGGTACAACCACGTGCCCTTTTAGATGATTTGTACTATAGGAATGCATCCACAACAGCATTGCATGTTAAGGAAGTCTCGGCTACTCCACGAGCTTTATCGTGTGAAAGGGGTAATGTTTCTACCTTACCCAACCCACAATCAAAATCTGCTCTTGAAGCTCCAAAACAAATGATGTGGATAATTGATGAGTACTCAAGTGAGGGCCATGGCTGGCATGTTCCAACTACTCTAGTTGCTGCTCAAAGAAGGCCAGGTAAGAAGGAATTATCAATGTGGCTACCCAAAGATGCGTACAAACTTGTACCATCTAGTCCAGTTGCTAAGCCTCCTAAGAAGCACATCATTTCCAAGCCTAAACCTCGGATTGTTACTCGATGGGTCCCAAAAAATGTGCTCAAAGCACAAGGCTATTATGAGGGTGCAACAGCTTCCAAAATGCCATGCTTTGCTAGGGGTAATAGAATCTTTCAGAAAGATGCCAAAAGCCACCCTTGATTTTCCATATCAGTGGGTGCAAAAGAAATCAACACAAACTCTTCAAGATAGGATAGGTGGCTGTGATAGCACCTACAAATCTACTTGTGTTGATCTTCCTAAAACATGTAATGAGTCACCAGTTGTCCCAAATTCTCCTTGTTACACAATTCCACCATCAACTGGTGTACCTAAACTCCAAAGGAGTCTCATTTGAGCATAGATTCTAGCATTTCAAAGCCTAAATCCTCTTATCTTGCTCAAATTCCAAGACAAGTGATAAAATTTCCACTCAAGAAGGACATACCTAACACCAAAGATAAGGCATTAACACTACAATTGAAGCTCTTTGGTAGATCAATGTTTGCATAGTGTGGTTCCTTATGCCTTTAAAGGATTATGTTCTTTTTTGAGATGATCTCCACTACCAGCGCAAGGGTAAGCACATCGACTCCACAATAAGATCGACAAGCCAGGGCACTTTTCTCCCATTGGGTTTTTCCCCTCGGCTATATTCGGTGTTTGGCACCAATGGCAAATTTTATTCTTTTCTTTTCTTTTCGTGTTTGTTAATAAAAATTTTGCAGAAATCTCCGTAAAAAACAAGAGCATCAAACACGCCCCAATAGTCCACCTATCGTGCAAACAAATTAGGAAGGGGGGAGACATGCTACGCTTACAAAGATCAAGGAGGAGCAATCTGCACAAAATCAGCAATGCATCAATGCAAACGAACAACATCAATAGAGCACTACAACAGGTGTATTCAAATCTTAATCTTTATTTCTTTATGTGCTCTTATCTTTCGAATATATGGTTTGCATGTTCACACAATGTTGGCTGGTTTAAGTTTTTGATTAGTTGTTAAAATATGGTGAGTGAATTCTAGACTCTTAGAAGACTTAGTAAAAGATATTTCTATCTAAAGACAGTGTAGGATATATACCAAGGGAATATGCCAAGTTCTTATGCTTTCAAGGTATATTAGTTATCCCTAGTGGTAGCTACCTCTTAGCTAGGTGCTAGGAGTAATAATAATTTATAAAAAAATTATACCCTAAAAATATATATATATCCAAAGTAAATTGAGACATGACGTGTCTACAGCCATGAGAAATGCTTGGTAGGACCTGGGGTTGTCTTAGCACTTTGGGGCCGATGCCTTGGTTTCCATGGGGTGAACACTGATGTCGAAAAGCTTCAGAAAAAGACCTTTGAGGAATCTATCGCCTTGATGGGTGTTGGTAGGACTCTGGGGTACACTATGGGCCCTCGAGACCGATGCTGTCATCAACAAGGGGTACTCCTTAGGTCATAAAAGAAAGAAAAAGGGTCTGTCGCCCTTGAGATACTTAGCGGTCTTTAGATTCTCTTGGCGGAGGTCTCTTGGCCATTGCTTGGGTCTCTTTGGGATGGAACCTTAATCTTTATCACCTTCTACACACACATCAAAAAAAAAAAAAAAAGAGAGAGTTCCAATCACCTTTGCTCATATTTAGGAGTAGGTTTGCCACTTAGGAATAACTTACATACTTGTAGGACATTGAGACTGCGGTTATAACCGGCGGTGTACAAAGCACACTTGCCTTTGCATAGCATTATCTACCACTTAAGTCTCACTTTGACTAGTCTTTACTCACCTATTTTAGTACTCATTAAAACTTTAATCAGCCTTGCACTTGTATGCTCACGTGTGAAATTATCATTGCTGGTTTTTCTTTTCTTTTCTTTTTTTCAATAAGAGACTTTACTTGTATCCATTGTTTTTTTGTTGCAGCTCTTGCTACTACCGCGCTCGAGGACGTGCGCAAAATAGGAAGGGGGGAGTGTTGCATGACGAATGAAGATCAATACAAGGATGCAACAAAAAAGACACTTAGGGCTCTTGAAAAGAGTTCCAAGTTGTGGATGAGTGTGGGAGTGGGTTTGACAATAATCCCACATGGGAACTTTTGGGAGTTTTTAGAGTTTTTGTATAAAAAGTGGCTCATTTGAGAGCTTATGGACACATTGGGAAAACTCGTGTTTGAGCTCTCTTGAGACTAGCTCTCCCTCTTCTTCCATAGAGGTGCAAGCTCTTCTCTCTCCCCATCTACATTGTTGTAAGTTCTATTCTTTTGTTAATTCAATGCAATGAGTTGATATTTGTCTCTCTTCTCATGTCAATTCTCTAGTGTGCATGTTTCTTATTGATAGCTTCAAGGGTTGTGTGCATGCTAGGGAAATGAGTATTTGAGAATGAAGAATGCTTTGATCTTGTGTAAGCAATAGCTAAGCTTTCTTCTTGTTTAGATGTATGGATGAGTGGAATGTGGAGTTGAGTGAGCAATAGCAAGATTGAGCTTGAGTGTGTGTTGAGTCTATGTCATTAGTAGTAGTTTTCTTAGCATTCTCTCCATCAAATGGATAAGCTTTTGTGCACCGGTACGGGTTGAATCCCTAGCTCCGAAAGGGATGCAAATCCCATTGGATTGAGCTAAGTGTGAATCATACTACTCTTGCTACAAGTGAGAGAGTTTTTCCGTCTCTCCATTGAGACTGCGGTCATAACCAGCGGTGTACAAAGCACACTTGCCTTTGCATAGCATTATCTACCACTTAAGTCTCACTTTGACTAGTCTTTACTCACCTATTTTAGTACTCATTAAAACTTTAATCAGCCTTGCACTTGTATGCTCACGTGTGAAATTATCATTGCTGATTTTTCTTTTCTTTTCTTTTTTTCAATAAGAGACTTTAGTTGTATCCATTGTTTTTTTGTTGCAGCTCTTGCTACTACCGCGCTCGAGGACGTGCGCAAAATAGGAAGGGGGGAGTGTTGCATGACGAATGAAGATCAATACAAGGATGCAACAAAAAAGACACTTAGGGCTCTTGAAAAGAGTTCCAAGTTGTGGATGAGTGTGGGAGTGGGCTTGACAATAATCCCACATGGGAACTTTTGGGAGTTTTAGAGTTTTTGTATAAAAAGTGGCTCATTTGAGAGCTTATGGACATTGGGAAAACTCATGTTTGAGCTCTCTTGAGACTAGCTCTCCCTCTTCTTCCATAGAGGTGCAAGCTCTTCTCTCTCCCCATCTACATTGTTGTAAGTTCTATTCTTTTGTTAATTCAATGCAATGAGTTGATATTTGTCTCTCTTCTCATGTCAATTCTCTAGTGTGCATGTTTCTTATTGATAGCTTCAAGGGTTGTGTGCATGCTAGGGAAATGAGTATTTGAGAATGAAGAATGCTTTGATCTTGTGTAAGTAATAGCTAAGCTTTCTTCTTGTTTGGATGTATGGATGAGTGGAATGTGGAGTTGAGTGAGCAATAGCAAGATTGAGCTTGAGTGTGTGTTGAGTCTATGTCATTAGTAGTAGTTTTCTTAGCATTCTCTCCATCAAATGGATAAGCTTTTGTGCACCGGTACGGGTTGAATCCCTAGCTCCGAAAGGGATGCAAATCCCATTGGATTGAGCTAAGTGTGAATCATACTACTCTTGCTACAAGTGAGAGAGTTTTTCCGTCTCTCCAGTCATGGTGAGTGGTTTAGGAACATGCAAAATATGGAAAAACCAAGTTATGTAGAAGTAAATGATGATATTGTGCAACCCATTACGCATGTTGTTAAAGTGCCATTATCTACGTAGGATGGCAAAATGAAGTACTTGGCAAATATACTTCATGTTTCAAATATCACGAAAGAACTTGATTTTTGTTGGATAGATAGTTGAGCAAGATCTGCCAAGTGAGGTTCAATCCTCAAGGGTGTTTTGTGGACGACTTCAAAAATCAGTGCCGCTTAGTTGTGCAAAATGGGAGTAGATCAAATACTCTACAGATGTGTGCTAGATCACGAGTAAGCCATTTTGATGGAAGCTCATCAAAGCAGAAGTGGTGGTGTCAAAGGTTGGGATAGTTGACTGCAATAGACAAAATGCAACACAATCCGATATTTTCACTCAACATTCATGAAGTAGGTTAGATTTTACTGGCAACGTCAATCCTACAACTCAATGAACTTGAAATTGCTACATCTTGGTCACAACAGACTATTGCACACCAAGCAGGGTGGAAGCAAAGGTTGTTAGGGATAATTCAGGTAATAAGTGGTAAGGTTTAGAGATTAGATAGATCTCTTAAGTGACCAAGGAAGACATTTACTCAATGATGTGATATCCGAGCTCACAAACAAACACTTGGTCCCTGTTCAAGCTGTGTAGCATAAACTAGAGCAATTGCTAGCACTAGAAGAGAACATGAAAAAAAAATGCCATTTGTTAAAAGTCGTGTAGCACAAAAGTATGGGTAGTCAGAAACACTAAGAACTCTTTTAGAAAGATGATTGATTGTTGGTGTTCAACTCAAGCATGGGTCCGCATCTCCTTGATTGGTGCATACCAACTACTTATCTCATCAAAGATAACATCTCTACTTACTCGCATCTCACGAGTGGTATGGTTATAACATCTATAACTATTATGTGCCAAGCATAACCAATGATGATGAGCTACTAATGTAAACATTCTCTGCACACATCTGTGGAGTATTTGATCTACTCCCATTTTGCACAATTGATAAGCTACTAATGTAAACTTCTCTTTTTTAGTGTCATCTTCTGATGATCCCTTATCATCCTTTCAAGAAAAATGCCATGCTACAAAAAGGTCAACACATCATGATACCAATTTCCTTCATATTGCTGTGCACCATTACTACAAATAGATATCCATCCATCGGATGATGTGGCACCCCAAATTCTACATGTTTTCCATTGTCTAATCTATACAAGAAGTCTACTATTGCATGCTCACTTCCTAGGGTGTGCACCAATGTGGAATCAAACTCTTGCAACCATCTAGCCAACATGCCCATCATATATGGCCTGTTGAGAAAATACAAAAGTGCATGATGATCCTCATGGAACATAAACTTATTTCCTTCATATTTTGCTATGCACCATTACTACAAATAGATCTCCATCTGTCGGATGATCTGGAACTGCAAATTTTGCATGTTTTGCATTATCTACAAAAGGAAGTCTACTATTGCATGCTCACTTCTTGGGGTGTGCACTAATGTGGAATCAAACTCTTGCAGCCACCTAGCCAACTTGCCTATCATATATGGCTTGTTGAGAAGATACAAAAGTGCATGATGATACACATGGAACATAAACTTATTCCCCACCAAGTAGCGTATGAATTCATTGACTGATGAGTATATCAATCCCAAGACTTTCCTTATTGTAGTTGCGCTCTACCTTGGAGAATACCAACCTTGTTCTGATTTCTACATTAGCACACTGCCTATCCCTATGTCAAACACATCCACAAATACATGAAATGGTTAATTCTAGTCCGAGGCAATTATTGAAGTCATCATTTTCTTAAGCCAACCAAATGCTATGTTGCATTCCTTTGACCATTCATACACCACACCTTCCTTTGTTAGTCAGTACATCAGATATGCTACATGAGCCATATATCTTAGAAATATTCTATGCAATTTGACTTTGCCCATCCACCTTTCTAGTTCCTTCAAATTCTTTGCTGGCAGCATGGTGCGAATTACCTTCACTTGTTGCAGATCTACTTACAATGTAGCCTACCAATGTTCCTAAGAATATTGCAAAGGTGCACTTTTCCGTTTAGTTACGACGTAGTCTCTTTGCATCGTCTCTCAAGTGGAGATGTATCACTCTTCTACCAAACAAGCTAAAATCGTCCACATACTTTCATGAATTCTATCAGATAGTCATAAAATATTTTCTTTACCATTTTCTGAAATATTTCAGGTGCATTCTTCAAACCAAATGTCATTACGTTGGAGGCAGGTATCTCCCATTTTGTGATAAATGTTGTCTTCTCCCTATCTTCTAGTGCAATGCAAACTTAATTATAGCCACTGTGAACCCATCCAAGAACGAATACATTTCATGACCTACAACCTCATCCAGTAGTGAAGGGCAAAGGAAACAAATCCGAGCTTAGCCTTCTCTGTAGATGAATTCGACCTTTGAAAGTTTGATAATTTCACCTTTGACTTGCTTGGCATAGTTGGGGTTGATCCGGTGCCTCTCAATCGGATCGGTATTTACATCTTCCTTGAGGTTGATCCGACGCTGACAGAAACTGTGTCAATGACTTCCATGTTGATATAACTCCATGCAAAGGCATCCATGTACTCATTGAGCAATAAGATTAGATCTTCCATGTTGATATAACTCCATGCAAAGGCATCCATGTACTCATGTTAGACATTCTATGGATCATCCTACAGACCCAAATTTACCTCCACAAGCACGACCGCTCAATTTCCCTTTCAGTTTATAATTTTCCAACCACCTTTTCAGCTCATCTATCAACGGTTGATCTGTTTCTACTTTTGTGGATCATCCTATGGATAAAATTTACCTCTACAAACGCGTCTTCTCCATGCAAAGGCTTACCACTCAATTTCTCTTTCAGTTTTTCGTTTTCCAACCTCTTTTTCAGCTCATCTATTGACGGTTGTTCTGTTTCTGCTAGTTTGTCCATGTGGTTGTCAGTCCCAATCTTCTTCTTCTTCAGACTTTTTTCATCCTTATGATTGTTGTAAGGAGTCTCCTGACTGTCCTCTACAGACTTCGTGTCGTCACAGGTAGGCACAATGTATTGAGCTGCTATTTTCCCCACATCCGCCATGAGTCGTGTTACCAGATGAGGGTTTTCCCTTACGATTCTTTCCACCTCATCGTCATCTACTCCATCCATCAGATTCAGGGTCACACCATCTGCTTGACAAGCGTATCCCTTCGGACTGGAATCTTTGTCTCCTTTTTAGCCCTTCTGATGGACATGGTATCTTGTTTGATTTTGCCATGCCACTGCCTACAAGCATTGGATCAGAGCACTGTATTGATTCCATCTTCAGCACCACGAATGAGACAATTTGCACCCTACCACCATCACCTCCACAGTCTTAATTATGCCAAGGGGTTCTATTGTTCTTTAACCAGCCATTCTTAAGTTGAATGGCAATTATTTGCAGTTCATCAGACCAAGCTCTCTGGTTCTGTTCTGAAATAATATTCACTCCTGATCCTCCGTCCAGTGGGATTCCAGGAATATCGTGTGCTCAAAGCGTGACTCTAACCTGTGGGACCATGTTATCTACCTCTGGGATTGTTTCTGCTTCTGTTAATTCACATTCTGTCATCAACTTTTTTGTTGCAGATTCCCCTTCATCAGACTGACCAGTAGCCTGACCAAGAGCTGCTTAGTGAAAGGCAAGAGTGGCAGTCCCTCGAGACTATTTGACACCCCTTTTTTCAAAGGGGATCAATGGCGGACCTTGTCGCTCAAAAATCGAGGATCGGGTGGGCCGTCGGATTTTGTGATCCATGTGTAATCCCTTTGAAATCCAAGTGTAAACCCTTGTGATCCCATCTTGTGATCCCTATGTGAACAAGGGGCGGCGGCGGGGGTCAGGACGCGCTTTTGTCAGCATTAAAGAGGGTGCGGACTTTAAAGCAAGGCATCTTTTTTGAATTAAAGCTCCTTTATCACCCCCTTTGGATCATTTATCCCCATTTGGCATTTGGCTCCCTGGTGAGGCCTATTTCTGAGTATAATGTGACCTATTAGCAATGTCATCCCGGTGTGAACCTTGTGTGATCTTGATGTGAACTAATAGCAATGTCATCCTAATGTGAACCTTGTGTGATCTTGATGTGAACGGGTCGGCTTCTGGTTTAAACAATGATGGGATTTTTTTAGTAAACTAGTGCAAGGTTAAAGTTATCAACTATTCAAGGAGTGTGTTATGGCATCTTTCTTTGCAAGCAGTGATCTTGACAGACCGGTGTGGTCATTTGAGGATTGGCTATGGTGTGAATCAAGTGAGTATGATTCTGACTTCTCTACATCCAATGATAGTATTACTGACAGTGAGCTCTCTACATCCAAGGACAATATCGTTGAAACAAGCTCCAATGAAGGCCGTTCATGCGAAGCCCCAAGACCACCTCTCGACTTGGAGATCAACTCAAGTATTTTTTTCCCGCTTGATCCACATTGGTATGTTTCTCAACGATTTTACTCCTTCAACAAAGCAAGTTACAACTTAATGAAGGGAGCTCTTGAAAATAACGATTCCACGAGATTAGAGGAGATAAAGGCATGTGACAGCACAGGTTCTTTGGATCTCAAGCGATGGAGAAAACTGTGGGACAATTTGCGGCTACAAAAGAATGAAGATGGGTGCTCTAACCTATGCTTGGTCTCTTCACCACATTTAAAAATATCCCATATAAATGAGTGGGCCACAATTGTTAGAGAATGTCACATGGCAGAAGATGGAGTATCCCACCGTGATATTCATGACACTTTGTGCATGCTCAAGAGCGCCTGGTGCATGGATATAAGAAGGCAAGGCATCCCAATACAGTTTGCAAAAGATCTTCTACATAGCTGTAGTTGTTCGCATAGTGAAGATTCCAAAAGAGCACTTAGAACAAATGGTATTAACAAGTTGAACACAAATCTAGAAAAGCAGGAATACGTGAACATCGCAGTTTCTAATTTGGATCAAGTACTGGATGACATTGTCATTAAGCACAAAGTACGGCTAGTGTTTGTTCGCTCCAGAAATAGTTCATGTGGAAAGAAAAAGGTAATTGACTATGCATGTCATAGAGGCAGGGAACCTCGAAGGCAAGGAAGCAAGAGAAGGCTAAGAAAATCAAAAAGGTGTGGATGTCTTTTTCGTGTTGCAGTACGTATTGACCATGTCTCTGATATTGCTTCCATCACTTTGTATCCCTATCATCAAGGACATGTGCCAGGCTCACGAGAAGACTTGTATCATCTACCTGTGAATCAAAATGTCCTCCAATGTTGTACAGAGGACTTGTTTCATGTGGGAATTCCGCGTCATGTGGCAAAAATGTCATTGTCAAAGGAAAAGTTGCATTATGATAATGCCTCTAATGTGGATAAGGTAATCTATAGGTTTTTTATGATACCACGAGAAGTGTCAATGATGTCCTTCCAAATAAGACGGCAAGGTACAAAGCATACTAGCACATACCTCTCACTGAATTGGCAATAATGTGATGAACAAACGATGGCATTTATTGTCTTTTGTAGGGAGGCTATCTGGAGATGATTGGGTTGCAATGTGGAAAGAGGTACAGCTATTGCAAAAACAAGGCAAGGTATGAAATTTAGTTGGCCATGTGTGTAAGGTGCTAGGCCCAGTGCAGCTTAAAAGTAACAAGATTTTCTTGGCATTGCAGGTGTGTTATTGTCAACCCTACAATCCTTCTACGGAGGTTGCTCAAAAAAGACCGTTCATTGTAATAATTCAAGATGAGTGGATGCTGCACCTGGCAATGCGTTTTTCTTTGAACAACTCATGGGCAATTGACAGTACATTTAAAACAAACATTTTTGGGCTACCATTGTATGTTGCAGTATTGCCCAATCAAAATGGAATTGGCATACCTATTTGGTTTATGTTATGCACAAATGATCCAGGGTCTGAACAAGAAGCAATTGCTCTCCAAGTTACTCTCAAGACAGTGCTATCTAGAATGAGAGATATTCGTCCAGCTGCCTTGGTAATTGACAAGTCACACATGGAGCTTAAGGCTTTCAACAAAGTGGTGCAAGAAGATCCTTATTGTTGGATAGACAATGGCTTAAGTGGCCAACAACAAGTGGCATGCCATGTCCTTCTCTGCTGGTTCCATGGAAAGAAAGCATGGGTAGAGAACTTACTCCCAAAGGTATTCATTGACTTCCAATGTAATGCTTCTCATTAGTTACCATACGCTTCATTAATGTTTCGTAATGTATTCTGCAGGTTCCCAAGGAGTCCCAAGACTATCTCTACTCCTCAATGTGTACCCTTTTGAATAGCTCTACGGAAGCTGCATTTGAGCTTAACTACGAAATTCTCTTGCAAAATTATGAGTTAAACACAAATGTGCAGAGATATGTTACAAATGGTTGGTGTGGGAGTGATTGCCCTTGGCGAACTAGATGGCCAAGATTTGGTCGCCTCTTCAATTATGGAAATGTGGACACTACAAACCTTGTGGAGAGACTATGGCAATATATAAAGTACACATTATTGAATGCACAGATTAATTGATCTGTTTTGGACTTGGTACATGCAATCATTGGTGACTCGCAAAGTGGCACTCGCATGGGTGGGACCTTATTAGAGTTTTTCAAGCAAAAACAAGAGATAGGTACTATGTTGGTTGCTTTTGCATAGTAATATGTTCACTTCTTAACTTAACTCCTTTTCTCCTCTCTTAGTTGACTCCGAACGATTCAATATCTATGGACATACTCAACAGCAAACAACACGTTTACGGGAAGGAGAAAAATTGCTGCAAAGATTTGAAGAACGGCCTTCTTCCGTGATTGCAGTAAATGAGCTAAATTTGCTATTCAAGATGTTAAGTGCTTCATCTAATAAATGGTATCATGTCAGTCTGCAGACCAATTTTTGTGATTGTCCAGATGTTGCAAGCAACTGCAAGCATCTATATGGCCTAAGGCTAATCATTGAGAAGCATTTTTGTCACCTGACTCCCAGTCATAGACAGCGCAAGAAGTATGCTTATGGAGGATACTACTAATGTTAGCGAGGGACACATTCAAAACATGCCTGAGATTAGTGTTGCATCCTCCAGTCTTTCAAAACAGAAGAGTCGTGTACTTGCGAGCATCAATGAAATAAGAAGCATGCTTGATCAAGTTGAAGTGTGTGTGTAAGAGAGTGACTCATCTCAGCTTGAAACTCTTTTGGACCATCTCAAGAGTTGCACATCCATCCTCATGGATGATCCAGCACCTAGACAGATCAAAATGCCCACTCGAGGAGGCATCCATCAGATACAGGAGCATGTCACAAGCACGAGGCTTGGCCATGGGGTGAAACGCATACAAAGGGTATCTTGAATAAGTGAGGAGGAGCAAATAGGAACTTATCAACCCTCCAGGCCAAAAAGACTCACCATAGTGTTGAGAAGAAAGCATCAACATGGTCAGCAACGAGTGAGATTCCTAGAAAAACCATGGATTTGGTGTCCCCATTGTTTTTATGCTGGACCCTAAAGTGACCATAACTTACTGCACATGCCATGCAATATTACCCTTGACATCAAGGCAGGCCCCAAGTGGTGGCGATTGTATTCTTGTTGGAAAAGTGGTAAGAATATGTGGGATCTCCTCTAGCGTTACTGCTAAAATTGTGTCATGTGATCCCGACGGTGATGTAGATCAAGAGAGATGCTTTTCCTTGGCTCAAGATAATGGAGACATGCTGCGCAACGTGTTGGCCTCTGAGTGGATGCTTGTTCTCTTGTAATCAAGCTTTACACAACTCCATCCTCAATGAATTAAGAGTCTTGCTTTCTTTACCGTGTCTTTATGATCGTGGTTCACTTCAAATGAGGTTTTCATTTCTATTATTATTTTTCTAAAGTTGTATGTTGTCGAGTCACATTGCCATGAATTGATGGGGTTCAAGCAGTGTTAATCACTCTTGGTTCACAAATAGTTCACACAGGGTTCACAACTCTGTAAATATTTTCCCAAAGGTTCATGCTCTCAGGTCACATTGCCTTGAATTGATGGGGTTCACACATGGTTCACAAAAGGTTCACAATGGGTTCACACATGGTTCACAACCCTGTGAATATTGTCCCACACATGCTCTCGGGTCACATTGCCATGAATTTATTGGGTTCACACATGGTTCACAAATGGTTCCCACTTGGATCACATTTGGATCACACATGGTTCACACAGGGTTCGCTACCCTGCTAATACTTTTCTAAAATTGTATGCTCTCGGGTCACATTGCCATAAATTGATGTGGTTCACTCTTGGTTCACACATGGTTCACACTCGGTTCACTCAGGGTTTACAACCCTGTGAATATTTTCCCGAAGGTACATATTCTTAGGACTCATTGCCATGATGAGTTCATTGGGTTTACACATGGTTCACACAAGGTTCACACAGGTTTCACTTTAGGATCACACAAGGATTACAAGCATGAGTATCTTATTCACATACCCTCTAAGGATTATGTTCATCTACTTAGGAGCCCTTTTTGAGAACAAAGGGAGTACAGACCATTGTCTGTCTATTACCCACAACCACTCACATTAAAAATCAGCATAAGGATCTTCTCATTCACAACATAATGGAGTTTTCCATCAAGGAAGATTTACAATCCATAAAGACAATGTATTTGCTAAAAAATTATCCACGACCACTCACAATTAAAACTAGCATAAGGGACTTCTCATTCACATCACAATAGAGTTAAATATCAAGAAAGAACCACAATAAAGAAATTGTGTTTGCCAAGAAATTATCCACAACTTCTCACATTAGAAAGAAGCATGAGGGACTTCACATTCACAACATAGTAGAGTTATTCATGAAAAACAAGAGAAGATAAGAAACAATGCAAATTGTCATTGCCAAAATATTTGTCATAAGACAAACAAGTTTGTCAATAAGTTTGCCGCGATACAAACTAACTTTGCAATAATGCAAAGTATCATTCCCAAAATCGTTGCCACAATACAAAATGAGTATCATGTGAAGCCAAAACTATGCCGACACAAAGAAGGTGAACTCATTGTATCTCCAAGATCTTTTTCTTCGCCCGTGCGGCCAAATCTAGCTTCAACTGCTCCACGGCCTCATGTTTGAACCAGGTCCTAGTCAACTGCACACATAAGAGAAAATAAAATCGAATGAGTACAACTCCTTAATTGTGACACTTAGAGATAAGACTCAAGAAAAGCATCTTACATAGCTCTTCGATCGTTTGCCGTATGCCCCCTCAATCATCCGTTTCATGTAGGCCATGACATAGAATCCACAATCTATAGCATTAGGCTGTTGCGGCACCTGCCAAAGAATCAAAGAATGAGTGAACCAATACAAATTTTCATGGTTAGTGATTACAAGGGTGCCAGGATTATTACATGTGGTTTCTCCAAGGTATCCAAGGACTTCCTTGGCCTCTCCATAAACTCCCTCAATGAGTTGTTAGAGCAATGTGAAGCCATGATTTGCAAAGCCCTAAAAGCATAGTTGGTGTAGATGGTTTAAAAAAAGGTCTTTTTTGTTCTAAGATAGCAAAACAAGTAGCCAATGTGTACCTGTAAACACAAATGAGTTGGAGACACTACCCTTGAGAGTGAATCAAGATATAGTAATCCATGAGTCTCCCATGGACAACGCACTAACCTTTTATGGATATTGTTGTACAACACAAAAAGTTACCAATGATGTCTGTAGAATGAGAAGCAACAAGAACACATTAATCCAGTAAGCATCCTAATAGATAGTTTGAACATCAAAGGTACTAAGTTAGTAGACCTACCCATCCACAATTGGAAAGAAGATAAACAAGTACTTTGCCACATCTACCTCTCCAAAGTAACTATCAAGCTTTTTTGCCTCTTGATTTCGACATGCCTTCATAAAGGCATACCAAAGACTATCACAAAACCATGCTTTTTCGAAGACATGGCTTGGCATTGTGTTCTCGAACCACCTATAAATTAAGCGGTTCATTGATGTCACACCCGTGCAATATACATATGCATATGGTAAAGATCAAGCCTTTTTTTAAAAATAGACTTACATATGACACAAATTCATTGTCCGTGTCGATGCTTTTTGAGTCACAATTGACTCCAAAAGGCTACCATCAACCTCAACAACTTGATTCGATGCATGAGACAAACTGAATAGCAAGACCACTCTCAAACCTAGATAGTGTAAAAGACATATGATCTTACATGCAAGTAGAAAATGATTCACACATGAGAGATAAAAGACTTCTATTAAATAGCCTTACCTCAATGAAATCATCACATTTCAAAGGTTGACTTAAGTTAGCATCTATAGTTGTGCTTCCATTCGCAATGACCACGGTAATGGGAGCACTTGTGCTAGATAGAGGGGAGTCACTAATAATAGTAGGAGACCCAAGCCTTGTGGATATGCCAACCTATGCAAAATTAGAGAAACATTTGATACATATCCATTCTACACTTTATGAAAACAACGTTTACATAAAGGAATTTATTTTTAACACACCTTCACTTTTTTGGCCATTTGCGCATAAGTTGCAAGGGGAGTTTCCATTGGCTCACCGATTTGCAATGAGCACAAGATTCGGCTTCCCTCGAAGAACGTACGAGCGCCATAGAAGCTAAAAGTGACCCTTGATCGTCAAAGCTCGCCAACTTCTCCTACAAAAGAGAATGAGCAATATAAATTTAATGACAATAAAAGAACCTCTACCACACGTTGTAAAAAAGAATGAGAAAAAAGCATTAAGCCTCTGTCAGGAGAGTATTACCGGAGTGACTACTTTGTCACGTACTTCATGTGATGCATCATTTAAAGGATTGGCGGCGGGTGTGGATGTCGTTGAATCATCCTTCGCTATTAAGCACCTCTAAATTAAGAAAACACTACTCAAAATGATGCAAACACATGAATATAATGCACTACCAACCAAAGCAATTATTCTATACTCACATGTTTCTCATACCCTTCAGCAATCCGCTTGTTGATGCAACTCAAGCGAACATCCTTTCCCGCGAGGTATTTTTGCATTGCACTCTCGACCTTCTCTCTAATGTAAGTATCCTTGCTTTCAAAGCACGATCTTTCATCATCACCCATTGCGTCCCAATCCTCTTCAGCCCTCTTTTTAAGTCAAGCTTCTTGAGTCCTCGTGTTTTTGTTGAGCTTGTGGTCCAGATTTTCAAAGCGCGCACGACATTGCTTTGTGTACAAAACTCTTGGGGCCTCTTGAGCGCGATGACCTATAGAGGACGACCACCCTTTCGCATAGAAAATCTACATTGATATGATGCTTCTTTGCGCAAATGGTCCATCATATCACCTCGCCTGAGGTATCGTACATTCAAACTGCGACACTCCTCTGTAGCAATGCACAAACGAGCGGTATGACCGTCATCAAGCAAAACATCTTCACACAATTGTGTTTCATCGGTGGCCATCGACCTTATGAAAAAAACACCATACATTAGTTGACTTTTCTTAAGCATGTGAAGCTCATCCACGACTCAAGTATGACTCAATGACTCAATGCAAAGGTAATTAAGCGACTCGATGCAAAGACGCGCGCACACAACTCTCTCCTCTCACTTATCGTCGAGAGCAGTTTCTATTTGATGCGCTTTTACTTTTTTCCACTTTTTCTTAGTGTCATTTATAGCATCTCAAAGTGTGAAATGTACTGCCAATAATGTATCTAATTTGTCTTATAGGCCAACTTCGGCCTCAAAAGGTCATTAATGAGACTTTCTTACTTCCCTTCTTTATATACCAAGATGAATCCAAGATAAGCCCAAATTCACCTTTAAACGAAAGTGCAAGATATAGACTCATGGTAGCCATCCACAAGACCATATAACCATTAGCTCCATCATGCATAGTATTGACTAAATACTACAACATCCCTACTAACGTCGTCAGCACCTAATAGCGGTTGTAGAATTAGGTACCAATATATGCTCCCCCACACACACGAGCATACATCAATACAACATTCAACAGACCGAGTTTCTGTATGACTTCGGAGATCAAGGGCAGACTTGGCCATAATGAAACCTATCACTAATAGAAGCATTAAATAGGAAAAATTAGCACAAAAAAGGGGGTTGATAGGGCATATGCACCACAAAAAGATAGGAAGAATTAGCACAATATCAACTGGTCGTAACTCGGACGAAAACTTCACACGTGTATCTTCACATGAGGGCAAAGGAACTTACTCAATCAAAAGCATCCAAAATTATCTACACTATGCCTTAATCATATTTGTCATCTGCCACGCATGGCACAAACCACCTCTTCAAACAATATATATACCAAGATGAATCCAGGATAAGCCCAAATTCACCTTTAAAGGAAAGTGAAAGGTATAGACTCCGTAGATCAAGGGCAAACTCAGCCATAATGAAGCCTAGCACTAAAGGAAGCATTGTATGAATGCTCACATAACGAAAAAGGAAAACCATGCATCTTGACTAATAGACAGCAAACCATAAAGATATCAAACCATAAAGATATCAAACCTTCTCATAACCGTCTTTTGAAACACACATTTTAAGTTCTCTCGACCCACACTAGTGGAAGCAATGCTTCAAATGCATTTAGGTGCTTCGGTCTTAATATCTTGCTTCAGGAAAATATCAAAATATTTTACCTCCTCAAGGCTTGATCAAGCCAAAGGTCTCTGATCGGGAGAGGAAAGAGCTTAAGAGGTGATATACTCATGTGAATGTGCCTGTGTGTGTGTGAGAGAGAGAGAGAGAGAGAGAGTACCTAGAGCTCCTTGGCATGCTGCGAAGCTAATTTCCTGCAGCCGGGAGTCACAGGAGCAACCGGGAGACAAGAGGACCCCCTCACCCAGCCTTGCTTGCAGCCGTTCAGAGAGGAGATAGCAGCCGTTGCGGCCCTGCGAACCCTCGGGACTATTTGACACCCAGGGGTCAAATGGGATCCATGGCTGGCATGGCGAGGATGTACAAGCTCCTGTAGGCTGTCACTCGAACTAAGGATTGCCACTGGAGTCAGAGTGTCACACCCGCGTGCAGTTCACGGCTTCAAGCTTGCACGAGTCGGGGCGCAACAGATGTCACGGTTTGGGTCCTCATCCAGCGCTGGTGAGCTCTCTGCTGCTCTGTAATGTGAATGTCTGTAATCACCGTCGGCACCGTCCAGCTCTGGGCGTCCAGCTCTCTGTAATCACCGTCCTCGTCCAGCTCCCTCAACTTGCAGCGTAGCTCGTCCTCGTCCAGCGCTGGGAGCTCTCTGCTGTGTTCAACCCCTCTCTGTAATGCTGGTTTGAATCTAGCTCTGGGCGCCTCATCCAGCTCCCTCAGGTCGCCTCAGTGCGTAAACTCGGCATAAACTATGTTTAGCTAAAAACAAAAAAAATTAATGGCCTTAGCCAGCCGCGGCCGGAACCAGGTGATAATTGAGGCATTACGGCCATAATTACGGCATTGATTCTCGCACTGTAGATTCTCATTGGATTCCGTTCGATTATTCTCAATGAATCCAACGGTCAGGGCTCATCATTCCCCTCCCAACCGTTGATCCCTCCTGAACTAGGGGCAGTCTCTCTTAGGGCATCGAGCTTCTTCAAGTTGACATCATCGCTTAGCTTCTAGTTCTTTGGCATGATGACATTTGAAGAAACCCAAATCTCATAGATGAACCTCGCATATTGCAATAGCTAGGTCTTTTCTTTGACCATCTTTGCATAATTGGGGTTAGTTTTGTATAGACCACCCGATGCTATTTTGGCATCATTCACCAACAGAATAGTGTGTATGCATGTACCAGTTCATAAGCATGTGAAAAGGACCATCTGCTAGGAACCGAGTCGTCGTAAATTACCTAAACAGCCACTTTCAAAGTGTAAGTCAATACCATCATATCATAGTGAGAGTACCAGAATTCTTCAACTCTCAGCTCCAACATGCCTGGACTAGACGCCATGCAGTCATTCCAATTTTTTATGCAGGTTTACTAGAAAGACGTCCACAACTCTATGGATGTATCCAAGGCTGGCACAGAGGGGCAGAGTCAATCAAATGTCATAACGAACTACCTTAAACAACACTTTAAAAATCAAAAACACTTTAAATAGAAGCTAATTAAGTACTTTGAAGAGAAGCTGGTTGAATAAATACTCCGCTTATCAAGAAAAAAAACCAGAAACTATGCAGACCTTCAAGGAAACTGGAGTTTCACAAGGTGCAATGCTTAATACATGTGTAATATGTGTTATGCGTATTAGCAGCATCAGACATGCCAGGCAACTCTCATGCTAGGCACCTCTCACTCCAGTGACAAACTCCGAACAAATCTCTGTGATGAAGGTTGAGCTCTTAACACCATCCTTGTTGGCATCTTTGACGCAGCTTTTGGGACCAGTAAGCAAATACATCACACTATGCAAAGCTTGCCTTCATAAAACCAACTATTGTCCAAGGTGATGCATACCACCTGATTAAAAGAATAATTGTGCATAAAGATAGCCTCATAAGAACAATAATTTGCCTGATCCAAGCCAACCATTGCAATCTTCGGCATATAGACCTATGCAGCCCTTACATATGCTTCATGAATCACTATGATCGTCACTCCGATTTGATAATAGAGAACTCCAGATCGTTGCCAGCAAACCCACCATCACAGCTGTGTTTCCCTCATTATGTACATCTTTTACAAGCACTCCTCACAACTGAGCCAAAATCCCTCTTGTTCCACAACCTTGCTCTCCCGAGCAGTTTTGTAGCAAGGAATAAAAAGAGGGTAGAAAGAACGCATTAAAACCGAACAACTATACATGATATGTCATCCTTACTCTTCCTTGTTAGTGCGGCCTCTGTCAGCTTTTTAGCTGCTGTTTCTGGGTCCTTAACTTTCCTAATCAGATTAACAGCATCTTGATTCTCCATGACCTGCAAGGCGACAGAAAGCACTTCAATTAGAAGAGATAAACTCCCACTGTGCACGTAATGTTGGTACATATAGAAAGGACATTTTAAAGAGTAAAGCCAACCTTCCACAGTCCATCACTTGCTAAAATGAGGAACTCATCAGTCTCATCAAGTTTCATGTCGTGGATATCTGGATCCGATCTGAGATGCACCTTCAGATTCTTGTCACCGAATGCACGGGCCACCGCAAGCTGTCCATCTACTCGGGGCACATCTCCTAAAACAAAACAAAAAAAACTGGAAAAAGTTAATCAAAAGTCCTTTAATCCAATTACAAGCAAGCATGTGACCACAATGTCTGGGCTTCATATGATGATATGACTGGAAAACTGTGCAGGCTGCAGATGAGAATATACCTGGAAGTGTTGTCACAAAGCCTCCCTTGTCTTCAATGCACCTTTTCTCAGACCTGGGCTCATGGTCGACAGAAAGCTGAATAGCATCTCCAGCACGGCAAAGGACCGCTCTTGAATCACCCAGATTAGCTATAAGAAGTCTTCGTCCATTAGCAAGAATTGCAGTCACGGCTGTTGAACCGCCAAGGCCCAGATCTGGAGCCTTTTGCAGGACAGTATTATCAGTGATCTGATAAGCATTCATAATTGCCGCGGGCGGGTTCCTCCAAAACTCAGGCTGCCACAACCAGTCATCATGCATATTGAGATCTCTAGCTCCATTACATGTTAAAATGGTGTGCGTGTGTGCGCTCGCGCATGAGCAAGTGAGAGTGTGCATGAGTGCGAGCAGTCGCATGCCTGTGTGTGCTGTGTGCACGCTTGCTAGGCACCAACTAAGCATTCCAATCCAAATCATAAACTAGACCTGTATCATTTGGTGGAGAGTAAGAGCTGGATACATGATAGCCATAATGGGCTATGAGTAAATTAAGTTCCTAATCATCAATGACCTCTCTAAGATAAGATAGGATGATCTTAAGCACACGAGGGTGATGAATTATACATGAATAAAGACCAACTTCAGCACATAACCAAGAATTAAGCCCATGATCCCTCTAAAATAAGAAAGTACAAGCCTAAGCACATGATAAAGGTGATGGGCTTATATAGGCCATATTAAGCACATGATGAAGATGATGGCTTACACATTGATTAAGCCCCACATTTCTATTGATTTCTCTGATGCAAAAAAGTTGAGCTTGATCGCATGATGATAAAGATAATGTGTATAGAATGAAGCATACCTGGTTTATGATAGTGTTAAAAAGGTTGTTCTGCAGATAATGAGGAACATCATGGCCCAAGTGGCCATCAAAAATGCCAAACAAGCCCAGCTCTTGATTATTTACAAGCCTAAATTCCGCCACATGGTAATCCTCCATTGGGTGGTTGGCTTTGCCTTTGACAAGGCTGAAGCCGTGGGAAATGCGGCTACTGGTCTTGCTCCGCCCTTTGCCTGAGTCTGAAGAAGAAGAGGGTTGCCATCCTGCAGCCATCTATATAGAACAGAGTTGAAAAAAGTGTACAAGTCAATTTTTTCCATATTCAACAATCCAAGAGTACTTCTTAACGCTAACTTTGCTCGAGAATATGTGTGTGCTTGATGATGTGGCATTATGACATGGTATGATCTGTATTCTTGACAGTGCCACATCATGATCATACTCTAAGCAAGTACTCTTCACAGTGCCAAATTGGTTGGATTATTCATAACTTGTTTCTATGCATATCAACCTTCATTTTTATGAAATCACCTTACCATATGCATAACACTTACTTAGTCACTGAAAAATCAAACCATCACATTGCCATGTCTTTGGCATAGAAGCTTGCAATAACTATAAATCAAAGTTAACTATTATAATCAATCATTTGCCCATAAGTCAATCAATCATTTGGCTCTGCATACGAGGGTAAATAGATCGATTAACTCGGGCAGGCAAGGCAAATCGCAAAAACAAAAGATCAAAAATCCTAAGCAAAGGAGCTCAAAAAGAATCATAATGGAGCAAATCGTTCAAGACCTCATCTCCTTTTTCTGATTCCCGAAGCAAAAAAGCTTCAGGTCAAACATTTGGCTTAAGCAGGAAAGGTAAAGACCTCCCATGACAGGAAAAAAATAGCTAGTAAGGTAAAATATTACAAATCAGAGTGGTTTCTGAGCAGAAAAGCTAGGGATCAAACTCATTTGAATCTGATTAAGAAGGGAAAATCATTGCAAGAAAGCCAACCTTGATTTTGCTGAGGACGCCTCTCTTTGGGCGAGAGGGCTCACTGGTGCCACTGCTGGAGATCATGGCGGGCGCGCTCTGTGGAAGCAGGCAAAAAATGATGGCAGAGAGAGTGCAAAAGAAAAGCAAGCCGAGAAAGAAATCTGCAGAATGGGGATAAGAGTTACAAACAAACGATCACACACGCCCCGGTTATTTAGTCTTCTTTCCCAGACGCGTTTTGGTCAAAAAAGGAAGACCGCTTTTTCGGATGTGGACTTATTCACACGCTCGTCACACAAAAAGCATGGTCCGTCCTCAAGCACTGGTCCACAAGATTTGATAGTACTTACCTCCAGCAGTGTGTATGTGCACATACAGCCTCTAATTTCTATTTATCATTTTTCTCAAGGTAAATATAAAAATATAGACACTATTTGTCCTAAACACGTAGTTTTGACATGCGGCCGGCCCAACCCGTCAAATATCATCCTTACATGTACGATCGATGGAAAAAGACAGCGAAAGACACACAAATTTGTATATACATGATGTAAAGATTGATTGTAATACAATATTGTTCAATATCAATTATTTAACAACTTTAACCATTTATGATTTTATTTATTAATATCACCTTATATTGAGAGCTACACCCGAATTACAATAATTAGTGCCCGCAAAGCGGGCACTAATTAATGTAATATCAACCTTATAGATAAGGTTTTTATTTTTTATTTTTTATTTAGATTGTTATCGTCTCTTTCTCTCTCTCCATCGATTCAAATCACAGACGTCGTCTCTCTCTCAATTCAAATTGCAGACATCACCTCTCTCTGAATTCAAATTGCACCAGACATCGTCTCTCTCAATTCGAATCGCTAACATCGTCTCTCTCTCGCTTTAGATCATTTAAACCTCAAGAATGTCTTCCTCTCGCATGGATCGTGTTCTCTCTCTCTCTCTCTCTCTCTCTCTCTCTCTCTCTCTCTCTCTCTCTCTCTCTCTCTCTCTCTCGCACGGAACGAAATTGCCCCAGCCACCCAAACCTCCACTACGCTATTTATAAGCGTAATAGGAGTCCAGAATATCTTGAACCTTCACCACCCATAGTATTCGACATTATAAAATCTAATGCCATTATTATTAAGGTTTACCTTCAAATGCCCTAGTCAACTAATTAATTAATAGCAAACTAGCATTTTGGTCCCATAATGATCCAGAGGAAAAAAGGACCATTAGGATCCATTATAATATTAAGCACTTTTCAATATCAACTATTGGTGGATACCTCAGTATAACATCAACTCTTTGTGTACATAACATACTAACATCACTTTGAGTTTGTAAGGTTCCTCCTTAGCCCTAAAAGATGTATAAGCTCTCCTCTCAGTCCCTTGTAATCATCCCCTATTTCAGAATGTAAGAAAACATTGGTTTTCCTTGTTTTTGGCCTAGAGAGAGGTAATTCAATTTTGAGATATTTTTAAATACAAAGTTTCTCCTTATATTTAAGATAAATTCCCCTGAAACAGAAGTTCAAAAAGAATTTTTCAATGTGCATTAGAAATTAATTGAATATGTGGACATTTTCAGAATTTTTTCATTAAGGTCGAGTTTTCTAAAAGGACAATAGGATTAATCCAAGTGTTTCAATAAGAAAAATACAAAGATAAAAGAAAATCCCCCAAAAATGAGTAAATTCTCACATAAGATGAAGAGTTGACTAAGTACTGGGTTTATTAGTTAAAAAATGAGGTTTATTAGTTAAAAATGAAATTTTGACACCTCAGTAAGAAGGGAGAGTGCTCATGAAGGAGGCGCCTATCTCACATCATTACTCCATATTTTTTATTTAAAAAAAATAAAAATTCATAATTATTCATTTTAAGTTGAAAGAGAGTTTATGCTAACATTTTTGTAATTATTTTCATATGGGAATGATAATGGGATATTTTTAAAAATAAACAAGAGGTTTAAATTATGCTTATGTATGCATAATGAATTTTTAGTTTAAAAGAGGAAGTCCCATCATATTTTAGATAATTAGGAGTAAATATTAAAAGTAGAATTTTGGAGTATTCTCAGAAAATGCAGCGAAGCTATGGTAAAAATTTTACCCTTAAAAAAATGAATTTAATTCTATGCATAAAATTGATAATGCAAAAAGAGGAATTTTCATCATATTCTATGCATAAGCATTTTAATGCTAAAAGAAGAATTTTTGTCACATTTTTTGAAAATACTTTTATAGTATTTATGCATAAATGTTTAAATGGAGAAAAGATGAATTTTTGTTATATTTATTTTTAGTATGTGCATGCATAAAAATTTAGATGCAAAAAGAGGAATTTTCACCATATTCTATGTACAAACATTTTAAATATCAAAATCATACTTTTAATTAGAAAAATCCATAAATTAAAATTGGTAACAAAAGAGAAGGTTTCACCATATTTTACGTAGCTAATTTAGGGCATGTCAATGCCGAGGTTCAAATAGAGAAAAGAAAATTTTAGTATAATTCTATGTGAACATTTTAAATAAATGATATATACATATTCACAAAAAAGATCATTGGAAAAAATATATTCTTGTTAAATTCCATTATTTACAAATAGAATTATTTATAATTCTATTATGTCCAAGAAAGAATGAATTTTCATAGTTTTGGATTTTTACCATTATGATTGGAAATCACAGTTATTTTATCAGTTAAATAGGAGAAAAATCTTTAGGAAACAAATCTAGGATTAAATCCGAGTAATTCAGGGTTAGACCATGACCACATCAGAAAGGTGGGTCAGTAAGATGCCTGCCCATCTCTTGAATCATAAATTAAACCAAGTCTTGTGACCATTCCCATTTCTTCATATACGAAGAATGGATAACCGGATGATTTAGAGAAGTTTTCCCTAAGACCCGAAATCGTCGAGAAATAAGTTAGAAATTTGTTGAAATTGATGGGTGGATCACCAAGATACGAGATTCGTGATTTTCATTGAGAAAGCCTGGGTTGAAAATAAGGGAGTCTCATGAAACCAAACTCAATGGGAAATTCTTACTTGCATAGAAACTTTGTTTTTTTTAAAGGACTATCTTATACCAGAATGCTGGAGAAAGCATTTGGTTTATGGTTTAATCTAAGGAGAGTTATGTTGCAACAGCTGGCGGGGAGTCATCAAAGGACGTCTCCCCCCACGCCAAAGCCTGCCAAGGTCTTGACCAGCCTCGGTATGGTTGAAAATTGTGCTTCCGAGGACGATGGGCGAGGGATGATGAAGCGGTCCTTGAGTGAAGTACTAGGACACCTAAGGAGAATCCTAGAGAGTTCTGACCAAGCGATGCACGGGCTCGCGGGCGGCGGCTGCTAGGACACCCATGTGTATGTTGAGGAAGATATTCATGGATGGCAAGAGAATTATTTAAGTGAACTGTGAAACTATGAAATTGGATCTCGTTGGTTGACTAGCTGGTCTTCAACGGAGAGTCTGGATGAGACTTGTTTGTAAAATAATGGAACTAGAACTTTAAGAATCATGATGGAAACACTATGGTTTTATTGTAATTCTCTCTTGAAGATAGAGAAAAGGAAAATTCATATTGGATGCGTAAGTGGTGTGTCTATTTAATAAAATTGCATGAGTGCCAACTAGGGGGGCTGGAAACTCTTTTCCCCTGGTACCCGGGACAAACACAACCTAATTTTTATAAAAAGGGATCCCACCAATACAGTGGTTGGGCGGTTGGCTAACCCATGGGCCGGTTGGGGTGGATCGGTGGATTCCTATAACAAAATTCTGTTGGAATTAGGGTTGCAGGAATGCACACACAACTTCAAGAAGATGAGGAAGCTTGAGCACAACACAGTAGTATATTATGAGTGCCAAAAATGAAAGATAACAAGCCCTAGAAGATAATGGGCGTATATACAATGCACGGGGGAAAAAACCTCCTAGTGAGGGAAAAAGTGCCCCGGCGGTCCTAAGTGTGTTCACACACATCACTACTATAATATGGTAACAAATCCCCCCTGGAGTGATGCGGTGAACAAGAGCTAGCACTCATGTATAGGGAAGTGTCTAGCTATGTGGACGAATCCACAAAAGGGAGTAAGCCCAAAGCTTTGCGAAAAGCTTCGAACTTCTCACGAGGCAGAGCCTTTGTGAAAAGGTCTGCAAGGTTATCCTGTGTTGGCACATAAGCCAAACTGATCTCTCCTGCAGAGAGTCTCTCCCTGACATAATGGTAGTGCACCTCAATGTGCTTCGTACGAGCATGGAACACTGGGTTCCGCGCAACTGCCAATGCGCTCTGACTGTCAGTGAAGATGGTGGTGGCAGATGGCTGCCCAACACCCAAATCAGCCATAAGGCGTCTGAGCCACACACACTCAACCGTAGCTGTGAAAGCTGCCCTGTACTCAGCTTCACAACTAGAAGTGGCCACAGTAGGCTGCTTCTTGCTCAACCATGATATGCATGAGCTTCCAAGCATGAAGCAAAAACCACTCGTGGACACGCGTGTGTCATAACAACCAGCCCAGTCAGAATCTGAAAAAACATGTAAATCTGGCGGCAATGATCCCCCCTTGGGATAAAACAACCCAAGATGCCGAGTACCACTCAAATAGCGAAAGATACGCTTCACTGCCTGCCAATGCTTAATGCCTGGGCTATGCATAAATCTGCTCACCTGTGAGACTGCAAACTGAATGTCTGGCCTCGTAATGCATACATAAATGAGGCAACCAACAGCTGTCTGATAGAGTGTGACATCAAAGTGATCTCCAGCATCATGAAGACTCAACTTCAAACCTGTCTCCATTGGAGTAGCAATAGGCTTGCAGTCTTCAAGGCCAAATCTCCGCAACAATGTTTCAATATACTTTGTCTGACACAAAGCAATACCTCCATCACACTGCTTAAATTGTATCCCCAAATAATGATGCAAATGCCCCAAATCTGACATCTCAAAAGAGGCATTCAAATCAGCCTTAAAATCAGCAATATGACTCTCATTTGGTCCTGTGAGCAGCATGTCATCGACATAGAGAGCAATGATTAGATGTACACCATCCACACGTTTAACATACAAAGTGCTTTCTGTTGGACTATTCTGAAACCCATGTGCAGTCAAATATGCATGTATTTTTTCATACCAAGCTCGTGGAGCTTGCTTTAAACCATATAAAGCCTTTTTTAACCTGCACACTTTGTTTTCCTGCCCTCTTTGAACAAAACCACGAGGCTGCGATACATACACCTCCTCATGCAAATCTCCATTTAAGAACGCAGTCTTTATGTCCAGCTGATGTACATTCCAACCATTATGAGCTGCTAATGCACAGATGCTACGAACAGTGGTCATACGACATGTGGGAGCAAAAGTCTCATCAAAATCAATGCCCTTCTCTTGAGCATAACCTTTTGCAACAAGCCTAGCCTTATGGCGATCCACTGTGCCATCAGGCTTACACTTCAATTTGTATACCCACTTAGTGCCAATGGCCTTCTTGCCAGGGGGCAAGTCACATAAAGACCATGTACTATTCTTCATAATAGCATCGTATTCTGCTTGCATAGCAGCCATCCAATTTTCTGAACTTTGTGCCTCATCAAATGAAACAGGCTCACTTTCATCGCACATACTAGAAACAGCCAATGCATAACAATCTGACGCGTAAGAGGCACCATGAGAGCCAGAACGAGTGCGACTAGACAAAGGGGCATCCAACTTGCTGTCACGCAAAGTCTGCACCAGCCATCTAGGCATATTCCTAGAGCCCTCAATCTCTTGTCTCTCATCCTCAAGTGCATCATGCACATCTGCATCAGATATAGGCTGATCTGTGCCATCATTTAAAACCTGCATAGGCTGAAAAACTGCCTCATGAGGTATTGCACTTGACTGTGCACCACTGAAAAGAGGCAACAATGTATCATAGACATCACGTGAGCTGATATCTGTCTCCTTAGTACATGAAACCAAGGGCTGAACTGCATCTTCCACAAATACAACATCACGGCTAACCAAAATGCGCTTTGTCTGTGGATGATACAAACGATAGCCTTTGCTCTCAGCACTATATCCAACAAAAATACATTTGACAGCTTTGTCATCCAATTTTCTGCGATGTTGCACAGGCACTAATGCATATGCCAGGCAACCAAAAACACGTAAATGGCCAACAGATGGCTTGCGGCCATGCCAAGCCTCATATGGAGTGACAACCTGTAATGCTTTGGTGGGACACCTGTTTAGTACATAAGTGGCACACATGACAGCCTCAAGCCAAAAACCATGTGGCAGACTTTGACTCTTAACCATACATCTTGCCATTTCCATGAGAGACCTGTTTTTTCTCTCAGCCACACCATTTTGCTGTGGTGTATACGGCACTGTACATTGGTGTTTTATCCCACGCTCAGCCAGAAATGCATTAAATTCTGAAGACATATACTCCCCCCCTCGATCTGAACGGAGGGTGCCCATCTTACTTTCTGACACATTTTCAGCCATAACCAAAAACTGTTTGAAGCACAAAAACACTTCGGACTTTGCCTTCAAAGGATATACCCATGCATGCCTGGTAAAATCATCAATGAAAGTCACGAAGTAAAGGTAGTTTCCAAATGATGGAGTTTGCATGGGACCACAAACATCACTGTGAACAAGCTGCAATCTGCGTTCAGCTCTCACTGATCCATCTTTGGGAAAGGAAGCACGCTGCATTTTACCCAATATGCAGCCCTCACAAACATGCTTGACAGGTGCCTCAAGCTTAGGCAAAGAAGACACCATTTCAGATTTCTACAGGCGCAGCAAACTTGCAAAATTCAGATGACCAAAACGTGCATGCCACAGTTTTGCATTTGAAATAGCCTGCGTATCCATAATAGCACATGCTGAATCCTTTACACATTTGCCATCCATATTGAGCTTATACAGCCCTCGACATAGTGAACCAGATGCTACAATGATGTCACCACAAGAGAGATCATGAACAGTACATCTGTCATCCATAAATTTTACAACCAAACCTGTTTTGGCAAATGCGGAGACTGACAGCAGATTCTTTTTGATCCCTGGCACATACAATGCATCAAAAAGTGTAAAGGTGTTGCCATTTGCAACATTCAGCACAATCTGTCCAACTCCTTTAACGGGATAAGAGGAGTTATTGGCACAAGTGACAGTATTCCCTGTGGGAGCAGACTCAAGGAAAGTGAATAAACTGCGCTGCGAGGTGATATGCTTAGTGGCACCACTGTCAAAGTACCATACATCTGAATCTACTGCAGACATACATGTGTCATGCAAAGATGGGTCATAACTGCACTGCGCATTGAATGCCCATTCTGTATCTAGCACAACATTAGCAGATTCATTGTTAGAAGGAGAGGCATCTGCAACAGCCATACCAGCCTCTTTCTTCTTAGCCTCTTTCGCAGCCAGCTTAGGACACGCTTTGATGACATGATCATTTCCCTTACAGTACTTGCAAAATGTCTTCTGTTTGTCACCTTTCTTCTCATCTTTGTCTTCCTTCTTTGGTTGCGCAGCATTTGCAGATTTCTGCTTACTAGAAGAAAAGCCAGCTTTACCTTTCCCGCTTCTCTGACTAGCAACGAAAGCTTGATCTGCGACACGCATATTATTCCTGTTTTGCCTTGACTGGTCTTCTTGCAGCAAAACAGAAACTAACTCCTCAAATGATAAGGCATTGGGATTGCCTTTCATCATCAAGCGAAGAGTGGAAGCAAAACCCTGATAAGAATCTGGTAGACCATTCAAAACAGTCTGCACAAGTGAACTGTCTGACAGGATTTCATCTGCAGAAATGAGCTGCTCTTTGAAATCCTTGATCTTTGTCAAAAAGCTATCCATAGAATCACCTTCGTTCATATGCTCATTCTCCAACTGTTTTCGGAGGTAAGCAACACGAGCCTCATTTCTTGCCTGATACAATGTGGCAAGTACATCCCAAGCATCCTTAGAAGTCCTGCAGGAGCGAATATGTGGGATAATGGTACGTTTGACAGACAGCGCAATCAAGGCATGAGCCTGCGCATCTCTACCATCCCAACGAATCTGCTCTGCTGAAAGTGGTGGTTCTCGAACAGCTGCTACAGCACTTGTGCATGCACCATCATCTACAGTACCTGTTTCTGATGTGTTTGCAGCATTCCCAGCCACAATAGGACGTGCATCAATACCCTGCACAATGTTCCATAACCCCTTTGCTACCAATACATGTCGCATCATATATGCCCACAATGGATAGTTGGTGCCATCCAACTTATCCTCAGCAGCCAACATGCGGAATACATCATTGTTGTCAGCCATGGCCAATGACTGTACTACTAGATGTAAATGCTGTCTGTAAGAGGTAAACCTGTATAAAATCGACCTGTGCTATGCAGCACAGCCCAAAACAGACGAATGGGCACCTGTCCTGCAGATTTTAATCTTGACAGAAAATCTGCACAGTAGGACGATTTTGCCTGCGCAGTACTTGGAATGCAAAAACGGAGGGCGAAATGACTTCAGATCAAAATTCTGAAACGACCAAGCCCTAAGGGCTCTCCCACGGCATATACTAACCTGCAGACGCTCGTGAAACCTCGTTGCAATCGGAGGAGATGAAGCGGCAGGTGCCGGTGATGCTGCCCGGGAGGAGGAAGCCTGCTCTGATACCAATTGTTGGAATTAGGGTTGCAGGAATGCACACACAACTTCAAGAAGATGAGGAAGCTTGAGCACAACACAGTAGTATATTATGAGTGCCAAAAATGAAAGATAACAAGCCCTAGAAGATAATGGGCGTATATACAATGCACGGGGGAAAAAACCTCCTAGTGAGGGAAAAAGTGCCCCGGCGGTCCTAAGTGTGTTCACACACATCACTACTATAATATGGTAACAAATTCAGTTAGGTTTAAGTTACGATAGTTAAAGTAAGTCCTAGGAAGATTCTTGTTCTATGGGAAAGAATCAACGAACTGTGCCTCGCTTAAGGGGAAAAAAGCGATGATTTTTATGAACCAAGTGCAAGTTCCTCCCTGATTCGGCCATGTGACCCACGAGTTGGTCGGAATACAAAGGATAGATAAGGCCGTTGACTGCGTTAGAAGATTTTCGTGGAGGAATCGCCTATGCTTTCTGGGCGAGGGAAGTTTTTTCTGGGTTCGGTTTTGGAAGAACCACCGGATTAGTCTCTTGTCCGGACATTCATGGGCGAGGCCCCGAGTGGGAAGCTCTACCCTGCGCACAAGGTTGCTACTTGTGCTGCCAGCACTCCAAAGTGTTGATGCACAGAGGGGGCAGGGGTCTCACAGCAGCTGGTATCAGAGCTTTGTTGAAAGCTCAAGAATCAAAGATGAGTTTTGTCTGAATTTTATAATAAAATCCTAGAAAGATGCATTCACATGCTATATTTTCATTCAGATTAAGCTTCATTGATAAAGACTTTTAATTGATGAATTTATGGATGCCCCGTATTTATTTGGTATCCCCGATCTTACTCAAACTCGGGATATGATTGTTGGAATTAGGGTTGTAGGAAAGCACACAAAGCTTGGAGAAGAAGAAGCAAGAATGCACACAACACACAGTGTATTAGATTGTGTCAATGTACAAAGATAAGTTAGCCCTAGTATGCATGAGCTACCGAGCATGAAACAAAAACCACTTGTGGGGACACTCTTGTGTCATAGCAACCAGCCCAATCTGAGTCCGAAAAAGCATGTAAATCTGGCGGCAACGATCCCCCCTTGGGATAAAACAACCCAAGATGTATGGTACCACTCAAGTAGCGAAAGATGCATTTAACTGCCTTCCAATGCTGAGACCCTGGGCTATGCATAAACCTGCTCACCTGTGAGACTACAAACTGAATGTCCGGCCTCGTAATGCATACATAAATGAGGCAACCAACAGCTATCTGATAGAGTGTGACATCAAAGTGATCTCCAGCATCATGAAGACTCAACTTCAAACCTGTCTCCATTGGAGTAGCAATAGGCTTGCAGTCTTCAAGGCCAAATCTCCGCAACAATGTCTCAATATACTTTGTCTGACACAAAGCATTACTTCCATCACACTGCTTAAATTGTATCCCCAAATAATGATGCAAATGCCCCAAATCTGACATCTCAAAAGAGGCATTCAAATCAGTCTTAAAATCAGTAATATGACTCTCATTTGGTCCCGTGAGCAACATGTCATCGACATAGAGAGCAATGATTAGATGTACATCATCCACACGTTTAGCATACAAAGTGCTTTCTGTTGGACTATTCTGAAAACCATGTGCAGTCTCGTGGATCTTGCTTTAAACCATACAAAGCCTTTTTCAACCTGCACACTTTGTTTTCCTGCCCTCTTTGAACAAAACCACGAGGCTGCGATACATACACCTCCTCATGTAAATCTCCATTCAAGAACGCAGTCTTTATGTCCAACTGATGTACATTCCAACCATTATGAGCTACCAATGCACAAATGCTACGAATGGTAGTCATACGACAAGTGGGAGCAAAGGTCTCATCAAAATCAATGCCCTTTTCTTGAGCATAACCCTTTGCAACAAGTCTAGCCTTATAGCGATCAACACTGCCATCTGGCTTTTGTTTCAACTTAAAAACCCACTTACATCCAATGACCTTTTTACCAATAGGCAAATCACACAAAGACCATGTACCATTCTTCATTATAGCATCATATTCACTTTGCATTGCAGCCAACCAATTTTCTAATTTTTGTGCCTCATCAAATGAAAGAGGTTCTTCCTCTTCACACATACTAGACACAGCCAAAGCATAACAATTTGATGCATAAGAGGCATGCTGAAAACCTGAACGAGTACAACTAGAAATAGGTGCATCAATTTTACTATCACGCAAGGTTTGCACCAGCCATTTAGGCATACCTCTAGCTTGCTCATTTTCAGCCCTACCCTCATAAATTTCATCCTGCAAATTTACATCAGAAATAGGCTGATCTATGATGTCGTTTGAAATCTGCATAGGCTGAATATTTGCCTCATTAGGACTGACATTTGAATTCCCACTTGTAAACAGAGGCAACAACGTATCAAATACATCCCGTGTGCTCACACCTGTCTCTTTGGTACATGATAACAAAGGCTACATAGCATCTTCCACAAAAACAACATCTCGACTAATCAAGATACGCTTTGACTACGGATGATACAATCTGTAACCCTTGCTCTCAGCACTATAACCAACAAAAATGCATTTGACAGCCTTAGCATCCAATTTTTTACGTTGTTGCACAGGCATTCATAAACGGCTCTCCCATAATTGGTACCCCCAATTCTCTAGCAAAAACTACTCTTTTTATCATTTCTTCACACGTACCTGCAGCAGTAGCGTTTAAGTAATGTCCCTTAATTTCGCCTGTTTCGGCTTGAGCTTTGAAGAGAGCTTCTGCTACGAATAAGAAGCGATCTCTCCAACGCATGAATGGTTGGGAATTCACGTTCTCATCATCCTTGGTGAAGTCAAGTCCACCACAGGCACTAAAGTATAGGCCAAGCAACCAAAGACACGGAAGTGACCAATAGAAGGCTTCCTGCCATGCCAAGCTTCGTATGGAGTAACAGACTGCAAGGCCTTAGTGGGACACCTGTTGAGTACATATGCAGCACACATGACAGCCTCAAGCCAAAACGCATGTGGCAAAGCTTGGCTCTTGACCATACATCGTGCCATCTCCATAAGTGACCTGTTTTTCCTCTCAGCAACACCATTTTGCTGAGGGGTATACGGCATTGTACATTGGTGTTTTATCCCACGACTAGCCAGAAATGCATCAAACTCCCCTCGATCAGAACGGAGGGTGCCCACAGTACAATTGGATACATTTTCAACCATAAGCAAAAACTGTTTGAAGCACAAAAACACTTCGGACTTTGCCTTCAGTGGATATACTCATGCATGCCTTGAGTAATCATCAATGAAAGTCACAAAGTACAAGTGTTTTTACCAAATGACGGAGTTTGCATAGGCCCACATACATCACTATGTACAAGTTGCAATTTGTGAGTGGCCTGCATAGAACCATCCTTTGGAAACGCAAAACGCTGCATTTTGCCCAAAATACAGCCTTCACAAACATGTTTTAATGGTGCCTCAAGAGGGGGCAATGAAGCGACCATATCAAATTTCTGCAAACGCAGCAAACTAGCAAAGTTCAGATGACCAAAACGAGCATGCCATAGTTTTGCATCTGAAACTGCCTTTTCTGCATTTGTTGAATCTTCCACACACTTGTCATAAGAATTGAGCCTATACAGTCCACAAAACAAGATGCCAGATGCAATAATCATATCACCAGAAGTCAAATCATGAACAGTACATTTGTCATCCACAAATTTGACTACAAGTCCAAGTCTAGCAAGCGCAGAGATAGACAATAGATTCTTCTTTGTCCCTGGCACATACAAAGCATTTGAAAGTGTAAAAGCGTTGCCATTTGCAGCAATAAGCATAATTTTACCAACGCCCTTCAATGGGTAAGAAGCATTATTGGCACATGTGACAGTATTCCCATTAGAGACAGCCTCAAGACAAGTGAACATATCACGATGTGAGGTAATGTGCTTTGTAGCACCACTGTCAAAATACCATACATCAGAGGCAACAGAAACTGCCAAGCATGCATCATGAACAGATGGGTCATACTGGCAATACACGCTAAACGCCCATTCTGTATCCTGCATAGAATCTGCATTTATAGAAGCATCCGCTATTTGTGGCTGCATTTGACTCTTTCTTCTTTGCCTCTTTAGCCTTTAGCTTAGGGCAATTCTTAATGACATAATCAGTTGCCTTACAATAGTTGCACCTGATTTTTTTCCAAGAGCCTTCTCAGACCTATTGTTGCTACCTGTGGAAGGAGAAGAAGTTGCAGACCTACTAATAGGAGAAGAAACAGTGGAAGGGGCTGCCTTACCACTTCTTCTTTTGCTGCTGGGCAGCAACAAATGCCTGATCAACTGCACACTGCCTAGCCCTGTTTTGCTTGGACTGCGCTTCTTGCAAGAGCTTGTTGACTAAAGTATCATACTTGACAACATCAGGTCTATCCTCAGTAAAACAAGTCTCCACGTGGAAGCAAAAGTCTGATATGACTCAGGTAAAGCATCAAGAACAGTCTGCACAAGAGAATGATCACGAAAAATCTCACCTACAGAAATCAATTGTTCCTTGAGATCTTTAATCTCAGCAAGAAAAACATTCATGTCATCATCTTCCTACATAATCTTTGATTCTAGCTCTTTACGTAGGTAAGAGATTTTTGCCTCGTTATTACGACCTGCATACAAACCAGCTAGAATATCCCAAGCCTGTTTTGCTGTTTTAGCTGAACGGATATGTGGAGTGATGTTATGTTTAATAGAAAGTGTAATCAAGGCATGAGCATGTGCATCTTTACCATCCCAACGAGCTTGTTCAGCGGTGGATAAAACAGCAGCAACAGTAGAGCTGCTAGAACCTACAACATCCTCAACAGATCCTACATCCATAGAACCTGGACGTACATCCATACCCTGCACAATGTTCCACACTCCTTTTGCAACCAAAACATGCTGCATCATGTATGCCCAAAGTGGGTAGTTGCTGTCTCCATCCAATTTGTCATCAGCAGACAACATGTGAAATATATCATTGTTGTTATCAGCCATGGCCACTGGCTGAAACTGATGCAAAAGCTACCTGTAATGAAGCAAAGACTGAACAGAAAACAACTCGTGCTATGTAGCACGGTCCACAACAGAATAAGTATGTCTGTTTTGCAAAAAACTGCACTGTCGAAATTTCTCAATCGGAGAACATGAGTCGGAGGGTGCTAGTGACGTAGCCCTGGGAGCCGATGCCTGCTTTGATACCAATTGTTGGAATTAGGGTTGTAGGAAAGCACACAAAGCTTGGAGAAGAAGAAGCAAGAATGCACACAACACATAGTGTATTAGATTGTGTCAATGTACAAAGATAAAACATCTCATTAGCCATGGTCTTGTTAAGGTTAAAGGTGGTTCCTAGTGTTATCCTTTATCACCTCACACCTCAAGATTTTAGGATTACTTGTCATCTTTTTAGAAAGCTTAGTCGTTTTATTCCAAGGAATAAG
Organism: Cibotium barometz; assembly: GCF_041138505.1. Taxonomy (NCBI): domain Eukaryota; kingdom Viridiplantae; phylum Streptophyta; class Polypodiopsida; order Cyatheales; family Cibotiaceae; genus Cibotium; species Cibotium barometz. Next base: position 32,328,083 of record NC_141059.1, read on the forward strand.
ATTGTAGCACCAATAGCGGTAAGGAAACAAGTGCTTCGCGGCATGTCCATAGCCCAATATCGCCGTCTCATGCGTATACCATTGAGGCATTGATTTTCAGGAGCCATGTTGCTCTATGTATATATTGCAAACCTTATGTAAATAAAGAATTTTTTGTGAAAAATTTCCAATTGTCTAAGTGGTTTTGACTATCAGATATCGAGTTTAAAGAAATAAGATCTGTTTTCTCGAACGTATGTCGTAGATCTCTAGTAAGAAGGATTGCCTTATTTAAAGTAATTATTTCTGAACTTCTTAAGTCTTAGGATCTCGAGATGAAGTCAAATAGAAATTTAACGATGTATCGTTTTGGTAGAATCATGAGATGTGCGAATCGGGCAGACAGCCAGATCCTCTCACGCATAAGGAAGAGCTTGACCCTGATGTTCGCAAAGCTCTTCACAGATCTCAACCAGGTCCCTTCAAAGGTGAAGGGGAACACCTAGGCGAGGCTATGGAAAAGTGGATCAAAGCTATGGAAGAATACTTCGATGTCACTGGATACAATGAAAAAAGTAAAGTGGCTCTTGCCAAGCTGAAGATTGTAGAAACAACCAGAGTAGCATGGAGCAACCATTGATACAAACCGTTTAGATCGGAACACCTAAACGTGGGACGCGATCTCAGGAAGAGATTCTGTCCTCCAAGCTTCCTGGAAACAAAGATGAATGAGTTCCTAGAACTAACCTAGGGAAGTCGTACCATGGAGGAATATCACCAGCATTCGCTCTTCTCCTCAAATACTCGCCACACCACCGCTAGATGAAGAAAAACTGATGGTGGCCACGTTTATTTGGGGAATGAACGAACCTTTGGATACCCTGTAAAGAATGCTAAACCAGTTTCAATGGCCGAAGCAGTGCGGATTGCGAAGGATTTCTCCAAGGCCTTTGTTGTCAAGGTCTCGCCAAAGCCAGCTCCCTCATCCTTCAAAAGATTTCAAACTCCAGGGAGCGCTTCCAACTTTCCACCTCCTAAAAGACATCAAGGTCCCAATCAAAACCAGGAGACGGAACGTTTCAAAATCGAAGGAAGGCCTTTTCCTCGGAGCACATTTTCTAGAATTCCAGCTCTTTCCAGGATGCAGAAGGATGAGCTTCGAAGTGAGAGAATAGGTGTTTTGGATGTCAAGGTTTTGGACACCAGCTCAAGGATTGCCCAACTCCTTCTATGACAATGGGCCAGGGAGGCCAAGGTCCTAAAGTGCCAAGACCGACTCCTTTGTATCAACCTAGTTAGGGTCCCTCTCGCCAAAATCAGGCAACCCCAGAAGAGTGCCAGCTCAACCTGCATCCTCAATGCAAAGTAGTCTCAGAACTCCCTCCTAAAATTAGGGAAGCCAGAGAGAGAGAGTTCCAGCCCAGACAGCAGTAGCCAGAGCATGTCATAATAGCTCATGCAATGGAGGAAGAAAGAGGACATATTTATGCCACCATTGAACATCAAGGGTAGAATCGTCAGTTCCAAAATTGTCTATGTCGTTAAAATGAATCCAGTAGAAAGAAAACGCAAGGCTAAGGAACCAGAATGGCTAAGTGAGTATGCTGGTGTATTCCCAAAAGAGCTGACTGAGATGCCTCCAACTCGTGAAGTAGATCATGAGATAGAGCTAACTCCCGGAGCTTAGCTAATAGCCCAGCGTGCATACAAGATACCAGTTCCAGAAGCCATAGAACTAAAGGAGTAGTTAAGACAACTGTTAGAGCAAGGATTCATAAGACCCAGTGTTTCACCTTGAGGTGCGCCCGTTCTCTTTCAGAAAAAGAAAGATGGAACGTTAAGACTCTGTATTGATTACAGAGGATTAAATCAGTTTAATAGTCAAAAATAAATATCCTATTCCTAGGATTGATGAACTTTTGGATCGGCTAAGTGGAACCCAAATGTTCACAAAGACAGATCTCAAATCTGGATATTACCAGATTGGAATTAAATATCAAGATATCCCCAAGACAACCATCAATACTCGATATGGGCATTATGAATTTACAGTCATGCCATTCGGACTGACAAATGCCCCAGTAACATTTAATCGCCTCATGCAAGACATCCTCAGAGAATACTTGGATGAATTTATTCTTGTCTTCTTCAATGACATCCTGGTATACTCCAAGAATGCAACTGATCATGAAGATCATGTGCGCAAAGTCCTGGAGATCCTAAGGAAATACCAACTCTTTGCAAAAAAGAGCAAGTGCACTTTCTCTGCTGTGACCATATCGAATACTTGGGATTTATAGTATCTAAGGATGGGATTTCTCCTAACCCCGCTAAAATCCAAGCAGTCGTGGATTGGCCAGAGCCCAAGACAATGAAAGAAGTCAGAGGATTCCTAGGATTAACCGGGTGGTATAGAATCTTTATACCCAGGTATGCTCAAATAGCATCCCCTTTGACTAACCTTCTCAAGAAGAGCACCCTATTTCATTGGACCGCTATGTGTCAGAGTGCTTTTGATAAGCTGAAGACAGCTTTAGTAACCAACCCTGTCCTAAAATTGCCAGATTTTTCCTTACCCTTTGAGGTAGTGACAAATGCCAGTGGTTTTGCCCTAGGAGGTGCACTTATGCAGGAAGGTTATGCAGTAGCCTATGAATCCAAAAAACTCAGAACGCATAAGAGGAATTATGATGTCCATGACTTGGAGTTACTCTCAGTAGTTTATGCTCTAAAGTTGTGGAGACATTATCTCTTGGGACAGAGATTCACCTTGATGAGACAGATCATCAAAGTCTGAAGTGGATCTTCACCCAGAGGGATCTCAACATGCATCAAAGAAGGTGGATGCATACATTGCAGGAATTTGACTTTGAGGTAAAGTATCGACCAGAGAAAGAAAATGTGGTAGCCGATGTGCTCAGTAGGAAGGCTTCCTTGCTTGCAATAACATTAGTATCAAATCCATTAATCAGTGAAGCAAGAGAGAAGATCATGCAGGATAGATTTTTTGCCCCTATTGCTATCCTACTGATGCAAGAAAGTAAGACTTCTCAGAAAATGAGTTGAGTTTTTGGGTACAAATTGGATGAAGGATGCGTGTATTACAATAATCAGCTATGCATTCCTAATGATGATGAAACAAAGGGAAAAATTTTGAGAGAAGACCATGTTGACTTCTCAGACTCAAAGCCAGATGGAACTCCAACGCGAAGAAATCCTTGATGTTCAGGAGAAGGCTCTCAAGAACAGAGTCCTTAGAGAGTTTCTTGTCAAGTGGAAGTTCTATCCTTTAGAGGACGCCACTTGGGAGAAAGAAGAAGAACTGATAAAGGACTACCCCCACTTTGCGAGATGAGGACATCTTGCATTTTTCAAGTGGGAGAGGATGTAAGGTTCCTCCTCAGCCCTAAAAGATGTATAAGCTCTCCTCTCAGTCCCTTGTAATCATCCCCTATTTCAGAATGCAAGAAAACATTGTTTTTCCTTGTTTTTGGCCTAGAGAGAGAAAATGTTCTAGAGAGAGATAATTCAATTTTGAGATATTTTTGAATACAAAGTTTCTCCTTATATTTAAGATGAATTCCCCTGAAACAAAAGTTCAAAAAAAATTCTATTGTGCATTAGAAATTAATTGAATATGTGTATTAGAGACCTTAGCCTAAAGATCCACATTTTCAAAAAAATTTGATTAAGGTCCAAAGGGTGTTCTAAAGGGCCCATAGGATTAATCCAAGTGTTTCAATGAGAAAAATGCAAAGAATAAAAGAAAATCTCCCAAAAATGAGTAAATTCTCACATAAGATGAAGAGTTGACTAAGTACTGGTTTATTAGTTAAAAATGAGGTTTATTAGTAAAAATTCTCACATAAGATGAAGAGTTGACTAAGTACTGGTTTATTAGTTAAAATGAGATTTATTAGTAAAATAAATAAATTTTTGACACCTCAGTTAAGGAGAGAGAGGGCTCATGAAGGAGGCGCCTATTTGACATCATTACTTCACATTTCTAATTCAAAAAAATTGAGATATTTTATCTCTCCTCTTTCCTCTCTCCTCTCTCCTCTTTCAAACTGGATCTAAAAGTGAGCCAAACTTGTCCAAAATGGATCAAATTGAAGCTGGAAGCCTCTAAATCCTAGTTGGACTTGGTTGGTGGTCTCCCTCACCTTTAAATAGATCCTCATTCCTTTGTATTTTCATCTTTGCGTATTTACATGCCAGTATTATCTTTGAATTAGTGTAATTTTATTATCCCTCTATTTTGCCTCTTCTTTGGGAAGCTTTGGAGATTCATTAATCTTCATCCTCTCTTGGAGATTACCCTCTATATCTTGGTGGCCAAGCTTTATCTTGTGGGCTTCACTTCTCTTTAAAGAATCAAGCCAAAAACCAAGGGTAAGCCGAAATCAATGTTTTTTTTTATCTTTTTCAATGGTAATTTTCTTCCCAACCTCTCTAATGCTTGGGAAGCATTTTAATCAATGGTTTTTTTCTTAAAACCAAGCTTTTAGTGATTCATAATGTTTAAATGGTTTAATGCTAAATTTTTATGCTTAAATATAATATTTTTGATTAGTAAATCTCTCTTTTAGAAACATTACTCATCTTTATGGTTGAATCATTCTTGGAAGGATGGATCTTAGTATTAATCTCATTTTCTTAACCAAAACTCTAGGCTTGACAAGTTAGAGATAGAGATTAAGCATTTTTATGATTTTTATTCCAATTAAAATAAGGATTAATTCATTCAAGCTTGTTTTATGATTAGAAAATTCATAATTATTCATTTTAAGTTGAAAGAGAGTTTATGCTAGCATTTTTGTAATTATTTTCATCTGGGAATGATAATGGGATATTTTTAAAAATAAACAAGAGATTTAAACATAATTATGCTTATGTATGCATAATGAATTTTTAGTTTAAAAGAGGAAGTCCCACCATATTTTAGATAATTAGGAGTAAATATTAAAAGTAGAATTTTTGAGTATTCTTAGAAAATGCACCGAAGCTATGGCAAAAATTTTACCCTTAAAAAAATAAATTTAATTCTATGCATAAAATTGATAATGCAAAAAGAGGGATTCTCATCATATTCTATACATAAGCATTTTAATGCTAAAAGAAGGATTTTTGTTACATGTTTTGAAAATACTTTTATAGTATTTATGCATAAATGTTTAAATGGAGAAAAGATGAATTTTTGTTATATTTATTTTTAGTATGTGCATGCATAAAAATTTAGATGCAAAGGGAATGGTCACTGTGTCACGCTTGCATGACACTTTGTCGTCTTAGTTCTACTAAAAATGGTGATAATAGGAATTTTCACCATATTCTATGTACAAACATTTTAAATATCAAAAGAGGAATAATTGTCATATTTAAAAATAAGTATATTCATGGTATGTATATACATGGGTATTTTTATCAAAAAGATGAATTTTTATCGTACTTTTAATTAAGAAAATGCATAAATTAAAATTGGTAACAAAAGAGAAGGTTTCACCATATTTTATATAGCTAATTTAGGGCATGTCAATGCCGAGGTTCAAATAGCCAAAAGAAAATTTTAGTATAATTCTATGTGAATATTTTAAATAAATGATGTATACATATTCACAAAAAAGATCATTGGAAAAAGAAATATTCTTGTTGAATTCCATTATTTATGAATAGAATTATTTATAATTCTATTATGTCCAAGAAAGAATGAATTTTCATAATTTTGGATTTTTACAATTACGATTAGAAATCACAATTATTTTATCAGGCAAATAGGAGAAAAATCTTTATGAAACAAATCTAGGATTAAATGCGAGTAATTCAAGGTTAGACCATGACCGCGTGAGAAAGGTGGGTCAGTAAGATGCCTGCTCATCTCTTGAATCAGAAATTAAACCAAGTCTTGTGACCATTCCCATTTCTTCAATATGAAGAATGGATAACCGGTTGATTTAGGAAAGTTTTCCCTAAGACCCGAAATCGTCGAGAAATATATTAAAAATTCGTTGAAATTGATGGGTGAATCACCAAGATACGAGATTCGTGATTTTCATTGAGAAAGCTTGGGTTAAAAATATGGGAGTCTCGTGAAACCAAACTCAATGGGAAATTCTTACTTGCATAGAAACTTTATTTTTTTTAAGGACTATCTTACGCCGCTAGAATGTTGGAGGAAGCATTTGGCTTATGGTTTAATCTAAGGAGAGTTATGTTACAATAGCTGGTGGCGGGGAGTCATCGAAGGACGTCTCTCCCCGTGCCAAAGCCTTCCAAGGTCTTGACCAGCCTCGGTATGGTTGAAAATGGTGCGCTTTCGTACGATGGCGAGGGCCGACGAAGCGGTCCCTCAGTGAAGTACTAGGATACCTAAGGAGGATCCTAGAGGGTTCTGACGGGATCACGGCGGCTCCTAGGACACCCATGCATATGTCGAGGAAGATATAATGGATGGCAAGAGAATTATTTAAGTGAACTGTAAAACTATGAAATTGGATCTCGTTGGTTGACTAGCTGGTCTTCAACGGAGAGTCTGGATGAGACTTGTTTGTAAAACAATGGAGCTCGAACTTTGAGAATCATGATGGAAACACTATGGTTTTATTGCAATTCTGTCTTGAAGATAGTTGAATTTGAGAAACACTATGGTTTTATTACAATTCCGTCTTGAAGATAGTTGAGAAACACTATGGTTTTATTGCAATTCTGTCTTGAAGATAGTTGAGAAACACTATGGTTTTATTGCAATTCTGTCTTGAAGATAGTTGAGAAACACTATGGTTTTATTGCAATTCTGTCTTGAAGATAGTTGAGAAACACTATGGTTTTATTGCAATTCTGTCTTGAAGATAGTTGAATTTGAGAAAAGGCAATTTCATATTAGATGTGTAAGTGGTGTGTGTGTTTAATAAAATTGCATGAGTGCTGGCTAGGGGGCCTGGGAGCTCTTTTCCTTGGTACTCGGGACAAACACAACCTAATTTTTATAAAAAGGGATCCCACCAATACAGTGGTTTGGCGGTTGGCTAACCCATGGGCAAGTGGGTTAGGCTGGATCGGTGGATTCCTATAACAAAATTCAGTTAGGTTTAACTTATGATACTTAAAGTAAATCCTAGGAAGATTCTTGCTCTATGGGAAAGAATCAATGGGTTGTGCCTCGCTTAAGGGGAAAAAAGTGATGATTTCTATGAACCAAGTGCAAGCTCCTCCTTGATTCGGCCATGTGACCCAGAGGTTTGGTCGGAATATAAAGGATAGATAAGGCCCTTGTCTACATTATAAGATTTTCCTGGAAGAATTGCCTATGCTTTCTGGGCGAGGAAATTTTTTTTCAGGTTCGGTTTTGGAAGAACTGCTGGATTAGTCTCTTGTCCATTTGTGGGCGAGGCCCCGAGTGGAAGCTCAAGCTCTGCCCTACGTGCAAGGTTGCTACTTCCGCTCTGCCACTCCAGAGTGTTGATGCGCAGAGGGGGCAGGGGTCTCACAGAGTTGTCAAATATATATTAACTAGTGTATTTATTTTTAGTAATTAATATGATTTTTATATTGTTGATTTATATTATAGCTAATGAGAAAGGGAGGAGAAAAAGAGGGAGATAGATAGATAAGTATGTGGATTCATTTAATGTCTGTGGAGGCCAAATAAGGCCTATGTTACCAAATACAAGTTGTGTCGCCTAAATCAACAGAGCAAGTCATGAAAAATGACAACAAAATGGTACAAATGACAACTCAAGTCCATTTGGCCAAAAAAAACAACTCAAGTCCATTTGGCCAAAAAAACATCGTAAAAGGACTACTTTTTAGAGATTATTTGAAATAAATCACTATTTTTGTAGAATGCACTTTAAAAATTTATAAATATTGCTATCTTTCCAGACATTTTAGAACACATTTGATCACTTAAATCAAGAGAACCCTCAAAAAAGGACTTGATTTAGGCCACACCAAAACCTTCACATTTCATGAAAATTTGAGTACAAAAAACATTACAATAATTGCAAAAAGCAAATACTTTCTTTGCAAAACTAAGAGAGATCTTTGACCTTTTGCTTCAATATCTCTACGGTTGTCTTGCGCAAACTACTAGATTTTTTTAAATTAAACCCATACACAAGGATTTCTACATTCTCTAGATTGAGCGTGTCCACACAATGACAATTTTCTACTTTCTTCCCCTTTCTGTTTTGTTTTAACATCTCAGGATCGTACTTGCCTTTCAATGGATCTTCTCCAGTTGACCGATACCAATGCACTTCCACATCATTCAATACATCCTGCTTGCAAGCCAAAATGGATTATCATTTTCATCATTGGTAAAGCAAGAACCGCAATCATTGTGCTCTCACTTAGCTCATTTACATTTCCTTCCCACATTTCTTTCTCTTGTTGACGCTTTATGCTCTTCCTGGGACCAACATACATTTCCCTTGTTTCTCCATGAATAAGAGATAATAACTCCGCTAAAATTGGCACATCGTTGACACCAACAGCTATAATATTGTAACTCCTTTCACTAAGGCCACTCTCATGCCACACAAATGCATGTTGTTGGTGAAATGTGTCATCCTTGAACTCTTAAACCAATTTCTCGTGCTTTGCAAAAAAACTCTCCCACCATGCTAGAGAGCTCGCTGGAAAATACACGTGTAGCATGTATTATCTCCTTGATCTCGTTCAAGCATTACAGAAAATCAACAGAGCGGTTTTCTTTCTCAGATTTTTGCTTCTCGCTCGTTGTAGAGAGTCAGTGCAGCCACCAGGAAAGACCACTACCCACTATAGTATACTGAACATGTATTGGAAACGTGTAGCAGGTGAAGAAGCTTACAACTTCTTAGATGGGTTTTCAAGTTATAATTAGGTGTCCATAGCACCAGAAGACTAACACAAAACGACCTTTAATACGATGTGTGGAACATAATTTTATAAGGTTATGCCTTTTGGCCTCACCAATGCCCTACAATGTTCCAAGGACAATTGATGTGCACAACCTTCAAGGACTACTTGCAAAAGTGGCTGGAGGTGTTCATTGATGATCTATGTGCACCCTCACGCTGGACCGAACATTTGGCTTACTTGAGGAAGGTGTTTGAGCGATGTCAATCATATCGTATATCCTTGAACCCTTTAAAATGTGAATTCTGGGTCAAACATGGTGTACTCTTAGAGCTCATTGTGTCTAAGAATGGTATTTCCACGGATGAGAGCAAGGTCAAATTGCTCTTGGAATTACCTCCACCAACCAACTACAAGGGTGTACATAGGTTTATGGGCCATGTTGGGTATTATCGTTGTTTCATCTTATTCTATGCTGAAATCACAAGACCACTATATAGATTACTCATTGTCTTTGAATGGATTGATGACTGCCAAGAAGCGTATGATAAGTTGAAGAAAGCACTGGCAAGTGCACCTATTCTTAGGCCACCCAACTGGGATCTTGTATTCCATGTACACATCGATGCATCGAATTTTGTGATAGGATGTGTATTGGTGCAACCTGGGGAATTCAAATTTGATTACCCAATATGCTTCACAAGTCATTGACTAAATGATGCAAAGATGAACACCACTACGGAGCGTGAAGGGTTGGCCATGGTTTATGTTGTAAAGAAATATCGACATTACTACTGGCCAACAAGTTTGTATTCTTTGTGGATCATGAGGCCTTTTGATATTTGGTGAACAAACCTTGCACCATGGGAAGAATCACACGTTGGTTACTTCTACTCTTTGTGGATCATGAGGCCTTTTGATATTTGGTGAACAAACCTTGCACCATGGGAAGAATCACACGTTGGTTACTTCTACTCTTAGAATTTGACTTTACGGTTATAGTAAGAAAGGGACACACAACATGTGTTGGCTGACCATATGTCTAGAATTCCAAATGGAGAATCTGCAAACTGGCATTGATGATAACCTCCCTGATGCTTGTCTGTTCAAACTCGACATGGTGCCTAAGTGGAGTGAGGAAATTTTGGGCTATCTAGCTCATGGTTTTTCGCACGATCGACCTTTGAACAAGAATAAAATGTGTCGACTCATTAAGTTGGCCGCACCTTATCAATTGATTGCTGGAGAATTATACAAGCTAGGCAAGAGACGATATCTTAAGAAGATGTGTGCGAGAAGATAAATTTGTCATGATATTAGAAGAAGCACACTTAGGAATAACCGGAGGACATTTCACAAGAGAAACTACAGCTCACAAAGTGCTTCAAGAGCAGGTCTATGGTGGCCTACGTTATTTGAGGAAACCATAGAGTTTGTGAAAAGATGCGAGAAATGTCCAGCAGGTCTATGGTGGCCTACATTATTCGAGGACGCCATAGAGTTTGTGAAAAGATGCGAGGAATGTCAAATATTTACTATTCCACAACAAAAAGACAGGATGCCATTCACCCTTGTAATTGTAAGACAACCCTTTGAGAAATGGGAGATTGATTTTGTTGGACCCATTAGTCCAGCAGTGCATCCGTCCAAGCCCAATATGTGATCGTGGCCATGTATTATTTCACAAAGTGGGTAGAGGCAAGGGCCTGTAAAAACGAGCTGATGCTCGAACCATAACCAAGTTCTTATACGAACAAATCATTTCTAGATTTGTTTGCCCACTTGAGTTAGTCAGTGACCGAGGTTTACATTTCATTAATGAGGTGATTGAACAATGAACACTTACTTACAAGATTCCTTTTGTAGTACATCGCAAATCATCACCTTATTACCCACAAGCAAATGGTCAAGCAGAGAGCATAAACAAGATTCTATGTGCTATTTTGATGAAAACCTTAGAAGCCAGTCACACGAATTGGGAACACAAGCTGACTACAGCTTTATGGACTTATCATACATCGTATAAGGTAGTGAAGGGGTATACTCCCTTCCGCCTAGCTTATGGCGTTGATGCGGTGATGCCAATGGAGTTTTTAGTTCCAAGCCTGCGAATTGTAGTATAGGAAAGGCTTACTGAAAAATGCACTAGTCGAGAGATTGGTTGATTTGGAAAAACTTGATGAAACCAGGCTAATTGCATCACATGTGCTTATGGTTGAGAAATTACGAAGAAAACGTTAGTTTGACCATAACCTAAAACACAAAGAGCTAAAATGGGAGACCTCGTCCTCCTGTGTGGAGTTGGAGGCACCAGGAAAAAGAAACTCAAATACAATGGGTTAGGACCTTTCAGAGTGTTTGAAATCACCCCTCAAGGGTCGGTCCAAATTGAAACCATCGAGGGAGTAGAAATGGAAGGTTACATCAATGGGAGTAGAAATGGAAGGTTACATCAATGGGAGCAAACTCAAAAGTATTACGGACCCTTGACCCAAGAAATGCTCACACAAGAGCATCTTCTGAAACTAAAGAAGGAGCTAGCCAAAGAAAAAATCTTTCAAGCTCTAGAAGAAGCTAAGGCAAAGCACAGACTCCAGGGAAAAATGCTACATGTGAACATGGCTTCACTCACCTTGGTTGATGAGGAAGTCTCAGTGTAAGAGTTTCTATGAAAAAGAGTCATACTAAAACCATTGCATTGATTGATACAGGATCAAGTCATAACTTGAGCTCCTATGAAACATGGATAGCTCTAGGCAAACCTCACCTCGAGGCATCTAATGCACAGGTTCGCAATGTGCAAATGTCAACCACCAAAATTGTGGGATTTTTGAATGTTAATATTTCTATCAGAAATAATCCCTTGGTTGGAAAGGTATTTGTCATGCTTGGTTTGCAAGATCCATGGAGGAAGAGATGATTTTGGGAAGATCGTAGATATGCGCTAGCAATTCATCCAATGGGACGAACGGACAGCGCAACTCATTGATGGCAAGGACACCATCAGTATGCCATTATGGATTCCATTAAATAAAGGAAAACAAGCAATAACATTTGACATGGAGCAGCCATACCAAAAAAAGAAGAGGAAATAATAGAGGAAGCATCCATGTGGCACAAACCACAAGAAAAGTAGCCAAAGTACCCAGTACATCAATATTGGATTTCCAAAAACCAGCTTCGAGTCCAAGGGTACTATGATATAGATAAGTCCACATGGGAATCCAGCTAAAAAAGCCATGCTACAAGCAAGGGACAAGAAAGGCACCCCAAGGACAGAAAGCAATATTCTAAGCAAGCATGCATTCAAAAGCAGTGGGTCCATAAGGACTTACTTGTGCAGCACAGGGCTACTACCAAGGGAGTGCAACAGTATGGCTACCAAAGACCCATCCAAAACCCTACACTGTGAGCACCTTTAGGACAATGGAAGAGACCAAGAACAAACAAAACCAATCCACTGCTAAATCAAGTAATAAAGAAGAACCAACATTGGTTTGGTAAAAGAAAGTTGTTCAATTAGGTAAGCAGGGGAGTGTGACACCACCAATGTCATCCACCAAGGAGAAAGAGTTAACCAAAATTATGGACCAGCGTAAAGAATATGTGCACTCACATGCACAAGAAATAGAATAGGTTCAACAAGATTCAGTGGAGGGAAAAATCCGAAAGTCTCACTTTGAACTGAAGCGGTTGCAACAACAAATACCCATAGGTTCCAAAGTACCCCATTAGTTTACGTGGCCGTAAACAGAGAAGAATTGTAAAGGTACCCATCCCCAAGCAAGTGGGTACAAGGTAAAAGAGTATGCCTTTCATGTCGTGAGACACGTTCATTCATTTCACGTGCACTACTCTCCTTCTATGAATACATAATATGTGGCCTTAGCTGTTTGAGCATATAGGAAGCCATAGGGTATCAAAATTTATGTGCATATAAAGGACAAAACTGTTTCACACCGTGAACAGGTCCGGGCTACTTCATGCTGTGAAACACTTAAAAAAGTTTCACGGCGCCATGAGACACTTCAAAATAGTTCACGACGTGAACTGACTCTAGCACTTCACGCCATGAAATGGTCACAAGCCCTCCACCAAAATCGCAAGATGACACGTGGCATTCCTAATTAAGCTAGTTGCCTGAGCCGATTGAATCATAAATACTATTTCTTTCCCTTTTTTTGCATTCTTTTTCGACCCACTCCATGTTATCTTGCTGCATTCGATCTTCATCTATCTTCATCTCCTACTAAATTGGGTCCGTGTCAATGTGCGACCATCACTCTCAGGTAGGAGTATGTTATCCACCTTCGTTTGTTTCATTTGTATGAATAAAATCATTGTGGGTATAGAATAAATCTATTTGTATCTTATCAATCAATTGCATATGCCACTTCCTCTCTCCTTATTGTTGTTTTTCACAATTCATCCATGTAAAAATGTTCATCTCTCCCCCCCAAACCGATTCACAAGTACATGTGCTTTTAAACCCGTTAAATAGCAGTCTGCTATTTCACGAGGTTCACACTAACACTGCACCGAACCCTTGAAATTAGTTGTTCCTACCAAATCTACTTCACTTACCCCGCTTCTCCACTGTCAATCATGACCCAAGTAAAAATATGCTACTTCATATCTTAACCATCTCACGTGCTAAGCCCTTCATGTGCTAAGCACTTCACATCTTAACCATATCATGTGCTAAGCCCTTCAGGGCTTTAGCATCTCACATGCTAAGCCCTTCACGTGCTAAGCACTTCACGTCTTAACCATCTCACGTGCTAAGCCCTTTATGGCTTTAGCATCTCACGTACTAAACCCTTCATGTGCTAAGCCCTTCACGGCTTTAGCATCTCACATGCTAAGCACTTCACGTCAACCATCTCACGTGCCAAGCCCTTCACGGCTTTAGCATCTCACGTCTTAACCACCTCACGCACTGTTATTTCACGACCTGTGCTTTCACGAATTAAAGCTCATACCCACACACACCTATTATTTCTCACCCCACTAACAATCTTTACATCAATACCCAAACACCCACACGTGCACCCCAAAAAAAAAAGAGGAACACGAGCTCCTACCAGTCATCATGACTGATGCTCTTTTCAACTTTTCAATGTTCTAGATGGCTTCCTTTGCTACATTATACCTGAAGTAGAAGGGACTTCAGCTGTCACTCAGGCCAATATAACCTGGTCGCTAGTGTGGGGCAGAAGAAAGAGAGCATCCCGAGGCACTAAACTTAGCTATCTTGGGCCATATGCACAAAAGTTTCAGGGTTATGTAATCAGCACAGATATACAAATAGCTCATGGAAAGATTTTGCTCCAGTACCACAACCCAGAGTGCTTATAGATACTAGAGGATACAGAAGTCGAAGACAAGCTAAAAAAGGTGGGCGAATGGCAGAAATCCTCCCTCGCACTATTAACACAAATTTGTGCAGAGTTTTGAAGACTTATGAAAAATCTACCGGGAGGGGTACAATGACAAAGTCAGATGGAAAAATTGAGCAGGTCCTCATCACAGATGAGCTGATACGAGACACTCTGCACTTGTCCTCCCCACCAATTTCGACACATATACATAGTTTTGAGAAAATGCCCATGAATGACATGTTGAAGAGGATTTCTTATAATTCTAATGGGGTAGAATATGATAACATAAGGAATGAGGTTGATAAAAAGGCTTGCAGAGCCATGTCCATGCTTATGTAGGTTAAACCCATGGACAGGTATAATAGGGTTCCCCTAAACCGCCTCACCAAGGTTCATGAAGATAAAGAAGAGGATTGGGTGTGGTACATTCATTGTGAAATGGAGAATTATCTTAAGTCACACCAGTCCAAGGTGTGTAACCCTTATCTCCTTACGAGAGTGCTCAGCCATGCAGCTAACCTTCTAGTTCCAGAAGGCACATAGGGAGCATAGGTACCCTAGGCTATAGCACCCTTGGAACCATCTACTAACATTCCTAGCGAGCTGTAACAAGGACAAACAGTTTCATGAAATAGAGAACTCGGCATCCACAAGTGCCTCTGTGTGGGAATATGAACAAAAGGTATGGTGATGCCACCTACTTACCACTCACATGCTCAATGACAGGAATGCCACTTTATGGAAGCAATTACAGGAAGTAAATGGTCAAATGCAAGCACTTAAGGAGTAAATGGCTGCATCTGCTGCAGCTGTTAATCCAATTTTAGGATTAACAAGAGCTACCACCATTATCTTACATCAAGGAGTCACGGTAGATACACCAAAGGAACATACATTCAAGATATGAAGCAATAGTGTCCAAAGCTACAACTTGGACGGGCACCCGTAATGGTGTGACGGAGTATTTATGACGATTCCCACTTCAAGAGCATGTGGTAGCAAGTTAGGATGAAGTCCTAAGTGATGTACTTCATGGATATATTATGAGAGTAGTCATTGTAATAGCATTAGGCCTCTTATGAGCCTAAAGTGCCCGGCCGGCCATAGTTTAAGTGAGTGTGAACACTTATGACCATGTATATAATTGAATTTCTCTCATAATACAACATACTCTCCCATTGTGCAATTGAGTCTTGCTCTTGCTAATCTCTCTCCCTAATGTATGCTGGTGAGTGTGTGTGAGTGAAGTGAGGTGAGAGGAGGGACGAGGACCCGTAGTGCAATGCGGCGGGGTGACAATGCTTCACGGGAGATGTTGTGGAATTGCTTCTCAAGGAGTTGTAGAGCTTGGAGACCTCAAGGATTACGAGCTCGGCCATTAGAAAGATCCTCACGACAGTTGCGGTTCACCAAGTAATGTCTATTTGGCTGTGTTTCAAGGAGGGTTAGGGTGAGCCATAACATTTTTGGCGTCGCTGCTGCCCGGGAGCCATCCCTTGGCTTTTTCCATTGTTTTGTCTCTAATCTACGCATAACTCATTGCCCATTATCTTGATTAATGGTTTTCCATGAAAAAGATGTGGATTTGATGGTGATTTGTGTGAGATTTGGTGTAGAATAGCTCTCTTTTTTGTTTTTGAAAAGAATGTTTTTTGCTTAATTTTTAGATTAATTTGTTATTTTTGTGGTTTTTCATGTTCTTAGGGCTTGCACATAGTTGTATTAGGCTTAGTTTACATCCATTGCATCAAAAAATGCAAGAGAATGCAATTCTTAGTGAATGTTATCTCTCTTTAGTTTGCATCCATTGCATCAAAATGCAAGAGAATGCAATTCTTAGAATATTATCTCTCTTTAGTTTAAGCATAGAACTAAGATCATTAATTTGAGTTTAATTGTGTGTTTTTTGTTGAAATTGTTTGGATTAGAGTGTCAGCAAGCATTAGGAGTAGCTTAATCTTTCAAAACATTTCTTAAAACCATAAAAAAACCCTTGAATTTTACTAATTTCTCTTAATGGACTGGTTTTTGTCATTAAGGGTGATTAGTCTTGTTCAAGAGGCCAAAAAATTAGAAAATGTGTTGATTGGGGTCTAAATGGATCATATGAGTAGTCGAAATCGGGGTTTTTGAGTGTTTTGTGAGCATTCAGATGCATCAAAACACCTAATCACATCAAATTCTTGATCAATTAGAGAAATTCGACTCTCTTTGCTTAATTTTGTCTTAAAAGAGGAGACTATAATTAAGAGCCTAATTAATCCCCTATTTTAGATTAATTTACACAATTATTGATGCACAAAGATTAGCATTCCCTTGCTCTATCCAATGATGTCCTCAATTGTGTGAATTAATTAGAGATTAATGGTTAATTAGAGTCCTTGATTAGTATAAAAGAGGAAAAGATTAGTGAAAAGATTAATCTTAGATTAATTCTTAATCACTTTTTTACATAACTCATTAAGGCTAATGAGCATTTAATGACATGAGTTGTCAATTTGTCCATTTTGGGGGTCATTTATGAAGGGTGTAAGGGGGTGTCATTAAAAGGTTGACTTTTTTGATTCCCACTTACCTTTTTGGGAAAATGCCCATATCCCTTTCATTTTATATTCAAAAAATATTTCCCCCTAAAAAGGGAATTTTGTATTTCCCACTAGGCTCCAAAAAATAAAAATAAAAATAAAAAATTTAAATTTTAAAAAAAAATCCCGGTGAAAATTTTTGGCTATGAAAGACAAAGCCGGCAAAAAATTTCCGTCGGTGAAAGGCAATTCCGGCAAAAAATTTCGGACGTGAAAGACAATTCCGATGAAAATTTTTGACCGAAAGGTAATTCCGGCGAAAAGTTTTGACCGTGAGACAATTATGGCCGTGAAAGGCACTTCTGGCGAAAAATTCCGGCTATTGAAAGACAATTTCGGTGAAAATTTTCGGCCGTGAGACAAATCCGATGAAAAAAAAATCGGTAAAAAAATCTACGGAAACCACCCCTGTTTGGAGGCCCGTATCTCTTAAACTGTATATCCGATGAAGGCGCTCTAGGGCTCATCGAAAAACTCACATCGAGCTCTTCGACTTTGGACATGGACCATTTTGTCCTCTGACCCAGCAGCTTCAAAATTCGACCTGGAAATCGAGGTAAAAAAATAGTCCAAAACCACGAAAAAATTACAAAAATTAGCGCGAAAATGATGAGCCACATATTCGGGCTACTTTTTGAGTGTCTAAATGACAAAATCACATATGACTCAGGGAAACAAAGTTGTAGTACTCCAAAAATGCTACAACTCCCTCATGCAGAGTTTTTCAAAATTCCTTTTGCAACAACCTAAAAAATGTGCTGTGAAACAGGAAAAAAATTCTTGAATTTTTTTCTATTTTGAGACAGTGATGGAAAATAGGTTTTAGGACCTCCTCTTCCATTTGGGAAGTTCCTAGCATACGCTTTTTTCAAAAAATACCTCGAGGTTCATGTGCGTATAGCGTCTAAGCTAATTGGGGCGAACGGACACCGTTTGACCTAACGAAGAGTACGCCAAGTCTTTTGAGGCTATAACAGGCTGTGGGAGAATATAAAAAGTAAAAAAGAAAAGAAAAAAGAAAAGAAAAAAGAAAAGAAAAGAAAAGAAAAAAGAATGTGATTGCTCATTAAGGAGCATTTAGGCACTCTGACATGCCCACGATAGAGGGATTGCCAGGGATCACACAGGGACTGAATCCAATGGCTGACATCTTCGAGCCATTGAGATCTATGCCACAAATTCACCTCCCAATTCCATTGGCCATGCCTATAACAAGCGTGTCATCGGGTTTTACACTCCCTAACACTTTGATCCCACTGGGCTTTGTCCCTTGCCTACTAACATTCCTGCAAATCCTATAAGTACCAACCCTTTCCTAGATTCCCACACCTTGGATATACTAGCTAGTCTAGAAAGGAGGGTGGCCCAAGGACTCACTGAGTCTCTTCCAGAAAGAGCACTCACATACGGCCTCAATGATTCATACAAAAATATGGCCGTACAAATTTCTAAAATTATGGGCAAATATGACGGAACAACAGACCCTATTCAATTCATTCAAATGTTTGAACAGAGATGTGAAGCCTTTGGAAATCCCGATTTTCCCATTAAGGTACATGCGTTGAACTTATTCTTAGAGGGAAAAGCTAGTCGATGCATTAGGAAAAAATGGAGCTCATTTTGGGGCCCTGTAAGAAATTCACTATTTTTTGATTTATTTCTCTCCTAAAAGACCTCAAAAATAATAAAATATGGAAACGTGGCTCAGAACTGTCAGTAAGGACTACTGAACTGTCAGTTCAGAAAGGAATAAGGTAATCTTTTGTCTAACTAACACGATTTTGCATTAAATATCTCCTTAGTTTTTTTTTGTTTCCCAAAGATTCTGCATCTCTTTTGACGACGTGTGCAGGCCTCTCATAAAGAATCTATCACTGAACTTAATGATTGTATGGATACCGCCACACTTCCACGATTCATGTTACAGAAAGACTATGAGATTGACAAGCAAACTTTGCAACCTCAGAAGCACAAAAAATGGCCGATACTAGTGAGTCACAATCTCAGAAGAAGCGATTACACCATCTTCACATCGACTTGGAAGAACAATATGCTCCAGCACAAAAAAGACGAAAGGATACGGTGCTGAATGCTCAACAATGGGAAAATATGAGAAAAGAAGGGCTCCAACATATTGACTTATGGTGCGATGGAAGCATATATCCAAAATGTCTAGTAAAAAACTCTACACCTCCATTTGTCAATCCAACCACACTACTAAGGTTTGCGGGCGATGGACAAAATGGACTTCTTGGTTATATTTCAGCACAGTCTGCATTTGCAGAAACATATAAAACGATGTACCTACAAGAAAAGGGGGCCAGGATTCAAGAGATAGCCATTCGTGCAAAATTGGAGCAGCAGTTGTTGCAGATGAAATTAAGGAGCATTCAAAGAGTAAAAAAGAGTTGACAAGAGCAAGAAGGAAGAGAACCGTGCTTGGAGACAGACAATGAAGCAGGAAGATTAAAAACATTGCAAATTTGAAGGCTGGGACTGGTGGATGCAAGCGAAGAATTCAGGAAGCAAGGCTAGTTTGTAATTTTTCTTTTTTTATACTAAAAAATGCTCTCAAATGGCTATATCTATTTTGTCCATTAACGCAAAACAAGATTGGAAGTGTTGAATAATATAGGCATATTGTGTTGTTACTATAGGAAACTATTGGAGCCTGCAAAAGAAAATATGGATCCCAATCTTCTTCCAGTTAAACAAATGAAAGGATTGCTTTCTTATGGTGTAGTAAAAGGTTTGATTGAAGAAAAAAAATACAAAACAATCAAACGCAATGTTGTAGAGGACTTTATATCCAATAATCAAGTTGATGGTACTACAACCCAAGAGGCTCTTGATGTTAGTGGAGTTAGCAGGAAGGAATATAGTTCGCTTTTCCATGCGATATCCTCAACTTTGAGAGATCAAAGGATTAAACGAGTTTTACTGCCAAATCCAGCAACCGTGTGGAGGATAAGAGGTCATTTGAATGAAAGTGTAGATGAGTTTATTGGACAATATATCCATATTGAAGAAATATTTCATGGTGGTAAAGGAACCACTGTGTATGACCCTTGGAACAATATATTTGTAGATCTACAACAATTTCAAAGAAGAATGGTCGAGTTTTATGGAATAACATTTGAAGAGTGGAAAGGCATTTTGAAATTTGTTATCAAACTGGATGAGTGTGAGGTTGTAAAGGGAAAAAAAATGGAAAGGATTACTATTACATTGATGAATGGAGCACTTGATACATCATTGACTGAAGCGAGTTTGAAGTATTTTAGTGTGCAGTCGGAGAAACACATATGGTGGTTGGGCTCGTTCCAGGTATGATCATTTTTTGTTTCGTACTTGATTTTAGTTAATGTTTTTAAATCTTTTATAGTAAGACTTTTGTTTTCTATAATCACAGGTGAAGACAGAAGACCATGAAACACTAGATTGGGTGTTTCACCACACGAAAATACCAAGAATAATTAAAAGACAAGTGCAAGGAGAGAATCTCCATGTTGCAGGAAAAGGTGATTTTCAAGTAGAGTGGCACATGGCGGGGGATCTTAAAACACCTAAGTGCATGTATAACGTTAGTAAAGGAGGTAACTCAAAGTCTCCTTGTCTTTACTGCAAAGAATCAGCTCAAGTAATGGATTCCAAATGGTGGAAGAGAGCACCTAATAGAGATAAAGTTAACCCTGACTTCAAGGCCATTCTTGACATTCCACTATGTAACGTTCACATATGCACATTGCATGCTCTATGTCGAATTATTGAGAAATTGGTATTTTTGTATATTGGATTTGCTTGGAAACTCCGTCCCGAAAGAAATAGAAAGGATGCTCTTCATGCATTGGAAAAAGTGTTATCCGATATAGGTCTGCATGGAGGTGATGTTCATATCACAAAGGATTTTAAAAAGTCTACCAATGGCAAGGAGGTACCAATCAAGCCCTCTATTGGTGGTGTTAAGGCAAGAAGATTCTTGTCTCGACCCAAACACAGTAGTAAGCAAGTAAGGCAAGGTAGAACAGTTTCAAGGATTAATTATGGATTGTGGAAGCAAGTCCATAATGCCGTGAAAGATCATGAGGCAGATGGGGAAGCACGAAATGTGAAGGCAGAGGTGTGGAGGTCTCTTGATCAACTCGTCATGTTCTGTGACAATGTAACATGGACAAAGAGTGATTACAAGAACTTTGAAGAGGCAATTAAACATTTTGGGAAGTCAATGAAAGACGCGTGGTCAGCCTGCAATATAACTCACTACATGGTAAAGTGATGTCTTCTTCTTTTACTTAAGTGTGATCCTCTTTTTTTTTTCATAACTTACTATGCATTCTTATGTCTCTGTGAAAACAGCATATCATCTACAACCACCTTCCCTATTTTGTCAAAAAGTATGGATGCCCAGCAATTTGGTCTACCCAAGGCATGGAGAAGTCTCACTACATGGCACGTAATGCATTTTTCAGACACACACAACACTATGGAGGGAGTCAAAAGGCAAATAGTCTGAAGGAAGTCTTCCAATGGTTTTACCGAGGCATTCTACAGAGGCTGCATACTAAAAGAAAAGTTGCTAGTTCCAAAGTCAAGCTTGCTTTTATTCTAGCCCAAAAGCAAAGACAAAGACAAACTTTGGACAATTCAATGGCAGCAGAGAGACATAGACAATGGAGGGATTCGAAGATATTTAGAAACCGTAAATGGACAAGTAAACATGAATAGCAGTTTGTAACTTATTGGTGTTATGTCCACATGTTTTCAAACTCAATCAATAGATTTTTATTCTGTGGAACAAGTGACTATTCCCCAGGGCCAAAGAGAGCAAAACAAGGAGGAAGAAATGAAAACTAAAACTAATATAAGAATTTGTAGGAAAACGCGATTTAGGCCATTTGGAAAATGTAAAGCAGTCTCCTCGTATTTTGTTGCAAACTTCTAAGTCCTATTCATATCCATCTCTAATCAAATCCTAGGGTGATGTACCAGATTCCTGGCAGTAAGATTCAAGAATTCTATAGATGGAAGAAATATATATAAAAAAACATTGAAAAGAATATAGATCTCTGACCTTTCTTTTCCTCTTCCATACTGTTGGAGTTGCCCTGGTGATTCTCTTGCTCTCTTCCAAACTTGAGCTGCAGCCTAGGTAACCTGGAGATCTGGCAGTGGTAGTAGTCTTCAGGCAGGTTGCAGAGTGGATGGAGTGTGTTGGGTAGGAAGTGATCAGAGGGGGAAGGAAAAGGATGATGGGAGGGTGCTGGCAGGGATGGAAGACGGGGAGGGAAGAGTGTTAATGGATCTGATTATGAAATCATGATTGGCACAATTTCCAAGGCAAAAAGTACCATTCACACGTGTCAAATTTCAAATTCCAAAAGATCTGGGTCCCATCCACACGTGTGAGAAAACGACTACATTCCACACGTGTGGTATTTATTAGCTACTTTATTTGTATTTTGCACTAATCTATTCACTCCTGTTTAATCTCTCCTAACTCAGCTCTCTTGCCTCTCTACCTCCCTACTCTACACCATCAGCATCCTGACCAGCAGCACAGGTTCATCCCCAGCACAGGGTACTCATCACCAGCACAGCACACCTACAGATAGCTTCCAGGTCAGTAAGACACTCTATATCCTTTTCTTCTTGTTTAATAGTATATTAGGATAAGGTACTGAGTGATGTGATGTAGCTTAGATATTATGATAAATATTATATGCATTCCTTAGCTTTTTCCATTGCAAAAACAAGCAGGAAGACTTTTGAATTGGGCTTGTTGAGTGAGAGCTTGATCACTTCTTGCCTTCTATAGACTCAATCCATCTTGCACCAAGTTGGAAACACACTGAAATGATTGAAGGCATGCTCCAGTATGCTGCCTCAAGAATTTGCAGTAAAACGCGAGGAGGAGGCTTTAGGAATCTCAAACAGCCCAAATCGCATTTTGTTGCAAATTTAAAACTGTTGCTTCATCCACCCCTATCATTGTGATTTTGTGTCTTTCTAGGCTATTCAAGGCTGTATACTCCTTACATAAACTCAATCCATATTGTTTGTAGTTGTAAAGACAGAGAATTCACTGTAGGAATGTAATGGCATGTTGTTTCAAGTATTTGCAGGAAAACGTGAGGGTGACCTGTTAGGAATTTCAAATTATCAAAATCGCGTTTTGTTACAAATTTATAAATGTTGCTTTATTGTCATTGCCTTCTTGTATCATTCCATGTTCTCCATGGCTGTAATCTTTTTCCATTACTTTGTATGCAGCTTTTTAGAGTGATGGCAAGAACCAAGTCAACTGTAAGGAGGGCTGGCAAGGGGCCAGGGCTTGCAGCAGCAGCAGCTGGGAGGCAGGTATCAAGGAATCTAGTGTGCCTCCCTAGTGTGCCTCCAAAGGGAAGAGTTGCACATGGCAAGAAGAGAAAGCCAATGAGCCTGCTCCAGCAAAATTCTAAGAGATTGAAACATTCTGCAGGTGTGCTAAAGGAGATCAGGAAGCAATAGAAAGCTATAGGCTTTGCAATCCCCAAGGCACCTTTTCAGAGACTAGTGAGAGAAATATGTGATAGTTGGCACCTTGGTTTCAGGTGGAACAAGACTGCCATTCTTTCCTTACAGGAAATGGCAGAGGATTACTTGGAGAAATACTTTGAAGATGCAATGCTGGTAGCAGCCCATGCTCATAGGGTAACTCTGATGGCCAAAGACTTCAACACTTTATCCAGAGTGAGATGGAGGTATGACAAGCTGGTCCATCCTATGGAATGGCAGGACATAAAAATGAGAGACATATTATTAATTCCACCTACAAGAAAATTGAAGGTAGATAAGGTGAAGGTTGTTGAAGTAACCCACTCAAAGAGCACCAGAGGGAAAGCTGCTTATGAGGAGTCACTGAAGCAGCAAATAAAAGAATCCAAATCTGCTATAGATGTGGAGACTGTACAGATGGAGCTGCAGATATAGAGAAGGTTGCAAGAGCTGGGCCCTAACATAGTTGTCCATATTGAAGATGAAACTTCAAAGAATACTTTTGACTTGACAAGACCATGCTTGGCAGCATTGGCTCATAAGAATGAGTATTGCTCAGATACTATCATTCTTGCAATGCTCTAGTAAGTGTCTTTTATTTTACATTTGTTTGCAAAATAATCCTTATTGTACCTCCTCCTTTACACCCTACCCTAATTATTGTTTGGTCCAATGTAGCATGATGAGAAGCTGGCTGAACCATGCTATACAGCATACAATTCATATTATTGATCCTGCCATTTCCTTCAAGTTAAGAGATCCAAAGGAAACTCCCATGGATATTTCCAATTGTGGTCCAGACACTGTGATTTTGATGTTGTCGATATTTTGCTACTTCCATACCATAACAAGTATGTGGGTGACTGCTTCTTTTGGGATTTTTCTTCAAGATTAAGAACTCTTGTAGCCTTTGATTTCTTAATGCTTTTTTCCTTATGCAGTGACCACTGGAGCTTTGCTTCTATTGACATCCAGCAGAAGCAATGCTTTTTATTCAACTCTCTTAGAAACACACACAGAGAGCTGAAATTGTAAGTGGTTTGTGTGCTATTTTTAACTTTAAACTTCATTATTTTGATTTAATGCACACTAACTGAATTATATGTATTGCAGTTGTATTAGAAGGCTTCTAGATGCATTGGATCACTGTCCTCCTAATGTCAATCTTTTGGATTCAATAGAGCCAATAGATTTAGAGGTAGAAAGTCGTTCCCTCTACTGATGTCTATTTCATGCTATGCCTTTGAACTTATTGAATAATTTTGTTTTGTTCAGATATTAACAGTTTCTAACATATCTTTCCAACTATCCAGACACCACAACAAGATGATTCAAGTAGCTGCGGGCTGGAGAGTGCTGATTAGTGCCAAATATATACTTTCAAGCTATTTTGAGATAGGACAGCCAGAGCTTGTAAGAAAAAATAATTTTCATTTAGCTTCAAAAAATTTGATATTGGTATAAAGTGTTCTAAATCATCATATCTCATTGCAGATGAGAGAAGATAGCTTCAGCTTGAACTATGTATATAGTTTCAGAGCTGATAGAATTTGGAAGTTTTTGAAGTATGCCTCCCCCAAACCTATTGTACCAGCTCTGTCGAGTTGGGTGAGAGCTCTAAAGTCCGAGAAGGTGTCATACACCTTGATGACACAGATTATGCTGATGTGGTGCCACAGGAACAAGGACCTAGTGGTGCTGATGAGGAGAAGCCACAAGAACAAGGATCTGCTCTGTTGATGTTATTGAGGAGATGATGGAGCAGCAGCAAACAGATGCTCCAGGGGCAGTAGAGGAGACAATGGAGCAGCACCAAGAGACTGTACATGATAGGATGGAGCAGCAGAAAATAGATTCTCCAAATAAAGATGATACAGTGAGCTTGGACCATGTAGAGCAGCCTCTAGATCAGCCTATAGATAAATAGAAAATTGTTGTCAAGAATATGTTCTACATATATAATTAAACACTTCTGTACATAATTTTACTTTATTGAATATAATACCTTTGTTTATGGAGTCTGTGTTATCTCAATTTTTAAATTTTCAATGTCTTTGCATTTTATTGAACTCTCTCTTCTTTTGAGCACCTGCAAAAAAGCAATATGAAACAATAGGGTAAAGTAAACAAATAGCTGTGCTTAATGAGACTAGGATAAGTCAGATGGTATACCTTCTTATTGTTGTAGATAAATAAAAAGTCCTTTGAAATAGAACCTTGTGTCTCAAACAAAATGTCATTGCGCAATTGAGCTAGGGAGCAACATTGTCTTAATGAGATATTGACTAGCACATCACCATTCCCAACAACATCAATATCAAGAAGTTTATTTTCTGCACCAAAAGAATCTTCATCTTGATCCATTGGGACTAGTTTTGTACCTAGCATTCGACTGCGCTTATAATAAAAAGAAAAAATAAAATTTTGTGATGCAACCATGTAATTCAGTTGCATAGAAGGTTGGACAACCTCACAAAACACTGAACTACATGTCTTCTTATCCCAACCTTTATCCAAAAATTGTGGCATGCATGCCAGACTTGTTGCTTTAACTGTGAACATTGTTTTTGAAACCTTCACTGGAAAGGTATTAAACAAGTCTACAAAAACTGTGAGAGGCATGCATAAAGAAATTTTTATTATCCTTGTGGCAATATTGGGCCTCAGAGCTTTCTGTACTTGTTTGAAAAGCTTGGCCCTATATGCCTCTGTAACACTAAAATGTGGGAGAGGCCAATCCACTGAATTCCATGCCGGAAGGTCTTGTTTTCTCAACACACCATGTGTGTTTGCATTGTCCAGCAACAACTGATAAAAATGATCAGTAAAAAATATACCGGATTGAGCTAGCTTTGTTGCACATCGACCTTGGTATTGTTGTCCTCCTATCGATCCATGCAAAACATCTATAAATCCCAGAATACAATCGATGTTTTGCCATGTCTCATACGATGAAGGGTATAAATCTGAAATAAAATAACACAAGAATGTCAATAAGCAAAGAAAGAAAGCTTTATCTTAAAAATCCATACATCCCATAAAGAACAAAAGCACAATAGAAAAATATACAATTAGGCATGTGTTGCGGAAGATCATTTGGATAGTCTCGCAAGACAAGTTCTTTATGCATGTACACATGCTGAATCAAAACTTCTTTCACCAATATCTTCCCTCTGGTGATTTTAAAATCTCATACTCTTCCCTTCCATGATGCCAAGAAAATGTTTTTTGTCTGGGGTCTCTTTCTTTTGCTAGGTTGCATGAGCACCCATGCTCCTTTCGAAACACTAAACCTTTCCCAAGTTCCTTCCGTTTTGACTGTACTTGAATTCTCTACCGAAGAAATAGAAGAAGCAGGTCGACGGGGTAAGGATGTGTGGTATAATTCTGCCTTCATAGCATTATCATCCACAGAGCGTCTTCCACAAGAACGGCCATAGTTTTTATTCACCATGGAGACCTTGTGAATCTGTAACCACAGCAAAGTAATGTAAACAAGATAATAAAGTGAAGTTTCAAGAAAGAGAAAGTGGGTAGACAGACAGTTGACAAGAAACATCTTACTCTAAGCCAAACAGGATCAAGGGATCAGTTTTGGAAAAGAAGAGGCTGCTGCACAAAGAGGCAGTTGTGTAGAATGATAGACCTTTCGAAGGAAAGGCAGCACAACATTTCAAAGTTCAAAGGAAGGTGGAAGCAGGAAGGCCCTTGTCAGAGAAAATGTCAGACTAGATTCTATCTTCATGTCTAAAGATCTTGTGAGAATAAAAAACCAATCTCCACATTAATGTAGCACGCTTGTACCTACATAAAATATTGTTTCTTTTATCTATTTTCTCTTATTTTTATGAATTTCCAACGTTATGTTGGCCCTCTGTTGATTGGTTGAGAGCTTATTTTTCCAAACCGTAAAAGGCCCCAAAATGAGCTCCCTTTTTTCCTAATGGTTCATCGCATTGATGCTGGAGATCAAGACCAACTTCAAAACCTTGAAATCAACCTTTATACATGGCTTTTCCATACAAGGTGATCGGTGGAGTGCAGCAATAGAACTCTATTCAATTACCAAATGAATCCATTAGAGATTTTATCCTTGGGATAAAACTCTTGGACTCATGGTGTGAGTCATGGGAAAAATTAAACGATGTTCAATTGAAGAGATATTTCATGATGGGCTTAAAGAATAATAACTTACACAACTTGGTCATTGTATCCAATCCGGAAACATTCGATCAATGTTGCAAAGAAGAAGCAATACCTTTAGATGACAACATGCTAGAAGATGATCATGCTACAAGGTGTTCCTCATCTTAACCAAGCGAAGCAATGGCAAAAGAAAGATCGATCTCGGAATTGACATTCCCTGAATTTTATGCAACCTTGCTTAGAACCTTACAGCAAACATCCCTAAGACAGGATGAAAACCTTCAAAACCAGACATCCTTAATGCCTCTAATAGTGAGGAGCGAAATGCCTTCTGTTGAATGCAATCACTAACGAATATCCCAATCCTCATTGTGCATACAAGTCACCTGTTCTTCTATACTGCATATATTGAACCTTTGACCATGATACTAAAAAGGTTCCACAATGGACTCAAAACCTCCACCTCCCGTGCACCAAACAGAAATAGTCCAAGGGGTAAAAATTGCTCATCAACAGGGAGGAGCAGTTAATCAGACACTTCAGTGTTTCTATCGTCGTGGACCTCACAAGGTTGCAGACTGCACAATTTGGAATATTTTCATGCCCATAGTCATTGACACCTTGCGACCCATGTGTGAACGATGTGGCATTGATCACATGTTCCAAGATTGCCCAAGACGAGTTGCTTTAATTCAACTTGTCTCACAAAATACAACTCTTAACATCTTAAGTGTACAAAACGGGCAATTGTTCACGATACTCTTGAATGTCCTTACATGCTTACAAGCAAAGGCACGAGAAACAGTAAAAAAGAAAGTAAAAGACAATACCTCAACATGGGTAGAAGAACATGCTTTAAAACAAAACCCAAAAGAGAAAACAAAACCTTCTAAAACCAAGAAAAACAAAGGACAACAGACTGTCGAAACCAAGGTTGAATTAAAAGACAGGGAAAAGGAGTCTGTAAAGGACATAAACCCAAAAAGGGACATACACACGAAAGAGCCAAAAGCTATACATGATGTAGAAGCATCCACATCAAAGACCACCACACAAACCTCAACACCCATATGTGCGACACAGAATACAAAAACCCAAAAGAAAATTCAATCTCTTTGCATGGGTAAACATAATGAAAAACTGACAAACCAAAGAAAGTCAAAAAATGAAACAAGTTCTAGTACATCACTAAGTGAGGATGAAACAAGTTCTTGCTCTCTTCGCCAGTGCACCACATAGACCAAGCAAGAAACTAGAACCCACCCAACCACCCCAAATGGATAATAATGATCACATGATATGCGGAATGCAAAAAGCAAGCTCAGGAGAGCATGCTTAGCTTGGTTGAATGTCTTACAGGGTCACCGATTATGATTGAACCTCATAATGCCAAACCTAAAACAGCAACCAAGATATAAAGCCTAGAGGGGTACCACTTCCCCTTTCAAGAGGAAGGCATACTGTATACAGAAGAGTCATTTGAAACAGACTATACGAACTATAGTCTTGAGAAAGCATGTGAGGAATTTGATAATTCCCTTACAAGATTAAAACAGTCTCTCAAAACCCCATTCGGAGGAATGCTCCTCTCATCATAAAGCCAGCATCACATCGGCACTTTCACCTTTAATGGCTCAACCTGAGCTATACAAGGACATAATGAACTACATAAAACAAGATTGTGAGGATTCACAAGTTTCCAAACAGCCCTCATTAAGAATTGTCACAGGGCCAAGTGTGCCAGTGTACGCATTGGGTACTCTTTAAAAAGCTGACCCAAATAGAGGATGAAAAGTGAATGGGAATATGAAATAGAAACAGGATCTGAAGCTGAAACAATAACCAAAACATCCATGGTTCCTTTGGAAGATTCTATCATGGTATGGTTGGATTTCCTTACAGGCAATGATGTTCAGCACAAATGCGCATTGATTAGCCCTCGAGCTAGTCATAACATCATGACAATAGACACTTGGGTGTCATTGGGACAACCTAAACTCATCCCTACAAGCAATAGTCTTGCAAAAGGAGCCAATGGACAAAACATTGAAGTTTTAGGTTACTTTAGATACACTACTCAAACAATCGATGGCTATATGGAATTTACATTCCATGTTACCCTAGATTCCCTTGAGTATGATGTCGTCTTTGGTAGACCTTGGATAAGTGAATCGTTGTATTCACTAGATGAATCCATGCAAATAGTCACCTTGAACACTCCTGCAGGAGCTAGAACTTCCAATATATCTTACTAAAAATTTCCCTAAGATTCTGGTTGGATTGGAAATTGTGAATAAAATCACCATAGCTCAAGCACAACTTTATCCACACGAGAACACAATTTCATGACCCTCGAGCTATGGGATTTGTTGGGTCAACCAACACTCATGGCACATCCTGAAAGGATTAACTTTACACAAGACTTGAACATGCCATGTATGGGGTACTTTGAACATGTATATTTAAACTAACCCCCTCACTTGCAAGTTTTTTGTGGTTGAGTATGTGTTGGAAGAAGATTTAATCTTGGGGCATAAATGGATTGTTGGTGCCTAAGCACTAATGTGCTTTGCTCTAGTGATAGAGTCATCATGATGGTCAACGACAAAAAGTTGACCATACCATACTGTAAGGAAGAGGATCCAACTTGAATGGATTTCTATGATGCTGAACGCAAACAGATACAAGCCTCTTACACAAAAGCCCCTCTACACAAGGACCTACCAGCTGCGTCAACGATTGACTCGGATAAAGAATCAACTCCTTCAATCTCATTCTCACCTACGAAGTTTGATGCCAAAACCTCCCATTTAGGAGCTATTCTTGAAGAAATTCCCAGAGCACAACCATCTATCTCTAACAGGGAACTCAAAGGAAAGACCCCGGATCTTATGCATCTTCATCGACAAAACTCATCAAAGGAGACAACCACATGCTCAAAGGCCTCATCATCAAAGCCACTCCACAAGAGACTTTAACCTCATCATCATTAACAATGACCATGAGTCTCAAACTTGTAGCCTCAGCACCAGCCAAAGTCAAGGAGGGCCCCAAACCTTCCACATCAACCCTAAAGAAAACTCTACCAAGACTCCCACAATCACGATATCTTAATAGTATCAAAATGTGGGTGGAGAAGCAACTACTTGTAGCTCAAGGCTACTATGAAGGTGCCAATCAAATTTGGATGCCTTGACAGTCAAAACCTCTTCCTCAATGCAGCACTCGAAAGCCAAGGAAGAAGAAGAAGAGTACTCCACAACACCGTCCACAAAAGCCTATGCGAGTTCCTCAAAGAACTCCACCAATGCAACAAGTGTGGGTACCAAAAACACTGCTGCTGCAAAAGCACAAGAGTACTACCAAAGAAATACCAAAGCTTGGGTCCCCAAGTGTATCACAAAGTCTCCTAAGCTTGCATAAAAAAGAAATCCTCAATACCAAGCATATCAACCCACCAAATTATAGTATTCATCAAAGATGGGTGCTTGTGCATGTACTTCAACAACAAGGATACTATGATGGTAATTCCATCATATGGTTGCCAAAATTGAATAATGTGAAGAAAACCTCACCATCGACTTCAACCCCAACAACTTCACCTATAGTTCGACAAGAATGGAGGCCCAAGCAACAGTAAGCAAATCCCTCAACCACTATCGTGCATTCAGCACCAACACAAGAGCTTGTCTGTTCAAAAGCAAACAATCAGCAGTCTTCCCTACTGCATCGACATCATTTCAACAACAAATTCAAGAAGTAATATGGAGACTTAGGAGCACATCAATAATAGAATAACAATGCTCTTGTCACCCCTGTGGAAGTAAGAAATGAGCGCATAAGAAGCTGTTGCTTTGCAAATCATGACATAGATGACCCATTAAAAAAAAGGGTCAAAATCTATAAATTCATGGAATTCCATCTCACGGAATTACAATTCAAGGAGTTACATCACACGGCTTAAGAACCTACACTTTCATGATTTAAGCCCCATCACGGATTAAGCCATATCATGCAATAGCCATTATATATTTGTTAAGCTTATTGCTGACTCAATTCTTGTACTTCTTGAAAATCTGCTTCATAAGAGCACTTAAATATGCATAAAAACATAAAAAGCACATGGGCAGAAGAAGACAGGATCAGATCCTACTCAACAACATTTGATAAGAATCCTACCACACAGAGGGACATCATCACAATCCAATAACTTCAAATGATGAATGTCGCTTCAATGAATCAAATGAGGAACCGAGAATCACCATCTCATTCTGATGATTAAGTCTACGTTCCTCTAGATTTTTCTCTCTCTTCTCTCCCATTATTAACATCTCTTAGTGTCCCCACTAACAAAAATCACATGTTAAGTAAGCAAGTGAAACACGTGTGTAGCACTAAATAAGAAACCCCTAGACACAAGTGATCTAGGCAGAATCTGATGAGTCCAAATAAAACTTGGAAAACATCCAATAAAATCCACCAAAACAAACCGATCAACTAACCCATGATAGAATTTGTCTTAGACTTAGAAAATTAAGCATATACCACACTTAAACAAGTGCAAAATAAATTATCATGGAAAAGTGTCAAAGGTGAAACACACTTTGAACGCAGATTATAGCCATGGAACATGTCCAAAAAACAATGGCAAAAAATCATGCAAACATCGTTTAGAATTAATCCAAACAGAAATAACTATTAATACGAGGTATAATCATATTAATAATATGCGAATAACCCGTATCTATCTAATGTCAGCACGAGAAAACGTACTTCAACATTAAATAACCCTCGAAAATATTAAATTCTCGAGAAAAAGAATTATCATGATTTTTTTCAAAATTTTTTCTAATTTTATAGGGCCTCAAAATATGCTAATTTTGAATTCCACCAAACCTATCTTATGGCATTCCAAACCTATATTTTTTCAGAAAATTTCCAGCAAATAGATTTGCCAAAATACCATTGATATTTAAAAAATACCAATTTCTAGTATTTCTAAAAATAATTTCTAGAAAATTCCTAATTTTTCTTGAGAATCCCATCGTTCACGAAATTTCCAATTCCACCCAACAATTCTCAAATTTAATGAAAATTTATAATTTTAATAGGTTTTTTAATTTTTGGGTCAAAAAATATATTTTTAAAGGAATTTGAATGGTCACGAGTGCCCGAATGACACACCACATGCCAATCACCAACCCCACATTTTCTAAAAATTTAAAATAACCTTTATCTAATTTTCTGCTAATTTTCAAGAATTTTTAAAATTTTTTAATTTACCCCGAACGCATTTAGAATACGAACGGTCAAAAAATTTTGGAATCCCAATGGTTTTCCCGGAATACGAAAAGCCAACAGTTTTGGAAAAATGAAAAGACAAAAAAAACCGGAATGTGATAGGTCAAAAGTTTTCAGAATCCGAAAGGTCAAAAGTTTTTTCGGAATTCGGAAATCCAAAAGGTTTCCCGGGGAATGCGGAAAGCCAAGAGGTTTCAAGAAAATAATTTTTCAAAAAAATCCAGAGAATGTTTTCCTCAAATCTTATATTTTCTCAAATTTTTCAGGCTTTTTCCCAAACTTTTTTTGAAAAAAGTTCAAAAGCTTTTTTTTTTGTAAAATTAAAAAAAATATTTTTATTAAAAAAATCAAAATATTTAAAGCTTAAAGCAAAGCTTCAAAAAAAATGGGGGGGGGGGGAATTTTCGCCCCGGAGGCTGCGCTACAGCCTCCTCTCGCCTGCGCGTTTTCCCAAAGAGAGAGAGAAGGTTCTCTCTCTTCCCTCTCCATGTGCTTGTTTTTCCGCTCAGCAACTCCATTTTGTTGCGGAGTGTATCTGCATGTAAACTGTCTCTAAATACCATTCTTCTGTAAAAATTCAGAGAGCTCATTGGAGAAGTACTCTCCCCCTCCATCTGACCTTAGGCACTTTACATGTTTCCCTGTTTGCTTTTCAACCATAACTCTGAAATTCTGAAAATGAGTGAACACCTCACTCTTCTCCTTCATGAAGTATACCCACACTTTCTCATCAATAAATGTCACATAATACCTGCAGCCTCCCATAGACATGGTCTTTGTAGGACCCCATACATCTGAATGCAAAACATCTAGTGCATTTCTTCTCACATTTCTGTCACGTGGAAATACATGCTTTGTTTGCTTTCCAAATTGGCATGCTTCACATATTTTCTGCATATCTTCAACTTTAAACTTTGGCAGCCACTGTCATAATTCCTTTAGTCTGCATAGACTTCATTCTCTGCACATTCACATGTCCAATTCTTTTATGCCAAATGTCTGTGTCTGCAACAATTCCTGAACCATTTGCAAACATTACAGCACTCACTTCAGGCATGTTTACATTCAATGTAAACATTCTGCCCACTCTGTTTCCTTTGCAACCAACCTGCACTTGTCTTTAAAGTCTTCAACATAACAACCATCACGGTTAAACCGAACCTACAAACCCTGCTTAACCATCAGGGTTAAACCGAACCTGCAAACCCTGCTCAATCATCTGGCCAACTAAAACCAGATTCTTTGTTATGTTCGAAACATGAAGTACATCTACAAGGTACTTCACTTTGCCATCCTGCATAGACAATGGCACACCTCCAACATAGGCAATTAGATGAGCGGTGATCCCCTATTTCCACAAAACATGGTCTTTCAAAGTTTTTCATCTCCTTGTACCACTCCCCATGACTTGTCATGTGGTTCGAAGCACCTGAATCAACGTACCATACATCATCTTTATGTGCTGCTTCAACATTTTCAGACATGGCATTAACGACATGCTGCACTGAATTGGCCTCTTCCACCTGCGTGTCGTTGTTGTTGTTGTTGTGAATTCTGGGACTATTGTTGTTGCGCATGCTGGCCATAATTTTGATTACCTGTTCGGCCATATCCTTGGCCGCATCCACGGCCTCCTCTACCTCGTCCTCTTCCTAAATTTGTGTAGAAGGCCTGTTGCTTCTTTGAACTATTTTTGTTTTGTGAGTGAAGATTGTTGGTCTTCACCCAAGCTCTTCTCTTCTATAATCAACATAGACACCAAATCTGTGAAATTGGGAATGTTTTCCCGAGTCTGAAATAGACGTCTTAAACACCTTGTATTGTGGCCCGAGACCACGTAGACAGACTTCTACCTTATCATCATCATCTATTGAAACACTAATATATGCAAGGGATTCCACAATACCCTTGATCTTCAATACTGCATAGTCATTCACAGACATACTCTTTTTATCCACAGTATGTTCATTCTTCAACTGTATCTTTCGTGCCTCGGTATTCGTTTCATAGAGTTTTACCAAGGTGTCCCACGCCTCCTTGGGGGACTTGGCATCCTGTATGTGCCCAATCATGGTGTCCTATATTATGTTAAGGGACCTTAAGATCAAGGTTCTGGGATACAAGGTACGACATACCTTCATTGTAATGGATTTCTCCAAGCATCCTATGTCATATCAAATGATCTTAGGACGTCCTTTCATGAGGGAAGCACAAATGGTGCATGACTGGTCGAAAAACCATGTCTATCTACAATTCCAGGACTCTGTCATTCGAGTTGATCTTGAGAATGGTCGTGCACATCCTTTAGGAAGCAAGGTTATCATTGATAATCGTTCGGATACCACTATTCACTCCGCCCCATTAAGGTATTGCTATATACATGCAAAAAAGAGACTGATGATGGGAAAGATTCTCCTTATATGGATGTCCTACCGGGTATGACTGAGTCGGATAATGTGGATTGCG
Organism: Cibotium barometz; assembly: GCF_041138505.1. NCBI lineage: Eukaryota > Viridiplantae > Streptophyta > Polypodiopsida > Cyatheales > Cibotiaceae > Cibotium > Cibotium barometz. The sequence goes on from NC_141059.1 coordinate 32,363,316, forward strand.
TACACCTAGCGGCAACCATAGACACATGGGGAAATAGAGGGACAAGTTGGGTAACACCTGCTGAGGGGCAAGATATGCCACCGTTAGTGCCAATAAACATGATAGGTGTTATGCACTTGACTCCTGATGGCGAGAAAGTGGCAAACTCCACTGACACTGAAAGTAGCGAAGACTCTGACCAATGCAACTCTGAGTATGAATCTCGAGAAGAAACTAACTGTGAGCCTGATGGGGGGGATGAATCAAATATTCACCCAAATGTGGAAGCAAGGTGCTCAAGGCCTAGGACAGTGACCTCCTGCAGTTCATCCGAAAGTGAGGGGGACACAAGTAAAGATCGACCAAGTGAGTCCGAATCTGATAGAAACAAAAATCAAAAACTTGGTAAGAAGAAAACGAGACATAAGCGCCAACGCTATCGAGCTAATGTACGCACTGCAATAAACAAGGAAAGATCCACTACAGAATGGCTTAGTTATGTAGGAGCCATGAAGTTAGCGGATAATTGGGGACAATACCTCCAAAGTGTCATGTGGTGTATTCCGCAACCTCATGACGTCGCCCAATTAGAAATCGAAGAGAAGCCGAAACTAAGTCGTACTGCAAGAAGGCGGCAAAACCAAGAGTTGGCTCAACAACAAAAGGAAGCGAAATTGAAAGAAAAAAGCCTGGCACAACAAGAACCAGTAGACTTACACCCCGCACCCGAGCATTTCAAATCCTTTAGCACAGGGGAACGTAAAGTGGTCTACACAAAAGCCCAACGAACGCCTACCAATGGGAGTAGCGGTGTCTACGATGGCCCTGCGGTAGTTAAAGAGATAGACTTAGCAGATCCGGGTGAGGAGTCTAAACCAGTTTTTATTGCTCAAGACCTCACCAAGGCGGAAGAAGCTGCACTTACGAAGCTTCTTAAGGAATTCAAGGACATATTTGCCTGGACATATCAAGATATGAAGGGTGTTCCACCCTCGGTGGTGCAACACATGATTCCTAATGAAAAATCACAAAGTCCAGTGGCAAAACCATCTTTGATTGTTTGCCATCCCTCTAACGCTTCAACGCCAAGAGTGGAAACAGGCAAGGTGGTCTCTAAGGTTCCGCTTACTATGCCAAAGAGTATATACAAATGGGTCCCAAAAGCTTCGTTAACAGCTACTTCCCCTGCTCAATCTCGTTCAGCCACCACCAAGAAGCCTCGTAAAAGGAAAGCAGCTAACCGAGAAAGGGCAATGTAACATCACGATGGATCCCTAAAAAATTATTAGTAGCCCAAGGGTACTACGAGGGGAATGACCAGATTTGGGTCCCTAAACATAAGTTGAATCCCTCTACAGCATCTGTAAAACCTTGCAAACCAATTGTTGCAACCCCAATGACAATTCAAGACCGTGGTAAGGGAAAGGTAACAGAGTGCTCTGCACCACTTCTTCCAGAGTTAGTTTGGATTCCCAAACGATATAGATCATTACCACCTAGCTCAGGAAGGGGGGAGCCACATGAAGCTTCTAGCTCCTCATGCCAGAAGTTTCTACATGCTCTACACCTAGTCTTGTCAACACCCAACAAAAAACCGATGAGTCCACGTCTCCCCTTGTAATAGTATCGTCGGAAACCATTTCCTCCATTCGTCAATGGGAGCGTACACTACCATCTCTACAATTGGATGTGGCCACGAGGGTCATAAAAAGCTATCTGCCCATATCACAACCTATGACCCGCTGGACAAATTGGTTCCAAGAGGCTGCAACATCATTGCAAATAATATGATCTACCCAAGGAAAGGGGGAGCATGTACTCACGCTCGACATTCTAATGCTTCCTCCTTAACCTTCTCCCCTGACCATGTAATTGCCAAATTCAAGGGGATGTATATATATAGCTTCATACATTTTTTTTTTAAAAAAAAACAAAGAAAAGAAAAATAAAAAATAATAAAAAGAGCAAGAGCACAAAAAGAGAAGAAATATCCGTATACAATCAAGAACTAGATTGACCTGTCTCACAAACCTACTGATGCTATATCTGTGTTTGCAGATATGGCAGATGCACGATCATCAAACACTTCATCCACTCCCACCTTTGGTGAGAGGTATCATCTGTACCTTTCTCAGATATTTCACATGTGCTATCCTGTAATTGAAACTGAATGGGATCATATAGATGTACTAGCCAGACAGGAAAATGTTGAGGAATTAGAATGGCTAATTCGCCTATTGACCATGACTGACCCCTACTCTGTAGAGGAAATATCCCCGATAGCCCAATGCTTTCCTTTTCCACAAGATGACTATCCTCACATGGTTACATTCTTGATAAGTTTATGTGGATGGGAAAATGAAAAGGAAATATCTGACAATGATGAATGGACGGATGAAACTCATGGCACTACTGAGGTTGACTTTATTTATTTGGATGATGCGGATAGAGGCTTAGCCTTAGGGCTAGAGCCAGGACTCTACAATATCCTCTTACCGTATCCTCAGTAGTAGTGTGGTGACTGGTAGGTAGGTTAGTGTTTTCAAGTTTTTTTCTAGTTTGGATTCCTTAAACGAGTCTTTAATTTTTCACACTGATGTGCCTCTCGAGGTATAGTGCTTGTTAGTTGATTGTACAGGTTGAAAAGTTTGAGGTGGGTTCGCTTTCAAGTCCTGAGATAGCCGCAACGCTCATACATAAATATCTCATCAAATTGTGGGCATTTCTCTCATCGCATCAAGGAGATCTCCAAAATACAGGTGTAATTCTTCCATACCCACTCTCTTTCGTTTTTTCTGTTCAATTAATTGCATGAACTATAATGCATGACCACATGGAAATTGTCAATGTAATACTTAGTTTGTGAAGTTGCTTGACGTGCTAGTGTAAATCATTAATGAGCTTAACCTTATTGGATATATTCCTGAGAATGCATGACGTCTTTAGTTAACCTTGGAATACGATTGTCTTAGGTCTAGGGTCAAACCATCTTAATGTTTGACACCTGGCCATGTGTGTGTTGACCTCTACGACATAGCTTTTACCCCTTGGTCGAAAGGATGCAAGACAAATTATAGTTCAGGAGCGAAGATCAAAAGAAATTTTTTTTTTTTTAAAGAGCCTACAATAAATGGCGATACAAGTCTATGATGTGCTTTAATGTTGGCCTATCGCCTTATTGATACTTGGTAGGCGAGGAGTATTCTACTCCACACTGATGCCTTGGTTGATAGGGGGTAGCCTTGCCTAAAGTGAGCTAATAGATTCCTGGATAATGCCTTGTGTTAAACATGGTACTAGGATCAATGTTAGTTTTGCCTTAGGAAGGTCGCCATTGTGTATAAAAATTGTCACGTGCGTAAAGAAATAAAGGTAAAAGGCTCCCGTAACTCTGATGTTTCTTGTGTCCCTAGGCTCGTGGTATTAACTTGTTCTTAGAGTAGACACAGTGTGGTCATCTGTTTATTTATTAAGCTTGGTTATTTTCCTTGACTTAAGCCAGTTATAAACCTTGATTAACCTTTGACACCTTGCTAACTCTTGATTTACTTTCAATAATTTTAAACTCCTGTTAATTTGCTACACTAGCTCATTCATGTGACCCTTAAACTAAGTTCTCATAGCAACATCCATTGTGGTCTAACATGCTTGAATTTATACACTTTATATCTTTTGAATTCCAGCATACTTTCACTCTACTTCCCTATTTTGCAGACGGTCTACCACAACAACCCTATCGAGCTTACCATACCATAGCTTCCGAGGACGGAATCTACATCAGGGAAGGGGGGCATGTTAACCCATGACGGACATTGAGACGTAATATGTTTTATGTCATTAATTTAAATATTCTGAGTCATGGGCCGGGCTTGTCGGCACCATATGTTAAGGATAAAGGGATTGGGTGATCGCCGATGAGAGGCGCACCTTGAATATCAGCAGGGTAAGGGTTAGGATCGGCCGGCCATGTATGGGTGCCCAAGTATGAATGGCCAAGTCACCTATAAGAGTCAAATGTAACCCTAAAATCCTCATTCTCATGTGTTGTGAATACAAGAGTGCTCTTGCCTTATCTCCTTGGTTTCCTTCTCCTGCGTGTGTGAGAGAGAGAGAGAGAGAGAGAGAGAGTGAGAGAGGATCGAGCACTGTGTAGCGGCACGGCGGCGGAGAGGCGGTAGAGCAGCGACGGTGGCTCCTTCGTCACTGCGACGCGGGAATCCTTCAAGGCGGCGGTTGAGCGGTGAGTGACACACCTTTTGCATTCTGTTGAGCTTGCTTTCCTGGTTGTATGCTTGCAACCATTCGTGGCTCGCATACGGTGTTCGGCAAGTCCCCAGCTACGACCTGTGCGGAGGCAAAAGCGCATAGCCCCACACTTACACCACTGGCATGGTTGGTGAGATCATGGGTGATATGCGGCCAGTGGGATGACAGGCTATGTGACAGCCATTCTAGAGACTAGCATAGTTATAGCGCCAGCTCATTTAGTTGGGTTCACACTATAGAGAACCCTAGTATGTATTTGGTTGAGTACCTTTTCATTGTGTGTACTCTTATCTTTGTATAAGGTGTGTTGAGTGCTGTGTGAAGAAGAAGAAGATTTTCAGCCTCTCACCTTGTGTGTTCTCTTTTAGAGTTTTGTGAGTTTGTGTGTGCTTTTGCAAGAGCTCAAGCTCTCTTCTCCCCTGCATCTTTTCATGGTATCAGAGCCTGGTTCATGCTAAGGGCTGAGCTGCAAGCAAGAGAAGCACTGGAAGCGGTACGAGGGTAAGAGCTTCGTCTACTTTTCCCTATTTGTGTTGGCGACTACACCCTTGTCGGGAGCTCTACGATGGGAGGCACGCACCGGCAAACGATCTCTGATTGAGGAGCTTTCTTCACGGGAGTAAAGCTACAAGGCTACTATTATTTTTAGTCACAATGCTCACTCCAGCACCACCACCAAGGATTCCCTTTAGAGTTAATCCCTTGGTAGTAATGGGGAGGGTTGCATTAGATTCGTCACCTTCAAAGTACTGTCCCAACTTGTTAACAGGTATTTCAACGACCGAGTCTTCATCTAGGTTGGGTTGTAGATCCCAATGTTCCCCTTCATCTTGAAGCGTGTTGGGTCTATCCATATTTGCAAATTGTGGTAGCCCCGCCTTTAGTTCTCCATTGAGAAATGCCTGAAGAGCTAAGAATAGCTCAGGATCTCCGTATAATTTGGATATGATCGTGGTTCTGACTTATGCTTCCATCATTGTTATGTTTTACTTTGTACACCCACTTGCATCCAATGGCTTTCTTGCCTTCAGGCAATTGCACTAAATCCCAAGTCTCATTTCCATATAGTGCATCCATCTCCTCATCCATAGCTTTCTCCCAATACACATTTCCAACAGCCTCATCAATGCATGTGGGCTCTACAACCTGCACAACCTTTGTACACCCACTTGCATCCAATGGCTTTCTTGCCTTCAGGCAATTGCACTAAATCCCAAGTCTCATTTCCATATAGTGCATCCATCTCCTCATCCATAGCTTTCTCCCAATACACATTTCCAACAGCCTCATCAATGCATGTGGGCTCTACAACCTGCATAACCTTTGCCATGTATGCATAGTGATGTGCCACACATAACCATCATAGGTAAACCTCTGCACAGGATTCTTCACTCTCCTAGATCTTTGCAGCTTTGCATTCATGGCTTCCATAGCCTTCTTTACACCAGGTGTTCTCATAGCTGGGATCCCAAGCTCCTCATTAAGGCTCATCTGTGAGCCACTAGACTCTCCAACCAACATGAGAATGCCCTGCAAAAATGTCAGGCATACTAAGGGGCTCAACCACTTTCTCTTTGCCTTTATGTGATGTACTAATCACATTTGCAGGACTGGTATTATGACGTAGCCTGCCACTCCATGGTCTATCAACTGAACCACTAGATGAGGACTCTCCTGGTCCACTCAAAGACTATGATTGCTGACTTGCATTCTTTGCAACCACATTTCCACTCACATCAGTCCCAACAGCTTCTTTTTTAGTAGCATACGAGCTGCTCATCTCATCAAAGACAACATCCCTGCTTACCCTCAACTCACGTGTAGTAGGGTTATAACACTTGTATCCCTTTTGCTCAAGGGAATATCCAATAAACACACATTTTCAGCTTTTGGATCCAGCTTAGTTCTCAGCTCATCTGGCACATGCACATATGCAATGCATCCAAAGACTTTCAGATGAGACAAATCAGGTTTTCTGCCAGTAAACCTCTTCTCTGGAGTTACATCATGTATGGTTGCAGTTGGAGTCCTATTCATGATGTAAACTGCTGTAGAAACAGCCTCATCCCAATAGCTATGCGGCATATTCTTCTCTTCCATCAATGCTCGCACAATCTCAGCAATGTGCCTATTTTTCTGCTCAACAACTCCATTTTGTTGTGGAGTGTATCTGCATGTAAACTGTCTCCGAATACCATTCTTCTTCAAAAATTCAGAGAACTCATTGGAGAAGTACTCTCCCCCTCTATCTGACCTTAGGCACTTTACATATTTCCCTGTTTGCTTTTCAACCATAACTCTGAAATTCTGAAAGTGAGTGAACACCTCACTCTTCTCCTTCATGAAGTATACCCACACTTTCCTTGTGTGGTTCATCAATAAATCTCACATAATATCTGCAGCCTCCCGTAGACATGGTCTTCGTAGGACCCCATACATCTGAATGCATAACATCTAGTGCATTTTTGCTCACATAGCTGTTACGTGGAAATACATGCTTTGTTTGCCTTCCAAATTGGCATGCTTCACATATTCTCTGCATACGTTTAACTTTAAATTTTGGCAGCCCTGTCACAATTCCTTTAGTCTGCATAGACTTCATTCTCTGCACATTAACATGTCCAATTCTTTTATGCCAAATGTCTGTGTCTGCAACAATTCTTGAACCATTTGAAAACATTGCAGCACTCACTTCAGGCATGTCTACATTCAACGTAAACATTCTGCCCACTCTGTTGCCTTTTGTAACAACCAACCTGCAGTTGTCTTTAAAGTCTTCAACAACCATCAAGGTTAACAAACCCTACTCAATCATCTGGCCAACTGAAACCAGATTCCTTGTTATGTTCGAAACATGAAGTACATCTGTAAGGTACTTCACTTTGCCATCCTGCATCATAGACAATGGCACATCCCCAACATGGGCAATTGGATGAGCAATTTCATCCCCTGTTTCCACAAAACCTGATCTTTCAAGGTTCTTCATCTCCTTGAACCACTCCCCATGACTTGTCATGTGGTTCGAAGCACCTGAATCAACGTACCATACATCATCTTTATGTGTTGCTTCAACATTTTCAGACATGGCATTAACGACATGCTGCATAACAAACAACCTTTCATTATCCTCATTGTTTCTGCTCGAGGATGCATAGTTGTTTTGCTGCAATTTTCCATTTTGCATGTCAACCTGCTTCTTATAACAATCTACCTGCACATGTCCAGGATTACCATAATAAAAGCATCCACGTGTATCATTATACTACCTTTGCCAATTTCCACGACCTCTTTGACTCCCCTTACCTCTGAATTGGCCTCTTTCACCTGCATGTTGTTGTTGTTGTTGTTGTGAATTCTGGGACTATTGTTGTTGCTGCTCTACTGGCCATAATTCCGATTACCTGTTCGGCCACCTCCTTGACTGCGTCCACGTCCTCCTCTACCTCGTCCTCTTCCTGAACTTGTGTAGAAGGCCTGTTGCTCTAAACTGTTTTTGTTTTGTGAAGACTGTTGGTCTTCACCCAAGCTCTTCTCTTCTATAATCAACATAGACACCAAGTCTGTAAAATTGGGAATGTTTTCCCGAGTCTGAATAGACGTCTTGAATGCCTTGTATTGTAGCCCGAGACCACATAGAGACTGTTGGTCTTCACCCAATCTCTTCTCTTCTATAATCAACATAGACACCAAGTCAGTAAAATTGGGAATGTTTTCTCGAGTCTGAATAGACGTCTTGAACGCCTTGTATTGTAGCCTGAGACCACGTAGACAGACTTCCACCTTATCATCATCATCTACTGAAACGCCAATAGATGCAAGGGATTCCACAATACCCTTTATCTTCAATGCATAGTCATTCACAGACATACTCTTTTTCTCCACAGTATGAAGTTCATTCTTCAACTGTATCTTTTGTGCCTTGGTATTTGTTTCATAGAGTTTTACCAAGGTGTCCCACGCCTCCTTGGGGGACTTGGCATCGTGTATGTGCCCAATCATGGTGTCCTGTATACTGATAGAGAGCCAATACATAACTTTTATGGCTCCTTGGTTCCAATCCTTGAACTCTTTCATATCTGTATAGCAGTCGGATTGATGTCGGGTATCTTCGGTGCCTCTTCATGCTCACCTTCTATATAGTCCCAATAACCCTTTCCCATGAGGAAATTTGTCAACCTGAACCTCCAAGCATGGAAGTTGTTCTTATCAAGCTTCTCAGCAACAATCTGGTTTATGCCATCATTTGACATCTTGCCAAACACACAAATTTTCCAGAAATAGTACTCTGGTTTGTCCTGCACAAACTGCTATATTTTCTACAGCAGTACTGTAGTACACTCAAATGTCACAACCAGTGACCTCAATGTGCATACATACACCCAATGGCAACTATTGACCTCCTTGTAGCACACACAGTGTCTGCACAGCCAATCTATCTTCTTGCAGTTCTTAAAACAGAGTCCTGCTGCTGCAGAGAATTGATGACTTACCCGTAGTGCTCAAAATCGTCTGCTTTCTAAAAAACGGAGGTCCTGACGTGCCCGAAATGCGTTTTCGGCCAAAAATGTACATGGGGACCAAAGCCACTACCTTAAGGGAGGAACCCACTCGGGAGCTCAATAAAGGAGAATCAAGCGAGTACATAAATAAGGGGAAACAGAAGGAAACTTCCTCGGACCCACAACCAAGTCAGTTAATGCCCTCTCGACCACCCAAACTGACTGAGACTCCCCAAGACAAGCCACCTGGGCCAAAAACCCTCAAGAAAAAGATTAGAACTTACCCAAACCCAGTTGAGGAGATTGAACAAGTGCAACACTTAAGGGGTTTGGTGGAAGAAACACAAAGAGAACTGGAGCCAAACCCGAGAAAAATCAGAATTCCAGACACAGTGTTTCCTACGCAAGTTCAGCCTCACAGGAACCATAAACCGTTAGCTATACCTAGTATCATTCGAGAAGAAAGTGAGGATAGGACATCAGGAAGTGGGCAACCACCCTTTTTGCTTGAAAGAATGTTTAGTAAGGGAATGCCTGACCCCATCGAAGAGAAAGTGATTCCATCTTCACCAGTCCCTAGTCAAGGGGCGATGTCTCGAAAAGTACCGTTGAATGTATCTAAGCTAATGGATTTCATGTCCTCTGAAATCAGAACCACGATCATATCCAAATTATACGGAGATCCTGAGCTATTCTTAGCTCTTCGGGCATTTCTCAATGGAGAACTAAAGGCGGGGCTACCACAATTTGCAAATATGGATAGACCCAACACGCTTCAAGATGAAGGGGAACATTGGGATCTACAACCCAACCTAGATGAAGACTCGGTCGTTGAAATACCTGTTAACAAGTTGGGACAGTACTTTGAAGGTGACGAATCTAATGCAATCCTCCCCATTACTACCAAGGGATTAACTCTAAAGGGAATCCTTGGTGGTGGTGCTGGAGTGAGCATTGTGACTAAAAATAATAGTAGCCCTGTAGCTTTACTCCCGTGAAGAAAGCTCCTCAATCAGAGATCGTTTGCCGGTGCGTGCCTCCCATCGTAGAGCTCCCGACAAGGGTGTAGTCGCCAACACAAATAGGGAAAAGTAGACGAAGCTCTTACCCTCGTACCGCTTCCAGTGCTTCTCTTGCTTGCAGCTCAGCCCTTAGCATGAACCAGGCTCTGATACCATGAAAAGATGCAGGGGAGAAGAGAGCTTGAGCTCTTGCAAAAGCACACACAAACTCACAAAACTCTAAAAGAGAACACACAAGGTGAGAGGCTGAAAATCTTCTTCTTCTTCACACAGCACTCAACACACCTTATACAAAGATAAGAGTACACACAATGAAAAGGTACTCAACCAAATACATACTAGGGTTCTCTATAGTGTGAACCCAACTAAATGAGCTGGTGCTATAACTATGCTAGTCTCTAGAATGGCTGTCACACAGCCTGTCATCCCACTGGCCGCATATCACCCATGATCTCACCAACCATGCCAGTGGTGTAAGTGTGGGGCTATGCGCTTTTGCCTCCGCACAGGTCGTAGCTGGGGACTTGCCGAACACCGTATGCGAGCCACGAATGGTTGCAAGCATACAACCACGAAAGCAAGCTCAACAGAATGCAAAAGGTGTGTCACTCACCGCTCAACCGCCGCCTTGAAGGATTCCCGCGTCGCAGTGACGAAGGAGCCGCCGTCGCCGCTCTACCGCCTCTCCGCCGCCGTGCCGCTACACAATGCTCGATCCTCTCTCACTCTCTCTCTCTCTCTCTCTCTCACACACGCAGGAGAAGGAAACCAAGGAGATAAGGCAAGAGCACTCTTGTATTCACAACACATGAGAATGAGGATTTTAGGGTTACATTTGACTCTTATAGGTGACTTGGCCGTTCATACTTGGGGCACCCATACATGGCCAGCCGATCCTAACCCGGCCCATGACTCAGAATATTTAAATTAATGACATAAAACATAGTACGTCTCAATGTCCGTCATGGGTTAACATGCCCCCCTTCCCTGATGTAGATTCCGTCCTCGGAAGCTATGGTATGGTAAGCTCGATAGGGTTGTTGTGGTGGACCGTCTGCAAAATAGGGAAGTAGAGTGAAAGTATGCTGGAATTCAAAAGATATAAAGTGTATAAATTCAAGCATGTTAGACCACAATGGATGTTGCTATGAGAACTTAGTTTAAGGGTCACATGAATGAGCTAGTGTAGCAAATTAACAGGAGTTTAAAATTATTGAAAGTAAATCAAGAGTTAGCAAGGTGTCAAAGGTTAATCAAGGTTTATAACTGGCTTAAGTCAAGGAAAATAACCAAGCTTAATAAATAAACAGATGACCACACTGTGTCTACTCTAAGAACAAGTTAATACCACGAGCCTAGGGACACAAGAAACATCAGAGTTACGGGAGCCTTTTACCTTTATTTCTTTACGCACGTGACAATTTTTATACACAATGGCGACCTTCCTAAGGCAAAACTAACATTGATCCTAGTACCATGTTTAACACAAGGCATTATCCAGGAATCTATTAGCTCACTTTAGGCAAGGCTACCCCCTATCAACCAAGGCATCAGTGTGGAGTAGAATACTCCTCGCCTACCAAGTATCAATAAGGCGATAGGCCAACATTAAAGCACATCATAGACTTGTATCGCCATTTATTGTAGGCTCTTTAAAAAAAAAAAAAATTTCTTTTGATCTTCGCTCCTGAACTATAATTTGTCTTGCATCCTTTCGACCAAGGGGTAAAAGCTATGTCGTAGAGGTCAACACACACATGGCCAGGTGTCAAACATTAAGATGGTTTGACCCTAGACCTAAGACAATCGTATTCCAAGGTTAACTAAAGACGTCATGCATTCTCAGGAATATATCCAATAAGGTTAAGCTCATTAATGATTTACACTAGCACGTCAAGCAACTTCACAAACTAAGTATTACATTGACAATTTCCATGTGGTCATGCATTATAGTTCATGTAATTAATTGAACAGAAAAAACGAAAGAGAGTGGGTATGGAAGAATTACACCTGTATTTTGGAGATCTCCTTGATGCGATCAGAGAAATGCCCACAATTTGATGAGATATTTATGTATGATCGTTGCGGCTATCTCAGGACTTGAAAGCGAACCCACCTCAAACTTTTCAACCTGTACAATCAACTAACAAGCACTATACCTCGAGAGGCACATCAGTGTGAAAAATTAAAGACTCGTTTAAGGAATCCAAACTAGAAAAAAACTAGACAACACTAACCTACCTACCAGTCACCACACTACTACTGAGGATACGGTAAGAGGATATTGTAGAGTCCTGGCTCTAGCCCTAAGGCTAAGCCTCTATCCGCATCATCCAAATAAATAAAGTCAACCTCAGTAGTGCCATGAGTTTCATCTGTCCATTCATCATTGTCAGATATTTCCTTTTCATTTTCCCATCCACATAAACTTATCAAGAATGTAACCATGTGAGGATAGTCATCTTGTGGAAAAGGAAAGCATTGGGCTATCGGGGATATTTCCTCTACGGAGTAGGGGTCAGTCATGGTCAATAGGCGAATTAGCCATTCTAATTCCTCAACATTTTCCTGTCTGGCTAGTACATCTATATGATCCCATTCAGTTTCAATTACAGGATAGCACATGTGAAATATCTGAGAAAGGTACAGATGATACCTGTAAGATCCCTGTTCCCACCGAGCAACGGATTCGGGGTACTGGCAGCGGAAGTAGCGCTTCTCGCGCGGGACAGGGGTCCCACACTCGGGGCCTCGCCCACGGATATCCGGATAAGAGACTAATCCGTCGGTTGTTCCAAAACCGAACCCGGAAAAACTTCCTTTACCGGAAAGCACGAGCGATTCCACCAGGATAACTTTTTACTCTAACGTAGTCAAGATCATTTCTGATCGAGATGATCCGATTACATCTATAAGATAGTCAGTTCAAGGAAGAAACTTGCACTTGGATCATTGGGATCAACGCTTTTTTCCCCATTCAAGAGGCACAGCCGTTGATTCCTATCCATAGAACAGTTTCTGTCCGGAATTTTTTTTTTTTTTTCTATCGTAAAAACAAAAGTTTGAGTCTCGATTTACGGATCCATCAGTCCAGCCTAACCCCATCCAATCCCATGGGTTAGCCAACCGCCCAACCACTGTAGTGATGGGATCCAATTAAAAATTTGGTTAGGTTTTGTCCCGGGTACCAAGGAAAAGAGTTCCAAGGCCCCCTAGCCGGATGTTCATGCAAAATAAAACTAGTCACACCACTCACACACCCAATATGAAATTGCCTTTTTTTCAACCAGATTCAACCAGTTTAAAACAATCCTTTAATAAAACCATAGTATCATTGATCACCATCTTCCAATTTATCCAATTGATTCTTAATTTCCCATCATTCCTTCATCAGAGTATCTATGGCATCATTGGTAACTAGAACGCTCAGGAGCCGTTTCGATAGTTCCTAGCCCATAATACTTGGCAATATAATCACTTAACAAGATGGACTCTCGTTGAAGATCAGCAAGATCAACCAACAGATCCATATAAGGAGCCATGGACTCATCCATTGAAGACCAGCAAGGTCAATCAACCAGATCCATGCTCGATTTCAGAAAACAACTCCAACTCTGTTCCAATATCTTCCTCGACGCACGCGTGGGTATCCTAGGCAACCCAGAGCCCGAGCACCGTATGGTCAGCACCCTCTAGGATCCTTCGCAGGTAACCTAGCGCTTCACGCATAGGCCGCTTCCTTGGCCCCTCATCCACCGTACCGGAAGCTCACCATTTTAATCGCACCGAGGCTGGTCAAGACCTCGGCCGACCTTGCTACGCGAGACGTCCTTCATTGACTCCCCGTCAGCAGTTGCAACTTTACCATCACGACTTTAATCACAAGACGGTCAAAATGCTCCCCCCAGCATTCTTGACATAAAACAATCATTTACAAACAGCATTTACAAACAGTTTACAATACAATTTCTATTTTAACTTTCATTTTTCCACATTATCCCTCCTCAATCTACATTACTTATTCCATATTCTATTTATATGTATACTCATCCCATCACATCATTTCCATCTCATCACTTCAGATTCCCTCACCTCACAATCGTATATTCACATCCATACATCTACATCTATATGCGTACATTCACATCTACATGCATACATCTACATCTCTATGCATACATCTACATCCACATTCACATTCACCTCCATACATCTACATCTATATGCATACATCCACCTCCACATTCACATCTACATCTATACCTCTACGTCTACATGCATACATCCACCTCTACATCCTCATCTACATCTATACATCTACATCTACATGCATACATCCATATCTCCATTCCCATCTACATCTATACATCTACATCTACATGCATCCATCCACCTCCACATCCACATCTACATCTATACATCTACATCTACATGTATACATCCACATCTCCATCCACATCTACACCTATACATCTACATCTACATGCATACATCCACGTCTCCATTTACATCCTCATCTATACATCTACTTCTACATGCATACATCCACATCTCCATGCACACATCCACCTCCACATTCACACTCACATCCATACATCTACATATACATGCAAACATCCACATCTCCATGCCTAATAATATTCTTTTAATTAATCTAGGATGATAGTTCCTAGAATATGGTAGGAAGTCCTCTTTTTATGTTTTGAATGAATTTATTTTATGCGTAATTTCTATAAAAATTTTGCCATAGCTCCGCTACTATGACTGATAAATCTCAAATTTTTTCTAAGGGATAAAGCTCATTATTAAAGAAATAATTAGAATGGTCTCTAATTGGATCATCAATCCATAATGGTCTCTAATTGGATCACTAAGAAAACAATTAGAATGGTCTCTAATTGGATCATCAATCCATAATGGTCTCTAATTGGATCATTAAGAAAACAATTAGAATGGTCTCTAATTGGGTCATCAATCCATAATGGTCTCTAATTGGATCATTAAGAAAACAATTAGAATGGTCTCTAATTGGGTCATCAATCCATAATGGATTGAATCATCAATGTGCATAAACTAAAAGCATAGCAAAAAGCCATTAATTTGGCCTCAAGAATAGCTTAATCTTGGATTAAGGAAAAGCTTTATGAAAAGCTTCATTTGGATTGAGAATGGGTCATGAGTATGACCATTTCTTGAGTGAGAGAGAGAAATTATAAAAACCATTAGAATTTAAATATAAGTGAAAATTAACTTCTATAACATTTATTAAATTATGTACCTCTTCACTACTATTCACCAATTAACTTCATTAGCATTTAAAAAAAACCATACCAATTAAACTTCTCAAGCTTGAGAGGGGTTGAGAAGAGAGAAACATTGAGTAATTATAGAAAAGATCAAAATTCAATATACTTACCTTATAATTTGCTTGATTCTTTATTCACGGTAGAGGCCCCCAACCAATCAATTGGTTTAGTATGTTGATGGAGCCACCAATGGGGATTGAAGAAAGAGAGAAGTATCAAAAACTAGTGAATTATTAAAGAATTCACAGTTCTTGGCTTAGGTAGAGTAGAGTAACAAGGCATAAGACACTATATATTTTAGCATAGGTGGAGTAGAGTAACAAGCATAAGACACTATCTAATTTGGCTTAGGTGGAGTAGAGTAACAAAGCATAAGACTCTATCTAATTTGGCTTAGGTGGAGTAGAGTAACAAAGCATAAGACTCTATCTAATTTGGCTTAGGTGGAGTAGAGTAACAAGCATAAGAGACTATATATTTTGGCTTAGGTGGAGTAGAGTAACAAAGCATAAGAGACTATATATTTTGGCTTAGGTGGAGTAGAGTAACAAAGCATAAGAGACTATCTAATTTGACTTAGGTGGAGTAGAGTAACAAAGCATAAGAGACTATCTAATTTGGCTTAGGTGGAGTAGAGTAACAAAGCATAAGAGACTATCTAATTTGGCTTAGGTGGAGTAGAGTAACAAAGCATAAGAGACTATATATTTTGGCTTAGGTGGAGTAGAGTAACAAAGCATAAGAGACTATATATTTTGGCTTAGGTGGAGTAGAGTAACAAAGCATAAGAGACTATCTAATTTGGCTTAGGTGGAGTAGAGTAACAAAGCATAAGAGACTATATTTTTTTCAACAAGGAAAGGCTTCTATTTATAGGAAAATTTGAGCTCCTAACCAAACAAACTGATTCTAGAATTTTCCAAGTCAGTTTGGTCACTTTTTGACCATTTTTAGGTCAATTAAGCTAACTTTTTGGAACTAGACTTGAATGAGGAGAGAGGAGAGATGAAATATCTTAATTTTTATGAGTTTAAAACTCATTCAAGCATGTGAAATATGCACCTCCTTTAAAGAATTCCCCTTCCTTACATATGTGTCAAAATTGTATTGCTCATAGTTTTTTACTAATAAACCTTGTACATTTTCAACTCTTCATCTTATGTGAAATATGCATCTCCTTTAAAGAACTCCCCTTCCTTACATATGTGTTTATTTACTAATAAACCTTGTACATTTTCAACTCTTCATCTTATGTGAAATATGCACCTCCTTTAAAGAACTCCCATTCCTTACATATGTGTTTATTTACTAATAAACCTTGTACATTTTCAACTCTTCATCTTATGTGAAATATGCACCTCCTTTAAAGAACTCCCCTTCCTTACATATGTGTTTATTTACTAATAAACCTTGTACATTTTCAACTCTTCATCTTATGTGAAATATGCACCTCCTTTAAAGAACTCCCCTTCCTTACATATGTGTTTATTTACTAATAAACCTTGTACATTTTCAACTCTTCATCTTATGTGAGCATTTACTCATTTTTGGGTATCTTCTTTTACAATTTGGATTTATCTCCTCCCTACACATGGATTGATGCTATTGGCCCATAGGAACCTTAATTGGACCATAGTCTAAAGATTTATGAAAATCTAGACCCTTAGGCTAAGGTTCTTTATACCTATTTCCAATTAATTCCAATTGCACATTGGAAAATTCTTTTTAAATTTCTGTTTCAGGGGAACTCATCTGAATTATAAGAGATATTTTTCTATCCAAAAATATTCAAAATATGAATATTCTCTCTCTAGAATATTTTCTCTCTCTAGGTTAAAACAGCCACAAACAAGATCTCTTATATTTTAGAAAAGGAATTGATTACAGGGGAATATACTAGACATCAAAAAGGGGGTTGGGGGAGGAATCTTACATTCTACCCCACTTAAAAAACGCGAGATGTCCTCATCTCGCAACTTGGGATAATTTCGCAAGATGCACGAATATGAGACTTAGAGAAAATTTTTTAATCAAGATTAACCACCAAGAAAAGTCTTAAAGAGAGCAAGATTCAAAATAAGAACAAGATTTAAACTTTATTCATTCACGGGACTTATACAGTAAAGATAGAAGAACTCTTTACACTTCCATAAGCCCATCCATCATATGGTCACAAAAGCAGTCCTCACAAGCTGCACAAGTATAGGGTAACTCATCTATGGGAATGATTCTGCTGGTTATTGCCGCACCTATCTCAGTGGTATGAGGTGATCTAACAAAAGGACCTCTGAGAGGCAAGCCAAAAACGGGGTAAAGGCATATCTTCTCATGAGGAAGAAAACATGCCAGTAAAAAGACCCGCTCAGAAAACCCAAGATGCCTTGATCTCATGACACAGTAGTATCGGGGACCCAAACCCAAAGCTTCAATAACCATGGCCAAGCGGACATTGTTACGAAAGTGCTGCTGACCCCAGGGTGTTACCCTAGTTATGTTTTGATAGGTCCGCCATTTGGTCTGCGCTACAGAAGTTCCTAGGTGAGGAAAAAGTGAGCGCTCATACTGTTCTATAAAGTCTTTCTTCACAGACTCTCTTGCGTCTTGAAGGTGAGAAATCATCAGGGATAAAACTAATTCCTGTTGCCAGGCCGCCATGAAGGAGATTACGAAAGAAGGGAGCTTGATGGGAGTAAGATTACTGTGAGCGGCAAGTAAAAGTTACGACTTATATAAAGGAAGGAGCTAGCGTAACCTAGAAGCCAACGGTAACTTGCCACTGAAGTTTTACCGTCTTTCCATGATTCGTGTTTGACACATTTTTCTATAGAAGGCATTAATAATTTTGAGATGAGGAGATAAAAGAAGCTTGTAGGCTAAGTCACCTATTTTCATTGAATTCAGATATAAGGGTCACAATATTTGGGGGATAACTTCTTATACTCCCCAAGAGATAAAGAACTTCTTTTGGGCCATACTCGAATGAAAACCAAAACCTTGGTATCCAAAACACCGATTCTCACTTCTAAACTCATTGTTCTAAATCCTTAAATTAGGCGTGACTCCTGAGAAGTATTCTAGGGAAAGGGTCTTCCTTTTTTTTTAAACAAAAACTTTCTTTTATTTTGGAGAGGGAATAATTATAAGATCAGAAAGGGAGATTCTTACTCCTGTATACCTCAAAGGCTGGGGAGGAATCTTACATCCTACCCCACTTAAAAAATGCGAGATGTCCTCATCTCGTAAGGTAGAGGACAGCTCTTATTCTTAAGATCCAATTTTATTCTGGGGTTCCTTATATTCTGGTCAACCCAACAGAACACTGGGATAATTATCCCTTATATAGAACTCATCATTAAATAACAATTCATTCAGATCATATCATTCATATCTTTAACATGATAAGGTCCATTAGACCGAAAAGTTTCCTTCGGAACATTCCTCCACGGAAATTTCAGTTAAGCAAGTTCTCAATTTGACATCCCTTAACTTGATCTACCGGTCAAGTATTAACAGTAGCAATCTGACAGCACAACCCACTAATCTCATAGTGATTTGCTGAATTCGTTATCATCATTCTAGTTATGAATATCATCACAGGGACTCGTCCCATTCCCCCTCATTGTGGTTTCATTATATTTCAACTAATTTTTAAAAATCAACATTTTTCAATCAGCATTTTCAATCAGAATCCAAATCAATTCATTCATTCTCAAACAGAATTAAAAATCATATCAATCACATTCGAAATCATCATCTAGATAGCATTAATGCTTATAATTTCAAGTCTTAGATTTACTCGTATATACTGTCAGTAAAGAGCTGCAGTATACTCTCGGTATATACGCGTAGTCACGGCCCTTGGAATTATAAGGTAAATAATATCATGTCTACGCCTCAAGCAAGTCAGGGATTCTATATAATCGCGGTACTTCTATCTGGAGAACCAATTACCAAAATTATGAATATCAAATTGTATGAATTATATCACACAATTATAACCTTTTTGTGTTTCTTGATAAATTTTTGACATATTTGTCTTCTCAGTTGATCTTTATTAACCAAATGCTCTGATACCAACTGTAAGATCCCTGTTCCCACCGAGCAACGGATTCGGGGTACTGGCAGCGGAAGTAGCGCTTCTCGCGCGGGACAGGGGTCCCACACTCGGGGCCTCGCCCACGGATATCCGGATAAGAGACTAATCCGTCGGTTGTTCCAAAACCGAACCCGGAAAAACTTCCTTTACCGGAAAGCACGAGCGATTCCACCAGGATAACTTTTTACTCTAACGTAGTCAAGATCATTTCTGATCGAGATGATCCGATTACATCTATAAGATAGTCAGTTCAAGGAAGAAACTTGCACTTGGATCATTGGGATCAACGCTTTTTTCCCCATTCAAGAGGCACAGCCGTTGATTCCTATCCATAGAACAGTTTCTGTCCGGAATTTTTTTTTTTTTTTTTCTATCGTAAAAACAAAAGTTTGAGTCTCGATTTACGGATCCATCAGTCCAGCCTAACCCCATCCAATCCCATGGGTTAGCCAACCGCCCAACCACTGTAGTGATGGGATCCAATTAAAAATTTGGTTAGGTTTTGTCCCGGGTACCAAGGAAAAGAGTTCCAAGGCCCCCTAGCCGGATGTTCATGCAAAATAAAACTAGTCACACCACTCACACACCCAATATGAAATTGCCTTTTTTTCAACCAGATTCAACCAGTTTAAAACAATCCTTTAATAAAACCATAGTATCATTGATCACCATCTTCCAATTTATCCAATTGATTCTTAATTTCCCATCATTCCTTCATCAGAGTATCTATGGCATCATTGGTAACTAGAACGCTCAGGAGCCGTTTCGATAGTTCCTAGCCCATAATACTTGGCAATATAATCACTTAACAAGATGGACTCTCGTTGAAGATCAGCAAGATCAACCAACAGATCCATATAAGGAGCCATGGACTCATCCATTGAAGACCAGCAAGGTCAATCAACCAGATCCATGCTCGATTTCAGAAAACAACTCCAACTCTGTTCCAATATCTTCCTCGACGCACGCGTGGGTATCCTAGGCAACCCAGAGCCCGAGCACCGTATGGTCAGCACCCTCTAGGATCCTTCGCAGGTAACCTAGCGCTTCACGCATAGGCCGCTTCCTTGGCCCCTCATCCACCGTACCGGAAGCTCACCATTTTAATCGCACCGAGGCTGGTCAAGACCTCGGCCGACCTTGCTACGCGAGACGTCCTTCATTGACTCCCCGTCAGCAGTTGCAACTTTACCATCACGACTTTAATCACAAGACGGTCAAAATGCTCCCCCCAGCATTCTTGACATAAAACAATCATTTACAAACAGCATTTACAAACAGTTTACAATACAATTTCTATTTTAACTTTCATTTTTCCACATTATCCCTCCTCAATCTACATTACTTATTCCATATTCTATTTATATGTATACTCATCCCATCACATCATTTCCATCTCATCACTTCAGATTCCCTCACCTCACAATCGTATATTCACATCCATACATCTACATCTATATGCGTACATTCACATCTACATGCATACATCTACATCTCTATGCATACATCTACATCCACATTCACATTCACCTCCATACATCTACATCTATATGCATACATCCACCTCCACATTCACATCTACATCTATACCTCTACGTCTACATGCATACATCCACCTCTACATCCTCATCTACATCTATACATCTACATCTACATGCATACATCCATATCTCCATTCCCATCTACATCTATACATCTACATCTACATGCATCCATCCACCTCCACATCCACATCTACATCTATACATCTACATCTACATGTATACATCCACATCTCCATCCACATCTACACCTATACATCTACATCTACATGCATACATCCACGTCTCCATTTACATCCTCATCTATACATCTACTTCTACATGCATACATCCACATCTCCATGCACACATCCACCTCCACATTCACACTCACATCCATACATCTACATATACATGCAAACATCCACATCTCCATGCCTAATAATATTCTTTTAATTAATCTAGGATGATAGTTCCTAGAATATGGTAGGAAGTCCTCTTTTTATGTTTTGAATGAATTTATTTTATGCGTAATTTCTATAAAAATTTTGCCATAGCTCCGCTACTATGACTGATAAATCTCAAATTTTTTCTAAGGGATAAAGCTCATTATTAAAGAAATAATTAGAATGGTCTCTAATTGGATCATCAATCCATAATGGTCTCTAATTGGATCACTAAGAAAACAATTAGAATGGTCTCTAATTGGATCATCAATCCATAATGGTCTCTAATTGGATCATTAAGAAAACAATTAGAATGGTCTCTAATTGGGTCATCAATCCATAATGGTCTCTAATTGGATCATTAAGAAAACAATTAGAATGGTCTCTAATTGGGTCATCAATCCATAATGGATTGAATCATCAATGTGCATAAACTAAAAGCATAGCAAAAAGCCATTAATTTGGCCTCAAGAATAGCTTAATCTTGGATTAAGGAAAAGCTTTATGAAAAGCTTCATTTGGATTGAGAATGGGTCATGAGTATGACCATTTCTTGAGTGAGAGAGAGAAATTATAAAAACCATTAGAATTTAAATATAAGTGAAAATTAACTTCTATAACATTTATTAAATTATGTACCTCTTCACTACTATTCACCAATTAACTTCATTAGCATTTAAAAAAAACCATACCAATTAAACTTCTCAAGCTTGAGAGGGGTTGAGAAGAGAGAAACATTGAGTAATTATAGAAAAGATCAAAATTCAATATACTTACCTTATAATTTGCTTGATTCTTTATTCACGGTAGAGGCCCCCAACCAATCAATTGGTTTAGTATGTTGATGGAGCCACCAATGGGGATTGAAGAAAGAGAGAAGTATCAAAAACTAGTGAATTATTAAAGAATTCACAGTTCTTGGCTTAGGTAGAGTAGAGTAACAAGGCATAAGACACTATATATTTTAGCATAGGTGGAGTAGAGTAACAAGCATAAGACACTATCTAATTTGGCTTAGGTGGAGTAGAGTAACAAAGCATAAGACTCTATCTAATTTGGCTTAGGTGGAGTAGAGTAACAAAGCATAAGACTCTATCTAATTTGGCTTAGGTGGAGTAGAGTAACAAGCATAAGAGACTATATATTTTGGCTTAGGTGGAGTAGAGTAACAAAGCATAAGAGACTATATATTTTGGCTTAGGTGGAGTAGAGTAACAAAGCATAAGAGACTATCTAATTTGACTTAGGTGGAGTAGAGTAACAAAGCATAAGAGACTATCTAATTTGGCTTAGGTGGAGTAGAGTAACAAAGCATAAGAGACTATCTAATTTGGCTTAGGTGGAGTAGAGTAACAAAGCATAAGAGACTATATATTTTGGCTTAGGTGGAGTAGAGTAACAAAGCATAAGAGACTATATATTTTGGCTTAGGTGGAGTAGAGTAACAAAGCATAAGAGACTATCTAATTTGGCTTAGGTGGAGTAGAGTAACAAAGCATAAGAGACTATATTTTTTTCAACAAGGAAAGGCTTCTATTTATAGGAAAATTTGAGCTCCTAACCAAACAAACTGATTCTAGAATTTTCCAAGTCAGTTTGGTCACTTTTTGACCATTTTTAGGTCAATTAAGCTAACTTTTTGGAACTAGACTTGAATGAGGAGAGAGGAGAGATGAAATATCTTAATTTTTATGAGTTTAAAACTCATTCAAGCATGTGAAATATGCACCTCCTTTAAAGAATTCCCCTTCCTTACATATGTGTCAAAATTGTATTGCTCATAGTTTTTTACTAATAAACCTTGTACATTTTCAACTCTTCATCTTATGTGAAATATGCATCTCCTTTAAAGAACTCCCCTTCCTTACATATGTGTTTATTTACTAATAAACCTTGTACATTTTCAACTCTTCATCTTATGTGAAATATGCACCTCCTTTAAAGAACTCCCATTCCTTACATATGTGTTTATTTACTAATAAACCTTGTACATTTTCAACTCTTCATCTTATGTGAAATATGCACCTCCTTTAAAGAACTCCCCTTCCTTACATATGTGTTTATTTACTAATAAACCTTGTACATTTTCAACTCTTCATCTTATGTGAAATATGCACCTCCTTTAAAGAACTCCCCTTCCTTACATATGTGTTTATTTACTAATAAACCTTGTACATTTTCAACTCTTCATCTTATGTGAGCATTTACTCATTTTTGGGTATCTTCTTTTACAATTTGGATTTATCTCCTCCCTACACATGGATTGATGCTATTGGCCCATAGGAACCTTAATTGGACCATAGTCTAAAGATTTATGAAAATCTAGACCCTTAGGCTAAGGTTCTTTATACCTATTTCCAATTAATTCCAATTGCACATTGGAAAATTCTTTTTAAATTTCTGTTTCAGGGGAACTCATCTGAATTATAAGAGATATTTTTCTATCCAAAAATATTCAAAATATGAATATTCTCTCTCTAGAATATTTTCTCTCTCTAGGTTAAAACAGCCACAAACAAGATCTCTTATATTTTAGAAAAGGAATTGATTACAGGGGAATATACTAGACATCAAAAAGGGGGTTGGGGGAGGAATCTTACATTCTACCCCACTTAAAAAACGCGAGATGTCCTCATCTCGCAACTTGGGATAATTTCGCAAGATGCACGAATATGAGACTTAGAGAAAATTTTTTAATCAAGATTAACCACCAAGAAAAGTCTTAAAGAGAGCAAGATTCAAAATAAGAACAAGATTTAAACTTTATTCATTCACGGGACTTATACAGTAAAGATAGAAGAACTCTTTACACTTCCATAAGCCCATCCATCATATGGTCACAAAAGCAGTCCTCACAAGCTGCACAAGTATAGGGTAACTCATCTATGGGAATGATTCTGCTGGTTATTGCCGCACCTATCTCAGTGGTATGAGGTGATCTAACAAAAGGACCTCTGAGAGGCAAGCCAAAAACGGGGTAAAGGCATATCTTCTCATGAGGAAGAAAACATGCCAGTAAAAAGACCCGCTCAGAAAACCCAAGATGCCTTGATCTCATGACACAGTAGTATCGGGGACCCAAACCCAAAGCTTCAATAACCATGGCCAAGCGGACATTGTTACGAAAGTGCTGCTGACCCCAGGGTGTTACCCTAGTTATGTTTTGATAGGTCCGCCATTTGGTCTGCGCTACAGAAGTTCCTAGGTGAGGAAAAAGTGAGCGCTCATACTGTTCTATAAAGTCTTTCTTCACAGACTCTCTTGCGTCTTGAAGGTGAGAAATCATCAGGGATAAAACTAATTCCTGTTGCCAGGCCGCCATGAAGGAGATTACGAAAGAAGGGAGCTTGATGGGAGTAAGATTACTGTGAGCGGCAAGTAAAAGTTACGACTTATATAAAGGAAGGAGCTAGCGTAACCTAGAAGCCAACGGTAACTTGCCACTGAAGTTTTACCGTCTTTCCATGATTCGTGTTTGACACATTTTTCTATAGAAGGCATTAATAATTTTGAGATGAGGAGATAAAAGAAGCTTGTAGGCTAAGTCACCTATTTTCATTGAATTCAGATATAAGGGTCACAATATTTGGGGGATAACTTCTTATACTCCCCAAGAGATAAAGAACTTCTTTTGGGCCATACTCGAATGAAAACCAAAACCTTGGTATCCAAAACACCGATTCTCACTTCTAAACTCATTGTTCTAAATCCTTAAATTAGGCGTGACTCCTGAGAAGTATTCTAGGGAAAGGGTCTTCCTTTTTTTTTAAACAAAAACTTTCTTTTATTTTGGAGAGGGAATAATTATAAGATCAGAAAGGGAGATTCTTACTCCTGTATACCTCAAAGGCTGGGGAGGAATCTTACATCCTACCCCACTTAAAAAATGCGAGATGTCCTCATCTCGTAAGGTAGAGGACAGCTCTTATTCTTAAGATCCAATTTTATTCTGGGGTTCCTTATATTCTGGTCAACCCAACAGAACACTGGGATAATTATCCCTTATATAGAACTCATCATTAAATAACAATTCATTCAGATCATATCATTCATATCTTTAACATGATAAGGTCCATTAGACCGAAAAGTTTCCTTCGGAACATTCCTCCACGGAAATTTCAGTTAAGCAAGTTCTCAATTTGACATCCCTTAACTTGATCTACCGGTCAAGTATTAACAGTAGCAATCTGACAGCACAACCCACTAATCTCATAGTGATTTGCTGAATTCGTTATCATCATTCTAGTTATGAATATCATCACAGGGACTCGTCCCATTCCCCCTCATTGTGGTTTCATTATATTTCAACTAATTTTTAAAAATCAACATTTTTCAATCAGCATTTTCAATCAGAATCCAAATCAATTCATTCATTCTCAAACAGAATTAAAAATCATATCAATCACATTCGAAATCATCATCTAGATAGCATTAATGCTTATAATTTCAAGTCTTAGATTTACTCGTATATACTGTCAGTAAAGAGCTGCAGTATACTCTCGGTATATACGCGTAGTCACGGCCCTTGGAATTATAAGGTAAATAATATCATGTCTACGCCTCAAGCAAGTCAGGGATTCTATATAATCGCGGTACTTCTATCTGGAGAACCAATTACCAAAATTATGAATATCAAATTGTATGAATTATATCACACAATTATAACCTTTTTGTGTTTCTTGATAAATTTTTGACATATTTGTCTTCTCAGTTGATCTTTATTAACCAAATGCTCTGATACCAACTGTAAGATCCCTGTTCCCACCGAGCAACGGATTCGGGGTACTGGCAGCGGAAGTAGCGCTTCTCGCGCGGGACAGGGGTCCCACACTCGGGGCCTCGCCCACGGATATCCGGATAAGAGACTAATCCGTCGGTTGTTCCAAAACCGAACCCGGAAAAACTTCCTTTACCGGAAAGCACGAGCGATTCCACCAGGATAACTTTTTACTCTAACGTAGTCAAGATCATTTCTGATCGAGATGATCCGATTACATCTATAAGATAGTCAGTTCAAGGAAGAAACTTGCACTTGGATCATTGGGATCAACGCTTTTTTCCCCATTCAAGAGGCACAGCCGTTGATTCCTATCCATAGAACAGTTTCTGTCCGGAATTTTTTTTTTTTTTTTTCTATCGTAAAAACAAAAGTTTGAGTCTCGATTTACGGATCCATCAGTCCAGCCTAACCCCATCCAATCCCATGGGTTAGCCAACCGCCCAACCACTGTAGTGATGGGATCCAATTAAAAATTTGGTTAGGTTTTGTCCCGGGTACCAAGGAAAAGAGTTCCAAGGCCCCCTAGCCGGATGTTCATGCAAAATAAAACTAGTCACACCACTCACACACCCAATATGAAATTGCCTTTTTTTCAACCAGATTCAACCAGTTTAAAACAATCCTTTAATAAAACCATAGTATCATTGATCACCATCTTCCAATTTATCCAATTGATTCTTAATTTCCCATCATTCCTTCATCAGAGTATCTATGGCATCATTGGTAACTAGAACGCTCAGGAGCCGTTTCGATAGTTCCTAGCCCATAATACTTGGCAATATAATCACTTAACAAGATGGACTCTCGTTGAAGATCAGCAAGATCAACCAACAGATCCATATAAGGAGCCATGGACTCATCCATTGAAGACCAGCAAGGTCAATCAACCAGATCCATGCTCGATTTCAGAAAACAACTCCAACTCTGTTCCAATATCTTCCTCGACGCACGCGTGGGTATCCTAGGCAACCCAGAGCCCGAGCACCGTATGGTCAGCACCCTCTAGGATCCTTCGCAGGTAACCTAGCGCTTCACGCATAGGCCGCTTCCTTGGCCCCTCATCCACCGTACCGGAAGCTCACCATTTTAATCGCACCGAGGCTGGTCAAGACCTCGGCCGACCTTGCTACGCGAGACGTCCTTCATTGACTCCCCGTCAGCAGTTGCAACTTTACCATCACGACTTTAATCACAAGACGGTCAAAATGCTCCCCCCAGCATTCTTGACATAAAACAATCATTTACAAACAGCATTTACAAACAGCATTTACAAACAGTTTACAATACAATTTCTATTTTAACTTTCATTTTTCCACATTATCCCTCCTCAATCTACATTACTTATTCCATATTCTATTTATATGTATACTCATCCCATCACATCATTTCCATCTCATCACTTCAGATTCCCTCACCTCACAATCGTATATTCACATCCATACATCTACATCTATATGCGTACATTCACATCTACATGCATACATCTACATCTCTATGCATACATCTACATCCACATTCACATTCACCTCCATACATCTACATCTATATGCATACATCCACCTCCACATTCACATCTACATCTATACCTCTACGTCTACATGCATACATCCACCTCTACATCCTCATCTACATCTATACATCTACATCTACATGCATACATCCATATCTCCATTCCCATCTACATCTATACATCTACATCTACATGCATCCATCCACCTCCACATCCACATCTACATCTATACATCTACATCTACATGTATACATCCACATCTCCATCCACATCTACACCTATACATCTACATCTACATGCATACATCCACGTCTCCATTTACATCCTCATCTATACATCTACTTCTACATGCATACATCCACATCTCCATGCACACATCCACCTCCACATTCACACTCACATCCATACATCTACATATACATGCAAACATCCACATCTCCATGCCTAATAATATTCTTTTAATTAATCTAGGATGATAGTTCTTAGAATATGGTAGGAAGTCCTCTTTTTATGTTTTGAATGAATTTATTTTATGCGTAATTTCTATAAAAATTTTGCCATAGCTCCGCTACTATGACTGATAAATCTCAAATTTTTTCTAAGGGATAAAGCTCATTATTAAAGAAATAATTAGAATGGTCTCTAATTGGATCATCAATCCATAATGGTCTCTAATTGGATCACTAAGAAAACAATTAGAATGGTCTCTAATTGGATCATCAATCCATAATGGTCTCTAATTGGATCATTAAGAAAACAATTAGAATGGTCTCTAATTGGGTCATCAATCCATAATGGTCTCTAATTGGATCATTAAGAAAACAATTAGAATGGTCTCTAATTGGGTCATCAATCCATAATGGATTGAATCATCAATGTGCATAAACTAAAAGCATAGCAAAAAGCCATTAATTTGGCCTCAAGAATAGCTTAATCTTGGATTAAGGAAAAGCTTTATGAAAAGCTTCATTTGGATTGAGAATGGGTCATGAGTATGACCATTTCTTGAGTGAGAGAGAGAAATTATAAAAACCATTAGAATTTAAATATAAGTGGAAATTAACTTCTATAACATTTATTAAATTATGTACCTCTTCACTACTATTCACCAATTAACTTCATTAGCATTTAAAAAAAACCATACCAATTAAACTTCTCAAGCTTGAGAGGGGTTGAGAAGAGAGAAACATTGAGTAATTATAGAAAAGATCAAAATTCAATATACTTACCTTATAATTTGCTTGATTCTTTATTCACGGTAGAGGCCCCCAACCAATCAATTGGTTTAGTATGTTGATGGAGCCACCAATGGGGATTGAAGAAAGAGAGAAGTATCAAAAACTAGTGAATTATTAAAGAATTCACAGTTCTTGGCTTAGGTAGAGTAGAGTAACAAGGCATAAGACACTATATATTTTAGCATAGGTGGAGTAGAGTAACAAGCATAAGACACTATCTAATTTGGCTTAGGTGGAGTAGAGTAACAAAGCATAAGACTCTATCTAATTTGGCTTAGGTGGAGTAGAGTAACAAAGCATAAGACTCTATCTAATTTGGCTTAGGTGGAGTAGAGTAACAAGCATAAGAGACTATATATTTTGGCTTAGGTGGAGTAGAGTAACAAAGCATAAGAGACTATATATTTTGGCTTAGGTGGAGTAGAGTAACAAAGCATAAGAGACTATCTAATTTGACTTAGGTGGAGTAGAGTAACAAAGCATAAGAGACTATCTAATTTGGCTTAGGTGGAGTAGAGTAACAAAGCATAAGAGACTATATATTTTGGCTTAGGTGGAGTAGAGTAACAAAGCATAAGAGACTATATATTTTGGCTTAGGTGGAGTAGAGTAACAAAGCATAAGAGACTATCTAATTTGGCTTAGGTGGAGTAGAGTAACAAAGCATAAGAGACTATATTTTTTTCAACAAGGAAAGGCTTCTATTTATAGGAAAATTTGAGCTCCTAACCAAACAAACTGATTCTAGAATTTTCCAAGTCAGTTTGGTCACTTTTTGACCATTTTTAGGTCAATTAAGCTAACTTTTTGGAACTAGACTTGAATGAGGAGAGAGGAGAGATGAAATATCTTAATTTTTATGAGTTTAAAACTCATTCAAGCATGTGAAATATGCACCTCCTTTAAAGAATTCCCCTTCCTTACATATGTGTCAAAATTGTATTGCTCATAGTTTTTTACTAATAAACCTTGTACATTTTCAACTCTTCATCTTATGTGAAATATGCATCTCCTTTAAAGAACTCCCCTTCCTTACATATGTGTTTATTTACTAATAAACCTTGTACATTTTCAACTCTTCATCTTATGTGAAATATGCACCTCCTTTAAAGAACTCCCATTCCTTACATATGTGTTTATTTACTAATAAACCTTGTACATTTTCAACTCTTCATCTTATGTGAAATATGCACCTCCTTTAAAGAACTCCCCTTCCTTACATATGTGTTTATTTACTAATAAACCTTGTACATTTTCAACTCTTCATCTTATGTGAAATATGCACCTCCTTTAAAGAACTCCCCTTCCTTACATATGTGTTTATTTACTAATAAACCTTGTACATTTTCAACTCTTCATCTTATGTGAGCATTTACTCATTTTTGGGTATCTTCTTTTACAATTTGGATTTATCTCCTCCCTACACATGGATTGATGCTATTGGCCCATAGGAACCTTAATTGGACCATAGTCTAAAGATTTATGAAAATCTAGACCCTTAGGCTAAGGTTCTTTATACCTATTTCCAATTAATTCCAATTGCACATTGGAAAATTCTTTTTAAATTTCTGTTTCAGGGAAACTCATCTGAATTATAAGAGATATTTTTCTATCCAAAAATATTCAAAATATGAATATTCTCTCTCTAGAATATTTTCTCTCTCTAGGTTAAAACAGCCACAAACAAGATCTCTTATATTTTAGAAAAGGAATTGATTACAGGGGAATATACTAGACATCAAAAAGGGGGTTGGGGGAGGAATCTTACAATACCTCTCACCAAAGGTGGGAGTGGATGAAGTGTTTGATGATCGTGCATCTACCATATCTGCAAACACAGATATAGCATCAGTAGGTTTGTGAGACAGGTCAATCTAGTTCTTGATTGTATACGGATATTTCTTCTCTTTTTGTGCTCTTGCTCTTTTTACTATTTTTTATTTTTCTTTTCTTTGTTTTTTTTTAAAAAAAATGTATGAAGCTATATATATACATAGTGGTTAAGATGGCAAATGGAACTATTGCTAAACCTATTGGAATGTTAAGGGACCTTAAGATCAAGGTTCTGGGATACAAGGTACGACATACCTTCATTGTAATGGATTTCTCCAAGCATCCTATGTCATATCAAATGATCTTAGGACGTCCTTTCATGAGGGAAGCACAAATGGTGCATGACTAGTCGAAAAACCATGTCTATCTACAATTCCAGGACTCTGTCATTCGAGTTGATCTTGAGAATGGTCGTGCACATCCTTTAGGAAGCAAGGTTATCATTGATAATCGTTCGGATACCACTATTCACTCCGCCCCATTAAGGTATTGCTATATACATGCAAAAAAGAGACTGATGATGGGAAAGGTTCTCCTTATATGGATGTCCTACCGGGTATGACTGAGTCGGATAACGTGGATTGCATACACCTAGCGGCAACCATAGACACATGGGGAAATAGAGGGACAAGTTGGGTAACACCTGAGGGGCAAGATATGCCACCGTTAGTGCCAATAAACATGATAGGTGTTATGCACTTGACTCCTAATGGCGAGAAAGTGGCAAACTCCACTGACACTGAAAGTAGCGAAGACTCTGACCAATGCAACTCTAAGTATGAATCTCGAGAAGAAACTAACTCTGAGCCTGATGGGGGGGATGAATCAAATATTCACCCAAATGTGGAAGCAAGGTGCTCAAGGCCTAGGACAGTGACCTCCTGCAGTTCATCCAAAAGTGAGGGGGACACAAGTAAAGATCGACCAAGTGAGTCCGAATCTGATAGAAACAAAAATCAAAAACTTGGTAAGAAGAAAACGAGACACAAGCGCCAACGCTATCGAGCTAATGTACGCACTGCAATAAACAAGGAAAGATCCACTACAGAGTGGCTTAGTTATGTAGGAGCCATTGGAAGTTAGCGAATAATTGGGGACAATACCTCCAAAGTGTCATGTGGTGTATTCCGCAACCTCATGACGTCGCCCAATTAGAAATGGAAGAGAAGCCGAAACTAAGTCGTACTGCAAGAAGGCGGCAAAACCAAGAGTTGGCTCAACAACAAAAGGAAGCGAAATTGAAAGAAAAAAGCTTGGCACAACAAGAACCAGTAGACTTACACCCCGCACCCGAGCATTTCAAATCCTTTAGCACAGGGGAACGTAAAGTGGTCTACACAAAAGCCCAACGAACGCCTACCAATGGGAGTAGCGGTGTCTACGATGGCCCTGCGGTAGTTAAAGAGATAGACTTAGCAGATCCGGGTGAGGAGTCTAAACCAGTTTTTATTGCTCAAGACCTCACCAAGGCGGAAGAAGCTGCACTTACGAAGCTTCTTAAGGAATTCAAGGACATATTTGCCTGGACATATCAAGATATGAAGGGTGTTCCACCCTCGGTGGTGCAACACACGATTCCTAATGAAAAATCACAAAGTCCAGTGGCAAAACCATCTTTGATTGTTTGCCATCCCTCTAACGCTTCAACGCCAAGAGTGGAAACAGGCAAGGTGGTCTCTAAGGTTCCGCTTACTATGCCAAAGAGTATATACAAATGGGTCCCAAAAGCTTCGTTAACAGCTACTTCCCCTGCTCAATCTCGTTCAGCCACCACCAAGAAGCCTCGTAAAAGGAAAGCAGCTAACCGAGAAAGGGCAATGTAACATCACGATGGATCCCTAAAAAATTATTAGTAGCCCAAGGGTACTACGAGGGGAATGACCAGATTTGGGTCCCTAAACATAAGCTGAATCCCTCTACATCACCTGTAAAACCTTGCAAACCAATTGTTGCCACCCCAATGACAATTCAAGACTGTGGTAAGGGAAAGGTAACAGAGTGCTCTGCACCACTTCTTCCAGAGTTAGTTTGGATTCCCAAACGATATAGATCATTACCACCTAGCTCAGGAAGGGGGGAGCCACATGAAGCTTCTAGCTCCTCATGCTAGAAGTTTCTACATGCTCTACACCTACTCTTGTCAACACCCAACAAAAAACCGATGAGTCTACGTCTCCCCTTGTAATAGTATCGTCGGAAACCATTTCCTCCTGGGAGCGTACACTACCATCTCTACAATTGGATGTGGCCACAAGGGTCATAAAAAGCTATCTGCCCACATCACAACCTATGACCCGCTGGACAAATTGGTTCCAAGAGGCTGCAACATCATTGCAAATAATATGATCTACCCAAGGAAAGGGGGAGCATGTACTCACGCTCGACATTCTAATGCTTCCTCCTTAACCTTCTCCCCTGACCATGTAATTGCCAAATTCAAGGGGATGTATATATATAGCTTCATACATTTTTTTTTAAAAAAAACAAAGAAAAGAAAAACAAAAAATAGTAAAAAGAGCAAGAGCACAAAAAGAGGAGAAATATCCGTATACAATCAAGAACTAGATTGACCTGTCTCACAAACCTACTGATGCTATATCTGTGTTTGCAGATATGGCAGATGCACGATCATCAAACACTTCATCCACTCCCACCTTTGGTGAGAGGTATCATCTGTACCTTTCTCAGATATTTCACATGTGCTATCCTATAATTGAAACTGAATGGGATCATATAGATGTACTAGCCAGACAGGAAAATGTTGAGGAATTAGAATGGCTAATTCGCCTATTGACCATGACTGACCCCTACTCCGTAGAGGAAATATCCCCGATAGCCCAATGCTTTCCTTTTCCACAAGATGACTATCCTCGCATGGTTACATTCTTGATAAGTTTATGTGGATGGGAAAATGAAAAGGAAATATCTGACAATGATGAATGGACGGATGAAACTCATGGCACTACTGAGGTTGACTTTATTTATTTGGATGATGCGGATAGAGGCTTAGCCTTAGGGCTAGAGCCAGGACTCTACAATATCCTCTTACCGTATCCTCAGTAGTAGTGTGGTGACTGGTAGGTAGGTTAGTGTTTTCAAGTTTTTTTCTAGTTTGGATTCCTTAAACGAGTCTTTAATTTTTCACACTGATGTGCCTCTCGAGGTATAGTGCTTGTTAGTTGATTGTACAGGTTGAAAAGTTTGAGGTGGGTTCGCTTTCAAGTCCTGAGATAGCCGCAACGCTCATACATAAATATCTCATCAAATTGTGGGCATTTCTCTCATCGCATTAAGGAGATCTCCAAAATACAGGTGTAATTCTTCCATACCCACTCTCTTTCGTTTTTTCTGTTCAATTAATTGCATGAACTATAATGCATGACCACATGGAAATTGTCAATGTAATACTTAGTTTGTGAAGTTGCTTGACGTGCTAGTGTAAATCATTAATGAGCTTAACCTTATTGGATATATTCCTGAGAATGCATGACGTCTTTAGTTAACCTTGGAATACGATTGTCTTAGGTCTAGGGTCAAACCATCTTAATGTTTGACACCTGGCCATGTGTGTGTTGACCTCTAGGACATAGCTTTTACCCCTTGGTCGAAAGGATGCAAGACAAATTATAGTTCAGGAGCGAAGATCAAAAGATTTTTTTTTTTTAAAGAGCCTACAATAAATGGCGATACAAGTCTATGATGTGCTTTAATGTTGGCCTATCGCCTTATTGATACTTGGTAGGCGAGGAGTATTCTACTCCACACTAGTGCCTTGGTTGAGGGGGTAGCCTTGCCTAAAGTGAGCTAATAGATTCCTGGATAATGCCTTGTGTTAAACATGGTACCAGGATCGATGTTAGTTTTGCCTTAGGAAGGTCGCCATTGTGTATAAAAATTGTCACGTGCGTAAAGAAATAAAGGTAAAAGGCTCCCGTAACTCTGATGTTTCTTGTGTCCCTAGGCTCATGGTATTAACTTGTTCTTAGAGTAGACACAGTGTGGTCATCTGTTTATTTATTAAGCTTGGTTATTTTCCTTGACTTAAGCCAGTTATAAACCTTGATTAACCTTTGACACCTTGCTAACTCTTGATTTACTTTCAATAATTTTAAACTCCTGTTAATTTGCTACACTAGCTCATTCATGTGACCCTTAAACTAAGTTCTCATAGCAACATCCATTAGGGTCTAACATGCTTGAATTTATACACTTTATATCTTTTGAATTCCAGCATACTTTCACTCTACTTCCCTATTTTGCAGACGGTCCACCACAACAACCCTATCGAGCTTACCATACCATAGCTTCCGAGGACGGAATCTACATCAGGAAGGGGGGCATGTTAACCCATGACGGACATTGAGACGTACTATGTTTTATGTCATTAATTTAAATATTCTGAGTCATGGGCCGGGCTTGTCAGCACCATATGTTAAGGATAAAGGGATTGGGTGATCGCCGATGAGAGGCGCACCTTGAATATCAGCAGGGTAAGGGTTAGGATCGGTCAGCCATGTATGGGTGCCCAAGTATGAACGGCCAAGTCACCTATAAGAGTCAAATGTAACCCTAAAATCCTCATTCTCATGTGTTGTGAATACAAGAGTGCTCTTGCCTTATCTCCTTGGTTTCCTTCTCCTGCGTGTGAGAGAGAGAGAGAGAGAGAGAGAGAGAGAGTGAGAGAGGATCGAGCACTGTGTAGCGGCACGGCGGCGGAGAGGCGGTAGAGCGGCGACGGCGGCTCCTTCTTCACTACGACGCGGGAATCCTTCAAGGCGGCGGTTGAGCGGTGAGTGACACACCTTTTGCATTCTGTTGAGCTTGCTTTCCTGGTTGTATGCTTGCAGCCATTCGTGGCTCGCATACGGTGTTCGACAAGTCCCCAGCTACGACCTGTGCGGCGGCAAAAGCGCATAGCCCCACACTTACACCACTGGCATGGTTGGTGAGATCATGGGTGATATGCGGCCAGTGGGATGACAGGCTGTGTGACAGTCATTCTAGAGATTAGCATAGTTATAGCACCAGCTCATTTAGTTGGGTTCACACTATAGAGAACCCTAGTATGTATTTGGTTGAGTACCTTTTCATTGTGTGTACTCTTATCTTTGTATATGGTGTGTTGAGTGCTGTGTGAAGAAGAAGAAGATTTTCAGCCTCTCACCTTGTGTGTTCTCTTTTAGAGTTTTGTGAGTTTGTGTGTGCTTTTGCAAGAGCTCAAGCTCTCTTCTCCCCTGCATCTTTTCATGGTATCAGAGCCTGGTTCATGCTAAGGGCTGAGCTGCAAGCAAGAGAAGCACTGGAAGCGGTATGAGGGTAAGAGCTTCGTCTACTTTTCCCTATTTGTATTGGCGACTACACCCTTGTCGGGAGCTCTACGATGGGAGGCACGCACCAGCAAACGATCTCTGATTGAGGAGCTTTCTTCACGGGAGTAAAGCTATAGGGCTACTATATTATCTGATAATATAGGACACCATGATTGGGCACATACAGGATGCCAAGTCCCCCAAGGAGACGTGGGACACCTTGGTAAAACTCTATGAAACGAATACCGAGGCACGAAAGATACAGTTGAAGAATGAACATACTGTGGATAAAAAGAGTATGTCTGTGAATGACTATGCAGTATTGAAGATCAAGGGTATTGTGGAATCCCTTGCATCTATTAGTGTTTCAGTAGATGATGATGATAAGGTAGAAGTCTGTCTACGTGGTCTCGGGCCACAATACAAGGTGTTCAAGACGTCTATTTCAGACTCAGAAAAATATTCCCAATTTCACAGATTTGGTGTCTATGTTGATTATAGAAGAGCAGAGCTTGGGTGAAGACCAACAGTCTTCACTCACAAAACAAAAATAGTTCAAAGAAGCAACAGGCCTTCTACACAAGTTTAGGAAGAGGACGAGGTAGAGGAGGCCGTGGATGCGGCCAAGGATATGGCCGAACAGGTAATCAAAATTATGGCCAGCATGCGCAACAACAACAGTCCCAGAATTCACAACAACAACAACAACGACACGCAGGTGGAAGAGGCCAATTCAGTGCAGCATGTCGTTAATGCCATGTCTGAAAATGTTGAAGCAGCACATAAAGATGATGTATGGTACGTTGATTCAGGTGCTTCGAACCACATGACAAGTCATGGGGAGTGGTACAAGGAGATGAAAAACTTTGAAAGACCATGTTTTGTGGAAATAGGGGATCACCGCTCATCTAATTGCCTATGTTGGAGGTGTGCCATTGTCTATGCAGGATGGCAAAGTGAAGTACCTTGTAGATGTACTTCATGTTTTGAACATAACAAAGAATCTGGTTTTAGTTGGCCAGATGATTGAGCAGGGTTTGCAGGTTCGGTTTAACCCTGATGGTTGAGCAGGGTTTGTAGGTTCGGTTTAACCGTGATGGTTGTTATGTTGAAGACTTTAAAGACAAGTGCAGGTTGGTTGCAAAGGAAACAGAGTGGGCAGAATGTTTACATTGAATGTAAACATGCCTGAAGTGAGTGCTGCAATGTTTGCGAATGGTTCAGGAATTGTTGCAGACACAGACATTTGGCATAAAAGAATTGGACATGTGAATGTGCAGAGAATGAAGTCTATACAGACTAAAGGAATTATGACAGTGGCTGCCAAAGTTTAAAGTTGAAGATATGCAGAAAATATGTGAAGCATGCCAATTTGGAAAGCAAACAAAGCATGTATTTACACGTGATAGAAATGTGAGAAGAAATGCACTAGATGTTTTGCATTCAGATGTATGGGGTCCTACAAAGACCATGTCTATGGGAGGCTGCAGGTATTATGTGACATTTATTGATGAGAAAGTGTGGGTATACTTCATGAAGGAGAAGAGTGAGGTGTTCACTGATTTTCAGAATTTCAGAGTTATGGTTGAAAAGCAAACAAGGAAACATGTAAAGTGCCTAAGGTCAGATGGAGGGGGAGAGTACTTCTCCAATGAGCTCTCTGAATTTTTATAGAAGAATGGTATTTAGAGACAAAAATGGAGTTGCTGAGCGGAAAAACAAGCACATGGAGAGGGAAGAGAGAGAACCTTCTCTCTCTCTTTGGGAAAACGCGCAGGCGAGAGGAGGCTGTAGCGCAGCCTCCGGGGCGAAAATCCCCCCCCCCCCCCAAATTTTTTTGAAGCTTTGCTTTAAGCTTTAAATATTTTGATTTTTTTTAATAAAAAATATTTTTTAAAATTTTACAAAAAAAAAGCTTTTGAACTTTTTTCAAAAAAAGTTTGGAAAAAAGCCTGAAAAATTTGAGAAAATATAAGATTTGAGGAAAACATTCTCTGGATTTTTTTGAAAAATTATTTTCTTGAAACCTCTTGGCTTTCCGCATTCCCCGGGAAACCTTTTGGCTTTCCGAATTCCGAAAAAACTTTTGACCTTTCGGATTCTGAAAACTTTTGACCTATCACATTCCCGATTTTTTTTTGTCTTTTCATTTTTCCAAAACTGTTGGCTTTTCGTATTCCGGGAAAACCATTGGGATTCCAAAATTTTTTGACCGTTCGTATTCTAAATGCGTTCGGGGTAAATTAAAAATTTTTAAAAATTCTTGAAAATTAGCAGAAAATTAGACAAAGGTTATTTTAAATTTTTAGAAAATGTGGGGTTGGTGATTGGCATGTGGTGTGTCCATTCGGGCACTCGTGACCATTCAAATTCCTTTAAAAATATATTTTTTGACCCAAAAATTAAAAAACCTATTAAAATTATAAATTTTCATTAGATTTGAGAATTGTTGGGTGGAATTGGAAATTTCGTGAACGATGGGATTCTCAAGAAAAATTAGGAATTTTCTAGAAATTATTTTTAGAAATACTAGAAATTGGTATTTTTTAAATATCAATGGTATTTTGGCAAATCTATTTGCTGGAAATTTTCTGGAAAAATATAGGTTTGGAATGCCATAAGATAGGTTTGGTGGAATTCAAAATTAGCATATTTTAAGGTCCTATAAAATTAGAAAAAATTTTGAAAAAAATCATGATAATTCTTTTTCTCGAGAATTTAATATTTTCGAGGGTTATTTAATGTTGAAGTACGTTTTCTCGTGCTGACATTAGATAGATACAGGTTATTCGTATATTATTAATACGATTATACCTCGTATTAATAGTTATTTCTGTTTGGATTAATTCTAAACGATGTTTGCATGATTTTTTGCCATTGTTTTTTGGACATGTTCCATACTTTCGATGGCTATAATCTGCGTTCAAAGTGTGTTTCACCTTTGACACTTTTCCATGATAATTTATTTTGCACTTGTTTAAGTGTGGTATATGCTTAATTTTCTAAGTCTAAGACAAATTCTATCATGGGTTAGTTGATCGGTTTGTTTTGGTGGATTTTATTGGATGTTTTCCAAGTTTTATTTGGTCTCATCAGATTCTGCCTAGATCACTTGTGTCTAGGGGTTTCTTATTTAGTGCTACACACGTGTTTCACTTGCTTACTTAACATGTGATTTTTGTTAGTGGGGACACTAAGAGATGTTAATAATGGGAGAGAAGAGAGAGAAAAATCTAGAGGAACGTAGACTTAATCATCAGAATGAGATGGTGATTCTCAGTTCCTCATTTGATTCATTGAAGCGACATTCATCATTTGAAGTTATTGGATTGTGATGATGTCCCTTTGTGTGGCAGGATTCTTATCAAATGTTGTTGAGTAGGATCTGATCCTGTCTTCTTCTGCCCATGTGCTTTTTATGTTTTTATGCATATTTAAGTGCTCTTATGAAGCAGATTTTCAAGAAGTACAAGAATTGAGTCATATAGACTCTTATTGAACTGCTTTGTGTTCAAGTAGCCACTTGTTGGTGAGGATTGAAAGAATTACGTCAACTTGCAAGGCTAATATAGATATCTTCACTAGGGATTGAAAATCATTGAGTTGTGAAGATTGTGGCGTCATTTGGAGAGGTTTATAATTTGAAGGAAAATTCGAGGCGATGGGTTGTACCATTGACTAGGCTTTCACCCACCATGGTCCCCCCATCCAAAGATGTACCTGGAAGTTGTCGATGGTGAGGTTTTGGTGCAAATATTCTCTAGTGCATGAGTA
The DNA here is from genome assembly GCF_041138505.1 of Cibotium barometz. Classification (NCBI taxonomy): domain Eukaryota; kingdom Viridiplantae; phylum Streptophyta; class Polypodiopsida; order Cyatheales; family Cibotiaceae; genus Cibotium; species Cibotium barometz. The sequence goes on from NC_141059.1 coordinate 32,402,894, forward strand.
TGGATATGTACTCATGGAGCAGCTGTTACATTAATTTAGCCAAAAGAATAGTAAGCAATAAGCTTAACAAATATATAATGGCTATTGCATGATATGGCTTAATCCGTGATGGGGCTTAAATCATGAAAGTGTAGGTTCTTAAGCCGTGCGATGTAACTCCTTGAATTGTAATTCCGTGAGATGGAATTCCATGAATTTATAGATTTTGACCCTTTTTTTTAATGGGTCATCTATGTCATGATTTGCAAAGCAACAGCTTCTTATGCGCTCATTTCTTACTTCCAGAGGGGTGACAAGAGCATTGTTATTCTATTATTGATGTGCTCCTAAGTCTCCATATTACTTCTTGAATTTGTTGTTGAAATGATGTCGAGGCAATAGGGAAGACTGCTGATTGTTTGCTTTTGAACAGACAAGCTCTTGTGTTGGTGCTGAATGCACGATAGTGGTTGAGGGATTTGCTTATTGTTGCTTAGGCCTCCATTCTTGTCGAACTATAGGTGAAGTTGTTGGGGTTGAAGTCGATGGTGAGGTTTTCTTCACATTATTCGATTTTGGCAACCATATGATGGAATTACCATCATAGTATCCTTGTTGTTGAAGTACATGCACAGGCACCCATCTTTGATGAATACTATAATTTGGTGGGTTGATGTGCTTGGTATTGAGGATTTCTTTTTTATGCAAGCTTAGGAGACTTTGTGATACACTTGGGGACCCAAGCTTTGGTATTTCTTTGGTAGTACTCTTGTGCTTTTGCAGCAGCAGTGTTTTTGGTACCCACACTTGTTGCATTGGTGGAGTTCTTTGAGGAACTCGCATAGGCTTTTGTGGATGGTGTTGTGGAGTACTCTTCTTCTTCTTCCTTGGCTTTTGAGTGCTGCATTGAGGAAGAGGTTTTGACTGTCAAGGCATGTGACCCTTCACAGGTGTCTTTATAGTTAATGAGGGATTAAGGAGTAATTAGGGAGAGATTAAGAGAGTTAGTCACAATCGTGACATTCCCTCCCACTTAAAATAAGACTCCGGCTAAGAAGAGATGGTTGTCTTTGAAAGAATTCTCGAAGAAGTTCTGGATATTCATGTAAGTCTTCATCACTTTGCCAACAAGTAGAGTCAGAATCATCAAGATCTCTCCATTTAACCAAAAATTCTGTAGTGAGCTTATGTCGTGTTTCTTTCTATCTGACATCGAGAATTGTCTCTGGAATTAAGAGTATGTGTTCATCTTCAATTTCTGGAACATTATCCAAAACATCCAAAACTGGAAAATCACCGTCCACAAACTTCTTGAGCCAAGAAATATGGAAAGTTGGATGAATTCTACCCCAAGAAGATGGTAACTCCAACTTATATAACTGAGAGATGAGTTCTTCTTTATAATACGGAAGGGTCCATAATATCTTGGGTGAGGCTTTGGAAAGACTGATTTCAATGTCTTGTATCGATGAGGGGCAATATATAATAATACCAAGTCTCCTTCTTGAAATTCATTGTGACGACGATGCTTATTAACTGTGCGCTGATATTGCTCTTGTATGTTGACCATCTTATCCTTAATTTGTAACAGAATATCTTGCATTTCTTGGTGAGTGAGTTGGTTTGCTAAAGCCACTTTATGGTGAAGAACAAAGTTGGCAAGAACAAGGGGAGTATGGCCATAAGATGCTTAAAAAGGTGTCATTCCAATAGCTGAATGATAAGAATTATTATAAGCAAATTGCACCAAAGGTAAATATTATTCCCATGAAGCTAATCGAGACTAAACATAATGACGCAGTATTTCTTCCAAAATCTGATTAAATCGTTCCGTTTGTCCATTTGTCTCTGTGGATGATAAGCAGAGCTAAAGAGTAAATTTGTACCAAGAGACTTGAATATCGAAGTCCAAAAATGTCCTGTGAACTCTGGATCTCGTTCACAAACTACAGATTTTGGCAACCCATAAAGTTTGAAGATATATTGTATGAACAGTACTGTAATATTCGAAGCCTGGGCTGCTTTCTTGCTGCACGGAATGAAATGTGCCATCTTAAAAAATCTGTCAACCACCACAAGAATCTGTGTATGGCAGAACGTGGCAATGAAGTGATAAAATCCAGACTAATACTTTCCCAACGTTCATTAGGAACTGAAAGTGGTTGAAGAAGACCAACTGGAACTTGTCTGCTAGCTTTCATACGTTGGCACAAAAGACAACCTGTGACAAACTTAATAACATCTTGCTTCATTTAAGGTCAATAGTATGTAGCCATCAAAAGACGATATGTCTTGTTGATGCGTGGGTGTGCAACATAAGTGACCTCCTCGTGATGTTCTTTCACCAAGACTCTTCGAACATGAGTATCATAAGGTACACAAAGACGATCCTAATAATATAGTAAACCATCCACTAATGTATATGCTCCATAAATCTTCAATTCGGAAGGAGTTGCATTTGTTGCACAAGACGACACCAGTGGCAATATTAGAAGCATCCGTATAAACATCAAAGGGGAGAGTAGGGTCAAGAATTGCCATGACAGGAGTTGTTGTCAAAGCTGTCTTTAAACTTTCAAAAGCTTGTGTTGCGGCTTCAATCCACTTGAATGTAGGAGCAGACTTTAAAAGTTCTATGAGAGGAGCAGCTATTTCTGAAAATCAATGAACCTTTGTGTGATAGAAGTTGGCAAGTCCCAAGACAGAACGAACATCATGGATGTTTATGGGAGTTGGCCAATTGACAATAACCTATATTTTCTTTGAATCCACACATACCGTCTACTGAAATAACATGTCCGAGATACTCCCAGGATGTTTTGAAGAATTCACTTTTGCCTGGATTAATGTAAAGAGCATTGTCATGATGCGAATGGGAATCTGATGATATCCAGACTTAAGATCAATTTTGGAGAAGACCTTTGCATGGAGCAATTGATCAAACAATTCATCAATGCGCAGAAGAGGATACTTATTCTAGATAGTCAACTTATTAAGGGCACGATAGTCGATGCAAAGGCGCATAGACTTATCCTTCTTTTTCACCAAAAGTACTGAAGCTCCAAAAGGGCTTTTGCTTGGTCGAATATGTCCTCCAAAAGTTCAGTAAGTTGTCGCTGTATCTCTTGAGATTCCATAAAAGAAACTCGATATAGCGCACGAGTAGGTGGAGCACTACCAGAAAGGAGATCAATAGCATGGTCGACTAGTCACCGAGGTGGGAGAACCGCAGGAATCGCCTGAGGAAAAAGATCCAAGTATGGAGCAAAGAAAGGTTGCTTGAGGTACATCACCTTCGTATCGATGTCCTCAGGAGGATCTTTGGCTGAATAGACTATTAAAAGTGCTGAGGAACAACCACTCTTGCGGACCCACCGTTTTGCTTGAAGAGCTGAAAGGCTTGGTGTAGAGGGTTTGTCTCGGATGCCTTAGAGTGCCACAAGCGTATCATTTTGAGCAAATCCGGAAACTGATCAGGGGATCATATTGATACAACCATTCTTGACCAAGAATTATATCATAATGTGCCAAAGACATGACTTGGAAATCCAATTTGTCACGATAGTGCTGAATTCGAAAGGAGAGGTGTTTGGCAATGGTGTTACACAAGGATGTGGAACCATCGGCAAGCTTTACTACTTCATAAATAACAGCACTTTGAGAAGTCCGAATCTTCAATCTCTGGGGGTCAAGGTGGTTCCCACAAAGTTATGAGAACACCCACTGTCAATGAGCACATGAATAGGGTGATTGAAAATAGAACCTTGAAGAACCAAAACCTGAGTAGACCGCTGGGGCAACGGTGAAGAGGCAGCTTGAGCTGTGGCAGTAGCGGTAATCACTGAAGCATGTGCAATAGCATGCTAATTAACTGCATGCTTTCCTTTGTCAAAGCAACTGGGGGTTTCTCCTCGGAAGTGGAGGGTTCAGCATTAGAATTCTGTCGATGGGTTGGTCTTTTGGGGCACTCAAACCAACAATGAGGTCCATTGCAAATTGTGCACAATCCTGTCTTTTGTTGATCCCATCCAGAAGGAACAGTGGAAGGACGAGGATTGCGAGATTGGTCACGTCCTTGGTCCCGTCCACGATCCAAACTACATGGTTGGAAGGATTGAGGACGTCAGGACTGAAAAGAGGATGATCCTTCTAATCGGCGAGGGTGTTGAGAATTATTCCATTGGGGATTAGGCCGGGAGGTAAAAGTACCAGAAGATTCTCTTTGACTATCTCAGTTCATACGACACCCACTGGCTTTCTAAAAGGCATTAGCTTGACTGGAAGAGGCCGAATTTCGAGAATTAATGTCTGCAACGCGCTCGGCGTAACGTATGGCATCGGCAATATCGACAGGAGTATATTTCTAAACACCGACAGAGCAGCACGTAGTGTGCGGTTAAGACCTTCAACAAGGGCATGAAGTTCGTTCGCTAAATTTGATGGGGCATTCTCTCCTACTCTTCCATTTAACACTTGCTACACCCAATTTTAGGGTTTGGACTGACTAATTTTAGGGTTAGGATTAGGATTTGGGCATGTCACAGGGCTGAAAAAGTTTGCTCTGATACCACTATAAAGCTTTTATAACTTTATTAACATGATTAAGACTTAATTAATGAACATAAGACGAATACTGCAAGAAAAGACTGAGTGATTACATTGAGACGGGGGCCTTTCTTAAATAGAGGCTGAAAAGGTACAATTGAAGAGGCACATCCCTGAGAAGGGGAGTGGCTCTTGAATCAATGGTTATGTCCTTTGGACTTAGGAGTGTGTCTTTAATGAATAGACGTGTCCTTTGATAGTGACCCATGTGCAAGGGTGTGACCTTTCACAGGTGTCTTTATAGTTAATGAGAGATTAAGGAGTAATTAGGGAGAGATTAAGAGAGTTAGTCACAATCGTGACACTTTTGGACTTTCAAGGCTAGCTACTTAAGGTGCTTCATTCAGATTGAGATTGCCACTTTGCTAAGTTGTGCAAACAAGCCATTCTGTTGTGTGCACACAAGCCTTGCTGATGCTTAACACAAAGATAAGACAAAGAGAGGAGAGAGATGAAGTGTGTACTCCATATATTAATATGGTACAAAAAGATGTATGTCTTTACAAATTCATGAGGCCTTTGGCTTGCCCAAAATAGGGACTTTAGACCTTCTCCATGCTGCCCTCTGGACTCCTATGATTACTGCTAAATGACTTGGCTCATTGAGGGAGTAAGATGCCTATGCTGAATTGTGGCTTAGACTTATATAGGCTCTAATGTGCTGGTCAGCTTATATAAATCGATGTCGGCCTGCTAATACTGCCCACAACTGTGAAATATAAAAAATTAAATGCTATCATTATCATTAAATGTTGGATAACATAACATTAAATGCTGGCCACCTACATTAGCTGTTGAACATAACTGTGAACAGTCTTGAATGCTGCCATCTGAGATGTCTTCTCTTTCGACCATGTGCTCAGCCCTACTAAAGCCTTCAACTACTCTAAGATGTGTCTAACTTAGGGATTAGTGTTTGATGATGAGGATTAGCCATGTCCATGACTGTGTACGTGACATTACCTCCTGCTAAACTTGATGATGGGTTGGAAACCTGACATCCTTCCTCCCTGGGCTTCTGACTTCGAATTTTGATTGCTTTTCTTTTGATATTTTCATTGCTTGACTTTGAGACTTTGGCTGAACATTGGGAGTATATGCTCAAAGGGGCATATCAGTTAGCTCTTAGGAACATTTCCAAGGGTGGAGTAATAGGCAGGATCATCTCCAGAGAAGAAGACCATGGATGTGTAAAGGGAAGGGTCATTGAAGGCAAGGAGACAATAGTGGAATGTATGCTCAGTTCTTCATCAAGATGAAGTAGATCTGAGAAGTGTTAAGAGTTACCTTACTTTGGCGTTGCCAGATGCATTGTCAAAACCCCAAGGGATCACCTCGTAGAACGCTCCTGGTACAAGACTCGAAACCTACAAAACAAACCAAGCAACGTGAAGGGGGTGCAAGCCTGACTCACCTCCCAACCTTGACAGCCATGGGCAAGCCCACGTGTCTTGGCTGTCCCCACCGAGCCACAAGCTGAGCTAACTAGTTGGACGTGCCGACCAATCTCTACCTCGTGACATCCCATACCGCCACCACGAAGCTGCCCTCGCGGGCCTCGAGACTGCCGTCGACCTTAGCTGCATAAAGCAGGTGCACGTCTGCGCACTAGATCCAGGCTCCTGACCATAGAGCTCTCACAAAGACACGCGAGACTCTATGAACTATTGACTAACCTTGGCCACCCTTTTATAGGCTCTTGACCGGTCACCAGGCGTCCATACTTGGGCGCCCGCCCGTCCATACTTGGGTGCCCGCCCGTTAGTCTATCCCTAGCCCTCTATCCCTAGCCCAGTTCGCCAATCAGCTTGCCTAGCTCCAAGGTTCCCCAAATGTCCAAGCTAGTCTTGTGTGCGTGTAGCACATGGTAGATACACACTGTGCACGTGCAATACTTCCCTTCCTCTAAGAGCTCACTCCTGAGCTCACTAAAAACCCAGGGTAATCCCTCTGAAGGGTAGTCAATGTCTCCCATGTAGCGTCCTCCTCAACACGATCCTTCCACTTGATCTTGTATTCCGTGGGAAGTGTATTACGCAATCGTCTTTCACGAAATCCAAGGATCTTTTCTGGTTCATGTGAAACAAATGTCATGTCCTCGACATCTATGATTTCTTGAGGAGTAACTAATTGGTCTGTTCCACCCAGTACTTCCTTAAGTCTACTGACATGAAATACGAGATGAACTTTCACATGAGAAGGCAAATCCAGTTCATATGCAACTGAACCAATCCGTCGTGTAATACGAAACGGTCCATAGTATCTAGGAGATAATTTCGGAGATCGACCTGTCCGTAAAGTCTTGGAATCTTTGGGAACTCGCAAATACATCATTGTTCCTTCAAAGAACTCTCTGGGTGAACGATGTCTATTAGAATAAAATCTATCTCTGTCTTGAGCACTTCTAATAGATTCCTTCGCAACTTGTAACATTTCTTACATATCTTGCAGAAAATTACGTTCTGCATCATGCTGAAGTCCTGAAAATCCCACTGTAAAAACAGGTGATGTAGGTTGAAAACCATACATAAGCATAAAAGGACTAAAACCGGTACTCGTATGCTTAGTACTATTATATGCAAATTCTAACATAGGAAGATAATCCTCCCATGAACTCTGTCTTTTGGAGACATATGCACAAAGCATATCCTCCAAAATCTGATTAACTCTTTCAGTCTGGCCATCAAATTGAGGATGATCTGAGGAACTCAAATTCAAAGTTGTTTCCAACTTCTCAAAAACAAGCCTCCAAAAGTCACTTGTAAACTTAGAGTCCCTATCACTGACTATGTCCTGTGGTAACCCATACAGTCTAAACAATGTCTCGATAAACTGCCTTGCTAATTGCGTAGCTATAATGGTCTTCCGTGTCAGTAAAAATCGAGCCATTTTTGTCAAGCGATCCACATCCCCATTTGCATAGTCACTGGCATCAATCTCAAGAACATAAGGCCAACTAGAATCGGGTAATGCTAAGATAGGTGCTTCCTTGACTTTATCTTTCAAAAGTCAGAAGGCCATAGCCAGATCGTTATTCCAAGTGATAGGCTGATTCAACTTATGTCCACGACCTTTCAACAAGTCGATCATCGGTAGTGTGAACTGAGAGTACTCCCACATAGATTTTCGAAGAAAAACAACAAAACCGAGAAAAGAACGAAGTTGTTTCACAGTCTGCGGTATAGGCCAGGCCAAAACCTTCTAAACTCGGTCATAGTCAATGCTCAACCCGTCTCTAGTGATCTTGTGTCCCAAGTAAATGATTTCTGTCATAAAAAACTCACATTTACTTAATTTAGCATACAGTCGATTCTGTCTTAAGATAGTTAAGACAATCATGAGGTGGCTAACGTGATCCTCAAGAGTACGACTATATAGTAAAATATCATCCAAGAACACAACCACAAATTTTCGTAAATGTTTACGAAAAAGGTCGTTCATCATTTGCTGGAAAGTGGCTGAAGCATTGATTAACCCAAAAGGTAATACGAGAAACTCATAATGGCTATACCTAGTCCGAAAGACGGTTCTTTCGACATGCCTTTCATGAATATGTATCTGGTGATAGCCAGTACGTAAATCTATCTTTGTGAAATACTTTGCTCTGGCTAACCGATCAATAGGTCATCTGATCTAGGAAGAGGATAACAATTCTTGATTGTCAACTTGTTCAATCTCTTGTCATCTATACACATTCTCCAGGTGTTGTCCTTCTTTCTCCTGAGTAACACAGGTGCATCCCAAGGTGACTTACTAGATGGGTCTGGCCCATCCTCAAATAATCTTCGAGTTGTTTGGCCAACTCATCTGCCTCAGCTTGGCTCATCCTGTAAGGTGGAATACTAACAAGTTGGGCACCAAGGACCAGGTCAATACGATGATCTACTACCCTTTCAAGTGGTAAGTCTGATGGCAGTTCCTTAGAAAACACATCTTGAAACAAATCAAGTATCTTTTTTAATTCGTTGCTTTCAAACACACTTAGTTCATTAACATCCATAGTAGGTATGAGAAATGAAGAAAGTGGAATCAAGACACTGAAAAGCATTATACAAAGAAGAATCCATTATATTTCCAAAATCAACTGTATTTACAAGAGGTGCTAAGTGCGATGTATACAATCACCTAAGATACAATACCGGGTGTTCCTATGTTCAAAAGAAAAAGTATGACTAGACCAATCTATCTGGACTTGAAGAATCCTAAATCACTCAATCCCTAATAACAAGTCTACATGCTCTAGATGCATAATATAGCACTCCAAAGTATCTTCATAGTCCTGAATCCGGATCGGTAGCTTCTCCACCTTTTGATCCCATACTTGCGACCCGCGGGTAGACGTACCTCATAGGTATGATCGCTAAGTGTTGTGTCAAGACTCAATTTCTGCACAAGTTTGTAATTAACAAAGTTGTGTGAGCTGCGAGAGTCCAGAAGAATGTGGATTCTATGGCCATGCACTTCTCCATAAACTTGGAGAAGATTATGCAAGCCAAAAACTTTAGAGTTGAACATACAATCAAAACATGAACTAGGACAAGAAAGTACAGTCAACTGGTTAGCTGCCTTCGGCTTGGGTCCTCTGTTGGTCTTTGCACCCTTCTTCTTCGGACACTCGTTACACATATGTCCTTTTTCTTCGCAGATGAAGCAACGTACTCCCATTGAGGAATCCAATAGTTTCAACTCTGTGGAGAGTCTCCACTTGGATGGTACCTTGCGGGGTAATTTCACATACTCTATACGGTCCCTTACCAGCATATTTGAGCTTCTTCTTTTCGTTATGCACTCCATACATCAGGACTTTATCCCCAACTTTGATGTCCTTGTCTTTCAGGTGGCGATCAAACCATTTTTTCCTTCTATCCTTCTCCACACCCTCTTTCTTGAGCTTCAAAAGCTTTGAGGAGACGATTTTCTTTGCTAATGTCGAAGTAGAATTCTTCGAATGTTGGTCCGAAGACTTTCCTTCTGTCGTGCTAGCCATCAGTGCGAAGAACTTCCTTTTGTGCTTGTTCCCCTACTCGATCACCGGTTTAGACTTGGAAGAGACCATTGTATCGTCAATGAATGGCGTCGTCCAAAGTTTTGCATTTATTGTTTTTAACCTGTAAACAGTATCAGTCGGGTAAACCGGCTACGAAGAAACCCAAAAGAGTAGTGAAATCCATCTTCGTAGCTTTCATCTGCAAACCTCTAAATTTCTGGAGGTAGACCTCCTAAGTGAGGTTCTGCGAGGTCATGGTCAAACTGACAAACTGAGCAACGATATCATAGTCATCCTCCTTCTTGGGGAATTCTTTCTTAAAGACTTCTTCAAACTGTGTCCGGATTGTTGGTTTAGGTTTGAGTTCTTTCCACCAAAGCAAAGCTTTGCTTGAGAGGAAACCTGCTGCTAACTGAATCTTTTTTCCATCGTCATATGGATGAAACTGAAAATGGACTTGCCACTTATGTAGCCAAGTGTCCACAATCTCCTTGGTACGCTGCTTTTGCTCTGATATCACTGTCAAAACCTTAAGGGATCACCTCGTAGAACGCTCCTGATACAAGACTCGTAACCTGCAAAACAAACCAAGCAACATGAAGGGGGTGCAGGCCTGACTCACCTCCCAACCTTGACAGTCGTGCACATGTCTTGGTTGTCCCCACGGAGCCACGAGCTGAGCTAACTAGTTGGACGTGCCGACCAATCTCTACCTCGTGACGTCCCATACCGCCACGAAGCTACTTTCGCGGGCCTCGAGACTGCCATCAGCCTTGGCTGCATAAAGCAGATGCACGTCTGCACTAGATCCAAGCTCCTGACCATAGAGCTCTCACAAAGACACGCGAGACTCTATGAACTATTGACTAACCTTGGCCACCCTTTTATAGACTCTTGGCCGTTCACCGGGCGTCCACACTTGGGCGCCCGCCCGTTAGTCTACAGCTCGCCAAACAGCCTACCTAGCTCCAAGCTTCCCCAAACCTCGAAGCTAGTCTTGTGTGTGTGTAGCACACGGTAGATACACACTGTGCACATGACATGCATGACCCGCTCCATGACTAGTACCCTGGCTGCGTTCTTCATATGGATCCGTAAACCTCCTTGGGACTACTAGTGCTTAGTTGGGCTGAACCTCATGCTCTCATACCAATGCTGCATGCGCAAAAGTACTAATCCACAACCCTACGCCTACTTACCGAGGAACATGCTGATGCTTAATGCAAAGATAAGACAAAGAGAGAAGAGAGAGATGAAGCGTGTATTCTGTATAGTGATAGATTTATGTCTTTAAAAATTCATTAGATTTTTGGACTGCCCAAAATGGGGACTTTAGACGACCTACATGCTGCCCTACAGACTTCTATGACTGCCTAATGGCCTGGCTCCTTGAGGGAGCAAGATGCATGTGCTGAATTGTGGCTTAGCCTTATATAGGCTCCAATATGCTGGTCGGCTGATATAAACTGATGTCGGGCTGCTGTTACTGCCCACGACTGTGAAATATAAACATTAAATGCTAGCATTAGTATTTAAATGCTGGCTGACCTAACATTAAATGCTGGCCTACATTAGCTGTTGAACATGATTGTGAACAGTCTTAAATGTTGCCAACTGAGATGTATGCTCTTTTGACCTTGTGCTGAGCCCTGCTAAAGCCTTATACTACTCTAAGATGCTACCTAACTCAGGGATTAGTATTTGATGATGATGAGGATTAGCCATGTCCACAGCTGTGTATGTGACATTAAGAGAGATGACAGTTGACACCAGATTAGGTCCCAATTACCCACTGAAAGCCCCCCCAACAAGCAGAAGTATTTGCTTGTATTACTTTGGAGAACTTTGTACAATGATTGAATGATGACTGTGGCCTGCCAAAGACGAGGAAGACCAAACACACGCTGAACCAATAGCATTGTAGAAGACTTTATGAAGCCACTTATGCAAATCCAAAACTGCTGAGGATATGCACATATGCCGGCTGAAGATGACAGGATCTTCTATGCTGTCTTCGACTGAAGCACGGAGTGCTTGAGGCTCATTTGTATTGTATGCTCCAAGAACCCGAGGTAATGACCAAGCTCGTTGAGGGAACAAGATGCCTATGTTGAATTGTGGCTTAGCCTTATATAGGCTCCAATATGCTGGTCGGCTGATCTAAACTGCTGCCTGCCTGCCTGCTAATACTGCCCACAACTGAAATATAAACATTAAATGCCAGCATTAGAATTAAATGCTGGCTGACCTAACATTAAATGCTGGCCGCAGGCACATTAGCTGCTGAACATGACTGTGAACAGTCATGAATGCTGCCGACTCAGATGTATGCTCTTTTGACCATGTCCATGGCTGTGTTCGTGACACATTCCATCCTCTTGAGCCTGACCAGCTCTTGACCGAGTGATTATCTCATAACCCATCGGTCGTGAGTTTGAACCCTATGGGAGAAATAATCCTCTTAAGCCAGGTGCTGGGTCAGGATGGAGTGGGCTGTGACCTTCAACTACGAGGCACAGGCCTTGGCTTTTTTGCATGACTATATGTTTTCTTGAGACTTTTCTTCAGCTTTGCAACGTTGATGATCTGTTCTTCTATTTCTGCCTTGGCTGCTATGGGTATGCGTCTGCAGCCACTTGAGATTTGTTTGATTGCTTGCCAGGCTTCCATCGCCAAGAGCTGTACCTCCTCCAGTACCATCGCCTCACATTATTGTTGCATCTTCTTGGGCTTGCAGGCCCGGTGGAGACTGAAGTAATCATGGACCTCATGGTGGATGAAGTTGACAAAGGACCGGCTAAGAGTGTTGATGACGACCATCCCAACATGTAGGTTCACCTCTTCCTGGATTAACCAAAAAATTGGTCAAGGTACACTTCATTCGACCTGTGGTTTGCTTGTGGGTAAGGGACTTCCTTCAAGTGATCAAGTTGGATCCACCGAACTAGTGCAACAAGCTGGGAGGTCTCCACCATAGAAGTAAACCAGCAGATATTGTACACTTGTTTTTGCCTCTAGGTTGAGCTTGACTGAGAGAAGAAAGCATCAGACTAAGCAGAATCGAGCTAGAGCCTTGGACAAATAGAAGGGGCAGTTCCTGAAGGAAACCAAAAGGCTAAGGAAGGTGTAGTAGCTCACCATTGAAGCAAAGGGCAAGGACAATATTGAGTAGAAAATGGAAGCCCAACGAGAGCTTGAAGAACAACTAAAACAGCAGAAACAGTTGGCTAAAAGAAGAAATGCCACGTACCAAGGAATACATGTGTCCTGGGTTCTGACAAGCCTGTAAACCAGTAGATTTGCATTTTCTTTCTTTCTTTTTTCTGTTGATGAGACTTTCCAAGGTCTAAGCTTTGTACTGGTCCCATATATTTTGACCTCCCAATCACTTATCTTATCCTTCAATTTATTTGTTTTGCTGATGCACAGGCATCATGTATGGGTATCTGGTGATACGTTGCTGACAAGAAAGGCATACAGGCTACAGCACACTCCAATGATTTCGACTTTGTATGCAATGCTTGTCATCTGCTCTCAACCATGTCTTCTGCAAGAGAGCTGTGGCACCTTGCTGTGGTCCTTGTTTGTTTTGGACAGAATCGGTGAGCAAGGGGATATGGTCGGTCCCACTCAGCTTTAACAGATTGAAGCCTTGACTTTTCCATTTCGCTTCAAGGTAGAATAGCACCTGCACTTTGACCTGTAATGCCAGCTCGCGTGAGTCTCCCATCAGTAAGTGGCCCCGCTGTTGAATGTTTTGTTTGAAGCACCCAAGTACGAAAGAGGGTTGCACCCTTCTTGTTGCATTCATTGTTTCAGACCACCCACACTCTGATGGTGGTGTCTGCCTTCTACCATTTAAGGTTGGCAATGCAATCGAGCCCAGGCTGTTGAAGCAGCAGGAGAGCTTGGGAGTGGATTCTATAACCAGATTGCTAGCCCCATCAGGATCTTCACTTCCATGGTGCTGAATGCATCCATGATAAACCTTTTCACATTGATCACAGGAGGGTCTGAGAGAGCTTGAAGACAATGGAAAGCTTGGAAGAAAAAGAAGGGCAAGTGCCAAGGAGGCAAGGGTGGCAAATGTACCATTAGTCGTGCTGTCTTCTTTTATACTGCCCCACTATGTACTTCCCTTCAGGCTTAAACAGCTTTGCTGCACAATTGCCTCTGCACACTGCGCTATAGATATTTGATAGTGTCACATATGGTGAGGCCTTCTCCGGAGCCAGCTCATACACATTCTCTGCAGCACGTTCACCTCTTGGTACATCAAACTGGTCCTTGCATGCCCCAAGCAGAGTTGTCCAAGTTATTGAAGTGGGAGTATAAGGCATTTCATTAATAAGAGTCTCTGCTTCTTCAATCAGTCCTGCTCTCCCTAGGAGATCAATCATGCAATTGTAATGATCCACCACCGGTGTGATGCCGTAAGTTGTCTTCATGGATCTGAACCACTGGCGACCCTCATCCACCAAGCCAGAATGGCTACATGCATTAAGTATACTAACGAAGGTGATTTCATTAGGTACCACTCCTTCCTGCCTCATCTGGTCCAAAAGTCTCTGGGCATCCTTGGCATGCCCGTGCTGAGCATGTGCTGCAACAATGACTGTCCATGCAACTGCATCCCGCTGGGGTATATTCTTGAATACTCTGCGAGCATCCTCCAACATACCACACTTGCCATACATGTTCAAAAGAGCTGTTCCCACAACAAGGTCTGACTCAAATGCATTGACCATAACGTGGTTATGCATGCGCCTGCCTTCAGCTAAGGCTACGTGACTGGCACATGCATCAAGGATGCTAACAACTGTAATCTTATCAGCCACCATACCTTCTTTCTGCATCTCTTCAAAGAGGCAAAGAGCATCATTGGCTTGTCCATTGTACGTGTATGCTGATACCATGGCAGTCCATAAGACCACATCTCGCTCTGACAGTTTAACAAACGACACCCATGCATCCTCCACACTTGCACACTTGCCGTACATGGTAACAATAGCTGTCACCACTGCAAGCATAGAGTCAAACCCAACAGCAACAATATGGGCATGCAGCTCCTGGCCTTCCTCAAGTGATCCTTTGCTTGCACATGCCAAAAGAAAGTTTATATAGGTGGTCCTGTCTCTTTTAGGCATTTCATCAAGTATACTTTGAGCATCTTTTAGCCTGCCCCAGTTTCCGTACATGTTCACAAGGGCATTTCCCACAGCAGTATCTAAATAAAGTCCTCTGCCAAAAATACTAGCATGCAATCGCTCACCGTTACCTTGAACAGCCTGGCTGCCACATATCTCAAAAATGCTGACGAGTGTGATACTGTTCGGCAGTACTCCCTCTTGCTGCATTTGCTCAAAGATTTGGAGACTACTACTATCTTTGCCATGCTGGGCATA